>NC_082694.2:57823883-59105688 GCF_949987515.2 Delphinus delphis | reverse complement strand
GCTCTAGAACCCAAGGTATGTCCACCTCCGCATGCTGCTTTGATGCATGTTCTTTGTAAGAAATGATGTCCAGAGATGGCACTGATAAAGTTTCAAAGCGGACACAGTTTGTGGTAGGCATATTTCCACCTCCATTTCTCACCCCTTGTGTTGCCCTTCACTCCCAATCCCTAAAGAAAGACCCCTTGCCCTCATGTTGCCTTCCAGCCACCCGACAGTCCCACCTACCTTAGCCCACACCTCTATTTTCTCAACATTCTGATGACAAACAGCTCTTGTGAAAGCTATTCCTTTAAACAAATTCACACAAAAATTCTAACTGGTACTTTATCTCCCTAATAGCTTCTCAGTGGGGTTATTTTGGAACCTAGATGCATTTCTAAATGTTAACTATTTAAGACAGAATGAGGAAGGGATTTTTATCTCTTCTAGGCCAGTCAGCCTGTAAGGTGGAATTAGTCATGGTTTTGCCCTATTTCAAGTCATAAAGAGCTCGAGATGCAGGGAAAGGCAAGCTGGTAAGTAGCAGGGCAAAGGGGAAGAGGTCCTTTGCCCTAGATTAGAGGTACTGTGAGCTGTCCAGGTATTAACCCAGCAAAGCTCTCTGGAGTTTGAGGCAATAATAGCCCTCGGTTACACTTGCAATCTGGATTTGGGAACGGAGGAGGGGACTTCCAATGGATCCCTTGAAGCCAACTCATGGCTAAAAACCCATGATTTAGAGGGAACATTGATGGAGTCAATTTTGGTGAGGGTTTTTTTTTCCCCCCTAAAGGGGATTACACTGAAGAAATAACAGTGTATGACATCCAATGAGATGTCAGTCTTTAAAACAAATATATCTTATAGATCTATTTGAATCCAATCTAAGACTACTTCCAAATTTAGTTTATATAAGATAGTGCTGGTGTTTTACAGGGGGTTCTTATATTAGAGAAAATTAAATTCAGGATGTTTTTCTCTGACCTGAAAATTACAGGTACTGGTAGTAGGAGATTAGCAAATCCAGGAGGAAGTTAATTGGATAATGGAGCCTGTCTTTGCCAGAGTAGAGTGGAGTGATGGATATTTGGTAAAGGAAGAAACTGAAGACATAGGATAGGGATTCAAATCCAAGAAAAGTAGGGGTGTGGCTAGACAGGAGGATAATTAGGAAAGAGGACGGGAGGAATGGTGGAAAGGAGATCTTCAGATGGGGACTGCTGCCGGACCAGTGACGAATACTGATTCTTCCTCTGCCTGGTGCCTCTGACAATTCTCCCTCCTGTCCTTTTTCCTCTCAGTGCAAGTATTTCTCAAAGATTAGGCCTGACTTTCCTTCTCGTTCACGGCACTTCCTCACTGCCTCAGGAATAAAAATTGTTTATACAACTTCAGTTGCTAGAATACAGAGATTAAATTAAGATTCGTGTCTCTAGCCTGGATCTCTTGCTTTTTCTCTAGTTGAGTTTCCTATAACTAACCATCCTGGGCTGTTTAACAAAACACAATATTAAATTTGTTTTGTGTATTCCCATACCTAAAGTGCTTTTTCTTCAAAATTTAGTTGTACCTCCCCAGCCAACTCTCCTATCTCTGATGATTCCAACTCTTTAGGAAATCTCTTGGAGTCGTGGTCAGATTATTTCATGATGCTGGTGTTGGTGTCTTTAGGTTTTCTGGTGAGATTTTCATTTGTGCCTTTCTGGTTAAATCCCATTAAGCTGATTCTTCTTGGTGGCTACATATTCCACTGAGGGCTTTACTTCTGTTTCTTCCTAGTACTTGGTAGTGTTTGCTAGGCAATAAGCAGACATTTAAAACAGTGCCAATAAACTAAATTGTATACAAAGAAAAACTTGACATTTTTGTTTGCTGGAAGGTAAGATCCTTTCATGTTGGAAATGCAAGAGCCACCAAATGGAAGACAGGAGCCGTTGAATAGGATGAGTTCTCACACTTCTTTGGGAGGGAACATGGCAACTACTGTATTTTAAAAAACTCTATAGATTTATTTCAAGGGATCACATATTAACTGTAGAAGTAAATGTATTCAAAAGTTCTAGAAGGTATTAAAAATAATAACCGGTATTTACATAGCTCTTTATGTTACAAAGTATATTAACATAATTGTTTCAGTTAATACTTTTAACAACTGCAGATGTTAAAATTCTCATTTTAGAGTTGAAGACACTGATTATCAAAGGTCATGACCTATAAGTGGCAAAGCCATAATCACCTCTGGTTGGATGTCTTTGCAGTTAAAAGAGAAAGAGGGGAAATGTGGAAAGACAATGGCACCAGCTATCTTGAATAGTCAAAAGTGCTAGAGATCTTTGGTTACGAGGAGAAGCTCTTTCAGTGTGATTAGTCTTTCCCCTAAGAGCCAGAAGATGATCTAGGTGATGTCTAGTGAGTGGGAAGACGAGTGAAGTGCACTGCTTCAAAAACACCCATCAGGACCCAAACTGACTGAGTGGTTATTTTTTGTGGGGGGGGGGAGGTGGCAAAAGGTAGAAAATGAGTATTCTGGCATCCATCCAGTTGTCTAACATGGATGTGAATATTTTTCATGCAAAAAGAAGGAAATTTCCTCTTAAATCACTGTGAAGAAATCAAGCAGATTTCTAGCAAGAATTTCGTAGACTACAATGTCTGGACCATTTCTTCATTATGGTGCTTTCGATTTCCCACATGGGGTGGTTATACCTGCTTTATGAGAAGATGATTTCCCCCTTGGAAGTACAGCAGCCTTGACTAAGATAAATGAGATTCAAAGGTAGAGGCCAACGGGTAACAGGGAAGAATGATTTTCAGAGTCCCTAGAGTATGTACTTAATTCTAGGTTAAATAACATCAGACCCCAAAACCATAATTTGAAAAGATACATGCACCTCTATGTTTATGGCAGCACTCTTTACAATAGCCAAGGTGTGGAAACAACCTAAATGTCCATTGACAGACGAATGGGTAAAGAAGATGTAGTACAGGGGACTTCCCTGGTGGTCCAGTGCTTAAGAATCCCCCTTCCAATGCAGGGGGTGCGGGTTCGATCCCTGCTTGGGAAACTAAGATCCCACTTGCCATGGGGTAACTAAGCCTGTGTGCTCTGGAGCCCACGCCACAACTAGGGAGAAGCCTGCACGCCACAATGAAAGATCCCGCACGCTGCAATGAAAGATCCTGTGCACCGCAATGCAAGATCCCACAAGTTGCAATGACGATCCCGTGTGCCACAACTAAGACCCGATGCAGCCAAATAATAAAATTAAAAAAAGAAAAAGAATATATATAAGTGAATCACTTTGCTGTACAACAGAAATTAACACAACATTGTAAATCAAATATACTTCATTAAAATTAAAAAAAAATAACATCAGACCTTATGCCTTACTTTAAGTTTGCACAAAATTTGAGAGCATGTTTCTCCACTGCAATGGTATACAATTTAAAAACATACTCTTTCAGGTATCTATTGCTGCATAGCAAATCCAACCTGAAAAGTAGTGGTTTAAAACCACTGACTTATTATTCTTAATAGTTGCGTAGGTTGACTGGGCTCAGCTGGGCAGTTATCCTGTTCTACCTGATGCTGGCTAGGGACACTCATTTGGTGACATTCAGCTGGTGGCTACACTAGAGTTGGAAGTTCCAGGAAGGCTTTACTCACATGATTGGCCCCTTGGTGCTCCTCCAGCAGCCTCTTCTTCTCCACGTGGTATCTTATTACTTAGTAGTATCTAGCCCAAACATCTTTACAGCATGGACGCTGGCTTCCCCAGAGAGAGAAGGCAGAAGCTGCCAGGGCTTTCAAGGGCTAGGCCCAGAAATGGCACAGGGCATCTAAGGAAGACATAGGTCACAAGATGAGGAGAGGGAGGGAGACTTCACCTCCTGATAAGAGGACTGGCAAAGTGTCACGGTAAAACTGACGTGGGTTGAAATTGTTGCAGTTACTGCTGGAAATAACTGGCTGCACTCTTTTTATATAAGTGCCATTAAAAATAATGAAAGCAGAAAGGTTAGTTCAAAAGAAAATGAAAGAATTGAAGCATATTTAAATAGTGACCTCATTCATCATTTTACCAATTGTTTTTCTCTCATTTGATCATTAGTCTAAGTTTGGTCTTAAGCCTTTTTGCCTTTTTAAACCTACAACAGAAACTGTTGTGATAGCTTGGGCTTGAAGATACAAGAACATTTCATATCTTGTAGTTTAAGTATTGTAAAGGGCCAGAGAAATATCTGAACTGAAAGAAAAAGAATCTTACAGCCTCAAAGTAAAGTTGTAAAGATGTTCTCAGAGATAACCATCTAGCCAGTCAGACTGGGAAAGATTTTGCTAGTTTTTCCATTTGTAAGATTTTGCTAGTTTTTCCATTTGTAAAATTCCCAGCCCCAGGCAAAAAAAGGAATAATCTGCCACATCAGCTGTTCAGAAATTCCAACTGATAGGAAACTAAATAACAAATTCTGGGATTTATATATGGAGATGACAGTTTTTCTCACTTGAATACAAAGTAATAGACAATGGACTAATAGCTGAGTTGAACAGAAATTAGGAGACAGAAATAGTTCTAACTTTTATTAAAATAAGCTAAAGAACATATTCAGGTTAAGTTATATATTCAAACATAAAGTCACCTAAGTAGTTAATCCCATCCTTAGGTTTTCCAAATATCTTAAGAAAAATTCTAAAAATATTATGTATATGTAACATAATACAGCTAAAACTGCTTTGTAGTGAATTGTTTCTAGGAGTATAAATTGCCATTATGCTAATTATCAGTGCTAGTTGAAATATAGTTATAATTTCATGTGATTTGAAATGGACATGTTTTTATACAAATATGCTCTAAAATCCTAAGTAGACATACAACATCCTCAATATAACAATACTTAGAGATACAGTCAGTGACTAGTGTTCACAACAGAAAAGAAGAATTTTAACTTTATAAATAGAAGTCATTTATATTCCTGTTAAATAGGATAACCAATTCTTGGCTTGATTATAAGCTTTAAACAATAAGTTAAGTATAAGGTTGACTGAGCCTGCGTCCCTGTTGTTGAAATGTATAAAAGATATAATTCAGATCTATTTGTAGAATTCCATTAAGTTATCATCTACTGAAACTACTAAAAGTTTTACTGAAGTTAGAAATGTACGGAATGTTCTTTGCCTTAATGGTTATCTTAAATTAGTATTTCACAGCATATGTCATTTCCAAGCTAATTAGAGTTAGATTAAAACAGCAAAGAGTGATTACATATTAGTCTGCATTTTGAAAGCATACCTGTTTGATTTACATTAATTAAAATCCAGTGATAATTAGCTTTAAAATCCACTTTCGTTTATAACATTTAACCTCTGTTAGGTGGTTGTCTGTAAACTGCTATTGACTTGTTGAACTAGCAGGGGATGTTGTGTGTGTGTTAGTGCGAGTATGAAAGAAAGCAGGCGAGAGAGAGAGAGAGAGAGAGAGAGAGAGAGAGAGAGAGAGGGAATCTCCTTGCTCCTGGATAGATCATAAACAGCAAAATTTATCTTGATATTGTTAAACAATCTCTAGAAAGCCTCTTCTAGTGGGAGATATGTCCAGGACGCAAACACCATGTGCTATAGAGAATCACAGAAGTTTAGAGCTGAAGGGGAGCCTAAAAAAATCACCTCGTTTATCCACTCTCTTATTTTACAAATGAGAAAATGAAGGCAAAATAAAGTTACATGTTGTGACAAGGCTACACAGAGAGCTGCAAGCCAGGCCTAGAACCCAGTGGCCACTCGCAGACCAAATGATATTTCTATTATTCTCTAAACTACCACTCTTAAAGACTTCCAGTCTTCCGTTAAAACAAGAATGAAGTTGTTATCGATTCCAGTAGAAAACAAATACACACACATACCCAGAATATCACTTTAACTTGTGAGCGGCATTTTATCTTTGTCTTAACTATGTGCATTAGAAATTGGCATATTTGTGATTTAGCTAATACCTGATACTGACACTTCAATTTTTTCAAGATTTTTTTTTTTTTTGGTGGGGTATGCGGGTCTCTCACTGTTGTGGCCTCTCCTGTTGGGGAGCACAGGCTCCGGACGCGCAGGCTCAGCGGCCATGGCTCACGGGCCCAGCCGCTCCGCGGCATGTGGGATCTTCCCAGACCGGGGCACGAACCCATGTCCCCTGCAACGGCAGGCGGACTCTCAACCACTGCGCCAGCAGGGAAGGCCCAAATTTTTCAAGATTTTACTGTTTGTAGAATTTTAGGATCATTCCTCTTCTGGTAGTATGTCTCAATTAAAAAAAAGATTTTTTTCTTTCGGAGAACTCTGTGCTGTTCAGGTTGTTCCAAAACCAGGATTGGAAATCCTGGTGGTGACAAATGACTAAGAAAGTGTCTTTTTGAAAAATTGCAATTCTGTGGCAAGTATGCTAAAGGACCATACAACATCTTCGGAATTGAAAATGTTTTCATCTTATTAAAAATAACATATTAATTTTCTTACGTCTTGTATTTTGGGGAACCTGCAAGAGCACTAAAGAAGAGTGAGAGAGCTACCTGAGAAGAAGGACAATCTCCCTGATCACCTCTTCATTCCCCGTTTGGGAGCTTTGCTGTTACCCTTTACTCAATCATCTCCCTAATCCAAAGCATTCAACAGTTGCCTCTTGAACACCGCTTTTTAATGATTCAGTCTAGTTAAAACAATCTTCGGAAAGTGACCCCTCAAGGGCTTCGTGATTGTAGCAAGTCAGAACAATCACATTCAGGTATCACCGGGACTGAAACAGAGACCAAAGACAGAGTCTGAGCAAACAGGCCTACGGGGCTGACACAAGCTGAATCAAATGTCCTTTCTACGGCGTACTTCCTTACCCCCCACCCCCGAAGAAGCAGGAGTACTAAGAATAAGTAAGGTCTGCACTTTTAATTCTCTGTAAAGTGCTCTGTGAAAGAAAGAAAGAAAGGAAAAAAGAAAGAAGGAATGGAGGGAGGGAGGGAGGGAGGAAAGGCAGGAAGGAGGAAAGAAAGAAAGAAAGAAAGAAAGAAAGAAAGAAAGAAAGAAAGAAAGAAAGAAAGAAAGAAAGAAAGAAAGAGAAAGAAAAGGGAAAAAGAAAGAAAGAAGGGAGGAAGGGAGGGAAGGAAGGAAGGGAGGGAGGGAGGGAGGAAGGAAGGAAGGAAGGAAGGAAGGAAGGAAGGAAGGAAGAAAGAAAGAAAGAAAGAAAGAAAAAGCAAGCAAGCAGCTTAGAGATTCCCAGATACACGTGTGTGGGAAGTCTGAGGAAACCAGGGAGCCAAGAGGTCTCACTGCGGTGGAGAAAAGGAGTATTTAGGTGGCGTCACTCATCATGACAGTGTAGCATTTGGACAGCACCAGGAAAGAGCTCTATAAATAAATTAAAAAGCCTGGAAGCTGGCACGGGTGAGACAAGTCCCAGGTAAGCCAGAAACTGTGCAAGACTGTAAAAGGAAACACATGGTTATAGAATCGCATGAGCCTCTGCACAGAGCCTGGGGCAAGCCTATTTGCTGAGGATAACTTTTACAAAAGTCATTACTTAATTTGGGCACAAGTGCAACTGTCTTCCATGTGGCTGAGAAATGCGAGGGAATTTGTGAAGTACGGAGGTGAGAAATACGCACTTCAAAAAGAGTCTCACTTTGAGACATGTGCCCCTGAGTGATACAGGCAGCTGTAGTGCTCCGGGGCCTGGGTCACCCAGGGAGAGATAAGTATGCAAATGTCAGCAGAAGATTCCTTTTCTTCAAGCTAATATGACTGCACCGGAACATTCTTCTAAGCATTAGATGCTTTCCCCTCTCCTCTCCTCAGTGATACCTAAACGATGGATTTGTCTAAGGAAAAAAATTGAGAGAACTGCTAGTTTGAATTGATTCTTAAATGTAAGCAAAAATTAAGGGAAGACAGTCACCCTACCAACCCCTGTCCAAAACTCCACTGTTGTTTGAAGCACAGTTATAAAATGGATAATGGAGTCTTGTGCTGTCTTCTTAATACCTGCATATATGTTTGTGTATGTGTGTGTATATATATATATTTTACTGGGTTGGCCAAAAAGTTCCTTGTGGTTTTTTCGTAAGATGTTATGGAAAAACCCAAACAAACTTTTGGCCAACCCTATATATATATATATATATAGTCTACATGTGTATGTACATTTAGGAGAGCTGGAGCAGCATGCGTGGTTTGGCAATAAGAAGGGTTCAATGATAAAAGCACTATGAAAGCTAAAAAGAAATCTTTAATCAATGTTGTCTTTTATTTTTTATTTCTCATTGCCCTTGCACCTTTGGTATCATCTTATTAAAAATGCAAGAAACATACAAATCTGAAGAGGCACATTCTGATAAAAAGATGAAAATAAAGAAGATCCTAGCAGCTTATATTCACACTGAGTACGTTAAATGGCTAAATAAGCCCACTTAAAATATCCTTCCAGTGAGCAAGAAACTATTGTTTAGATGCCATAATTCCTTAATAAAGAGATGCACCCTGGGCTTCCCTGGTAGTGCAGTGGTTGAGAGTCCGCCTGCCGATGCAGGGGACAACGGGTTCGTGTCCCGGTCAGGGAAGATCCCACATGCCGCGGAGCGGCTGGGCCCGTGAGCCATGGCCGCTGAGCCTGCGCGTCCGGAGCCCGTGCTCCGCAACGCGAGAGGCCACAACAGTGAGAGGCCTGTGTACAGCAAAAAAAAAAAAAAAAAAAAAAGGAGATGCACCCAAGTAACTGAATGAGACTCTCTGGAAGTTTACAGAGCCATATTTATATGTGCAACAGACTTTTAGAGATGAACATAAGGTGGAACTGTGTTTTCTTAATAACAATTTATGCTTGGTGCCTTGGTGCCAAATACAAGGAATTTCTGGAATTATGCATAATTTGCAAAATCTGACAATATTCAGGTAAGCATTCCAGATGCAGAAGCAGAAAAAATTTAATGAAATAATCTTAATATTTATTGATAGAGACATCACTATTTTGTGCCTTTATGCCAGACAGTGATGATAGACAGCCTCATGCTATTATTTTACATGAGTTCCTTGCTAGCAAACTAAAAGTACTTTCAAACAGTCGGTATCATTTTTAGATGTCCAGGATAAAAGGCATCTACTATGATGCTTCAAAATTTATAATTATAAACATATATTTACATATACGTATGTATGTATGTATGTGTGTGTGTGTCAAGTTTACTTGGGAAAATATCCCAACATAAATTCAGCTCACTTATTTTTTTATTTTTTATTTTTTGTGGTACGCAGCCCCTCTCACTGTTGTGGCCTCTCCCGTTGCAGAGCACAGGCTCCGGACGCGCAGGCCCAGCGGCCATGGCTCACGGGCCCAGCCGCTCCGCGGCATGTGGGATCTTCCCGGACCGGGGCACGAACCCGCGTCCCCTGCATCGGCAGGCGGACTCTCAACCACTGTGCCACCAGGGAAGCCCTCAGCTCACTTATTGAGGTGTTTTGTTTGTCTGTGTCTTTTTGGATAAGAGACACAAAATGAAGTTAATTGAATGATAATCTTCCTGCTCTCGTGTTTACAAACTTGACCTGACCATGATGCCCGAGTGTAGGGCTGCACAAGTTTATAGAGGCTATGGATGCAAATGTTTGGAAGAGAGTGTTGACAATGCAGAAAATACACCCAGGAGGACAGGTTTAGGTACTGAGATGATTTAGTCAGGAGGAGAAAAGGATAAGGAACCGTGATGCACCAAAGGAGAGCAGTAGAGTCAGCAGTCAATCACCCTAGGGCACGATGTCACAAGGATGGTAATTCCTTGCGGTTCATCCACTATTTTCTATGTAAGTGTATGGCATGTTCTCTAGCTAGCTTTAAAAATAGAATTGTCAATGTCTTATGAGACAGAGAAAGTAGAGTCTGCCCTGGAATTAAGGGATAAACCTAGATGACATTTCAAGGTTCCCTTACCACACCAATAAAAAAACACAAAATAAAACACCAGCATTACTCAACAGACCTGGTTACAATAAGAGTGAATTAAAATGCAGAAACATAATGCTATTCCTTACACAAACAACAGCTAGGCAAGCTATTTGATACTGCTCTAAGACAGTATGTGGTCAGCTGAAGCAAGATGATAAATGTAAATCTTTCTCATAAATCAAAGTATAAGCTCACAAATTCTCGATACACATTGCTTCAAGAGGGGCTGCTCTGATGAAATTGAAAATGTCTCCTCCATATGTGCAGGTTCAGACTTTGTAACATTTAAAGAAAATGTTCTAAAACATAAAGTTGGCATGTAAAAAGCATGGGCAGAGGAATCAGTAATGATCAGAGCAAAACAATTGTAGAAAGCATCTTAATTTTCATATGGCTCATTTGCATTTGAAACACTGAGAATCCCTATTCCTCTGGTACAAAAATGTGTACCTATTAAATTACTTTCCACTTGAAAGAACTAAATGTTTGGAAGATGAATGAATTTTAACTGGAAGACTTGTTTTCTTCCATCAGGTGTGGGGGAGATGTGGCTTCCTGGTATGAGATGCAACAGTTGATTCTAATAGCAGAACAAGACAAAAATAGGAAAGTAAATTGAAAATAATTCCTATTGGTACAGTTTGATTTAAAGGTGATAAAACAAAAAGGATACACATGGCGCAAAGATGTCAAAAGACATCAATTTTTAAAATTAAACAGGGTTACTTTTTCCAAAAATTGTGATTCTCTGATACTTGAAAATTTGTTTCTATGATTTATTCTAGGATGCTCAGAGATGTACTATGATTTATTTCAATAAACTCATTTATGAGTATTTAGTCAGGGTTTAAAAGTTAGATGTCCACCAGCTATTAAACAATAATTCTAAGAGTCTACATTCTACCCATCTCAAATTTTCAATTTTGGATATTAATTTTAGGATACTGGCAGAACAGCAAAGATTTAAAACCTCTTTACTATCAACTTTAAACAATATTTAGTCTTCGGGAAATTGCTGGTTATCCACTCAGAGATACAGAAACTAAGAGCTAGGTAGAAATTTGAACTTACAAAGTGAAACCACACTATATGAAAGGATCTTTATGAATTTTTAGTTTATTTTCTGGTATGGTAAAATGTCTAGGAAAGAGGTGTGTCCTCAGAAAGAAAACCAGACCTTGAAAGACATCCCTGTCTTTCTCTTGGCCTTGCTCTCTATGGACTTCACCTGGAGGAGGGAGGAGGCTAGGCATGGTCTCGTGGTGAGGGCTCTGGTGGGGCTAGCACATAGAGATGGACAGGATGCAGATGGCTAAGCACGGAGAACATGACATCATCTTTGTAAATGACATTCTCTAGGTGCATGCTGCTCTTGGTGTTTCTTTTCCTTCTGTTGTCTTGGGTCTTTGGGAAGGTCTTCTGTAAAGTCCCTGATCTGTATCAGCTGGACCACAAAGTATTAAAGGGCAGCACAGCTGTGAACTGGAGACTTAAAGGGAGAGCAGCGTCCTCACCCACCTGGAGGTGAGCGTGGTGGAAAGTGGATTAGGGACCAAGATGCAGGATGGATCAGGGCCGCCATCCACCCTCCCAGGACAAAGCTGGGGAAGTTGGTGAGACGTTTTTGAGGGGACAGTGTTTTTACACAAAATTCACACTGTATTTCAAATTGCTGCCTCAGACTCATTTGAACAAACCCTAATTTTTTGGTTATTTAAGTAAACTCTATTGGGCTTAACTTGCAAACATGTAACTTGAACAGTTAAAGGTAAAATGACCTACGTAATACAAATTTGGATTTTTATTTTGGATAAAGATTTTGGATACATCTTTCTCTCCCAACAAATTTCTATTTTAACTATTGAAAGAGACCACTTTCTTCCTTTATGGTAAAGATGCTAATGAGAAGATAAATGAACAAAAAAGTAGATCAGAGGTGGAGGATTAAGCAAACGCAAAATGTGACAATTGTCAGTTTCTGAAAAATGGAAAATTACCATCTTGGCTTATTAATGAGCAATGTTCACCTACTTATTTATTTGGATAATATTTATTAAGTACCTTTGATGTAACAGATATTGTTTTAGGTGCTGGGGATACAGGTGAGGAGAAAAAAATCCAACCTCAAAGAAACCTACTTTCATGGAGTTTATGTTTTAACTTCAGAGTTTTGCAAGTAAATGGTAGTTGCCTAATAAGCTACAGAATCAGTGTTCGTCTTTATATTCACTGTATTATTCTACAATATTGGAACATTTTAGGACAGGATTTGGTTCTCAGATATCTGAGTTTCAGCTCTTTGTATCTGTCCAGAGCTTGTCCTTGGCTACCAGGAAAAGCCTAGGAAAGGCAGACTAAGGTGCCTGCCACGGGTGAAAAGACAGAAGAGTCAAGTTTCCTTTACTGGGCATCTGGAGGCTACAGAAGGTACCGGGATTCTTCCATAATGCTGGTCAAACTCAATTCTGCTGTAATTGGGGCTTACTTGTTTGAAACTGTTGTGTTTTGGGTACATGACCTGGCAGGGGGGATATTGAATCAGTGTAAGAAAAGAATTGTGCAATAACTTAAGTGTATTTGGAATAAGATTTTGTGACAATCTGTATATTTTCATAGTTTTATGGTTTTATGACATCTATCACCAATATTTATTAGACAAACAAATACAACTAAACCAGTGCAAAGAGAAGATCTTGGTGCCCGCCTAGTCTCACTTTGAAAGGTAGAGAAGGAAAATAAAGAATCATCTTTACAGCACTTTAACTTTTGAATGGAGGTACCTGCTGACATCTTCTGTTTCTTCCTTCATTACATGCTTTTCTTTTAATTTGGTCCTCTTGAAAAGAATCAAAGTAGGGGCTCTCCAGGAGTTGGGCACAAGTTAACCTGTCATCTGGATTCATCCTCAGACACTCCTATGGAAGACGGGAAGAGCAAAGAAGATATTAAAAGAGGAGCCTGTTTTGTTACTGTGCCCAAAAACTCTGAATAATAACTTGGTAGAGCAAATACGAGTTTAGAAAATCTTCAACTTTGTATATTATCCAGTACTTGGAACTTGTTAATAACTGGAATTGCTCTTCTTTTGCCCTTTCAAAGTCTTTTGAGGGTAGATTTGATGAACATTCAATGTCTCAAAGGGGGTAAATGTAGGTCAGGTGCGTTTCACCAATGACATTTCTTTATCACTTGTCAAAGCAAATAGTTTGTAGGGCTCCACAAAATGTGGTCCCTAGGCCAGCTACATCAGCATCACCTGGGAACTTGCTAGAAATACAAATTCTTCGGTCCAACCCCAGGCCTACTGAATCAAAAGCACTGGGGGTGGGGCCCAGCAATCTGTGTTTAACAAGCCTTCAGGGTGAATCTAATACCTGTTCAAGTTTGAGAAGCCACCTGAGAATGGATTGGGCTTACAGGGCTTGACCTATCCTCCACCAACCCCTCGGGGGGTTTGCTAAATTGCAGGCGGGTCAGAACAACCTGTCCAGAACAAGGCTGGAGAATTAGGCTTCCAGGACAGGGCCTGCAGGTTAGGGCAAGTCAGAGCAGTGAGACAGGTAGAAGGCAGGTGAGGTCCAGTGGAGCAGTGGTAAGGGCAGTCTGAGAGCTCAGAGGTGTCGGCCTCTGAGTCTCAGGGGGACTCATACTGAAGGAATCCAGCACCCTGGATAGCACCTGGGTAGTGACCAGCGCTAGCACAAAGGCTGGTCTACAAAGTTGACTCTAGGTCATCCAGATGGCTCTACTTTCTAGATCAGAAGAGTTTCAAACTGGGCTGCTTATCATAATCACCTAAGGGGAGGCTTAACGATACAAATTCCAAGGTCCTATTCATAGAGATTCTGCTTCTGTAAATCTGAGGTTATTTATTAGAATGTATATTTTTAAAAAGCTCATTCTGATGAGTAGTCATTCTGATTAGTGGTATGGAAGTCATTGCTATATATATAACTTAATTGGTTGTTAAAGATAGATACTCATACTAGTATCTCCATCCCTATACCACTAAAGGCTTTCAGCGTCCACACTGAATGGAAGAGGCACACTTTCTAGCATGGCCTCAGTTGGTCAAGCATGAATGGCATACTGGTCATAGATGAGTTTCTTCTGCTTTTTATTAGAATTTGTCCTTTGTTTGACTATCTCTTTTGGCCCTGGTACAGGGGCTATATTTGGTGTCTGCATGGTTCTGATTTTGCCTGATCTTCTACTGATGTTTTTAAAATGCAATTTAAAATTTTAGTTAATCCAGTGTATCCAAACTGTTATCAGTTCAACATGTAATATTTTAAAAACTATTAATGAAATATTTTATATTCTTTTTTAAAGTAATTTTCATAGAAATATAGTACATCTCAATTCTAATCAGCCATATTTCAAGTGCTCAATAGTAACATGTAACTAGTGGCTACCATATTGGACAGCACAGTTCTTTTTATTTTTAAAATTTTTATTTTATTTATTTTTAACATCTTTATTGGAGTATAATTGCTTTACAATGGTGTGTTAGTTTCTGCTTTATAGCAAAGTGAATCAGCTATACATATATCCCCATATCTCTTCCCTCTACAGCACAATTCGTTTTTTTTTTTGCGGTACACGGGCCTCTCACTGTTGTGGCCTCTCCCGCTGCGGAGCACAGGCTCCGGACGCACAGGCTCAGCGGCCATGGCTCACAGGCCCAGCCGCTCCGCAGCACGTGGAATCCTCCTGGACCGGGGCACGAACCCGTGTCCCCTGCATCGGCAGGCGGACTCTCAACCACTGCGCCACCACGGAAGCCCTACAGCACAATTCTTGATCTTCAAATTTAAGGAGTACATTTATCCTCATAAATTTCCATAGTCTTGAATATACTGACTTAACAGTCAAATTTCCTAATGAATGCAGAAGTATGGTCTTCATCATGGCAGACCTTAATTATACTCTTTCATCTTCTACTAATTTTAATGGATATGTTAGAAAGATTACTGTTTAAACCACTGATGTTCCTTTAACTGTAATTATTTTACAGTTCCTTAACTGTTTCAATGACTACATTTTTACCTTGGCATTATTTGCCCTACTGTCCACCCCGCCTAGAGTTACCAGCTTCAATCATTATGACTTGCAGTCAATAATGGTTATAATTGATGCTTAGGTACCTTCATGAAATTCAAAGCCACAGGATGCACATCTGAGAACTTTTCTTCAAAAGTTTCCTAAAAAACAAAGTAAAGCATTTCAATGTTACCTAACAACAAAGTAATGGATATTTTAAATATATTAGCATTAAGAATACTTTGGAGAAAGACCCCCTAGTAGGTTAGATTTTGAAGATTTTTTAAATTCATATTTTTACATAATTTTACACTACTGTATAGTGTATTGGGAAAAATTGAAGCTATTAACTTCACGGTGTTTTGCAATTAGTGTTTGGTAAATGTTCGTGCTAAATGTCCCCTTCTGAAATCCTACAACAGTACCCTAATATCTACTTACAGGGATGCCTGATCTACTTACAGAAATGCTTTGAGCATTAATGAAAATACACTGAGCTGCATAATTAAGAGCACTACGGAAAGCAACAGAATGATGAACACAATATTCAGAATAGTAAGGGGGGAAGAGAATGGGATTGAGGAAGAGTACATGGGGAGTGAGAAGCTTCCAAGTCAATGGCAATATTCTCCTTCCTTAACTAGGCAGCAGGTACATGTGAATTTGTTGTATTTTAGTCTTTAAATCAAACATGTTATATAAATAATCTTTTGTAATTCAACCTCTAGACTTGTAATTCAACTTTTAACTTCTTATTGTATTTGTTAAAAGCCTTAACAAATATACTAAAAAAGAAATCCAGTACATAAATCAAGGTATTATACGAAATAAATTTAAGATGAACAGGGTGTTTAGAGAAGTTGGGACCACCTGAATCTGATCGTTCACAGGTGCCATAAATCATGACCTGGCTTAGCAGACTCTCCCCACCTCCAGCACAGCTGGAGCGTGGCACAGGCTTCCCCTGACCGTCCTTTCATTCTACAGGCAGAATCTAGATCATACAGAGTTTTAAAGATCATAGCCCAAACTTAGGTAACACAGACAGGAAATCAATGACTACAGAGAGTAAGAGGGTCAAGTAGTCATTGGTAGATTCCCACAAAAAGGCAAAGACCACAGGAAGAGTGCAGAGGTGATCATTGTGGTTTGCAGTTTTGATTTGGATACAACGAGGATCATTTTGTGGAATGACCTTCCATGTGGAAATATATGTTGTGAAAAAATAGTTTCTATTGATTTGAGCTTTGTGTCAGAAGCTGAAGAAAATAGAGAATGCATTTTTTTTTTCAAAATAGAGACAACTATGGTAAGTACTGTTTATGAGAAAATAATTATTTCAGGGCAAGGTACCAGAGTGTTTTGATTAAAAGGATCACGGGGGCTTCCTGGGTGGCGCAGTGGTTGAGAGTCCGCCTGCCGATGCAGGGAACACGGGTTCGTGCCCCGGTCCGGGAAGATCCCACATGCCGCGGAACGGCTGGGCCCGTGAGCCATGGCCGCTGAGCCTGTGTGTCCGGAGCCTGTGCTCCGCAACGGGAGAGGCCACAACAGTGAGAGGCCCACATACCGCAAAAAAAAATAATAATAAAAAATAAAAAAATAAAAGGATCACGGTATTTATGAAGGAACTAAGCATACTTTCACTTCCAAATTTAAAATTGAACTAATCTTTGAATACATAGGGCAAGTAAACTTTTAAAGCATTCTCCTGGTTCATTTTATGTAGTTTTTACATAGTTTTTTTGACTGTGTCAGTGTGTCGTAAGGAAAACAGGAGCCCAAAGCACAAACATTAAAGAAGAAACAAGTACCCCTTTAAAGAAAGTAGCAACACAAATAACAAAACACCAGAATCGAGCAATTTACCATATCTTCTGGTTCAGGAATACTGATGCCATGGAAAAATTGGTTACTTTTAAAGATAGATTGATGTCTTGGGATTAGTTTTCCTGTTAAATACAAACCACATAACTCATGAAAAATTTACTAAAAGTAACATAATGCTTAAATGGTTAACTTCTGAGGTCCAGATGTGAAAGAAATACTGAGCCTGATCATTCCCTCCAGATTTGGGAGGAATGGGTCATTGCAAAAACATACCTTCTCAGGTAAGGTCAATGCTCCCAAGGAACTCTCTTTGCCACACATGGTTTGGTCTGCCATTCAGCCGCCACCAGAAGAGGAGGTAAGCAAGTGGTCTGGAGGGCTTTACACATATGCTCCCATTTAATCTCATAACCATCTCACAATCGTCGCTATTTTTCATTTATACTGTCCCAGTCAGAGAATGAGGCTCAGAGGTTTGATCAGCTGTCTAAAGTCACACGGCCATTAGGTGACAGACCCAGGATTCAGACTCGTCTGTCTAACATCTGCCTAATGTGAATTTCCACAACCTTGCAGGAAATCAATTAAACAGCAGAAGCTTAAGGTGTGGCCTGTAGTGATACTCTACCCCACACTTTTCATGCTGCGGAATTCTCCAGCAGAATGTGTTGGGACCACACAGGGAATTGCATCAGACCAGACAGCAGTAGTTCCCTTGCCCAGCAGCCATGCTGCCAGGAGAGCCCATGGGAAGGGATTAATAAACACCCATCACTTTGTTTCCATCCATGCTGCTGGCGTAAAGCTGCAGCTGATCTTTTGGGTTATGTTCTCTTCCAACCAGGTGGAAGTAGACAAGTGCTGAGGACGCTGCATCGTGATGAAAGCTCATGAAAGAGAGCATTTGAGTCCATTCTTATTCTGCACTTAACTAGTTGTAGGGCTTTAGGCCACTCATGGAAGCTCCCAGAGCCTCAGTTTCCTCGTTGGTAAAACCAGGCACAATGAAAAATGGTATAATGTCCTTAATGGGCTTTTCTTAAGACTGAAAGAGATGGTGTGTGTGAAAGTAATTTGTAAATTCTTAAGTATAAAGAAGCAGATTTGAGGAGTGGCAACAGAGGCTGTATAGCCTGCAAAACCTAAAATATTTACCATTTGGCCCTTTATAGAAAAAGTTTGCTGACCCCTGTGCTAGAGGAAAGGGAAAATTCCTCTTTTACAGAGGATAGAAAGTGCATTTGAGTAAATATCTTTAGAGTAAGCTCTATGCAGCTGACTCATATCCTTAGCCCTATCTTAGGCTGATAAGGTAAGTAAATGTATAGTTTATTCTACGGCTAATTGACTTGACTTGGAAAAGCATCTGAAAACTCCTCACTGACACAAGTTATGGCTCCACACATTGAGAAAAGGGTTGGGCTTTGGCTACAACCCAGACCAGCCATCCTGAGTAGCACTTTGGAGAAGAAAGAAAGGTCTTATTGTTCATTACAGTGACATACTACTACTATTAACACTTTAGCAACTCTGTAAGCCATAAAATGCCACTTATACCCAGTGTTCTGATTATCAGATACAGTTGGTCCACATCTGATTTTCCAGGCCACAGTGGCTGGCCTGTCAGGAGCTCTGCAAAAATGCAACCAGTAGCCCATACGTAGACTGAAGAACCATAGTGGGTATCTACCACAAGAAGTTCAGGAGAGGCAGGAATGTACAGTGGAGAAAGGACAGCCTCTTCAATAAGTGGTGCTGGGAAAACTGGACAGGTACATGTAAAAGTATGAGATTAGATCACTCCCTAACACCATACACAAAAATAAGCTCAAAATGGATTAAAGACCTAAATGTAAGGCCAGACACTATCAAACTCTTAGAGGAAAACATAGGCAGAACACTCTATGACATAAATCACAGCAAGATCCTTTTTGACCCACCTCCTACAGAAATGGAAATAAAAACAAAAATAAACAAATGGGACCTAATGAAACTTCAAAGCTTTTGCACAGCAAAGGAAACCATAAACAAGACCAAAAGACAACCCTCAGAATGGGAGAAAATATTTGCAAATGAAGCAACTGACAAAGGATTAATTTCCAAAATTTACAAGCAGCTCAATAACAAAAAAACAAACAACCCAATCCAGAAATGGGCAGAAGACCTAAATAGACATTTCTCCAAAGAAGATATACAGACTGCCAACAAACACATGAAAGAATGCGCAACATCATTAATCATTAGAGAAATGCAAATCAAAACTACAATGAGATATCATCTCACACCAGTCAGAATGGCCATCATCAAAAAATCTAGAAACAATAAATGCTGGAGAAGGTGTGGAGAAAAGGGAACCCTCTTGCACTGCTGGTGGGAATGTGAATTGGTTCAGCCACTATGGAGAACAGTATGGAGGTTCCTTAAAAAACTACAAATAGAACTACCATATGACCCAGCAATCCCACTACTGGACATATACCCTGAGAAAACCAAAATTCAAAAAGAGTCATGTACCAAAATGTTCATTGCCGCTCTATTTACAATAGCCCAGAGATGGAAACAACGTAAGTGCCCATCATCAGATGAATGGATAAAGAAGATGTGGCACATATATACAATGGAATATTACTCAGCCATAAAAAGAAACGAAATTGAGCTATTTGTAATGAGGTGGATAGACCTAGAGTCTGTCATACAGAGTGAAGTAAGTCAGAAAGAGAAAGACAAATCCCGTATGCTAACACATATATATGGAATTTAAGAAAAAATATGTCATGAAGAACCTAGGGGTAAGACAGGAATAAAGACACAGACCTACTGGAGAACGGACTTGAGGATATGGGGAGGGGGAAGGGTGAGCTGTGACAAAGCAAGAGAGAGGCATGGACATATATACGCTAACAAACGTAAGGTAGATAGCTAGTGGGAAGCAGCCGCATAGCACAGGGAGATCAGCTCAGTGCTTTGTGACCGCCTGGAGGGGTGGGATAGGGAGGGTGAGAGGGAGGGAGATGCAAGAGGGAAGAGATATGGGAACATATGTATATGTATAACTGATTCACTTTGTTGTAGAGCAGAAACTAACACACCATTGTAAAGCAATTATACCCCAATAAAGATGTTAAAAAAAAAAAAAAAAAGAAGTTCAGGAGCTCGTTACCATCTTGTAGCGACATAATCAGTGTAGGCATCTCCTGGAACTGCAAATGCATCAGTCAAATCAGGTGGGTCACATTCTCCCAAGAGAGGAGCTACTCCCAAGAGCAGTCAGGCATTCATATCAGCTTTAGTAATTCTCAGAAGCCACGATACTCCTAACAGTTCATGCAGTGAGGCACTAATCGAGTAAACAGTTCTCAGATAGTAAATTCACCTTCCCCATACTATGTATAAAATAGATAAGCAATATGCTGTACAGTACAGGGAATTACACCCGTTATCTTGTAATAACCTATAATGGAGTATAATCTGCAAAAATACTGAATCCCTATACTGTACACCTGAAACTAACATAATATTGTAAATCAACTATATACTTCAATTAAAAAAAATTCAACTTCCAAAGATATCTTAGCTAGTTAACATCTATATAATCCTAAAAAGAGAGGACTGGGGCGAGGGGGTAGGGAGAATTTCTACAGTGTAATTTCAAGTATAAACCAGCCTCCCAATGCATTGTCAAGCCACCTGTGTTTAGGTCCTATCAGGATATTGATTATGTGTATGGCCCCCGTGCAGTGTATCTGTTGTTAATGCATGTTTTTTGCCTGCTGCACAGCTCTAGATTCAAGGAGACATCATTATTTGTCCCCCTTTCCCTTGGTTCCTCCCTCTCTGGGATGACTTCTTTTTTCTCAGCACTGTCTCTGAATCCTCTCTGTCATTTTCTGTTTACTCTCCTAGTCTCATCAGCTCCAGGAAGTTTTTCCCAACCACTCTAGACCACGTTAATATCTCCCTCCAGGGAACCATCTGCCCTTTCGCTTTAGTACTTTATTGCCAGTCATCTTGTATTATTCTTTTGTTTCTTTTACTTCAGATTATAAGTGCATGAAGACCAGAAATGCATCTTGTAGTTCTTTTCCTTTCCTATGGGGCAAAGTACATAAATGTGACATCCAATAAATTGTAGTTGATTGGATGGAGGTGAAGTGTGAACTGATGTACTGACTAAAAGGTTACAGTGAAATTTCCCTTTTTGAATAATAACAATATAACAATCAGCATACACTCAGTATCTAAAGTAAGAATTTTAACTGTATCATTTCATAATCATCTGAATTGGATAAGTTAGCAAAAAATTGCTACTTACTCAGCATTTGTGCAAACCCAAAGTCACAGATCTTGATTATTCCTTGCTTAGTTATTAGAATATTTTCAGGTTTTACATCTCTGTGAATACACTGTAAGAAAATATTTAATTATTTCCCCGAGTCATCAAGACAACGAAGCATAATGAATACTTAACTATTAGTTTATATGATAAACAAAGCCTGTGAGATAAACACAAATATGGTTTTCCTTCATTTTTCTAAAAACTTAAATTGCCATTTTTTAATTTGTAAATCTTATACCAAAAGAAAAAAAAGTTGCTATATTAGGAAAGAAATTAAAATAATTATCAGATAGGAAAACTGAAAAAAATATTTTTGAGAAGGCAGTATCATATAATTATTTTTTCCACTTTTTACTGAGCCCTATTTAAACAGTAAGAGGTAAAACCCTGAATGAGACAACAAGGTCCTACTGTATAGCACAGAGAACTATATTTAATATCCTATGATAAACCATAATGGAAAAGGATATACAAAAATAATATATATATATGTGTAACGGAGTCACTCTGTTGTACAGCAGTAATTAACACAACCTTGTAAATCAAGTATGAGGTAACCCTGAACGAGGTAACACTCAGAGTGCTCCTAATAAGAATGGCTGCCCCCCAAGAATCACAATGCAGGTTGCACAAATATTGCAGATTGGAGAAACTGGAAAAACGTTTGAATGACAGCAAAAACAAAATTCATTAGAGTGACCATCTTATTTATCATCCAGCTCTATGAAGGGTGTGTGAAAGGGAGCTCTATTAATTACTACACGAGGACAACAGCCCACAACTGTCCTGGGCAAGCTGGGATGTAACGGTCACCTATTAACAAGAGATACCAAATATTCGGCCTCAGGGGATGAGTATCCCCAACTAATCTGTAACCATTAACAGCTTTCTTGAAACGTGACCACAGGATGCTGTTGGAGTTGCCCCTGGGAGAGCGGGTCACCAGCGGGAGGCATTCTCCCCTCCGAGTCCTCTATGTGTGGAGAGCTTACAGCTTGCTGCAACACCCCAGGACCCTGAGTGAAGCAGGTGCTCCTTCCTGGATGTGAGAGGGCTAAGCTGGGGGTGTGGGTGGAGGTGGGCTGAGTGAGCCCCACTCACTATTAGTCCAGAAATGGCTATTCCATGCTGTGGATGCCCCAGGAGAAAACAACTCAGGCCCTATTCTTCAGAACTTTAGCTTTCCAGGTTATCCTCCCTCCAAACAAGCACGCAGATAAAAATGATGTTGCTCTTCTTGTACACCTCAGCCCTCATGCAGAGCTCTGAACTTTTCAGAGCACTTCTACATGAATTAGTTCATCCTTGCAACAATCCTGTGATTGCAGGTGGCTACCGACGGTCTCCGGATTAAGTACCACAACAATCAGCTCTTTCTGCCTCACTTCTCTGTTGTGCTGTCAGTCTCTTGAAGTATTCCTGTCAAATTGACAATTTTGAAATAATTTTTGTTTCTTCTATAATAGCTATCTAAAAAGAGAAAATGTTGAACCCTAAATTCATTTTTGGTCACAAAAACGGCACTGGTACTAGAAGCTTGTTTGCATTGTCTCAATTACTGTCAACTGTCTCATAATTTGTACAACCAGCAGTTAGAAGAAACTTTTTAAGGCCTCTTAAAAGTCCTAAGGCCCTAGATATTAATTTTTAAAAATACATTGTTATAATATAGGCCAGCATAGTTTTCATCCTACCTTTTAAAGCAACACATTTATGAAAACTGGATTAACACTTTGCATCATATTCACCTATAATAATTAGTGATTTAATAAGAATAGGTTATATCCCTCAGGTGAGTTTGCATCAGATTCTAAAATTTCTGTACTATATGTGTCATTACTAAGTAAATGGACTTACATTGATACCTGTCTATTGGCCTATTTAAATATGCAAATCCATGTGAAATTTACAGCTACTTATTTTCCAACCCAAACATACAAAGGCAAATGAAGTATTGATTATGTCCCAAAGAATCTGAAAAAATTTTTAGTGTAATGCAGGTAAGAGAAGCTACAAATAAAGAAGGATAGGGCTTCCCTGGTGGCGCAGTGGTTGAGAGTCCGCCTGCTGATGCAGGGGACACGGGTTCGTGCCCCTGTCCAGGAAGATCTCACATGCCGCAGAGCGGCTGGGCCCGTGAGCCATGGCCGCTGAGCCTGCGCGTCCGGAGCCTGTGCTCCGTAACGGGAGAGGCCACAACAGTGAGAGATCCGCGTACCACAAAAAAAAAAAAAAAAAAAAAAAAAAAAAAGAAGGATAGATGGAGTATTATATAATAGAAGAAAGAAAAAGAGAGTAAAAATCACTGGAACAGTAAGAAGCAGAGTATGGAGAACAGAAGATGCTTAGACATACAATATTCACTTTCTCCACTGCAAAGCTGCACTCAGTGCAAACTCTGTAATGCCTCTCGCAATCAGCTTATTTTCCACCTAAGAGCAATAACTTGCAAGTCAGTGTAACCAAAACACTTTGATAAACTTGGGTATCATACACAGCTTTTAGCAAACATTGCTTAAACTGGGTTATTGCAGCTGATGTGCAATCTCATTTTTACAATCTCAAAAGCCAGCAAGAAGAGGTATTCATGGTATTTTAAACCTGACCCTTAATTTTAGGAATCATCTCCGGAAGCTTCCCTACTAGAAGTTGCTTCTTTATACAGCCTGAATGGACATCTGAGAAGGTTGTTCTTTGAGCCTTATGGATGGATACTCATAATGAGAGAGGAAAGGAACCTCCTCCCTGACAACTAAGTCATTGATATCAACAAGATGATGATGGATGTTACAGCCAGACATACTCATATTTTGGAAGTCACTGTAATTTTGTCATTTTGACATGAAGTTCTTTTTTTTTTTGGCTGCGCCGTGTGGCTTGCAGGATCTTAGTTCCCTAACCAAGGATCAAACCCGGGCCCACGGCAGTGAAAGCGCAGAGTCCTAACCACTGGACCTCCAGGGAATTCCCAGATATGAAGTTGTTTTTCTCTAATCGATATGTCAAATATATAAAAATTCATGAGTTGACAATGATGCTAAATGGTCACTTTAGTTACCTCAATCTAGCCATATTATAGGGTAAAAAAAGAACAAAATGAGTAGGTATTTTCATAAGTCCAGTGCTTCTCAAAGTTTAATGTGCACATGAATCACCTGGAGATCTTGTTAAAATGCAGATTCTGAGTCAGAGCTGAACGGGCCTGAGAACCTGCATTTCTAATGAGCTCTCAGGTGATCTCTACAAACCACACTTTGAGTAGCAAGGCCTTAATCCCTTACTACCGTAACCTTCCTTTCTTGGTAGGATCACCACTCTGGAGATGAAAAGGTAGTCATAGTCACCACAGGCTGAAAGCTGGGAATCTTCAGCAACACCACTTGGGTCAGACTGCCTTTTCTATTCTTTGAGAGTATCATGAGGGCTCCTTTAAAATAAGGAGAGTATAAAGGTTTTCGATGTAGTATTGTAACAACTTACATATGATTTAGATTTTTTTTCCTCTGTGTGCATTTTAGACAATAGGTTTGTTAAAAAAAAAAAAAGATACATAAAAGCTTACCACAGCATAAGAAAATGGGATAACCAGAGTTCAGAAGTAATTTCCACGTTGGAGGAAGAAATTTTGTCTGAAAAATTATCCATTTTTAATAAAGGCCATAGATTATAAACTGGAGGTTTTCAATATTTCAAAGTTTAAGGTACAGAACGTGTTGTTCCAAGCAGAGAAAGAAATGGTGGCAGTTGTATTGAGCTACAATAATGTTTGGGTCCACTGGAAATAGTAAGTAGTAATCAGGTAGGTAAGTTGATTGACTGACCCACTCATTCATTCATTCCTTCATCCAGTTATTCAATAAATGTTTCCTGAGCACCTTTTATATAAAAAGATCCATGCTAGGCTAAAGCGATACAAAGATAAATCAGCCACAGACACTGTATTCAAGCTTATAATCAGTACACAGGAAAATGTCTGATTATATAGGGATAACGTACAACACTTATGGTAAAACGAATTTTTAAACAATCATTTTAATTACCCATAAAACTCTAGCAACAAACTTAGGTGAACTTGAATACCTCTCAGAGCATGGTGAAAAGCAACAGAGATGTGCATTCAGTTCAGCAGCATCTTTAGTAATTATGTGAAAGTACAATTTGCATCATGAAAAACAGGTTTATGTATCTTGTGGACAATATCCCTCTATACTCTATCAATAGAAAATAAAAGCTTCTGACTTATCCTAACAAAACAAACAAACAAACAAAACTTCACTGACTTTCTTAAAGCTAAAGGAAGCTTTCCCTAAGTATTGAAATTTAGTTCCATGATCCTGTACTCTTTTTCAGCAATCCTAGACTACTATGATAGATATTCTGCTGGCATCAAAATTGACCATATGGTAGTCTGTATCCTTGCCTCAACACTGCCTCCGTGTAGGCACCAACGCAAAAGGTCTAGAGTTATTTTTTAAAAACTATCATTATAGCAAAAGCACCCAAGAGCCTACTTAAAGAAGCTCCCACTGGCCTAAGATTTGAACATCAGAGAGAACAATTATTGCAAAGGAATGAAACACATCAAATACATAAAATCCATTCGTTTATAACGATACCCTACACCTCCCCAAAACCCTTCATTGTTCACTCTTGGAGGCTGCTAACACACTGGCTCATCACTCTTGAGTATTGACAAACAAAGGGAATAATCACATATTTATCTTACTGTACTTTACAGTAGCCAGAGTCCATGATGGTAAATTCTTCTCCATAGAATTCCAATTAACAAATGCAGAAGGAATAACAGAATTAGAAAATCACCACCTTTTAACCCTAATGAAATCCTGGAGAGAGGTAATAATTATCTATGAATGCTAAAACGAAATAAAAGATTGACAGGGGGGCTTCCCTGGTGGTGCAGTGGTTGAGAGTTCGCCTGCCGATGCAGGGGACACGAGTTTGTGCCCCGGTCCGGGAAGATCCCGCATGCCGCGGAGCGGCTAGGCCCATGAGCCATGGCCGCTGAGCCTGCGCGTCCGGAGCCTGTGCTCCGCAACGGGAGAGGCCACAACAGTGAGAGGCCCGCGTACCGGAAAAAAAAAAAAAAAAAAGATTGACAGGAAAAGTGATAATGGAGGGGATCAAATGAACACCTCCTGAACCCACTAATCTATTTTAAGACAATCAAAAGTGGGAAAGACAACCAGACATAATATATGCCTCATGATGCTGATGCAATGAGTGTACAGCACTATATGTGAAGCATTCCTATCTAAAAAACTGAACCTGAGTATGATCAAACCTCTGGATATAAACACCAATTTATAGCAAATACAGGTGAAAGAACAAGTTAAGTTAACACATAGGAAGCAATCGGCCAAAATGATTTCTATAACACAGGAGTAGTCAAAGTGTGGCTCTAGGACCAGCAGCTTCAGTATCAACTGGGAAACTGTTAGAAATGCCAATTCTCAGGTCCTATCCCAGACCTACTGAATCAGAAACTCTGGGAATGGGCCCAGCAAAATGTGTCTTAACAAGACCTCCTGGTGATTTTGATGCATGCTTAAGTTTGATACCCATGGCTGTAAAAAATTAATGATGGGGAAAAAAAAGGTAGGGGAAGGGGGACTGCTATAGAATAAAAGACTTAAGAGACATTAAAAACAAAACAAAATCAAGTGCCATGGAGGGTTACACCTCTGATATCCTGAAAACTTATTTTAATCCAATTTAAAAATAATTATAGGAATCAGTATTGCGGCAAAAAGAAACATTAAGTTTATACAAACTTTTAATTTATAAGGAAGGAGTAATTCGATTCTTACAGAAATTGGAAAAGGGCCATGAATAATGCATTACTTTTCCTCATATTCTGTAACTTTCTTTTGTTTGGCTCTTTTGGTCCTTATTTTCCCTCTGTCATTAGCTCTTCAAATAGACCCCTGAGCTAAGTAGAAGAGTCATCATGAAGAAATCAGCAAATACGTTAGAAAATGTTACTTACGTTACGTCTATGACAGAAGTTAAGAGCTTGAAGTGTTTGTCATAACACACTTTTGATCATTCCATCAGCAACTCTGGGGGAAAAAACAAAAAAGGAAATGAAAACTCCTATGATAGGGTTTCAGCAGCAGAACTGGGAATAGAAATGGAATGGGCGGGGCTTGTCATGGCCAAAGGATGCAGCGCAAAGGGAGTCTGGGAAATCTTTTTTTTTAATGTTTTAACGAAAATTGCTTTACTACTTTTTCTTTTGGTTATATAATTTTTGCTTTGTAATTTGAAATTTTTACATCTGTAAAAATGATCCATGCTTATCAAGAAAATTCAAACAATATAGAAAAGTAAAGAAATAAAAAGTGTTGACTCAAATCTTGCTAGCTCAAAATAATTGCTGTAACTTATAGTGACTGTCCCTTTAGGAATCTGTTTCTCTCCCTGTCTCTGTCTCTCTCTGTAGTTACCTTTTAATATTAAATAAATATATTCATATGGTTCAATATTTTTAAAGTTAAAAGAATATCCATGAAGAATTCTCTCATACCTGCCTTGCCAATCATTTCATCCTCTGCAACTTCCCCTGCCTCTTTCAGAAACATCCTATGCATTGAGGTACAGATACTAATATGTATACATATATTTCAGTGGCCAAGGATTTCATTATATGGATGTATCATAATTTACTTAGTTAGTCCCCATTGATGAGCAATTAGGCCTGACACGATTTTCATTTCTAGAAGCAATGCTTCAGTGAATATCTACTCATCCATCTATGGAAGTTGTGCAGTTATCTTTTTAAGGTAAGTTCTAGAAGTGGGATTTCTGGGACCTATGGTAGGCACATGTTACATTTTGATCCTGCAAGTAACTTCAGGTAGACCTGAGACTTGGTTTTGCAGGAAAAAAGACATTCTCGAAGGTTGACCTTCAATTCATCCAATTCACATTGGTGGTAAACACTCAAGCATGTGCCAGGGTTGTTTATAAGTTACCTATGCCTGGTAAGCAGGCAGGTACACAGCCAGGGGAGGCTGGGGAGAATAAAGGGCCCTTGAGAATGGGAGGCTGGGAGCTTCTTGCCCCTGAAGATTCCTCACTCTGTGGAAAATATTGGGGAGTGTTTTCCATTGGGGAATTGGGGATCTGGGCAACTTGTATTCTGTCTGGGAGTACTTAGTGTATTTTGTGTAACCATTTCTATAAATTGCAGCAATTACATTCCCTTTAATTTTTCTGTTGATGTCTTTCCATTGCTCACATCACTGTCCCAGGATGATGCCTTCATAGTTACATACGGCCAAACTACCCTCACTAAGCAAGGTTGTACATATTTACACGCCCACCAAGCATCTGTGCACTTGAGTCCCTATCTCCTCATTGTCTTGCCAACATTCCGTTTTGCCAGTGTTACGTTTGCCAAGCTGTGGTTAAAATAAAAAGATATCTCACTTTGGTTTTCATTAATTTCATTTCATTAATTACTAATGATTTTAATTTTCACATTATTGAACATTAAACTTCTCTCCTTTTGTGTATTTTCTGTTCATGCCCTTTATTGCTTTTCGATTGGTCTAGTTACTCTTCTTTAAATTGATTTATGAAGACTCAATGTATATCAGAGTCTACATAGATGCTGTAAATATTTTTCTCAGTGTGTTGTTTGCTTTTCAGCCCTCTTCGCGGAGATGAGGTTGTTGTTGGCATATTTTCAAAAATCTGAAAACACAAGATTTTTTTTTTCACTAAATGTTCTACTGTAAGGATTTTTTGATTAAAAAATGTAAAATTACCTAATATTCCAAACACTCCCATCACTCAGTTTTAATAGTTTATCATATTTGGATATTTAAATCATGTGTTTAGATCACGTTTTAAAAACTGAACTCATTATCGTGCAGATGGAGCTGGTCTTGCAGAACAGTGG
The DNA here is from genome assembly GCF_949987515.2 of Delphinus delphis. Lineage (NCBI taxonomy): Eukaryota > Metazoa > Chordata > Mammalia > Artiodactyla > Delphinidae > Delphinus > Delphinus delphis. The sequence goes on along the minus strand of NC_082694.2, from coordinate 59,076,596 downwards.
GCTGGCCTGTGTGTGACGCAGGTATGGCACCAGTGACAAGACACGTTAGGTCTGGGTAAACACCAAGAAATAGCAACAACTGAATGGAGGTATTTTGCTCAGAGCAGTTTCCCCATCTCAGATCACAGTGACGGTGTCAAGCCCTTGGCATCAGGGATCTGGTGGCAGCCTTTTGACTCTAGCTCTTCTCAGTATTGTGAAGGCACCTATTTCTCAGTATTAAGTCCCTTTCCACTTAAAATGTCTAGAGTGGTTTTTATTTCCTATACTGAATTCTGGTATAACTTTATCCTCTCCCTCCTTTACCTAAGAGCCAAGCCTGAGACTACATTATTTATATTTTTTTAATGAGGCAGAAGGAATAGTACAGCCATTTGTGCACAGAGTTCAAACCCCAGCCGTGCTGCTTCCTAGTTTTATAACCTTGGGCAAGTTATTTGTGCTTTCACTTTTCCTGGAATAATACCTCACAAGTTTATTGAGAAGTCTATCCCTTAAGAGCCTGGGTATTAAAACACAGGTTCAGGATATGAGGGTCTGGGGTCAGACGAGGTGAGTAGATGGGGCTGACACCCAGTGCAAAGACACAAAGAGCCTGAAGAGGATGCGGAGAGGCCCTGAGGTGAGAAAGAGCTGGGAGTGTGGCGGCCAGTGTGGCTAAAGTGTGAGTGAAGTTGCTGAGGCGGCCAGTGTGGCTAAAGTGTGAGTGAAGTTGCTGAGGCTGGCGGGGGCCAGACCCCCGAGGGCCTTCTCAATCTGGGTCAGGAATTTGCACTTTACTCTAAGTTCAAAGGGAAGTCATTGAAAGGACTCAAGAAGGCAAGTGACATAAATAGAGAATGGATTTCTGGGGCTGAGTGGATACAGGGAGGTTAATTCAGAGGCTAATTTAATAATCCAGGTGAGATCTAGTGGTTTAGATGAGGCTGGTAGAGGTGGAGGGAAGGGAGTGGATCTCAGTCTTGGGAGGAGGGCTTCCCTGGTGGCACAGTGGTTAGGAATCCGCCTGCCAATGCAGGGGACACGGGTTTGAGCCCTGGTCCGGGAGGATCCCACATGCCGTGGAGCAACTAAGCCCGTGCACCACAACTACTGAACCTGCGCCCTAGAGCCCGCGAGCCACCACTACCGAGCCCACGCGCCTAGAGCCCATGCTCTGCAACAAGAGAAGCCACCACAATGAGAAGTCCGCGTGTCGCAACTAGAGAAAGACCGCGCGTAGCAATGAAGACCCATCGCAGCCAAAAAAAAAAAAAAAAAAACATCCTGAGAGGAACTGGCAAGAGTAACACATGGCCCTATTCATGTAGAAACAGAACGCTTGTGCTGGTCCACGGACTCTAGGCACCAGGATCCAGTACTGGAACTGGGAAACCAGGTAGGGCCAAGGGTTCAGAGACTGGCAGAACCCTGGTTACTAGTGTTAGTAACACCGAGTTAGGCATGAAGCAATGTCCTAAGAAACTCCCCAGCTATTGTTGCGAAAGAGGGGTATTTAAGGGCACCTCACAGGAAGAGTCATGGCTTCGGTTCAAAACAGAATCCTTCCGTGATCTCAGATTCCAAGAAGGCAGATTCCATTTTAGGCAAAACAACATTTATACAAAATAACAACTACAAACAAATACCGCTGATCTTAGGAAGAGGAGATAGTTATCAAAGAGAATACAGATTCACACAGTGTTCATTCCAGAAAGGTAGAGCATTGCAACATCATTCAGCCACACTCAGCATTTTTCAAGGCACTTTGGAGTGAAATAAAACCTTCTGTAGAAACCAACTGATACTCTGTGTTTAAATAGTATACTTTGGTGAGTGCACAAACAAATACTGGAATAGTGAAGGCCTGAAAGCAAAAACTAGACATTCTGGTTCAAGCCTGTAGGGGTTAGTAAGGGTGACAGGGTCAGGGAATTCAGACTGGGTCACTCAGAGGCTGCTCTCTTAGCCATTCAGGGGAATCCTGGCGCTGACATCAGAGCTCATTATCTTTGTTTTAGTTTGTTATATAACTTGACATGGAAAACTTGATTTCATTATCAGTACCCAAGATGAATTGAGTCCTTCTCTGTAAACCTTTGTTATCCTAGAATAAAATCCAACCTTTACTGTGGCCTACCAGCCTCTTAATGATTTCACTTCTATTAACTCTCCCCACCCCCATCTCCTATCACATTCCCACCGACCTCCACTCTGGCCCAGTTAGCCTCTGCTATTCCCTGAACAGACCTCAAAGCTTTGTTTTTATTGTTCCACCTACGCCCCTCATCAGGCATTCTCTAATCCCTCAGTGTGCTTTATTGTTCTCCAAAGGCTTGTAACTCTGCAAGGGCTTTACCTTGTCCATTATTGTAGCTCCGGGGCCTAGAACAGTAACGGGTACCTAATAGGTCCTCAACTAAGCTTCCTTCACTGGCACTCTCAGAAACTGTATAAACTAACACCCTGTAATCAATCCTCTTTTGCTTTAACTAGCTAGAGTGAATTCTGTAGTTGAATCCTGACTAGTTCAGAATATGATACCAGAAGTGGGTATGGGAAACAAAGTCAAGGCCTTGGGAATGTAGGCTATCTGACTTAGCTGGGTCTGAAGGCAGGGGGATCTAATTACCATTAGTGGCTGGAACACTGGTAAATGGGCACCCAGTGATGAACCAATTATTTACATAATCACCTGTGGTCATCTGGAATGAAGTGCCTATTCAGGGCAGGGCTTTGCTGGACTGAATGTGATTGAACAATATGGGAACATATGGGAAAGTAATAAAAGAAAAGCGGGCTGGGCCGGCTGTTTCTCACTTCACTGGAAAAATTAAAGAAAAAACAAAAGGACAGCTTTAGGGCTTTGATATTTTGGTTCAAGGCAGTTAGGAAACCAGAAGTTTCAATGGTTGCCCTTATTTCTTGTATTTTTAAGACTCACTCCATTGACCATTGGAATTACCCTGAGATGACTGAAAAATCGGACGCCGAGAATAGTCCTGCAGGGTGCTAAATGACAACACAGGTTGAATTTATGTGAGGTTAATTAATTTCTCAGTTAATTAACTGAGAGATATACTTTGAGAATTGAAATGTGGCACTTTGGGAGTATTCATAGAACTAAGAGCAACCCAACTTCCTGCCAAAGGTCTCTTCTCATGTGAAGTAGCCCCCGAGCTTGTGTGATGAGGCTGCTTTTGCCTTGTTGAGGACCCCCCTAATGATCTCACTTGAGGCAGCTGTGCTGCATGGGGGGTGCTGCCAATTCTCCTCAAGCCTCCTTTCCCTGCTACCCGTCAAGGTCTCCATACCTTGACTAAAGTCAGATCCCAGCATATCCCAAGGGGGCTATTACAAAGTCAAAGAGAGGGAGAGAAGATTTACACAGCAAAAAGAACTATACAATTATGCTAATTTATACTGGAGAATGTATGTGGAAATGGATTTCATAAGTGTAGGACCAGAGAGGAGGAAACAAGATTTCAGACTTGGGTGGATTATAACAGTATGGGCTCACTTGTTAGCGAGCCTGTTTCAGTAAACTCCCTGGAGCAGCTAGGAGTGAGTCTAGTTGACGGCTGCACTGGTTTGACTGCTGCACTGGTTGATCGCTGCATTTGGTGATTGCTGCATTGGTTGATTGGAACCTGGACTAAATGGTTGCCTGTGCCAAATGAAGTTGCAATGCCAGAAATTCACTGGTAAAATGAGGAGGAAGAAATCCAAAGTTTTGAGGAGACAGGAGTGTTAGAGAGGATTTGTCACAGGCAACATGCTCCTCTATGTCTCTCCAAAGTATCTAATGGTAGCACTAATCTACATTCGTCCCCAAATCTGCAGTATTGCTTTCAGTTTTCTATTTTGGTAAAGAAACAGCATGCCAGACGCTTCTACTAGGCTCCTCCCACCATAGCAGCCTTCAGAGCCAAGTGGCTCTTGTTCCATTTGCTAGTGCACCTATTTCCACTATCCAGTTAGGAAATGGGGAAATAACCCCAAGGATGGATTCCTGGACTTTCTAGGACTGCCAGGAGATGGATTCAAGTCAAAATTTCATTTGCCACCTGACTCTCACTAAGCTGCCCATCACCCCCCCCACCACACACACACACACAAACTGGTGAACCACAGTGGCTTTCAAAGTCACTGGTGATTGGCTTTACTGCAGAGCACTGACCAGTAATTCCTGAAAGAGTGGGTAGCTCTCTTTTCCCAGTACACAACTATCCTGGTAAATGGCCACAGACCACCCTGGGGTAGGCTATGAGGAAGAGTTAAGTACATACATACGATGTTATTGCAGGGCTATTCCCCAAGGAGAGCTGCTGGCTCCCCTTTATTCATGAGGCCCTGGGTCTGCAAACTGGCTATTATGGTGACTCAAGCCAGGCCTCTAGTTACTAGTTTATGTAGAACAAATAGAACCTTAGTGACCCGCCCATCTCCTTTGTGTGGGAGAACCCATGGTCAGACCAAACCATTCTGATCACCACTCTGGCTCTGTTGCCTATTACAGTAACTTCTGGAAGTGAAGCACTCCTTCTTGGCCTCTGCCATCCAGGGCGCCAATCATCCCCAGGAAATCAGGAAGCCATTTCAAAGGAAGACTCTCCCTGCTTCATATCTAGGACACGATGCTGGTGTTCTTCTAACTAATGCATTTCCTAATGCTCATGATTCACCGCCATCCTCCACCAATCCACACCCACAGTCGTATGGGTAATTATCTATGATCAGTTAATTGAGAAGGAAATTAAGCCTTCTATATGTCAATTACACCTCAGTAAAGCTGAATTTTTTAAAAAAAAGAAATTGAAACACGATTTACAGATGTACATGATGTGCTGCCGCCAGCCAGAAGTGGATGGCTGTAGTTTTATAAACCCATATGGTAGTTTTCACACCCTGACAGTCATTTATAATTGTTCCTTTAAATATCTTCATTAGATTTTAAGCTTCTTGAAGGCAGGATTAGCTCATTTTGTATAGTGCAATGATAGTAAAGGGAAATTCTTCCTGTTGGTAGGGTGGTAATTCCTATCACATTACCAATTAGCTTACTTATTGTACCTATTTGGGGTTTTTTTTGGCCATGCTGTGCGGCTTGTGGGATCTTAGTTCCCCAACCAGAGACTGAACCCATGCCCTCGTCAGTGAAAGCGCCAAGTCCTAACCACTGGACCACCAGGGAATTCCCTCCTATTGTACCTATTTTGAACAGAGAAGGATCTTAGAGAATGGGAATAGATTATTTTAAATTTAATCAGATGATACCAGTTGCAGTTGTTTAAGTACATGTAGTTTCTTAACTGGAGCAAATCCAACACAGTCTCAGTACTCAGTATGCAGCCATTGATCTAACAAATGCTTTTCCCTCTATCCAAGTAGAGGACACCAGAAGCTTTCACTTGGCAGGGGAAGCAGTACACTTTCACCATCTTACTTCAGTGTTAAATTAGTTCTTCTTTATGATACAATTTAGTCCTCAAGTCTCATGACTATCTCACCATCCCACAGGTCTCATCCCACACTTCCACTACCTTGATCATCTCATATCTACACACCAGTTATTTCTTCAAACTGTGAATTTACCCTAATAAACAATGGTCGAATAGGCTTGGTATGTATGCTGTCTGGTTGTTTACCTCTGTTTACTATTCACTGGGTTTATACTCTCTTGGCTGTTATTTAAGTAGATTTTAAGATGGGCGTGAAAGCAGACGAATGTTTTTAATTAATCATTGTTATCTGGAAGTACCCAGCATTTCAGAGAAAGAGTGGCTTATTCTGCATTGTTCATATTTGCATTCCTCTATGTAGACCCAAGTCTCAGGGCTGACCCAAAGCACTTTGGATACACTGGAACTGCTATATACACTAGTAAAACACACTAAATACACCAAATACGCTTTCCACTAGAGTGGATAGTAGGGTAGTTCAGACGTCCTTGTGGTTGCTAAATACATACAGAACAAAAGAGTTGCTTGAATATGCCTTGTCCTTTCTCACATCTGGGCATTCCACCAAGATTGTCCACCTGGCCAACTCTTCCCTTTTTCAAAGTCTCAGCCCAAATGGTTCCTTCTCTGCAGAAACTTCCTGATACCCCAGGACCAACAGATGTTGGAGATGCTCCTCTCTTGTATCCTGAGCACCAATGGTAACCCAGTCTACATTGTCATTTGTAATTGCTACTTTGAATATCTGTCTCTTCATTAGATTTTAAGCTTCTTGAGGGCAGGATTGTGCCATTATATCTTTCTATTCTCTGCACCAGCAGAAGTGTTCAGTAAAATATTTCTGAAGTGAGTGAATAACAGAATGCTGCACACTAAAGAAGCTATTAAGATGAATTAGATATGAATTCTGCACTCAAAAAACTTATAGTCTGGGAAGAGAGAGAGTATGCACCTAAAAACATATAAGGTAGTAAGTGCCAAGTACCATGGATGAAAATAAAATTCCATGGGTATTCAAAGGAGGGAAGCAATTCCACCCAGACAGAGGAATCTCAGAGATGGTAAGAATATCTAGGATTTCACATTTTAAAGATTATGAGAGAGATAGGGAAAGTGGAAAAGGTTAGAATATTCTCGGTTAAAGGAAGAGCATGAGTTAAGTCCTATAGGCAGGAAGGCCTAGGGTACAGAAGGAAAAGAAAGATGTTCAGTTCAGTTAAACTGGTACACGGATTCTATGTATTGTAGGTTTTATTTTCAGGGCCTTGAACAATACATGACATTAATCATACATTTCTAATTCTATGAAAATGTATGTTAATTTATAAATTAATTTATATGATGGCTGAACACATCTGTCCTCTAAAGCCAAAATACAAAATCCTATTTAGCTCATAATGAAGCTGAACTATGAATTAATTCATCATTTTAACTGTTTTAAAAATTAATTTTTATTTAAAAAATAAAATACGTGCATTTTATTCCAGGACCCAGCCTGGAACAACAGTAGGAGTTCACTAAAATTTTTTCTGAATGAATATATATTCTAACTGGGTGTTAATCTTTTTAGAAATATGATTTGCAAAATCTACATATGTAGATATGAAATTATATTAATTCTTCATCTGGCAAATAATTTACCTAATTTGTCACTTCTTTTTTAGTTTTGTTTATGGTACTTTTTGTCAAAGGGAATCTCTAAAATGAATATGACGTATATTTGGCAGTTGGAGATCCCTTTATTCTTTTTAAAAAATTTCTTGGTTTATGGGACTTCTCTGGTGGTCCAGTGGCTAAGACTCCACGCTCCCAATGCAGGGGGCCTGGGTTCGAACACTGGTCAGGGAACTAGATCCCGCATGCACGCCGCAATGAAGATCCCACATGAGTCCATGAAGACCATGTGTGCCGCAAGTAAGACCCGGCACAGCCAAATAAATAAATAAATATTAAAAAAGATTTTTTTCTTGGTTTAGTCTAAGTTTTTCAAGTTAAGAAAAACCAGTTGGCATTCTGATTCGATTTTTGTGCAATAAATAAATAAATCAGGGAGGCAGAATCTATATAATGATGAACATTTCCATCCAGAAATATATGTTCATTTAAACAAAATCCCTTATGTATCTCAGTTTTGTAACTGTCTTTAGGTAGAGTCTGAACAATTCTTTTTTACCTTTATTCCTAAACTTTTTTGTTGTTGATATTTGAATGGGATCTTTCTCCACTAGATTTTCTAAAGCACTCATTGATACAAAAGCTGTTAATTTTTGTGTGTGGAATTTGGAGTGCTGTGGTCACTATACTGAATTCCATTAGTTTTAGTAACGCTAGGTAATTCTGTTAGATTTTGTTGAATAATAATATCATGCAAATAATGGCAATTTTATCTCATTTTCCAAAATTATATATCCTATTTGTTTTTCTTAGGACATTACATTGGCTTGAGCTCTTATGTCTTGTTTCTCACTTTAGTGACAGTTTCTTCAGTATTTTACCATTGAATATAAAATTAGCTATTTATTTGAAGAATTTTTGTGTGTGTGCATGCATGTGTGTGTGTGTGTGTGTGTGTGTGTGTGTGTGTGTGTAAAGAGTATTTTAATCCTAGTTTGCTAAGGTTTTTTGTTTTAGTAACCAAGAAAGGATGTTGAATTTATCAACTGCCTTTTACAATTTTATCAAACTTATGTACTTTTTCTCCTTTAACCTATTAGTGAATTGTAAGGATACATTTCCTAATATTGAACTGTGCTTCATTCCTTGAATTCAGATAATCTAACATATAATTTAGCCTTGAAATACATTGTGATTTATATTTGCAGTAGATTTGTCTATTAAATACTATATATTATATTTACTCTAGGTTAATAGTCATTTGCCCTTTGAATACATCCTAAATTGAGACTGGAGAGGGAGAGCCAGCAGATACACCTGGGTAGAAAGGGGCTCAGATGTGAAATTTGTCATAGTTAATCCCACACATAATGAAACTGGGAACCGGCCACACAGAATTTCAGTTTCTAGATTACTTACCCGTTTGGGTTTCTTTCCAGCTCATTTAAAAGTGTATGATCAGAGTATTCAAAAACTAAATGCATTTTCCTTTTTCTCCTGAACACCTCAGTGAGGTTCACAAGATTTGGGTGTTTTAATTGCTGCAAAGGAATTGAAATACAAAGTTTGGTGATGTGTTTCCTGTAATCGTTTCTCCCAGACCCCTTACAATTTTAAGAGCAAAAGGCCTTGCTCATCATTCTCTCTGCATCTCTTGCAGAGAATTTTACTACAGTTACTCACAAGAGAAACTACTCTTAGTATCATAGAATCTTAAAGTTGGAAGAAATTTAAGAATTTACCTAATATACCCCATAATAAAGGATATCTAAGCTGCTTGGATCTCTCTGGAGACAGCAAATAAAGTACAACTTAAAATCTAAGCAATAAAATAAAAAATTCTTTATGCATTTAGTGGAAATTCTAAATACACAAGTCATAAAATGACCTTAATATAGAATGGTAATGGAATTATTGAGTAAAAGACTATAAAAAGCATCAATACCCATCTATACCCAATCATATTGGCATAGATTTAATGTAAATGTCAGCTGGATTTAAACCCAGCTTGGACTTTAGTGTTGGCTCTCAGAAATACTAGATTTCAACCCTCAAATCTCATTAAACTCCATATTCTAGGAGTCTCTACAGTTAGTCTGTGTTTTAAATTTATTTATCTTATTTTCATCTCTGTTCTCTGAGTCTCTTGTTCTGTCTTATGCTTATGTTTAATCTGTTAAATTCAATTCCCAAACTGAAGCATTTCACAAGGCAGCCTCTGTTTAATGTCGTAAACCAAAGGAAAAACCCTGATTAAGTAAAATAATCTATCACTAAAGTAACTACATAATTTATCATCCAACCAGGGTAACTAATGTAAACCAGGACTATCCCAGGCAAATCGGCACGTGTGGCCACCCTGCCTATAGGTAAGGTGACTGTATAATTTCACATACGAACCAGTATGCTTTTTAAAGAAGACGCTAGCCAGACAAAAAGGGGTGCCAACCAAACTGAACACTGGGAGAAAAGCTATAAACCAGGACATCTGATCACTCCTACTTATAACTCATCTTCCTCTTGTTTTCCCAGTATAGTAGACAAATCTACTTTCCAAATCCTTGGTACCATTTACTCAGAAAGCTATATAAAGAGAGAGAATGCAGTATTTTGTATACAGTAGAAGCTCAATAAATATTTTGCAGGCCCAGTAGACAGTCTTAAGTATGGAGACTCATACAGTATCCTCTCCCTTATCTGTAAGCACAACTTGACCAAAAAAACAGAACCAAAAAAAATCACCCTGTGATTATATGCCTGATTATATGGAAAAGGAATCCATTATACATGAACGATATGCCCAGAGCACCAAATCAATTTGTTTTCTACGTGTTCCACTGCCTAAAAGAGCAGAAAGGCAAACAGTGGAGGAAACAGGTAACACAGATAAGCCAGCTGCTTTGTACTGAGGCAAAAACTTTAGAATGGGGGTGAAATAATCTCTTCCAGGAGAGCCAGGGATTCACAGATGCTACAGCTGGATGTGAAGGCAAGGTTTAACCTTGTCAAGTCTCCTGTCTTTGGGCAGATAGGCAATTTATATCTTCTTTGCAAACCAAATTAACTTAGCTCAGAAAAACAATGACTTGTCTAAGGTAAAACAGGTAATAAGGAGGGGAAAATCAAAGCGAATTTAAATAACAGGAGTATGTGAGGAAAGTAAGGTAGATTTATCACGGAAGGGATCTCCTCAGGGCACGCATGGGTGAAACACACCAAAGGCAGGAAAGCTGGACCTTCTGAGAGCCATCACCAGAGACCAAAGTGAGTGGGAATCTGGCTATTTTTTACCTTCAAGTGCACCCTCAAATTGGGCACTTGTAACCCGGGAGGTGCTACCTGAGCATTAACTTTACTGGAAGACTTGGTGGGAGGGGGTGGATAAAAAGCATCTTCTAGTAGATAACAGCCCATTGCCAGGTTCAGACACACCTTGTAGCTTAGCTCTGTGATGAGCTGGCTGTCTGACCAGTGCTCTCTTCTGGTTACAAGGAACAGGGAACTGTTTTTAAAATCATGATGGATGTGCTCTGGAAAACTCCGTGCATATCAAATTATATTTTAAACAAAACACTAAAACCTTTCAGTTGAGGAAAGCTGCTACAAATAATACTTGAAAAGAGCAAATAATGTAATAATTATCTCCCTTTAAAAACTGGATTTCTGGGGTTTTCCTAAAACAGATGATGCATGTCAGAAATAAAGGTCAGGGGCTTCCCTGGTGGCGCAGTGGTTAAGAATCCGCCTGCCAATGCAGGGGACACGGGTTCGAGCCCTGGTCCGGGAAGACCCCACATGCCGCGGAGCAACTAAGCCCGTGAGCCACAACTACTGAGCCTGTGCTCTAGAGCCCTTGAGCCACAACTACTGAGCCCGTGTGCCACAACTACTGAAGCCCGTGCGGCTAGAGCCTGAGCTCTGCAACAAGAGAAGCCACCGCAATGAGAAGCCCGTGCACCGCAACAAGGATTAGCCCCCGCTCTCCGCAACTAGAGAAAGCTGCGTGCAGCAACGAAGACCCAATGCAGCCAAAAATAAATAATAAATAAAAAAATAAATTCGTAAAAAGAAAAAAAGTAAAGGTCGGCTGTGGCTGTGTGTTCTTGAGGAGATCACAGTTTTGTTGTGCAAGGTGTGGTCCACAGACGAGCAGCATCTCTGCCATCGGGGAGTTTGTTAGAAGCGCAGAATCTCAGGGCGACCCCAGACCTCGACTCAGAATCTGCATTTCAACAAGGTCCCCAGGGGATTCTGATTCACATTTATGTTTGAGAAGCACTGCCCTCTGCCTCAGTTTCCTTCCCGATAAAATAAGCGTGCTGAATGACAAGCATCTCTAAGATTTCTTATCGCTCTAAAATTGTACGATTTTTAGGATAGGAAAAAATTTACATTGAGAACTTGTGAATCTTACGTATCAAATCCTATCAGAGTAAAAACAACTTAAAACAAAACCTTTGTGTAAAATGTGTATACATAGCTGGGGGGTGATATTCAATATGTCTAGGAACCAGTGGCGCGCAGGCGGGGACCAATCCATACAGATGCCTACAGGGGCCCTGGCACGGCCCTATGGGCCCCTCTGTGCCACAGGATGCTCTTTCAGTTGCTGGTTTATGGGGAGAAGGACTTGGGCAGGCGTTGGGGCTGGGGTTGTGGTGGGGAGGGCCAGGGCTGAAGGGGAGGAGATAAACACTGGGATGAGGGGACTTAGGACAGTGAATATTTACCAATCAGAACAGGACTTCAATTTTAACAGTCTATAGCTGTGCTCATAGTATCATTTAAACATCAGAGCGGCCAAAGTCCAAAGTGATGATCAATTTATATATTGCTGATACAAAGAAATTGCAGTCCAATGGGGGAAAAAAATCACTTTAAAATTCTTTGTAATTTTGGCATACCCATTTCACCCAGTACAGTGATATTACAGATGTACAGAGGAAGTTAACCTACCTTCAACATGCGTATTTCTCTTAGAGCTATTTTCTTAACCACAGGATCATCTTCAGATTCCACAAAATTTTTAATAGCTACCACTTGTCCAGAGGTTTTGTTTCTGCATTTGAATACAACCCCATGAGACCCCTCTCCAATCTTAGCTAATTTCTCATACTTTTCCATTTGAGTTGAAGCGACTTAAATCACTGTATTGATTGACTTGCAGTACAGTGTTGCACCTGGAAAATAAAATGACTCAGTTTAACCACGTTACCAAGGACAGCGCTCTCACAGTTTACTATGTAAAACTAATTTGCCCAGGATGCCAAAGGTTTATTTTTACTTAATTTTAAATACACTTAAAAATATCTGGACATCTATACTCGTGCTTCTCTTCATAATCGAATGACTCTTTTGTCTTTTTTCTTTTTTAATGGCAAAGTCTGACCCAAAGTTTTAGTTTGTAATTTCAGCATGTATCTCATGCAGTTTGGGGAGCATCAAACTAAATCTACAATCGCCAGAAACCTTGTTACAGTTGAATGCACATTAACTAAAATGTGTACATTTTTAGTGTTCATGATAAATGCAGATATGACCTTGTTACACTTTTGGCATTCTTTGAGAAAGCACATTAAGCTTTAATATAGAAATATTTTGGTTACACTTGTGCTCAAGTAATAATAAAACATTTGTTCTTTTCGATCTCATACATTCTCTGCTCAGGAATGGCCCATCTCCTGCACGCTTGGAGCAACCTTTGGCTACGTGGCTGGCCTTGTTACTTCACCACTCTGGATATACTGGAATAGAAAGAAACTTACATACAAGAACAATTTATTGGAGCAAAGGGAGAAGATATTTCTTTGTGCAGATTCCATAAAGACTGTGCAGACATGTATATGGTCTAAGCCAGGCAGTTCCACTTAACAGCACTGTTTTTTATGTAGTTACAACATGATGTGATTGTAGCTTTTTAAACTATGAAGCCCCTGAGAGATTGTACCTTCTAGTTGAAATAAAGTATTTATAATAGATTGTGGCTTCAGATGCTGTTTGTTGCTTCTTGGACTTTTAAGAAACATTCTTAATCAACTTTATAGAATTCTGAGGACAGGGCTGGTTTTTTTTTTCTTTTTTTTCCTTTCAACTTTTAAACTGCTTCATTATTTATAAGAGGTCTGGGTATAGCTTTAGCATTTCATATGCTTTCTGAGAGAAATGGACAGTTTACTTGGCCACTGAAGACGTTTCTCACGTAATTAAACAACAGTTTATACATCTTGATCCTATTCTTTTTTTTACTGTGTGTTTCTTTGGAGTTAAAATGGCTATGATAGCCTCATCAAAAACAGTCTTCAATCCCTTCCGAGTTAAAGCTGAACATTCCACAGAGCAGCACGCTCCTATCTCTTTTGTTAGTTTCTGTCCTTGTTCCACACATATAGATTTTTCCTTCATATCATTCAGTCTTGCTAAAGTTTTGGGGTCATCTCGGAGATAATCTGAGTTCCTATGAATAAAAAGGGTACATTTGGTGCGTATTCCTTAAGTTCTGGTACCCACTCCTCTTTCACATTTTGACATGAGGCTCGATTTACCACAGAGAAGCAAGCCTATAAGGAAGACATCAGTCATTGGATAAGATAAAGGCCTCAGCCCATCATAGTCTTCCTGTCCGGCTGTGTCATAGAGTCCCTGGAGGTACTGCTTGCCCCCTACGGTGTCGCCGACTGCGCAGTGGTCGAAGACGGTGGGCACGTACTCCTCCGGGAAGGCGTCCTTGTCAGAGCTCCTGAGTAGGCACGTCTTGCCCACCGCCCCGTCGCCGACCACCACGCACTTGAGCATCAGCGCGCCGGGCCCGTGAGCCATGCTGCGGCCGGCCGGCCGGCCTCCGGGCGTGGTCCCCCCGGAGCCCCCGCCCCGGCCCCGGGCTCAGCCCCAGCCCGCCTGGGGGGTCCGGCGCCGCCGCGGCTCAGCGCAGCAGGGCCGACCCCCCGGCCCCATGCAGCGGTTCCCCCCGCCCGAGGGGAGGGGCGGCGGGCCCGGGGCGCTGCCGCCGCCTCGGTCGCTGCCCGGATCCCCGCCCGGGCCCCGGTCGCCGCGCCCGCCCGCTGCCCCCGCCGCTCGGCGCCCGCGCCCTCTCCCCGGCCCGGCCTCCCCAGGAGGATCCGCTGGATCATAAGCGACTCTTTTGTCTTTTACTGAAGATTCATAGGGGGAGGGAAAAGCACGACTGTTGCCTCCATTTTTTTTTTTTTTTTTTTTTTTAAATTTATTTTATTTTTTTTTTATTTTTGGCTGTGTTGGGTCTTCTTTGCTGTGCATGGGCTTTCTCTAGTTGCGGTGAGCGGGGGCTACTCTTCATTGTGGTACACGGGCTTCTCATTGAGGTGGCTTCTCTTGCTGTGGAGCAAGGGCTCTAGGCATGCGGGCTTCAGTAGTTGTGGCAGGTGGGCTCTAGAGCACAGGCTCAGTAGTTGTGGTGCACGGGTTTAGTTGCTCCGCAGCATGTGGGATCTTCCCAGACCAGGGCTTGAACCCATATCCTCTGCATTGGCAGGCGGATTCTTAACCACTGCGCCACCAGGGAAGCCCCTGTTGCCTCCATTTTTTGAAGCCTTGTGGGGAAAAAAATTTCTGGACATTATTTTGTTAATTTAGTTCAGTCCTACGCAGTCATTCCAGCTACTGCAAAGATTCCACATATGTTTCTTACAATGGGTCTGTGTGTACTTCGATTGAACAAAAGAATTTATGGACAGGAAACTTATCCAATCTATTGTTGCCATTATCTTCAAGAAGATGATTAAAATATGTTGCTGCAAAACCCAGCTGAAGGAACACTGCATACTCTGGTGTACGGTGTTTATCTTTTCCCTTCTAACCCATGTCAATACTGCAGAGACTAGGAAGAGTAGCGAACAGGACATGGTACAAAGTGCTCTACTGCCACCTGGTGGACAGAAGAAAGAGGGCTGTTGAACAAAGCCGCCATTAAAAACAAAAACCATATCTTTTTAGAGCATCATTTATTGCCCTTAGCTTTTATATGTATGAAGGAACGGATCCTTAAATTCTTAGATCCTAAAGAAAATACTAATAAAGCACAAAAATGAGGACAGCTTCCTCTAATTCATCATGGATGTTTTCATATATATCCATAGTGATTTCTATGGAAATACTAGGTTTGAGTTTTCTGTCTTGCATTCATAAGTTTTGTGGTAACTGGTTTACATGCTAAATAACAAATAAGGCCAACATAATTAAATATATCCATCTAGCAATTAAAAATACACAAATTCTAAATAGTCTCAAAAAATCCCACCTCAGAATCTTGTTGATATAATCTAATACTAATAATAATAGGTAGCAATTAAATAGCATTGTTCTACGCAAATTACAAATAATCTGCACAAATATTTCATGAAGTAGGTGTTATTTTTATTCAATTATACAGATGAGAAAACAGGCACAGTGAAGTTAGCATGGAATGAGAACCCAGGCAGTCGGGTTCCAGAGATCACAATTTGAATCAGTACACTATACTGCCTTTCAGTGAATTCAAAGGAATGCACAATTTGAAGACCGTTTTATCCAGGTATTAGGAGTACTGAAATGTCGAGTGAAACAGCTGACCACTTTAAAAAATTCTCATGTTTCAAATGAGTACACTTTTTTTTTTTTTTTTACTTCACTATTATTCAGTCTTTTCCACCTACAGATTATCTCACTGGAGAAAGAAACCATCTACTCTCACTTGCAACCATAAAAACAGACAACTGGGAAAAGAGGTAAAGGACTACTTACTGCACTATTATACAAATGCTATTTCTTTGTTGTTGTTGTAGATTCTATTCTCTCTTATAAAAGGAAAAAAACTTAAGCATACACACTCAAGTAACACATGGAAAATCCATCACAGATTATATTCTGAAAACTATTATTACACTGTAGTTTAAAATAGGTATTATTATCTTAAAGGTATTTAGATATAAGCATGCATACATTTGTCTTTCTGCAGCCTAGTAATAGGTGACTGGGAAGAGGACAGAAGAAACTAGGCATTTGCCTTAGAAAGTTATTGGCATAAACTTTGTAGATTTATGAATTTAACCCACTTGATAGGTACTATGGTTACTGAGGGAAATTTTGAATATGCCAAAAACTTAATTATGAAGTTTTAGTCTTTGTGTTATTTTCTTTCCTCAAGTAGGTGATCTGATCTACTGATCTATGATTTTCCTTTTCTTTCAACAGGTTCAATAATGACTGATTGCTCAGGCTAATATTTAGATCTCTGTCACATCAACCATACTCCTGAATACAATAAAATAGAGCACCAGAAAATAGTACTTTATCTGGTAACATCTCAATATTATCTGTTTTCTAAAGCCCTTATATGTTCATGGAAGATGAAACTAAATACACAGGCAGGAGTTACAACAAGGAAGGAATTCCACAAAGGAATTTATGGCTTTAATTCCAGTTTACTAGAACACCACCAGCGTTTATAGAAGCGATAATTCCTGATCTCTTAAAAGAGGTCCAGACCAAATATCTCACTGTTTGATGAACATCTCTACACGAATGGACAGAACCACCTCAAAATCAGTACACTCTAAACCAAATGCCTTCTTTCTTATCCTCTGCCTTTACCCAGAGTTCACAAACCTGCTCCGCATTACACCTAAATGGCCTGTCAAGATACGTATGGTGAAAACTTTGAGGCAGCCAAGGACAGCGACAGCTGCTTAAATCCAATCTCTCTCCATGTACCTTTCACAAAGCTACAAAAGTCAACCAGAACAATAAAACCACATAAACCCAATGTCTTCAACATTACAAGAAGACAGAGGAATCTACAAACTTAAATAGAAAAGTAAACCCCCAATTCTGGAAGAGATATCTCTTGAGCTGCCATTATAAGCCCTTGCAGAGAGCAAAGACAGGAGTGGGATGGGATCTGGAAAAACTATAAAGAAGAGAGAAGAGGACTTCCCTGGTGGCACAGTGGTTAAGAATCCGCCTGCCAATGCAGGGGACATGGGTTCGAGCCCTGGTCTGGGAAGATCCCACACGCCACAGAGAAACTAAGCCCATGCACCACAGCTACTGAGCCTGTGCTCTAGAGCCCGCAAGCCGTAACTACTGAGCCCACATGCCACAACTACTGAAGCCCGTGCACCTAGAGCACGTGCTCCTCAAAAAGAGAAGCCATTGCAATAAGAAGCCCGCGCACCATAACAAAGAGTAGCCCCTGCTCAGCGCAACTGGAGAGAGCCTGCGCGCAGCAACGAAGATCCAATGCAGCCAAAAATAAAAATAAAATAAATTTTTTTTAAAAAAAAGAGAGAAGAGAAAAAGAAGGGCCTAAGATAGACTTAGAATCACTCCTCAGAAGAGAAAAATACATTACAAGTGCAAAAGTACTGAGAATGTCCTGGTGGATCTGAGCATTCACTATAGGGACGTGATTTAAAAGTACAGGGTATCCAGGAGGCATCAGTCAGGGTGCACTACTCCTGGGGAAGAGAAGAGTAAGAGGGAAGGGTGAGGCATAAGTCTCTGTTGGAGACTACAGAAGTGAAGGGAAAAAGAAACAAGAGGATAAATTCGCAATCCTGCAAGACAAAAGAGAATCCCCAAACTGAAGGAAATGCAAATCTTCCTCTCACCACTAAGAAAAAAAAAGCACTATCCATTAAAGAAAGTGCACTTTGGTACAGTGACAGAGTAGGTTCCCTTGAACTAGGATGGCTGTCAATTACTGCAAGCCAAAACCTGCCCAAGAAATAAAACAGAGGAAAGCAATCTCCATACAAAACTATTATTAGAACAGGATGGAAATGAGAATTAAATATCTCAGCTGACAAAAATCATTCCAGGGAGTTCCCTGGAATAGTGATTGATAAGGGAGTAAAAAAATAGGTTGAGGGATTTCCTTGGCAGTCCAGTGGTTAGGATTGCAGAGCTTTCACTGCTGCGGCCCTGGTGCAATCTGGTCAGGGAAGTGAGATCCTGCAAGCTGCACAGCATGGCCAAAAAAAATCATTCCAAAGAAACCTAACCATGAAGCGTAAGAAAACTAACACAATATCTGATTTAAATATCCTCTAACAATCATTTGGAGATAGGAAGAGCCACTTTAAATTGGAAACTCAGGGACTTCCCTGGTGGTCCAGTGGTTAAGATGCCACGCTGCCAATGCACAGGGCGTGGGTTCAATCCCTGGTTGGGGAACTAAGATCCCACATACTGCACGGCGTGGCCAAAATATGTAAAATAAAATTAAATTTAATAATAAATTGGGGGCTTCCCTGGTGGCGCAGTGGTTGAGAGTCCGCCTGCCGATGCAGGGGACACGGGTTCGCGCCCCGGTCCAGGAAGATCCCACATGCCACGGAGCGGCTGGGCCCGTGAACCATGGCCGCTGAGCCTGCGCGTCTGGAGCCTGTGCTCCGCAACGGGAGAGGCCACAATAGTGAGAGGCCCGTGTACTGCAAATAAAAAATAAATAAATAAATAAAATAAATTGGAAACTCAAATAATAAGACCAAATGTTGATGAAAAAATAAAATGATAGTTGATTGAACTCAGGAAAGAAATGCAAAAGAAAGGAAAATAATCTCAGAAATAGAGACTAAATAACAAGATGCCAACAGGAGAATAGAAATAAAAATTTAATATGGGAATTAAAGAAAGGCAGAATAGCAGTTAAGAGAAAAAAAGGAAGGGGAAAGAAGGAAGAGAGTTTAGAGACAAAGTGGTTGAAATGGAAGACGCGCCAAAAAAAAGACACAACAAAGGTATAACTAGAGCTCCTTAAAAAAGAAAACAAAACAATGGAACAGAACCAATATTTGAAACTATAAACCAAGAAAAATTTCTGGAACTAAGATCTGAATGTACACATTGAAAGGCCTATCAGGTAGTTGGCTAAACTGATCCAGAACAATCAACTCAGAGATATGTTTGAATAAAACTATTAAGATAAAGAAAATATTCTCATAGCCTCCAGACATAAAGACTAAATAACTTCAGTGTAAGAGAATTAGAGTGACATCAAACTTATCAAGAGCAACATACAATGCAAAGTGAAAATGCAGCAGCATTTTGAAGAAATTCAAGGGAATAAAGTGAAAACAAAGGATTTTAACTCGGCCAACCTGTCCTTCAAGTATCAAGGTTATAGATAAAGAGTTTAAAACATGCAAGAATTCCAGGAATATTATATTCATGAGCCCTTCTTAAAAAATCTATGAGGATAACTTTCACCCAACCAAGAGTTGATTGGGAAAACTTCAGCAAAAGGATTTATAGTGAACACTTAATGTATTCAATTAAAGACTAAAACAAAGGTAGGTACACAAGTGGAAGAATAATACATAAGGAAAACAACTTATAGATGTTATAAGTTTTGATAATGTAGCAAGTAATGCAACTAAAAATATGTTGGAAGAATGGAGAAAAAGGAAAACAGAATAAGTTCACTGATAACTGAATAAGTGGGAATAAAAAAATACCATTAAAAAAAAAAGACAAACCAGAGAATAAAAGGTTAAATAAGAAAACAAGGACTAAGAGCATTTAAAAAAAAGTATTAGTCTAGGGAATTCCCTGGGGTCCGGTGGTTAGGACTTAGTGCTTTCACTGCTATGGTCTGGGTTCAATCCCTGGTTGGGGAACTAAGATCCTACAAGCCACACGGCACAGCCAAAAAAAAACCAAAACAAAACATATTAGTCTAAAGGTAACTACTTAAAAATACAAACTTTCCTAAATACTAAAAGAAATTAAAAAAATAAAAATCCAACATAACACATAAAGAAACACAGGAAATTTAACATTCTGTACATAATAATTATAACAAAACAATACAGCAGAATAGGGACCACAATAAGTTGTATCAATAAATATGAATGGGCTTCAGTCATTTATTAAATGAGAAAGATTTTCAATTTGGCTCACAAAGCAAGGTGTATGCAGGAGACACACCTAAAATAAAGTGCTTCAGAAAGGTTAAAAATAAAAAGACAGGCAAAGGTATACAGGACAAATGGAAACAATAAGAAAGGAGTTTGTGCTCCTGGTGTCAGACAAAGTAAAATTAAAGCTAAGAAAGTATTAAATATGACAAAAGGGGGCAGTTTTTAATGCTAAGAGCAAAAATTCACAATGTAGATATAATAGCCCCCAATAACAGCAATTACTGTTATAAAGCAGAAACTGTAGGACATGCAAGGAAATGTATAGAAACAAATTAATAATGAGAGACTTAAACACATCACCCAGTAAAAGACAAGGCAAGTGAACAAAAATATTTAACTATGTAGAAGACCTAAACAGTGTAACCAGTAAAGTAAATCTTTAGGAGAAAAATACATTGAATTCTACATTCTGATAATCTGGAATATACCTTCTTCTCAAGCACACATGGAATAGTCACAAAAACTGATTATACATTAGGTCACAAAGAAAGCATCAGGAAGTTTCAAAAAATAGAAGTATTATAAATAACATTCTGATCATAAAATATCAAACTAGAAATTGGAACAAAATTTAAAAACATAAATAAAAAAAGATTCTCTACCTAGAAACTAAAAAGCCTTCTATTAAACACCTCTTGAGTAAAGAGGGAACCACAAACTAAACTAATAAAATTTTAAAAAATGATAAAGAAAATATAACATATCAAAATCAATGAGACACATTTAAAGTAGTGGTTCTCAACTAGTGGTTTTGGCCTCCAGGGGAATTTTTCAGCATCTGGAGACATTCTGATTGTTATGAGTACATAGAGGCCAGGAACGCTGCTAAACATTCCTCAAGGCACAGGACAGACCCCCATGATACAGAATTATCTGATCCAAAATGTCAATAATGACATGGCTGAGGTACCCTGACATAAAGCAGTAAGGAGAAGAAAAACCAGAGATCAAAACGAACATATAGAATAAAAGACTAAAAATTAACAAATTAAGTTCAAAATTTAAAAATATAGAAAAGGAACTACACAAAATAAACCAAAATAAAGCACAAGAAAGGAAACAATAAATTGAAACAGAAATTAATAAAGCAGAGAATACAAAAAATAGTAGATCTAATTAATAAACCCAAATCCTGCTTCCTTGAAAAATTTAAAATAGACAAATCATTAACTAACTTAATGAAGGAAAAAAGGAGAAACAACAATATGCAAATAAGAAATGACAAGAGGGAATAACCATCAAAACAGAAGAACTTTTAAAAAATCGTGAGACTATTTTGCAGGCATCTATGCAAATGAATTTGAAAACTTGGAATGAAATGGATAATTTCCTAGAAATATAGAGGTTACCAAAATTTGCCCAATTAGGGATTGAGAATTTAGACTGGTTTCAGTATAGGAAATAAAGTTACTTAAAAAAAAAAAAAATCCCACAAAAAAGCACAAGGGGTCAGACTTTGACTATGGTGGGGTAAAGAGACTGGCAAATCTTCTTCCTAAAACACACGTATAAGACCAAGCAAAACTCTCCAAAAAACAAAAGCAACAATTTCAAGGATCTGGAAATCGAGCAAAAGCAATAGCAAATGGAGAAGTATTTATTTATGATAAGCTGCTAGAACCCCACTTAAGAACAGGGGGAGTCAGTGGCTTCTTGCCTGAGGCTGCTGCCATCCGTCATCTACCCCTCTACCTTGGCTCCGTGAGTGTAGTAGTATTACCAGTGTGGACTGGCCATGAGCCAGCAGCCTCTCTCCTGAGGGGATGTGCTTGATATGGCTCAGATGCTGAAAACCTGTGACAACAATGTCAGTGAAATGCTTAAATACTCAGTATGAATCAAATGGGAAAGAAACCAGTTTTTCAAGCCTGAAAATGTGGTTCTAGTTGGGGTGAGGTGTAGAATAGCCAGAAATTTATGGGAAGATCCTGAAAATGAAAGAACCATAGAAGGGCTAGATTAACTTTCCACACATCTCTGGCTAACTGGGAAACTCTGGGCATACACAGGGAAGACCTGAGAAAGCTTTGAGAAAACTTAAAGCTGGGCAGATTTGAGGATGACTGAATTCTGAATGCACTCTCCAACCCACACGCTGATCCATTAGAAGAGATGAAAGACTTATGGCTGGAGGTGTTTGAGTACCACCACTGTCAAAATTATTGGTGACCACTAAGCTATGCAGACAGTGGTGACTTCTAGAAAGCCAGGCTAAAAAAATAAAAAACTGAACAGAAACATTAGCAGCCATACACTTGGGAGGAGATAGATTCTGCAATACAGGCAGTTTGCAAAAACAAAAATCAACCCATTTAAAAAAAAAAATCCTCAGGGGAGCAAAATCAGAATCCAGAATTTCTGTATAATATTTATCCAAAATGTCTAGTTTTCAATAAAAAATAATTATGAGACACGCTAAGAAAAAGGAAAGTGTGACCAATACTCAGAAAAAGAGTCAATAAAAATGAATTCTGAGGGGATCCAGGTGTTGGATTTTGTTGACAAAGACTTCAAAAGTAGCTATTATAAATATGATCAAATAATTTACACAAATTATGATTTAAATAATTAAAGGAAAATATGACAACAATGACTTAATAAATAGGGGATCTCAACAGAAGAATGAAACGTATAAAAAAGAACCAAATGGAAATTTTAGAGTCAAAAAATACAATGGAAATGAAAAATTCAATAGATGGATTCAACAGCAGATTTGAGATGGCAGAAGACAGAATCAGTAAATCTGAAAATAGATTAACAGAAAATGACCAATATGAAGGAGAGATAAAAGACTGAAGATGAGCAGAGCCTCAGAGATCTGTGGGACAAAACTCGATAGTAATGAGGGACTTCCCTGGTGGCACAATGGTTAAGAATCCGCCTGCCAATGCAGGGGACACGGGTTTGACCCCTGGTCCAGGAGGATCCTACATGCCGTGGAGCAACTAAGCCTGTGCACCACAACTACTGAGCCTGTGCTCTAGAGCCTGTGAGTCACAACTACTGAAGCCCACACGCCTAGAGCCCATGCTCCGCAACAAGAGAAGCCACAACAATGAGAAGTCTGCGCACTGCAACGAAGAGTAGTCCCTGCATGCCACAACTAGAGAAAGCCCACATGCAGCAATGAAGACCCAATGCAGCCAAAAATAAAATAAATAAAATTTAAATAAAAGTCAATAGTAATGAGATTCTCAGAAAGAGAGGAGTGAAAGAAAGCGGCAGAAAAATATATTTGAAGAAATCATGGCCAAAACCTTTTTAAATTTAATGGAAAACACTAATTACAGATTCAAAAACTTAATAAATCCCCAAATAGGATAAACACAAAGAGATCCGTACCTAGATACATCATAATCAAACTGCTGAAAACCAAAGACAAAGAGAATATCTCAGAAACAGTGAGAGAATCATTTACATACAAGGGAACAGCAATATGCTTACTGACTGACTCTTCATCAGAAAAACAATAGCAAAAAATCAATAAAACAAGAATTTAGTTCTGTAAAAAGATCAACAAAATTAATGGACCTTTATCTAGATAGACTAAGAAAAAAGAAAGAAAAATTACTAAAATCAGAACCACGCTACAGAAGATAAAAAGATTAACAGAGAATATTATGAACAACTTTATGCAACCACAGTACACAACTTGATTGAACAAATGCCTAAAAAGACACAAAATACCAAAGTAACTCAAGGAAAAATAGAAAATCTGATTACACCCATAAAAAATAAAGAAACTGAATTGGTAATTAAAAATCTACCCACAAAGAAAATCCCAGGCTCAGATGGCCTCATAGATAAATTCTACCAAACATTCAAAGAAGAATTAATACCAATCCTTCACAAACTGTTCTAAAAAATAGAAGAGGGACCATTTCCCAACTGCTTCTATAAGGCCAATATTACCCTGACACAAAGTCAGAAAAAGAAATCACAAGAAAACTACAGATCATTATTCTCATAGACACAAGAATCCTCAACAAAATAATTAGTAGAAACATATAACATGGATATATGCCATGACTATGAGGGATTTATCTCAGGAATGTAAGAATGGTTAATATCTGAAAATCAATAATGTAAAACACCATGTTAATAGAATAAAAGACAAAGGACATGATCATCTCAGTAGATATGACAAAAACCCAACAACCATTCACAATAAAAATCTCAACAAACTGTAGGAGAAGGGAACTTCCTACAGGGCATCTGTGAAAAACCTACAGTTAACATCATGCTTAATGGTGAAAAACTGAATGCTTTCCCCCTAAGACTGAGGAAAAAGATGTCAGCTTTCACCAATTCTATTTAACATAGTTTTGAAAGTTCTCACCAGTGCAGTAAGTCAAGTAAAAGAAATTAAAAGTATATAGATTGGAAATGGAAAGAAAAACTGCCATTATTTGGAAATGGCATGCTACTGTATATAAAAAATCCTACTGAATCTACCAAAAGCTACTATAACTAATGAACCAATTTGCAATGTACTAGGATATAATATCAGTATACAATAAAAAATTACTTTTTTATACTGGCAACAAACAATTTGAAAATAAAATTAAGAAAACAATTCCACTCACAATAACATCAAAAGAATAAAATATTTACAGATAAATTTAACAAGTGAAGTACAAGACCTGTCCACTGAAAATTAAAACCTCGCTGAGAGTAACTGCATTAGATCTAAATAAAAGGAGAGAAATGCCATGGTCATGGATTGGAAAACTCAATAAGGTGTCAGTTCTCCATAAATTCATCTATAGAGTAAATTCAATCCCTATATAAAAAATAGGCTTCTTTTTGGGTAAAAATCGACAAGATTAATCTAAGATTTATATGAAAATACATGGGACCCAGAAGAGCCAAAACAACTTGGGATAAGAACAAACTTGGAAGACGTACATTACCTGACTTCAAATTTTATTATAGGGACTTCCTAGGTGGTGCAGTGGTTAAGAATCCACCTGCCAATGCAGGGGACATGAGTTCGATCCCTGGTCTGGGAAGGTCCCACATGCCGCAGAGAAACTAAGCCCGTGTGCCACAACTACCAAGCCTGCGTGCCACAGCTACTGAAGCCTGCGTGCCTAGAGCACATGCTCCGTAACTAGAGAAGCCACCGAAATGAATTTATTATAAAGTTATGGTAAATCAAGAGTATGGTATTGGCTTAAGGATAGACATATACATAAATGGAACAAAACAGAGTCAAGAAATAAACACTTTGATCAATGATCAATTGATTTTGACAAAGATGCCAAGGCAGTTCAATGAGGAAAGAATATTTTTTTTCATCAAAAAATGTTAGGACAATTGGGATAATCAAAACAAAAATAAAAACCAAAAATCTTAGATAGCTACTTCACACAATATACCAAAATTAACTCAAGATGGATCACAGACCAAAATGTAAGAGCTAAAACTATACAACTTCTAGGAAAAAACATGGGAAAAAATCTTTGTAATCTCATTAAGCAAAGTTATCTAAGATATGACAACAAAAGCATGATCCATAAAGGAAAAAACTGATAAAGCAGAATTCATCAAAATTAAAATCTTTTGCTTTTCAAACGAAAAAAAAATTCCACTAAGAGAATGAAGACAAGCCACAGATGGAATAAAACATATTAGCAAATCATATATCTGATAAAAGATTTGTATCCAGAACACATAAAGCACTCATACAACTCAGTAGGAAGTCAAACAATCCAATTTAAAAATGGGCAAAAGATTTGAATAAACATTTCAGCAAAGAAGATGCACAAATGTCTAACAAGCACATGAAAGGATACTATTAGCCAAGGAAAATATAAATTAAAACTACAGTAATGGGACTTCCCTGGCGGTCCAGTGGTTAAGACTCTGAGCTTCCACTGCAGGGGGTGCAGTTTCGATCCCTGGTTGGGGAACTAAAATCCCACAGGCCATGTGGCATGGCCAGTAAATAAATAAATAAGTAAAACCACAATAAGAAACCACTACATACCTACTAGAATGGCAAAAATCCACAAAACTGACAATATCAAGTATTGATAAAGGATATGTACAAATTGGGACTCTTATATTAATGGTGGGAATGTAAAATGGCCCAGTCCCATTGCAAAACAATTTGGCAATGTCTTAAAAGTTAAATGTAGGAGAGGGGGAAGATGGAGGAAGAGTAAGATGCGGAGATCACCTTCCTCCCCACAGATACACCAGAAATACATCTACACGTGGAACTGCTCCTATAGAACACCTACTGAACGCTGCCAGAAGACCTCAGACCTCCCAAAAGGCAAGAAACTCCCCACGTACCTGGGTAGGGCAAAAGAAAAAAGAATAAAGAGACAAAAGGATAGGGACGGGACCTGCACCAGTGGGAGGGAGCTGTGAAGGAGGAAAGGTTTCCACACACTAGGAAGCCCCTTCACGGGTGGAGACTGCGGGTGGCAGAGGGGGGAAGCTTCAGAGCTGCAGAGGAGAGCACAGCAACAGGCGTGCGGAGAACAAAGCGGAGAGATTCCCGTACAGAGGATCAGTGCCGACCGCCACTCACCAGCCCGAGAGGCTTGTCTGCTCACCCGCCAGGGTGGGCGGGGCTGGGAGCTGAGGCTCGGGCTTCGGTTGGAGCGCAGGGAGAGGACTGGGGTTGGTGGCGTGAACACAGCCTGCAGGGGGTTAGTGCACCACGGCTAGCCGGGAGGGAGTCCGGGGAAAAGTCTGGATCTGCCGAAGAGGCAAGAGAGTTTTTCTTGCCTCTTTGTTTCCTGGTGCGCGAGGAGAGGGGATTAAGAGCACTGCTTAAAGGAGCTCCAGAGACGGGCGCGAACCGCGGCTAACAGCGTGGACCCCAGAGACGGGCATGAGACGCTAAGGCTGCTGCTGCCGCCACCAAGAAGCCTGTGTGCGAGCAAAGGTCACTATCCACACCTCACTTCCAGGGAGCCTGTGCAGCCCGCCACTGCCAGGGTCCCGGGATCCAGGGACAACTTGCCCGGGAGAACACATGGTGCGCCGCAGGCTGGTGCAACGTCCCGCCGGCCTCTGCCGCTGCAGGCTCGCCCCGCATCTGCACCTCTCCCTGCCCCCAGCCTGACTGAGCCAGAGCCCCCGAGTCAGCTGCTCCTTTAACCCCGTCCTGTCTGAGCGAAGAACAGATGCCCTCTGGTGACCTACACGCAGAGGCGGGGCCAGATCCAAAGCTGAGCCCTGGGAGCTGTGCGAACAAAGAAGAGAAAGGGAAATCTCTCCCAGCAGCCTCAGAGGCAGCGGATTAAAGCTCAACAATCAACTAGATGTACCCTGCAACTGTGGAATACATGAGTAGACAACGAATCATCCCAAATTGAGGAGGTGGACTTTGAGAGCAAGATTTAGGATTTTTCCCCCTTTTCCTCTTTTTGTGAGTGTGTATGTGTATGCTTCTGTGTGATTTTGTCTCTATAGCTTTGCTTTCACCATTTGTCCTAGGGTTCTATCTGTCCGTTTTTTTTACTTAAAAAATTTTTTTTCTTAATAATTATTTTTTATTCTAATAACTTTATTTTATCTTACTTTATTTTCTTTCTCTCTTTCTTTCTCTCTCTCTCTCTCTGTCTCTCTCTCTCTCTCTCTCTCCCTCTCTCTCTTTCTCTCTTTCTTTCTTTCTTCCAGCTCCACATAATATCAAACGGCGAAAATCTCCCAGAGATCTCCATCTCAACACCAGTACCCAGCTTCACTCCAAGACCTGCAAGCTACAGTGCTGGACACCCTATGCCAAACAACTAGCAAGACTGGAACACAACCCCACCCATTAGCAGAGAGGCTGCCTAAAATCATAGTAAGGTCACAGACACCCCAAAACACACCACCAGACGTGGACCTGCCCACCAGAAAGACAAGATCCAGCCTCATCCACCAGAACACAGGCACTATCCCCTCCACCAGGAAGCCTACACAACCCACTGAACCAACTTTAGCCACTGGGGACAGACACCAAAAACAACTGGAACTACGAACTTGCAGCCTGCAAAAAGGAGACCCCAAACGCAGTAAGATAAGCAAAATGAGAAGACAGAAAAACACACAGAAGATGAAGGAGCAAGATAAAAACCCACCAGACCCAACAAATGAAGATGAAATAGGCAGTCTACCTGAAAAAGAATTCAGAATAGTGATAGTAAAGATGATCCAAAACCTTGGAAACAGAATAGAGAAAATGCAATAAACATTTAACAAGGACCTAGAAGAACTAAAGATGAAACAAGCAAGGATGAACAACACAATAAATGAAATTAAAAACACTCTAGATGGGATCAATAGCAGAATAACTGAGGCAGAAGAATGGATAAGCGACCTGGAAGATAAAATAGTGGAAATAACTACTGCAGAGTAGAATAAAGAAAAAAGAATGAAAAGAACTGAGGACAGTCTCAGAGACCTCCGGGACAACATTAAATGCACCAGCATTCGAATTATAGGGGTTCGAATTATAGGGGTTCTTCTTCCAGAAGAAGAAGAGAAAAAGAAAGGAACTGAGAAAATATTTGAAGAGATTATAGTTGAAAACTTCCCTAATATGGGAAAGGAAATAGTTAATCAAGTCCAGGAAGCACAGAGAGTCCCACAGAGGATAAATCCAAGGAGAAACACGCCAAGACACATATTAATCAAACTGTCAAAAATTAAATACAAAGAAAACATATTAAAAGCAGCAAGGGAAAAACAACAAACAACACACAAGGGAATTCCCATAAGGTTAACAGCTGATCTTTCAGCAGAAACTCTGCAAGCCAGAAGGGACTGGCAGGACATATTTAAAGTGATGAAGGAGAAAAACCTACAACCAAGATTACTCTACCCAGCAAGGATCTCATTCAGATTTGATGGAGAAATTAAAACCTTTACAGACAAGCAAAAGCTTAGAGAGAGTTCAGCACCACCAAACCAACTTTACAACAAATGCTAAAGGAACTTCTCTAGGCAAGAAACACAAGAGAAGGAAAAGACCTACAACAACAAACCCAAAACAGTTAAGAAAATGGGAATAGGAACACACATATCGATAATTACCTTATATGTAAATGGATTAAATGCTCCAACCAAAAGACACAGACTGGCTGAATGGATACAAAAACAAGACCCATATATATGCTGTCTACAAGAGACCCACTTCAGACCTAGAGACACATACAGACTAAAAGTAAGGGGATGGAAAAAGATATTCCATGCATGGAAACCAAAAGAAAGCTGGAGTAGCAATTCTCATATCAGACAAAATAGACTTTAAAATAAAAACTATTAGAAGAGACAAAAAAGGACACTACATAATGATCAAGGGATCGATCCAAGAAGAAGATATAACAATTGTAAATATTTATGCACCCAACATAGGAGCACCTCAATACATAAGGCAAATACTAACAGCCATAAAAGGGGAAATCGACAGTAACACATTCATAGTAGGGGACTTTAACACCCCACTTTCACCAATGGACAGATCAGCCAAAATGAAAATAAATAAGGAAACACAAGCTTTAAATGATACATTAAACAAGATGCACTTACTTGATATTTATAGGACATTCCATCCAAAAACAACAGAATACACATTTTTCTCAAGTGCTCATGGAACATTCTCCAGGATAGATCATATCTTGCGTCACAAATCAAGCCTTGGTAAATTTAAGAAAATTGAAATTGTATCAAGTATCTTTTCTGACCACAATGCTATGAGACTAGATATCAATTACAGGAAAAGATTTGGAAAAAATACAAACACATGGAGGCTAAACAATACACTACTTAATAATGAAGTTATCACTGAAGAAATCAAAGTGGAAATCAAAAAATACCTAGAAACAAATGACAATGGAGACACGATGACCCGAAACCTATGGGATGCAGCAAAAGCAGTTCTAAGAGGGAAGTTTATAGCAATACAATCCTATCTTAAGCAGGAACCATCTCGAATAAACAACCTAACCTTGCACCTAAAGCAATTAGAGAAAGAAGAACAAAAAAACCCCAAAGTTAGCAGAAGGAAAGAAATCATAAAGATCAGATCAGAAATAAATGAAAAAAGCAATGAAGGAAACGATAGCAAAGATCAATAAAACTAAAAGCTGGTTCTTTGAGAAGATAAACAAAATTGATAAACCATTAGCCAGACTCATCAAAAAAAAAAGGAAGAAGACTCAAATCAATAGAATTAGAAATGAAAAAGGAGAAGTAACAACTGACACTGCAGAAATACAAAAGATCATGAGAGATTACTACAAGCAACTCTATGCCAATAAAATGGACAACCTGGAAGAAATGGACAAATTCTTAGAAATGCACAACTTGCCAAGACTGAATCAGGAAGAAATAGAAAATATGAACAGACCAAACACAAGCACTGAAATTGAAACTGTGATTAAAAATCTTCCAACAAACAAAAGCCCAGGACCAGATGGCTTCACAGGCGAATTCTATCAAACATTTAGAGAAGAGCTAACACCTATCCTTCTCAAACTCTTCCAAAATATAGTAGGAGGAACACTCCCAAACTCATTCTATGAGGCCACCATCACCCTGATACCAAAACCAGACAAGGATGTCACAAAGAAAGAAAACTACAGGCCAATATCACTGATGAACATAGATGCAAAAATCCTCAACAAAATACTAGCAAACAGAATCCAACAGCACATTAAAAGGATCATACACCATGATCAAGTGGGGTTTATTCCAGGAATGCAAGGATTCTTCAATATACGCAAATCCATCAACGTGATACACCACATTAACAAATTGAAGGATAAAAACCATATGATCATCTCAATAGATGCAGAGAAAGCTTTTGACAAAATTCAACACCCATTGATGATAAAAACCCTGCAGAAAGTAGGCATAGAGGGAACTTTCCTCAACATAATAAAGGCCATATATGACAAACCCACAGCCAACATCATCCTCAACGGTGAAAAACTGAAAGTATTTCCACTAATATCAGGAACAAGACAAGGCTGCCCACTCTCACCACTCTTATTCAACATAGTTTTGGAAGTTTTAGCCACAGCAATCAGAGAAGAAAAGGAAGTAAAAGGAATCCAAATCGGAAAAGAAGAAGTAAAGCTGTCACTCTTTGCAGATGACATGATATATACATAGAGAATCCTAAAGATGCTACCAGAAAACTACTAGAGCTAATCAATGAATTTGGTAAAGTAGCAGGATACAAAATTAATGCACAGAAATCTCTGGCATTCCTATACAATAATGATGAAAAATCTGAAAGTGAAATCAAGAAAACACTCCCATTTACCACTGCAACAAAAAGAATAAAATATCTAGGAATAAACCTACCTAAGGAGACAAAAGACCTGTATGCAGAAAATTATAAGACACTGATGAAAGAAATTAAAGATGATACAAATAGATGGAGAGATGTACCACGTTCTTGGATTGGAAGAATCAACATTGTGAAAATGACTGTACTATTCAAAGCAATCTACAGATTCAAATCAATCCCTATCAAACTACTAATGGGATTTTTCACAGAACTAGAACAAAAATTTCACAATTTGTATGGAAACACAAAAGAACCCGAATAGCCAAAGCAATCTTGAGAACAAAAAACGGAGCTGGAGGAATCAGGCTCCCTGACTTCAGAACATACTACAAAGCTACAGTAATGAAGACAGTATGGTACTGGCACAAAAACAGAAATATAGATCAATGGAACAGCATAGAAAGCCCAGAGATAAACCCACGCACATATGGTCACCTTATCTTTGATAAAGGAGGCAGGAATGTACACTGGAGAAAGGACAGCCTCTTCAATAAGTGGTGTTGGGAAAACTGGACAGCTACATGTAAAAGTATGAGATTAGATCACTCCCTAACACCATACAGAAAAATAAGCTCAAAATGGATTAAAGACCTAAATGTAAGGCCAGAAACTATCAAACTCTTAGAGGAAAACATAGGCAGAACACTCTATGACATAAATCACAGCAAGATCCTTTTTGACCCACCTCCTAGAGAAATGGAAATAAAAACAAAAATAAACAAATGGGACCTAACGAAACTTCAAAGCTTTAGCACAGCAAAGGAAACCATAAACAAGACCAAAAGACAACCCTCAGAATGGGAGAAAATATTTGTAAATGAAGCAACTGACAAAGGATTAATCTCCAAAATTTATAAGCAGCTCGTGCAGCTCAATAACAAAAAAACAAACAATCCAATCCAAAAATGGGCAGATCTAAATAGACATTTCTCCAAAGAAGATATACAGATTGCCAACAAACACATGAAAGAATGCGCAACATCATTAATCATTAGAGAAATGCAAATCAAAACTACAATGAGATATCATCTCACACCGGTCAGAATGGCCATCATCAAAAAATCTAGAAACAATAAATGCTGGAGAGGGTGTGGAGAAAAGGGAACACTTTTGCACTGCTGGTGGGAATGTGAATTGGTATAGCTACTATGGAGAACAGTATGGAGGTTCCTTAAAAAACTACAAATAGAACTACCATATGACCCAGCAATCCCACTACTGGGCATATACCCTGAGAAAACCATAATTCAAAAAGAGTCATGTACCAAAATGTTCATTGCAGCTCTATTTACAGTAGCCCAGAGATGGAAACAACCTAAGTGCCCATCATCGGATGAATGGATAAAGAAGATGTGGCACGTATATACAATGAAATATTACTCAGCCATAAAAAGAAATGAAATTGCGTTATTTGTAGTGAGGTGGATGGACCTAGAGTCTGTCACACAGAGTGAAGTAAGTCAGAAAGAGAAAGACAAATACCATATGCTAACACATATATATGGAATAAGAAAAAAAAATGTCATGAAGAACCTAGGGGTAAGACAGAAATAAAGACACAGACCTACTAGAGAATGGACTTGAGGATATGGGGAGGAGGAAGGGTAAGCTGTGACAAAGCGAGAGAGAGGCATGGACATATATACACTACCAAACGAAAAACAGATAGCTAGTGGGAAGCAGCCGCATAGCACAGGGAGATCAGCTCAGTGCTTTGTGACCACCTGGATGGGAGGGATAGGGAGGGTGGGAGGGCGGGAGACGGAAGAGGGAGGAGATATGGGAACATATGTATATGTATAACTGATTCACTTTGTTATAGAGCAGAAACTAACACACCATTGTAAAGCAATTATACTCCAATAAAGATGTAAAAAAAATGTTAAATGTAAACAGCAATTCTAGTGTTCGGTATCTATCTAGGAAGAATTAAAAAATATGTCTGCACAAAGACATGTTTGCAAATATATATCAATATATATATTTTTTGGCCCGGTGGCTTGCGGGATCTTAGTTCTACCAGGGATTGAACCCGGGCCCCAAAAGTGAAAGTGCTGAGTCCTAAACACTGAACTGCTAGGGAATTCCCAAAATATTTATAGTATCATTATTCATAAGAGCCCCAAACTGAAAGCAAACCAATGTCCATCAACTGATGAATGACTATCCATTCAATGAAATACTATTCAGCAATAGAAAGGAACAAAGAAACTAACACAACATTGTAAATCAATTACACTCCAATAAAAATTAAAAAATAATAGAAAGGAACCAAGTACTGATACATGCTATAATGTGATAAACATTAAAAAAAAAATATATATATATAATGCTATCTGAGAAAAATCACACACACAAAAAAAACACATATTATGTGATTCCATTTACATGCAATTTCTAGAAGAGTCAAATGAGCCACTGAGGACAGGATCTCCTCTGTGATATTTCTGCCAAAAAGGCAAAACCTGAATATAATTATGAGGAAACAGTAGACAAAGCCAAATCGAGGACCACTCTACAAATAACTGGTCTGTGTTCTTAACAAATGAAAGACAAATGTCAAAGTACTGTTCCAGACTGAACAGTACTGAAGAGATGTGAAGATGCAATGTAATGTGGATCTGGGGTTTGATCCTGGAATGGGGAAAAAAAGAGCTATAAAGAAGCATACTGGGATAACTGGCAAAACCTAAATATTGACTGTGGATCAGATATCAAATTTCCTGATTTTGGTAATCTTTACTGTGGTTATGTAAGTGTCCTAGTTCTTAGGAAATATACACTGAACTATTTAAGGATAAAGGGACATGATGTCTGCAACTTACCCTCAAACAGTAGAGAAAAATTAATATGCATATATATGTGTGTATATATATATACCCAGAGAGAGATAGAAAGGAAACGAGCAAAATGTAAACAATTAATGAATGTAAATGTATGGGAGTTAATTGTACTATGCTTGCAGTTTTGAAATTATTATATCAAAAGAGAGCTATTTTAAAAACCTATAGTGGGACTAAAGTTTCGAATCACTTTTTTTTTTTTTTTTGCGGTACGCGGGCCTCTCACTGTTGTGGCCTCTCCCGTTGCGGAGCACAGGCTCCGGACGCGCAGGCTCAGCGGCCATGGCTCACGGGCCCAGCCGCTCTGCGGCATGTGGGATCTTCCCGGACCGGGGCACGAACCCATGTCCCCTGCATCGGCAGGCGGACTCTCAACCACTGCGCCACCAGGGAGGCCCCTCAAATCACTTTTTTTTCAGCATATTTCAATTAAAACAAAAACATCTTTCTCAGTCATCAGTATAATCGTCCTTCCTCAAAAATGGCTATGGCCTCTACTGCCACAGAATAAAGTTCAAACTGTAGTATGATATTTACAGTCCTTTCCACCCTGGTCCCAATGGACCTTTCCCTCAGTGCTTCTCAGATTCTTCCCCAAACACTTTCAAGTCTCTAAGTCTCTACGTACACCAACCGCTGCTTGGAAGGTTTGACCTCAAAATCCTCTTGATCTTTTGCAGTTCAAGTCAAGTGTTTTTTCTGCTTAGCCCTCCCCAATCCCCAAAGGCAAGCTCTTTCTCTCCACACATACTGAGTTAAGTTCCCCGACTCCTTTTTTACACATTATTTATTACACCTGATGTGCCTTGTTTGCCCACTGTCTGGCACATAGTAGGTGCTCAACCTGTCTGTTGTAATCCTACCATAATTTTATTCTCTAAGCTTTCCACTAAATATGTCTTTCTTCTTTAAGCAAAGGCAGTAATACATTTTGATTGTTAAAATAGTACCTGGTCAGGAAATCAAGATGAAACAGTGAGATAGCTACTTGCAGGGAATAGATGAAAATGTTAAAAAAAAAAAAAAAAGAAAATATTTTTCCTAATCATTAGTCACCTTCAGTCTGAACCTATGTACCTCTTGGCTGCAGGGCTTCCTGACTTCAGAAGTTACCAAATATTTGAGTATTAAGTTAACGAAGTTCTGTGTACAAAGGCAAAAGCAGGTATAGACTTGGGCCGATTGGTGAATATAGGAAGATAGATAAAATAGATAATTGAGTGGATTATTAAATTCTTTGAAAATTTTCTATTTAACTTCCTTAGTCTTGAGGATTTGCAAAAGGATGCACATAGAAACCGAGAAAACACTTGAAGGCAGATTATTTTCCACAATTGTATCACAAAAGCAGGTCATGAGGGCTCTAGCCAGCCTTTAAAGAACACGCTGAGAGAAAAAAAACAAAATTAAGAAACGGAGAGGAAATGGGGTGAAAAAACACATTAATTTCCTAATCTAAAAGTTTAGAGGAAACTTGTGTAAATAGTGGCGTTAGGAATGAGGGGGGGCGGTAAGGAGACCTTTTCAAGACCAGGCCAGACCAGTTACAGATTCTACAGGCTACAAGTCAGTCTGCTATGTTGTTATTATTGTTTCCAGCACAACCAAACATGCAATTATATTTAATAAAATTGACCAGGAAAGTGGGCTATAAAACCATTCTGCATCTGTTTTATAAACATAATACTGAATCGCAGAATTTCAAAAGTACACACACGTGTTTATAAACTTGTCCTAGTGATAGTACAATAGGATTAACTAAAAGCATCCCCAGAAAATCAAAGCCCATATAATTTACATAATCCAAGAAACTAATTTTGTTTAAAAGCCTCACATTTCATGTGAACACATAACGGATCTGGACGTCTGGCATAAGCCACTTGATTTCCAGGCCTCTAAACTAGTCTTGACTCTACATTTAATGACAGTGCAGCTTCTCGGCCACACCAGGGGTCTCCCAAAGCGCAGCCGCTCCGCTCCCCAGGGGCCCGCATCGGGTGGGTCGTGCGGCCCGCGGGAGTCACTGTCACCTCTAGCCCCTCCCCCCCCAACCCCTGCCTGTCCCTCCAGAGGCCGCCGAACTGCAAGGCTGCCCCGCTCCCCTTCTCTCAGGGAACTTTCCCTTCTCTGGAAGCCTCCATCCAGACTCCACTTCTCTCTCCATCACCCCCGGCGCCGACCCTCCTCACAGCCGGACCCCGCCCGCCGGCCGCCGCACTTACGGCGAGGACAAGGCGACGGCGACAGTCTCGAGCAGCCCCTTCAGCCCGACTCCAGCGCGCGACGCAGTGCGCAGGAAGCGCCCCCCGGCGCAGCGACTCCCGTGCGCCACCGCCGCGGCGTCTCCCTGGCAACCGGACGCTCAGGCCGCTCGGGGTAGGGCGGCTTCCGGAGCCGGTTTCCCCGGCGCCCGCCGCAGCGGAAGCCCGCGGCCTGGTTTCAGCATCTCGGTGGGTCACTTTTGGGCAAGCCCTTAACGGCAGAGTGTGAACGCAGCAGCAGTTTCTCCTCCGAGAACCCTTTTTTCTTTTTCTTTTTTTTTTGTTCGGTACGCGGGCCTTTCACTGTCGTGGCCTCTCCCGTTGCGGAGCACAGGCTCGGGACGCGCAGGCTCAGCGGCCATGGCTCACGGGCCCAGCCGCTCCGCGGCATGTGGGATCCTCCCGGACCGGGGCACGAACACGTGTACCCTGCATCGGCAGGCGGACTCTCAACCACTGCGCCACCGGGGAAGCCCCCGAGAACCCTTTTAAGCTGCCCTGAAGGAGGCACTCGGGAAACGTTTTAACCACTTTTCCATAACACTGTGATTATACCAAGTCCTGTTCCTATCCAAGTCCTCGGGAGCACTAAAATTAAGCAAATATAAACGTTGAAGTTACAGAAGTTCGTTTTCCTGCCTGGGCAGAGACCTTCGGGTAGCCAGATCCTCTTATTATTAATCTTTACTCTTCGGTTCCGCCTCGGTGTCCAAATAGCTTTCCAGCAGACTTCTGTAGGCTTTTTGGTAACAAGCAGTTTTATGTATTACCTGTGGTCCACTGCTGCCATTTTCATAATTCAGCAAGCATCGTACTAGTTAACGTGGGGCTGATTCAGAGTGAGAGACATGTTTGCCACCCAGTGGGGAATCAAGTCAAGCAAACAAGTAATGTGACGAATGCTATATGGAGGTATAGGTATTAACAATGGAATAGATAATTTTTGCCAGTCTACCCTTCTTGTTTCCAAGAGGAACTTGGAAACACTATCTCTGTTGTTAACGAGCTCATACACACTTGTTTAGCATCAGTAAAATGCTCTCCATCATGCCCAGATTTAGGATGTCGATACTTCCCTTCTTCCCTCAGAGGTAACGCTTCTCCCTTTTTGTCATCTATCTTCCATTTTCCATTTCCTTCATTTGCTTAGAAATATGTTCTAATCTCTGCCCATCTTTAGAAACAAAAAACAGAGATAAAAACAAAAACACAAACCTTTACCTCCTTCAAGACCAAACATACTCCCAGGTAAACTTAACATCAACTTATTTCTCTATCATTTTTGCCCTCATCATGCTATTTAGGTAACTTTCTCAGTAAGGATACAAGAGATCACCATAACCTTAGGTACAAACCCAACGGCTGTTTTTTTTTTCTTTCTTTCTTTCTTTGACCGCACCACGCAGCATGTGGGATCCTAGTTCCTCCACCAGGGATCGAACCTGCATCCCCTGCAATGGAAGCACTGAGTCTTAACCACTGGACCGCCAGGGAAGTCCCTCCCCCTTATTTATTTTTTTGCCAACAGCTATTTTCATCTTCATGGTATTTGATCTCTGCAGTTTCCATAACTGTTGACTATTAGAGCTACTCTTCTCATTAGAAAGCTCTTCACAATCAGGCCCATCCCTATTTTCTAGCTTCACGCCTTGTTACTCTGCTCCACACACTCTAAGCTCAGCCGCATTTAACGTCACTATTCCTTGAACAAGCGGCATTTTTGCATATGCCTTAGTCTAGCCTACAGCTCCCTACCCTGATTTTTTTCTGCACTTGATACACTCCTCTTCATCTATCAACAACCTGGCTTACATACAACGTTCTGCACAAAGGCTTTCCTTTTCCCAAACCAGAATTAGGCACAGCCTTTTGCATTGTTCTTTAAATCTATCTTTATTCATCCAAGTGTGCTCCTGGAATACTGGGAATGATGATTTTCCATCTTTTCCGCACTGCCAGTAAAGAGCTTGGATCTACTGTAAATGATCAATGTATGTTAGTTAAGTAATTATCTCATAAGAACAAACTAAAAGAAAGTCTTTGTAATGAGTTTTGACTAGACATATTTCATAAGCTTTAATTGTAAAATTAATTACATGCAAATCCTTTTATTCTTATACAAAACACTTTGAATAAGGAAAATCCTTTTTGATAAAGTGAAAAATTAAGACAGAGAGTTAATTTCTGTTGCTGCAAAGAGACAGTGAAAATCAGAATTTGAAATCCAATTCCTGGAGAAAATAAGTCTAATTTCAGGGGAGAAATGCTAGAGTGTATTTTAGAGGGTGGTGAATATACTGCATATATTCTGTGTGGTACATAGTTTAGCACAGTAGTTAAGAGTATACACTTTGAACTGAGTGCCCAGGTTCAAATCCTAGCTCTACTACTTCCCGACTATATTCTTGGGTAAGTTTTTTAATCTTTCTGTGCCTTAGTTTCTTCATCTGTAAAATGGTGTTAACAATACCTACCTACCTCATTGGGCTGTTCTGGGACTTCAGTGGGAGAATCTATGTATAGCATGTGGAACAGCACAAACACATGCATTGGGCACTTATTATTATATTTTGTATAGCACACTTTTATCCTTCTTCTAGTAATGGTAAAAAGGGATACCTATCCTTTATTTCCTGGTCTCTACTGAAATTGGGGACATACTAGCAAGATTAATGATGCCAATAAGGCCCGGAAACAATTGATCTCATTCTTCTCAACACCAATGTCTACGAAACTAGCTAACAAGACAGACAGCTTTAAACTTCAATGAAGATGAAACAGATCTTTTCCAACATTTCAGTCAGTGGCTCTCTTCCTTTTGAGTGAATAAAGATCCTCACTCAGAAGTTAGTGGCTACATTCTTATCGCATTCTTAAGTGTCATCAAAGATTATTCTAAGGCGAGTGATACTTGGACCACACTCAGAAACACTGATTTAAATTCAATGTCGGGCCAGTGGTTCTCATGAAGAGCTGCACATCAAAATCATTTGTACAACTTCACAGAAACATAGGTTACTGGGCCTCTCTCTCAAAGACTGATTCCA
Organism: Delphinus delphis; assembly: GCF_949987515.2. Classification (NCBI taxonomy): domain Eukaryota; kingdom Metazoa; phylum Chordata; class Mammalia; order Artiodactyla; family Delphinidae; genus Delphinus; species Delphinus delphis. The sequence continues at coordinate 59,037,150 of NC_082694.2, read as the reverse complement.
GGGGTCTGTATAGATAACACACAACCAGTTGTATACGTTATCTTCTGGAAATATTTTGAAATGCTTGACAGTTAAACGTGAAAGTTTATTTTTTTTGAGATGTGACCCTTTATATAATTTATAGGACTTGGAAATTAGAAAAAACAGTGGCCCAGAAAAAGGATCAACAACCTTGTCAATAAATGCCCAGGACAGAATATTGATTTCTTGAAAATCTTTTTCATGAGTCTGTTTTTCAATAAACTGATGATAATGTTATACTGATAAAGATGTGTTTTTAAAACAGTCATTATTCAGTTATTAATGCTAAGATTAGTCAGAATGTATTTGAGCAGAGTGATAAATGTACACAACTGCTATGATTATTAACAACTGTATGATTTAGAAGTCACATTTTTAGATAAGGAAACTGTTCTGGAGTTAATTATCCAAGGTCCTAACAACAGGCAGGAGCATTAACAAGAGTAGAAATGTCACCTCGTGATCCCCAACCCAGTTCTTCCCACATATAATCTTCCCCGCCTTGCCTCCAGAACTGCATTCTCCCTTCCTTTTTCTAACCCAGGAGTCAGCAAACTCTTTCTATAAAGGGTCAGATGGTAAATGTTTTAGGCTCTGTGGGTAATACAGTTTTTTGGGGGAAACTGTATTTTTTGCAAAAGCAGCTATAGACAACATGCAAACGAATTTGTTCCAATAAAATTCATTTATAAAAGTAGGCATTACGCAGGATTGGGCTGAGAAGTGCAGTCTGCCAAGCCCCGCTCTAACCAAAAGATTATGAATGTTTCACCAATTTTCCTGATCGGGAAATTGAAGATTCTACAAAAGATGCCCTTTTCACAAATGTGGGAATATTACCCCTTTATGAAATTGAGGAGACAGACCAAATAAAAAATCAGGATCTGAAGGATCAGAATGGTTACCTAAGGATTTTAGAATAATTAAAAAACTTTTTCTACTTAATATGTTTTAGTCTCACTATATACAGATTAAGCCGGATGACAAGCTACTATACAACAGCATGTTAAAAAACATGTTTATTTTACACTATGTACAATCAGGAACATATTTAAAAGGACTGTCAATTAAAATAAATGAAGAACATAAATCACAATTTAGTTTGTTCCTTGTGTATATATTCACATTAAAATATAAAGAACATATAGCAAAAAAGAGCCAAAGTGTGCATTTTTCTAAAACTTGGTATATACATATTCCACTGGAAAAAAGCAATCAAAAATGACTTTAACCAAAACTAAGTTCCTGTGATGTGTAGTAACCATTATATTGTTTATATGAGGTAGTAACTAAATTATTTTGGCCAAGTGTTAATACTCTAAATCAAAAGAAACATGAAAATGATCATAAAATAAGGCCAACAAAAGTAAAAATCCCACTAGAAATTTGAACCATTTCGCTCTATGGAATGTTATAGTTCTTCAAAGTGATGATAAGAAATGTTTAGTGTGGACTCTTTGATAATGCTAACTTATACTTTGTGCATACTGTAATTCAGACAACTGCAGTGCTACGTCACGGTACCGCTATTCTGTGATTCAAAAATTTTTTCGAAGGTATTGTTTTTAAGCACAGACAAGCAATCTTACAGGATTCTGCTGAAATATAAAAAGATCAGTTACTACAACAGGGGGTTAATTGGTTTGTTTCACATAGAAAACAATCCAAATACATTTTAAAAAGATGCTGGGGAGCCAAATGCATATTGACGATGTCACAGCTTACTTTTGTGACTTAATACATCACATATCAATACTTTGTGCAAATATAAACACACCAGTGTACTTGCATTAAAATTAAAAACAAGATTATAAAATGATTACAGCCTCCATTGCAATTTTAAAAGTTACAAGATTTATCTTCATATTACTAAATTACATATAATAAAAATACAATAGTGTTAAATGTACGGTTTCATTGCCAGCATCCCATTTTGTAATATAGCCGCACCCAAGAATATACTAAAGGATTCTTAAAATATCAATCCCAATTGCATTTTCATCAACATTTACATCTGTACAGATAAGACACTTAACTTGTACATCTCATAAAATACATTATCTACATAAATTCTTAGTGTATGTCTTCAGCAATATGAAGTTTCACAGAAAAATACTGCCTATATGTACAAAGATTACATAACAGTGAATTAAGCACTTGTGTGGTTTCAATATGCTAAATATATCCATACCACTTAAAACAAAACATTTCCCCATCTTGTCTCATGCCACAATAAATTACAAGCAACTGAAGCCAGGTAACTGCAGCTTTTGTACAGCTTCGAGCATCCGTTAATGTTGCAGTGGTAGTGTTCTTTCTCTCTAGAGCTAACTGTCGAAGCACAGCATTTCTCAGTAACTGTTTTCATGACCCGCGAGGATGTATAAATTGCTATTTGCCGTGGGGTTATCGGTTGGCCTACTTTCCAAAACCACGACCCTAAAATAACAAACAAACAAAAAACATACAACAAAACAAAGTTATTCTTGAAAACTAATGTTAGCAGAAAATTCTTCCACTGCTTCTTCATTGTATGCCTCTAATAAATGCTCCTTATCTGATATGTGGGCCGAAACCATTTGCAAATCACTATGATTGAAGAGTCAGTTCCAGCTCTGGGAAGTACACCTTTGTTGCCCACCACCTCCCACCTCTAAGCCAGTGCTGTCCTAAGAGTCAGAGGGGTAAAACCTGTACTAGGAATAAGTTGGGGGAACTTAATTCTTATCATGAATTCTGAAAACAATCTGTAGTTCAAGAATCAGAAAGTAAATCAGAATAGAACTCCAAATCCTATTGGTACTAAAACTGAAAACTTTTCTGTTTGCTAGCATATGGTATCTCCTCTTTCTTGTCCTGTAAATCATACTTTAGATATTACGATTAATGCAAAAGTAGTACTGACAGATCTATACATTCTTGGTAACTGGAAGATCAGGCACATTCTCAAAGGTTTCATAACTTTCTGACCTGTGAATTCTTATATTATGAAAAATATAATGTTGAATATATTACTGTAGAAATTTCAATTCTCTCAAAAAAGAAACCAGTTTCATGTTGGATTTATAAAACATGTTTAGAACTATGTATTTAATACAACTCCTTTTCATACCTGTCAGATCCAAGCAGTCTGAAAATTCTCGTGCTATCTGAAATTTCTTGTGTTACCTGTTCAATTAAAATATCAATTTAATTTCTGAAATGAAAGGCATAAAATTTTACATGGACATTTAATTTATAACTCTATAGAAGAGAAGCATAAGTCCTAAGATGGAAATAGATCCCTGTATGACTGTTAACTTGTTAAATCAGCACGTAAGTGCATCCATTTGTTAGTCCAGGAAAAATTTGGCTAATTTTGAATTAATCATAAAACATGAGAGTAGTAAACCATTTGCTGGCATACAGACTGCAACGGAAAAAGTTAAAAGCAAAGCACCTAGTCCGTTTTATTTATCAGAAACCTCCTGTCAGTCATCTTAATGCTAATAGCAAGACTCTTGCAGTAGTAAGCCACTTAGGTCTGGTCCTTTCACTTAAAAGGCTGCAGTGTGGTATGATGGGACAAACTCATGATTCCAGTTTAAATCCCAGTTCTCCCACTTACTAGCTGTGACAATTGCACAAGGTATGTAATTTGTTGGAAACGGTTTTACCTTCTGCAAAATGGGATAGACAGTGTTTACTTTGCAGTGGTATCTTGCAGTATTCTTTTAAGTATTAATGGGTATAATGCCTAGCTAAGGAAATGCTCAGTAGATAACAATTCTCTTTCCCATTTCTTTCCAAGTCTCCTGAAATAATATTTTCTAATGGCATATGTCCTTAAAGAAGTCCTCAGTGTGACCATTCCCAGTTGGGGAGTTAAGACTAAGGCTACAGGAGAAAGAGAAACCCATTGTTTATTGCTTACTGAAAGCAAAACATTCCCAATTATAATGGCAGTAGCTTCTCCCCAAAATTTGGTAGGCTGAGAAAACAATTTGATTTTGAAACTGAAATTATTCTGGAAACAGCAGTCAGTGATTCTTGACTTCTTTTGTAACTTAGCACACCTGAAGGATACAACATGCTCACTTCAGCAGTAACGGTTCATCATCATGATCTTCAAAGTATTCAATATTTTGGGATTTGCCTACTTGAAGGACATAGCATTTTTGGAGAGGTTGTATTTAGTAAGGGCTGCTTATGTAGTGTGAAAAAGCCCCTCAGGTGATTGTTTGAGCAAACTATCTTTTTTAAACCATTCTCTTGTATCCTATGATGCCTTTCTTTCTCTGCCTGGTGTTTATTAGCTGTTGACTATTCTTATCTCCAGGCTCCATTCCCTCAGGTGATTAAAAAAAAAAATCTTCCGGAGACGTGAGCCCTCTTGCGGGAATTAATCCTAGAAACACACTGGTAGGGGACTTCCCTAGGCGGTCCAGTGGTTAAAGACTTCGCCTTCCAATGCAAGGGGTACAGGTTCGATCCCTGGCTGGGGAGCTAAGATCTCACATGCCTTGTGGCCAAAAAACCGAAACATAAAACGGAAGCAATGTTGTAACAAATTCAATAAAGACTTTAAAAGTGGTCCACATTAAAACAAAAAAAAAATCTTAAAAAAAGAAACATACTGGCATCCACCTTTCTTGAATACTTACCATAGGCCAGGCATTGTGCCAAGCACATCACATACTTCCTTTTGTTTAATCTTAGCAACCCTATGAAATAAGTACTATGCTGTTACCCTCAATTCACAGATGAAAAAATACAGGCAAAGAGAAGTTAAGTGATATGTCAAGGTCACACAGTTACTGAACAGGAGAGTTGAGACTGAACCCGGGTTTCTCCTCAGGAACCCACGCTCGTGATCATTCTGCTATACTGTTTACTGGTTAGAAGAAACGCTGATCTTAACTACCGACAGTTTAAAACACAAATGAGCTATTTTCTTGCTTGAGGCACCTAATGTTTTCCCTTCCCGCCAACGCTCAAGTAAAAGTTACTAATGAGACTGGCTTGGGGTTATTGAAAGAACTTAGGATGATTTTACTTGCCTGTAATATTCTAGGGGGCAAGTACCAAGTCTTGTTCATGCTTATAACCCCAGCACTTTCTGGCATAAATGATGAACTGAATTGAACACGTCATATGACTTGGAGCTCAATTATTCCTGGAGTTAAATTAAGGTAGGAAGGACTAAGGAGATAAGAATACCAGAAATAGGCAAGGTGGCTTCAAGAGAAATGTGGAACCCTTTACTTATCGTCTGCATTGGTCATTATTTCTGAAATACAAAGTAGAAAAGGTGCTTCAAGACAGAGAGAGCCTCCATCAGTACTCTTGTTCCAGGTGACAGCCCGGGAAGGTTGAAAGAAAATCAGAGTTGGCTCACTGTTAGCAGTATTTAGGAAGTTCTTGTTCTGAATATAAGGGTGATTATCTGGAAGCACATAAAATATGCACTGAAACTGTTCGACTGAATGGACAGAGAGAGGTTGCTATAAAGTATGTGCCATTAATTTTATCACTAGATTGAATACAGAAAATATCAATAAAATTAGCAAATCAAGTATTCCTTGCATCAATCAGGAATTTTCCAAAGTTAAAGAATATTGTGTGATGTAGAATTTGATAATGCTTCATGACTATTTAATGGACATAATTTTTTAAAAGATTACTTACCTCATTAGATCTAAAACTTCTACCTTGCATTCCATGTTTCCAGAAAGCTAGCACACTGTCCTGCAGGCAAACTAGCAGGCAAGAACAGCTCAGTTACTGTTAATAGTACAAGAGTTCAACTGATAAGCATTATTTCATCCCTCTTTCTACCTTGCATAACAATATTTCAATTAATAACTAGTGTTAGTCATTCCATATTTATAATGGCATCTTTACCATACTGCCTAGAACTACACAGTATATACTATATAGCATAAATACTATACAGACCTTACTCATCTTTTTGATAAGAAAAAGAAAATTCACTGAAAATATTTTTTGCTATAGAAATTTTTGTTTTGATAAAATATTTCAAACACATAGAAAAATATGAGAATAGCCTAAAAACACATGTATCCACCATTTAACTCTCAAATGCTAACATTTTGCCATATTTGCTTTTTGTTTTAAATAAAAACGAATACAGCCAGCATCCCTATAAACTCCTACTCTAGTTGTAGTCTAACCTTTCCTTCCTCCCTGAGATAACCACTGTTATGTACTTGGTATTTGTTGTTCTCATGCATGTTTTTACTATTACAACACAATAAGTTCACATTATCAGTGTAAACTTTATATTGGATGTTTCCAACTTCCATACATTTAGTATGATGAACCAAATGATGTTTCTAATTTTTTTGTTACAAAAATGCTGCAATAAACATTCTTGTACCTCTTCTTAAATACATGTACAAAATTTTCTCTGGGGTAGACACCTAGAAATAGAATTACTGGGATACAGGCATATGTGCCTTCTAAAAATTCTAGTTTTGCTTTTTGTATTTACATATTTAACATATATTTTTGTGTGTATTCAGTGAGGGAAAAGTCTGATTTTGTTTCCTGCAGATAACCAATTGTACTAGCATCATTTGTTGAACAGGACCTCACTTCCCCGCTGACATATGATGTAAATTTCCAATTACACGTAGGTCTATTTCTGAGCCTCTTCTATTTATCCCTGTGTTGATCCCACACTGTCTTAATCACTATGGATTTATAGTAAGTTTCAATATCAAGTAGGGCAAGTATTCATCAAAATGTATTTTACTGTTCTTGGCCTTTAGATTTTCCATATGAATTTTAAGATCAGCTTATCAAGTGGCAGAAAATACCTTACTGGGATTTTTATTGCAAATGCACTGAATGTGTGGATTAATTTGTGAAGAACTGACATCTTTCCCATATTCAGTGTTTCTATCCATGGACGTGGTGTAGTTAATTTGTTTAAATCTTCTTTTATGCTTTTAAACAATAATTTGGAATTTCCTAGATGATGGTCTTAAATATGTTTGATTACATGTCTTACTGGCATATCAGAAAGCTATCCATTTGTGTTACTCATATCTAGCAACTCTGAATTTTCTTATTGGTTCTAACAGTTTAGAGTTGTATATTCTAGTAGATATTCATACCATCAGCAAAAAAAGGACTTTTTACTTATATCTTTCTAATCCTCATAGTTCCCTTTTCATAGTCCAATGAGACTATGTTGAAATGTGATGATAGCAAACATCCTTATCTCATTCTCCAGCTTAATGGGAATTAGTTTAACCATTAAACACAATACTTTTAATAGGCTTTGCTAGATGAAGGACATTTCCTTCTACTCCTAATTTCTAAAAAGTTGTTTTTTTTAAAAAAAAATCATGAATGACAGATTTTACTGATGCTTCTTGTGCATCTACTGAAGAGTTACATAACTTTTCGCTTTTAATCTTTAATGTGCTATATTACATAAATAAATTTTCTGGTGTTGAACCATCTTTGTTTTTCTGAGGTAAAGTCTACTATTTGATGATATGGAATTCTATTTGCTAGTATTTTATACAGATTTTCCAAAATCTATTTTCATGAGATTGGGTAATTTTGTTTTCCGTATAATTTAACTGATTTTAGTATCAATAGTGTTAAACACTGATTTATTCTGCATTCCTTCTTTGTCTACAATCTGAAGCAGTCTGTAGAGCACAGGAACGATTCCTTCTTTCAACGGTGGATAAAAATCCCCTATAAAACCACGAGGCCTTATGTGGGGAGAGTCTTGATTAGTAGGCACCTCAAACCACAAGCCTGGCTCTGGTTCCCCATCTCCTGTGGGACACTGCTAGTCTTCTTTACCACTCAGGAGTGCATACTAGTTTGAGTTTCTGTTCTTTGTCTTCTTTATTGAGCTAGCTATGTGTTTTTAAATATGGATTCCATTTTAACATCTTGAGCAGATGTCCCTCAAAACTGACTTCTTATTATCATCAGTGTTTGCTTGTTGGGAGAGAGGCATTCTAACTGGGAGAAAGAATAAAAGTAGGACCAAGAATAAGACAAATGAACTATCTGCCCTTGGCCCTACCGTCCGCCAATGCATATACATGCAAGTATCTTTACTGATAAAGGACACCAGAAAAACTGTGTATGGTCATTTCACCTTACTTTTCCTGAATGTAATCATTTTAGAATACTGATTGTGTAAGAAATCCGTTTTCAGAAAAAACTCATCAAGCAAAATGTAAAAACGGCAAGAAGGGAATTCCACATCCTTATGGATCTCTCTGATCAGGAGCTACAACAGCAAAAATACAATAGACCATACTGAGTACTAAATTTTAAAGTACTTATAGGGGAACTGTGCAGGAGTCTGGAGAAAATGGAAGTTCACAACTAGGTTATGAATAATGATATTTAATTATTTATTTTGAAAATGCCAAATCTGTAGGGAAAATAACATTATTTACAGATTATGTCACGGTTGTTAAACTATTTTAGAGAATGTGTAAAAGCAAAGACTGATATTCACCTCATATTCATTACATCCTACAATTTAAAAGAATGAGCCCTTAGTAATATATTTTTATAATTTCAAATAATTATTAGACAAATTATTTTAAGCAGTTCATAATGCAATCAAACAAGAAACACAAAACTCTGGCTTACCTATTGATTCAATCTGGAAATCAAAGGTGAGTTCTGATGATAGTTTTCTGCTAGATTTTAATCTTCCTTGCAGATTTACTATTTTTATACAACCTAGAGAGAAAAAAAAGTCACTCAGAAACTAAGATTAAAAAAACTCATTAAGATAAGATATTCATAAATAAAAACTTACAGTCCAAGCATACAAGAATGGTATCTCTCTCCAGCTGGGTTACATGAGTAACACTTGTCTGTGGGGTATCTACAACACAAAAAACTTGATAAAACTTACAGAAAACAGTAATAGTTAAAGGAGAGACATTAAAAAAAGAAGAATTCTGAACATCACTGAATTTGAAATGGATATATATTTTTAACTGTACATATGTAGTGGTTAAGCCAGGCGGCTTGGATTCAAAATTTGATGCAAGAGCTAAACTAAGTGAGTGCTTAATGGAGGGTTAGCTATTGTCATTACTCTTGGTGATGCCACTATTTTATTCATATGTGAAATTAGGAGTCTAATCTTCTATATTATGGCAATGATTAATTTCTGATTTTAAGCTTAGAAGGCCAGGGGCTGTGCTGTGTACATACTTCTCAATATTTGTTGAATGAATGAATCAGAGAGTCAAACAAATAACTTCAGGTCCAAATGAGTTAAGAAAACTGAAGTATTTTGAGAAGTATGAAGCACCCTAAAAATGCATAGAGGCCCTATTTTTATAATAATGATTTAAGAAAGTTTTCACAAACTGAAAATGTTTAAATGACATAGTTTTCCAGGAAGCAAAAAGTAGGATATCCCAAGCTTTGTATGAACATCAAAACTGAAACTGCTAAACTATAGGCCTTTGTTTCTGGAGAGTGGGTCTGATCCAAAGTCTAGCTTGCCTGTTTTCTACTTCCTACAGTATTTAGAATCTTAATAAATCCATGGATGGCTGTATTTCAGACCTTCACACGTATTTTAGACCTGGTACTTCTGTAACTAACCAGGGTTGGAAGGATATGGAATAGGCCTCCTGTACATCAGGTCAACGAGATCTTTGTGACTCTTACACACTTGGTGAAAATTAGTCAAGAAGCCAGTCTAGCATTACTAGATAGAAAGCCAGGAAAATGAGATTTACAAATTGCTTATAACAATTAGTTCCCGAACACTGGAATCATTTGGAGATCTGCTGACACCCAGCTGCTGGCCCCAGATATTCTTATTTAATCGAGGGTGTGTGTGACTTGAGGTATCAAGAGTGTTAAAAGCTTCTCAGGTGGATTCTAATGTGCAGTAGAGTTTAGGAAACCACTAGCTTATAATTTCAGTTGATACAAAATCCTAAACATACTTTCTGTCTCTTACTCTGTCTCATCATCTCAAAACCAGAGATGAATTATATTTGTCATGTTTAACTTCTAATAAAGGGATTTCATTATGGTAAGAGAAGTAATCAAAAGTTCCTGGGAAGGAAGGGACAAAATTCTTTTGTCAGGAAATGAGGCCCTTCGTTCAACAATTAGTAGAAAAGGATTTAAAATTAAAATGCTTGGGAGAACTAAGACAACTGAAATTCACTAAATAAAATATTAATCAACCAACAATCCCTTCTTGTTAAATAGGGAGGAAGAGATTAGAAAGCAGGAGTTCACCCCGTGTCTCAAAGGGAAGATGGGCCTCTAAAGAGAGAATTTAACAGAGAACTTAGGGGCACCAAAGAGAAGCCACAATAATGTTGTCAAGGGCTGGCCATGTTTTCCTTCAGTAATGTGTCCTCAAAGGAAAGCTGTTTCAAGTCCCCTGGGATTCAGCAAGCCATGAAATTGTCTTTAGACTTTTGTGAACGTCTGTGATCATTTTTTTTCAATGCCAAAAAAACTCAGTCTCAATTCTTTTCCTTTTGTGAACACTCTTTCAGGCTTCCAACAAACTCCTGACTAATCAATATTTATTGGCAAATTGGTTCTTTAACATTTCCCTTAGTTGCCAAAGACTCTGAACAAAGGGCCTTTGCAAGATCTTTAAAAATAACCTTTGCCTAATGAAAGATATAGTAAATTTATTACTTAATAATTCATTAAAAATCACAAACCTGATTCTGTAAACCATGAAGAGGTAGAATTTGGATTGACTGTTTCAAATCGAACCACCTGGTTGAAGTCTCTCCCTTTACTGACACCAACACAAACTAAAGGGTACTCCTGTTCAGGAACGACCAGCATTTCAAACATTCTAAGTGGACACGGTATAGGAAAATCTATGTGCTAGAAAAAACCAAAATATATTAAACAAAGGAAAACAAAAGCAAAAAAAATTTCATGAGAACACTAATAAGAATTTTTAGTTTTATGAGAATATATAAAATAGTACTCTCTACTATAAAGATTGCTTCTTTGCACAGAAACTCAGGGTATGCAGAAAATCTAAATAAGAAAGTATCTTTATAAAGAATTTAGGTTAAGCACTGCAAAAAAATTTTAAGTTAAAAACCACACACTTTTAGCATATTGGGGTGAAACAGACTTACAAATCACCTGTCCAACCCTCTTTTTTCAGAGTTGGAAACTAAGACCCAGCAACTGGGTGGCTGGCCCAGGGTCCCCCCTGCCCCCCACCCTGTGTGGCAGAGTCTCCTCTCTCCTAATCCCAGGCTGCTTCAGTACTACTCCTCTGCCTTCTTAACCAGCTGAGCAAACATGGATGAGAAAACTGAAATGCTAATGAGCAAGAGACATTCCCCTTAGAAGTGTGGACAGAAAAAAAACAACCACCACAAATAAGAGAAATTTAGCCCTGTATTTCAAGTGATTCTATTTAATAAATTAACTTAGTTAAAATGCAACCCACTTTAATTTTACATAAGTTTAAAATTATTTTTATTTTGCTACAAAGAGACTAAATTCACACTCTGAAAGTTTGGAAAAATAGAGGAAAACATTAACTTCATTAGTAATCAGGGAATAAAACCAAGATAACCATACACACCCGCCAGAAGAACGACAATAATAAGGGTTACTCAGAGAAGAGCAAACAAATGCTCCTAACGCTGATGGTGGGAGTATAAACTGGTGTGACCACAATGGTTAATTACAATACCTATTAATGCCGAGATACACATCTCTTAGAACCCAGCAATAACACTCTTAGTTATACATGCTAGAGAACATGACTACATGCACCCACAGGAGACATGCAAAAATATGCACAAGCTGCATTGCTCAGAATAACAAAAACTGGAAGTAACCCAAATGCCTATCAATGGTAGAATGGATAAAATGATGACACATTCACACAATGGGAAATTAGACCACAGTGAAAACGAACAAACTATGGCTATATCCAACAACTACACAAATATAATGTTGCACAGAAGTGAGACCCAAATGAATGTATACTTTATGATTCTCCTTGTATACAGTTGAAGTATCAGGTAAAATTAATGCTAATGTTTAGAAGTGCATGCTTACATGGTAAAAATGGAAAACAAGGCAGCTGTTTTGTAGGGGGTGCCACGGGGAGGTCTGAGGTGCTAGCAACGTTCTTCTTCACGATAAAAAGGTTTTTAAAAAATATATTGGTCTTAACACATATTTTATTAAGTCTACTCTTAATATATTTTATATTTTTGTTGCTCTTATAAATGGGCCGTGTTTCCATTATACTTCCCAAATGGCTATTGTTAGTATCTCTAAAAACTACTGAAACTGATTTATTTATTTATTTTTATTTTTAATTTATTTATTTTTTTTTGCGGTACGCGGGCCTCTCACCGTTGGGGCCTCTCCCGCTGCGGAGCACAGGCTCCGGACGCGCAGGCCCAGCGGCCATGGCTCACGTGCCCAGCCGCTCCGCGGCATGTGGGATCCCCCCGGACCGGGGCACGAACCCGCGTCCCCTGCATCGGCAGGCGGACTCCCAACCACTGCGCCACGAGGGAAGCCCCCTGATTTATTTTTTACTCTGGTAACTCACTGTAAATTCTAAAGAAAATAAATGATAGAGAAAATAAACAGGTGAAATGGGGCTCCCATAACTACTAGTCTTAAAGTGTCAGAAGATGCAGTGTGGTCCTCATGGCTGGAACGTGAAGCTCTGTGCACACCTGTTGTTCCCACATTCTTCCTTCCCCGTGAATGCCCAAGTGCCCCCATCCCAGAGGTCTAGACACTCCTTCACGAACACTCTCCAAACACCCTCTCTGGGAGCATTCCCACCTGGGGATATGCTATGGATAAAATCTGTCCTATTTTTAATAAGGTAAAACATTAAAAAAAATTCTCTTTGAAATGTGGAAAGAGCAGTAAGACAGGAAGAAAACAAATGCTCCCGTAGTTTTTCCTCAGTAAATATGAAAACCAACACATTGTGAATACTTCTACTTAGCTTCCAACAATAACTAAACAATATGTATAAGTCATTAACAGAAGAGGATTCCCATATAACAGTTTAAAATCCAGTCGCTATTGGTGATGGTCCTTGAGGGCAGTGACTACATCTTACTCTTTATCTCTCTAGTTAAACAACACTCTGCCTGATTCGTAATAAGTACATGAATGTCTGCTTCAATTTATAATTTTTATTTATATTGAAAACGTAGTCTAGAGAAGCAAAAACTTACTCAGAAATCTCATGAGGAGGAAGTATATGGAAAGCATAAGAATGTTTTTGAACATATCTGGTAAGAGTCGTAGTATAGAAAACATCAAAAATACTAACTGAGATAATGCCAAACATAGAAACAAAATATACATATAGAAATCTCGAAGAAGAGACACAGAGAAAGAACTGGGTTAAGATGAAGGGAAATAAATAGGGGCATGTAGCTCAGGGAGTTTAAGTAAAGTGGGAAGAGCAAGAAGTCGTGAAGGAGGCCTGCAAGTAGAACTGTACTGTAAGTCTAACATCCTAGAATACTGGCAACAGGCCTCATCAGTCAGGGGCAGGCTCCCTGGTACCATCTATCCGGAAAAGAGAAGACATGGATGGATAGTTTTTAAGCTTCCCATGTCTTCAAAGTATATTTTCTCTCTTGCATGCTCTTAATACATAAAATTCCTTTAACAGAGAAAAGGGTCTTTCATTACGTATTAGGATAAATAGTTTAACATATCAGGTAACACATAAAATTCATTCATACTAAGGTTTAATCAGACTATTAGTATCCATGAACAACTGATGTAATGAAACTGTTTTCATTCTGATAGAGGTTAGGAATGAAAGGAAAAGGAAGGACATACGAAAAGAGACTAAGGAGGAAGACAGGGAAGGAAAGGGCTATAGAAAAATAACTACATACACTTTACCACTCAATCTAGGATACGCCATGCTTTTTGTCAAACAGGCAAGAACAAAGAGGAACTGAGAACAAAACCATGTGGCCAGAAATGGGCTGGGTTCAGCAGCTCTGCTTCGGATAATTTATAAGGCTATTTTCCCTTTCAGTTTTTGGTTTAAAGAATTTTTGTTTCAGTGAATTTATTTGTGGAAATATTACCTCAATGGGTGGTAAATTCTTGAAACTCTTTTTTTCATTTCTTTAGCCCTAGTTAATTTTGAGGTTAATAAATAATGATGTGAAAATTAAAACTAGATTCCCCAGTCACTCATAAAATTTTAAATAACAGAAGCCCATACTTTAAACATCCTAACTCTATATTATATAATTGAGGAAGAATGCACTCCAATTATATTCCGATCCCTACTTCTATGGGGATATCAAATGCTCATGAAATAAGACTACTTAATCTATATAAAATAGTGAAGAAAATAGCTTAAAAAATTCATTTGGTATTTCCTTGGGGTGACTGAGCCAGCACTTCATACATTTTAAGTTAGTTTTTCCTCTAAATTTAACTTATAGCTAAATAATATTAAATGTTTTAAAAAATATTCATTAAAGGGACCTCCCTAGTGGTCCAGTGGTAAGACTCTGCACTTCCATTGCAGGGGGCATGGGTTAGATCCCTGGTCACGGAACTAAAATCCCACATGCAGCACAGAGTGGCCAAAAAATTTTTTTTTTCTTTAAAGGTTCTAGAGAAACTAAGGCACAAAACACCATCCATGGGAAGGACTGGGAAAATTAATACATAGGCATATATCCAAAACAAATAATTTCCCCTTCATTATGGTTATCCCTTGACTTTTTAAGGCCAAATGCCAACCTGCAGGTTGTCCCTCTGCTGTGATAGAGCAGGTCAACCAGAGAACATATTCAAACAATATTTCACTGCTCTCTTAGTACCTCCTGTTCTTGACATCAGACTGTGTATGTGATCCAGTATTTCCAGCTCCCATTGCCATATCCCTGAACTATTTATCTAGTCTCTTTCAAAACTTCTATCAGGCCAACCGAGTTTTTTATAATTGGGCAGATTTTCATCACTCTGCCATATAATCCAAAATTATTACATTAAATCTTGAGAATTAACTGGAAAAAAAAAGTTTCTGAAAGAACAGGAAAACTGACAAGCTTTTATACTAAAAATGACTTAGGTTGACATTCATGCTTACCTTAATTAACATAAATTTCTGCATTGGTTCAACCCATTCTAATAGAACAATGCTAGTTTGAAGTGCCCCACATAGGTATTTGTGGCCTGTGTAAGGATTTCTCACTGTCAAGGCAAAAAAGTATATGTAAGTTTTCTTATAATACAAAAAAGTCCTTACAGTAACAGTTGCATACTTCGAAAACAAACAACAAAAGTTGACTGCCAGTTCAATTTCTTAATTAGACTGCAGAGTGAAAAAGAAATGCTGTTTCCGGTAGTAGCAGGAAACTCCCTTATCACTTGTAGGATTTTTATTTGTATTCCCAAGTGAAAATGCTGGTCCTTATGGGGCCTGGGGGCGGGAAGAAGAACTTGAGGTCTTGTGGTAGCAGAGAGATTAGCAAGATCCTGAAGAAAGGGTCTAAGTAGGTTTGCGGAGAACTTCCCAAATTGATAGCTGCAGCACATGTAGGGGCAGGTGATTCAGGGTGCTTTTTGGTAGTCATGTTCAGAGGCAGTAATGCTTTGGGCCGCACTACATGAAGACATTAATCAAATCTCAAGATAACAGGTTTACAAATAATAAAACTGAATTGCCTCAGAGTTTTTTAAGGGAGGAAAGGAAACTGTTTTTGGTTTTCCCTAAATGCAAATCAACCAGCTAGTTGTTACGGGGATTGGGGAGGACTTTTGGCTAGTGGTGTGTGATCAGGGAGACTATAACCTTCACATCACAAGCATAACGTTTCATCTATTAAAGGTATGAGAATAAATAATAAGTATGCTGAGTGAATAAATGTAGCCTCATAAGCCATTACAAAGCAAAATGGTGAACGATCGGTAACAGGCTCCTTAGAGAACAGGATGTGATCAAGTACTGTAATAAAGTCATTCTCCATTTATCTAGTCAATAAATTATCTGCAAAACAACTACATGTGTAAGGTACTATATGAACATAGAATGACCAATATATGTATTTTATTTAAAAGGGAAAAATAAACTATTACTGGCAGAACGTCCTGGAGTAGTACTGTTTTACGCTAGATTTAAAAATGTGCCTCACAGCATCTTCTTACCCACTCTGCAAAGCAGGAGAGCTACATGATTTTGGACAGTTTACTTACCAACACAACACTTCTGACACCACTTGGTTTCAGGGATTTTTGCTGATACAGCAAATTTCCTAAATGGAAATGGAAATGGAAATGAATATATAATACATGTAGGCAAAGTTAGTATATGAAAATATAGTACTGTTACAGTTCAGTGGAGAAAAGATGAGTTGTTTAAAAACTGGTCCTGACATAACAGATCATCTATTAAAAATAAGAATAAATTGGATATCTTTCTCAACTCCCCCTAATCAATTCCAAATGGATTAAGGATTTAAATATGAAAAACAAAACTATAAAATATTTACATTTTAGAATACGACCTTGGGATTTCTTTTTTTTTTTTAAGTCTTTTTATTGAATTTGTTACAATATTGCTTCTGTTTTATGTTTTGTGTTTTTGGCCACAAGGCATGTGCTCCCCGTGGGGAATGGAACCCACACCCCTTGCATTGGAAGGCAAAGTCTTAACCACTGGACCACCACGTAAGTCCTGGGATTTCTTTTAAAAATGCAAAAATAAATCATACAGGAAAATACTGATAAACTTAAATTGATATTTCTTTCACTGCTATATCCTTAGCACCTCAAACTATGAGTGGCATTCAATTTGTTGAATGAATTTGTTTAATACATTATTAACTTTGGTTTACCAAAAGACACCACTGAGAAAGTAAAAAGATGAGCCACAAACTGATGTAAGAATAGGTCTCTATTCTGACAAAACGATATCAAAAAGTTAATGCATTAACATTTATGTGCCTTACATTTTTTGGGGGCTCTTTACTTTTAAAGCTTGGAGGTCAGTTTCCATGCTGACAGGAATTTAGGATTATCAAGTTAGAAACCTGAATGGAGTCATACTTTAAGTAGGCAGAAAAATAACAGCACAAAGTGGCAGCTGGGAGAAAAAGAGGGGCACATAAACTGTACAGGAAGAAAGAAACTTCCTGACTAGTTATAGGAGCAATATCCCTAAGTCCAACTACAGATATTATAATACAAATGTAATAAATCAAGTTCATAATCATAACTAAGTCACCATGAAAAGATCCAGTTAAACTCAGTGTAATCTATTTTAAAGACAGAAAAGCTTACAGTGTATTTTAAAATGATTTTCATCCAAAAGTTAATCTTTTAAAAGTTTTTGTGCACGAAGGGGCAAATGTATACTGTAAACTATACTGTAAACTCAGCAATTAACAACAATAGATTTTCAAGGTACTTAAAAGTTAAGGTTCTACATTAGTTGCTTTACAACTAATATTGTAAAGGAAGAATGGTTACATTATAAAGTTTTTGTAAAATACAGTTTATACCAAACTCAAAAGATTTTTACTCAACAAATGAGGCCCAATATAATAATAACCAAAAAGAAGAAAGAACATAACTAAAAATCCCTGAAAGTAGAAAAGCAAAAATCTCGATTTCTAAGTAGTAATTATCTTCTAACAAAAATCTTCATTTAATAACTCACTTAAATTTTCTAAGTTTAGAAACTACTTGGAGAAAATTCATTTTATTCAGACTGACACAAATAAGTCAAAAACACTATATGTGACATAAAATTACCAGCAAATTACAGGAAAAAAAATAGTTTTAACCTTGTAGAAAAAAAATTAAAAACTCAGAAAGAAAATGCTTGATATAAGCAGAAAGTATAAAGCAGAAAATTTTAGAAGAATGTGATAAACACTTGTAAAAATACATTACTTCTTACAGTTTTTCATTACACGTGATTTCTACAAACCCGTGCTTTTTCAATTTCTGTAGTATATCTATTTTTTAGAATGAATTAACATATTATCTCTAAGGATGAAAACATAGTTAAATGTACAGTTACCTTGGCAGTATTCTGTCGGGGAGTTTGTGTGCTGGAATAGAAACGGGTAACTTTTGCATTTGTCTCGCATAATCAAAAAGCCCTGGTAAATTATGGGAATAAAGCTGAGAAGCTTTACCTGCAGAGAAAAATATATGTCATAAAAGCTGATAACATAAATAGGAGCAACTGTAAGGTATTTAAAAACTGAAAGACTTACCAGATATTGATAGTAAGCAATTGTTCATTACATACAACCATGTACACCTTCGGGGGAATAGCTGATTTAAAAAAAAAAAAAGCACAAAGTTTACAAAGGATAATAGATAATAGCAGTGTAAATATGTACATATTAACCATGTAGCTATCATATCATTAGGCCAGTTCTTAAAAAAGAAACTTATTTTTAATAGAAATTCATTTTATAAGGCAAGTAAAACAAGATGCTACACATACATATTTATATGGAAGAAAAATAAATTAGCAGTGTAATTTCATTATCTAAGTTCCAACATGACATGATTAGCTCCACTCTCCTTATGGTTAGGACTACATAATCCCAAACTACACAGGGAAAAGGACATTTTCAAACAATGTCTATTCCTTTATTTTGGTTCTGGGGTTTTAAATAATTAAGACTCTCCTGTGTACTTCCAAAAAACGGTCTTATCTAGGCATATGGACATGCATGGCTTTTGGAGCAGAAGAGAAAAAAGGATCACGGTGTAGTGAAACACAGGATGTGGAAATAGTAGGTATGGAGGAAAAAAAGGCCAAGAGAGAATATGATGAAAACTTATAAATCATAAAGGACATATATATGGAATTCATTACTGAAATCTAGCACATAAGAACTGGGAGACACCTCTCTGTAAGCTTTAAGGTGATTAGTATTTAGGGTAAAGAAGGGGATTTCATGAAACATATACTTTGAAGGAAAAAAAACAACTGCTCTCATTAACACATTTCATACGCATATCAGTGGTTCTCAAAGTGGTCATTGCACCAGCACCATCAGCATCACCTGGCATTGTTAGAAACGAGAAATGCAAATTCTTGGACCTCATCTCAGAGCTACTGAAGTAGAAGCTCTAAAGGTGGGTCCAGCAATCTACGGTTTAATCAGCCCTCCAGGTGATTCTGTTGCATATTGAAGTTTGAGAACCACTGATGAATGTAATTAAGCATTGTGATTTAACAAGTTTGGTTGCTGGGTTTGCCCTGCCAATTCCTACTAGGTTACTCCAAAACAGACTGGGATGAGGGTAGGGAACGGAAAGAAGGAAGAGACTAATGATGAAACATATCAAGGCCTCTAAGGACATTACGTTAAAAAAGCCTTTAAAAGTCAGAATGATGGTCTTAAATAATTAAAACAGAAGTAATAATAAAAGGGTGAGAAACAAAGTAAAATCTATTTTTAATAAAACCTGTTTCATTTATTTGCAAAATGTACCCACATAAAACACCTAATGTCTCCAAGCAAGTAAAATGTGGCACTGCTATGTTTTTTTTTTTTTTTTTTGGCTGTCCTGCGTGGCTTGTGAAATCTTAGTTCCCCCACCAGGGATTGAACCCATGCCCCCTGGGTTCAATGGATTCAATCCCATTGAATTGGAAGTGCAGAGCCCTAACCACTGGACTGCCAGGGAAGTTCTGCTATGTGGGTTTTTTAAAAAAAATATTTATGTATGTATGTATTTATTTAGTTGTGCCGGGTCTTAGTTGTGGCAGGCAGGCTCCTTAGTTGTGGCATGTGGGCTCCTTAGTTGCAGCAGCTGAGCTCCTTACTTGCAGCTCACCAACTCCTTAGTTGTGGCATGTGAACTCTTAGTTGAGGCATGCATGTGGGATCTAATTCCCTGACCAGGGATCGAACCTGGGTCCCCTGCATTGGGAGTGTGGAGTCTTATCCACTGCACCACCAGGGAAGTCCTCCCACCAAGTGGTTTTTAATTTTAGAAAACTTGCCTATAACCATGCCTCAGACTGCAAGAACATAAACAACATTTCCTGGTTTATGCTCTCATAAAAGTTTCACAGAAGAATTGAGAATTCATTGGCTATACTGAGAAAATTAGGCAGATTAAAAAAAAGGGCAATGACTAATTGCAAGTCACATACCAGTACATGTTACCAAAGTAGCAAGAAACTGATTTTTATTTAATTCAGTGTTGAAGTGAGTTTATTTCCATAAAAATACATATTTACAAAGTACTACAAGTACCAAACCAAACAAATTTATCATGGAACTATATATTTGTAAATATAAGTGAGTTTATTTAATACAAGCATATATAAAGTACCAGGGTAAGACACAAATTCCTTTGGTAATATAAACATAAGGACAATGGAAGAGTATTTATGCAAAGTTTTATTACGTGTTGGATTTTCACTTTGGATTTTCATTTTTAGCCACGTTTAATAAAACTCTAAAGCTTTTCTAGATTTCTAATGCCTACTTCTCTTAGCAAAATAGGCTCTGGATGAAATAATCAGTTTAGTAAAGCTATATAGTGCTTAAGAAGAGTAGGTTCTGGGGACTTCCCTGGTGGCACAGTGGTTAAGAATCCACCTGCCAACGCAGAGGACACAGGTTCGAGCCCTGGTCCGAGAAGATCCCACATGCCGCGGAGCAGCTAAGCCTGTGAGCCACAACTACGGAGCCTGTGCTCTAGAGCCCACGAGCCACAACTACTGAGCCCATGCGCCACAACTACTGAAGCCTGCGCACCTAGAGCCCGTGCTCCACAACAAGAGAAGCCACCGCAATGAGAAGCCCGTGCAACGCAACGAAGAGTAGCCCCCGCTCGCTGCAACGAAAGAAAGTCCACGTGCAGCAACAAAGACCCAACACAGCCCAAAATAAATAAAATAAACAAATCTATTTAAAAAAAAAAAAAGGAAGAGTAGGTTCTGCATTTTGCCTAGATTTAGACAGCTGCTTTCTCATTGACTCTGCGACCTTGGATAACTGACTTATTTCTGTGTGTCAGTGTTCTTATTTGTAAAATGGAGCTCCTATCCCAACACTGTTGCGGCGGTGAGTGAACACGATGTTCCTTGTAGGTGTAAGATGCTTAGAAGACTGGCGTACATTGAGCACTCCATAAATGCTAGCTATAAATAATAACAGCAGAAAAAGATTTGTAAATCAAGACCCTGTTCTGTGTCATTTTCTCACCTTTC
This sequence comes from Delphinus delphis, assembly GCF_949987515.2. Lineage (NCBI taxonomy): Eukaryota > Metazoa > Chordata > Mammalia > Artiodactyla > Delphinidae > Delphinus > Delphinus delphis. The sequence continues at coordinate 59,015,900 of NC_082694.2, read as the reverse complement.
AGCATCTTCCCCTATCTAGCTGACTCATGCCACCCAGTTTCTTTCCTTAGAGTACAGAGAAAATCAGCCTAATAATCAATTTCACAGGAAGATGGAAAAACTTAAGATCTCACACATACGTGTTCTCTACTCTTATAGGCTTCCTCTGGGAGGGAAAACATTCACCTTGATGGGCATGTTTAGCTCAGAAAATATTACCGTAATAATGTAATTTCAAATGCTAAAGCACCTAAGAAGGGGAGTTACTGCAGAGTGGGAATGGGGGGGGGGGTTGAAGGTACCTTCACTTAACAGCCCTTTAAATTAGGTTGATAAATGCTTACCCCATGTAAACATGACATTGGTCTTGTTCCTTACAATTAATATTGTTACCAGTACTATGATTTTTAGGTATCTTATTATATCCAAAAAATTTTACCACTTTTGACTGTTATTTACTAATTATTATAAATAACAAGATCCTTTTCTTTTTTCCCTAGTTCATATGTGTTTTTCAGCCACTTCACTGTATACCTCCTTCCAGATTAAGATTTAGAGTAAGTATATCAGTTAAGGATCTTGTTAGAAAATCTGTTTAAAAAACGTTGTGATGGGCTTCCCTGGTGGCGCAGTGGTTGAGAGTCTGCCTGCCGATGCAGGGGACGCGGGTTCGTGCCCCGGTCCAGGAAAATCCCACATGCCGTGGAGCGGCTGCGCCCGTGAGCCATGGCTGCTGAGCCTGTGCGTCCGGAGCCTGTGCTCCGCAACGGGAGAGGCCACAACAGTGAGAGGCCCGCAAACCGCAAAAAAAAAAAAAAAAAAAAAAAAAAAAAATGTGATGAGAAAAGATGGAAATGTTTAGTTTTGAAGAAATTATCATTACTTACGGATTTTTCTATTTTATTTGTAATCGATTTATATTAATAATGGAGAATTAGTCATACATCTCACAGGCACCCAAAACTCAACGTTACCAAACTGAATGCATCATTATTCCCTTCAAACTGACCTCTCCTTCTGTATACCACATCCTGCCAAGTTGTACTGTCACTCATCCAGTCACTCAAGTTGGAAAACTGAAGTCAACCTAGACTTCTTTCATTCTTTTTTTTTTTTTTTTTTTTGCGGTACGTGGCCACTGTTGTGGCCTCTCCCGCTGTGGAGCACAGGCTTGGGACGCGCAGGCTCAGCGGCCATGGCCCACAGGCCCAGCCGCTCCGCGGCATGCGGGATCCTCCTGGACCAGGGCACGAACCCACGTCCCCTGCATCAGCAGGCGGACTCTCAACCACTGTGCCACCAGGGAAGCCCCAACCTAGACTTCTTAACCTCCTTGTTGAACTGGTCATTCAGTCTGGTCAATTCTAGCTCTTTAATTCTCTAAGTCCTGTGTTTCTCTATAGAAGTGATACAAGTGGGAGAGGCAGTATGGTGAAGTATTTAAGGACATGGACTCTGGAGCCAGCTCGCCTGGGTCCATATCCCAGTTCAGCCACTTAACAGCTGTGGGATCTCTGAAAAGCTACTTTCTGAGCCTCAGATTTCTCATCTGAAATGAGCATAATAATGGTATCTACTTCTAAGAGTCACTGTGAAGATTAATAGCATTTAAAAACAGTATCTGGCATGTAATAAGATTTATACAGGTATTGGCTATTAATACCATCATCATTATCATCATTTTTGTGGGTAGGTTGTTTAGCAGTTCTGGTCTCTGGGTACTAAATGCCAAAAGCTTCCTCTAAGTCATTGTGACAATCAAAAATGTCCCCATACAATTCCAAACCCCATTTTTCCCCCTCTGTCCTCTCCACTTCTGCTCTGACTAAACACTTCTTTACCGTTTAACTATAATCTCTAGTCTCACCTCTTACCACAATGCAAACAGATATTTCTAAAACACAGATCTGATCATCAGCATGTTACACAAAGCTCTGGGGTTTGGCACCCGCCTACCCATCCACCTTCATTTATTGTTACTATTCTACACTCATTCTGTACTCCAATCGAATTATCCATTCATAGTTCTCCATGCTTGCCATGCTCTTTCATGTTTATCCTCTAACCTTCTACTCATCATCATTTATGGTCCATCTTAAACGTCTCTCTCCTTCTCATCTCCCCACAGGAGGTGCTAGCGATACCCACCTCTGTGGCTTATACTTTGTACTCACTCCTACTGTGACATCTAACTCGAAGTGTGTTGCAGTTATTGGTTTACATGTTTGTTTCATCTATTAGATCATGAGCTACTTAAAGGTGAGGACTAATCTTGTGTGTCTTTAGCACCTGGTGAATAAAATATGCTCTAGGAAGGTTTTACGAACAAAAGAGGCAACAAATCATAGCACTGCAACATTTCTTGTTTAGTGTCTGTGTACAATAACTTAAGAATTAAAAAAAAAAGGAAAAATACAAAATAACATACCTGTTCCATTGATGTTTCATGAAGTTCATTGAGATTCAAGGTATAAATCCCTTCTTCAGCACCAAATATCAAGTACTGATCTGAAATGACAAAGGTAATCCACTGATTTTGATATATAAAATACTCTTTAAAAGAATTTATATAATCTAAAATTAAGTATATATGTATTAATATATGAAAAAAGAATTACTGTGGTCTGTAAGTAGTATTTATTTTAATGCAAATAAGTAGTTAGAAACTCTAGCTCAAGGAATTGAGTAATATGCAAATATTAGCCTCAAAGCAGTGAAGAAAATTTTATGAAAAGAGGTTTTGAAGAATGGCATGCTAGGACTCCTCACTCATCAGAGGGTGCTAAGGACTGGCAGAGAATCTGCAGCAACTTTTCTAAATTCCCTCTTGGAGGGGATCACGTGCAACTGACATACAGAATGCAAATCAAGACCAGCTGATACAGACGCAAAGTATTTTTGCAGATGGGCTATTATTATAAACATGACATCAGAAAAACCAAGATCTGACTACAGCCTATTTAAAAAGTTAACTAAAACTGGGACGCTTGCTAGGGTACTCAATATCTTCTAGAAGATATTAGAAGTTTGGCCATGGTTCTGTTTGATCAGTTTTTATGATAATATAAAACAGCAGGTGAAGAACTTCTCCAGGCTAAACTGAAGTATCCTGAGAACAACTTAGAATGCCAAGAACATTCCTATAATGCACAGTATTTAGGATTAGTACTGGGAGATTAAAGGCATAAGCTTTGTGGTCAGACAGTACTGAACTGGGATCAAACTGCAGCTCTACTACCGATTGGCTGTGAAACAATGAACCTCTCTTTTTTTTTTTTTTTTTTGTGGTGCGCGGGCCTCTTACTGCCGTGGCCTCTCCCATTGCAGAGCACAGGCTTCGGACGCGCAGGCTCAGCAGCCATGGCTCACGGGCCCAGCTGCTCCGCGACATGTGGGACCTTCCCAGACCAGGGCACGAACACGTGTCCCCTGCATCGGCAGGCGGACTCTCAGCCACTGTGCCACCAGGGAAGCCCAATGAACCTCTCTTGAGTGTCATTTCCTTCACCTGTGAAATAAAAGTACCTACAGCTTGGATTTTTGAAAGATTTAGTAAGAATACCTCTGTGTGTGTGTGTGAGTGAGAGAGAGACAGAGAAAGAGAGAGAGAGAAGGAGAGACCATACGTTTGTACATATCTCTACGTGTATCTTTATAAAGACAGATGGCACAGAGTATATGGTTTCAGTATATCGATATGGTGACTACAGAGTGAAATTTTAATACCATGTGTCACCTCAAACACTGCTAATAACATAGAGAAACATATTTACCTTAAAAACATTTCTTTTTAAATTGTAACAAAATTTTCTTCAGAAAGGTATGCAGAAAGTGATTAAAACTGAGTGCTTTCCTGGTCTCATGAAAACACTAAACAATCAGAAAGATAACAGATAAAAAAATATATAGTACTACCTCTTGTGTCTGGGTTTATCCATGATGTTGCACAGTGAATTTTCAAGGGACATCCATTAAAAACCTTTGAAAAACATGCACCCATCTGGAAAAAACAAAAAATAACCAAATAAATCTAACGAGTCCTAGTCATTTGCCTTACAGTGGTATCACAAAGGTTTCAGGCACAACTGTCAGACGATATAAGATTTTACTTAGAAGAATCATTTTATGCTTCCTATCTTCTCAAATAAACAAAGCAGTAATAGCAACTAATTCTGCACAATAATTGCTTACAGAAGAATTACTTACACGTCCCACATTAAGAGTGATACAATACTCTCTGGTAAGAAGGAAATTATAATCTCTACAAAGGTGAAAATTTTCTTACTTGGTTTCATGAGCCTAAAAATAGCACTAAGCACTGAATTTAATATTACAAAGTGGAAAAGGTATGGTTGATTTGAAATTCATATACGGACTTTAATCTCAAAACAGAGATGTACTTTTAAAAAAAGTTGAGCAATCTGATTATTTTCCCTGGAAGGATTCAACAAAAAGCTTTAGTTTTTGATGTTAATATTTATTTATCAAGCTTATTTACAAACCTTTCAGATAATAAATACCTTATAGTGAAAAATAATATCACTCATTTGAACGTTTTTTGATATTCAAAGAGTAAGATGTTAATTTTGAAATTATTGTTCTGGTTAGAATAAAAAAATACAAGAAAGCTTACCCATTTAATTACTTTTACAAACAAAAACTTGGGGAAAAAAGAATACAGAAATATGTGGTAAGGACAGCATCGTGCATCATTTTAGAGCAGGGATGTTTTCTTTACCAACAGGGAGATAATACTGCGAGCGATTACTGTTGACTACAGTGGATTAAAAATATTAACACAAAATAATCAAAATATTAAATCTTAAGATTTCCTTTTTACTCACAGAAACCTACCAACCAGTATTTTTTTTTTTGAAGACGTTGGGGGTAGGAGTTTATTAATTAATTTATTTATTTTTGCTGTGTTGGGTCTTCGTTTCTGTGCGAGGGCTTTCTCTAGTTGTGGCAAGCGGGGGCCACTCTTCATCGCGGTGCACGGGCCTCTCACTATCTCGGCCTCTCGTTGCGGAGCACAGGCTCCAGATGCACAGGCTCAGTAGTTGTGCCTCACAGGCCTAGTTGCTCCACGACATGTGGGATCCTTCCAGACCAGGGCTTGAACCCGTGTCCCCTGCGTTAGCAGGCAGATTCTCAACCACTGCGCCACCAGGGAAGTCCCCCAACCAGTATTTTTAAGATTTTAGTTCCCAGAAAAGAACAATAGCCTGGCAATACCACCAGGTGGTAGGAGACCAATAAAAAATGTTTTTATGGTGTAGGGCAGAAATTATATCACTTAACTAACCCTGATAATTATCCTTTAAGATAGGTACCAAAATTCACATATTAAGGTATTGCTAAACCCCTTAAAAATCCAAATGACAAAATGAGGTACAAAACAATCAAACCAGTCCCAACCTAAAGCTAGTTTGTATAGTTGGTCCATAGTTATCAGCTCTTCCCTGTCAACTGTATACCTGATAAAGGAATTTCATCTTGTAGCCAACAGGAAATCTCATCCCTATTGTATACATAAATCTCTAGCCTCAGGAGCCCTTTACACTCAAAACTTCTTTTTGTAAAATGAGGTATGATTATTTAGATCTTTATACTAATTAAAAGGTAGAGTTAAAAAGTAAAAAGGCTAAATAGTAGAGTTGGGAGGTTAAAAACCAGAAAAATTATGGACATTGTCTAAACTAGTATTACATAAGGTTTTAGATTAGAGATTTGTATCAGCGAAAATGTAGTTCTATCCATACTAACCTAAAATTACATTGAGTTAATATCATTTTAATCCTAAAAAGGACAGCATGGTATATATAGATATAAAAAACCTACAAGGACTATAACATAGGACATTTACGTTCTAGTTCTAGGTCTGGTTAGAGTTGGGTGCTGTTTTGTGATCTTGGTGACTAAGATCTTTGGGTCTCAGTTTCATTCATGGGCAAAAAATAGAGTTTGGGCCAGATGCTCCTTCAATGTTCCCTCTAGTTCTAAAATTCTATGTTTTTGATAACTGTGCATTTTTCACATTCCTTCAAAAATATGTGCAAAGAAAATATTAATAATTTTTGAATAAAGCAGCTTTTTAAAATGTATAATTTATCGTAATTTTCTTTTGAAAAGTTACTTTTCAGATATAATCAATTAATATGTAAATTAGCAATCTTTTAGTTTTTTTAAATAATAATGGATTCTTTCAAACAGGCAAAAAAATCCAACCAAAGGTACACATTCAAGCAATTATTTGTCATTGTATTTAGTTTGAGAACTTAACCTATTTGGTATTTATACTTACGTGCACTTTAGGTGTTGGGGGTAGGCCGTTACTAATAGGCTTCTAGAAAAAGAACACATGCATGATTATACTTCTTGTTGTTTGGTATATCAGTACTGTATTTCAAACACATGTATCAGAATAAAATACATGAATACATTCTCTTGGTCAAACAAAACATTATAGATAATACTGAAGTCCCCTATAATCCTTTCACACTCCACTTATTCCTAGTACCTGGCCCCCAAAATGGTTTATTGTGTATCCTTCCAAACTTTTCTCTAGGCAATTATATGTACTCATGTATTTGTGTATCCTTCCAGACCTTTTTGCACATATTTATATACATGTCCCCACAGAAATACTGTTTTTGTGTGTGTTTTAGAACATAAACAGTTATTCACTGTTTATCAACTTGTTCTTTGCCTTAACATTGGGTCTTGGACAGCATAAGTACACTGACTCATTTGCTTTAACTGCAGCACAGTATGAATATAACATACTTTATTTAGCAATTCCCTAATTGTTATTGGATATTTAAAATTATTTTCAAATTTTTACTATAACAACAATGTGGAAATGATCACCCTTGCACATACCTTACTACATGTGTGAATGTTTTTTTTAAGGGTATGTTGTGAGAAGTGAAACTTCTGGAATATGGGGTCTGTACCTTTACATTTTAGTGGATACTGACTGCCAAACTGCCTTTCCAAGTGCCCACTTCATATCGCTCCCACCAGCAATGTACGGGAGTCCTGGTTCCTTATGGTCTCACAGACACTTAATGTTCTCAAACTGATAACAGTTTTTACAGGAGTAAAAAATGTTTTCTCCTGTGTTTCTCGTTAACTTGCATGCCACTGATTGCTAGGAAGGTTGAGAATCTTTTTAAAAAACAGTTTTTCCTCTTCTGTGAATTCTTCCCACCCCCGCCCCCCTTTTTTTTTTTAACTGAGTTACCTTTTTCTTATCTATTTGTTGGAGCTCCTTATATATCTAGACTTAAATACTTTATCTGTTATATATATATTACAAATGTTTTCTCCTAGTCTGCACATTATGTTAACCTTGTTTACAGAGTGTTTTGTCAAGTGAAGTTTTAAATTTTGATGGACTCAAATGCATGAATCATTGGTCATAGTATACTGATAATTTAAGGAGAGGAAAAACAGCACATCGCTCATCTATTACAATATTCTCAACAGTACCAGAAATTTCTCCAAGGGGCTACATTCCTGGGGTATATGATTTATCCCTGGAGAAGGAATCTCCTTGGGAGAGATTATAATTTAAACGTAAATTTAATGAAAGTCTAGGTTTCTTTTGAGGTTAATCTTAACAGCGTTTTAAGGAATGACATTATAATTTTTTCTCAATCTCATATAAATCAGAATTGTTTAAATGAGACCAAAATTAAAAAGCTACTGTTAATTGATTTCATATACATGATACAAATGAAATATTCTGTGTAGTACTACTTACATGAGTAACTTTTAGACATTTCTAAAATTAAGACTATGAAATTTTACTTTGTAGATATGTTTATGAGGATGTACAGCCTAATACTGCCATCAATTTCTGATCATTTTTTTCCATTTTGCAAATGATTTATGTACTTATTTTTTATCACATATCATCTATTTTAGCAAAACATCATTTTTAATTAGGGAGCTCTGAATGTTCTGTCAGATTTAACTTAAGTACCGACAGAATTGGCTGTAAATAATTTCAAGAAGCTGCACAAACTGTAATCATGTTTCAATATACCAGGGATACTGTTTATCCTGATACAGTCATGACATATTTATTTCAGAATTATTGAGACTGTTAGTTTAATTACTAGTTCCTTATCCTGATAAAATAAGGTAATAGAAAAAGTGAATTAAAAGTGCATAAATTAAAAAATGTATTCATCTCTCAAAGGTTATTATACTGTGTTGCAAAATCATTAGGCTGCATTTTTATACTACTACATTAGCAGGGCTGCTAAAATTTAAACTGATGAAAGCAAAAAGGCACTACTCAGTTGGACAGACTTCATAAATCCTATTATTCCTACAGGACATTTCACTTTTGTTAAAAATGTCTTAAGTTTCACAAATTACAATGCATAACCCCAGTCAAGTGCTTTAACTGAATTATAAAAAATGGTATGTCATATCTATAGTGAAATCTTATGAAAGATACAGAACAAAAGCCTCTAGCAATGTGCTTAGTGCACAAAGTATAGCTGTATGCACATAACCATATGTCCTGTAAATTTCTAGAAAAATAACCAATGTCATTATACACAAAAACTTCCCCCAAAATACTGTCTTGTGATCTTGTTGGCAACCGCTGAATTGGGAATTTTAAGGATTTTTTTTTGTTTTGTTTTAAGTTCTATGATGATGGACAAATGTTGCCTGATGATTAAGAGTAAATTCTTTACAAATGTTAACAATTTTTAATCTCCCTGATAAATTCTATTTATGTTTTAGTAGTTATGTCATAGTGTTTTATCTAACATTTGTAACAGGAATAGCTGGTAAGGCTAACTTCACCTTTCCTAAAGTGATATCTTATATCTATTAGAAAATAATCTTAATTTTTCTTCCTTGTTAGCTATTTTATTTGAGTAAGAGTAGTAATATCACAAATTATGTAACAGAAATTTGTCCTGAGGTAGAAGCTATGGCTTTCCTTATCTGTCCATGTCCTTCCTTCAGTAAGTTCATTAGACTGTAAAAGCAATGTATAAGAATCATTCTAATCAACAAGAATAATATTTTCTCAACAATCATAAGAATACTAAGTGTTTATCTGTATGCAGAGGTCACATTTTATAATATGCAATATAACAAATTGGCCTAAATAATTTGAAGAGTAGAAAGCTTTCATTCACGTTTACCATAGCGAAGTCATTTTTTTCAAGATTTAAACAATCTATTATCATTATAATTCATATATTAAAATATAAACATACAAATTTAAACTATATAATTGCTAGAGTTCCATCAATTATAACTGCAAAACTAATTTAATAGTGAAAAAGGAAACACATATAAGTAGAGCTTATGAATATAAATACCTACTGGTACATCTTTCTTTTCTTTCCTCGCAAGGTTTGTGCCTCTGTGGTCATTCTGTTGTTGATATAATGAACCGTCTCGTTCACCGTTTAACTGGAAGGAGCTCACTCCATTTCCTTCAGTAAGATATATTTAAATATATTAGAAAAGGATTAATTTTTATGAAAATTTTCATTCAGAAAATTATCAAGTAGGAAACAAAAAATATTATCTCTGGGACAGTTTCAGCCTTCATTTGGGATTACCCTATCAGAATATTTACTACTGTAAAAAGTTTTTTATATATATGTTCTTCTACTTTTATCTCTATTTCTTTCACATATGCAAATTAAAATTCAGGTTGTATCTAAGTACATATATTTGTGTTAAAAAGAAAAGAAATACTGAATACATAAGTACTTTCAGGAAAGGGGCAATTTATAGTCTGTTATCCAAGAAACCTTAGTTGCTCTTTTTTTAATTGCTTCTTTTGCATAACACACAAGACACTTTACAGTATTAAAACAGTACCTTCTAGTATTACTTTGGAGGCAAATACCTAGCAAATACTGACAATCATTTTTCTAAAAATGATTAAATGAAATAAAATAAAGGAGTCAGGCAAGGTATCCTCTTCTTTTTCTAAAACAGTAGTAGCCTAGGACCAAACACATTTTCCTTGTTGGTTCAGAGTTTAATTTCTTTTGTTGCCACACTCTAGATATATAACGAATTGGGTACAAACGATTCTCCAAAAGAGGGAAGGCTAGATATGAAATGAGAAAGAAAAGGCAAAATATCCCAGACTGGGTCATAGGTAATCCTGTCATAAAAACACTTCAAACTATGAGGCAAAAAGCAGAAAACATCTCTAGAGCCATTGCCTTCCTTCTCCCTTCCACAAAGGAATTTCAAATAATCTCTTAAAAGGAGTCCCTCCATTTATTTCACACATTATGAAAACCTGGCAACATTCTTATTTCACCTTCCCTTCCCCCATTACCTAAAGCAACAGGCTTCTGTGGAGGTAACCTGGGAGGCGGTGGCCTAGGTGGAACTTGGGAGGGCTTTGCTGGGCTCTCTGATGTGGGACATCTCTTGATTGTTCCTTGATTATCATCCTCAGTAGAATGAGTTTCCTGTGGTATGAATATGGACTTAGGCTGAAATAATACAGAAAAGGAGACCAATGATTAAACATGAAATTATTCGTGTTTCATTAAACATGAAAAATATTGAATATCTGCCCTGAAGTAAATATTATTATATATCAGAGGCTTGCAAACTGTGTTTACTAGTTGAGTTTCAACTCTTATTGGATTATTCAACTATCTGGTTCAGGTAATCTTAATATATATCCTAAAAATGTACACCTAAAATATTTTCTCAGGAAAAAAAAAGACCTGTTTCTATTAATTCCGCACAAGCCTGCCCACTTAGACTTGCCAAATAAAAATATTCTGGTCTTTACGATCCCCAATTTAGATGAGTCTCCTTTTATTTTAAACATTCAGGCTAATCAAAGTTCAGCTCCTTACAAGGCTAATCTAAACTGTCTCTTTAAGGTGACTCATTATCTTTTATGTTAATGCTTAATCTTTCAGACAGGGGGCAGAAGAAGATGCCAATTAAAATTTTATCAAATGAGAGAATACTAACTCAGCAATATGGGATACCTGGGGAACTCTGTGCAGACAATGGAAAAACCTTCAGTCAGCTGAAGGTTTGGAGAATTTATAAATTCTTATAATGTGTCCCTTATTAGGAAGACTGCTCAGCACTTATCTCTTTGAAATTCAGATCTCTGTATTTCTGCTAACGTAAAACTGAACAAGCAAGAACAGTCCTATTTACCTGGGTGAATCGTGATTTTCTTAAAAGTAAAATAAAAACAAAATATAGTAATACATTGGATATCTAGACTGGTCAGACTCCAATTCTCATTTATAAATCAATTTATAATTGATTTCAAACCTTACAACTCATTTTATAAACAGTCCATTTTATAATTAGAATTTGCTATGCATATGAACTTAATCAGTTGCTAGTAGATTATGGATTTTGAAGAAAAAAATCTTATTAAAAGTATGAGTTTTCTAACCCAAGTGAAATACTAATCCATTAACTTAATCATTTTCATGTACAAATTTCTGGAACTTATTATTTAGAATAAACACCAAATGACAAGTTGGATGATTTAAAAAAGACAAAAACAATCACAATTGTCTACTTATATCATGGTTAGTAACTTCTTCATGACTTTTCTTTGTGGATCCCAAGTTTAAATAAGCCACAGAGTAAGTATTAATACAGTATTAAAGTGGCAGACACACATACACAATTCAAACCGAGAAACAAATCTGCTTACCTTTGGTGGCAAAGGAGGTGGAACTTTTGCTTTCATGGTTGAACTATAAAAACATAAACACTTAGAATCAGAACTCGTCATTTTACAAACAAATCATTACTAAAATATGATTATTTTTTAAAGATATGGAAGAAAATTTTGTATAAACAAGTTTCTTTTTCTAAGGTTATGAGCGATTTTCAAAATACTTTGTGAAATGTTCAAGTTATGCTAAATGAAGTATTATTCAAAAGTAACTGAGTAGATATGCTTTCCTTTTTTTTTTTTTGCGGTACGCAGGCCTCTCCCATTGCGGAGCATAGGCTCTGGACGCACAGGCTCAGTGGCCATGGCTCACGGGCCCAGCTGCTCCGTGGCATGTGGGATCTTCCCGGACCGGGGCACGAACCCGTGTCCCCTGCATTGGCAGGCGGACTCTCAACCACTGCGCCACCAGGGAAGCCCTAGATATGCTTTCTTGTTTTCAAATATTATTTTAGTAATTAAAACTGGAAAAGATAGCCACAATTCCAATTTATATCAATTGAAAGGTAAATAATATAAAAACACAAGCAACAGTTGGTTTAAGGAAAAATAGCAAAATGATATAAAAATATATTACAATGTAAGCTTCATTTTTACTGTTAGATATGGAATATCTCTGATGAAGCTCATCAAAAGCTATATACATACTCTATGAAATTACTGGCAGAATTTTTTGGTTGAAGCTAAGATTCCTTACAACTCAGAACTGGAGTTTTAGAAGTACTAAAAATTAAAAGATTATGGAGCATATACTCTCAGATGAGGAGACTGAGGCCCAGAGAGGTTAAGTGACCTGATTCAAGGTCACAGAGTGGTGAGGTAGAAAGGAAAATCAATGCCCCAGCTGCTTCTCAGGTGTTTCTGTCACTCTACCATGAAACTGCATCTTTCTTTAAAAACAAACAAACAACAAAACCCCCAAAACTAAAAGGACTAAATATTAATAATTACATAAGTGAAAATATTCTCCCCTCAAAAATACATTTATATCCAAATTATTTATTTGAAACATATCAGATGAAATTTAATCAACTATATAGTAAGACTCTTTGTAGCTGTAGTAATAATTACAGCTATTACTGACTAATTTATAACATTAAACTACAGGATATGTTTTACTGTCTTTGTAAATGTTTTTCAAAGTTCTTTTTTTATCAACTTGTGCTATGGACTGAATTGTGTCCACTCAAAATTTGTAGGTTGAAACCCTAACCTCCAATGTGCTTGTATTAGGACACAGGGCTTCTAGGAGGTAACTGAGGTTAAATGAGATCATATGGGTGGGGAGCGAATCCAACAGAATTGGTGGCTTTATAAGAAGAGGAAGAGATCTCGATCTCGATCTCTCTCTGTCTCTCTGTGCACAGACTGAGAAAAGGCCATGTGAAGACACAGCAAGAAGGCAGCTGCCTACAAGCCAGGATGAGGGCCCTCACCGGGAACTAAATCTGCGGGCACCTTATCTTGGACATCCCAGCCTCCAGAACTGTGACAAATCTCTGTTGTTCAAGCCACTCAGTCCATGATATTTTGTTATGGCAGCCTGAGCTAAGACATATTTTGGTACTAAGAAGTGGGGTGCTATTGTAATAAATACATAAAAATGTGGAAGCAGTTATGGAACTGGGTAATAGGTAAAGGCTGGAAGAGTTTGGGGGTACATGCTAGAAGTATAGACGTTAAGAGCAAGAGGTCAATGAGAAAAGAGGAGAGCCGGTGAGAAAGCTTCCATCTTCTTAGAGAATACACAAATAGTCATTAACAGAATGTCCTTTAATGGATATTAAAGGCCATTCTGGTGAGGTCTCAAGATGGAAATGATGAACGAGTTATTGGAAACTGGAGGAAAGGTAATCATTGTTATAAAGTGGCAGAGAACTTGGATGAATTGTGTTCATGTTCTAGTGTTTTGTGGAAGGAAAATCTGCAAGGGATGAAATCGGATAGTTAGCTGAGGAGATTTCTAAGCCAAGTGCTGAAGGAGAGGCTTGGTTCTTTCTGACTGCTTACAGTGAAATGTGATTGTATTTGGAGATAGTGCTTCTGGGAGGTAATTAAGGTTAACTGAGGTCATAAGAATGAGGTCCTAATCAGACAGGACTGGTGGCCTTATAAAAAGAGGGAGAGAGACTTCTCTCTTTGCATGCACACACTGAGCAAAGTCCATCTGAGGACATACTGAGAAGGCAGCCACCTGCAAGCCTGGAAGAGAGCTCTCACCAGGAACTAAACTGTCCAGCAGCCCAGTCTCCAGACCATGAGAAATAAAAACCAGTCTATGGTATTTTGTTAAGGATGCCCGAACCGACTAATACAATTAGAACAGAGAAAAGGAAAGAAACTGTGGTACAACCCATGATACTATATTATTAATGATATTAAAATTACTTCAATATTAAGCTGCCAGATTTACTAAATCAGGTCAAATGACACTTTTTCTTTTACCAAAAATGGAAACAGAACTTACTGTTTAGATTCATCATCATCCCCTTCATCATCTTCTAAATGTGCCACATGCCCTCTAAGGATAAAGAAGGATAATTCCACTGTTACCAAATGGACTTTACCACCAAAACAGCTTAAGAAGAAATTTTAGAAAATGCAGGAAGGGCTACCGTAGGACAGAATTTTATTTCTATGTCTTTACAGGATTCAGGATATTAAAACAACAACAACAACACAATCTTAGGCTACATGATAGAGAAGGGGGTAAAGGACTTTACTCATCTGTAACAAAGTATTTTAAGCTTAATTAAAAATTAAAGTTACCGCTGATGTAATTCTTCTTCAACAGACTTCAGAAGACTCCTTAGGAGAAAAATAAAAATTAAAAATAATGTGAATAAAGCAAAGAAATACTAAGTACAATTTTTCATCACTTTAACCTTATCTATAAATTTAAAACACTTTTTTACTATTCACTAAAAACTTGCTGTAACGATCATCGCTATACCATAAAACATCAGGTTATATTTAATGAGGTATCTATTTTCTGTTGCTAATGTCTTTATACATGTATTTTAAATGAACAAAATAAATCCAAGTGTTTATTGAAAAATACCAATTCAGACAAAGGACAACCCACCATGAAATGTCACAACTGGGACTGACAAAACAATAATTGCAGGGTCATAGTCAGGGGTTTCCAGGATTTAAATTTTACCTGGAATATTCTACCTGACACCTGAAATTATATTTTCTTTTTCTTAATGTAAGAAAGGTGACACACTTTAAAAAAACATCATGCTCTCAGGCAATCCTACAAAATGAAACTCAACGTGTTGGATCTCTGCAAAAGCATGCATGCATGTGATGTGAATACATGAATGTAGTAGCACTTTGCTTTCACAGAAGACACTCACTTACCTGAAGTATCTGTTCTCCAGTGGTGTACTGGCAAACACATTTACACTTTTGGGAGACTAAGCCTGTATCAGACCAGGTGCGAGGATTTTATCATTAGGAGCAATTTATAAAACTTTGATATTCAGGAACGTAAGAGAGAACTCACGGCATTCCTGAAGTTCCCTTACTTCTTTTCACTGCAAGTTCATGCAACATACCTCCTATATTATACTCTTCAAGCATCAGAAACTCAATAGCCTTCTTAAAGCTAACGAGATAGAAATACGGTTACTGACAGATTACTGTGGTAAAAGTGATTCAGCAGAAAATTTACTCTCCTCTAATCATTTCCCCTTCCTATATATAGTGGAAAAAACTGCCCTCAGAATTATCAAAGCATAAAACCAGAGAAACTGAAAGGTATGGTTAGCTGGTATGAATAATTAATAGAATAGACTTTAGCCATCAAATGTTTTAATTAGGATAGTTTAATAACAATTTAAGTATTAAAAAGTGACGAAGTTTTAAATCTGGACTTGTAAATGACATAGGAAAACCATAAACTAATTGCAAATCCTATTTTGCAGATAAAAAAATTAAGGTACTTCAGTCAAATGTATTACCTATTCACAAAGCTCTTCAAGGACTAGCTCTAAGAAGACAGGACTTCTACCTAGAGGCAGTATAGCAAAATGATGACAGGTTGTGAAGCAAAGACAGCCTGAATCTGAATCCTGCCTCTGCCACTGTAAGCTATGTGGCCTTCGATAAGTTACTCTGATTTTCCTAAGCAAAATGGGAATTACAATAGTACCTATGTCAAAATGTTTATCTGCAGATACAATTAATTATTTCTTTGAATAGTATTTCAGAGCACAGTAAGTACTCAATTAGTGTTTTCTTTATTATTATCAACTAAGCAACATTTCTCTAAACCAGCAATTCTCAAAGCACGGTCTGGGGATCCTGGGGGTCCTATAGGGTCCGGTAAGAGGTCTGCAAGGTAAAAAAACTATTTTCATAACCTAAAGCACTTTTTTTCTTTTTTTACTCTTAATTCACTCTTTTTCTTTCTTTTTCCACTCTTATTATTTCATTGAGAATGAAACGCTGGAGTTTTCTGGAGACTATGAGACGTATGATATCATAATAGATTAGTAACAGATATGAGAATCCAGCTGTCTTCTATTAAGCCAGATGTTAAGGAGATCTGCAAAGAATATAAAACAATGCCACCTTTCTTACTAATATTATTTTGTTTCAGGAAAAAAACAGCTATTCTTCATAAAAAATGTTATTTGTGGTCCTCAACAAAACGTTTGCTGTATTATACTGACATATCTAAAGCTGCTTCTAAGTCTCATGAGAGGAACAAAGTGGTGTTGCAAAGAGGGTACCATTAAGAGGTGGCATTTGAATTGGTTCTTTTTTTTTTTAAAGACTTTTTTTGATGTGGACCATTTTTAAAGTCTTCATTGAATTTGTTACAATACTGCTTCTGTTTTATGTTTTGGTTTTTTGGCAACGAGGCATGTGAGATCTTAGCTCCTGACCAGGGATCGAACCCATACCCCCTGCATTGGAAGGTGAAGTCTTAACCACTGGATCACCAGGGAAGTCCCTGAACTGCTTCTTAAAGATGAGGAATTTTTTAATACACACAAAATTTTTTTTATGGTAACATGGAATGAGTATATTACTATTTGAAATAAATATTTTGAAAAGTTTTCAGTTTAAATTTCCAGTACTATAAATATTGATATTTATAAGTGATATAACCAAAAGTTCATTGGAATCCTTAATAATTTTTAAGACCATAAAGGGATCCTGAGACTAAAAATTTCGGAAGCACTGCTTTAAATTATTTTACCAAATTAAATGTAATATCTCTGAACTGTACAGTGGGCTTTCACATCATCTTAGAAGATGTGAAAACAAACTTTTTCTTAAGCATGTGACAATATTTTTCGAGCCATTTCTTTTTCCATTAGAGAATATTAGCATTTGAAAATAATTAAGAGGAGAATTTAAATGTAGTTTATTTTCAGTTTACCATATTTAGTTGGACTTATATGGCATTCTACTTTTTAAAACATTATCTTCCTGGGAGTATACGTTCTGTAAGAATAAGAGAACATGAAAAAGCAGCTATCCTAAGGCTAGGGACTCATATGTATATTTTTAAATTCATTTACTTGTAAATTTCCTACTATGTGTTAAGATATTTTGTTAATAAAGTTACAGAATTCATGAAGTCTTAATGAAAAGTAGAAAATATGATTTGCGTTTCAGCTTTTATAAAAGAGAAAATGAAATATGGCTAATTTGCATAAAGGTTCACTTATACCGTATCTTGAGAGCATTGGAGAAAAATGTGATACTGATTTAATCACCAATACTGGATGTGACATAAT
Organism: Delphinus delphis; assembly: GCF_949987515.2. Lineage (NCBI taxonomy): Eukaryota > Metazoa > Chordata > Mammalia > Artiodactyla > Delphinidae > Delphinus > Delphinus delphis. The sequence continues at coordinate 58,998,434 of NC_082694.2, read as the reverse complement.
AAATAATGTCACTATTCACTGGTCTACTTGGATTCCTCTATTATGGAATTCTGAGAAAGTAATGAATAAAACAAAACAAAAATGATGCCCTCATACTGAACTACTAAGTCAACTGAAAATGACCAGAAAATCTGGATGAAGAGGTTAAAAATGGAAAAACATGCAAACATAGATCATAGATTTAACTGATAAAGTGAAGAAACTGATAGGGAGAGAAGTCAAAAACCACCACCAAAGTATTTGGCATCTTTGAATTAGCTGCTGGTTACTAGAACCATTCAAAATTGCCTAACTGACTCAAAACAATCTGTAAGTACTGCCCTGATTAGATTTGAGAACAAACCAAAAAACTTCCCTATTTCTTTAAAACCAAAAACCAATTTTATTCTCTCATATTCACTTGCTCTTACAATCAACATTTACTGAGTAAACACTACAAATAAGGGCAACTAATGTGTATTAAACCCTAAATATGCTAAATGCTTTGCAATGATTATTCCATTTCACCCTTAGTATACTATGAGGCAGGTACTATTATAATCCCCATTTATTAGAGAAAATTGAGATAAATTTCTCCAAGTTACACAGTTTATAGCAAGAGACAGTTCTGACTCTGGATCTGGCATTTACTACTACTATACTTAATTATGCCAGGAATTTCTTTTCACTATTATTTAAGTCTTTAGAAGAGAATTTATTTTTAGAACTTTTGCTCTACATTAAAAACAAAATCAGAAATAGAGTTTTCTTTTAAAAATAGTATTTTGTTGGTTTAAATAGTCAGAAAAGTTGACCCCAATAATAACAATTCAAAAGAAAACAACCCAGTAAGTCAAAACACATATGCATTCTGTTAAAAAAACAAACAAACTTAGTTCCTGCGTGGTCTGGAATAGGCAGAAACCCATAAATGGAAATCTGTCTGCCTGATCACCTACGGAGAAAGCAGGAAATCCTGTGAGTTTTAAAACACTGCCTAGTCACAAGAATAAAGCAGACATAGCAGTACAGTAAGAGAAGTGCTACATCCATGCTCATGTCACATGTATGTATATACCTGTACACGAAACACAGCCAAAGGGCAAACTTTGGGGCAACCTACCTTGCCAGTGATTCGTTATATAGAATAAAGTTCCTTAAGCAGGGATCCAATTAATCAAAAAATGAAGGTTGGGGAAATTATTAACATTTACCTAGCCAAAGTAACTATATAATATGAAAATGTCTAACAATCAAAAAATCAGACAATGGGGACTAAGGAATCTAGAAAAGCATTTAATGATAGGCCATTTTGGGGGTATTTTTGCAAGTATATAATATAAAAATATATTTAAAATAAACCAAAGTAAATGAAATATTTTTCAAAATTATACAATCTCTTAAAAATACATCAAACTTTGCTAACAAGATCCTTAAAACTAGTGACCTGAAATTTAGACAAAATAACACAAAAACACATCAGAATTTATTTGCTAACCCATTATGAGACAAACTTTCCTTTGTTGACCATCAACAAATCAAGACAAACTATAAACAGCAAATGTTACTATTTTGATAAAATTTCATTTTTCAACCAGGGAAATTTTAGACTTATTTTCCATTTTAGGAAACATAAGGTTTAAAACAAAAACAAAAACTTCATGTTATTTAACTGAAGTTCAGCAAAATCAAAACTAATGCATTTCTCTAGCTTGTCATTCAAAGTCGTTTCTGGGTTAAGAAAAGAGTATTCAAACATTTCGTTTATAAAAAAAGAAACATGATTTTGCGTTATTATCTCTAAATCTGAGTTGCTTGTCTTTTAGTCACCTGCTTAACTTAAGATATTAACATATTTTAACTAAAATATGGGTATATAATATGTCTCAACCCTCTAATGTCACTGAAATTATATTTGGAAATTTTAAGTAGTTCTGATTACTGAAATAATATCTACATATAGCTGGGAGATTTTGGCAATTTAAATATTTCCCTATAAATTAGCTTTTATAATGATAGTTCATCCATGAACTCAGGAAATGAGACTCTACGGGGAAGAGCAGAGTCCTGTCCCCATATCTTGCTAATTCAGGCCTACGAACATCTTAAATTGTTACACCTTGCAAGCTGCCTTTTCACCACCGTGCTGCACCACCTAGACAGTGCCTGGTATACTGCAGACCTTAAACAACCACTGGATTTATTTCTTGCATAAAATAAATAACTTTTAAACCTTTAGACATATTTTAATGGCTATCTACTTTTTAAAAGACTCTTGACAGCTAAAAAGTTAAGACAAAGATTTTTAAAGAGTGTGAATATTTCCATCTGTTTTCATAGGCCAACACATCTGGGAGATGTACCAAAGCAAGTTTTGTAAGTAATAAACAGGTCAACTTTGCAAATAAAAGAAATAAATTGCTGAAACATATACTCATCTTTAGTTGGAATGTACTTACTTTCTCTAACAGGTAAGGTCTACAAAGTAGCTTGATACAAAAGATTTAAGGTGACTCTCCCCATTATGACAATTATTGAGTAGATGATTAGCAAGGCAGTAATAAAGAAAAGTTAAAAGCATATTATAAAATATATCTACCAGACTAGTACAATTTACTACTGTAAATATTTAAAATACAATTAATATATAACATATTTTAAGGCAATTTAAGTATTCTTAAATTTAATTTTAAAAGAATTTTACTTACTTGTTTGCACCTAAAAAGTAACTACTTTGGTGTCCTTGTCCATATTCTAGTTGTAGATCCTAATAGTACAGAATAAAATATTCAGCAAGATAGTAGTGTATCACAAATCATGATACACTAACGCATATTGTCTTTAAAAGAGAAACCCCAGACTTCAAATAAATCTGTATTGCTATATGTTCTTAAAAAGAAAGCAAGGTAGGACTTCCAACAATAAAAGATTTCAGAAGTTTGTAGTCTTAATTTATATATTTTATTATTTAAGTTACCAAAATTTTCCTGGGAACTTGTTTGAACACCATATGCAAGTTTCATTTATGGTTATTGCTACTGTAATTAACATTTGTAAAAATCAGTTTTTGGAATGAAAAAAGCTGAAAAAAGTATTTATGCTCAAGCTATAATGAAGCAAAAATGATTACAGAAGAGAACAAGCAACAAAAATCTTGGTTTGACTTTGTATATAAAATCTGCAATAATTATGTATATATACACATTCACATATTTCTACTACTGCTTCATGCAGGTAATAATTTTTTAAAGGTTAAAAAGAAGGTGGTCTTTCAAAGTGAATTATACATGTGAAATTGCACAAGATTATAAACTAAATTTAAGGACTTCAAATATTTTTTTAAAGAGTTAAGTAGCAAAACTTCAAACGAATATTATTAAGGCAGTTCTTCAACTATTTAAACATTTCCACTGAACGCTGCAGGTTGTAGAGTTAAGAACTGAAATTTAAAGGAACTAACAATCTATGTGCTCAACTGAAATGCCTTCTTGAGGAAAAAAAATGATTTCCAACAACCACAGAAAGTACAGTTTCGTTTTCTCCCACTGTATTTCAAGCACCGTTTTAATGATTAAGGGGGAATATTTAACATTTTAAATGAATTTTATTTTCATTAGAATATAGTGTACTTAAAGCACTATCTAGTTTTACAAGATACTGCCAGATGCACAATGAGGACTTAATGCAAAAGTTACCTTCTTGGAGCAGCCTTCCAAGACTGTCCAGGAAGATAGGTGTAACCTTCTTCGCGACTCCACGGCATTTAACACATAGTTCTCCTCTAGCGTTTACACTGACTTTTAATTAACTTATTTACAAGTTTATAAAAACAGTAGCCAGGCTATAAGCTCCTCAAACAAAGGAAAATTGTTAAATCCATCTTTTTTCCCCACAGCCTAGGGTCTAGCATCGTACCTGGCACACACTAATTAGGCCCTAAGAAAATGCGTGTTCAAATGCCATTTGTTTATTTTACTGTAAACAGATAACTAACACTTCAGCCTCATTAAGATATACATAGATAATTATAGATCACACAAATACTAAGCCTAGAAATACAAGACTTCTAAGCAATACATCACATTTAAGTGAAAAGTTAAAAGCCAAAAGCCAAAAGCCTGGTTTAGACAAGGCTCAAATTTTGTCTTCTTCAATAATTGTGTTCTTCCATGCATAATAATGTATGTTCTTACCAGTGACAGAAGAGATAACACATCATAAACAAAAAAGATTAGTGAACTGTCACACTGGTATCACATAAAATTCTAATGAAATTCGGATACCTGTTCTCTTTAATTTGTAATGATAGATCTTAATAGGATGAAATTGCTATTATCATAAGACTGCCACACAGTTATTATGCTGCACTATTTAAGTGGTCATGACTTTATATAGGAGACTTTAAGCTTCGGTATTTAGTAAAGAAAAGTACTAATCTCAATGAATACCTTTCTGAATTCAACTTCATTTTCTTCAGCTATGCATAACTGGGCCCTTCTACCAGACCAGCAACCTCTTTAGCCAATATAATCTGTTAAGCCTTTAATCAAATGACAGCTTTCAAAAGCGTAATTTGTGCAGAGTGGCCATGGCTTGTGTTATATAAATATAGATATGTCCTAAGAATAGCTAGCTCATCTGCTACATGACAGTTACCAGGTTGATGATAATAATTTAAAAAAAATCAACTGATATATTTAGGAAGGTAAGAGAAGAATCTGAAATAACTAATGAAATATTTTAATAGAAAATGGACTGTAAATTCACATACAGAATAACATTCAGGATGGGGAGAAGTTGCTGACAGATCCAGGTCTGATGATTAAATGTGGCATGTGTTAAGCCCTACCAGGAAAGCTAAAATTGAAAGGGTTTCATTCTTTATTAATTCCTTCTCCGTAAATCAAGTTATGTTTTAGCATCCATAGGGAAAGAAAACAAAAACAAAACCCATGTGCTAGGCATGTCATCAAGGAAAAGGATTGCACTAAGTCCTTCTAATAAGTAGTTAATCTCATTTAATTCAACTATTATTTACTAAGCACTTATTATATGGCAGGAATTCAGACAGCAAATCAGACAAGAAAAATGAGAATAAATAAAAAGGAAAGGAAGAAAAGGGAAACTTGGGCAAAGTTAGTAGTCATTTACGTATCTTTAGGGTAGTCTAAGAAAGACTGATCTAAAATGCTTTCCAAAAGGACTTGGACTCTATTCTGTAATAGAAAAATGCTACCAAAGTTATGCTTGGAAAAGCACTCAAAATAACTCTATAAAATGATGGTAAAACATGGCCATTCTTTATAAGCTAAATAAGAATACATTTGAACATGCCAGGATAGACATAAAAAATTTAGTAGCATAAATCAGGCATCAACTTATTAATGAATGACAGTGTTTAACTACACAAAGTCAAAGCAGTAACAACATGGATGGCAACATGCAATAGCCCAGTACAGATTCAAATTGAACACTCAGCAAAAAATTTAAGATGGTCAACCTAAGCCCAATTAAAATATCTTTTGGGGTCAGAAAGTCCTAACTTCAGTGTTTTAATGAATAGAGGAGTACTTGTGAACTCGTATAGAGCCTCTAAGAAGACATGGTCCCAGCAAGAGCTGAAAAAGAACAGAGGATGTGGCGTGGAACACTGGAAAAGAAAACTACATGACCAAGAAAATCTTATTATTGTTTTTTTTTAAAACCCATCTGGAGATTACAAAGTCTATCTATACCTGATGAGAAAACAGCAGGAAGTCAAAAGAATTGTTACAGTTGGCTACAAAAACACTAAAGAAAAAATACTTTAACAATATGTTTTAACCAAGAAAAAAGAGAATAGCAGAATTTTTTCTCATCAAAAAAATGAGAAAATATGGCACACAAGTAAGGTGTTAGGAGACACCTTTTAATGTGGTAGATAATTTACAGAAGTAAAAAGAGACTAAACCCTCGCTAATTCTTATTTCTTAAAAAGAAAAGCAAGTAGGGTCAGAACACTAACTGAACAAGCAGTGTTCTGACTAATAAAAGCAGAATACTTAAGGGGACTCAAAGTGAATAAACATGACTTTTGTATAGCAAGGCTGGAAATGAATATCAGCAGGTTAGTTTTTTTTTTTTTCTTTTTAAATTTTACTGAAGTACAGTTGAAGCAGGTTAGTCTTGATACTCTAGAAAATGTCCTGTAATTGTGCAATTATGAAGGTGAGTTTTCCCTAGAGATTGCTTCATATATAATAGGTAAGAAAAGTGACCATACAACATAAATTTTATAGTAAGTAGTAGTTTAACAGATTTAAAATTAACAAAGTTGATGTTTCTTTTCCAGAATAAATTTAACTTTATTTATAGACTTTATTCAATTCTGACCTAATTCAGGGGTAATCTTGTAGTACTTCTGTTATGGTTACTGATAATGATAAATTGGGTATATCTTTTGGACATGTTTTTAATTATAACCTAAATACTTTATTCTTACTTTTTCAGGAATACTGTAAGTTTCTTCAGAGCAATGATTATGTCACTACTTATGTTCCTCCACAGTAATTAACATAGTGCTTTACATATACAGTTGACCCTGGAACAACATGGGTTTAAGCTGTATGAGTCGACTTATATGCTGATTTTTTCAATAAATACATACTACAACATCACGTGATCTGCTGTTGGCTGAATCCAAAGATGCAGAGTCACAGGAAGGCCAACTATAAAGTTATACTCGGATTTTCAACTGCTGGTGTCCCTAATCCCCTTGTTGTTTAAGGGTCAACTGTTCTTACCTTTCAATATATTCTTCACTGGTATATGGGCCAAAATGCCTAGTAGAACTAGGAAAATTAGAAAAAATTAGCAGCAGCTGAACAGATGTGTAATACCTTTTAATGTAAAGACAGCATCTTGTAGACCGGCTATATCCATTCTTATGGTTATGGGCAAAACTTTTATTATTATGGAATTTTGCTGAGTTTTTTTCTTTGCTTTTTTAACTCAGGCATCTTTCAAAATTTAAAGACCTTTCTACTCACTAACAATGTTAAAATTCAAGCTCTGTTTCTCTGGTTTCATATATTATGATTGCCTGATTAAAAAAAAAACCTTTACTATAGTAATGATTCTAAATTCATTTACAAAAATCATAAGATGAATACCCTTAGCACTTAAAACAATCAGAAAGCACTGATGACATGGAAGTTTTAGGCAGCAAGGTCTTTAAGGGGGTAAATGTTTCTTTTGGTCCCAAAAGATTTAGGGCTGTCATCTTGGTGCCAATTGTCTACTAAGATGACAGCCAGACATTTTGGGTCCATCAGGTTTCCAGTGGCCAGCAGTTAGTATTTAAGAGTTGAAATCCTGTTCACAGTGCTAAGGTTTTAGAACTATGAAAGTAGGAGACTGAAATAATTATGGACACTTCACATCAAAAAACAAAAACACTAATTTGAAAAGACACATGCACTTCAATGTTCATAGAAGCACTATTTACAATAGCCAAGACATGGAAGCAACCCAGGTGCCCATCAACAGAAGATGTGGTATATACACACAGTGGAATATTACTCAACCATAAAAAAGAATGTAACATTGCCATTTCCAGCAACGTGGATGGGCCTAGAGAATGTTATGCTTAGTGAAATAAATCAGACAAAGACAAATATCATATGATATCACTTAGAATCTAAAAAATAATACAAATGAATCTATTTACAAAACAGAAACAGGCTCACAAACACAGAAAATAAACTTATGCTTACCAAAAGGGAGAGGGAAGGGGGAGAAAAAAGTTAGGAGTATGGGAATAACAAACTACTGCACATAAAATAGATAAGCAAAAAGGATTTGCTATATAGCACAGGGAATTATACCCAGTATCTTATAATAACCTATAATGGAACATAATCTTAAAAAAAACCCTGAATCACTATGCTATACATCTGAAACTAATGGAATATTGTAAATCAACTCTACTTCAATAATATACACATACACACACACCAGAAAATAGCAAGCGTCAAAGAGGATGTGGAGAAATTGGAACCCTTGTGCATTGCTGGTGGGAACTGTAAAATGATGCAGCAGCTATGGAAAACCGTATGGTAATTCCTCCCAAAATCAAGCATAGAATTATCATATGATCCAGCAATTCCCCTTCTAGTTATATACCCAAAAGAACTAAAAGCAGAAACTTGACAGATACTTGTATATCTAGGTTCACAGATGCATTATTCACAATAGTGTCCGTTGATGGATGAATGGATAAACAACATGTGGTTATACATATAATGAAATATTATTCAGGCTTAAGAAATTTTGACACATGCTACAACATGGATGAATCTTGAAGATGTTATGACATTATGCCAAGTGAAGTGAGCCAGTCACTGACATTATTTGTCACAAAATGACAAATAATGTATGATTCCACTTACATGAGGTACCTAGAGTACAGAAAAATTCAGAGACAGAAAATAGAATGGCAGAATGGGAGTTATTGTATAATGGGTAAGGAGTTGCAGCATGAGAAGATGAAAACGTTCTGCAGATCAACAGTGGTGATGGTTGCATAACAATATGAATGTACTTAATGCCACTGGACTGTACACTTAAAAATGGTTACAATGGTACATTTTATGTTATGCATACTTTACTACAATAAAAAAATAACTATGGAACATATATGTTGATTAAAAAGAGAGAGAGCATGAGCACAAGACCAGTATTAGTGGGAAAAAAATATTGCCATTGTTGGGTAGAGGCAATAGTGGTTTAGGTGGAATTGTTGAGCCAGGGTGCTTAGGTCAAACCCTAGCTCCACTATTATTTAGTTGGGTGGTTAAAGTCGATTTCAGCTTCTATGCACTTTAAATCCCCTTATTTGTAAAACAAGGATTAAAATTTAACATATTTAAAGTGTTTAGAATATAAAGCCTGGTTTAAAAAAACTTCTAGGTAAGTGTTAGCTTTTATCATTAAAAGTGGGCTTTTTAAGGTTGATTTTATAAATAGTAGGATCTGACAAATATTTCATTCATCCCTCTTCTGCCAGAACTATCCACAAGTTAATTGTCCCTAAAGCCCTTCTCTGTCACAAGACTCCCTTGTCAGCTGCTCCCTCTATCATAAGAAACTACTGATTATGTAAGGGGTGTGGGAGGTAGTTCTAGGGAACAGAGCCATGATAACTCACTCAAGTTACTAGGCTAGTTACACACAGGGTAGAGAAAAGAATATTTGTAACTCTATAAGTAGTATATTTCTGGTTTTGATGTTGTTTTTTCCTGGAGAATATTAATACCTAAAAGAGTCAATTTAAACTTTTGATTCTGTGGTCTTTTATTTCCACAACAAATGTCACTATTGTCATTCTAGCCTACATATGCCTAATTCTGAAGAAATTTTCAGTCCAGAAATCACTGGCAGTGCTGTCTTCAGGCACTGCACCTCACTTGTCCCCTCACATGGTTAATTATGGCCTCATGCTTTCTGGCCTCTCTGGGCCGTTTACTGACTCTTCTAGTGTTCCAACTGCTTCTTCCCACCTCCAGCGCTGGTTCTACTTTTGACTGTAAAACAGGCATCACCCCTGCGGTGACCAATTTTCTGTACTTTCTTTCTTCAGACCTAACTGGGGAACACATGCAATCTCATGGTTTCATCTATCATTTTCTCTTTGATGACTTCAATCTTCCTTTTCTGAGCTAATCCCATAATTCTAGTAGTAGTGTGACCATTCCATAATTTCAGCTCTTTATCTGCCGTCTCTCAGAACTGTGCCAATGACTGTTCCCACATTAATTCCCATGACACTTAGTAGTCAACTGTCCATTATTTTCCTGGAAAATATATAATGGTTCCTATAAAATATTGCAATCAGTCTTTTAGTCCCTCCCAGAAGGCAGATGAACCATATTAACCCAAAAGCTTTCTTCCTTCTTTGACTTCCATAGTACCTATTATATGTTAGCCTTTCCTCATCAATAGTCACCACCAGAAAAAATTTGGGCAATGCACTGTACATTTTGTTGCATGGCTAAGAGTTTATATATACAAATATTTTCCACTGATCCAAGACTGCAACTTTCCTAAAAGAGAAATTATGTCTAAAATCTCTTTTATGTTGTACAAATGTTACTGGGCATAGATATAGGGATTTATGTAAAGAATCATTTCAACTAACCAGAATTGAAAGAGGTATGTTATTAAGGCAGAAAGGGAGGAAAGAGTAGGAAAATTCGATTGAAAAGGCAGAAAAGTGGAATCTAGGAGTAAATATGGAGGCAACTTGGGGCCCTGGCCAGCTACAGAACTAGAAAAAACTATCTAATAGCAACTATTAAAAGTACTATTTAATATTTACTAGGGTTAATTGCCCATCTTTTCTTACCTAATGGTAAGATAGCCTTAATATTTATAACTTCAGGGAGTTTTTATAACCCAAATTTTGGCCTGAGAAAACTGGATACTTCATAATGCTACAAAGTTAAATTTTATCTGAGACTGATTTCACTGTTAATCAGGGGTAAATTATTTTTTTAAATTATATGTATTTTATTTTTGTAATATATGGATATGTATATATATGGATGGTTTCTAGTTCACTAAAACAAGTCACATTATTCAAACTGGACATTTTTATAAGGAAATGTAATTTCTAAAGAAAAAAATCCATATCTGAGTGAGAAAAAAAATGTTCTTATAAAAAAGAAAAAACTTTAACTTTTTGTTGTAACGTTATAATATATTCGAGTAAATATGTTTATTTAATGTGTAGAAAAAATTGCTATCATCCTTTATATATGGTAGGTTGCTAACTGGCAGGACCTTATAAAACAATGCTTAAACCGGTTCATTAAAACTGGACAAAATGTTTGATTAAAAAACCCTGAAAGCAATTAAGACTAAAACAACGCTGACAAAGAAAATCAGAAGATGAGAAATACCAGATTAGATCTTGCAGTGTAGTATATTTCTTCTGAACTGTCCAAAAAATCATCACTGTCGGGCTGTTTAGCAGAGACCAAGAAACCCAAGTTATTAACACTTAGACTAAAAGCCACAAATTCACAATGGGAAACTCACAAGTGAAGTAAGTCCTGCTAACATAACTTTATTAAGGTAAATGCAAAGTCAAATCAGATTAAGGAGCTTCTAAAAAAGCAACAGTGCAACAACTTTCCTCTATAATACAGTTACTAAATTAGTACAGAATTTAAAAACATGCAATGGTAAGTTAAAAAGAGAAGCAGAAAATAACAACTGGCATTTATAAACATCATGATTATGTTTTCTTCTAAACCTTCTCCATCTTCTACATAAAGGTCAGGCTTAAGTATTATAACATGATCATTTTAAGAATTTTTCTTTAGCATTCCTTTCCTCCATGCTGGTATACTGAATTAGAGCAACTCTTTAAGTTAAAAGGCTAAAGACTCCCTTTGTATGCCTTTAGTCAAGTGAGTTAAAATAAGCATTTAAGAAGAAAGTTCCCACTTCAATCCTGAGCGTTCATTAACAGTTACTTTCTTCTCATTATTAAGCAGAAAAGGGAAAAAAATGAAACATATAATCTGGAGCTTTGGTTAAGTAATTTCATTAGGATTAATTTTGTTTGTTTTTTAAGTCTCATTTTTTATTCTTCCATAGAATATTAACATCTCAAATGTTTGTACAGCATTTTGCTTCTGAGACTACACCTAATATTTTATCATATATCTGGAAAGGGGTATATAAAAAATTAACAAAAGAGAATCATGAAAAGAATGTTTTAGCAATCTTTAAGTAAATGATAAATTTAATCTGCTCTGTACACCTAGTCTCTCCTGAGTCTCAGTTGCTCCAAAGAGATTGGATTCTGTCCTGATATTTAGAAAAGGTGGTTTACACTCTTAAAAAACTGCCCATAAATTTAATTAGAAGATATGCTATTACTGGCCCAACACTGTAGTTTAAAATTGTGGCATTTATCCTAATAAATATATATGTAAAAAGTCCCTCAAAAACTGCAAAGCAAAAATGAAAAAAAAAAAAAAGGCTAGCATTAAAAACATTTAATCAACGAATGGTGAAACTAGTAAGTTTCTCCTAAAATAATTTTGAAAATATTCAATCTCAGCAACACAGATTTATTTATTCCAAATTTTAGAATTAGTTACCTTTTTATTTCCCCAAATGCTTTGAAAATATTAACAACTAGCTTTTGTAGTCAGTACCAACATATCACAAAGACTAATTAAAACATTTACTTTCAGTGTTAAGATTCCAAGACTACACTACTTACAAGTTCATGATGTGGTTCTGTCTCCTTCCTTAAGGGTGGATCAAACTTTACTTGGCCAACTAAAAGAGAAAAACAGTAAAGCCTTCATCTGTTTCCATATTTTTAATGATACAATAATTTTAAAAGTTACTCCCATAGCAAAACCTATTTAATTTTACCATCTACCATAGACTGATCACAATCCAAAGATTTAAATAAAGAATCTGTTAGCTGGAAAAAACCCAAGAAAGTCTAAGCTGTTAAAGCTTAATCTAATAATCCTAGGCCTTTTCTGTAGTAAAAAAAAAGATGATTAACAAAATTACGTGTACGTTACAGTCAGGATCTAAGGTGCTACTTCACTGTGACCCAGCATAAAATAGAGACAATCTTAACTCAGTACTTCGGTGTACAGACAGCAATTCAGGCAGAGCTATTTCTGGAAGCCAGCCTGCAAGATGGTCTCTAATGAGTCCTGCCTCCTGGTGTTCATAAACTTGTGTACTTCCTTCCCACTTCCCTGGGGTGGTCTATGTGACCAGACGAAAACGGCAGAATGATGGCATATAACTTCAGAGATAAGGCTTCTGTCTTGGGCTCTCTCTACTGGATCACTTGCTCTGGAGGAAGTCACGCTGTGAGCAGTCCTAAGGAGAGGCTACACTGCCAGGAACTGAAGCCTTGGGCTAACAGCTCCGTGAGTAACCTTGGAAGCAAATCTTCCACCTCAGTTAAGCCCTTGGCAGACTGCAGCCCCAGCTGACACCCTGATTGTCATGACAGACCCTGAGGCAGAACCACCCAGCGAGGCTGTCCTGGACTCCTGACCCTTAGAATATGTGTGAGATAATAAATGTTTATTGTTTTAAGCTGCTAAATTTTGGGGTAATTTGTTATACAACAATAACTACACTTCTGCAGCTAAAGTATAAACTAAATACTAGAGCCAACATAAATTGACTGTACTACATTCACCCTTCCCCCTGCTATTCTAATTTAATGAATGTTTCACTACCTTTACCTTTAATTTCTGTATCTCATTATCATTGTCATTATCTACTTTTATAACCTGGGTACAGCATTCAAGACCACTGAGATAAAAGCAGAGGCACAAATATAAAACATTAAAAAGAAGAAAAACAGACAGTCACAAATAATATCACCGCTCAACTAGTAAGAGCTCAGCCAAAACAGCAGTTCTCAATCGAGGCAGGGAAGCGAGTGAGATTTCAAAGCACAATCGTTTTATAACTGTTTTGATTTTAGCTTAGTATGTATGGTTTACTGTGAATGTTAATGCCAAATAAAGGAGATCATGAGATTTGAATATTTAGCAGTAGGAGGCACAAGTAAAAAAGGTTGAGAAACACAGCCCTACGAGATCTCCAGGTGCGTGAAGAAGTATGTATATGCTTTATAGCTGTTACGCACTAGATATCAAATTCTGGCCCTTAGAGATAAGTAGGCTGTTCAATAATGGGTTCCTCAAACCTGTGCACATATGATCACATATCAAAGATTACAAAATAGATTTTATTAAGGTATTAAAACATATTATATATATATACACACACACACACACATATATATATATACATATATCACGTTGACAGAGGCCCTACTGAACAACTCTCACCTAAACTTGTCATCAAATGGCAAAATTAAATCTGTAATAAAATTACATGAGGACAGTTTCATGCATTATCTGCCTTGTGTTATCATCACATGTGAACATGCCTGTTTCCACCAGACTGCATAATCACTAAGTACAGGGGTGCAGGGATGCTGTCTTAGACTTTCATTTTTATTATTATTATTTTTTGGCTGTGTTGAGTCTTCGTTGCTGCACGCGGGCTTTCTCTAGTTGCGGCGAGCAGGGTCTACTCTTCATTGCAGTGCATGGGCTTCTCATTGTGGCAGCTTCTCTTGTGGAGCACGGGCTCTAGGCTTGTGGGCTTCAGTAGTTGGGGCATGCAGGTCAGTAGTTGTGGCTTGCGGGCTCTAGAGCACAGGCTCAGTAGTTGTGGCGCATGGGTTTAGTTGCTCTGTGGCATGTGGGATCTTCCCGGACCAGGGCTTGAACCCCTGTCCCCTGCATTGGCAGGTGGATTCTTAACTACTGTGCCACCAGGGAAGTCCCTAGACTAATTTTCATAGCAAGGACAGAACCCCAACTGTAGTAGGTATTCAATACCCCTGTACTCTGTGGGAACACTTTTCCAGAGACAGGAGCCCATACAGCGAAGTCCCTACAGAGATTCATTCTTCATGCCTTACACTGGTATCACTCTTCTGTTCTATCCAAATTCCCTAAAGTTATGATAAGTTTCTGCCACAAGACATTGCAATACTGTTCAAATAACTGCTGGGCAATCATCCCAGGCTACAGTGCTATTTATGATGTTCTTAATAATGTCGAAAATTCCTACTTATCTGTAATTGTCTACTGGTCTTGATCTCCGTTTCTGCTACCATCTCCTTGAACGTATGTCAAGCGACACACCATAAATTTATATTTTACTATCCATATGAAAACTCCTTCTTAGCTTCTTTGAAATAGCTCCGACATGATCACTTGCCGACCCATCACTAGCCATTAGGGGTCAAAACTGATCCTACTATGGCAGACAGGAAGAGCCCCAGAATTATTTCTTCTTAAATCAAGTCTCTGCTTATCATATTTAACTGAAGGCAGAGGGGACTTCCTAAAAGGGAAAGAGCAACAGACTTTCTGCAAGTGAGCCGATTTTTACATACATGTTGCCCAAACACCATTTAGTTTAATAAAGAGAAAACCCTGGTTGCATGGAGAGATACCATGTAATTGTAAACATAAAACATTATCAAGAGCAACAAATGTATACAAATACTAAAATAAATTATTTTCTCTAAAGCCTGCCTTTATCGTCAATAGCATGACTGATTATTCTATATATCACATCTCACATAAAATCATAAAACATCCTAAGAAAGCAGATACTACAACACTGCATAAGATTTTAAAGCCTCAAACATCAAACCCACAAACTGTAAGAAGTGGTGGTTTTAATCCTGTTGCTACCTCAACATACTAGAGGGATACAACACCTTTCTTACCGGCAAACACAGGAGAAGAGAAGATGTCCATCAAAAGGAGGGCATATCAGAGTCTCAGAAAAACTAGGGTGAAGGCATCTATAGTTTCAAATAGCACGTACACACATGTGCAGTTAGGAGCTGAGAATCACTGATATAAACTAGTAAAGAATGACTAACAGGAAACTGCACTTTGCAGTAAAGGGCCTGACAATACAATTTAAAAACAGAATTGGATAACAAGATAGAAAGTACTTTAGATTTTCAGTAGTACTGAACACATAAGGTTTTCTAACTGCAAAGGCAGCTCTAATCACCTTTTGTATTATTAAAGAAATGACAAAGATGTATTGTAATTACTTTTTGTACATTAAAAAATAATGGGAGGGCTTCCCTGGTGGCGCAGTGGTTGAGAGTCCGCCTGCCGATGCAGGGGACACGGGTTCGTACCCCGGTCTGGGAGGATCCCGCATGCCGCGGAGCGGCTGGGCCCGTGAGCCATGGCCGCTGGGCCTGCGCGTCCGGAGCCTGTGCTCCGCAACGGGAGAGGCCAAAACAGTGAGAGGTCCGCGTACCGCAAAAAAAAAAAAATAAAATAATGGGAAATGCTCACATGCTAAGGTTGTCATTTTCAGAAAAATACTTTTGGGGAAAAATTAGCAAATTTAAATCACATGGTTTCAGAGGGAGCTTTAAAGGTTAAGTTTATATGGTCACACAGCTAACTGTAGGCAAAGTACAAATCCCAGTCATGGGCTTTTTGTAAATTAGATGGTGCTTTCTTTCAAGAATTTCCTTCTTTTAAGAGCATTTCCAGGTAGCTTCAGCAACAAACTCTGCCAAGAACTTAACACAGCGTACGGTCCAGCCAAAATTCCAAAGGAAGGTTCACAAAGGACTTGCAGTGTGAAAGCCACACAGGCGTGCTGACGTGGTTTCTGAAGTGGAGCCGTGTTTGCGAAAGATCGCTGGGCTGGAAGCCGAGAGATCTAGGGCTTGCTGTTAACCAGGTGTACGACTCCATCCCACAGGCAGATCTATTCATCTCTGCATTTCTTTTTGTTTTCTATTAAATGGTGATAGTGCCTGTCCCTACTTAACCTTACTTAGCTTTTACATGTGCAGACCTCTCCCTCTCCTGGCTCTCCTGGACCATCAGCTTCTATCTAACCTGGGAGCTTGTTAGAAGTAAAGAACCTCAGGTCTCACCCCAGATCTACTGAATCAGAAACCGCATTTTAGCAAGCTCTCTAGGCAAGTTCTATCCACATGGAAGTTTAGGGAGCACTGCCTTGATTACTTCTATCCTGCCTATTCTAGGAATTTTATTCCTCTTCCCAAACAACATAAATACACGCCCCCAGACACCACCAGAAAGTCCTCAGGAGTAAGGAAAATGAAATTCTTACTGCCTTAATTAAACTCTACCTTTCAAAGCATCTAATAAGAAAAACTACTTGGAAGAAAATGAAGCAAAAATAACGGCAACTAAATTAAAACTTGAAATCTTATTTTTTATTGTTAAATTATAAACTGTGTACAGGATACACTTACAGTTTATCTCCGAGCGTGTTTTTTCTTCTCTCACATTTCTACTTGTTGAGTGAATTCTATGTGGGACAGCAACAAGAGGCTAGGAAAGAACAAAATCAATGACAAGCCACAGTCTGGTCCACAGAATTACCCAAATATGAAAGAAATACTTCTCTTCATATAAAAATGGGAACAAAATACAACTTTGCTAATATTTGTTTAAAAAATGGCAACCAGAAACTGAAAGCTTCTTACTCCTCAAACTGGGAGCTTAAGATTAGGGATATACGTTATCCACAGCAGGTTCCCAATAAATGTTCTATGAGTTGAATAGAAATAAATATTCAAAATTGAATATTTCAACAACACAATAGCTGTTCAAAAGCTGCAGCTAGCTTTCCCTGTTGCAGAGGAGAAAATTGTAATTGAAAAAAAATCTGCCTCAACTTCTTATATCAAGAAGGATGAGATAAATGAAATGAAATAATGCTAAAGGCATTAATGATTTATGGTCTTCTTACCTAGTAAACACAACATTTTCCCCACCTTAATGCTTTTTCTTGTAGAAGCAGCACTCTATTTTCTTTCCTTTTATTTTATTAAAATCTCTCTATGTGTACTGTCACTTTCAGAGAGAAATATCCTGGGGGGTAGGCGAAGTGGGGATGAGTTCTTCTTACTATTAATTCATGGACATTCCTCCAACCTTATGGAGTAAAAAAGGCCCTATTTGAAAAGCTTCTGCAACTCCATTCTATACACTCTAAGGCTTCACTTTAAGAGGTGATGCCAGCATCTATTTCATGTACCAAATAGGTTTTTTCTTCTGTGTGTGAAACACTATCTTTGAAGTTTTACTACCTTTGAAGGAGATACACTCTTACACATATCTTTTGGAAAATGTAATTCATAAACATTTGAGCTCAAATTCTTAAGACTCTATAAGGCAAATAAAAAACAGGACCCGAGATAACTATTCTCAGTGTAGGCACCTCTCAGGAAATAAAAATATATGAATCTAAGACCCAAATATTAAAACACCAATGTAGTAAAACAGTAGCAAAAATAATTTTAAAAATTAAGTATTTAAACTTTACATGTACACAGTGATTTGTAGTTTACGAAGTGCTTTCATATACCTTAGCTCGTTCTGTCCTCAAAATAAACTTGTGAAACAAGTATCAGTCTTCATTTTATAGATGAGGACATTCAGCTAGTTAGCCACAGAACAAGAAAAACCCTGGACTTTTGATCACAATATTTGGAGCAAAAACAAACAAGCAAAAATAGGTGTCATGTTAGATTAGTCACACATACTGCTGTTATCAGTGAACTTGGATGAAATCTATGCTTTCTATGAGAACAGTTTTACTTTCCCAGCGTCAACAGTGCAATTATAAAATTATTAAATCTTATAATGCTGTACCTAGTACATGGGTTAACATACAGGAGAAGACAATGCTATTAATCACAATTACTTCAATGTGTAGTACTTCTAAAATAGAAACTACATGGGAACCCTACATGAAAAGTCAACTTTCTTCCACTGTGAATAATGTATACTAAACTAAAACAACTAAAGACTAAAGTAGAACTAGTACACATGCTCAATATTTTCAAGAGAATTCAATTTCCACACAGTATTATATAGTATCACAGCAAGTACCGAAATGCTAGTTAGACACGTTCAAATTCTGAGTGACAACACAGTACTCAGCAATTATAATTACAAATCATTTGCAAATAATAAGACTCAGATACTACCTATTATGTATAACATATATTGTAGTATTCTATATGTATAAATTACTATAGATTTCTCTGGGGAAAGTATGATCTTAAACTATGGTGGGAAGAAAAGTTACCCTCCTCCCTATCCAACAATTATAATACTAATAACATAGTCTTGATAAGGAGAAATTTCTTTCTCTGCTATATGAGAAAATTTCAGAAGAATCTTTATTCCACAGGTTGCTTCTATATTTGGTTTATTATTTCTCCTCTTTAAACACATTTTAAAGGACTTTATAATTCAGCACAACAAGTAAACAGGATGAAGTAAGGGACAACAATGCAGCATCTAGTGCACTGAAAGAGTACAGGAGGTCCTCGTCCTGTAGTCTTGATATGCACAAATTTCAGTTAGTAGAATATAATTAAATTACACTAGTCCTCTATAACATGGTTCAAATTTCAGTCACTAGTTTATTAGTTGTATAATATTATATAACAATTGTATATTATTCAGTATATTAATCTTATCAACATTCAGTATATTAATTATAATTGCATAAAACACAAACTTCACTGCCTGCTTGTCAGTCCACAGATCACTATGTGAATAACAGATGCACATCATGATCCGTAACTCATCACGTCACTACTTTCAAAGTCTGTCTGTGACTGGTCACTGAGTATCTGTTATTCAGTTCATGCACAGACAGCAAAGTGTGTAGTTGTGTTGTCTCCTTGTCTCTCAGTGATAATATACTCATGTGACATTTTTACAAAAATTGGTAACTGAAAGAAGAAATTAGCCAACAAAGATAAAACTGCTGCAAAGAAACAGAAAGTGATAACTCTGGATAATGTTGGAAATGAAGTTTGAATCAAACATAAATGAAGTTACAGGAGAAAATAGCTGACTGTGAGAATGCTGACGCTGCCACTGTTCAAGAGACTGTGGACACACAGCCAGGGTAACTTAGTGAGGCTGAACCTGACATAAGTGAAGAAAGACGTTCTGATAAAAAGGATGAAGGTGCCCCAAAAGAAGGGGCGCTAGCAAAAAATTTCACATCACAGGAATACTGAGATTATTTCATGCATTGAAAGTTCAAAGGATAAAATACTGGAAGCTGATCTGAACTTAGAAAGGAATCTGACATTCACCAAAGCATAAAGAAGATACTTGTTCTGTGTCATAAAGTTATATGACAAGAAGAAGGCAAACACTATGCAATCTACTCAATAAACAGACTACTTGATAATGAAACAATCCATGGAAGTGGTTTTTTTTTTTTAAACAAAGAAAAGAAACAATTCTCACAGGTTCTAATACTTTACAATGTACTAAATAAAATTTTAGTTTTACTATTTTTTCATTCCCCTATACATTTAAAACTGACAATAAGAGAGTTTTTAATCTTCTAACACAAATTTTTTAAGGTCACAAAACAATTATAATTTTTCTCCTTGAGTATTAAGATTGCTTTGCAGGGGACGTCCCTGGTGGCGCAGTGGTTGAGAGTCCGCCTGCCAATGCAGGGGACACGGGTTCGAGCCCTGGTCCGGGAAGATCCCACATGCTGCGGAGCAACTAAGCCCGTGCACCACAGCTACTGAGCCTGCGCTCTAGAGCCCGAGAGTCACAACTATTGAGACCACATGCCACAACTACTGAAGCCCTCGCGCCTAGAGCCCGTGCTCCACCACAAGAGAAGCCACCGCAATGAGAAGCCCGTGCACTGTAAAGAAGAGTAGCCCCTGCTCACCGCAACTAGAGAAAGCCCCGCTCAGCAACAAAGACCCAATGCAGCCATAAATAAATAAATAAATAAATTTACATGCAAAAAAATGCTGTTGGATCCTTTCAAAAAAAAAAAAGATCGCTTTGCAGGATTTCACCTTACTTGGTCATTTGTACAGTCCTTTACTACCATGCAAATGAAGGAACACCTGTATATTAAATTATAGAAGAATTTATAAAGCAAAACAACAAAACCCAATTTCTCCCTAGTATAAAGTCAATAATACTTTACAATTCTTAAGTTTTTTGTTTTCAAATGCTTTTCCAGACCTTTAAACAAAGGGATAGTAGCTTATTTATAGTTGTATAAAGATGACAAGCTAGAACAATGACGAATTGATAGAAAGGTTCTCTCTTACCTAAGACAATCTGAGACCACCTTTCTGACCACTGAGAGCTATCATTCCTTCAGTATCATCAATGGAATTTACACCATTTTAAGAACCTTCCAAAAGCCAGTCAAGTTCAAGGCTATCCAGCTCAGTTACAGACCCAGTAACAGAATTCTGACATGTCACATATACTGAGTTTATCTTAGGTGCCACAATTATTAGCTGAGTTAGGAATGTTACATATGCCAGCCGAAGTGAAGCTTCCACTCATACCAATGCTCCCATGATACTAGGGTTATTTAATTCTCTAACTACACTGGCTCATTTTTAAACACGTCTACAGCAGACAATTAGGGTAATAGTCACTAACAAAGTCAATCCTATACTTTCTACTAACCACTAATAACTCATGAAGTATTGTACAAGGATTCTTTTTGAGAAGAAAATGGAACAGAAATTTTATGTATATTCTAACATCTTGTGTAGGTGCTTCCCATTTTCATTCTCTTTTACAATGGATTATTTATTTGCAACTTCATCTAAAATGACTACTTTAAAAAAACTACAGTAATTTCAAGAAGTAGATTAGATAATTCTGCCTTTGCCATTTTCAGAAAACAGACTCTATAAGTAGTCAACAGGAAAAATCCAGCTCATGACTTCCAAAGTCAAGGAGCTAATCTTCCCTCAAGAGTTGATTTAAACTAGATTCAGAACTTAAAAGAACTGAGTTTTCAGATGTACATACATATATACATGTATGTTATATACTACTTGGTAAAAACAGTTCCTACCTCAGGATCATCATCATCAAAATCATGGTAAGTGGAATGATCTGGATTATTCACTTTATCCAACAGTTCGATTGCCAAAGACCGTGTCAAAGGCTGTGTGACAAACGGGTGCTATAAAAATAAAATAACATAGTACAGAACACTTATTAGAAGTCTGTTTGAGTGACATTTTATATTTTGAAAAAAGATATATTTCAGGGCAAAAATAATACCTGTAGTAGCTTTTCAGCAGTAGGTCTTTTTTTTGGATTTTTGGTAAGTGCCATTTTCACAAAATGATGAAAACTATTTGACCTAAGAAATTTTGAAAATCAGATTTTAAAATTTCAATTATTTTTTTGCTCATGACTATAAAAGTAAATAACACAAAAATACTTACCACTTCATTTTATCCTTTAGTTTAGGAGGCTGAAAATTGCTTTTTGTCATTAGAAATAATGCTCTGAAAAATCAACAACCATTACACAGCATTTTAAGATTGCATATTTTAATATATAATATTAATTCTATTACTATAATTCCCAAATAAGGTAAAGCAAGACTAAGAATATTACTTGTTCATGACATAATAAATAATACTGGGAGGGGGGGAGGCGACCTTAATTTAAGCACAGGATTCTTTAACTATGACACACTGACCTCATTGGGTGTAAGTCAAACATAGGAGGCTGCAGCTCAGCAAGTTCTATGGCAGTGATCCCCACTGCCCAGAGATCACAAAGCTGATTGTACCCGCCTTTCCTCTCAACGGCTGCGACTTCTGGAGCCATCCTGAAGGAAACAGTCCAGAAAAGAAAAATCTATTTATTGCATTTTCCTTCTTATTCCCATCAGAGGCACACCATCACTATGTAAGCTGAGGCCTATTTAGGCCCTGACATCTGAAAAATAAGTATGTAGTACTTAAATGGCTCATATTTCCCAAGATCTCAACATCTCATAAGACTCTCCATCCCAAGCCCCTCCTGATTTCTCCTTTGTTACTTTAAGCTATTTACGATAAAGGTTTATAAAAATTTACAACTATAACAGAGCGACATGTACCAATCTGTCCACATCCCAATCTCTCTCTTCCTCTGTACATGCAGAATTCTACAGAGACATAACATGTAGTAAATAACTTATCATTTTTAGCTCTTCCTTCTTACGTCAATAAACTGCAATCTGGCCTCCGACTGTTTTCACTTGACCAATACTATTTATTGGGGCACCAAGAATCTTCATGTAGTACCTAACTCACATTTACTATAAACTTAAGTGGTTGGTGAAAAGTTATAAAAATGAGTGCTTTTAAAAATATATATTTATTCAGATGAAAGTTACCTGAATTCAGTATTTTTCTTGTTTCTTTCAACTTTACTGTAGTCTTATTCTAATTATACCTCTATAAATTTGTATTTCATTAAATAATTATGTTGATTTTCAAATATAAAAAATTTCAAATCCTAAGCAGTAGTTTTGAAAAGAACTACTTGAGATAAACATTTGAACTCTTACATATCAAAGAGTTAAACAGGCAGCCTTACAAGTTATGTTTGTTTTCCTGGTATGATTTCAGGAAAGTCAAATATGTCAGTAAGTTAACCAAAAAAAAAAAATCCCTCTAACTTTCTAAATGCTTGGTCTTAAAATGTTTTTAATCTTTATTGATAGCTAGAGTCCAGCCAGCTGTGGAAATGCCCCAGTAGAGGATGGAAGTACACTGGTGACATATTCTTAACTAGCTGGCCACAGCAGCTGATGTTCTCCCTTCCTCTATAAAAATATGAGTGAAAGATTCCACCCAGTGCACTTGTACTCCTGCCAGTTAAGTTGCATGCTTACCGCAATCAACTGAGTCATCTCTGAACCTGTTTATTTGTTATGTTTGTTATTATAAATAATCTAATTAAATATAATAAAAACTAATTTATTGTGAAGGTAAAAAGAGTAAGCTGTTATGAAAATTAAAGTGTATGTTTTAGAAAAACTTGTTAAAGACA
This sequence comes from Delphinus delphis, assembly GCF_949987515.2. Taxonomy (NCBI): domain Eukaryota; kingdom Metazoa; phylum Chordata; class Mammalia; order Artiodactyla; family Delphinidae; genus Delphinus; species Delphinus delphis. The sequence continues at coordinate 58,974,954 of NC_082694.2, read as the reverse complement.
AGTTTCTAAAGACAAAAAAAACAAAAAAATCTGGCAAATGAGGTTAAGAAAATGATAGCTGTAAAAGATTAGGAAGGCTACAGACTGCATAATTCCATCTGTATGACACTGGGGGAAAGGCAAAACTGTAGAGACAGATCAGGTGTTGCCAGAGGCTAGAGACGGGCCAAAAGAATTTACGAGAAGGGCACAAAAGGAAACTTTCCTGGGTGATGGGAACCTATGTTTTACACGGATTGTGGTGGCATTTTTCACTACCACAGAGTGTCTCAAAGTTCATAGAACTGTACACCTAATGAGTCTAAATTTATACCTCAATAAACCTGACTGGAAAAGTCACATGCTTTGTATGTGGCTGCATTTTAGAGAAACACAAACCAGGAAATGTGGATGATTTACATCTAACTAGTTATCTACGCAAAGGAAAGGCCTTGGTCCTACATCAAATGATTGGGGGAAAAAAAAAAAGTACACTCACATACTTAAATTGAAATAAAATGTTTAAGGTACATGTGTAGTGTATTAATTTTGAGATTTGCCAATTCCACAGACTTTTTTGATTAACTGAATAACTGCCAACCTTAGTCACAATGAATGAGAGATTCCATTCTATCCTATATCCCTAGAGTTTAGGTGGGAAAGACATGATACTAGAGAGAGTTGAAGAGTCGGAGTGTTCCAAAACATTATTTTGCCTAATTCGCAATTTCACATGCTCCCAAGATACTACCTACTCTATCATTAGAAGAATGACATTAGTTTTTTATCTCTGAAGCTTCAGTTGGAGATCAGTTATCATCAACAAACATTTACTAAGCATGTGTAGAGAATCATGCTAGACCCTGGAGATTCAATGAGAGTTCCTCCAGATGTTTAAAATCAAACTGAGGAGACAGAGTATCTAAAAATAATAACAGATAGCTCTTTAAGCTCTTATTCCTCTCAGAAATCAACCCCGAAAAATAAGAACAAAAAAGAGAAATATAAACGTATCACCTTTGAAAAATCCAGAAGACATATTTGGACTGGAAATGAAATAATAGTAAATGATGTGGCAAATAGGAGGAAGGACAAACCTAAGTGTGTGTAGAGGACAAGACCAACTAGCAAGCCAAGAACCCCAGAAATATGTAAAATTTAATGTACGTCAGTTACTACTTTACTGATGACTAGGTTCCAACTAGCTGGTTCTCAGCCCCTAAGAATCCCAGAAAGGCTGACAAATTAGGGTTACAAACTTACAAAAGCAGAGTTAAGCCTGAGGTTGAAAACAGGTATATTTGCAAATGTCAAGTCTAAATAATGAATAGTTAGTCCACCAGATTCCTCTTCTCATCTGTTAAGGCCCAGCAATTACTCCTTCCCCATTCCTACTGGATAAAGACCAACAGAAACTGGACGAGGGGCTTCAGACTCAGACATATCAGGAACAAAGGGGAGCAGGCGCTGCGAGCAGTAGAAGTCTGCGTATAACAATGAGTTCCTCAGCTTCCTTCACTTACTCATTTCCAGGACACTAAAAACTGGGTTTACATGCTACATCCCATGCACACACGGCTACAAATCAGCTTTAAGTGCCTTGCTCTTCAATGTAAACCAGAAGAAAAGGGTTACTAGACATTTGAGGGAAGCCTCCATCATGAAAGCATGAGTCTCAAAAGCTTTGGAAATCTTATAGAAATAAGAACAAAAATGACTTTTAAAAAGTGACAGAAAATTAATGGATTAATCCAAGTGATCCAAGATATAACTAATGAGTTTCAGAAAGAGAGAGAAGGAAAAAGTAAAGCAAAGAAATTATCAAAGAAGTAATGCAAGAATACTTCCCAGAACTGAAAGGCACGAATCCTGATTGAAAAGCACAAATGCCAAGTACAATGAATAAAAGTAAAAATGACAGGGCTTCCCTGGTGGTGCAGTGGTTGAGAGTCCGCCTGCTGATGCAGGGGACATGGGTTCATGCCCCGGTCTGGGAAGATCCCACATGCCGCAGAGCGGCTGGGCCTGTGAGCCATGGCTGCTGAGCCTGCACGTCCGGAGCCTGTGCTCCGCAAAGGGAGAGGCCACAGCAGTGAGAGGCCCGCGTACGGCAAAAAAAAAAAAAAAAAAAAAAAAGTAAAAATGACAAAAGAACAAACAAAAATATTCTGAAGTACACTACCATGTAATACCAAACCATCAAAAAGATTCTAGTAGGGAGGGGTTACATTCAAATATCATGTGTCGACAGTTTCAGCCAGTTTTGGAGCCCATCAGCTGCCAGCCCCCCCACCTCTCCACCAGTGTGTGACGCATTCCTTCCACATCTACCTATATGAAAGCATCCCTCTGTGATGAGGATGGGGCGGTGGTCCACACATAGTCCAGTGGCAAGAGGGAAAAGTAAGGTGATGTGAGCGGAGCCCTCTTGGCTGTGTGGCTGACAGGGTCTTGCTGCTCCAGCTGGGTGTCAAGCTTAAGCATCTGAGGTGGGAGAGCCAAGTTCAGGACATTGGACCACCAGAGACCTCCTGGTCCCACATAATATCAATCAGCGAGAGCTCTCAGAGATCTCTGTTTCAATGCTAAGACCCAGGTCTCAACAACTCAACAACCTGCAAACTCCAGTGCTGGACACCCTATGCCAAACCACTAGCAAGATGGGAACACAACCCCACCTACTAGCAGAAAGGCTGCCTAAAATAATAATAAGCTCACAGACACCCCAAAACACACCACCGGACGTGGTCCTGCCCACCAGAAAGACAAGATCCAGCCTCATCCACCAGAACACAGGCACCAGTCCCCTCCACCAGGAAGCCTACACAACCCACTGAACCAACCTTACCCAATGGGGGCAGACACCAAAAAAAAACGGTAACTACAAACCCGCAGCCTGCAAAAAGGAGACCCCAAACACATTAAGTTAAGCAAAATGAGAAGACAGAGAAATACGCAACAGATGAAGGAGAAAGGTAAGAACCCACCACACCAAACAAATGAAGAGGAAACAGGCAGTCTACCTGAAAAAGAATTCAGAGTAATGATAGTAAAGATGATCCAAAATCTTGGAAATAGAATGCAGAAAATACAAGAAACGTTTAACACGGATCTAGAAGAACTAAAGAGCAAAGAAACAGTGATGAACAACACAATAAATGAGATTAAAATTCTCTAGAAGGAATCAATAGCAGGATAATTGAGGCAGAAGAACAGATAAGGGACCTGGAAGATAAAATATGGAAATAACTACCACAGAGCAGAATAAAGAAAAACGAATGAAAAGAATTGAAGACAGTCTCAGAGACCTCTGGGACAACATTAAATGCACCAACATTTGAATTATAGGGGTCCCAGAAGAAGAAGAGAAAAAGAAAGGGACTGAGAAAATATTTGAAGAGATTATAGTTGAAAACTCCCCTAATATGGGAAAGGAAGTAGTCAATCAAGTCCAGGAAGCACAGAGAGTCCATTACAGGATAAATCCATGGAGAAACATGGCAAGACATACATTAATCAAACTATCAAAAATTAAATACAAAGAAAAAATATTAAAAGCAGCAAGGGAAAAGCAACAAATAACATACAAGGGAATTCCCTTAAGGTTAACAGCTGATCTTTCAGCAGAAACTCTGCAAGCCAGAAGGGAGTGGCAGGACATATTTAAAGTGATGAAAGGGAAAAACCTACAACCAAAATTACTCTACCAAGCAAGGATCTCATTCAGATTCAATAGAGAAATTAAAACCTTTACAAACAAGCAAAAGTTAAGAGAATTCAGCACCACCAAACCAGCTCTACAACAAATGCTAAAGGAACGTCCCTAGGGAGGAAACACAAGAGAAGGAAAAGACCTACAAAAACAACCCCAAACAATTAAGAAAATGGTAATAGGAACATATATATCGATAATTTCCTTAAATGTAAATGGATTAAATGCTCCAACCAAAAGACACAGACTGGCTGAATGGATACAAAAACAAGACCCATATATATGCTGTCTACAAGAGACTCACCTCAGACCTAGGGACACATACAGACTGAAAGTGAGGGGATGGAAAAAAATATTCCATGCAAATGGAAATCAAAAGAAAGCTGGAGCAGCAGTTCCATATCAGACAAAATAGACTTTAAAATAAAGACCATTACAAGAGACAAAGAAGGACACTCCATAATGACCAAGGGCTCAATCCAAGAAGAAGATTTAACAATTGTAAATATTTATGCACCCAACATAGGAGCACCTCAATACATAAGGAAAATGTTAACAGCCAGAAAAGGGGAAATCAACAGTAACACATTCATAGTAGGGGACTTTAACACCCCACTTTCACCATGGACAGATCATCCAAAATGAAAATAAATAAGGAAAACAAGCTTTAAATGACATATTAAACAAGATGGACTTAATTGATATTTATAGGACTATCCATCCAAAAACAACAGAATATACTTTCTTCTCAAGTGCTCATGGAACATTCTGCAGGATAGATCATATCTTGGGTCACAAATCAAGCCTCGGTAAATTTAAGAAAATTGAAATCATATGAAGTATCTTTTCTGACCACAATGCTAAGAGACTAGATAGAAATAACAGGAAAAAAACTGTAAAAAATCCAAAAACATGGAGGCTAAACAATATGCTACTAAATAACCAAGAGATCACTGAGGAAGAAAAAGAGCTAATCAAAAAATACCTAGAAACAAATGACAATGAAAACACGACGACCCAAAACTTATGGAATGCAGCAAAAGCAGTTCTAAGAGGGAAGTTTATAGCAATACAATCCTACCTCAAGAAAAAACAAAAATCTCAAATAAACAACCTAACCTTACACCTAAAGCAATTAGAGGAAGAACAAAAAAACTCCAAAGTTAGCAGAAGGAAAGAAATCATAAAGATAAGACCAGAAATAAATGAAAAAGAAATGAAGGCAACAATACCAAAGATCAATAAAAACAAAAGCTGGTTTTTGAGAAGATGAACAAAATTGATAAACCATTAGCCAGACTCATCAAGAAAAAAAGGGAGAAGACTCAAATCAACAGAATTAGAAATGAAAAAGGAGAAGTAATAACAGACCCTGCAGAAATACAAAGCATCATAAGGGACTACTACAAGCAACTCTATGCCAATAAAATGGACAACCTGGAAACAGTGGACAAATTTTTAGAAAAGCACAACCTTCCAAGACAACCAGGAAGAAACAGAAAATATAAACAGACCAATCACAAGCACTGAAATTGAGACTTCGATGAAAAATCTTCAACAAACAATAGTTCAGGACCAGATGGCTTCACAGGCGAATTCTATCAAACATTTAGAGAAGAGCTAATACCTATCCTTCTCAAACTCTTCCAAAATATAGCAGAGGGTAGAACACTCACAAACTCATTCTACGAGGCCACCATCACCCTAATATCAAAACCAGACAAAGATATCACAAAAAAAGAAAACTACAGGCCAATATCACTGATGAACATAGATGCAAAAATCCTCAACAAAATATTAGCAAACAGAATCCAACAACACATTAAAATGATCATACGCCATGATCAAGTGGGGTTTCTCCCATGAATGCAAGGATTCTTCAATATATGCAAATAAATCAATGTGATACACCATATTAACAAATTGAAGGATAAAAACCATATGATAATCTCAACAGATGCAGAAAAAGCTTTTGACAAAATTCAACACACATTTATGATAAAAACTCTCCACAAAGTAGACACAGAGGGAACTTACCTCATCATAATAAGGGCCATATATGACAAACCCACAGCCAACATCATTCTCAATGCTGAAAAACTGAAACCATTTCCACTAAGATCAGGAAGAAGACAAGGTTGCCCACTCTCACCACTATTATTCAACATAGTTTTGGAAGTTTTAGCCACAGCAATCAGAGAAGAAAAAGAAATAAAAGGAATCCAAATCGGAAAAGAAGAAGTAAAACTGTCACTGTTTGCAGATGACATGATACTATACATAGAGAATCCTAAAGATGCTACCAGAAAACTACCAGAGCTAGTCCATGAATTTGGTAAAGTAGCAGGATACACAATTAATACACAGAAATCTCTTGCATTTCTATATACTATTGATGAAAAATCTGAAACAGGAATTAAGGAAACACTCTCATTTACCATTGCAACAAAAAGAATCAAATACCTAGGAATAAACCTTCCCTAAGGAGACAAAAGACCTGTATGCAGAAAGCTATAAGACACTGATGAAAGAAATTAAAGATGATACAAACAGATGGAGAGATTATACCATGTTTTTGGATTAAGAATCAACATTGTGAAAATGACTCTACTATTCAAAGCAATCTACAGATTCAAATCAATCCCTATCAAACTACTAATGGCATTTTTCACAGAACTAGAACAAAAAATTTCACAATTTGTATGGAAACACAAAAGACCCCGAATAGCCAAAGTAATCTTGAGAAAGAAAAATGGAGCTGGAGGAATCAGGCTCCCTAACTTCAGACTATACTACAAAGCTACAGTAGTCAAGACAGTATGGTACTGGCACAAAAACAGAAATATACATCAATGGAACAGGATAGAAAGCCCAGAGATAAACCCACGCACCTATGGTCAACTAATCTATGACACAGGAGGCAAGGGTATACAATGGAGAAAAGACAGCCACTTCAATAAGTGGTGCTGGGAAAACTGGACAGCTACATGTAAAAGAATGATATTAGAACACTCCCTAACACCGTACACAAAAATAAACTCAAAATGGATGAAAGACCTAAATGTAAGACTGGACACTATAAAACTCTTAGAGGAAAAGATAGGCAGAACATTCTATGACATAAATTACAGCAAGATCCTTTCTGACCTACCTCTTAGAGAAATGGAAATAAAAATAAACAAACAGAACCTAATGAAACTTAAAAGCTTTTGCATAGCAAAGGAAACCATAAAAAAGACGAAAAGACAACCCGCAGAATGGGAGAAAATATTTGCAAATGAAGCAACTGACAAAGGATTAATCTCCAAAAATACAAGGCAGCTCATGAAACTCAATGTCAAAACAACAAACAACCCAATCCAAAAATGGCCAGAAGACCTAAATAGACATTTCTCCAAAGAAGATATACAGATTGCCAACAAACACATGAAAGGATGCTCAACATCACTAATCATTAGAGAAATGGAAATCAAAACTACAATAAGGTATCACCTCACACCTGTCAGAATGGCCATCATCAAAAAATCTACAAACAATAAATGCTGGAGAGGGTGTGGAGAAAAGGGAATCCTCTTGGACTGTTGGTGGGAATGGAAATTGATACAGCCACTGATATGGAAAACAGTATGGAGGTTCCTTAAAAAACTAAAATAGAACTACCATATGACCAGCAATCCCACTACTGGGCATATACCCTGAGAAAACCATAATTCAAAAAGAGACGTGTATCACAATGTTCACTGTAGCACTATTTACAATAGCCAGGACATGGAAGCAACCTAAGTGTCCATTGACAGATGAATGGATAAAGAAGATGTGACAGATATATACAATGGAATATTACTCAGCCATAAAAAGAAACGAAATTGAACTATTTGTAGTGAGGTGGATGGACCTAGAGTCTGTCATACAGAGTGAAGTAAGTCAGAAAGAGAAAAACAAATACCATATGCTAACACATTTATATGGAATCTAAAAAAACAAAATGGTTCTGATGAGCCTAGGGGCAGGATAGGAATAAAGACGCAGACATAGAGAATGGACTTGAGGACATGGCGGGGGGAAGGGTAAGCTGGGACAAAGTGAGAGAGTACCACTGACATGTGTACACTTCCAAATGTAAAATAGATAGCTAGTGGGAAGCAGCTGCATAGCACAGGGAGATCAGCTCGGTCCTTTGTGACCACCTAGAGGGGTGGGAGGGAGATGCAAGAAGGAGGGGATATGGGGATACATGTAAACGTATAGCTGATTCACTTTGTTATACAGCAGAAACTAATAGAACATTGTAAAGCAATTATACTCAAATAAAGATGTTAAAAATAAAAATCATGTGTCATAATGGCACCACAGTTCCCATCAACATCAGAGAAAAGACACTAGAGCAATGCTTCAAAAATTCCAACCTAGAATGCCATATTCATCCAAATTATCAATCGTGTGTGTGTGAGGCTAGACATGCAGAGTCTCAAAAATTTTTACCCCTCAAATTTCTCAGGAATTTATCAAAACGTGAGAGAGGGAGAAATTTATGAAGGAGGAAGAAGACCTGGATTCCAGGAAATGAATTCCCAAGGCGAAGCTATGGAAAAATCCTAGAAAATAAACATTTCAGATTGGAATAGGAGGGAGGAGGACCCCAGGAAGACTTAACTTTAATAAAAACAAAACAAAACAAATTAAAACAAAGCAAATAAAACCTCCCCAAATCAGGACTATTTATGGCTTGGAAAATTATATAGAGGCATCTTTCAGACTGCAGAATATGGGGAGGTATGGAAGTCTTGGCCAAGGATAAAAAATACAAACTAAGCAAATAAAAGAATTATTAGATATAAGAAAAAATTTTAAAGACAGTTAAGTGTAAAGTAGTATAATAATTGACTCAGCAAGTACACTGAAAGGATAAGAAGACTGAATGATGAGAACTATTAATAAAATCTTCACCTATTGTAACAAAAAGCCTATAAATAATAATAATGCTACAGATGGCAGAAGACACAACTAGAAGAATTTATCTGTCTCTTTAGCAGTATTTGACTTTTAAAGTATGTACCTGTTTGATAAAAAGACAAATATCAAAAATGGTATACATCATATCTTAAACATGAAAAGAAGTCATCTAGATTAGTGCTATCCCACTGCTGAGGAGGCAGATCAGGAGGGCACTGGGGGAGGAATGGTAGCACTTAAGCTGAAGAATGTTAAGATTTCCAGAGTGCCCTTACTTCAAGGGAATCATGTGTGCTAAAAAGCTCTATACCTATCCACCACTATATGCACAATGACTAACAGCATATCTGGCACATAGTAAGTGGTAAAAACATTTATTGAACAAATAAATGCATGAATAAGATAGTTTGTATACAATGATCAAAGAACACCCAGCAGACAAAAACATGGCTAGAGAGGAAGGTCTGTGGAGGAAACTAGTAGAACTTAAAATTAATGAGGCAGGGACTTGCCAGGTGGTGCAGTGGTTAAGAATCCGCCTGCCAATGCAGGGGACACGGGTTCGATCCCTAGTCTGGGAGGATCCCACATGACGCGAAGCAACTAAGCCCACGCGCCACAACTACTGAAGCCCGTGCCTAGAGCCTGTGCTCTGCAACAAGAGAAGCCACCGCAATGAGAAGCCCATGGACCAAAAAGAAGAGCAGCCCCCACTCGCAGCAACTAGAGAAAGCCCGTGCACAGCAACGAAGACCCAACACAGCCAAAAATAAATAAATAAAATAAATTAATTAAAAAAAAATAAAGTTAATGAGGCAGACAGAGGCCAGACACCGGAAGACTCCAAATGCCAAGAAATATGTACTTGATCTTGTGTGCAACCAAGATATGTCAAAAAGTTTTGAGCTAGGGAATACTGTGAATAAGATAATGTTAAAAAATTCGTCAGAATACAGACTAATCTGTGAAAATACATGTAATATGTGTAGGACCAGGAGTTGGGTTTTTTTTTGGCAAAACTGGAACTATATCAAGGTTCCTAAAAGCATATCAATCTTTGAAGCCCTTTCCACATAATAAAAAATAGTATGGAGTGTATATGCCCATGACTCTCTCTCGCCCTGTCACAGCTCACCCTTCCCCCTCCCCATAACCTCAAGTCCGTTCTCTAAGAGGTCTGCGTCTTTATTCCTGCTTTACCCCTAGGTTCTTCATGACATTTTTTTCTTAAATTCCATATATATGTGTTAGCATACGGTATTTGTCTTTTTCTTTCTGACTTACTTCACTCTGTATGACAGACTCTAGGTCTATCCACCTCATTACAAATAGCTCAATTTCGTTTCTTTTTATGGCTGAGTAATATTCCATTGTATATATGTGCCACTTCTTCTTTATCCATTCATCCGATGACGGGCACTTAGGTTGTTTCCATCTCTGGGCTATTGTAAATAGAGCTGCAATGAACATTTTGGTACATGACTCTTTTTGAATTTTGGTTTTCTCAGGGTATATGCCCAGTAGTGGGATTGCTGGGTCATATGGTAGCGCAGTAAGGTAGATAGCTAGTGGGAAGCAGCCGCATGGCACAGGGATATTGGCTCGGTGCTTTGTGACAGCCTGGAGGGGTGGGATGGGGAGGGTGGGAGGGAGGGAGACGCAACAGGGAAGACATATGGGAACATATGTTTATGTATGACTGATTCACTTTGTTATAAAGCAGAAACTAACACACCATTGTAAAGCAATTATACCCCAATAAAGATGTTAAAAAAAAAAAATAGTATGGAGAATATTCTATGGCTATGTATTGTAATTCATCCAAAAGTATATATGCCTAAATTACTTAGCCTGTTGCTGACTTCCTTAATCTGTTTTAGTCCTAATAATTTTGACCATTCAGTCTATTTTTTAATAAACACTGCATACAATAATGATAGAAAAACAAAAAGTTAAATTATCAATTAAAATACAATTACCAATATGGTGTACCAATGAAAGACTTCCGTTTGGCAATTGTAGCTGTTATCTGAGCAGACACTCCAAAATCAGCTATTAAAAAAAGAGACACGTTTAGAAAATAAAATAAAGTAAAATTATTTAAAAGTAACATATAATTATTTCCATTAAATTAATTTCACAGAAATGAGATATTCTCAAACATCACATTAAAATTTGTAACTCTAATGGACTAGCATTAAAATATCACAAAATAGTGCGTATGATAGCCAAATGGATTCCCATACATCCCCACATGAATCAAATGACAACAAAAGTCAAGATCAAATAATTTTGATGAGGAAGAGACAACTGAGAGAATCTAACCTGCCAGATTTAATGTTATAATTTCTAATTCCCAGGACCTGAAATTCAAGGAAAATCACTGGAAGGGACCTTAAGTAGGAATACATTCCATTCACTTCCTGCCAGACACATAACAACTGACATTAAAAAAAACAAAATCTCTATTGGTAAATCTATCTACCGTGAAAAGACAAACAGAATATTCCCCAAAATCTTACCTTAGCAATATATTCTAATACCAATAACAATCACTATCAAGAAATTTATTTTTATGTCAGTTTATTTTTATGTTGCTATTTTTTAAGTATATTGAGTTCTAATATTTTCTAGTTTTTTTAATGATGATTTCTAAATCTTTATAAACTAAGACATATTATATATAGGATGCCTTTGAGTAAGGCACATAATATTGACACAAATTTTAAATTGCAGATGGAAACTGTTCACTAAGCCATCAACAGTTAGATAACTGCTTTTCTCATATTTAGAGGTAGCTTAGGAAAATTTTATTATACGTAAATTATGATACTTTTAAATCTGATTAGTCCCTATTATAGGCTATAGGTCAAAATAGTTTAATCATATTTTTAGAAGATAAATATTTGCTTGAATTTTGATTTTATAGTGATATGTAGTTCAAAATAATTTTCATATTTGTTATTAAATACTTCATTTAATATCTAACAGACATAACTTTGTTTATAAAGTTACTATACTGTACATGTTTCCTGTCTTAAACTTTCAGATTAAGTTATTATTTAGGTATTGAACTATTTTGATAACTTGACAATCAAAAGTTACAAAATAAAAGTTACAGTTTCAAATAAAGCACGATTCAGCATCTAAATTACGTTCTTATATAACTAATACAGTGTTTCATTTTAAAAGCTTGTGTAAGCAGGTAGGATTTTTTGCATTACTGAGTTTTTGGCTTTTGTTTGTTTGCCTTATTTTTTGGTCACAAGGTAATCTCGTATAGATTTCTTACTAGAAGTCCCACTCCTAGGGTTAGAGGTGAAAGAATTTTTAAGGGATATTATTTCACTATATCTTTATAATGAATCTGTCCCATGTGAAGGATAGACTTTATCCCCACTTAAGAGAAGAAGAAATAGATACAGAGAGATTACATATGTCATGTCCCGCAGTGAGATTTCCACCTAAAGATATATAGATGCTGCTGAGGGAGGGGAAACCTAGTCCTGGAGAGGAAAACATAAACTTACTATGTTTTGGAATAAATTTGTGCAAGTGACGAAATTAAAATTTACTTACCTAATTTCACATGACCATTATCCGTTAACAGAATGTTAGCTCCCTTCAAAGTGAGAACATTTTAGTTAAAGTAGGAAACATTTTATCAGAAAGCACATATAGAAGATTAAATATATATATTTAAAATAATCACAAGTGGCAGGCTTAACCCTAGAAATACTGACGATTTATAGTAGGCCCAATTAAAATGTTAAACCATTACATTCATAGGAAAATTTACTGTCCACTTTTTAGGCAATTTGACTATCCCTACATAATGTTCTGCCTTGCAAAAAGCTGCTATTAAAATAATATGAATGTTATTATGAAAGTGGCATATTAGTTTTAATCTGAATGCTATTTTCTTACTGATTAAGTGCTGTCACTATACTAAACTGTTACCTTACAATGGCATTATTCAGTTCCTTGAATTACATGTTAAACTTCATTGCCATTTCCTGTCCAAATCCACCAAAACACATCTCCCTTTCTAGGTACTTAACATCAGTTGAACCAATGCTAATGTGTAAGACTGAACCTTACTACTTAGTCTGTGGGGCTGTCTATCCTAATGTGTCTCTGCCCAGAGTATGGGGCCATTCAATACATAAACAACTAGGCACAGTCCCACAGAATTAAAATGTCACCTGTTTGCATGACCTAGCAGCATTTTTATCCACTTTTGCTTCTTGACCTAAGCTCAAAGAAGAAGGTGATAATAATGACTTCATCTTCAAAAAACTGAGAGCTTTTGGAGGAGGTAGAAATACTGCCTCTCAAAGGTACTACAGGCTCCCCACCCCTGTCCCGCCTCTGGGCAACTTTTAAATGAGGAAGCAAAAGTAATCCGCTATGGTTCAGGATGCAATCAATTTTGTAAGTATAAGGTCGGGGTAACAAATACTAGGAAGCCCCTTCCAGCCCCCAAAAGAGGAAGAAATAACCCAAACCTGCACCCCTTGATATTACTGCAACTCTAAGGAGTAATGGGAGAAATGAGAAAAAGGAAAAAGAAACTAGAGTAGGGATTTCAACTTGAATCAGGCCCTAGCTATCTAGACTTCTGCCAGAGTCTTCAGTTTGGTCTTTCCCCAGCTCCAGATTAATTTTTCTAAATTACAGTTTATATCATGTCACCTGCACTTATAATGCATTCTTCCATCCATCCATCTAGGTGTCCATTCATCCCTCTCTCCCTGAGACTACTAGCAACCAGATGCTACTTGAAGCTCTGGGGTTATAGTAATGAAAAAGTTCCAGCTCTCAAGGAGTTTACATCTAAGCAGGAGAGAAAGAAAATCTAAAAACAAATACACATACACACACACACACACACACACACACACACACACACACACACACGAATGAATGAACCAATAAATGATTCAAAGCCAGGTAGAGATAAGCACTCTGAAGATAAAGCAGGAAGGGAAGGCCTCCCTAAGGCAGGAATATTTAAGCAGAGATCTAGTTGAAGAGAGGGTGCAGAGTCATGCCAAAATCTAGAAGAACATTCCAGAAAGAGGTAACAGCAAATACAAAGTCCTGGAACCAGAATGAACTCAACATATTCCAGGAACTCCAAGTTTAGTGTGCCTAGAACAGAATGAGTAAAATGAAGAAGAGTATGAAATGAGGTCGGAGAGGAAAGCAGGGGCCAGATCATGCATAACCTTAATGGCCACGGTAAAAACATCTGAATACTGTACTGAGTATGGTGGGAAGCCAACCGTGGTTTATAAGCAGGAGAGTGACAAGATCTGATTTACAAAGGTCACTTTGGTGTGAGGTAGAGAACTGACTGTAGGATCACTCAAGAATGGGAGCAGGGAAACCAGTTAGAAGGCTAGTCCAGAAGTCCAGGTGAGATATAATATAATGGTGGCTTAGACAGGGTAGAAATAGTGGTGATGGCTAGAATCTATCCAATTAGGCCCAAACTCTGAAGTCCAGCGCACGAGTTCTTGCATAGTGGAGCACCAAACCTCCTGGCCAACACCATCTCTTATCACTCTCCTACATTCTCTTCTCTTCAATTATATGGTACAGCCTTTATACCCCCTAAAATGACCCCACACTTTCTGACCTCTGTATCTTTGCTCACACTGTTCCTTCTGCTTAGAAGGCATTCCAACTTCCATTTCTGACAAAAATCTATCAATCCTTCCAGATCATTTAAGTGCCAATGACACAGAATCTTTCTTGATACACTTATCTTCTTAGGATCTCTCCCACCTTTGAATCCAAGGCTCTTTGCTTATGTCTTTTAAGTGGTTTATGAACAATACTTAGGGTAGAGGATCTCAGCAGGTGATCTGAGAGTCCACTGAAATTTCATGCAAAATTTGAAGGCATGTGCACAAGAGCATTTTTGGAGGAGAGAGTCCATGGCTTTCATCAGACTCAAAGAGCACATGATTCCCACACCCACATCCCCTGCAAAAAAGGGTTAGAACCTTTATGTTAGAGAAAACAAAAGGGGGAAAGAAAAAGCAGGAGGTAAGATGAATGAGGAAGAAGAAAAGAAAAGAAAAAATAAACAACAGAGAAAATATCCAGGCTGGGAAGACGGCAGTATCTTTGGAAATAACCTCAGAGTCCCAGGATAGGGGTGGTTTACCACAGCATGGCCCGTGTACCTGCTCTCCTCTGCCAGTTAAAGACCAGCAGAAAAGGTCAAGGCTTAGTTTATCCATTTTTATACATTATTAATGACAGTTCCTTAAGATTGCCAAAGTTTACTACAATATTCAAAGCATGAAACTTCCTAAAGACTGTAACTTAATGGAAGCTATGGACCTAATTTGCATTTTATAAATAAATAACTACAAATAAGCTAAAATGTGTTATTAAAACATGAATCCACAATTGTACACTTTAAAAGGGTGAATTTTATTGTATGTGAACTGTATCTCAATAGAGTTGCTTTAAAAAAATTAATAAACCCTTCAAAGTATCACTCAATTTTATTATAGTAACATATTAAGATAACAAATTCATCAAACAGAATAACTGATACAATTTTGCTCAACAGTTTGGGGTCAGAATATTTAAAAATGAAGAAAGGGCCATTAGGTAAACATATGATATATACCTTTATATCCCTGTGCATTTTTCCTTTACTGTGAAGATAGTATAATCCCTGGAGTTTCAAAAAAAAAAGAAAAATTAACAAGACTTTACTACAGACACCCTTTGGGATTTAAAGTCATCAATGAGTAGTATTCTGTCTTATTTATTTACTCATCACAGAAAGCACTAGTGATAATCATTTTATTTTACCAGAGTATCCGAAAAGATAAAAGAATCGAGAAAATGAGAGGCGGAGCTCAGTCTGAACCACTAATTTTCCTAAGAGAAATAATTTTCACTAAACTCTGCAAATAGTTTGAAATAACTTTTTAAAAGTAAATATCCAATTTGTATCAGAATGAGTTTCAATCCCATAAGAATGCTTAATTTTCAAGCTTTTCTTTGGTATTAAGAGGAACATAAAAATAAATAACCAATCCATAGTGCTTAAATTTTAGGAGGTACATTATGATACTGAAGCTTTAACGTGTTTATTTGCAAATATAATTTGAGTTTACTACACAACTTTGAAATGTATTAAATTCAAGAGTTTACCAAACTAGAATATTTAAATCCTTACTCTGCTTAACAGGTAATGCACAATAATTAAACATTTAATTTAATAAAGAACATTACTTTTTAATTAACATTGAATTTACCTGTAGTGTTTCTCTGCTAACATATGCAATTTGCAGTTCTGACAGAGGTCCCGTTACTATAAGAGGAAAAAAATTAATGTTAATAAAATTAGTCAAAGTATGTTTTTCAATAAGAGACAAAGATTACAAGTTCCACTAAGCAATAGACTTAATATACTTAAATTCTACTAAAAAGTAAGCTTCATGAGGGAAGGAATTTTAAAAAATCTGATTTGCTTATTGTATCCCCAGTGTTTAGAACAGTGCCTGGCATGGAAAAGCTATTCAGTGTTTGTGGAATGAATAAAACATTGAAATAGTCACTGAAATTAATTACATTTTCATGTTTACACCTGATCATATTACCTCTTAAATGTTAAAAGAAAGAAAGCATGGCCAAGACGTTTAGCTAGTTTTTATTAAAGCTTTTTAAAAAAACTGACATGTAACATTGACTAGGTTAAAAATCAATACTTTTCCCCTAAAATTATTAGCTTTATAGATATAAAATTAATACATGTTCAATATAAAAAAATTCCAATCAACAGAGACAGGTCTTTTCCTTATCCAAACCAGTATTACTCAATAATAAACAATACCAATAGTTTGGCCTATAGTCTACCAGATGACTCAATGCATACATGTTTTATATAGTACAGGTATGTAGTGCACAAACACATAAACATAAATGGAATCATATTACACATACAATTCTGAAACTTGCCTCTTCACTTATCATGGACATCTTTCCATATCAATATACATAGCTTAACCATATAATATTTGAATATTTCCTCTGTGCACATCTTTCGACTTATGAAAAACATTTAAATAGTTTTCTCTTTCTCGCTATTAAATCACTTTAGAATAAAGAAGTTAAGTTAGGCAGGAAAAACTATTCTAGAAACTGAATCAAATTCCAACCATGAAATCACGTGCTAGACAGCGATCTCCCATTTACCTAAACTTAACAGCTTTGTAAAGATGCGTAGTTCAGAGTACTTGTATTTTACAATGGTGGAAGAGAGAAATCTATTTCACTTAGATTCTTTCGGGGACAAGACTAAGCTTAAATGAGGATAAACCATATAGAAACTAACTTCCGTGGCTTGTAAGCCTACTCTCATCCAGTAAGATAGGCCTTCTTGAGATGTGTGTTCCCACAATACAGCAAATAAGATAACCTGAAAACCCTGAAAGTTAACACCAGGAAAAAAAATTTTAAATAATCTTTTAAATGCCTAGCTAAGCTCATAAACAGTCAGAGACTTGTCCAGAAGCCAAACGCAAAAACGAAAATGTAAAACAGAATGGTAAAAATGACAAATAGTCTAGTTGTCTCTTAGGGGAAGGCCAATCTCAGTAAGCTAGGGCTTTAGTTTTATCCCCTACATGGGCACAGAAGAAAAGGTTACAGCTCTGTAGAAGAAGAGTTAAAACAAACACCCACATAAAACCAGAATCCTTAAAGGGCTACACCCTCATTAAAATAGTGGACTAGCAGCAGATGACTAGGGATTTGTGTGTCACGGCCTGGGATCTGGACAGGAGAAAAAATGTTTCCTCTTAGAATTTAAAAGGCCTCTTCTTCACTCAGGTTTAGGGTTCAAATATATATAGAAAACAATGAGGTCACTGGGGTCCCAGGGAAAAAAAAATCCAACATTGTCGGAAGGACACACTCTCAAAAGCCATATGGAATTCCCCCTGAAGATGATCTCAAAATTATGAAACAAATGAGAAAAAAAATTCACCATAAATGATATAACAATGCATAAAGTTGTTAAAGGACAATATTAAACAGAAAGAAAAATGTTCAGTGAAAAATAGAGACAAAAAATCTATTATGTTGGAACAATAAAAGGTTCTAATGTTAGTTCTCAAAGAAAAAGTAAACAGAAGGAGAGGAGAAGGAACTCATGAAAAAATGTAAAGTCAAAAGTTGCCCTGCTGCCCTCACCCTCGTGGTCAAAATATGTCCATGAATTCTCTAATACATCCCCCTCAAGAGCTGGAACTTAATTCCCTTCCTGAGTGTGGGCTGGACAGAAATGACTTGCTTTTAAAGAACAAACTGTGGTGGTAGTAACAGAATGCAAATTCTGAGACTACATCATAAAAGGTTTTATGGCTTCCTCCTTGCTCTCTGGCATCATTTCCTCTGGCAGAAGCCAGCTGCCATCCTGTGAAGACACTCAAGCTGTCCTATAGCGAGATCCTTGTGGCAAGGAATTGAGACCTCCTGCCAATAGCTGTGTAAGTGAATCATCTTGAAAGCAAATCCTCCAACCTTAGTCAAGCCTTCAGATGACTACAGTTCCAGCCAAGAGCTTGACTGCACCCTCACGAGTGACCATGAGCTAGAATCATCCAGTTTGCAGACATTTGGTCCTGCCCCAAACCTCCCTAAAACTTTTGGTCCACACCAAAAGGCTCTTGATATTTGTTCATATTTGGTCCTGCCCAAAATGTCCATAAGACATTGGGTCCATGCCAAAAGATCCTTGATATCTGGTCCTGTCCAAAACCATGTGGCATGAACCAAATATGCTCATGGACATTCTGGACAGGACCAAATTTCAAGGATTTTTGGCATGGACCAAATGTCTTATGCATGTTTTGCCCTGTCCTGCAAGGGAAATCACCCAATTAAACCATTCTTGAATTCCTGACCCTTAGTAACTGAGATAATAAATGTTTGTTTTAAGATGACAAATTTTAAGATCATTGTTATACAGCAATAGATAACTAATATAGTTCTCCTTTCAGGAGAGTTAAATTTAAAACAATCATTTGGAGTAAATGATGGACGTAAGAGAAAATATAAAATTTGGCTTAATGGTACTTTATAAATAAGTGGAAATAATTTTAAAAAGGAGGCTTTAATCAAAAAAATTTTTGCAGATGGATCAAATTTGGTTTGTATACACCAGCAAAGAAACAAACAAAAACCCACAAGCACTGTGGTAATTAGAAAAGTAGAACTTGTCTTTCACCAAATAAGGTAATCCAGGATATTTATTCTACTCCCCATAGAATGACAACATGATGAAAGAGAGAGAGGAGAGGAGGAAAGAGACACACACAGAGAGAAATGGAGGTATATGTTTTATATGGTGATGCAAGTAGACAGCAGTGTAGACTACAGCCAAAGAGGAGTATACGTTGCCATGAGGAGGTTATCTGGTAGAAACCTGGGTGCAATCAGAGGTGTGCATACAGAGAAAGACAGGGTTTGGGGCTGCATATAAGCATGTATATTCTTAGCATGCATGTTTGAGAGCATCCAAGTTAATACGAAATTATTTCTTCCACTGACCCAGTTGCTGTATAAACAAATCAGTACTAACAGATTCATATTACTATGTTACTTCCATCAGAGGGATGAAATGGAATAACAATCATGACAACCTATCTCTGTAACTAAATTGGCGTTCTTGCTTCTTAATGAAGAAAGCAGAATCAGACACCTAAGACCAATCATGTATATCTGATGGGATTACCAGACAATCTAAGACTAAAAAATAAGTATGCTTAAATAAACTAAAGATATAAAAGAAGGGATGAAAAATTACAAGGAAAGAATAAGACAAAAAATGGAAAGAGATGTGAAATAGAACCAAACAATTTCTAGAAATGAAAAATATGGTCACCAAATTAGGTGTACAATCAGTGAACTGGAAGATGGTTACGAGTACCCTCAGTGCTCTGAGGGATTAAAAAGTGGAAAAATGAAGCTCACTTTAAGAGACATGGAGAGCTAATGTATATCGAACTGAAATTCTAGAAGGAGAGATCAGAGAACCTGAAGGAGAAAATATTTGAAGGGATAATAATTGATCATTGTCAGACTTGAGAAAAGAACTAAAATCTTGGACATAAGCACTTCAAGTCCCAAGCAGGAAAAGTAAATCTACATTTAGATACTAGAAGCACCAGAAATAAAGAGAAAAATCTTAAAAGCAATTACAAAGAAAGGAAGATTACCTGTAAAGGATCAAGTCAGCAGAAAGTGCCAAGAACTACAGAAACTAGAAGACAATAGTCCAGCATCTTCGAAATGCTAACAAAAATACCTGTCAATGGAGAAAATGTGCCTATGTCCACTTAAACTATCATTTAAGAATGAGGATCAAAGACTGAGAGTTTACCACTAGAGGCCTAGCTGAAAAAATCTTCAGGAAGAAAGAAATCAGTAAGTGTGGAAACAATAGTAGAGAAATTAGTCCAAATGAAGACAAAAAAGGGGAAAACAGCTTTTTGAATTTATAACAAGCTTCCAGAAATACCGTGTATGTTCTGCAATGTAAAATGATGACAAATATTTCTCAATTTTCACTAAACCTTTGAAATCAAAATGTCATTCATAAAAAGGAAAATTTTCTCAAATATGAAGAATAGCCACACACCTAAAAAAAAATATTCTCAGAAAATAACTTTTTTTTTCTTGCCTCCTTTGTCATAGATTAGTTGACCATAGGTGTGTGGGTTCATCTCTGGGCTTTCTATCCTGTTTCACTGATCTATATTTCTGTTTTGTGCCAGTACCATACTGTCTTGATTACTGTAGCTTTGTAGTATAGTCTGAAGTCAGGGAGTCTGATTCCTCCAGCTCCGTTTTTTTTTTTTTTTTTTCAGTACTTGGGCCTCTCACTGTTGTGGCCTCTCCTGTTGCAGAGCACAGGCTCCGGACACACAGGCTCAGTGGCCATGGCTCACGGGCCTAGCCGCTCTGCGGCATGTGGGATCTTCCAGACCGGGGCACGAACCCACGTCCCCTGCATCGGCAGGCGGACTCTCAACCACTGCGTCACCAGGGAAGCCCCAGCTCCGTTTTATTTTCCTCAAGATTGCTTTGGCTATTTGGGGTCTTTTGTGTCTCCATACAAATTTTAAGATTTTTTGTTCTAGTTCCATAAAAAATGCCATTGGTAATTTGATAGGGATTGCTGAATCTGTAGACTGCTATGGGTAGTATAGTCATTTTCACAATATTGATTCTTCCAATCCAAGAACATGGTATATCTCTCCATCTGTTTGTCTCATCTTTGATTTCTTTCATCAGTGTCTTATAGTTTTCTGAGTACAGGTCTTTTACCTCCTTAGGTAGATTTATTCCTAGATATTTTATTCTTTTCGCTGCAATGGTGAATGGGATTGTTTCCTTAATTTCTCTTTCTGATCTTTCGTTGTTAGTGTATAGGAATACAAGAGATTTCTGTGCATTAATTTTTTATCCTGTAACTTTACCAAATTCATTGATTAGCTCTAGTAGTTTTCTGGTGTCATCTTTAGCATTTTCTATGTATAGTACCATGTCATCTGCAAACAGTGAAAGTTTTACTTCTTTTCCAAGTCGAATTCCTTTTATTTCTTTTTCTTCTGATTACTGTGGCTAGGGCTTCCAAAACTATGTTGAATAAGAGTGGTGAGAGTGGACATCCTTGTCTTGTTCCTGATTTTAGAGTAAATGCTTTCAGTTTTTCACCATTGAGAATGATGGTTGCCATGGGTCTGTCATATATGGGCCTTTATTATGTTGATAATGCCCTCTATGCCCACTTTCTGAAGAGTTTTTTTTTTTTAATACATTTACTTATTTATTTGTTTTTGGCTGAACTGGGTCTTCATTGCTGCACGCGGGCTTTCTCTACTTGTGGCGAGCCGGGGCTACTCTTTGTTGTGGTGCACAGCCTTCTCACTGTGGTGGCTTCTCTTGTTGTGGAGCACGGGCTCTAGGTGCGTGGGCTTCAGTAGTTGTGGTACGTGGGCTTCAGTACTTGTGGCTTGCAGGCTCTAGAGTGCAGGCTCAGTAGGTGTAGCACACAGGCTTAGTTGCTCCGTGACATGTGGGATCTTCCTGGACCAGGGCTCAAACCCGTGTCCCCTGCATTGGCAGGCAGATTCTTAACCATTGCGCCACCAGGGAAGCCCTCTGGCGAGTTTTAATCATAAATTTGTGTTAAATTTTGTCAAAAGCTTTTTCTGCATCTATTGAGATGATCAGTAGGTTTTTATTCTTCAATTTGTTAATGTGGTGTATCACATTGATTGATTTGTGTATATTGAAGAAACCTTGCATCCCTGGGATAAATCCCACTTGATCATGGTGTATGATCCTTTTAATGTGTTGTTGGATTTTGTTTGCTAGTACTATGTTGAGGATTTTTGCATCTATATTCATCAGTGATACTGGTCTGTAATTTTCTCTTTTTTGTAGTATCTTTGTCTGGTTTTAGTATCAGACTGATGGTGGCCTTGTAGAATGAGTTTGGGAGTGTTCCTTCCTCTGCAATATTTTGAAAGAGTTCGAGAAGGATGGGTGTTAGCTCTTCTCTAAATGTTTGAAAGAATTCACCTCTGAAGCCATCTGGTCCTGGACTTTAGTTTCTTGTAAGATTTTTAATCACAGTTTCAATTTCAGTGCTTGAGATTGGTCTGTTTATATTTTCTATTTATTCCTGGTTCAGTCTTGGAAGGTTGTGCTTTTCTAAGAGTTTGTCCCTTTCTTCCAGGTTGTCCATTTTATTGGCATAGAGTTGCTTGTAGTAGTCTCTTAACGATGCTTTGTATTTCTGTGGGGTCTCTTGTAACTTCTCCTTTTTCATTTCTAATTTTATTGATTTGATTCCTCTCCCTCTTTTTCTTGATGAGTCTGGCTAAAGTTTATCAATTTTGATTATCTTCTCAAAGAACCAGGTTTTAGTTTCATTTCTTTGCTACTGTTTTGTTTCTATTTCATTTATTTCTACTCTGATAATTATGATTTCCTTCCTTCTACTAACTTTGGGTTTTGTTTGTTCTTCTTTCTCTAGCTCCTTTAGGTGTAAGGTTAGACTGTTTGAGATTTTTCTTTTTTCTTGAGGTGGATTGTACTGCTATAAACTTCCCTCTTAGAACTGCTTTTGCTTCATCCCATAGGTTTTGGATCGTCGTGTTTTCATTGTCATTTGTCTCTAGGTATTGTTTGATTTCCTCAGTGATCTCCTGGTTATTTAGTAGTGTATTGTTTAGCCTCCATGTGTTTGTGTTTTTTACGGTTTTTTTTCCCTGTAATTGACTTTTAATCTCATAGTGTTGTGGTTGGAAAAGATGCTTGATATGATTTCAATTTTCTTAAATTTACTGAGGCTGGATTTGCAACCTAAGATGTGATCTATCCGGGAGAATGTTCCATATGCACTTGAGAAGAAAGTGTAATCTGCTGTTTTGGGATGGAATGTCCTATAAATATCAATTAAATCTGGTCTACTGTGTCATTTAAAGCTTGTGTTTCCTTATTAACTTTCTGTCTGGATGATCTGTCCATTGGTGTAAGTGAGGTGTTAAGTCCTCCACTATTACTGTGTTACTATCAATTTCCTCTTTTATAGCTGTTAGCATTTGCCTTATGTATTGAGGTGCTCCTATGTTGGGTGCACATATATTTATAATTGTTGTATCTTCTTCTTGGATTGATCCCTTGATCATTATGGAGTGTCCTTCCTTGTCTCTTGTAATATTCTCTATTTTAAAGTCTGTTTTATCAGATATGAGTATTGCTACTCTGGCTTTCTTTTGATTTCCACTTGCATGGAATATGTTTTTCCATCCCCTCACTTCCAGTCTGTATGTGTCCCTAAGTCTTTAGTGGGTCTCTTTTAGACAGCATATATACAGGTCTTATTTTTTTATCCATTCAGCGAGCCTGTGTCTTTTGGTTGGAGCATTTAATCCATTCACATTTAAGGTAATTATCAATATGTATGTTCCTATTACCTTTTCCTTAATTGTTGTTTTTTTTTTTTGTGGTATGCGGGCCTCTCACTGTTGTGGCCTCTCCCATTGTGGAGCACAAGCTCCGGACGCGCAGGCTCAGCAGCCATGGCTCACGGGCCCAGCCGCTCCGTAGCATGTGGGATCCTCCCAGACCGGGGCACAAACCCATGTTCCCTGCATCGGCAGGCGGACTCTCAACCACTGTGCCACCAGGGAAGCCCTTGGGTTTGTTTTCGTAGGTCCTTTTCTTCTCTTGTGTTTCCCACTTAGAGAAGTTCCTTTAGGATTTCGTGTAGAGCTGGTTTGGTGACACTGACTTCTCTTAGCTTTTTCTTGTTTGTAAAGCTTCTGATTTCTCTATCAAATCTGAATGAGAACCTTGCTGGGTAGAGTATTCTTGCTTGTAGGTTCTTCACTTTTATCACTTTAAATATATCATGCCACTCCCTTCTGGCTTGTGGAGTTTCTGCTGAGAAATCAGCTGTTAACCTTATGGGAGTTCCCTTGTATGTTATTTGTCGTTTTTCCCTTGTTGCTTTTAATAATTTTTGTCTTTAATTTTTGTCAATTTGATTACAATGTGTCTCTGTGTGTTTCTCCTTGGGCTTATCCTGTCTGGGACTCTCTGTGCTTCCTGGGCTTGGGTGGCTATTTCCTTTCCCATGCTAGAGAAGTTTCTGACTATAACCTTTTGAAATATTTTCTCAGGTCCTTTCTCTCTCTCTTCTCCTTCTGGGACCCCTATAATGTGATTGTTGGTGCATTTAATGTTGCCTCAGAGGTCTCTTAGGCTGTCTTCATTTCTTATCATTCTTTTTTCTTTATTCTGTTCTGCGGTTGATTTCCACCATTCTGTCTTCCAGGTCACTTATCCGTTCTTCTGCCTGAGTTATTCTCCTATTGATTTCTTCTAGTGTATTTTTCATTTCAGTTGTTTTATTGTTCATTTCTGTCTGTTCTTTAATTCTTCTAGGGTTTGTTAAACATTTCTTGCATCTTCTCGATCTTTGCCTTCATTCTTTTTCTGAGGTCCTGAATCGTCTTCACTGTCATTATTCTGAATTCTTTTTCTGGAAGGTTGCCTATCTCCACTTCATTTAATTGTTTTTCTGGGGTTTTATATTGTTCCTTCATCTGGGACATAATCCTCTGCCTTTTAATTTTGTCTGTGATTGTGGTTTTTGTTCCACAGGCTGCAGGACTGTAGTTCTTCTTGCTTCTGCTGTCTGCCCTTCAATTTTTTTTTTTTTAATAATACATTTGAAAAATTGTTTTATTTTATTTACTTATTTATTTTTTGCCTGTTTTGAGTCTTTGTGGCTGTGTGTGGGCTTTCTCTAGTTGTGGCGAGCGGGGCTTACTCTTTGTTGCGGTGCATGGGCTTCTCACTGCGGTGGCTTACCTTGTTGCAGAGCATGGGCTCTAGGTATGTGGGCTTCAATAGTTGTGGCACGTGGGCTCAGTAGTTGTGGCACCTGGGTTAGGTGCTCTGCAGCATATGGGATCTTCCCAGACCAGGGCTCAAACCCATGTCCCCTGCAATGGCAGGTGGATTCTTAACCACTGTGCCACCAGGGAAGTCTCAGAAATAACTTTTCATGAAGCAGAAATGTTCCCATGTTTTTCCTTCTGGCTTTCTTTTGGCCATGTGGCACGGCATGCAGTATCCTAGTTCCCCAACCATGGATCCAACCTGTGCCCCTTGCAGTGGAAGTGTGGAGTCTTAACCACTGGACCACCAGGCAAGTCCCTCCTTCTGGCTTTCAAGGCTCTCTAGATCTGACCACACTCTCCAAATACACCCCAGACAGACCAGTGAGAGTGATCTAACATGTCACACCTTCACATCACTGTGCTGCTGGAGTACACTTGTGTCTCTTCTTTGTATCCATGGTTTACCTATCTTTTAAAGACCAATTTAAAGCCCACTTTCTTCATTAAGCCTTCTAAAACAGTTCCAGAAAATCTATCCTTTCCTGTTTCCTATTCCAACTGAACTGACTATATATAATATACCTTCTTTAGAATTAGCAAATAATTCAACTGTGTGTAATTTCTCAACTTATAAAGTGAATGCTCCTTTCGTCTGTATATATCTTTTTTTTTTTTCGTCTGTATATATCTTAAATTTCCTTATGTATCCAAATAGCATAATGATAAAACACACTTTCCTCAAAACAACATTAATGTTTAACATAGTAAATAACTGTATTTTAAGAATTTCTACTTAATCTCTTTCACATATACTTCGGTCTTACCATGATAAATATCCTGTAAAGAACCACCTCCACAAAACTCCATGCAAATCCAAAGTTTATCTCGCCTATAAAAAGAAAATAAGCATTATCACATTTTCATGATTAAAGTTATTTGAAGTAACAAGTATTTTAAGGTCGTACGCCAATACCTTGAAAAACCACATAAATGCAATGTGCTAAGAGAAAAGCTAATATCTATGAGTAAACGAATTACTTAACATAATGTGTTGCTGTAACTCAACCCAAGGTTTTAATCCTTAAAATACACGATTTGTAGGATGTAAAGATGTCATTTGGCACATCCAAATGAGAGAAAATGTCCCTTTAGTTAAAAAGTCCCCTCCCTCACAGTTTATCCATCTACCCTATGACTGCATTATAAAAGTTAAATGTTAATTAAAAGGTTCATACCAAAAATTACATAGAGAAGATTCATCAGAGAATAGCCAATACATCTCAAAGTGTATCACTTTGATGGCTCTTCTCATTGACAAAACAGACAAAATGTAAACTTTACCCTCATATCTAGACTCAACAAAGATCTTTCCAAAATAACCTTTGTTAAAAATTTATCACTCACTTGTCTTTAGTAGCATTTCTCTTTCACATTCACATTATAAGACAGCATAACCACATAGTCACAGGAGAAATAATTAGCAAAGCCATAATCTCTTATTCCTTTGTTGAATCATTCATTACTTCATCTCAAAATGTAACAGGAAATGTACTATTCTTGGGGGGCAGAGATGGAATAGAAAGTCTCTGAACTCAGCAAGCTCAGTCTAACACGGAAGAAAGATTCTGCCTTAATAATATGTTGGTGTCTCTTACCACTGCATTCACAGTGCCTAGAAGGATACCAGTAAATGAATACCTTTTTCATAAATTAATGAATGCATGAGTAATTGAAATAATAAACAAATCGATTAGTACCAGGATCAGCAAATTATGGCCAGTGGGCCAAATCTAGCCTGCTGCCTGATTTTGTATAGCCCAGGGACTATGAATGGTTTTCATATTTTTAAACGGTTGGGGGGGAGGTTTCAAAAGAAGAATATTATTTCTTGACATGTGACAATTCTGTGAAATTCAAATTTTAGTGTCCATGTGAAGGTATGTTGGAATACAGTCACACTCATTCATTTACATATTATCTATGGCTGTTTTTGTACTAAAACAGCAGAGGTGAGCAACTGTGACAGAGAGAAACATACGAAGTCCACAAAGCCTAAAATATTTACTATATGGTCATTTACAGAAAAGGTTTGCTGACCCTTGGACTGTATTATAGTTTGATTAATGCACAATTCAGGCATGTATAAAGTTCTGTGAGAACCCAGAGGTAAAAATAATTAGGAGAGTCAATGGAAATTTTAAGGGAGGAAATAACATTTGAGTTGGGTCTTGAAGTTAAAGTCGGAATTCACCACTAAGAGACAGGGAAAGGGCCTGTGCAAAAGAATGAAAATTTGATGACACATTTTAGAGACTGTGGGTGATTTAGTGTGAGTTGAACTCAGGTTACCTGAAGAGAGAATGGCAGGAAGTGAAGCTAGAATAGGCTGAGGTCATACTGTAAAACAGTGGTTGGTTTGTATATTCCTCCGTTTAGTTACTTTCATCTGGATAGTCTCTAGTTTGTCAATGTCTCTTAAAATGTGGCACCCAGAATCAAGTACTAGTCTGAATACTGCATGAACAGTGCATTAACAAGTGGAGCTGTTATCAGGATTGGACCACATATGGCAGTGGTGGTGTGATTAAGCAGACCTGAGAGGTGAGCTGACTTGGTTGGGTGTGATGGACCATGCACCATATATCAAGGGAACACAACCTGTCAGTGTGAAGGTCAGCAAACTTAAAAGAGTACAGAGTAAAAAGTACCATGATTTTAGAGGCAAAGCTGAAGATAGTGAAGCCCAGAGAAAGAAATCAGGACCTCAAATTCACAGGTGGTCCACATACCAGTGAAACTGAGTCATGACTGCTGACGGTAAAGTATGACCTAGTTGCCCAGTGGCCTGGTTTGAATAACTCACAGAATGGATGCCTGGGGGCTGGCAGATGCATGGTCTCATCCGAAACGATGAAGGCATTTATGACTGGTGACTGTTACACAGGGAGAAATCTAAATCCCCCTGAGAATCAAATAATTATGTCCTTTATATGAACACTTCTATTTCTTATTAACTTCAGCTTCTTAGCAACTGCATTCAACTGCTGGTTTGCAGTTTGAAGTTAACTAAAACCTCTAGATCTTTTTTTACATAGAAGTGGTCAGATGAGTTTCCTTTCTAGCTCCCTATTTGTATATCTGGTTCACTGAAACTATGCACAGGACCTTGTCCTTATTTGTTAAATTTCATCCTTAAAAGGAAAAAAAAAGAAGTTTTCACATGCATCTTATTAGCTCTCCAATTATTTTACTTAAAATAATTGGAGACACTATTGTGACACTATTTCTAAGTGTAAATACACCCCTCCTACCCCACGCTCCAGAAGTCGTTGGTTAGAAAGCCCCTAATCAGGAGCAAGAGCTTTGCGTATAAACTATGTGGACCTGCACTACTGAGTTTACTAATGAGCTTAAGGAGCATTAGGAGTAACTTTTCCACTGGTGACATGAATGGCACTCTAACTACGTAGACTGCTCAGAATGACCATTTGGCACCTCTCTGTGCCTCTGCTTAAACTGAGGTATAAAACTGGCAAGTCTATCAACCAATATTCTTTGAAATGATGCTTAGACTCCAATTTAATATGTGTAATGCAGGATTTCATAGCCTGATCTCTCTAGACTGAGTCCTTCCTCTAGAACAGTGATTCTCAAAGTGCGGTCTGGAGGCCTCTGAGAGTCCTGGAGATCCTTTCAGGGGGTCAGCAAAGTCAAACTCATTTTCATAACAACACTAAAAATTATTTGCCCTTTGCACTCTGTCTTGAAAATACAGTGGAGTTTTCCAGACACTACAGGAGCAGGAAGTGTGATGATGATGTCATCCCTCTGACAGTTACTGGAATATGTGCTTATGTATTCTTGTTTCAAATGTTTCTCAATTTTAATATCTAATATAGTAAATATCAATAGATATAACCCACACAAACCAAAGCTCTTTGGGGGTACTCAATCATTTTTAAGAGTGTAAAATAAAAGGGGTTCTAAGACCAAAGTGCTTGAGAACTACTGCTCTAAAATATTTTCACATCTGCTGCACATGAAACTTTCATATAAAATTCCTGCCTCAAGGGCTTAAGCAACAGGCAGCAGGGACTTCTCACATCTCACAGAAACTGGCTGAATTGTTTTGGGGTCTGCTCAGGATAAGTAAACTGCTTAGTAAAGGACCTGGACTATACGCCCAATGAACGTAAGTTGTTTTCTACTCCTTTTGTTGTATTTTGTCTTGTTGTGTTTTATTTATGTGAGGCACCTTAAACTGCTCCTGGAACTCAGTGAAAGTGTAATTAAGTAAACTTGCCTTTTTCTTTTTTTTAAGAAAAAAAATAGAAGAGAGATGGGATTGATTTGACATAACTTCTTACTAAAGTAATGCTAATCACCACTTCCTTCCTATAAGCGCTCACTAATTATGTGATTAATAATTTATCTTAGATGTTTGCTGGGGACAGATGACTGACATCAAGTTTAACAGTCTGTATTTTCTAGAAATCACCTTTTCCTTTCCTTTGCAAATTGGTCAATGCTGATCACTAATCTTTTGACACCCCTCCTATTTGTCAAGACACTCACCGACAGTGGATGACAATCATGTCTGCTATATTTTCAGTATAGTAATGAGATATAATTTATATAAATCTAAAAGGCTTACATTCATTTAAAGTGTCTGGTGCTCTATAATTATCTAGTCACCTATCTGTACTTCAATTCCTTCTTAATAATGCTTTTATTAAGCATTATTTTCCTACCCTTTCCAGTTTGAAAACAATTCTCCTTGTAAAGAAAATGGATGCAGGAAATGAGTTCTCTGCTTTCTTACATATTTCAATATTATACCATCCTCTACTTGAAGCTGGTCTACTCCCTTTCCCACCTTGCTTAAAAACACAATTTTCTGTTCACTCTATGTAAAATGACTTTCCAACTTACAGACTGAGAAAAAAAAATCATAATTATATATTTAATACTTTACCTTTTAAGATGCCTAAAACACTTTACCTTTACAACATTCTATTTAGTTAAGTCTGCTATTATCAAAAACGCCTGAATATTTAGAGTCTATTAGAAAAATGACTTCCATCTGTTCTAAGAATGTCTCTCTTGTGATGGTAAATCTGCATTTGCTTTTGGTCACTCACCAAGCCATCTGCCTAACGGGAAAGGACTTGAATCAGATCAGTCCATTTGATGCAGGCCAATAAATTACAAAATCTTTGTCCCTGGGTATCTGAACTAAAATAAAATTAATCACTGAGGTAAATATACAATATATCACTATTAATTCTCTGGCTCAACAAATCCTTATAATTCTTCTTTCTTATTCTGTAAAATTATCTTTCTATATGACAAGGAATAAAAAAATAAGTAGAGGGGGGAAAAGTTCACTATTTTCATCTTCTAGTTCAATGTTTACTAGAGCATATAGGAACTAACATTCTAATAACTATTTCATTAAATTAAAGAGGTTATCATTTCTAAAACACACCTTTTAATCTTCCCACACTGAACTAAGTATAATTATTTATGTATTTTGCCCAAATATAACATGATTTAAAAAGAAAAATAAAATATGAGCATGATCACCAAGGATAAACAGCTCTCAAACGTCTGCTAGAAACTAGCAGACCAGTCACTCTCCCGGGACAGGATGCCTAGTCATGCCCCACACTGCTGTACCCTGTACTTTACTGTAGGCTATCTTGTTGACCAAAGCACTTGCCAATGGCTACTCCATCACATTCAGCAAAATAATTCAACTGTAACCTCAACTGTCAATGTGAAAAACGAAAAGTTTAATAACTGCTAGATGTTTTAGTTTAGGATAGCTCATGTTAATGTGTGCTGAATTAAAATGTTGTGGTTCATTTTTAAACAAATAGGCAAAAACGACCGCATTCCAAAAAGTTATACGTAACCCATCCACCTTCTTCCCCTTTAACAATGAGGGGTAGCTATGTATTCAGAGGATACAAGGTGACCTATTTCTCTATAATTGTACTTAACACTCCCAGTTTGGCATAATATTTGACAAAGAACGGGTCACTGGACAGCAGTCCTATGTGAAGTATGTTCCCCAAAAGAAACCACTGCACAGTTAAATCAGTTTTAGAAATGTCATATACTACAGTCTTCTCTTCTCTTGGAAATTAACAACGCCACTGGTATTTTAAGGTCTCTGAGAAATCCTGTGGGGGGGGGGGGAGTGGGGCACAGAATAGAAGGAGAAAGGGAAGGAGGAGGTGTGGAGAGGGAAGAAAAGGTGGGAAAAGGAGGAGGAAGATTAGAAAGAGGGGAAGAAAGGGGATGGAATGTTGGGAAGGGGAGAATGGAGAAGAGGAAGAAGGGGAAAAGATAACAGAGCAGAGGGCAGAGGGAAAATGAAGAAGAGAAAGAAGAAATACAACTTCTCTAATTTTGTTTAGTTCGCTACATCCCCCAATTATTTTTTCCATAGACCCATTTTTTCACATATCAGCATCCCTCTGAACAGATGTTCCGTAGAAATACCCCAGCAATACTGGTATAAAGAAGTATCTCATAAGGTAGTTCCACCAAATTTCTTAAAGAGGACCATTAGTGAAAAACTGGTAAAATCCAAATGCAGTATCTTAGTTTAGCTAACATATTGTACCAGTGTTAATTTCTTAGTTTTGACAAATGTCCCAGGGTTATGTAAGATGTTAACACCAGGGAAAGCTGCGAGAACTCTTTGTACTATCTTTGCAACTTTTATGTAAATCTAACATATTCCAAGATTAAGTTTCCTTTTTTAAAAAAAGACAGTAGCTGGGTATAAACTAAAGTGACTTAATTTACTTTATTTTCATAGTGTGAGCATTCAAAAACGCATTTTCAGTTAAGATTCTGTGGTTTCCCTGGCAAGTCCTGTCTCTGGCTCTAGAAAAAAAATTTCTTCCAGTTTCTATATAACTCAAGGGACTACAAGTCCTGGCAAGTCCTGTCTCTGGCTCTAGAAAAAAAATTTCTTCCAGTTTCTATATAACTCAGGGGACTACCATCTCTTTCTTGGATTACTGTAATAAATGTACCGTATAAAATTAACTGACTCCTTGTCTCAATACCCTACACCCCAAGTCCATTCCCCCATAGAATATACTACCTCTGTGTTAAAACCTTCCAACAAGTATGCTCAATACATATAGGTCCTAATTAAGGCATAAAAGGTTTCTTTTTTGCCTAAATCTCCACAGCCTTAACCTGCTGAACTACACCCTTTCCCCTTAAACTGTAATATGAGATTATTTGCTATCTCCTGAACACTTCATGATTTTTTCATGCATCCATTTCCTTTGTCAGAAATTACAATTTTCTACATACATATACACACCACAGTAAATGCATACTAATCCTCTAACACCCAGTATTTGGGAATAACATCATTCAAAGAGCTCTCTCTGATTCCCTTTGACAAAATCAGATATTCTACCACATCTTTATCACTTTATATCTTACGTCAAAATGATTACTGCACCCTAGCATTGCAATTATTTGCTCATGTCTATTTTTTCTATTCAGTAGTAAGCTCCTTAAAGGCAAGGACTGTTTTATCTATCTTAACATCTCCAGAAATCAATACAGCACTCTAGACATCCTAAGAAATAATGTAAACACACTTTGTAAGTGGTGATGATTCATAAATATATTATTACTATGAGTTAAATCATGTTCATCTAAACTACTACTCTGGATTTCAAAGGTTTAAAATATCTGATCTAAATAAAAGTGTTTTCGGTGCATGGATCTGACCTTCTGACAGCTCATCTTTTGAGGATCATTTGCTGTTCGTCAAAGCTGAGCATTATGAGTTCAGACTAGAAAGGAATGTTCCAATTTTCTTAATTTATTCTTAAAGGATATGCTGGGCGAAGGAATGCTTAGAAGAATCTGAAGTTAAGATCATTCTTTGCTTAAAAGAAGCAATCGTTTAGCTCTACTGAGAATAAAGAATAGGTCTATGGTGATTTAAATCTGTTGTTTTGTAAATATACACACAGAAATACACAGATAAAAATATTTACCACACCAGGTCTATTTACTTTAAATTCTAAACTTTCAGAGAAAAGTTTTCTCTATCCAGTTCTTGTTGTACAGTATGTGTAATTAGGCACTTAATAAACACAGGCTTTTAATGATGTTGAAGAGCAAGTAAGGACGGCCCCATCAAGAGTATCAGGCTTCTCTTTCTTACAGGAGCTCAGTCTCAATATTCCTTTGGGAAGTGAGCATAGCTCACTATAACCCTGTTATAAAATACGCTTCTGAACTTAATTATTTGCTGGTCATCTATTCAGTAAATTCATAGGGTTAAGTCTGATTTCCTGGAGGGGAAATTTATTAATGGTCAAACCACGTTACTTCAGTTTACTCAATTTTTTGGTCCAAATTTGTTATAATAGGCTATAATGCAACAAGATAGAAGGAAGAAGGTCAATAAGAACAGTATATATTTTAGGGGGTTTGTATCAAGTTCAAACAAACAAGCTCATTGCCTTCTGAAAACTCATTCAGTAATGAGAAAGAAGCCAAGAAACCATGTTCCCTCTGAGACTAAATCTGCCATTTCCGGACTAAGTAATATGTACACCAAAAAGACTGCTGGCTAGGTACCTGCAGAGCCAGGTTTAAATCCCAGCACCAACAATGAGTAGCTGGATAACCTAAAGAAGTCATTTATCCAGCAGTCTCTCTTCTATCAGCAAAAAAAAAAAAAAAGTGGGCTAAGTGACAAGACCTCTTGGTCCCTTCTAGCTCTAACACCCCACAAGGCTAATCATTATCCCATAGTCCAAATTTGCCTGAGTCTAGACTTTAATTAGTGAAGCAGGGAAGAATTTCTATAGAAGAAAAGAGCTAAAGAAAGAGAGGATTAATCGCTGTTCCACATTATACTACCAATTGCTTTTGTATCACTTTCATCAACTATACGTTACAGAATAAAATTATATGTTTAAATCAGTTTTCCTATATCAGATCATACAACTCCAAATGAACACTCTTTATTTAAAAAAAAAAAAAGAATGACCCTAATTTTGTCTGTTTCACGACGGTTTCTGGGCAGTTTTGCTCTCTGTATCCTTATACTTAGATTAAAATAAAAGTATCCTCTAAAAAAAATCCATCGAGTTACACACAAAACAGAAACTTGCACACTGTTCTGTATGTATACTATGCTTCAATTTAAAAGGTTTACTTGTAAAAAAAAGGATATTCAAAATACAGTCAGAATACATGGTTCCTGATATCTAAAAGTAAGTACAATTGTTGTTAGGCATAACCTCAAATTGGCTCTCTTGTAGCATGTCTCATGGTTAAGGTTAAAGAGTGTGTTACTACAGAGTTGTGCTATTTTGCCCCAAGTCTCAACAAAAATGAATACAAACCCAGAAGGAATTCTGTATTCCGGTAACAAGATCAAACGTTTTGCTGCCTAACCTGTGTGGGAAGGCTCTTGCCTAAGTAACCCAGAAAGTCAAATGTCCAGTTTAGCTTAATGTTACTTTTTGAATTTTGAGGGGTGGGGTGGGTGGGTGTGAAGTACTGGAAGTTTATTTGGTCAGCTTTTTTGGCAAGGAAGTAGAAAGGCCAAGTCAAAAGTCATGTGATCCATAAGCACAATACCACAGAAAGAACTAGGACCCTCCTCTGTCAATAACTTGAAATGAGACTGTGAACTAAATACTCGATGTGAAACTCTCAAACACCTTATTTGTAAAATGGAAATAATATTTACCATAGAGTAATATTCCTAAGAGCGTTGTTGAAAAGATCAAATTAGGCACTAACCTGACGGTATTTAAAAAACAGTTAACAGTAATAGTAATCATAGCAATAGTAGTAGCAATACAAGTTAACATTTATTGAGCATTTATTATATGCTCTAACCATTGTTCTTAACACTTTACTTATACTTACCAACTACCCTTGTAGTTATCACATCATGTATCTATTATTATTATCCTTATTTTATAGATGAGGAAATGGAGGCACAGAGTGGTTAAGTAATTTGCCATAAGTCACAAAGTTAGTAAGTGATGGAGTCAGGACTCAACCAACCCAACCAACCTGACTCCAGAACTCAAGCTCTAAACTACCAACTATACTACTGTCTCTGTGGCAAAAAGATCATGCTCATTTCACCACACCAAGGTTGCCATGTAAGTGGGTGGGGATCTCCTGGAATAACAGGTTAGGCTTTGGATGGTCCCATATTTCTGGAAGACTCAGAACATGTTTGAGAAATTCTCAGTTCAATGTCCCTGGGGAAACACAAAAACTCTTAAAAAAAGATCTGTTTGCTCTTGGGGGAAGAAAACTTTGTAATGCTTCTCCCAAATGAGTCTAAGTAGGATCATTTTGTTAGGACCAATAACAGTGAAACAAATTGTTTTGAAGTGACAATTTACATGTGTTGGCAGAAATCAGTTATTTGTATCATGAGCTTAAATGATTGTAAGGGACTTCTTTGAGCTGATGGAGTAACTGCCTGTGCTGGGTCTGTCCATAAGATAAAAACTGATGCAGAAACTGTTGTTAGGTTGTTGTCTGAACCACCCACCATTAAAACAGTTTTAAACTGGCTGTTAAAGAACCCATTCAAAATGTTTAACAGCCACTGACCTCGGGGTAGCACCTGTCCCTACGTGAACTAAAGTCCCATTAAACCCACCCTTTGACCTCGATGAAGGTGGACAATCAAAGCTATCCAAGAGCGGTTAGAATCAAGAAGAGCTGGTCCGCCTGGCCTTTCACAAGCTGGAAGGAAGAGAGGGCAGAAGTGCCCCGTCTTTTCCATATGCTGTGCCTGCATCAGAAAAGAAGTGTTTTGTACTTGGCTCACAGACAGAATGGGAGCTGTAATAAGATACATCCTTATTCTTACCCTACAGTATATGGGAACCAAACAGAAGAGTTTTTTAAATACCTAAGAAAACATTCTCTAATCCTTCCCCTTTGGAAGGAACCTTGGAAACAACTAGGTCACAGTGCTCAACTCAACTGCATACAGAAGTGAATGGAAACGCAAGATCTGGCCTTGAGGTCATCCCCTATGGAATATGACCTGGGGAACCTGGCTTGGTCCTGCCAAACCAAAACAAGGGGCGGCAAATTCAGTCCTTCTAAGTTCACTTTAGGACCTGGGAAAATAAGAAGTTAGTAAAATAATTATAATTCCTAGTCCTCTGGATAAAATGAAGGGAAGGGATGATGCAATACTTTGAGGCTAGAAGCACAAAAGAAAAAAAAACGTTCTAAAGGTTCTAATAAAAACAACAGATATACTTTGTAAATTCACCCAAGACTAGAAGAAAGGGGCAACAGAATGGCGTATTTAGATCTCTTGTCTACCACAGGAAGACTAACCATAAAGGTCAGTTTTTACTTGCCAGCTTCCTCACTGAAACTACACCCAGAATTCCCAAGAGTATAACAGACAAATCATGGACTATGGTATGGGGTACAGAATTAACATAAAGAGGTCATAAATAAAAATTCCATTCATATGAAGATATCTTATTTTCAAAGCATGAAGAAAACTACAAAACTTGGTATTAGAGCTAACTTTATTTTGTTAAATGTATTAGGTGATGGAAATCATTACTGCTTTTCATAAGGGAAACAAACAATGTACCTGAGATAGCTTCCAAAATAAGCAACAATATTTGGGTGCTTACAGTCTTTCATCATAATAATTTCTTGCTGCACAACTGCAAAGTCTTCTCCTAGAATAAAAAATAAGCAAGTTGAATATTTAGTAGGTAAATTTCAAAATGTCGATTTCTTTCAAAACATAAAAAATGTTATTGATATTATTTTTAATGACAATTTCAGTCCTATCTTGACAGAAAGTAAAGTACAATGATTAAAAAGTATGAACTCTGGTCCCAGACTATGTTGGATTCAAATCCCAACTCTGTCCCTTACTAAGCTGTGTGAACTTGGGCAAGTTACTTGACCTCTCTGTGCCAATTTCTTCCTCTGTAAAATAGGGATAAAACTAATAATAATCTATCTTATATGGCTATTGTAAGGGTTAGGTGGGCTAATGTATGTAAAATGCTTAGAACAGTATCTGACACAGAGTAAGCACTAGATAAGCATTTGCTATTATTACAATTATGCCATCATATAATTCACTAGAAATACATTATGTTTTCCCTTTCTTAGCAAATAACATTCAATATAATTTTATTTATTTATTTATTTTTGGCTGCGTTGGGTCTTCGTTGCTGCGTGTGGGCTTTCTCTACTTGTGGCAAGCAGGGGCAACTCTTCGTTGCAGTGTGCGGGCTTCTCCTGTGGTGGCTTCTCTTGATGCGGAGCATGAGCTCTAGGCACGTGGGCTTCAGTAGTTGTGGCACGCGGGCTCTAGAGCGCAGGCTCAGTAGTTGTGGCACACGGGCTTAGTTGCTCCGTGAACCCGTGTTCCCTGCATTGGCAGGCGGATTCTTAACCACTGCGCCACCAGGGAAGTCCCAACATTTAATATAATTTTGCACAAGGAAGCAATTCTTTTTTAAGTTAGGGCAGGAACCCTTATACACTGAGACTATCAAAGGTACCTCCACAGCTCTTTTGGTAGAGCTGAGAGGCCTTACTCTAGCAGTACTGGTTTACCAGAAGCCCCCCCCCCCCCCCCCCCCCCCCGCACCACCACCCCTGCCACAGGCTTATCCTGTATTCAAGTGCCTTGCTCCAGCTGTGCTGGGATGTAGAATGGGATTGTATTTAAGTCTGGTCAGACTATCAGCAAGTATCTCTCTCCTTCTACTCCCTCCCTGCCCAAATTCTTCAAAATAAGATCTGGCAGTCCTGTAACAGTGTCACACATGTTCCTGGTTCCTGAATGAACATTTGTCATGGAGAGAGACAGAACTGCCATGAATGCAAATGTGGTAAACCAGAGACTAAGCAGAAAGAGAACACGCGGAAGTGCTTACATTGAAATCAAAGCAGCTTTGTATGACTAACTCAGTTTTTCAAGCATTATATACTATGAATAGCCTGATTAAATGTATATTAGTGGCAGAATCAAAAATAGGTTTCCCAAACTAAAGTTTAAATTGTAAATATGAGGTTGTTATGGCAAGCCCTTGACACTTCTGGCCTGGCATTTTCCTACTGTAAATGTAACAGGCTTGAAAGTAGCCTAACCATGAACCATCTGAACTCAATATCAAAACCAACCTTACTGCCCCAGTGACAAGGGAAGAAGTAGTAGAGAAGATACAGTATGTCAGATTCGTAATTTCTGCAATGAAATGGGTACAAAATCAAAGTTTTCCAAAGGGAGAATAGAAAATTTTTATGCCTTCAAAATCTCAAAAGAAAATCACTGAACTAGGATCTTCTGGGTTTACTTCCCACCAGTAAGAATTTCTGATTCAGTATATTAAGAAAAATCCAAGATAAACATAATAAGGCCATAATGAGATGAACTCCAATTTTCAGGGATATATGAAATACTTTGAAAGTTCTAAATTTTGCTTTTCACCTGCCTTTCGATTATACTTTTCCCCAATTCAGTGACTGGGTTACATGAGATCAAAGTTGATACAGTCAGCCTGAACTCTAGGACTAGTTTAATAGTTAGAGGACAGCAGCTCTCTTTCTAGGAGCAGCCCTGAAGCTGTTAGTCGTCACACAACCTCCAAGGCAGCCAGCTTTAGAATAACACTGACCTGCAGAAAACACTGAGAAGAAACACGAAAAGGGGGGAAGAAGGAAGGCACATGACCAGTGTAATTGAGCTACTACAGGAAGCCTCATCTGCCTGGTAATTTTCAGATATACCTGTTCATGACCAATAAACTCCTTGTACTGTTTAAGCCACCTTGAGCTGTGGTTTCTATTATACCTGTAAGCATCACTGCATCAATGTCTTCATGTCTATGTCCTCACTGGAATGTTACAGCATCTAGGACAGGAATGATACCTTCATCATTTCTGTATCCCTAGCACCTAATATGCAATCAATGAAGTTGTTACCTGAATGAATCATAATAAGAGCATAATCATAATCATAGCACATAATTCTACTACATGATGACTCTAAATCAGGAGCATCTGCTTTGGGTTTAATTTCATCCAGTTATTAGCATGTTTTATACAATTGTTTGTTTGCTACTCCTGTGGTTTCACTAAAATCTATGAATGGCTTTTTAAGCCTTCAACCATGTCTTTCCCAGGAAATGTTGTTGATACAAAGTGCATCCTTTTTGTCCTATTAAGTCATCCCCACGTGATTATGACAATGGCCAAATTAAATTCAGTATTTTTGTGGGGAAAAAATCCAAAGAAAAATTCCACAATTTGATTTTTAAAGGTAACTGAAAAAAGGTAGATTTGGGTAGGAAAAAAGAAAGCAGTTTAATACATTAATTAATCCAAAGGAGCCTAACAGAGTTAAAGGACTTTCTTCAAAGTTCAAGAGAAATACATTCTAAAGGATAAATTAATAGCCCCCCCAATGGGATGGTTAGATAATTTTGAAAAATTCTTTCCAATTCTGAGAGATTATGAATTTTCGGTAAAATTTTTGACATTAAAATGAAGAATACATCTTCCAAAGGATGGCAAAAATAAAAACAAAACCTAATTGAGAAAAATAAGCAAGCCTACAAGTAGAGCAGATCATGAATAAATCAAGTAGACAGGCAGAAAAATACAGATTTACACATGCAAAGTTCTCAGAATAAACATGACACAATACTACGTGTTCAATAAATGTTAACTATCTGTAGTAGGCCGAATAATGGCCCCAAAGATGGCCAGGTCCTAACCTCTGAAACCTGTGAATGTTACCATACATGGCAAAAAGGGGCGTGCAAGTATGATTAAGTTAAGGATCTTGTGATGGGGAGTTTATCGTGAATTATCTGGGTGGGCCCTTAATGTAATCACAAGTGTCCTTATAAGAAGAGGCAGAGGGAGACTTGACTATAAGAAGGCAAGGAGCAAGATGCTATGTTGCTGGCCTTGAGGATGGAGGAAGAGGCCAAGAATGAACGAATGCAAGGAATGCAGCTCTAGAAGCTGGAAAAGGCAAGGAAATGGATTCTCCCTTAGAGTATTCAGAGGAAGGCAGCCCTGCTAAGACTTTGATCTTGACCCAGTGAAACACACTTTGGACTTCTAGATTCCAGAACTTTAAGAGAATAAATTTGTGCTGTTTCAAGTCACCAAGTTTGTAGACCTTGTTAACATAGCCACAGGAAACTAATACGTGATTACTATCAACATTATCACTTTGGCAGAGCTGGCTAGCCATTCACAAATAATCTGTGCTCTCCCTTCCATAATGTGGAAGTTACTGGTGGGAGGCAATTATCCCATCAAAAGACATTTCCCAGTCAACATGACGTGCCAAAGAGAACAGTTCTTGCCAATGGAATGCGAGCAAAAATAATGTGTCATTTTCCTACTCTTTCTTTTCCCATTAGCAGGCTACATGACACTGTGAGGTCCCAGAAAATGCAAGTCTGGGTCCCTGAGTCACCCAAAGAAAGAAAGTCATCCAACAACTTGAACATCTGCTCTAAACTATTGCATAAACTTGAAATAAAATTATATTATGATCTAGCTTAGTTATTACAGTAGTTAGCATTATCCTAAACTGATATAATTACCATCCATTTACGAAAAAGGTTGTCCAAACCGTAGGAGGGGCTTCACAAATGTTTTAGTGGGTTAACAAACACGAGACTCTGTCCCTCTAATAGAGCACAGATATAATGAACAAGATCATAGGCATTTCTATTTGCTTTTATTTTTTATACAATTTATTTTTTAATACAATGCTTTCCTGTAAAAAGCTATATTTAGTCAAATATGTGAGAGCAAAAGGACACTTGAATGTTATGGGGGTGGGTCTCTCCCTGAAAACTACAATAAAACATAGACTCCCTAATACTTCCTTGCCTTGTTTGTTTGTTTATTTATTTATTTATTATTAGTTTTGGCTGCATTGGGTCTTCATTGCTGCACGCAGGCTTTCTCTAGTTGCGGCAAGCAGGGGCTACTCTTTGTTGCGGTGCACGGGCTTCTCATTGGGGTGGCTTCTCTTGTTGTGGAGCACAGGCTCTAGGTGTGTGGGCTTCAGTACTTGTGGCTCGTGGACTCAGTAGTTGTGGCTCATGGGCTCTAGAGCACAGGCTCAGTAGTTGTGACGCCTGGGCTTAGTTGCTCTGTGGCATGTGGGATCTTCCTGGACCGGGTCTTGAACCCATGTCCACCTGGCAGGTGGATTCTTAACCGCTGCGCGACTGGGGAGGCCCTCTTGCCTTTTTAGATACAAACTGACAATCACGGTATTTCCAACATTTCATACAGTTATTTACTTTTTTTTTGACGAAATAATACATAATCTTAGATCAAACTGATAACCAACTAACTGCCTTTTTGGTATGCCTAATTATTTTCACTGGCATCAACTGTATTAAGTTTATAAGACCTACTCTTCTTATCATTAACATAAGCACGTTGACAATAAACTATCCACTCACATTTTTTAAAAATAAGCAAAAAATTCAATAAAGCAAATAATTACACAATCACTCTTGTTAGATAAATATGGTAAAGCTGTTGAAACAGAACTACTGGCTGGGAGGTAGCGTTACCATTTTGTGCTTTTTAACAGTTTATGTATCTAAGTCCGAGTAATTGTAATGAAAGCAACTGATGTGTATCTGCACACTGAGTGGAAGTAGAGGTTATATGAAAAACAAACAGGGGAAACGTAAGGATTATCTGTATTGGGAGGTGAAACAACAGACAAGTCTTTAGGAAACCAACTCTTGGTCTATTTGTAAACTGTGTATCTTCTGTTTCTGTAGTTCTTTCCCCTATGAAGGAAACAAGTTTACATGTCACCGTCAATTACCTTTTGTTTGTTGTTTCTTATTTCAATTCTTTGTTTTTTTATGTCCCTTTAGTCATCTTTATATCTCTCTTCTAAATGATTAACATGTTCATGACTCTCAGAAGCTGCCATGGTTTTCCAGAAGTGTCTTGACAAGTGTCATGATAATGAAATAATTCTTTGCAGTATCAAAAGTTAATTTACATGGTAACTAACAATAGAGATTAGAATTGAAAATACTTTTAATTATAATTTTTAAAGAGTGTAAAGGAAGCTAACTTGTTATAGATCTGATTTACCTTTTAGCATGTAAGTATGTAAAGAAATATGTGTGTGAGTGTGTATTTGTGTATATATATTATTTGTGAAAATATCTAATGCTTTCATTTGGGTAAAGATGAATAGTTATTCTTAGGACGTTCCCTGCTGAGAAGACATTCAACAACCACCATACACTGAGCAGCTAATATGATATAAAAGAGAACGTACTGGAGACCATGAGTAGAGTTCCAGAAATGAACAAGACTTTCCTTGACTTTAAGAAACTTACAGGAGACATAAAATGTGCACAGTCATAACTATAACAGCTTAAAGTCAAACCTTAAATAACTCCCTTCTTTCTTTATCTTTTTTTAAAATTTATTCAACAGATCGTTACTGAACAATTATGTGCCAGCAATGGGACTGCATCAGTAAAAAATAATACAAACAAAAATCCCTGACTTTTTCAGAGCTTATATTCTAATGTAAGTAGACAGGCAATAGACAAAATAAATCAGTAAAATTGTATAGCACATCAGAAGGTGTTGAGTACTAAGGTGAAAAATGAAGCTCAGGAGGGAATAGGGATTTAGTAGGAATGGCTAAAGAGAGCAGGTGAGGAAGATGAGATTTGACTGAAGATACAAATGAGGGAAGGGAGCCACTGAAAAGGCTCAAGCTGCTCAGCTTTTTCTAGGAACAGTGAGCAGGCTGCTGTGACTGCAGCGGAGTGAGCTGGGAGAGAGTGTAGAAGATGAGGACGAAGAGGGGGCACATCATATATGAGCACTTTGGCTTTTACCCTGAGACAGGAATCTGTTGAAATGCTTTCAGCAAAGACCTGACATGCTAATCTGATTTAAAAGTATCACTCTGACTGCTGGGTAGAGCAACGGTGGAAGCAGGGAAATCATTTAGAAGATTATTTTGGCCCCGCTGCTCAGCTTGCAGGATCTTAGTTCCTCAACCAGGGATCGAACCCGTGCCCCCTGCAGTGGAAGCGCAGAGTCCCAACCACTGGACCACCAAGGAAGTCCCTAGAAGATTGTGTATTAATCCCTGGAGATGTGCAGTGGCTTGCACCAGGGTGGGAGCAATGATGATGACAAAATGTGATCAGCAACTGGATCTATTTTGAAGACAGAGCTAACCGGTTCAGTCTGGTTGGGGGTGGAGTACGGGAAAATGAGATGAGTTAAATATGACTTTCAAATTTATGGTCTGAGCAACTGGAAAGATGGAGTTGTCATTCACTGAAATGGATAACTCCCTCATTTCTATAACATTAAATCTATACTTTGCTGCTGGACTCACCATGTCTAGCACAGTGTCATGTTTAAGGACATATATTTTGGAATCAGAATATTTAACTATGGGGACTTCCCTGGCAGTCCAGTGGTTAGGACTCCAAGCTTCCACTGCAGGGGGCCCTGGTTAGATCCTTGGTCGGTGAACTAAGATGCCTCATGCTGCGTGGTGCGGCCAAAAAATAAATATATTGAACTATGAAACTTGGTTTCACAACTTTCTGGTTGTATGATCTTGGGCAAATTCATTCGTATTCATATTCTCTCTCTCTGAGTTCAGGTTCCTCATTATGAAACAGAGATAACAGCGTCTCCCTCTTAAGGTTATTGTAAGGATTAAATGAAAGAATACTTGTTAAGTACATAGAACAAGGCCTCAAACATAATGTTTAATAACTATTACCTCTATTATTATCACCCAGTATGATTTGTTATTTGTACTCCTACATCGTTTCTCCTACTCTTCTCCCTCTTACTCTGCTTCATCCACACTGGCCTCCTTGCTCTTCCTTGAATATCATACACAGCTCCTGACTCAGAACCTTTACACTTTCTATTCAGCTACCTGCAGTGTTCTTTTCCACCCAGCTGCCTTGCTTTCTCACTTCCTCCAGGGCTCTACTCAACCGTTGCCTTTAAGATGAGACCATCTCTGATATCCCTACATAAAACTGAAACCCACAACAACTCCACAACACCCTTACTCTGCTTTATTTTTCTCCACTGCACTTATCACATCTAATATACTATATGTTTATTTATTCACTGTCTCCCAACACATAATAGGGGCACTTAATCTGAAGGAGTTAATGAATTATTCCAGAAGTATGAAGCAATTGAAACCCACAAGTGAAAAAAATAAGGTGGTATGAACAGTAGAAATACAAAATTCTCACTATTTGCAATATATATGATTGTGTTCCTAGAAAGCAAGCAAACAAAAATCAGCTGAAAAAAATGACCAGAAACAAAAAAAAATCCTCAAGTTAACAAATGAGAATACATACATCAAATTAAATTGTGTATCTAAGGAGAAGCTTTAAAATGTGTAGGCCACATTTTAATAAAATACTTTATTTATAAGTATTTTGGGAGTTAAAAGACCTGAAAA
The DNA here is from genome assembly GCF_949987515.2 of Delphinus delphis. NCBI lineage: Eukaryota > Metazoa > Chordata > Mammalia > Artiodactyla > Delphinidae > Delphinus > Delphinus delphis. The sequence goes on along the minus strand of NC_082694.2, from coordinate 58,930,289 downwards.
AAAAAAAGGAAAGACACTTCACTTGTGAACAGAAGAATTTACTATGGTAAAGATGGCAATTGTCTCATGAATTAATCTCTGAATTAATGTAATTCCAATCAAAATACCAACTGAATCATTTTTGAACATAAAAAAATATAATTAAATTCATCTGGGAAAAATAAACATGAGGGAACAGTTTTGTAATAGGTATTATTTTAAATTAAGTAGCTCTTATTTAAGAATTGATATACCCAGAAGAATTCTCATCTTCTTGATTCTTTGTCTATTGTGGATCATGTTAAATGTCCTGTGGCCAGAGAGACAAGGAAAAGAAACAAAAATCATGCAAGTCGGAAAGGAAGAAGTAAAATTATCTCTTGCTTTCAGATGTTATGACCTTACATGTAGAAAATCCTAATAATTCCACAAGAAAACTGTTAGAATAAATGAATTCAGCAAAGTTGCAGGATACAAAATCAACATATAAAAATCAGTTGTGTTTATATACATAAGCAATGAATAATCAGAAAAGGAAATTAAGAAAACCTCAATTACAATCTCATAAAAGAAGAATAAAATACTTAGGAAAGACCTGTACACTTAAAATTACAAAATCCTGATGAAATAAATTAAAAATAAATAAATGGAAAGATACCCCATATTCATGGATTAGAAGACTTAATATTGTTAAAGTGTCCATACTACCCAAAGTGATCTACAGATTCAATGTAATCCCTCTAAAAATCTCAATGGTATTTTTTACAGAAATAGGAAAACAACCCTAAAAGTCACATGGAACCACCACAAAGGTTCCTGAATATCCAAAACAATCTTGAGAAAGAAGAACAAAACTGGAGGCCTCACACTTCTTGATTTCAAAGCATATTACAAAGTTACAGTAATCAAAACCTTATGGTACTGGCATAAAGACAGACATATAGACCAATGGAACAGAATGGAGAGCCCAGAAATAAACCCACACACATATGGTTAACGGATTTTCAACAAAGGTGCCAAGACTACAGCATGGGGAAAGAATAGTCTCTTCCACAACTGGTGATGGGAACAATGGATATCCACAGGCAGGAAAATGAAACTGGACCCACCTCTTACACCATACACAAACATCAACTCAAAATGGATTAAAGACTTAAACCCAAGACCAGAAACAATAAAACTCCTAAAAGAAAACATGGGGGGGAACATCTCTAACACTGGTCTTAGCAATAATTTCTTGGATATGATATGAAAAGAACAAGGAACAAAAGCAAAAATAGACAAGTGGGACTACATTAATCTAGAAAGCTGTTGCAGAGCAAAAAGGCAACCTAAAAAATAAGAGAAAATATTTGCAAACTATATATCTGATAAGAGATTAATATCCAAACTATATAAGTAACTCCTACAACTCAATAGCGAAAAACAAACAAACAAACAAACCCCAAAACAAACAAAACACCACCAAAAAACCAAACCCTGATTAAAAAATCAAAGGGCTTGAATAGACAATTCTCCAAAGAAGACGTTACAAATGGCCCACAGGTATATGAAAAGTTGTTCAACAACACTAATCAGAAGGGAAATGCAAAGCAAAGCCACAATGAGGTATCAACTCACACCTCTTAGGATGGCCACTATAAAAAAAATATAGAAAATAACAAGGGTTGAAAAGGATGTGAAGAAATTGGACCACTTGTATACTCTTGGTGGAAATGTAAAATGATGCAGCTGCAATGGAAAACAGAATGGAGGCTACTCAAAAAATTAAAAATTGAACCATCATATAATCCAGCAATACCACTTCTGGGTATTTAACCAAAAGAATTAAAATCAGGATTTCAAAGATATATTTGCACTCTTATGTTCACTGCAGCATTATTCACAATGGCCAAGAGATGCAGGAATGGACAAAGAAAATGTGGTGTTTGTACTTATATATATAATGGAACATTATTCAACCATAAAAAAGAAGGAAATCTTGGCATATGTAACAACATGGATGAACCTTGAGGATATTATGCTGAGTGAAATAAGCCAGTCACAGAAGGATAAGTACTATATGATTCCACTTATGAGGTACCTAAAGTAGTCAAACTCATGGAAACAGAAAGTAGAACGGTGGTTTCTAGGAGCTGGGCAGGGGGTGCGGGGGGTAGTGGGTGCAGCGTGAATGAGGAGCTGCTATTCAGTAGGGCTAGAATTTCAATCATGTTGGGGATCTTCTGTACAACATTAAGCTTATTGTTAACAATACTGCACTTTACGCTTAAACATTTATTAAGAGGGTAGATCTAATGTTATGTTTTTCAACACACACGCGCGCACACACACACACACACACACACACACACACACACACACACTGTCCTATGGCCAGAGGAAAAAATTTAAATTTAAACTATGGGGAACAAATAAGATTTCTCATGCCCATGTTATGGGTACTTACTCACAAATCTTCCTCTATTTTAAACACAGAGAAACGGGAATATCCATTTATGCTATATGTAAAAGTATTTTAACTATAAGACGAGTTTTAATTTACCTTTTAATATGATACGTGGTACCATTCGAAATACACAATTTATAAACTCCATTTCATACTACAGAAACAATAAATGGAAATAATATTTTTCAGTAAAACCACAGCTCACTACCCAGAGCTGATTCCCTTAAACAAGCTGTCAATTATTATCTCAAACTACAAGAATACCAGGAAATCCAATTACTATCTTAAACTAGGTACCATGAAATCCAATGGCTGGTTTTAAAAAGATAAAATTGGGACTTCCGTGGTGGCGCAGTGGATAAGACTCCATGCTCCCAACGCAGGGGGCCCGGGTCGATCCCTGGTCAGGGAACTAGATCCCACAAGCATGCCGCAACTAAGAGTTCACATGCTACAACTAAGGAGCCGGTGAGCTGCAATTAAGACCCGGCACAAATAAATAAATAAATAAATAAATAAAAATAAAAAGATAAAATTGGCTTTAAGTAATTACAACATATAGTTATAAAATATTTTTTGTAAAACCACAGAACCAGCACCTAATTTTTAGTTTTTGGAGAAATAGTCAAACTATAATTAATACCACACAGAAATATAAAGGAAGTGTTTAATAATCCTACTGACTTCTTGATATTTCAACATATGGAAAAATTAATTATAATAGCAATATTTGTATTTTTAAGGATTGAGAATGAAGAAAATGACTCTTCAAATATTTCACCTGATGAAAATAACTGATAAAGAGAAAAACCACATAATGCTGCAGGATACAAAATTAATGCATAGAAATCTCTTGCATTCCTATACACTAATGGTGAAAAATCTGAAAGATAAATTAAGGAAACACTCCCATTTACCACTGCAACAAAAAGAATAAAATACCTAGGAATAAACCTACCTAGGGAGACAAAAGACCTGTATGCAGAAAACTGTAAGACACTGATGAAAGAAATTAAAGATGATACCAACAGATGGAGAGATATACCATGTCCTTGGATTAGAAGAATCAATACTGTGAAAATGACTATACTACCCAAGGCAATCTACAGATTCAATGCAATCCCTATCAAATTACCAATGGCATTTTTTATGGAACTAGAACAAAAAATCTTAAAGTTTGTATGGAGACACAAAAGACACCGAATAGCCAAAGCAGTCTTGAGGGAAAAAAATGGAGCAGGAGGAATCAGACTCCCTGACTTTAGACTATACTACAAAGCTACAGTAATCAAGACAATATGGTACTGGCACAAAAACAGAAACATAGATCAGTGGAACAAGACAGAAAGCCCAGAGATAAACCCACGAACCTATGGTCAACTAATCTATGACAAAGGAGGCAAGGATATACAATGGAGAAAAGGCAGTCTCTTCAATAAGTGTTGCTGGGAAAACTGGACAGCTACATGTAAAAGAGTGAAATTAGAACACTCCCTAACACCATACACAAAAATAAACTCAAAATGGATTAAAGACCTAAATGTAAGACTCTACACTATAAAACTCTTAGAGGAAAGCATAGGAAGAACACTGTTTGACATGAATAACAGCAAGATCTTTTTTGACCCACCTCCTAGAGTAATGGAAATAAAAACAAAAATAAACAAATGGAACCTAATGAAACTTAGAAGCTTTTCCACAGCAAAGGAAACTATAAACAAGATGAAAAGACAACTCTCAGAATGGGAGAAAATATTTGCAAACAAACTAAGGGACAAAGGATTAATCTCCAAAATATATAAACAGCTTATGTAGCTCAATATCCAAAAACCAAACAACCCAATCAAAAATTGGGCAGAAGACCTAAATAGACATTTCTCCAAAGAAGACATACAGATGGCCGAGAAGCACATGAAAAGCTGCTCAACATCACTACTTATTAGAGAAATGCAAATCAAAACTACAATGAGGTATCACCTCACATCGGTTTGAATGGGCATCATCAGAAAATCTACAAACAACAAATGCTGGATAGGGTGGAGAAAAGGAACCTTCTTGCACTGCTGGTTGGAATGTAAATTGATATAGCCACTATGGACAACAGTATGGATGTTCCTTAAAAAACTAAAAATAGAATTACCATATGACCCAGAAATCTCACTACTGGGCAAATACCCAGAGAAAACTATAATTCAAAAAGACACATGCACTCCAATATTCATTGCAGCACTATTTACAATAGCCAGGTCATGGAAGCAACCTAAATGCCCATCAACAGACAAATGGATAAAGAAGTTGTGGTACATATATGCAATGGAATATTACTCAGCCATAAAAAGGAACAAAATTGGGTCATTTGTAGAGACGTGGATGGATCTAGAGACTGTCATACAGAGTGAAGTAAGCCAGAAAGAGAAAAACAAATATCATATATTAATGCATCTATGTGGAATCTAGAAAAATGGTACAGATGAACCAGTTTGCAAGGCAGAAATAGAGACACAGTTGTAGAGAACAAACATATGGACAGCAAAGGGGGAAAGCGGTGGGGGGGGGATGAATTGGGAGATTGGGATTGACATGTATACACTGATGTGTATAAAATAGATAACTAATAAGAACCACCAGCTGTATAAAAAGAAAATAAAGTTCAAAAAAAAAGATTTGGGAAAGAGTAAAGTATAAGTGAAATTTACATGAAGCAGTGTTTAGATAGGCTTAGAGCAAAGCAGGGCTGTGTGTAAAGGGACTAGACTGCAAAGTGAACCAAGGTCCTCTTTCCTTAGGAACTACGAAGTTAAGATAGATGTGGATGCTGTGTCCAGAAACCCCTTATCTGAAGCTGTGTGTCTTGGTTGTAAATCAAGACTGCTACTCTATGTCAAAAACACTTAGATTCTCCAGGCAAATTCTCCAGGCAAGAATGGGATGTTTCACTCTTGCTGCTATAATTATACACAAGTGAAGTTTCTGATAGTCTGATTTTCCAGAGCAAAGTTTTTCAGTGAGTAGGCAAGCCATAGTCACTCAAAGACAGGGTTTGTTATGACACTTTACAGCTCTATCATTCTTGTGAGAAATACCGTTTCCTGTTAAGTTTGAGGTTTTATCTGTGTCTGCTATTCCAGCCTGATAAATGGTCAGATTCTTAATTTCTTGTTATTTGAGTTTCCTGTCTCCACTTTATGTCAGAGTGTAAAGAACAGCTTGCTAATTAAACTGATTACATTATGCTCTTCAGAAAAGAGGTTACTTGCTGATTTATCTTTTGGTTTGTTTATTATGTAGCAATTTCTCCACAAAAGATATCCAATTTGGGCAGATACACTGGTTTTGAAGAAACATATCCTACCTTAGTGAAGTTCATGTACTCATTTAATGTTTTAGCTTATTTCAATTAGCATAATGCCCTCAAAGTCCATGCATACTGTTGCAAATGGCAGGATTTCCTTCTTTCTCTTGGCTGAATAATATTCCATTGTATATATAAATACACATCTTCTTTATCCATTGATCCACAGACACTTAGGTTGTTTACTTATCTTGGCTATTGTGAACAATGAGCATAGGAGTACACATATCTCTTTGATATCCTTTCATATCCTTTGGATATATACCCAGAAGTGGGATTGCTGGATCACCTGGCAGCTCTGTTTTTAATTTCTAAGGAATCTTTATAGTGTTTTCCACAGTGGCTGCACCAATTTACATTCCCACCAAAAGTGCACAAGGGTTTCCTGTTCTCCACATCCTCACCAACACTTATCTCTTGCCTTTTTTATGATAAAAAACTAAAAAGCTTCTGTACAGCAAAGGGGACCATCAAGAAAATGAAACCCACAGAATGAGAGAAAATATCTAAAAATCATACATCTGATAAGAGGTTAATATCCAAAAAATATATTAAAAAAACTCACAGAAGTTAATGGCAAAAAACCCCAAACAATCTGATTTAAAAATGGGCAGAGGAACTAAATAGACATTTTTCTGAGGAAGACACACAAATGGCCAAAAGGTGTATGAAAAGGTGCTCAACATCGTTAGTCACCAGGGTAACAGAAATCAAACCACAACGAGATTATCACCTCACACCTGTCAGAATGGCTATCATAAAAAATATGAGATAACAAGTGTAGGTTAGTACTTTATTGTTAAGATCTCTGGGACTACAATGTAATTCATAAAACATCAAGAAAATGTAAGCCCTGTTAGAAGCAATAGTCTTAAATGGAAACTGGACTTGCTTCTATAGTGGTATATTATGGGAGTGCAATAAATATTAATTTTATATTAACAGCATTTTAAGTAAAATGCCAGAAGTCAATGGTTTGCATTACACATTGGGAATCAAGAAAACTTTCTGCAGGCGGATGAGATCATCAAGTGACATATCTGGGTACTGTTTTCCTCTTTTCTATCTCTCATTAAACAACTGTTTAGCATTTCTCAGGTTTGTTTTTTTACCCACTTTATGAGGAAGGCTGAAGATAAATTTACGAATATATGCTTGTTATCCTCTGAGACTTTGGGGAAAAGGTAACATGGATGGATAATTCATGTAACAGGGCAGGAAATGCACTAATGAGCAGTTTTTAAAATAGAGACACGGGTTCGAGCCCTGGGCGGGGAGGCTCCCACATGCAGTGGAGCAACTAGGCCCGTGTGCTACAACTGCTGAGCCTGAGCTCTGGAGCCCGCGAGCCACAACTGCTGAGCCCACATGCCACAACTACTGAGCCTGTGTGCGTTGAGCCCGTGCTCCGCAGCAGGAGAGGCCACCGCAATGAGAGGCCCGCGCATCGCGGCAGGGAGTGGCCCCCGCCTGCCGCAACTAGAGAAAGCCTGCATGCAGCAACGAAGACCCAATGCAGCCAAAAATAAATAAATAAAAATAAAAATAAAATAAAATAGAGACAAGTGTACCTACCGTGGGGTAGTACCTTGTCTAATTCTCTTAATACTAATTTCCCCATAACTCTAATTTCTAGAGAAAAGATCTTTTAATAGGTGAAAATTAATTACATATTGTTTTTAGGTGATGTTCTAGCAACAGCTTTTGAATAGTAGCATAGCTATGTCAATGGGAATAATAAAAATGGTTGATTTCTAACTTCAATTAGGTATGTAACACTGCACAACAGTCCCACCACTGTTAACTAGTCAGTTTCTTCTATTTCCTACAACGGCTCTTAAAACAATAAAAAGTCATGTCCATTATTCCTCAGATATCATACCTACCCACCTCAACTTCACTCACAGCTATGGACCTAGCTTCCTACATCTGAGAAAATGGAGACCCTGATGTAAAGATCTTCTTTAGCTACCTTCTCCTCAACCTTAAAACTGATCTTTTTTTGTGCCCACTATTGGCCCTTTACAAAATTGTGATCCCAAAAGAGGTACTTTCTTTCTTTTCAAAAGAGGTACCTCCTGATCCTATCTCCTTCCAAGCCCTCTCAGAACCTTGCTCCATCATTTATATTGTCTTTGATACCTTTATTCTCTCTATCATCACTCACATTTTCCTCTCAGCCTACAAACATGCTCAAACTTACCTCAAAGTGAAAAACCTGGACTTCCCTGGTAGCGCAGTGGTTAAGAATCCGCCTGTCAATGCAGGGGACACAGGTTCGAGCCCTGGTCTGGGAAGGTCCCACATACTGCGGAGCAAGTAAGCCCCCGTGCCACGACTACTTAGCCTGCACTCTAGAGCCCGCGAGCCACAACTACTGAAGGCCACGGACTCTCGGGCCCGCGTGCCGCAACTACTGAGCCCAAGTGCTGCAACTACTGAAGCCCGCACGCCTACAGCCCCTCCTCCACAACGAGAAGCCATTGAAATGAGAAGCCCGCGCACTGCAACGAAGAGTAGCCCCCACTCCCTGCAACTAGAGAAAGCCCACGCTTAGCAATGAAGACTCAACACAGCCAAAAATAAAATTAATTAATTTTTTTAAAAACGTGAAAAACCTTCCCTTAACCTTGCTCCTCCTATATTAAACCAGTCCCCACTTTCACAGTCAAATTTCTTCAAAAAACTGTCTGAGCTTTGCTTCCTTTTCATGACTTCCATTCATTCCTCAGCCCACTACAATCTATTTTTCACTCCATGACTCTGCTGAAATTACTCTTGCAAAGGTCCATGTCATTCTAAGAGCCAAATCAAAGGCCTCTTATCAATTCTCATTCTACCTGACGTATCAGCAACATCTGGTACTAGTGATCCCCTCTTTCTTTTTAAAATTCTCCAACTGCAACTACTACCAAACACCAATGATTTCCAAACCCACCCCTTCAGCCAAGACCTCTCTCCTGAGCTCCAGACCTGTAGATCGAATTAACAACTGCACACAACTACACAGTCTCTAAACACCTCGTAATCAAGATGTCTCAGATGAATGGAAATATATTCCTTCTCTTCAGTCTACTTCCTAAACACATCTCAGTTCTAGCCCTATTATAACTCTCCTGGTTCAAATCCTCATAATAATACCCCAATTGCCTCCTGGGGTAGACTGCGATTTGTGCCTCCAATGGCCATTCTTTCCTTCTTCTTGGACACGTAGCTGCCTAGCTAAAGACCGCATTTCCCAGCCTCTCTTGCATTTGTGTGGCCATGGAAGTTAAGTTCTAGCACAAAAATGAGCATGTGACTGGTATGTGACTTCCAACCTCACTTCCTTAAAAGAAAAGCTGCTTGCCTTAAAATACCTGTCTCTCTTCCAGCAAGCTAAAGATGGACATACCAGTGACCTAACCTCACATAAGCAGATGAATGAGTGCTCTACTGGGTGATGGCATAAAATGGAAGGAACATGTATCCCTGAATGACCTCATGGAACAGAACTGAACTACCAACTTGGACTCACCTCAAAACTGTTACGTGAGAGAGAAATAAATGTCTATCTTGTTTAGGTCACTTTATTTTGGGGTTTCTTTGTTATAGCAGTTAACCTGAACTCTAATACCCTTCTTTAAAAAAAATTTTTTTTATTGAAGTAGAGTTGATTTACAGTGCTGTGCCAATCTCTGCTGTACAGCAAAGTGACTCAGTTATACACACATACACATTCCTTTCCTAATACCCTTCTCAGTATACCTCTTCACTGGTCTCCCTGTTTCCAGTACTGACTTACATTTCAGTACATTCGCCACATTACTGCCTGTTATCTTTTAAAACACAGACTAAATATTAGTCGTCTCTCTAATGACCTTCAGTGACCCACAGCTCTAGACATTCTGGCATGAAATAGAAGGTATCATGGTACACAATCTGGCCCTAAGTATCTTTCTGGCTTACATCCTTTATGACCCACTCCCATCCTGGACCATGCCCCCCATTTTCCCACACAGATACTTTAGCGCCAGCATCATCAGACTTCAACTTTCTCCAGGGCAACAGAAAAACAAAACTCTGTAAAGTGAAAGACAGAGGAGGTAAATTAACTCTGACGGGGCAATCAAAAAAAGATGTGAACAGACAGTGTATACTTTACACACACTGTCATTAAAAAGATAAACTTCAGGGTCTGTTCTTTGTGGGAGGCGTTTAAAGATGCACTGACTATCCAGTGGCCTAAATGTCAACAGCACCAACATCAGCAAGAAAAACAAGAGGATGTTTAAATTAAAGTCAAAACATTTTATCACCTCCAAAGGTGACCCCATACCCACTAAGCAGTCACTTCCCATCCCCCTCTCCCCAGAGCCCCTGGCGACAACAAATCTGCTTTCTGTCTCTACGGACTTACTTATGCTGTATATTTCACATAAATGGAAATACACAGTATGTGACCTATTGTGTTTGGCTTCTCTCATTTAGCATAACGTTTCCGAGGTTCAACGTTTTGTAGCATTTATCAATATGGATGACATAAATTTTACAAGCAGCGTTATTTGTAAATGTAATGTATTGGAACCAGCCTAGAGGTGCACACATAGAACAGTGACTGACTCATATGATGGAGTTTTATGCAGAATGAGAATTAATGTGGAATGACTTCCCAGACAGACTGTTAAGTGAAAAGGGCAAAATTCAAACGGATAGCTATAGTATGCTACCTTTTGTAAAAGAAAAGAAGAGAAAATAAGAAAATATTCATGTATCTGCTCATTTGGATAAACAAAACAAAACATGGAAAGGATAAACCTGAGACCAAAAATAGTGGTTATCAACAGCGGATGAGTGGGAAATAGGATAAAAAAAGATGAAAGAATGACACTTCCCTGAATCATGTTCAAGTTGCACATACTTAAAAAAATACTCTAAAAGAAATAAAATCAAAGATGAAGGAGGCATCCCCAAAATGAATACAAACAGAAACAAATAAATTGGTCATGTATCATGGGTTGAAATGTGTCCCCCCAAAAGATATGGTGAACTGAACCTCCAGTGCTTGTGAACGTGATCCTATTTGGAAACAGGGTCTTGCTGTAATCATGCTAAGATGAGGCCTTTATGGTAGTCTCTAGGACTGGTGTTCTCATATGAAGGGGAAATTTGGACACAGGGTGTTTGCTCTGTGATGACGGAGGCAGAGACTGGAACCACCTAAAAGCCAAGGGACGCCAACCAAGGGTTGCTGGCCATCACCAGAAGCTAGAGAAGCAGGGAACATATTTTTCAGGGTTCTCGGAAAGAACCAACTCTGCTGACGCCTTGATTTCCAACTTGTAGCCTCCATAACTGTTAGAGGATAAATTTCTGTTGTTTCAAGCCACCTAGTTTGTGCTACTTTGTTATGGCAGCCTGGAAACTAATACACCATACAAACTTCAACAGAATAACATATGCAATTTTCAAAGGGAGAGACACAAGGAGAACCAGATTTTAGAACAATATATGTCCTCAGCCTAGAGATAAATATTCTAAACAAACGATGACCTCCAGTTAGTAGCTGAGTTCTCAGAGGCATAGGTTAACAATTCTGAAATTACTTTTATGTTCAAGGATTAAGCAAGTAAGTAAATATACTACCGATAATGGAAACCAGGTTTCCCTCTGTTGGAGAAGGAAGTTACACATATGGAAAGAAAAGAGAGAATGAACTTTATGGTGTTAGACTGGTATTGGAGGTATAAGCATGAAGTCATAGTTTTCGATAAAGATAGATGGGGGGTAGGGAAGGGAGAGGTGTGTGGGTATGTACATATTTATGTGTGCATACATACATCTATTTCCTGGCTCTATCCCTTAAGACAACCTAGTAGAAACTATGCATCAGTAGCAATAAACAGACCTAGCATTCAAAACAAAGGCTCAGTAACTCTTTCAGATTAAAAAACAAACAAACAAAAAAAACTGAAGAGACCTGGCAACTGAATGCAACACATTATCCCAGATTTTCTTTTTCCTAAAAAGGTATTATTGGGGCAACTGACAAAATCTGAATAAGGTCTGTGCATTAAATAACAACCCTGTAGCAGCATTAATTTCCTGATTTTGATGATTGTACTGTTACGTAAGGCAATGAATGACATTTCATTGCTCTAACGAAATACACACTATTCAGGGGAAGAGGGTATCTTTAAGTGGATAAGATAAAGAAAAGATAAAGCAAATGTAGCAAATATTAATACTGAGAAATCTTGATGAAATATTGAAATTCTTTGTACTATTCTTTCAACATTTCCCCTAAAGTCTGAAATTATGTTAAATAAAAACTATAGGGCTTCCCTGGTGGCACAGTGGTTAAGAATCCCCCTGCCAATTCAGGGGACACGGGTTCGAGTCCTGGTCCGGGAAGTTCCCACATGCTGTGGAGCAACTAAGCCCATGCGCCACAACTACTGAGCCTGCGCTCTAGAGCCTGCGAGCCACAACTACTGAAGCCCGCACGCCTAGAGCCCATGCTCCACAACAAGAGAAGCCACTGCAATGAGAAGCCCGTGCACCACAACGAAGAGTAGCCCCCGCTCACCACAACTAGAGAAAGCCCGCGCGCAGCAACGAAGACCCAATGCAGCCAAAAATAATAAATAAATATAATAAATTCTTAAAAACTATAAAAACTTAAAATTTAATTTAACATTGAAAATAAATGAATAATGAGCTCTATAGTAGAGAGGCAAACTTTCAAAAAATATTGCTGGAGAACTGGGAATTATTCTAAAAATTCCAGGAAGCATCTGTAAAGCAACATACATAATAACACAGGCTCTAGGGAGACATAAACCTGGATTTAAATTTGCTCCTCTGTCATACAGCCCTAGGCAAATTACTTAATCTTTCTGTGCCTCTATCCTGTGAGATGGGGATGATAATACCACACCTACTGCACAGCGTGATTACTGTGAGACAACGCAGATGAAGAGCTCAGTACAGGGTCTGGCACACTGTCCTAAGCAAGTATCCAAAAAGTGGCTGCTGTGACTTTTATCACCATTAGTGTTGCTGTTGCAGTTGCTATGTGGATATGTGAATTTAAGAAAAATAATTCTACCATCTGGAAAAACACTAATAAGAAAGTGGATTCCTGGGACTTCCCTGCTGGTGCAGTGGTTAAGAACCTGCCTGCCAATGCAGGGGACAGGTTCGAGCCCTGGTCCGGGAAGATCCCACATGCCGCGGAGCAACTAAGTCCATGCGCCACAACTATTGAGCCTGTGCTCTAGAGCCCGTGAGCCACAACAAGAGAAGCCACCGCAATGAGAAGCCCGCGCACCGCAACGAAGAGTAGCCCCTGCTCGCTGCAGCTAGAGAAAGCCCGCGCGTAGCAACGAAGACCCAACACAGCCAAAAATAAATAAATCAATATTTTAAAAAAGAAAGTGGATTCCTGTTAAGCCAAGTTCTGCACATCATCATTATTTTCTACTGATTTCTGGACCCGTTTGAATTCTGCTGACAAATTCTCCCCTGTACCTCCTCTGACATAGAAAGCAAACTCAATATGATAGCTGTGTTTCCCCTAGTTTTTAATTTTAAAAGGACCTGTCAGTACTTCAGAGCCTATTAATGTTACTTATATACATGACACCTATAGACTTTTAAGACTACATATGTATATATCAAAGATCCAAACTAAACATATAAAAAGGGTTAATTTGTTTACCTGGAGATTGATTTTATTTTATCTTACAAATAATAAATATTTTTCTCCAGCAAGTAGGATGGGTATGCTCAAAAGGTTAGAAAGTTGCTTTGTTCCACAAAGTATAAGAACTCTAGGAACAGAACTCGTAAGTTGTGGGGTTTTTTGAACATAAAAAAATGTTTTCACATAAAAAAAAAATCATTCTGGATGTTTTAGTTTATCATATACAATATTCATTCAGTAAAATATTTACCAAACATTTATGTGCATAGAGCTGTACAATGTCTCAAGGTTATAATTAAGAGACAAAGCCTCCTCCATCGAGGATTTTATAGTCTACTGTAGGCATAATATTTAAGTTCAAAAAAGGCAATTCCTGAACTTTATTTCACTGTACATGAATAGTAACTGAAAGAAGGTAAGTTTAAGGAAATAATTTTATAAGCTTGCCTCATTCCACAGCCCCCAGAGTATCACAAAGAAAAGTCTAACACCCAAAGCATGTTCAGTATCTCTAGCAGCTCTATGGCATGTGTAAGAGTGTATGCATGTGTACTGCGGGGAGAGGTGGGGGAGTGGATAGTAAGAGAGAGGATTAAGTCAGTAGACAGTATAAGAAATCAGTTGTTGCATTTGTTTTCTAGAACAAGAAAACATAATAGCTTATAATTTTATTCATTTTAATTGCACAATACATCAATGTATTTATAACAGTTTTAAGTCCCTATTAATAAAAATTACAGCTATTTTAAGTACTTCAAATACATTAAACTACTAAATTTTTACAACAACCCTATGAGGTAGGAACTATTACTGCCCCTACTTTGCAGAAAGGAAGAATAGGTAGAGAAGTTAATAATCTTCCAAGGTCAAACAGTTTACTATGATGGAGCCTCAATTTTAATCAAAGCACTCTGGGTCCAAAGTCCGCATTCTTAACCACTACGCTATATGCTCTCTCTTTGACTTCCACTACCCATTGTAGAGACGATTAAGTTTCAAACTAAGCACTTATTTAGTAACTTTAACTTTTCAGGACATAAATGAGAACCAGGCATGGACAAAAAGTACCTTGAGAAGGTAAGAGATGACTCAAAGTTCAAAGGAAAGTTCTTCTGATAAGCTCACAGCATATTCACTTTTTCATTAGATGCAATTCTAACAAATCTGATTGTCCAATCTCCTGGCCAACAACACAACAGAAACAGGAGACAGAGGAGGCAGATATAAAGGGCTAGACTTCAAAATCAAGAAATGTGCCTTACCATTTATCTTAATGTATGTCAGTAAATGTTTACCAACCTAAAGAGAAGCAACTAGGGAATTCCCTGGAGGTCCAGTGGTTAGGACTCCACAAGCTGCTCAGCGTGGCCAAAAAAAAGCCACTAGTGACACGGAGAGAGGGGGAAATGTCATTGTCGTTCAGTCACTGTCATTTAGAGCCTTTTTCTGAGAGGCACCACAATATTTCTCTTTGTCATGAGCTGCTGAGGACAACTTATAACTATTGGTTACATTATGATAACTACACTACTCTCAGTATGTTATTTGAGGTGAAATGCATTTGAGAAATATTTACAAACACAATGGTTAAAACAATTTTTGCAATTTAAAGAGGATTTTAGAAAACTCACCTTTATGGAATCCTTTATTTTCCGATGTCATTGAGTATCTTACATTATTGTATCTATCTCTGATATCCAAACAATATGTCATTATCAATCATTATGTTAATCTTCATCAGGTTCTATAAAAAATATTCTTTGCAACAACCTACCTCAGGAACAAGTATTATTTTAAAGTCTAGCTTCAGTGTGGTATTGGCAACAAAATAAATAGGCAATTCCTTAAATTAAAACAGAAAGCCCAGAACAGAACCAATTATACCAAAGAGCTAGATTTAACTATTTGAGAAAAAAAAATTAAGTTCGATTTTTACTTCACATCATACATCAAACTAATTCTACATGGATCTAAGATCTAAATGTTAAAAAAAAAAAGTACAACGGAAGTCAGAAGTTTATATGTGTATATAAAATATACACATACGTATAAATAAATAGTGGGATTGGCAAGCCTTTCAAAGCATAAAGCTTTGATAACCATGTCCTATAGTTCAAAAGGAAAAGGGGCACAATCAGGTAATAACCAATCTTTCCACTATCAATTCTGTCCTCCTACCTGCTTATATACTCATCCTCTGCCTTATCTCCTGTTAAAATGAATCAAGTCTCCTTGCTCTTAGACTTATGCCTTGGATACTGTCTCTTCATTTTCTCGGACTTTATTCCTGGAGTTATCTGCATTAGCTTCTGCAACATCTATTTCTTCTTCTCTACTGGTTTATTCTCACTGCACTGGCACAAAACATAACTGAGTATCATGTATTCTAGAAAAACCTTCCATAAACTCCAGGTCCCACTCCAGCTAATGCCCCATTTCTCTGCTAACCTTTTCAGCAAAAGGCCTTGAGAGGAGAATCTTTCTTGCTATCTTCACTTCCTTTCCTCTCATTCACTCCTTAACCACTAATCTGATTTATCAAAGTCATCAAAACCAATGCCCAATTCTCAGTCCTCATCTTACTCCACATACCTCAGCATCATCTGACACAGTTTAATCTCCCTCCTGCCTGAAAGACTTTCTTCTAAGGCTTCACTGACAAAACCCTCAGCAGATATTTCTCCTACCTAATTTGTTACCTGTTTTCAAGTTTTCTTTGCTGGGACCTCCTCCTCTAGCGGACCTCTAGTATCGAAATCACCCAGGGTTACAACCTGGGCCATCCTTCTCTATCTCTCCTTTCTTCTCAGGTAACCTCATCTACTTCCACGGCTTCATGGACGACCTACATGCTGAGGACCCTCAAATCTGTATGTGTAACGTAACTTCTCCTAAAGCTCCAGACGCATGTGTCAAACTGCCTATTCAACATCTCCAACTAGATATCTAGCAGATGCCTAAAACATACATAATAAATAGAGGATTACTGATTCCATCCACACTTCAAGTCTTCCCCATGTCAGTAAACAGAACCTAAAGTATCACCCAGTTGCTCAGGCCAAACATCCTCCAAAAGCTTTCCACTGAGCTTCAAGTAAAATCTAACCTCCTTACCACAGTGCCCAAGGCCATCTATAACCCTAGTCCCTGACTAGCTTTCCAGCCCCCTTGCACACCCTGCTCCCACTGGCTCACAATGATCCAGCCATACAGGCCTTCTCTCTGTCCTCAGCCTTGCAGCACTCATTCTTGTCTCAGAGTCACTGCACTTGCCCTTGACCACCTAGAATGCTCTCCCCTGCAACACTGTCACAGGACTATTGCCTTCTCATCGTTCAAGTCTCAACCCAAATGCCACCTGCTCTGAAGGTCTCCCTTAACCACACTGGCTAAAGTAGCCTCTGGCCACTTTCAACATTACTTCATTTTAGTTCATGAATTATCTTATCTGTTTACGTGTTTCCTGTCACTTTGAACTAAAATATAAGCTTCTCAAGGGTAAGAGTCTGCCTTATTCACCACTATGTACCCAGCACCTAGACCAATGCCTGGCACGTAGCAGACAATGAATAAATATTTGTTAAATGACTGACACAAACAAGCTCTTCATAAAATAAAAATATAAGGCCAAGAAGTATATGGGGAAAAAAGATACCTAATCACTGGAAGACAGAGAAATGTTAATTAACAGTAAGACATCAGTTTTTGATCAAGAGTAAAGATTTTATTATAATGATATCCTTTTGTGGGCAAAGGTATAGGAAAAAAACCAAAAAACAAAAAATCAAACCCTGGAAATGTCAGGCATAATCCCTAGTATATGTCAAAACTCCTAAAAATGTACATATCCTCTGACCAGCTAATTAATTTATCATGACAAAATAATCATATGTACAAGGACAAAAGATGTCCTCATAGGTACATGATACATAATAAATAGAGGTACAAGGTTTATAATTGTAAAAACTTAAGTGTTATAATCATTAGGGACTGATTAAACAGCTATAATTTATACTGCTGAATACTATGCAGCCAACTAAAAAATGGTGGCGTAGAAATACTAACATAGAAAAAATTCATGCAATGCTTTTCAAATGAAAAGAAAATGTAAAAAATCAACGCATTTATGGATAAAACACACTCATGTACATACACATGTGTTTGCATCTTTGGTAGGCAATGGCCAGGCCAGCTACAGATGTGAGGACATAGTAAGAAGTGGAACACAAAACTACTGAACAGTGTCACAACAAATAATTGCCTTTTCTAAGAAGAGTTACACCACTCGCTGAGTATTGATGCTGTCCACCCGCAAGCCTGACAGCATAAATGGCAGCAAGCCAGGCGTTTTGTGGTTGCCAAATCACGCACTGCACGGACTACCAGTCTGGGTCACCTCTGAGGACCTGGGGAAGCACTGGGGAGCTGTGCCCACTCATGGTATTCTTCTCTTACTTATCCTTTGCAATGCTTGTTTACCGGTTCAGCAGTAAGCATGCAAATCAAGCTGATCTCAGTACATTCTTATCCATCTCTGAACTCTGCCCGGCCCTTTGTGGTCTGCGTAGGTAAGTGTATGTGTCTCTGTGTGTGCAGTATATATGTTAGGTGTTTGTAGAGGCATACCTCAGAGATGTTGTGGGTTTAGTTCCAGAAGACTGCAATAAAGCAAGTCACACTAATTTCTTGGTTTCCCAGTACATATGAAAGTTATGTTTACACTAACTGTAGTCTATTAAGCAATAGCATTATATCTAAAAAAAAAGTACATACCTTAATTTAAAAATACTTTATTGCTAAAAAATGCTAACCATCATCTGAACCTTCGGCAAGTCGTAATCTTTTTGCCATTAACATCACTGATCACAGATGACCATAACACGTTATACTAATAATGAAAATGTTTGAATTATGGAAATTGCCAAAATGTGACACAGTGACACAAAGTGAGCAAAAGCTACTGGAAAAATGGTGCCAACAGACTTGCTCAATGCAGGATCACCACAAACCTTCAATTTGTAAAAAACACAGTATTTGTGAAGCACAGTGAAGTGAAGCCCAATAAAACTAGGTATGCCTGTACATAAATACACAAAAAAATCTGGAGAAAATCACTAAAAGTCAAGTGTTTATAGAGGTGGCAGAATGATGAATGATGTTTAGCTTCTTCTTCTTGTTTAATTGTATTTTTTTAACTTTTATTACAATGATCAAACATTGTCCTTGCAACTTAAGTTAAAAAATGTTATAGACTGATGCTTAATCAAAGAACAATTGAGAAAATCAAATCTAAATTAAAGCCACAGGAATAAGATTAGAAGCCCCAGTGAGATACTTAGACCAAATTCACACTTAAGTAAACAATTTTGTCCAAATGTCCAAAGAAGTTTTCATCTAGCTTCACGTTCAAACTGGATATCACTTATAAAGAAAAAGAGGGAAAAAAAAAACAACTTTGGATGCAAATTCTTAAAATCATTCCCACTACACTTGACTATTTCAGATTTAGTTTCTGTTTTTCAAAATGTCAAAGACTGGATATCAGAATTGTAATTTAGAAAAATGAGAACATAATACCACCAACAAAGCTGTCCTCTTCCACCACATGCCAAATCACACCTGAATCTTACCAGTCTTCTAGAACTAACCACTAACTCACAGAAGAACACACTAAATGATCCTACAGGGGGGCAGCTGGCAAAACCCCGACTAAGGGAAAATCCTACAGGATAAATAACCAAGTTTCTTCAAACAAACAAAAGGCAAAGAAAAAGACAAACACAGATGAAGGCACAACCTATGGATATAAAAGAAATTTGAGACACATCAACTAATTACAATGTGTGAAACTTATTTGTTATTAAGAAGCTATTATTAATATTGTAAGAGACTACAATGGTATTGTGGTTATTTTTTATAACTGTATTAAGGCATATTTTAAAATCATGTAATTCATCTATATCAAGTGCATAATTCAATGATTTTTTTTTAGTAAATTCACCAAGTTCACTATAAATCAGTTTTAGAATATTTCCATTACCCAATAAGATCCCTCATGCCCATTAATTATTAATCCTCCTGCCACATACATCAGCCCACGAATCCACCTTCTGACTCTGTAGATTTGCCTTTTCTAAACATTTCACATAAATGGAATCATATAATATGTAGTCTCTTTTATCTGGCTTCTTCCACTTTTTACATGTTTTTAAGGTTCATTTATGTCACAGCATGTATCAACAGTTTGTTTCTTTTTATTGCTGAACAGTATTCCACTGTATGGACACATTTTCTCTATTCATTTACCAGTTGATGGGCAGTTAGGTTGTTTCCAGCTTCTGTCTATTATGAATAACACTGCTGTGAACATCTGTGTGTGAAAATTGTGTGGGTAGATACACAAGAGCGGAATTGCTACGTCATTATGGCAAATTAAGAAACTTTTAAAGAAACTCTTAAAGTGCTTTAGATATATTAGCTTACTTAATCCTTACAACAACGTTAAGAGGAAGTTACTATTATTATCCCCATTTTAGGGATGAGGAAACAGAGGTCCATCCGAAAAGCTTAAGCAATGTGGTCAAGCCAGACTAGAATCAAAGTAGTCTGGCTTTGGAGTCTGTGCACTTAACCACTGTGCCATATACTTCAAGCTCACCAACAAGTTAAACATTTCTCACAGGATATAAACAAATTAAAATAAAGAAATTAAACGGAAAAATTCAGGGGGAATTCCTTGGCGGTCCAATGGTTAGGACTCCGGGTTCCACTGCAGGGGGCCGGGGTTCAATCCCTGGTCAGGGAACTAAGATCCTGCAAGCCACACACGCAGCCAAAAAAAAAATTCAGGTGACTTCTATGAACACACAAGTAGGGAATCCAATATAAACTAAATTTAAGTGTATAACTAATAACATATATGGTAGTAACTCTTGTTATCTCTGAGTGGCAGAATAGGAATAAGCTTTTTTCTTTTTATTTAATTGTGTTTTATTTTATTACAATGATCTATATATACAAGGCAGTGTTCAAGATGAACATAACACAAAAAATTCACTAATCAGTAAACAAATGACTTGATGAACAATAAGATTTTAAGTTCCTAATTTTTTAAAGGAAATTTTAAGATGTCCTGAATGTGTACTATGCACCGACGCTAAGCTGAGTGCTGTGGACACAAATTCAATTAAAACTTAGGAACAAAGAAAGACGACTCTGGAAGCACAGCTGTGGTAAGTGGTATTCCAGAGCTATTCCTGCAGGAGTCATCTTAGTCAGGGCAGGGGTCAGGGGAGGAAGGCTTCCTGAAAGAGGAGGCACTAAACTGATTTGAAGGAATGATGTATGTACATACTGCTACCAGTTAGAGACTACTTCATCAATAACATAGCCACTTCTTAATGATTAAAAATGGAGGCCCTGCTTCAAATGTCAAACCTTTAATTTCTTAACCTCAGATTTTGTCAATTTCAAATTTCCGCTAAACAACAGGAGATTCAGAGAACAGAAAAAGCTTTGTCATGTGATGCTAGAATATAATTAGAATATAAAAAAATCTGTAAATACCTGTAACTTAAAAAGTATTTTTTTAATTCATTATATTTGAGTGTGGTTTGATCACAGTCAGTCAACACATCCTTCAAACTTCATCTTAATAGCACTTCTAAAAAGTCTACTGATGATCTAAATCAGGGGTGGGCAAACTACAAGCGCAGGTGGCCTGGTTTGCTAAGAATGGTTTTTCAGCAAAGAATGGTTTTTATATTTTAGGAGGATGAAAAGAGAGAGGGAGGAAGAGAGAGAGAACTGTATACAGAGACTACCTGTGGTCCAAAAAGCCTAAAATATTTTACTATCTCGACTTTCATAGAAAAAGTTGCCTACACTTAAAAAAAAAAAAATTACTGGATGTATTTGTGCCCATACTGAAAGGCACCCTCAGAAAGGCACTATCATCGCCGTGGAACTCAGTCTAGACACTAGTACACTTACTTACTTATGGTGGGAGGGAGAAAAAGAGGGAAGGGTATGTTTGCAGGTAGCAGGGGGAATTCAGGGATAGAATACAGTTGAAGCAGATGAAAAATATGGAGCAGTCCTAGAGGCTTGACAAGCTACTAAAGGTGGAAGGTAGCTATTACAACCTTAACGACCTGTGAAATATGAGATCTAGGTTTATTGAGGAAACCGAGACTCAGAGCTTAAGTTACCTGCTCAAGTTCACAGAGCAAGACAGTGGGACACGAAGAGCTGGACTACAACCAGCAAATTTCAGTCCCATTCCTTCCACTGCGTCACACTGCCCCTCATCACTGGACAGTGTTAACCTGGAAATACACCACTAACAACGTGTGACAAGGGAGCTCAACTGCGTCCAGAAGGAACAAAGTCTCCTCAGGAGCTCCCCTCCCTCCCGCGATTATTAGCTATTTTTCAGGGAAGAACTGGGCAACAAGTCTACAGGTCTCAAAGAGGTGAAGGAAAGAGTAGACACTAGTCCTATTTGCCAGATGTTGGGAACAAGAGAAGGTTGACCAAACATCATTAAAACAAGCCTGAAAGCTATCCAGTGGTTGAGAGCAATAAGAAACACCAAATTTCAATGAATTTACCTGGTTCCAGTTTTATTACTTTAATTGCTGCCAATTCACCGGTGTTAACATTTCGTGCCTAAAAGAAAAGAAAAGATAATTGTGAAAAAAGCTTTCATAAAAACTTCATAAAATGTAATTTTAGCTTTTATTTATTTTCAATTATTCAGAAAAGTCTTTTAAAGCAAGAATTGCGAAAGTGATTTATATTTACAAAACAAACAGTACATTCTTCAAAATGAATTTCAACATTAATCTATGTATAAATTTAATAATGGTGATAATAATATTGTTAACAGAAGCACAGACCTTAGTATACATACATCAGGCACTATTCTAAGTGTTTTGGGTTTTTTTGCGGTACGCAGGCCTCTCACTGCTGTGGCCTCTCCCATTGCGGAGCACAGGCTCCGGACGCGCAGGCTCAACGGCCATGGCTTACGGGCCCAGCCGCTCCGTGGCATGTGGGATCTTCCCGGACCGGGGCACGAACCCGTGTCCCCTGCATCGGCAGGCGGACTCTCAACCACTGCGCCACCAGGGAAGCCCTCTAAGTGTTTTTATATTAATTCGTTTAATCCTTACAACAATCTTATGAGGTAGGTACTAATACTATTCCCCTGTTGCAGATGAGGAATCTGAAGCACCAAGAAGTTAAAGAACTTGCCAAGGCCATCTACCTAGTCAGTGACGGTGCTGGGATTCTAACCCAGGCAGTCTAACGCTAGAGTCTGAGCTTTTCTAAGCATTACATTCTACTGCCATTCATTCAAAGGTTTGTTAAAATCTTGAATTAACTAGCTTTAAACTTGTAAATTAAAAAACTTCATAATATGAAAAGCAAGCACCATTTTTTAACTGTAAAAACAACCTCCCTGCATCTGTTTAAACACACCTGATAGTACAATGAAATAAGTGCAGTTAATACAAACCAAATATATCTTTACAAGCCACATATTAAAAATATAAATATTAAAAAAAATCAATCCATAATGTTAGATTGCCGGTGTTTACAGCTGTAATTA
Organism: Delphinus delphis; assembly: GCF_949987515.2. NCBI lineage: Eukaryota > Metazoa > Chordata > Mammalia > Artiodactyla > Delphinidae > Delphinus > Delphinus delphis. Next base: position 58,907,206 of record NC_082694.2, on the reverse strand, counting down.
GGTATAAATAAGCAGAAATTGTCTTTTCAATTTGTACAAAAATGGCAGTTATTTTTGTCAATTTAAAATGTTCTATAACTGAATCAGAATTTTCAAAATAATATTTTAAACTATGAACTGAAACTTAATAAACTGATTTTCATATCAACCAATGAAGATCAATATATGCAATTCCCTGATCACAGAAGAATTCATTCATGTGATGAGAATAATACTTAGTTGTAACACTTCTTATTAATGGATTGGTAAAGATCAGTGAATCACCCACAAGGGATGATAACAGCATTAACATCGGAATCCTTCTATGAATACTGGGGCATTAAAAAACAAAAAAAATCAGTTTCTAAGAAGATATATATGGGACACAGTCACTGCTGAAATATAAAATTTAACCTTTAAACTCAAAGAAGAACAAAGGTATTAAAAAATATAAATTAAGAAAACATTAAAATAAAATTTTCAGGGAAAATTCATTCCTTTTGGAAAAAAAATCCCCATGACTAATAAACACTTAGGATGCCAACTTATTACAGGCAGTTCAAAACAGATTTCAACATTTATTTCAAACTAAACTTAATTTCCATTATATGAGACAGTTCAAATAGTGCCACATATTTATTCCCTTCCCTAGGATGAGAAGGTATACACACACACACACACACACACACACACACACACACACACACGGAATAGACATTCTGGGCGCATTTTCTAAGGAGGATGGGGCACAGTGTACCTGTAAAATATTCAGGGTATCACATCAACGTTAGTCATAAACCTTCTCAAACACTCTCAGAACGCGTTGCCTTTCCACACTGAGAAATCTTTTCCCTGTTAGGCTCCTCCTTGATACTCTGTCCGTTAACCCACATCTTTTTTTAGCAATTCTCCAAATAAAATAAGACAAAACATACTACTCTCTCCAATTCTCAATTCTCCATTTAAAAATTTTGCTATAGTTTTGTTTTCTGTTTATTGAAAATAAACTCAGAGTATGCACTAGCAAAAAATATGAACTCAAAGAAAGCTAGGGTGATTACTTTTACAGCTGAAATTCTGTTCCCAGCTTACCACAAGAGGGCACGATCTCTACTGACAACGCAAGTTACACAAAGTGTCCAAAATGGCTGCAGTACACAATGTACTCTTCTAAAAATAGATTTATTAATGGTTACACCAACACATATTTAACAGAAAAACTATGACAGTAAACGAGTGATAACTAGTTTACTAAAGTCCATTATTTACTATAGGCTTGACTTATGAATACAATTTTTCAAAATTTAAATCAGTCTAGAATTTTCTAAAGGATAAAAAGTTTTAAAATATTGGAATTCTCCAATATGTAACTTACTTGACAGACAAGATAAATCACAAAAAGGGAAGAAGAATAACAAAAAACCCTCGGTAAACCTGAATTTCTGAGCTTTTTCCCCATCAAAATCCTTACATTTATTAATGGAAGATGTTTAAAGCATTATGGTTCATCAAGAATCTTGGTCCTCTGGCTAAAATAAGTCATATTTTGCTGTCTCTAAACTCACAGCAGCCAAGGTTACACACAGGTAAATTTAAAAATTAATATTAACTCTAATACTCTGTACCTACTATTCTTTTTTCAATCACCTAGAGAAACTGATTAGGAAAAAAATGAGAGCAAAGTAAATATTATAACATATTACCACGTATAAAGTTAAAAATTTCTAAATCAGTATCAGTAACATAAAATTTACAGATCTGCCCAGGGCAGAAAACTGAGGATACGTATTTCTCAGCTTCTAGACCCACTCTTCTGCCACATCATTGATTTGACCACCATTCTCACATGCTCTGAAAGTGATGTTCAGATCACGTTGTTCTTGAGTTTAAAACTCTTCAGGAGTACACACCGTTGCTTTAAAGACACAAATTCAAATTCCCTATCAGAGAATTTAAATTACTTACTAAATACAGCACTTTTTATAACAGCTTTATTGGGATATAATTCACATATCATAAAGTTCACCCTTTTAATGTGTACAATGCAGCAGTTTCTAGTATATTCACATAATTATGTAACCATTATTCCTCTCTAAATCTGAAACATTTTCATTGCTCCAGAAAGAAACCCCCAGACCCATTAGCAGTCGCTCCCCTACTCCTCCCCCTCCCAGACCCTGACAACTAGTACTGGTCTACTTCCTGTCTCTATTGATTTGACTGTTCTGGATATTTCACATAAATAGGATCATACAAAATGTGGTCCCTTGTGACTAGCTTCTTTAACTGAGCATAAGGTTTTCAGGTTCATCCATGTTGCGGCACATATCAGTACTTTATTCCTTTTGTTGCTGAACAATATTTCATTGCATGGCAATTCCACATTTGTTTATCCTTTTATCAGTTGAAGGATATTTGGGTTGTTTCCATTTGGGGCTATTATGAACAATGCTTTTATGAACACTGTGTGGACCTACGTTTTCGATTCTGTTGGATACAGATCTAATAGTGGAATTGCTGAATCACACGGTAACTGTATGATTAGCTTTTTGAAGAACTGTCAAACTTTCTTCCAAAGTGGCTGCACCATTTTATATTATCGCCAGCAATGTATGAGGATTCCAATTTCTCTACATCCATGCCAATATTTATTATTACCTGGCTTTTTAACTTTTGTTTTCTTAGTGAATGTGAAGTACTGTCTCTCTGTGGTTTGACTTAAAACTCACTAATGGCTAACAATCTTGAGCATCTTTTCATATGCTGGTTAGTCATTTGAATTTCTTTGGAAAAATGTGTATCCAATTCTTTGCTCATTTTTAATTGTCAATTTTATTGTTGACTTGTAAGAGTTCTTTATAAATCTTGATATGCCTCTTATTGATTACATGACTTGTAAATATTTAATCCCACTCTGAGTTGTCTTTGTTTTCTTGATGGTGTTCTTTGAAGCACAAAACTTTTAAATTTTGATGAAGTCCAACTTACCTATTTTTAGTTACTTGTGCTTTGAGTATTATAGCTGAAAAACCACTGCCTGGAACCCAAGGTCACAAAGATTTTTTTTCCTATGTTTTTTTCTAAGAGTTTTATAGTTTAGGTCTTCCATTTAGGTCTCTGATCCATTTTGAGTGACTTTTTATATGGTGTCAGGCAGGGCTCAAATTTCACTCCTTTGCATGTGGATAGCCAATTGCGAAATACAACATTTTACTGTAAAACCATTCACTACCTGGCTCCTGTCTATATTTCCAGTCATTCCTTAATTTGCACTTTATGCTCTAACCAAACTAAACAACTGGCCATCTCCAATGCTATCCACACTTTTTGCCCTTTGGCACTTAATGCCTAGACAAACGCTCTCCCTAACTCCCTCCCCTGGCCTAACTTCTAGACGTCTTTTAAAGCTCAACTTAGGTTATTATCACTTCCCACAAGAATTTTCCTGATCCCCATTCAAGTTTAGGCACCCCCCCCCCCCACACACACACACACTCCCACAGATCCTCAGTAACCTTTCTCAAATGGGAAAGGTTAGACCTGGTGAGAAAAACCCTGCGGATCTAGAGCTGATCTCAGTTTTAGAGGAGCTCTTGGAAACTATTACATTTCAAAGCTGTCCCAAAATTCAGTTTGATTCAGTCAGACTTTTAGAAGCCATTCATATTAGCATTAATTTGGTAAAAGGTTTTTCTAAGATGATTTCATGCAAACTGCTGAGTTATCTCCAATTATCAGAAAAGTATTCCTTGAGTGTGGGAATGGGAGTAAACAACATAATCAAGAATGGATCATTAAGCAGCAAAAAAAAAAAAAAAAAAGTGCTATGTGTTATATAAAGTGAGTTAAATAACTATCAATAACAAATCTGCTCATCTACGATATACAAGCACCTTCTGGTACCCAAAGCTTACTATTCAGAAGGGGCTGTCCAACGAGAATATGAAGAAAGGTTCTGAAACGGGAGTGAAAAAATGCAAAGTTTAGTGCTGGCTCTGCCAGTAACACGCAACGGGATCTGAGCAAGTAATCTCCTTGTGTCTTCTCCCCCCAATTTAAAAACAAGAAAGTGAAAAAAGACTACTTCTAAGAAGGTTCCTTCTAATTCTGAAAGTCAATGTTTACATCAAATAATTTAACTCTAAATTAACAGATTCCAAATACTGAACCAGCTGGCTGGTTACACAAGAATCATATGAGGAGTTTAAAAACAAAACAATAAAAACACTGCCACTGATTTCTGAATCAACAGATTTAGGATGAGACACAGGAATCTGTATTTAAAGCTACTGAAGTGCTGCTTCTGGTGCTCAGCCAGGCCTGGGCACCTGGTCTAAGGCACTGTGCCATGTGAATTTTATAAAATATAAGTACCGACTTTTAAGTCTGCAAGGGCTGTTTACAGGGATGGCTTTATGAAGGAGATACCACCTAAGCAGAGGTTTGAGAGATGGGCTGGATTACAACAAACACAGAAGAGGGATGGGAAAGAGGGCATAGAAAAAAAAGCATGAACAAAGGCACAGGGACAGAAAACAGGCTATTTTGAGTGTACTGGGCGGGCCAAACCTCAGGGTGCCTCCCATATAAATACTCATTTCAGAGAAAAATGGCTAACCCACAGCCCCTGCTGAAGGAATAGTTTTGTTTGCTTTTCCACAGTTTCTTGGACTAGGTATGAGCCTACTACAAAGGCAACCACTTCATAGGAAGACTGATAGCCAGGGTGATGTACATTCCTGGTTTGCCCAGGACATTTGCAGGTTATGCCAGCTGTCCTAGCAGAATTACTAACAATGCCCACTTTCACTCTCAAATTTATAATTAAAATTTTATTTAACTTGGATGGTAAATTATAAGGTCACTCTACCAATAAACCGTGAGCTGACATGAAAAAGGAAATAGGCCAATCAGATTCTCGAAAATAGGGGTCAGCAAACATGCCTGTTTTTGTAAATGAAGCTTTACCGAAACACAGCCATGTTCATCTGGTTAAGTATTGTCTATGGCTGCTTTCACAATACAACAGTAGAGTTGAGCAGCTGAGATAGAGACCATGTGGCCCACAAAACCTGAAGTATTTACTATCTGGCCCTTTACAGAGAAAACTGGCTGACCCCCACTCTAAAGCAGCACTATCCAGTAGAACCTTCTGCATTAATGGAAATGTTCTATACCTGCGCTGTCCACTACTGTAGTCCCACGCCACATGGAGCTACTGATCAACTGAAATGTGGTTAATACAACTGAAGAACTGAGCTGTATTTAATTATTTGTGTACGCAACATTTAAATTGGAAAGGCTTTAAATTTTTTTGAGATATTTAAATATTTAAAAATTTGAGATATAATTGACATATAACATTGTATTAGTTTTAGGTGTACAACATGATTTGATATATGTGTATATTACTAAATGATTACCACAGTAAGTTTAGTTAACATTCATCACCACACATAGCTACAAATTTTTTCTTGTGATGAGAACTTTTAGGATCTATTCTCTTAGCATCTTTCATATATATAATACAGTATTGTTAACTATAGTCACCATGCTGTACATTACATCCCCAAGACTCGTTTAGCTTTAACTGGAAAACAATCAACTCTTAAAAATATAGTTCTAGTAGTTTTAACACATGCATAGATTTGCATAAAATGAGTTAACAACCATCTGGAAACAGAAAAGTTCCAGCACTGCAAAACCTCCCTTGAAAGTTACATTCTCCCTTCAGTCCAACCTCTGGCAACTACTGATTTGTTCTTTGCCACTACAGTTTTGTCTTTTCAAGAATTTCATGTAAATTAAATCATCATATAACTTTTTGAGACTATTTTCTTTCACCAAGTTGCTGTATGTATCATTAATTTATTCCTTTTTATTGTTAAGCAGTATTCCACTGTATGGATATACCACAGTTTATTCACTACCATTGGAAGGACATATTGGCTGTTCTCAGTTTTAGGTAAATGTGAATTGAGCTGCTATAAACATCTGTGTACAGATTATAAAAAGACCTTGGAGAGAGACTGGGCCATATAGTGGGTATATGTATAATCTTTAAAGAAACAGTCAAGTTCTTTCTAGAGTGGCTGTACCATTGTTCATTTCCAGCAGCAATGTATGAGAGCTCCAGTTCTTCCAGAACTTCCTTGCTAGAAGTTGGAACTGTACTTCTTAGCCATTTCTAACAGGTAGGTGATGGTATCTCATGGTGATTTTAGTCTGCATTTCCCTAATGGCTAATGACATTGAACATCTATTCATGTGCTTATTTGCCATCCTTTGGTGAAGTGTCTTCTATCTTTTGTCCATGTTTTAATTGGGATGTTTCTTATTGTTGAGTTTTGAGAGTTCTTTATATATTCTAGATACAAGTTCTTTTTCAGGCATATGATTTGCAAATATTTTTTCCCAGTCTATATCTTGTCTTTTCATTCTCTTAACAGTGCCTTTTACAGAGCATTATGGACTGAATTGTGTGCCCCCCAAATCCGGACGTTGAAGTCCTAAGCCCCAGTACCTTAGAATGTAACTGTATTTGGAGACACGGCCTTTAAAGAGGTAATTAAGGTTAAATGAAGCCATACGGATGGGCTCTAATCCAATAGGACCAGTGTTCTTATAAGAGGAAGGGACCAGAGTTGTGTGTGCACAGAGAAAAGGCCATGTGAGAACACAGCAAGAAGGCAGCCACCTACAACCCAAGCAGAGGCCTCAAGAGACACCAACCCTAACAACACCTTAATCTTGGGCTTCCAGTCTCCAGAACTGTGAGAAAATAAAATTTCGATTGTTTACGCCACCCAGTCTGTGGTATTTTGCTATGGCAGACCTAGCAAACTAACACACTGAGCAAAAGTTTTTACCTTTGATGAAGTCCAATTTATCAACTGTTTTCTTTTATGAATTATGCTTTTGGTATCATGTCCAAGACCTTACTTAACCTCAAGTCATAAAGATTTTTTCCTATGCTTTCTTCTAAAAGAAGAAGTTTTACATTTAGATTTATGATATATTTTGAGTTAATTTCTGTTTAAGTTAATTTTGTTTTGTGAAGTTTAGGTCAATGTTCCTTCCTTTTTTTCTTTTTTGCACGTATATGTCCAACTCTTCCAATACTATTTGTTGAAAAGACTATCTTTCTTCCATTGAATTGCCTTTCATCTTTGTTAAAATCAATTGGCCATATTTGTGTGGGTCTATTTCTGGATCCTATATTGATCCATTGATCTTGTGTCTATTCTCTACCCATACCACACACAATCCTGATTACTAGAGCTTTACAGTAAGTCTTAAAAATGAGATATTGTGATTCCTCCAACTTTATTTTTCTTTTTCGAAGTTCCTTTAGCTATTCTAGGTCCTCTGCCTTTTCACAGAAATTTTAGAATTGCCTTGTCTATATTTAATTTTTAAAAACCCTGCTGAGATTCTGATTGTAATTATAGATCAATTTGTGGAGAGCTGACACCTTGACTATTCAGAATCTTTCAATCCATGAACACTACTCTCTATTTAGGTTTTCTCTGATATCTTTCATGAATGTTTTATAAAAACATTATCAGCATATAGATCCTACACATTTTGATTTTAAAAGCAGTGTGTGGCCAGTGACAACTGTATTAGACATCACAGCTCTAAGAAGTTTGAACCACCATGCAATATAACCCAGTGTGTAAATGATGCCATAAAGTTGTGCCACTGTCTTAGCAAGTAGGACCTTGGGCAAATAAAGATTTGAAGAAACAGGAAAGATACAGTGAGCAGACAGACAATAAAGAGCAGAGAACAGAACAAATGCACAGAAAAAAATAAGAGACCATGAGAAAGAAACATATCTCCAAAGCTGCCTTGAGCTCCTGACAGCTTTCCAGTTCCCTATCACATGTATCTTCACAATAGCCTCTCTTTACTTGAATTAACTTGAATGGCTCTTTGTTTCTTAAAAGCAGATGATTAAAGATCTAAATTTCTAGGACTGTATGATGCTAATTTCAAAAAAGAAAAAAAACAGATTGAGACTACCACATTAACTTTAAAAAAAGATGCACTTGGGCTTCCCTGGTGGCGCAGTGGTTGAGAGTCCGCCTGCCGATGCAGGGGACACGGGTTCGTGCCCCGGTCCGGGAAGATCCCACATGCTGCGGAGCGGCTGGGCTCGTGAGCCATGGCCACTGAGCCTGCACGTCCGGAGCCTGTGCTCCGCAACAGGAGAGGTCACAACAGTGAGAGGCCCACATACCGCAAAAAAAAAAAAAACAAAAAAAAAACCACTTTTAAATGGTAATTGGCAGACCACAAATGTCAAATGAACTAATAATGTGGATAAAACTTAATAGCGGTCTTAAGTTTGGGAAAACATAAGGGACCATGTAACCACATTCCCACTTCCCACTACAGAAGTGACAGAAGCAGCATCTCTAACCCAAAGGTGCTCAAACTCCGGTATGTATAAAAATCACCTGAGGTTTTGCTTTTTGAAATATGTAAGACTAGATATGAAAACCCTTCCCATTACAAATACCTAGATATGGCAGATAAGATAGAACAAGTACTCTTTTAAATGCACTGCTGGACACACAAGGAAAGAAATCCACAGGAAGCGAAAACAAAGAGAAAACAGTCATTCGCTCGAAAAGTATCTGTTGAATGCATTTAATGAAGGAAATCAGAGTGGTAAGCAAGAGCTAAAGCCATGACCTTAGCTTAAACTTAGAATCAAGAGACTTAAATTTTGATTTTTATTGGATGTAGTGAAAGCTGGAATTGAGACCACTGCATAAAACCAACAATGCCCCTGAAAGGCCACACCTCTCAGTGATCGGAGGGGAGGAAGGGGGTGTCTGTCGATTGACAAAATGATTGAATAAAAAAACAACTGCTTGAATCACTAGAATGAGGGGGGGGTTCCCTGAAAATTCAAATTCATAATTACAGCCTATTCTCAGTTGAGTATAAATTTACACTTCTTGCAAGGACCAGGAACCTCAAGCCAAGAAATGAATTTAAGCTGTTTCTGGGTTGGTGGTAATGAAAGGCACCTGACAGAAAGAGAAGCAAATTTTCTGTAGAGAAATGCACCTTCAATCCATGCCCCAGGAGATTCCTAAATTACTTTAGCCAAATATGAAATTAAAACAAAATTATCAAACCATAAGGAAACAAACTACAAGAGCAGCAAAAGTTATAAACAACAAATTAAATTTGCAGGAAGTTCAAATTTTGGAATTAACAGATACATAATATAAAATTACAGTTAAGTATGCTTTAGAAGTTTACAGGACTAAAGGAAAGTATTAAATACATGGACCAGAAACAAGAGGCTAACAAAAATGACTTGAAAGATAGGAAAAAAAGAACCTAACAGAATTTCTGGAAATAAAAAATATAATTCTTGAGATTAAAAACCTAATTGGGGACTTCCCTGGTAGCGCAGTGGTTGAGGGTCCGCCTGCCGATGCAGGGGACGCGGGTTCGTGCCCCGGTCCAGGAGGATCCCACATGCCGCGGAGCGGTTGGGCCCGTGAGCCATGGTCGCTGGGCCTGCGCATCCGGAGCCTGTGCTCCACAACGGGAGAGGCCACAACAGTGAGAGGCCCACGTACTGCAAAAAAAAAAAAAAAACAAAAAAAAACAAAAAAAAAAGAACCTAATTGGAGCAGACACAAAGACAGAATTAGTAAACCAAATGACAGATCTGAAACAGCAAAAAGAGACAAAGACAGAAGATGTGAGAGATTAAGAGACATTTTAAAATCATGTTATCTCATAAAGACATGTCGTGAAAGAGAGATGAACATACATCTAATTAAAGTTTCAGAAGAAAAGAACAGAAAAAAATGGAGAGAAGCGGTATTTCAAGAGACAGCGGCTGAAAATTTTCCAGAATAGACAGAAGACATAAGACCTCAGATTCAGGAGACACAAGTCATAAGGAGGATAAATAAAAAAGAAATCTATATCCAGACACATCATATGAAGCTGCAAAACACCAAAGATAAAGAGGTGATGTTTAAAACCAGTCAGAGAAAAGAAGTCAGATTATCTACAAAGGAACAATAAATTAGACTTCTCGGAGAAACAATAAAAATCACAATACTGTGCTAAGAGAAATTAAGTCAATCTAGAATTATATTCCCAGGTAAAAACATCATTCCCAAAAAGATATTATTTGCCAAACAAAAACCAAGCTTACCACCAAAAAGCATGCAATACATTCTTCTAAAGTATATTTCAAGATTAAAAAAAACTCAGAAGGAAAGTTTAAAATGCAAGGAGTAAAAATCAAATAAAATGGCAATCTTGGGTCAATATAAACAAATATTGATGACTATACAGGGCAATAATAATAATAATGTCTAATTTATGTCATTTTTAAAAAGCTGGAATTCAAATATTGAACAAAACAGCATGTAAATGAGGTGTGATTGACGTTAAAATGTTCTAAGGGCCTCGTATTGCTTGGGAAGTGCACAGTTAGTAATTTGGGGTCTTAGGTTAGATATACGTATAAAATTATTAAGAGTAACTTCTAGAGTAATAAAAGTAGTATATAGCAGTGATTCTCAATTAAGGAGGATACTACCTCCATATGGTAGAAAAAGAAGTCTTTGGAAATGTGTGAAGGCATTGTGGGTCGTACCAGTACCTGGGGATGACAATGGCATTTGACAGGTAGGCACCAAGGATTTTAAATGTCCTGCTGTGCCTGCAATGTGCCACACAGTGACACAGTCCTGGCCAAAATGCCAAGAGCACCTACAACTGAGAAATACTGTATACACTGGCCAAAAATGGATTTCCAATTCAACATGGAAATTAATTCAATAACAATCACTTGCAGATGTACTTGAAATCACAGATTCCTGGGCTCCATATATAACAGATTCTGAATCAACAGGTTCTGAGGTGAGACCCAGGAACCTATGATTTTAATAACCACACAGGTGACTGTGATGCAACTGTCCATCAACCACACTTCTGAGAAACACTACAGCCTAGTGAGGGTGAAGTGGTAGATGAATGGGGTTTCAGAGACCCCCATATAGGAAGAGGATCTGGAGCAAGCGATGCCCAGTGCTGAGGAGAAATCTAGCAGCAGGGAGTAGGTGGGGGCAGAAGTTCACATACACATACCGTTAGGTGTCCCCAAATCAGAAACTGCAGAGTAGAAGGGAAAGCATTTTTCTAAAATTAATAACAGTATAAGTGGAACAGTGCTTTTTCATTATATAAGATGCTTTTTCATTTAAATACTGGAAATGAAAATACAATAGAATGGTTCAGGACACCATCAGTAAAATAATTCAATCTACAACCTACAAATGGACCACCCATAAACCAGATGGTGAGAAGGTCTGTCTTCAGAAATCCTGGCCACACTCTGATCTACACCCCTTGGGTAAAGGCCCTTCATACATCAATTCCTAACATCTGGGATGTGTCTGCCATGGAGCAGCAGAACATATTTCTAAAAGATGTTAGATATGTTCTGGGAAAAGAAAAAAAAAAGAGCTCTTTGGTTAAGTAAGTATTGAAAATAGTACATACTATATTTTCTTCCTAGAGCATAACAATGAACAACAGCACATTAAAAGATTTTGAAGATCTATAGCAAGGACATCCATTTACTTTTGTTTGACTCCACATTTCCCTCCATGATCTGATTAAGGAACTCCCAATACTTCCCTGTCTTTATTTGGGAATTTAAGATTTAGAAAACTATATTCACTTAAGTAAATGCTTTTTATTCCCTGCCGTATCCTTGGTACCTAGAACAGTATTTGGAACACAAAAGGCCCTCAAAAAATGTTTGCTGAATGGGTAACTGAAATCAACTGAATGTAGTAAATGTTTAAAAACCAGAGTGGGGCATAGAGGCAGAGCAAGCCTTGACTGGCAGTACATATTTCAGCACTGTAAACATTCCCACCATGGCGATCACAAGGTACCAACTGGACAGCTCTGAACACTGGCTTGGGAAGAGATGCTCATAATCTCACTAACACCAAAAGGCTCTGGGACATCAATTACTAAAATGCTAAAATGTAGCTTATTTTATGCAAATACAGAATACCACCTCACTAACCAGTACCCCTAAGGAATGAAGACTGAGTTTTCCAGATAATGGGATAAACGTTAAGTGGAGAATGTATATTTTTTAATTCAAAGAAGAAATATTGTATATTTATTAAGAGTGTGGCACAAATGTTAACATTTTCTGTAAACTTAGTATTGTCAATTATCCATAAACCGTCATACAGTGATGCTCTTAAAGGCTACAGAGGTATGTAAAGCTATTTGCTCATTTACTAAATCATGGATTCTTACCCATGGTAAGGGTAAGGGCCCAAGGATGGGCTTCAGGGAACCCAAGAATCCCCTGACACTGAATGTAACCGGATACATGTTTATGCATCTTTCTGGGAAGAAAGTCCACAGTGTCCATCAGGTATCTCAAAGGTGTACATAACCCAAGGTTTAAGATGCGCTTCTCCAAATAAATCTGACTGCTCTGCTTGTTGAATCTGAAGGGTTTCGGTTTCCTCCTGTGTCATCAGGTTGTCGACGGTTACTTCTTACTGTCAGTGTGCTGCTTAGGGCATGTCTACCTCCTAATTTGCTCTGGGCTAAAATAAGTGAGCTTGTTAGAAAATGTGTTTTCATTAAATCACTGAGGGATTCACCTACAAATATAGTGAATAAGAAAATAAAACCATGAAAACTGACTGGTGGCAAATATTATGTCAAATAAACTGAATATTTATTTATTCAGATAATTGGTGGTACAGATTAATTATAAAAAGACACAAAATATTCTACCCAATAAAATCTTTGTCTCACTAGCAGCCTTCTGTTTATTTTTAAATATGTTAAGATAATTTCTATCTTACAAAAGAATATATCCTTCAAATACATCAGTCATGAAACCTAGCACTTATCCATTTGAGAACCCCATTTTTGCCTGTAATAATCAGAATCTATCCATGAAAAAAAAAATGGAAAAGCCAACTTCATCTTTTAAATTTAAAATTCTGTTTAGATCTGGGATGAGTGAACAAATTACTGGAAAATGTGCCTTTATCTGAGGGCTAGATTTGTATCTTTCACTAAAAACAGTGCTATTAGTAGAACATACATATGCTTTATGCCTGACACAAAATTTCAAACTTAAATATATTTATAAGACAAATAGACGAACTTAGCTTCATGAAATCTATGAATGTTACTTTCACAAAGCACTCTTAGCAATGATATTAGAAACATTTTTTTCTGTTATCATAGTATATAAAATTTTTTCTACTATTATTCCTCCTTGCACTAAAAATCCATCTATTATTACAGGAGAATGACCAATATGAATACACCACTTTTTTCACATTTCTCCTCTGTTCCCCGAACCCTTCAACCTCATCTTATTTGCTTCTGTTCTTGCTAGGCTTTTACTTCAATTATACTTTGGTGATCTCAGGGGATAAATTGAAAAGAGGGGCCAAGAGAAGGCAGGACAATCTCTAAGGACACAGTGTTAGAGCAGGCCTGAAACAATGACTGCCTGAACTAAAGTAATTTAATGGGAGTGGACAGAAATGGTTAAAATTCTACTTTATTCCATGTTTTCCAGTTTGTGGTTGTCCAGAGCCAAAATTAACAAGACCCACATTTTATTTGCTTAAGCAGTTATTTTCAGGAATAAATAGCTATGTTTTCTGCTGCACTGTCAGTCCAAGGGTGTTTAAGACAGTCCTCCAAGAAAGGACCATAATGGAGCAGGGCCGTTCCTCTCCAACAAAGCTGGACCTGAGCTCACGCAGGCTGCCAAGTATGAAGACAGCATATCCTCAAAAAGAGCTTGGCCAGATGGACAGGAAAAAGAAATGTAAGAGCAGATTACGGAAAAAAGAAGACCAGTTCAGAGACTAAGACAGGGAGAATGTAGTTATGAGGCCAAAGACAAGACCAAACAGAGACAGGCATGGCAGTGGCTAGAAACGCAGATTGTTGACAATAACTGAAACTGATCTCGCCAGTACTGATGAATATTATTTTCAGGTACCACATTCTGGCGGGACAGCTTGTGGTCTCCCATGATAATCTCACACAGGTCTGCAAGGGCTAAAGTAAGGAAACTGGACGATGAGTTTCTGACACCCTTGGCCAGTTATATATCCTCCTCCCAAAGTCCGGAAAGGGACGTTCCTGAGTCAGATGGAATTTGAATCCATTAAACTGCAAACAAATATATACAAAGGCAATACAGCATTGTGGTTCTTGGTATGTTCTACGAGGTTGGATCCAGCTCCATCATTTATTATGAATACATACATAACACATTTAGCAGCCTATATGACATCGAGCAAGTTCTTTAACCTTTTACAGTTTCCTCATCTGCAAAATGAAGATAATAAGTGAGGTAAACGACCTCATTGTAGTTGTGAGGATTAGTCAGTAGTTTTGTCTTCCACTGTCTCAACTCACTGGATAAAATTTGGATAAACTGGGAAAATACTGAAAAATCTATATGCTTTAAATGGACTATACTAGGTGAATTTAGGAAAAACAGTTAATTCCAATTTCTTTAAGAAAGCACTTAAAATCAAGTAGGAGCTTCATAGGTGTCTAGTTAGATAACATTTGTGCAAACCAAATAATCATTAGATAAAATTTTTAAAATCTTTTAAAATTATCTGGTTTGGAAAGACAAATTTACATGAAGCTGTTACCCAACAGTAGAGACTGTGTAGTTAATCGTACCAGTTAATTCCAAACTTGGTCTGATTTCATTGGCCTATTATATCCTAATACAACATTTAAGGACTTAGTTGAAAAGTTAGGGCAAGGGTAGCAAAACAAGTAAGTATGTTATCTCAAATTGTGCATGACAGAAACGTGCTACCATAATGACTATCCAATAACATCTCAGTTATTAGAACAGACTTCCTGCAAATCTGAGCAATGATATAGCTCCAAAAGCATGATTTCTTTTTAAAGAAGGTTTGTTTGGCATTTGTGAAGTGTGCTCTAAGTAGTCAGCAATAATGAAAGGGCTGAGAATTAAGAAACCTAAGATCATAACTAGATATACTATGATGGTTTGTTTGCTGATTGGCCAGTGAGATGTAGAGAAGCTTAGATGCTCCACACAAAAGCTGAAAAGCAGAAGCAAAGAACCCAATCGAGTGGATGTACTGGTAAGCAGCTAGAGAACGGAATGGTAAACAGAAAAGGTTAAGAGGCAGTAACAGCCAGTGATAACAGACATGGGAAATAAGTCAGAGAATAAATATGATCAAAGCCTTGCTGTATAAGTGCAGAGTACCTGAGCCTAAAAGTCTTACATTCGCAAATAGCCTAAGGGCGTGACATCCCATTACACAAACTCTAAACACATCTGGAAGTGAAAATGTGTGATTAACCAAGGAAAATTTTTCAAAGATTAGTGAAGAGGATAAAATGCTTTACCAAGTATTAAAACATATACTAAAAATATACAGTATTTAGAAAAGTGTATTTCTGGCACAGGAATAAGCAAACAGATCAATGGAACAAATTTACAATATGATAAAGATAGCAATTTAAATCACTGATGAAAAACATTTTTAGAACAACTGTCTATTCAGTTGGGAAAAAAAAGTTAAACTCCTATTTCATGTTATACTCAAAAATAAATTCGGATGTTTTAAGACTTAACCATAAAAAGCAAAAGTATTGAAATAGGGGCTTCCTTGGTAGCACAGTGGTTAAGAAACCACCTCTCAATGCAGGGCACATGGGTTCGAGCCCTGATCCGGGAAGATCCCACATGCCACAGAGCAACTAAGCCCGTGCACCACAACTACTAATCCCGTGCGCCACAACTACTGAAGCCCACGTGCCTGGAGCCCATGCTCTGCAACAAAGAGAAGTCACCGCAATGAGAAGCCCGCGCACCACAACAAAGAGTAGCCCCCGCTTGCCGCAACTGGAGAAAGCCCGCGCGCAGCAGCGAAGAACCAACGCAGCCAAAAATGAATTTTAAAAAAAATTACTGAAATACTAGAGAAAAAGAGTGCATTTTGATAATCAGGGAGTGAGGGCCTCTCAAACGTAACATGAACCCAGAAGTCACAGAGAAAAATAGCAATATACTTGACCACATACGAATTAAGAATTCTACATGGTAAAATAATTAAGTAGAAAATGGACAAAAGAAGATACTAAATAGCAATTTATAGATGAAATCTAAACAATAAATATTATTAAGAAATTATCAACCTCAGCAAAAATCAAAGAATGTAAATTAACACTTTTAACACATTATTTTGGCACATCAGTTTGGCAAAATTCAAATGAACGAAGGACATGAATGAAGGACATGAAAGGATGGAAAAAATATGAGGAAAATGGACATTCCCACATAATCAGGATGGGGGTATATGTTGGAAAAATAATTTTTAAAGGAACAATTTTTAATATCACCATTTAAAAACACAAACCCTTTGACCTGACAATTTCACTTCTAACAATCGTTCCACAAATATTCTAAAAAATGTACAAAGATATATGTATATAAATGTTTGCTGCAGCAATATTTATAATAAAACTAAAAATCTAAATGTCATTAGGAAAATGATCAAATAAAATTATAGGAAATTCATACTATGAAACACCACAGAAGTAAAGCCTTATGTACTGACATAATGAGATTTCCATAACATGGTGTTGAATTAGAAGAGCAAGTTGCATGATAATACAGTATTAAAAATAAAACTACATGTATGAGAATGCAGCATACACATACACAGACATACACACAGACAGTTCACATACATATAGAAAAACTCTACAAATGTACGCATACCAGTAACCCGTGGTTACATATAGGTAACAGGAAGGAGGAGGTGAAAGGAAGGGACTCTCAGTATTTTTTATTTTTAAAATTTTTTTGTAAAATGTGATTAAGAACAAAAAGAGAAAAGCAAAAATGTAAAAAAGTTGTGCTAATAACTTTTAAAAGCACCACAACAATCTACATACAACATAAAGAATTGCACACAAGAAACTGAGGATGCAATTCAGCTACAATTTAAGCGAAATTATTCAGAGTACTGGCAGGTTCTCAGTCTCTGAAGGCTTTAAGTGGTACCATATCTCGCATAGAGCCAAATAAAAGCACAAAGATTTTAGTTTTATGGTTTTCCATGAAAACATGAGAGAATGTCCCTAAGGCTTCTAACTGAAAAGGCAAAGATTTATATGAAGAAATGCAACTTTGCTAAACCACGTGTATTTTCCAGTTAGTAATATACGTGTATTTTCCAGTTAGTAATCTTGGCATTTCAAAGTAAGCATATTTAAAGATTAACTATTATAAGGCAAAAAACAACTCATAAGACTGACAGAAGGATTATGTTAGTTTGTCAACGTACTCATTTCAGATCATGGTCTATCTCTTCAACAGTTTTGCAATGCAGATACCAGGCTCTTAAAGCGATTTTTGCCAACTTCCACTCTAGTAACAATTCCTAGTGTGAAGCAGATGAAAACCAGTAACCTCTTTTATGTGTGTTAGTAATATCAGAGGAGCTCAAAAAGGATAATCAATCTTTGAGGATTATAAAATATCCTACAACCTTCAAAAAGTACATCTGCTTAGAACAAGCTAATGATGCTTGAACAAGGTGGGTTTTTTGTTCCCAAAAGGGTTTTTTTTTTTTTTTTTGGCAGAGGGGATATCTTTAATAAAATATTAACTCATACCAATGGTATATTTTTAGCATCCTAACCCAGCAGGATATTCATTTTATGTAATTTTACACTTTTCCTACCTGGGAATGTTTTGTCCCTGATTCAACATATGAATTATGGTAGTACTGCTCAGAACATCATGAGGATGATGATACCATACCAGCAGTAAACACTAAAGAACGGCATCTTACCAAGCACTTACCAAGCACTTATGTGCCAGGCATTGTGTCAGAGCTTTATGTGTAAAGCTCACTTATTCCACAATGACCCTATGGGGTAGTCACCATTATTAAATCTATTTTATAAATGACATAACTAGCACTCAGATAAGTTAACAAATTTGAACCCAGGCTGTCTTGATTCCAAAAAGTTATGCTTTTAATCACCAAGTTACCCATAACCAAGAATGTTACTCAGAAAAGATTCTTTGAAAATGAATATTCATTATGCAGACACCATATACACTTTCAAGTGCCTGGCATAAAAATTAAAGATTCATTTGTGAATGTCACTTGTGCCTAGATTTCATTTTTGAGGAAAACATTAGCGAAAGCTTAAAAATGCATCAACTGCTTCACTTAACAAATACAGAGTGTCAAGCTCTGTGCAAGATGTTCTTTACAATGAGCTCTTAGGGGAAGATAGTCTAACGTGGAAGAAAAACAGATACAGGACTGGAAATCGTGATGTGTGCTGTGAGAATAAATGGGAGAGAATCTTATTTAGATACTAAGGAAGTCGGGGAGGGATTCCCTAATGATACAACTGTGATCTGATATTATGTGTAAAACATGTTTTTTGACCGAAATTTTGTACCTTTAAAGTACAAACACACAAAAATAAAAAACATTTTTATTTCCTAATTCTTAATAATCTGAAGCAAAAAACAAAGTATTGATTCCACTGTGACAGCAACCAGAATCTATCATTTGAGTCAGTGGATTTTTTGTTGTTGTTTTGTTTTGTTTTAAATTTTTGGCCACGCCACATGGCATGTGGGATTTTAGTTCCCCGAGCAGGGATAGAACCCGCATCCCTTGCATTGGAAGCACAGAGTCTTAACCACTGGACCACCAGGGAAGTCCAATTGAGTTCGTATTAAGAGCAGACAAAATACTAGTAGTTCAGCCATACACTGTTGAAATTAATCAACTTTCTAGCATTCTGACACTCATTAAAAAAAAAAAAGCTGATGCCATTGTTTCCATTCAAGAAATAATACCAACTCATAATAAAGTACTAATATCATAATGTGCAATAAACTCACCTGCACCGGGCTCTCAACGTGTTAAAAATATTGCAGAAATTAAGAGTGGAAACTAATAACTTGCCGTTGACAAAACTAAAACAAGTACATAAAAAGTAGATTTTACCACACAACTGCCCTCGCTCTTCCACACACATTTTAAACTCATAATTGTTTTAACCAGGCCGTAGTAAGTAGCTTTTTCCATTACTGATGATACTGGCTTTGGTTTACTTTGTCAATCATTACATACAGTCAACAATCGGGTTTTCACTAATTATACTGCACTAATTACTGAAAAACGAATAAGCAATAATCACCAAGAAAACTCTGAAAAAGATGAGCAAACGACTCTAATAGATATTAAAGCATATTTTTTAAAGCCTCAAGAGTTAAAACAGTGTAGAAGTGGCAAATGAATGGACAGACCAATGGCACAAAATAGAAAGTCCAGAAATAGACCAATATAGTTTTCAGAAACAGAGAAACAATCTGATAGAAAAATGGACAGATTACATTAAAAAATAAATACAAATAAGGTAACATAAACATGAAATCCTTAACGTAACTCATGAAAACAGAAATGAGACAGCATTTCTTATCAGAGGCAAAATCTGATCTAAGTCCAACCACTCTCTCATCAAGCTATGGAGAATCAGGTGCTCCAAGGATCTTCAGGCACTGCTGGTGTAAATGCAAAACGTACAACCCTTATATGAAGGGACTGTAATAATCCCAAAATCACCAATACATTTACCCTTTCACCTAGCAAACACATTTCTAGGAATCTTAAACAAGACACCTACACACATATGAAATAACACATGAACAAGGTTATTCACTACAAAATTGCTTGTAATAGCAAAAGATCGAACACATTCAAGGGCTCAGCAACAGAGGACTAGTTGAATAAACTATGGCATATACACAACTGAATACTATGCAGTCAAAAAAAAAAGGAAGATTTTATTGTATTAATATGGAGAAAGCTCCAAGGTATAAAAATGAAAAACAAAACAACAAAGTGAAAAATATCAGTATGTTACCTTTTGAGTAAAAGGAGGAGGAAAACAAGAATATATATTTGAATTAGCTGTTTGCATAAAGGAAGTCGGAAAGAATAAATAGAAATTTGTAAAAACAGTTCCATGTAATGGGCTAGGGAGAAGTGGTAGATAGGGAGGGGTAGGAGCAAGACTTCTCAGGGTATATCCTTTTTTTTTTTTATTAAAAAGAGGTGATTTTGGCCTCTGCTTTCACAGGCTGGAATTTAATAACACTGCTTTGTTTTCATTATATTTTAGTCTTTTTTTTACTATTTTATTTATTTATTTTTGGCTGCGTTGGGTCTTCGTTGCTGCGCGCGGGCTTTACCTAGTTGCGGCGAGCAGGGGCTACTCTTCGTTGCAGTGTGCGGGCTTCTCATTGCGGTGGCTTCTCTTGTTGCAGAGCACGGGCTCTAGGAGCGCGGGCTCAGTAGCTGTGGCACACGGGCTTAGTTGCTCCGTGGCATTGGGATCTTCCCGGACCAGGGCTCGAACCCGTGTCCCCTGCAGCGGCAGGAGGATTCTTAACCACTGCGCCACCAGGGAAGCCCCTATACATTTTTTTAAATAGCATTTTGATTTTGAACACTGTAAATAAATATATTCCCTATTCAAAATATTACAAGTTAACAATTACATTTGGAATAAAGAGAGAAAAAGAAACTGGTGACTTGGTTAATGTTTGGTCAAAAAAATTTATTGGACCATTGTGTAAGCCCTTCTTCTGAGTGATATTTAAAGGAATAACTAAAATGACAGCAATACTAATCATCGTGTGAAACATCAGCATCACAAACACACTCACACTTGTCTGTATGCTCATAGCAAATTTCAAAGCAATCTATTAAATTCAGAGAACGTCTTGTACTTTGAAAATTCACGTTGCACTCTGTGGCCAAAAGCACACTGTTCGCCTGGTCGGAGACACAGTTGCTCTTTACATGTCAACAAGAAGTCAGCAGTAAGAGCAAACGCTTGGGACAGGCAGTAAATACTTGTGACAGTGTAGATAAAGGTTTTAATAACAGCCAGCTCAGTGCAGTTCAGGCTGGGATGATGCTACAACTGGCAGGGTGGAGGCGGTAAACTGTAGCCTTCAATCCAGTGAAGGAATGAAAGCATGAGGAAAGGCCACTTCCAATATCTGTCAGTCTCTTCTACCAAAGAGAACAAAAAAGAAGATGGAAACCATCTTGCTTCCATCTTTGGGGTGGTTGGGAGTTTTGTTTAGGACCAGAAAGAGAGGAAAGAAAAGTCTACATTTAGCACTTTGCTAGCATAAGTGAAAGTGGCTCATTTAAAAAGTATTTTTGGGACCAATTAGTGAAATGAAAGGTAAAATGAAAGGACTATAGTCTAGTAAAGGCTGCCCCAGCTGCCTAGGATCAGGGTCAGATAAGCCTGGCAATGACTTCCAGAGAATCAGAATCTAAGTCACAGCCACATCACTTAGAGTAATCTGAGTACATACACAGAACTGTGCCAAAAATGTAAGGGCTCCTGTTACAGGCATACGTTTCAGTGTTTATTAGAAGAGACTGCTCTAAGTAGGATCTTTGTTCTTGTATCTAAGATCTAACTGGGTAAATAATACTTATATGGAGGAGGGTTTAATCTGATAAAAATGGTATTTTATATTTCTGGGAACTTTTAAAGGCATGTTCACAAAAACAAAAACAAGCTGGTGAGTTTAGAAACAAGAACCCAATCCAGTGGCAACATAAGCAGACAATTTACCCAGACCCCTCTTCAAAGTTCAAGACCCATATAAACCAACTAGACAATGCCACTTGTCCCCCATATACCTCAAATTCAACACCCCCCCAATTTCTGCTATTCCTCAGGTGTAATGATATTGTACAATACCATCCAAGACAGGATCCTATAACCCAACACCTTAACTCTTCTCTGACACTCTCCACCTCTCCACTCACAGGATTATAAATGTCTGCTGAATCTTTCTACTGCTCCATTTCCACTCCTAGTGCCCTAGGCTTCTGGCCACCATCATCTCTTCTCTGGAATACTGTGATTATCTCCAGCGTGGACTCTGTCTTGACTTTTACAATCTATGCATCTAGCAGGCCTTCACTTTTATCAGCAAAAATTGCTCATAGTATTTCCTTATGAGTTTTAAAGCATCTGCTAGATTAGTAGGTATGCCCTCTTTTTTTCCTTAATAATAATCAATCAATAAATACTATGTATGCCTTCTCTTTCATTTCTTAGGTGATCTTGTCAGAAACTTGTCATTTTTACATGTCTTTTCAAATATCCAGCTTTAGGTTTTAGTGATCAGTTGTCCCTCTCTTTTTTTTTTTCTGTTTAATTTCTGTCCCTCCTTTTTGCTTACATGTCTTCCAGTGTCTATGACTTTGCTCTTTTTCTAATTCCTGGGGTGAATGCTTCTCTTTCATTTCTTAGGTGATCTTGTCAGAGACTTGTCATTTTGGCATGTCTTTTCAAATATCCAGCTTTAGGTTTTACTGATCAATTGTCCCTCTCTCTCTTTTTTATTTTTTTTTCTATTTAATTTCCGTCTCTCCTTTTTGTTTACATGTCTTCCAGTGTCTATGACTTTGCTCTTTTTCTAATTCCTGGGGTGAATGCTTATTTTTTTTGTTCTTCCTTGTTTTTTAATAAATAAATTAGCAACTGCAAATTATCTATCTATCCTGCTTTATCTATCCATAGTTTTGACAATTTTTCACTGACAAGATTACTGTTAATTTTTATTGTAATTCTTCCTTTAACGAATGAGTAATGGAGTGGTTTTTTAGCTTCCAGAAGTATGGTACCTGGCCAAGATACAGTAGCCAGGACCAGTTTTACCCTTCCCTCTGAAAAAACTAAAATCTTAAACAATGGTTTTTAGACAATGAACATCAGACAGTAAACTACACTGTTCCCTGAAAATAGAAAAACAAAACCCTACAGAGCTCTACAACTGTCCCAGCTTATAGCCTAGAGATAATTTTCATGTCTCAGTGCAGGTTGGGGGAATCCAGATGGAGTCTGATGGTCTCCCTGAGTTGAGGAGATGGAGCTGGGAACATGGGAAAACCAAGGCAGCTAGAATTCATAGGACAAGTACCCAAGAACTACACAGAGAGACCGCTTCAGAGATCTGTAGAGAGTCCATCTGCATCTTAAGTTTTCAGCTCAGTACTGATCCCCAGTGCATAAGGCCTAAAACAGAACCACCAGAAAGGAGGAAAAAGA
This sequence comes from Delphinus delphis, assembly GCF_949987515.2. Taxonomy (NCBI): domain Eukaryota; kingdom Metazoa; phylum Chordata; class Mammalia; order Artiodactyla; family Delphinidae; genus Delphinus; species Delphinus delphis. The sequence continues at coordinate 58,883,983 of NC_082694.2, read as the reverse complement.
ACAACTCCCAAAGCTCATTAAGGGGCAGAATAGCTCATGTTCCCACTAGCAGAAAACCTCATAATTTAAGAGGCAGTGGGTAAAAGTACTCAGAAAGATATTACTCCAGTATTGGGAAAAATTAGTCCTAAGCTACAGGCTGCTGCTGTTTCCACCTAACTCAGCTTGGAAACAAACCTCAAAAGGATCTTCTTCCAAAGTAACTTGACTGCAACACACAACAAAGCTCAAGAACACTAATAAGAACACAAAAACATCTTACACACTTGAGGCAAAATTCACAATGTCTAGAATCCAGTAAAAATTATTAAGCACATAAAGCAGTAGGAAAATACAGCCCGTAAAATGAGAAGGAAAATTGATTAAAAAAAAGAGTCAAGAAAATAATAAGATAATAAAGAATAATAAATGATATAATAATAAGATAATAAATAATAATTTATTAGGATAGTAAAGGACAAAAAGAAATAAAACAGTATAACTCAATTCCATATGTTAAAGAAAGCAAAGATTGAGCAAATTAACTACAAACATGGAATATGAAAGAGATACAAATCATGGTAAAAGATGAAAACTAACGTAATTGAGGTAAAACATATACTGGATAGAAATAACAGCAGATTAGACACCATGGACAAAAAGATTAATGAACTCGAAAAAATAGCAAATATAAACTATGCAAAATGAAATACAGAGAGAAAAAAGACTGGAATAAAATGATCAGAGTATCAGTTAGCTGTGGGACAACTTCAAGCAGCCTAGGTCATCAGAAAAAATTTTTTAATAATGGTCAAATTTTCCCCAAATTTGATGAAAACTATAAATCCACAGATCCAAGAAACCTTAATTAACTCCCAGCACAAGAAACATGCAGAAAAACATTAAAGCACATCATAATCAAACTGAACTGAGATCAAAGGCACATAAAGAAACCTTCAGGGGTGAGGGAAGCCTTCTAAATTAGACTGTAGAGATAGCTGCACAACTGCATACAGTCCTGGGTAATTTTTATGGTTTGTAAGCTATACATCAACAAAGCTGAAAAACGATTTCAAAAAATTCTTTGGAAGAAATCATAAGAGATATGCTTAGTGAACTTGAGTTTGGCAAATATTTCTAAAATAAAATAAAAAGAGCATGAATAAGAACCATGAATGAACAAACTGTCTTTTTTTTTTTAAATATCTAATTTTTTTCAAACTTATTTAATTTATTTACTTTGGGCTATGTTTGGGTCTTCACTGCTGTGCATGGGCTTTCTCTAGTTGAGGAGAGTGGGGGCTACTTTTCATTGTGGTGCACGGGCTTCCCATTGCGGTGGCTTCTCTTGTTGCAGAACATGGGCTCTAGGCGCACAGGCTTCAGTAGTTGCGGCATGTGGGCTCAGTAGTTGTGGCTCACAGGCTTAGTTGCTCCGTGGCATGTGGGATCTTCCTGGACCAGGGCTCGAACCCGTGTCCCCTGCATAGGCAGGCGGATTCTTAACCACTGGGCCATCAGGGCAGCCCCAACAAATTGTCTTCTATCCCTACAGTGAAACAATACTCAGCAATAAAAAGGAATACTGACACACTCAACAACATGGATAAATTTCACAATAATGAAGGTAAGTAAAAGAAGCTGGGGGCTTCTTTTAGCTGGAGGAGAGGCTGCTGATCTGTCTTAACAACAAGGCTCATTTGCAGTTCCAGGACATGCCACTGCTTTCAGGTAAGAGAAGCAGAAGAACCCTCGCTGGATTGGCAGGACATACCACAAAGAGCTGGAATCAAGAATTCTGAGTGCCCTGTGTTCATGCAACAACTTGCACACATTTTAATAACAGAATTTCACAGTTCTAGAAAATTAAGAGTAATATAATCATAAAGCCAAGTGGTATTATTAAAAAAATCTTAGAAGTGTTTGTAAAACTTTGTATCTATATAAATTTTGATTCTATGCCCACATATTGTAATAACACACTCTACTGAAAACCATTATAGCCATTTAATTGTAATAGCCAAAAATCTTATTATTTGATTTTGGAACAAACACACAATGTGTGAAGAAAACCAGAATTTGTCTTCAAGAGGTAAACGTTAATTTCATTAATAATGAAAATAATATTTAAAGGATTATTTTTTTAAGACTTTTGACCGGGTAAATATCATAAACTAATACTTTTAATAATATAAAATATAATAACATTTTTCTAACTTTTTTTTTTACATTTTTCTAACTTTTGAAACTCTTTCTAGCTTCTCAAAAATGAAACTTTCTTATTCTAGCAATTAAACCAAAGTGTAGAATAGTCATTTGAAATATATAAAAGGCTATATGAAATAATGACATTAAAGATGCATATATATATATATATATATATATATATCTCATATATGACACTGATGTTCTGGCAATGCTTTTCTATATTATTTTTTCATTCAAATGAAATATGACCATGCCATATCATTCACATAGGCATTCACCTTTTAGAAATAATAAAATGTGTTTAAAAGAACAGCAGATTTTTATGTCATTATACTGTTTTACTTAAAGTTATACAAAAATGGACAGAAGCCAACATTCTCTTAAATATAAGACAGTAATTAAACAGTAATTTTTAAAAGATTTATTTATTTTATTTATGTATTTTTGGCTGCGTTGGGTCTTCATTGCTGTGCACAGGCTTTCTCTAGTTGCGGCAAGCAGGGGCTACTCTTTGTTGTGGTGCGCGGGCTTCAGTAGTTGTAGCACGGGGGCTCAGTAGTCATGGCTCACGGGATCTAGAGAGTTGTGGCACACGGGCTAAGTTGCTCCGCAGCACGTGGGATATTCCCGGACCAGAGGTCTAACCCACGTCCCCTGCATTGGCAGGCAGATTCTTAACCACTGCACCACCAGGGAAGCCCCTAAACAGTAATTTTTTAAAGCAAGATATACTCCATATAATTTTATGCCTTAAATTGAGAGTGGATTTCCTAAGAGGACTGGGAAATAAATGGACATCTACATCTGAAAAGAAAATCTTCTTGACCTCTATTTATAGCAAAGGCTGTTATTTGAGATCCAACTTGAAAGCACAGTACAGAGAGACAGTAAGTTTGACTCCCTTACTTCTGGTATAAATGCAGGTGTTTTGCTTACATTTTTCCTTCTTAAATTATACTTTAAACTTGTGATGCATATTCCAGATTGAGTGCACCAATTCATATTCCCTCTCTAACCAGTGTCTCCACTTCACTACATGAGAACGAGGAAAGAGTGGTGTATGATTTCAGTGTCTAGTTCAGTTACTAAATATTTATTGGGAGCCAAATACATGCCAGGTATGGTGCTAGGTGTTGGGACACAAAGCTACTGTTAGCATATGCTTAGTGTCTTTCTTAAATGGTAAAACTATAATGTTAAAATTCTGAAAGCCCATTCCCCTGGATGACCATGTGAGATTGGTGAGAAAGTGGATGGAACCAATGAACTTTTATCTGTCAAGGGCTCATCATTCACTTTGTTCTAGATATGTCAGGTATCTCTGTTCTACACATGGGCACAGAAGTTTTCTCGAGTTGAAAAAACAAATCTAAGGGAAAGAACAACTGGGACTACTAGCACTGAAAAAATCTGGAGGTCTGCAGATAGGGAGACATGAGACATAACACCTTCAGATTCCAACGATATTGGTTACCATATTCACATGGTGGCTAAAGAAGGAGGTTTAAATGCTTGACAACAATGAATGCCTTAAGGCACTTCATTTTAATTTTCCTGGCCTTATAATTTTACATAGGAAGGAACTGAGAGAGGGTAAAGCAGGCCTTTAGAAGTAGGCTAGCCTTGCATTTCCCAGTGTGTTCTGTGGAATTGGGATATTATAGTCATTAAATTAAAAAATTAAGAAATTAATGTGTTTACATTTAGGATCAATTAATTTAGGACAATAACTGATCAAAGTTTGAAAGTACATCTATCATAGGGCTTTTCAGAGTCTTTAATACGCCAATATATAATGTGAATCTCCATGTGGAGGAAGGGAATAGCAGCGTTTCCCAAATTCATTTGATCACAGAATCTTTAATCCTTTAATTAAGGATCATTTTAAGAATCTAATGTTCCAGAAAAGAAATTTGGGGAAACTTGGTACACTAATGTACCAAATGAGGTAAGAATTGTGTCAGAGAACATACGTCCAGAGGCAAAGTCACCTGATGGCCAGAAGGTCAGGGACTTGGAAAGAAGATGACAAAATAGCTCTAGAGGAGGCGAAATGCCCGCAATTCCTAGCTGCAGTCACTGCCATCTCCCTGCAGCGATACACTGAACAGGTAACTGTTGCAATTAATGTCTTCCTCTGAGCTTCTACTGTTCCTGGGACTACACGAGAAGTTGGAGATATAACAATGAAGAGGACACAGAAGGTCCCTGATCCCACAAAGCTTACATTCCAGTTGTGGGAAATAAACAAACAAGCAAAAAAAAAAAAAAAAAAAAATCAGACTGATTAGTCCTATGTAGGAGGAAAAGCAAACAAACAAAACCTGGATGATGTGACAGAGAGAGTATGACTGAGACAGGCTGACACTAAAATAAACCAAAAAACCCCCTGGAAACACTAAGAAGGGCTTTGTTAAACAGACCCATGAATGCAGGCTCAAATTTACATAATTAGTAATAGGAACAAATACTAAGATTTAAATGCTTTATTTAAACCTCACAATAACCTTTTGAGGTAAGTACTATTTCATCATTTTCATCTAACAAATGAAACCAGGTATAGAGAAGATAAATTAAGTGTCCAAGGTCACAAAGCTAAAAAACTAGCAGAGCTTAAAATCAAATCCAACTCACCAGTTCAAGAGGCTAACTTCCTAACTATGTGGCCATCTAACCAAGCAGTATCTACTTGTCTGATATGAAACTGCTATTTCAACAGTTTTTAAGATTTCTTGGGAGTTCCCTGGTGGCCTAGTGGTTAGGATTCACCGCAGTCACTGCCATGGCCCAGGTTCGATCCCCGGTCAGGGAACTTGAGATCCCGCAAGTGGTGCCGCGCGGCCAAAGATTCCTGCATCTTCTCATTGTCTATCACACGTAACTAACTCCTGTCTACCTCCCTGAATTTACCAGTACGGAGACCCAACAAAGGATTATACGGTTTTTTTCTTAGCAAAAGGAGAAACTGTATCCCGATGTTCAGTTTTACCCAGGATATAAAGGAATTCATCAAAGAGCACACAGTGGCAGTGAAAGAGCCAAGCTAACATCCTCGGACCAGAAGATAATGAATGACACGAACGACCAAGTTCCAACACACACTAAAGAGGACTTAGCAAGAGATGAGAAGACGATAGTCCTGAGTAGTTAAGTAACTGAACCACAATCATTTATCTAAGTGTTGCAGGAGCTAGGAGCGGAACCAAGGTTCTCTTCAATGTCTCTCTACCATTATCCTCACACCTGGAGGATGGGGCCCAGATCAGGGCAGAAATCTGATAACTCCAGAGCAGCCTGGGGGACGCACTGGGGATAGTCAGCGGTCAGATACTGGTATTGGTGATAAAAACAAGCGCAACCACAAAATACATGAAACCAAAGACGAACAGCCAAAAGTGGGTCATAGCCAGTAACTACAAAGACTGAGATTAACCGTGAGAATCCATTTGCTGCACATGGAACAGCAAACATGGTAGATGTGCAGGTGTCAGGAACAGGGACTAAACAGAAGAGAACACAATCAGAAAAATTCATAAGAAAGGCAAGACCAGGTAGAGACAGGCACACTGTGCCACCAGACAAAGGAGTCTGCTCGCAACTGTCTTTCCCAGAGCTACCTGGAGAGTTCTTGGATTAAGATGTCCAGGCTGCACCACATACACGCTGACTAAGAAGTTCCTGGGAAAGCCCAGCTTTGGATCACTTTGCCACTCACGGGGGCTTTAATCTCCTGCTTCTTACAGAGCACGTACAAGACTCTGATACATTCCCAAAGCACATCATTCCTTTCCCCCTCATATCAGTTTCTGCATCTTTAAATTGACAGCACACACAGTGATTCACACTTTCCCATTATACTTTCCCAAGGTGACCCCAAAAGAAGAGAAGCTCGAGGAGTATCTGCAAGCCGAACAACGCGACTATCATGGTCAGCATTAAAACTCTCTGTCACAGTTAAATATGATTTTGTTCCTTTCTGTCTTGATACATTTACAACAAGCAGTGTTGCTAATCTTTACAGAAACAGACAAGTCTGGAAACCAGAAACATAACCCCCAACCTCTGCATCAGAAGCCAGAAACAAGAAGCAAAGAGAGGCACCAATCTTCTCTAAACATTAGTGGTGCCCAGATGCAGAAAAGAAAAAGAGAAAGAGAAATAGAAAAAGAAATAGAAAAAGAAAATCCTGCTCTTAACATTAATATCTTACTGTCAAATCCCAGTGTATGGGAATTTTAGAATTTTACATTAAAATCTTCTATTAAATAGTTTTTACATATCATTCTGGGGAAAATGAGAGGCAAGCAGTAATTCAAAATCGCTACTTACAAAAATATTAGGCAAACTTTTCAGAAGAATACGTTTTCTTAAGAAAATCTGTCAGTAATGTTTTTGAGAAATTGCCCCCATGCCCCACCTTCACTGCCACCTGCTTGCAGATCTCTACTTCCTACCCTGCCTACTGTGCCTCAATTCTTTTAAGAGTATGTACCAATCTAATACTTTGAATGTTGTATGAAAACCAAATATCATGTAAATGGTAATTCATTACATAAATGGTAATTCATTTATCTGAAATGAAACCACCAAATTCATAGAGAATCCTAACTAATGTCACCAACAATTTTGGGAACAACTATGAATTTCAAGAGTCTATAAGTAATTCTACGAGCCAGGGGCAATGGCCCACAACTTGGGTGTGGTTCACAATCAGGTTCTCTTTTCTGTGAAATGACAGCTGGTACTTGTAAAGTCCAAACTCCTTCTAGGAAGTAAGGTGCTTTATGAAAAGATACGGTTCTCAAACAGTTCCAAATGTATGGTCGTCATTTTAAAAGCATGTTGCCCACCTGAACAAGCATCAGAATTAATGATTAAAGTTTCCTTCAGATTTGCTATGCTAACTGATCTGACTCTTCTTAAGCAACAGGAGAAATTTAGCATGTTCCACACTAAAGAAATGGGAATTTTCAGATCTCTTCCCTTTGCACCTACTGGTAGACAAGTAATAAACAGAATCTAGCTTCAGCTTAATTATGACTTAGCTGAAACACGTTTACAGGATTGAATGCCCTTTAAAACTGAGTGGGAGAAAAGGAGACAGCCAGTAAAGAAAGGAAAATGGAATTATGATGAAAACAAGGCAATTATGTACATTATTTCAAAGAGCACTAAAAAAAGCCACATTCTGATCGTTTCAAATGGCTTTTAATGTCTCTCCAATCCTTAAAAGTTAACAAAGTTAGGCAATAATAGTCACCTTTGGTATGCCTTAACAGTACTTAATGTAAAAACAGAATTATGAATTATATAAAATATTATATAAAATATATAAATTCGGAAGAATAAATTCTATCTCTATCTTGTCTCTGATTTTAAAACTCAAATTTAAGTCAGATCATTGTACAACTCACTGAATTGTACACTTTAAAGGGGTGAGTTGTATGGTATGTGAATTTAATCTCAAGCAGTTAAAAAAATTTAAGTCAAAAGTTGGGGTTGGGAGAAGGGGGCGAGGGGGGTGGACGGGTAGTGTCTGAAAATAAAGCTCCAGAATAACTACGCTTTTCTATATAAGCTGACCAATGAAACCGAAAGGCTCTGGTGAAATAGAACAGATTTGATGCTTCTGGTCTTTTTTTTTTTTTTTTTTTTGCGGTACGCGGGCCTCTCACTGTTGTGGCCTCTCTCCCGTTGCGGAGCACAGGCTCCGGACGCGCAGGCTCAGCGGCCATGGCTCACGGGCCCAGCCGCTCCGCGGCATGTGGGATCTTCCCGGACCGGGGCACGAACCCGTGTCCCCTGCATCAGCAGGCGGACTCTCAACCACTGCGCCACCAGGGAAGCCCAATGCTTCTGGTCTTTTAATAAAGAAATCCCTTCAATTGATTGGGTTCTTGACCTGATCAGTGGCCAGCTGAACACCTTTGGTAACTGCAGTTCTGACCCACTCCTTTCCCCTCTGTGCAAGGGACATATTTGAAGAGGGTGAGAACCACAACCTTCTACTAGAAGGAAAAAATAATACTCTGGTAATAATGGAGGAAGGTTTGGGGCGGAGAAGGGGGAGCTGTCCATGTTTCACACCAGAACATTTTCAAAAGCGTAAACTACTTTCCTCAGAAACTCAATTTCAACTAACCAGAAGATAACAAACCTTCTCCTTTAGTAAATATACAGTCCCACTGTATGGTTGCCTTTTTAAGGAAATGTACTCTTTTCTAACCACTGTCACCTCTCATGTCCAGTGAGATACTTTGGGGTTTTCCTGGTATCACTGAATCACTTCCAATCCTCCTTCCTTGGCAAAAAAAATATTATTTTTAAAAAAGTAGAAACCAACATAACAGATGTATAGCTCTGTGTTTTCACACACCTAATTTTGGCAGTGTAGCTGAGTGTACGGACTCCACAGGCAGACTGTGGGTTCAACTGCCGCTCTGCCACTTACCAGCTGGGAACTCTAGGGCAAATCACTAAAGCTCTCTGTGTCCCTCTACTCTCATCTGTAAAATAGGGATAATTAAAGATCCCACATCATAGTATAGATTAAGATTAAAACTGGTTATTATCGGTAAAAGTTCATAGAAAACTGCTTAGCACATGATATATAATAATTATTATTTCAAAGAGTAAATGAGCAACTTAAAGTATGAGAACAGTTTGGTTTGAAAATTTGTAAAACAGAGTTGTGACAATTCCTCAAAAGCTGTACAGATATACTAAAATTGAACAAAAACATAAGTGGATGGCGGATGGTGGGAGCCAGATTTCTTACTATTAGAGAAGAAGGCTACAGATAGCATTGGGGAAGGCTAGAATGAACCATGTGGGACTGGATTAGATTCAAAGACATCAGTACAAATTCACCTTTAGCTTAAAATGGATACAGTTATATAAATACAGAAAAAACTATAGATATGTACGTATACACGGACCAGTAATACATATACTTATATACAACATGTTATAAATATATATTATATAATACATACTTTATATATTAACTATACATTATATATAAATATATATATTTCCTAGATCCATCTACTGAGAGGTCCTAGAAGAAATGACACACCAGTAAGAACAAGCACACCCAGAGCCCAAATCTTGGTTTCTTACACTACTCTCCAATAAAAGGAACCTGGGGTCCTTGGAGAAATGGCTGATCATAAGGCTGGGGGCAGGGAATATACATGATGAGCCTGAAATATCTTATACTGCCAGAGAGTAAGGAAGTGTTCAAAACAAAATGATGGGGACATATCAAAGGGATATAGGAGGTAATGTGAAAGAGCTCTCAATGGCCAAGCTGGAACAATTTGAGCCATCTGAGTACTGGATTATAACCCAGGATATAAAATAAATATTGATAAATCCATACTGATATAAAATAACTGAGGGGCAAAGATACAGATCTCCATACAAAAAAGCACCAGGTAATTTATGTAGCTACTCCCTTTCTCAAAAAGATGAAGCTTACCTCGACACCCACTAAGTGTGGGGCCATGTTTATTGATCTGCTTTCAGACAGCACAACATGGAAAGGTGGGAAGAAGTAATTTTATAGTGGAGAAACCTAGAAAACATCACCACGGCTAGGTGATCAAGGTTAACATCAACAGGGATAAGTCAAATTAATAGCGTGGATACTTCATCCTCCCCAAAATTCATACCCCAGTCTAACCATGAGAAAAACATTAGACAAACCTAAATGGAGAAACACACTACAGAATACCTGATCAGCACTCCTCAAAACTATTAAGGTCATCACAAAGTCTGTGAAACATGATGAGAAAATGTAACGTGCTATTCTGAATGGGATCCTGGCACAGAGAAGAGAAGTTAGGGAAAAAACAGTGAAATCCAAATAAAAGGTGGTGTTCAGTTAATAGTGACATACCAAAGTTGGTTCCTTAGTTGTGACAAACATACCATGGTCGTGTGAGATGGTAACAAATGGGGAGACTGGGTGAGGAGTTTACAGAAACTCTCTACTATTTTTGTGACTTTTTATAAATCTAAAAATATTCTAAAATAAGTATTTTTAATCTCAATTATCAAAGAATTAAAAAATAAACTAAATTTTTAAAATGGTATGAGTTTAAAAAGGTAAGTTTAAACCTTGGCCAGATAAACAAAAAGGTATTTGTCTCCTAAAACAGCTGATCATATTCTGCAAACAATGTTGCTAGAAAACCCAGATCCCTTTACTGATGTATAAAGTAAAGTTGGTTTCCAGACTTTTCTAAAACCCACCAAAATAAGTTAAATTATACTTTTAAAGTACTTTGTCTGAAATCTTATAAAACAGATTTAAATTTCACACCTTTTATATGATCACTTATTATACAACAATATAGGTTATGTTATAGAAATGTTCTTTAAGTTTTAATTCAAATACTATATTATAATGTGATAGAAGCAGCTAAGGAAATCTCAACACAAACAATACAAACCTTTTGTAAAAATAGCAACTCTGCCCAGTAATTAACAGTAACCTTCAATTTTGGTTTTTAAAAGAAAAAAGTTTGTCAAGCCTCATGCAACCACAGCTTACTGAAGAAAAAAATTCTACGTTCCAAATCAAAACATCTTATACGATTAGCAGACTCCAGTAGTGTTAGCGAATGAACATCACAGCACTAACTAGAAACATGAGACCCCAAAGAAAAATGTCAACATAATGATTATGAAATAGAAATGACAGTGACTGACTGGCCTATTACTGTTCAAACTGAATGACATACAAAAAGTAAACATAACTGTGTGTGTGGCCTGTTTCTGCAAAAAGCTTTATAGTCTCTACTCAACCCTCTTTAAAGGTTTGGGGTTTGAGTTTTCATTAAAGGGAGAAAGGGTGAAGGAGCAGGGGGTGGGGATAGATGCAGCAAGAAGCAGAGAAGGGAAAGATGAGCAAGTTTTAATAATGACCATGTCCATCTGGGTTTCCTATCACTTGGTACCTTCAATGTTCTCTTCTTTCCATCAACTCTGTCACCTCCTAAGGATGACATGGAGGGAGAGAAGTGTGAATCTTCCTGTGTAGGGACAGTGGGAGATCATAAGTCACCAATTCCTGAGGCACTGAAAGGAATACGGAACCCAAAAAAGGATTTTAAGGAGGCACAGGTGTTGAAAGAAAACTCTGATAACAATGGTGGGTAAGCTCTTACTATCTCTCCATTATTCTTAACGGTTTCAACTAGAACATATTCAGTAACTTGTAATACCAAACCTTTCCCTAAAAGACCACGACTTTCACATACATGTGTACTTACAGCATAGGTCTTTCATGGCATATTTCACTCACTCACTCAAATATGACACCTCAAAAGAAAGACTGAAACCACGAATCTTGAATCCTTTGAATTCCTTAGACATTAAAGGTGAGGAGGAAGTCAGATGCGAGCTCTTCTTCATTTCAAAACTCCAGGCAAAAGATGTCCCTTCTCTTGGCTCCCATCACTGAAGAATTCTTGTTCTCATGTGCACTCTTTCCTTCTTTACCACATGTCCCCACTGGTCCCTTCCAATCTGCTAGTCTACCACTGCAGTGGGTGGGGGTAGGGATGGGGAGGGTAATGGGACAACACCTTTCTACTTAAATATATTCTCTCAATCGATCTGTCCAAAATCTAACTCTACTCTACTCAAGTTTCCCATCTCTCCAGGCCACCCATGCCCAAAACTTGCCCTGTCATTAATCTAATTCACATCATTACCATTCACCCTTGGATTGTTTAGGCATTGTTTACACAGGGGCATGCCTGGTACATAGTAAGTACTCCATAAACACTATTTGCTATTATTATAATTATTGTTGTTATTAATATCCAATATTCTCCATTATTCCCCAATACAAATCATTTGATGCAGTCTGACCTGTTTCCTGCATGATCCCTTCTTACTTATTCCTCCCCCCAGCAGGTCTTCATTTTCCAATATTCACCTCAACTACAACGTCGTTCCACTTCACCAATTTAAATCTAAATCACATTTTAAAGACTAGCTTTCATTCTGTTTCTTCTAAAAAGCCTTTTCTATTTGGCCATGGACTGTAATCATTTTCTGATCTTCTGAATGTCTATCAAGAATCACATAACTCAATACATAAATCAAAGAATGCTTCAAGTTAATGCTGTAATTAAACTACTTAGTACTATGCCCATATACCTAGTCTGCCACCTCCTTGAGAAGAGGGCTCACACCATCTGCATCAGCCATGGTACAGAGCTCAGCAGAGATGCTCAATAAGTACTGCTGGGGAACACACTAAGAGAAGGATATAAATGATATGATACTAGGAGGAAGTAACAGGATCAACCTCCTCAACAAGAGACTACAGAAGATGTCACCACCTCCTCTTACCTTCTGAATCACTTGTAAACAGGATACTTTGCCAACCATTCTAACCACTCCAGAAAACAACTCTAAAGACAGCAAGTGAGTCCTCCTAACTAGACTCAATGGACACCCAGTCCTTACTTCCCTTAGTTCTATGCTATACCTGACTCCAAATTACCACTCTTTAATACTCTCAAACTACCCTTGTTTGAACACAGACAGTTCCAGGGGGAAGACCATGTAAAGACACCAGGAGAAGACAGCCATTTATGAGACAAGGAGAAAGACCTCAGAAGAAACTAACCCTGCTGACACCTTGATCTCAGACTTCCAGCCTCCAGAACTAGGAACTATGAGAAAATAAGTTTCTGTTGTTTAAGCCATCCAGTCTGTGATACTTTGTTTTGCCAGCCCAGCAAACTAACACAAGAACCCAGAAACAGACCCATACAAATACAGTCAAGTGATCTTTGACAAAGGAACAATGGCAATTAGATGGAAAAGGGATGATCTTTTCAACAAATGTTACTGCAACAACTGGATATCCACATGCAAAAAATAAAAAAAAAAAATCTAGACACATATCTTAACACCTCTCACAAAAATCAACTCAAATAGATCATAGATCTAAATGTCAAATGGAAAACTAAAAAAGTTCTAGAAGAGAATACCTAGGTGACCTTGGTTTGGGTTTGGCAATGGGTTTTTAGATAACACCAAAGGCACGATCAATGAAGGAAATAATCAATAAGCTGGACTTCACTAAATTAAAAACTTCTGCTCTGCTAAAGACACTGTTAAGAGAATGAAAAGACAAGCCACAGATGGGAGAAAATAACTGCAAAACACGTATCTGATACAGGACTTGTATCTAAAATATACAGAGAACCCTTAAAACTCAACTATAAGAAGACAAGCAATCCAATTTTAAAAAGGACAAAAGATCTGAACAGACAACTCACCAAATGACATAAACAGATGACAAATAAGCACACGGAAAGATGATCAACGTCACTAGGGAACTGCAAATTAAACAAGATAATCACTACATACCTATTAAAAATAACCAAAATCCAAAAGACAGACAACACAAATGCTGGCAAGGCTGTGGAGCAACAGGAACAGGATTCACTGCTGGTGGGAATGCAAAACAGTACAGCCACTCTGGAAGAAAGTTTGGCAGTTTTTTACAAAGCTAAACACAGTCTCACCACACAACCCAGCAACTGCACTCCTTGGTATTTACCCAAGAGCTGAAAAGTTATGTCCACACAAAAACCTCTGTACACAGATGCTTAAAGCAGGGAGGAAAGAACAAAGCCCCTTAAAGAATTCAAAACCAAGAGCCTGCTACTCATTTGGGTCTGGGGTTCAAATCTGCATTACCCATGAGGTGCGGGAAATTCCAAACTGAGCACTTAACATAAAGATTAGTCCCAGACCAATGAGACTCATGAGGTTCCTGATAGGAGTGAAAGCAAAACTGTTTTGGAAGGACACTCCCATAATTTAAGCCACAAAAGATTCTTAGAGAAATTTCAGATGAATTCAAAATTAAAATAAAAATCCACAAGTGAGAGTCAGCAAACACAACAAACCAACACACAGAAAGATTAACATCCCCCCCAATTTGAAAAGACAGAATCGTAATTTGAAAGAGAATGTTAATAAGTATGTTAAAATAATCAAAGTTATAAAAAAGGGTCAAAACTCTAAAAACAAGAAACTATGCAAAAATAATACAGACTTGAAAAAGAAATATAATTTCTCGAAATATAATTATTAAAATTTAAAAAGCAACTGAATCTGCTATGGACTGAACTGTGTCCCCCCCTCTCCCCAATTCATGTGTTGAAACCCTAATCCCAAGGTGATGGTGTTTGGAGACAGGGCCTGGGGGAGATAATTAGGTTTAGATGAGGTCATGAGGGTAGGGACCCTCATATGGCATTAGTGCCCTAAGAGAAGAGACACAAGAGAGCTTCATTCCCTCTCTGCCACGTGAGCACACAGTAAGAAAGCAGATGAGGGCCAGCTATAAACCAGGAAGAGAGCCCTCATCAGAAATCAATCGTGTTGGCACACCTTGATCCTAGACTTCTAGTCTCCAGAACTGTGAGAAAGTAAATTTCTGTTGTTTAAGCCACCCAGTCTATAGAATTTTGTTTTGGCAGCCTGAGCTAAGATAGAATCCAGCTAACTAAAGCTTAAATAGTTTGACCATCAAAACAAGTGACAGTGATTAATTGGAACCCAATGAATAAAATAAGAATCCGTAAGTCCAAAAATAAATAAATCAAGAAGTAAAAGCTCCTCATCACAACAGAATGCCAACCAATAAATATAGAAGAAATTAATGGAGTTAGAAAACCACTATTTTGCAACCGTCATAGTTAATAATTCAAGTAAAACTCATTAATGGATGCTAAAACTAATGGGTGTAAGTTAGGTGAGGAAGGAGATATTATATAGTCTCAGAGTATCTCCCCACAAATTACTTATTATAATAATTACAAAAGCAAAAAAATAGGGCTTCCCTGGTGGCGCAGTGGTTGAGAGTCCGCCTGCCGATGCGGGGGACGCGGGTTCGTGCCCCAGTCTGGGAGGATCCCGCATGCCGCGGAGCGGCTGGGCCCGTAAGCCTTGGCCGCTGGGCCTGCGTGTCCGGAGCCTGTGCTCCGCAACGGGAGAGGCCGCAGCAGTGAGAGGCCCGCGTGACGCAAAATAAAAAAAATTAAAAAAAAAGGAAAAAATAGCAACTTTATAGTGAAGAAATTTGGCAGATCCAAGTTAACCAAGTGATCAAAACTAACATTAATAATGGGACAAATCAACATCATGTGCCTCCTGATATGATTCACTGAGAACACATCATCACTTACATACTTTTCTGCCCCAAATGTGTCACCTGAATTTAACCAAAAGGGAACACCAGACACTCTGAAAATGAAGAACATTCTACAAAATAAATGACACATACTCTTCAGAAATATCAGTGTCTAGAAAAACAAAGAAAGGCTAAAAAAACTATTCTAGATGAAAAGAGATTGAAAACTAAAAGCAATCTATGATCCTGGATTAGTTTCTGAACTAGGAGGAAAAAATGCTCTTATGGACATTATTAAGACCATTGATAGAAATCTGAATAAGGTCTATAGATCAGATAATATTATTATATTAATATTAAAAGTCTCTGACTTTGATAACTGTACTGTGGTTTTATTTAAGTGAAAATACTTATTTTGAGAAATATACATTGAGTTGTGTATGGGTAAAGGAGCATGATGTCTGTAATTTACTCTCAAATGGTTCAGAGAAAAACAATATGTGTGTGTGTGTGTGTGTGTATATGTATATATATATAGAGAGAGAGAGAGAGAGAGAGAGAGAGAGAAGAGAAAAATGATAAAGCAAATGTGGCAAAGTGTTAACCACTGGTGAATTTGGAAAAAGATATATAAGAGTTCTTTATATTATTCTTCTATTTTTCCTGTGAGTTCAAATTATTTTTTTAAAGCAACAGACATTTTGAATAGCAGATGAGACATAGATACAATTGAAGATACTGAAGATATGAAGTAATATCTTCAAGTAATATCTTCAAGTAATATCTTCAATAATACAAGACAGAATACAGAGCTGAAAAAATCATGACATTATGAGACATGAAGAAATAGAAGGAAAATACAATAGGAGTTCTAAAGAAAGAACAACAGAGGGACAGGAAAGAAATAATAGTCAAAGACACACCAGCTTAGAATTTTCCAGGACTGATGAAACAAGTTACTCTTTAAAGAAAAACAACAAATATTTTAATTTAAATCCGTATCTAGAAACATCAATGTAAAACCGAAGGACACCAGAGTCAAAGAAAAAAAATCTTAAAAGACAATTAGAAAGAAAACACTGATTAGCTAGCTACAAGTAACAATTAAATTGACCACAGACTTCTTAGCATCAACAACAGAATATCTTCAAAGTTCTGAGAGAAAATAACTGTCAACTTAGTTACACTACACTCAATTATGATTTAAAGGTTAAGACAAAAGAGACATTTTTGAAAAAAAGAGACTGAGTTTACCTTTACACAGTCAAAAGGAGAGAGGGAGGGAGGAAGAACCCTACCAAATAATGCTCACTAGGAAGAAGAAAACTGAAGCCAGAATGATGGAGCAAGATGCCAAGAAACAATGGTGAGCAAAGAAATTGAAAACACATATGGGTAACCGTAAAACAGCACTGTATGTATAAAACAATGATAATAAACACTCATCTGGGAGACAAGAAAGCAATATAGAACCAAAATAACAGACAACACCACAAAATAGGAAGGTGGTAATTGAAGTGAATCATTCCCAAGTCCATGTACTGACCAGAAAGGGAACAGAGAGAGATGTATTAGTTTATTATGCATATTGAAATTTGACACCAAAAGTATAAAAATAAAATGTATAACTTTTAACCCAACAGAGGGGAAAGGGGGGAAATAAAACTTACTGATACCATCCAAATAGTGACACAAGAAGATCAGAAAGACAAGAGTGGCCCTAACGAATCTGGAAAATATTATACTGTAAATCAAATGAGTTGCACGTTCTCCAAGCATTTGTTTGTCTGTATCTTGGATATGTGAAACATTATCTATCACATCTCAAAAATGTGGACCCTTGCTTTAGTCAGAATATCTAGTATCTCTTTGCCCACTTCTGTCCCACAGCTGTATTTTTATCCATATCTACTCTTTTGGAATGGCTTCCCTCACAAATGAAAGGTCCTCTATAAATGAAATGTTCTCTACAAATGAAAACCCAATTATTTCTTTGATCCCAAATCAGATTCACTCTTCCAGAAAATCTTTATCAAATTAACACCAACTCACCTTTCCCTTAAATTGAATTGAATTTCTGTAGTATTTAAAACATGTGATTGTTCTTTTTTTTTTTTTTTTTTTTTTTCAGTACGCGGGCCTCTCACTGCTGTGGCCTCTCCCGTTGCGGAGCACAGGCTCCGGACGCGCAGGCTCAGCGGCCATGGCTCACAGGCCCAGCCGCTCTGCAGCATATGGGATCTTCCCGCACCGGGGCACGAACCCGTGTCCCCTGCATCAGCAGGCAGACTCTCAACCACTGCGCCACCAGGGAAGCCCGTGATTGCTCTTTTAATTGTTAAAATACTGCCTTATAAATGTTCTTTAGATGTTCCATTTAGGCATATTTTGTTTCCTCAAATCAGATCATAAGCTCGTCAAGATCAGAACGAAATTCTTTAGGATCTCCTAAACAATCAAGCACAATGTTGTTTATTTTTCACTTAAGGATGAAGAAAACTTTAAGTTATTTTCCTTTAATAAGCACAAAAGATATTAATTTTGCAAAATATGCACCAATAAACAGATACATCTCATACATAAAAACAAATCAGGTTCTAAGGACTTTGTTTTAATCTTTAGACAATATAGGTGAAGTGGACAGCTTTTTAAATAGTCATTTCCCCTGTTTTCATTTTGCCAACTTTAAAAAGAGTCCATATGCTCAGGGCTAAAAATGTTCAAGGTTAAATCAAAGGAAGTCAGACACCACTAGTACAGTGAAGATTTTAATAAAAACTGAAAATGTGCCTCACATTACAATTACTGTACCACTTTGAAGAAGTATTACATAATAGTTATCTTTTACTACAATATTAGTAGAAAAGGTGAAGGATGAAATTTATAAATTAAAAAGAAAAAAAGGCAAAACATTAGTAAGTTAAAGGAGAGCTAAATAAATGGAGAGACATACTGTATTCACAGATCAAAGGACTCAATACTGTTAAGATCTCAATTTTCCACAAATTGAGCTACAGATCCCACATAATCCCAATAAAATCCCAGTAGGTTATATACATAATAAAATGTCACAAAATTATGCACACAGGCATGAAAAAAATGAGTGCCTGCAAAAAGTGATGAAATCTGACTAAGGTCTAGTTAACTGCATTGTGTCAATCAATCTCCTGGTTTTGATAATGCACTATATTTAGGCAAAAATATCACCACTGGGGGAAGCTGGGTGTTGGGTCCATGTGACCTCTTTGTACTTTTTTTGCAACTTCCTATGAATTTTGAATTACTTTAAAATAAAAAGTAAAATCTTGGAAGGCTTTTTCATGTAACTGAAATGCTGATTCTAAAATGTGTATGGTAAAAATAAAGGACCTAAAATAGATGAAACAATTTTGAAAAAGCAGAATAAAGTTGTAGGACTCACTACCCGATTTCAAGGCTTTCTTTTTATGAAGCTACAGTAAGCAAGACTGAGGTATTGCTGAAAATATAGCCAAACAGCTCAACAGGACAAGACAGAGTGCAATATACCTACACACGTACTGTCAACTGATTTTTGTCAAAGGTGCCAAGGTAATCCATTTATGATTCATTTATATCACATCCTAGAAGAGCTTTTATAGTGATAGAAATCAGAACAGTGATTGCAATGGCTGGGGGGAAGAGGGGGGACAGCATGACTGGGAAGGGATATAAAAGAACTTTCTGAGGTTGAGGAAATGTTCTACCTTAATAAAGGCATGGGTTGCACAGCTGTATTATTTGTCAAACTGAAAGATTTACGATCTGTGCATTCACTCTAAGTAAGTCATAATTTAATTTTTAAAATATGCAACAACATACAAGTGTTCTAAAATATCTGTCTACAAAGAAACATCAAAATACTAAGAGTATCCACCTCTTGGGAGTAAGATTACTCATCATTTTGTTTTCTTATAGTTTTCTGATTGTCTATTTTTTCTTTTAAAAATGTACATGTTATAATCAGAATACAACACACTCTGCAAATTTATGCCAGAATAAAAATAGCTAGCTCATACTTTACTGTTCCGTTCACTAATCCCCTATACCAATTACCCTCCCAATCTGTAGCATTTTTCTTCAATAGGAGGACGTGTTTTACACGTCCTCCTGATAATCCCTCAGTAAGACCTGGGAGAAAGGTTCTGGCTCTTATCAGCCTCTATTAGTCCTAAAGACACTGTTAAAGAATTGTTATTCTCCACAGAAAAATGAAGGGAAGTAATTATTACTACTGTTTCTTCAGAGTAACCACAGTAAGAAAATAATGAAAAAAAAAAAAACCAAAAACCTCAAAGATACCTATTTTCTAACAGAAAATCCAATCTCCAACAGAGCTCCCCCTTCTCAACTTTACTGTCTTTGTAACTGATGCCATTCTCCCACTATTAATTGATTTAAACAAGTATTTATAAAGCACCAACTACGTGCTCCTCCATCAGGCTTAAAATTGTTAAGTCCTCTCTGAATCATCTCTCTCCATCCCTGTATTTCTCCACAAAGCCTTGTCGAATTTCTCTCCAAGATGCTTCTCACCTATCTGTTCTTCCTTTCTGTTCTTCACTACTGTTTGCCTTGTCTGATCCATCACCACTTACCTTACCCTTAGCTTACTCCACATAATCTTCTAGCACAGTTCTGTGGAGAAGAACTGTGGAGGTCCCTGGGATTCCTTTCTGAGGGTCTCAAAAAGTCAAAACTATTTTCATAATAATACTGAAATGCTATTGGCCCCCTTTCACCATGTTGACATCTGTACTAATAATACAAAAGCAATGGTGGTAAAACTGCTGGTGCCTTAGCACAAATCAAGGCAGCAGACCCACAATGTACAGCAGTCAAGTGTATTCTTCACTGCAATGCACTCGCTGGGAAAAAAAAAAAAAAGCCAGTTTCACTTAAGAATCCCCTTATTGAAGCATAAACATTGTTAATTTTATTAAATCTTGACCCTTAAATACTTATCAATTTAATATTCTATTTGATGAAATGCATAAACACTTCTGCATACCAAGTACACTGGTTTATATCAGAGAACAGCACCGGTGATTGAGTTGCAAACCAAACAAGCCACTTTTTCCACAGAACACTGTTGTTACTTGAGAGAACAGCTGACAAACCATGATTATTCATGTTTAGGTATCTGACATTCTCTTGAAAATAAACTAAATGAACCTGTCAGTTCAATGAAAAACAACAGTATTTGCTGCATGTGATGCATTTAGCACTTTCAAAGAGAAATTTGAATCTTGGAAAACTTGTATCTACCATCAATACTTTAAGACTTTTCTGATGAGATGAGCGATGATTTATGATATTGTGTAATGAAACATGGCAACGTTGGGAAGATCTGGATAACATCATGAATCCATATTTTCCAAATGACCAGTGCATGATGTTAAAAAAATCATACGTGGGTAAAAATGATCCATTTTAAGTTAGAGACCAATAATAAGTGTTTTACCATAATGGTAGGTCTTGGATTCTACATTGCAACTAACTTTTTTTTTTACATTTTTATTGGAGTATAATTGCTTTACAATGGTGTGTTAGTTTCTGCTTTATAACAAAGTGAATGTTATACATATACATATGTTCCCATATCTCTTCTCTCTTGCGTCTCCCTCCCTCCCACCCTCCGTATCCCACCCCTCTAGGTGGTCACAAACCACCCAGCTGATCTCCCTGTGCTATGCGGCCTCTTCCCACTAGCTAGCTATTTTACGTTTGGTAGTGTATATATATCCATGCCACTCTCTCACTTCATCCCAGTTTAACCTTCCCCCTCCCTGTGTCCTCAAGTCTATTCTCTACATCTGCATCTTTATTCTTATCCAGTCCCAACGTTCTTCAGAACAATTTTTTTTAAGAGTCAATATATATGTGTTAGCATACTGTATTTGTTTTCCTCTTTCTGACTTATTTCACTCTATATGACAGTCTCTAGGTCTATCCACCTCACTACAAATAACTCAATTTCGTTTCTTTTTATGGCTGAGTAATATTCCATTGTATATATGTGCCACATCTTCTTTATCCATTCATCTGTTGATGGATGCTTAGGTTGCTTCCATGTCCTAGCTATTGTAAATAGAGCTGCAATGAACATTTTGGTACATGACTCTTTTTGAATTTTGGTTTTCTCAGGGTATATGCCCAGTAGAGGCATTGCTGGGTCATATGGTAGTTCTATCTGTAGTTTTTTAAGGAACCTCCATACTGTTCTCCATAGTGGCTGTATCAATTTACATTCCCACCAACAGTCCAAGAGTGTTCCCTTTTCTCCACACCCTCTCCAGCATTTATTGTTTCTAGATTTTTTGAGGATGGCCATTCTGACTGGTGTGAGATGATATCTTATTGTAGTTTTGATTTGCATTGCTCTAATAATTAATGATGTTGAGCATTCTTACATGTGTTTGTTGGCAGTCTGTATATCTTCTTTGGAGAAATGTCTATTTAGGTCTTCTGCCCATTTTTCGATTGGGTTGTTTGTTTTTTTGTTATTGAGCTGCATGAGCTGCTTGTAAATTTTGGAGATTAATCCTTTGTCAGTTGCTTCATTTGCAAATATTTTCTCCCATTCTGAGGGCTGCCTTTTCGTCTTGTTTACGGTTTCCCTTGCTGTGCAAAAGCTTTGAAGTTTCATTAGGTCCCATTTGTTTATTTTTGTTTTTATTTCCAGTTCTCTAGGAGGTGGGTCAAAAAGGATCTTGCTCTGATTTATATCAAAGAGTGTTCTTCCTATGTTTTCCTCTAAGCGTTTCATAGTGTCTGGCCTTACATTTAGGTCTTTAAACCATTTTGAGTTTATTTTTGTGTATGGTGTTAGGAGTGTTCCAACTTCATACTTTTACATGTACCTGTCCAGTTTCCCAGCACCACTTATTGAAGAGGCTGTCTTTTCTCCACTGTATATTCTTGCCTCCTTTATCAAAGATAAGGTGACCATATGTGCGTGGGATTATCTCTGGGTTTTCTATCCTGTTCCATTGATCTATATTTCTGTTTTTGTGCCAGTACCATACTGTCTTGATAACTGTAGCTTTGTAGTAGAGTCTGAAGTCAGGGAGCCTGATTCCTCCCGCGCTGTTTTTCGTTCTCAAGATTGCTTTGGCTATTCGGGGTCTTTTGTGTTTCCATACACATTGTGAAATTTTTTGTTCTAGTTCTGTAAAAAGTGCCAGTGGCAGTTTGATAGGGATTGCATTGAATCTGTAGATTGCTTTGGGTAGTAGAGTCATTTTCACAATGTCGATTCTTACAATCCAAGAACATGGTATATCTCTCCATCTGTTGGTAACATCTTTAATTTCTTTCATCAGTATCTTATAATTTTCTGCATACAGGTCTTTTGTCTCCTTAGGTAGGTTTATTCCTAGATATTTTATTCCTTTTGTTGCAATGGTAAATGGGAGTGTTTTCTTAATTTCACTTTCAGATTTTTCATCATTAGTGTATAGGAATGCAAGAGACTTCTGTGCATTAATTTTGTATCCTGCTACTTTACCAAATTCATTGATTAGCTCTAGTAGTTTTCTGGTAGCATCTTTAGGATTCTCTATGTATAGTATCATGTCATCTGCAAACAGTGACAGCTTTACTTCTTCATTTCCTATTTGGATTCCTTTTATTGCTTTTTCTTCTCTGATTGCTGTGCCTAAAACTTCCAAAACTATGTTGAATAACACTGGGCAACCTTGTCTTGTTCTTGATCTTAGTGGAAATAGTTTCAGTTTTTCACCACTGAGGAGAATGTTGGCTGTGGGTTTGTCATATATAGTCTTTATTATGTTGAGGAAAGTTCCCTCTACGCCTATTTTCTGCAGGCTTTTTATCATAAATGGGTGTTGAATTTTGTCAAAAGCTTTCTGTGCATCTACTGAGATCATCATATGGTTTTTCTCCTTCAATTTCTTAATATGGTGTATCACGTTGATTGATTTGTATATATTGAAGAATCCTTGTATTCCTGAAATAACCTCATTTGATCATGGTGTATGATCCTTTCAATGTGCTGTTGGATTCTGTTTGCTAGTATTTTGTTGAGGATTTTTGCATCTATGTTCATCAGTGATATTGGCCTGTAGTTTTCTTTCTTTCTGACATCTTTGTCTGGTTTTGGTATCAGGGTGATGGTGGCCTCGTAGAATGAGTTTGGGAGTGTTCCTCCCTCCGCTATATTTTGGAAGAGTTTGAGAAGGATAGGTGTTAGATCTTCTCTAAATGTTTGATAAAATTCGCCTGTGAAGCCATCTGGTCCTGGGCTTTTGTTTGTTGGAAGATTTTTTTTTTTTTTTTTATTAACATCTTTATTGGGGTATAATTACTTTACAATGGTGTGTTAGTTTCTGCTTTATAACAAAGTGAATCAGTTATACATATACATATGTTCCCATATCTCTTCCCTCTTGCGTCTCCCTCCCTCCCACCCTCCCTATCCCACCCCTCCAGGCTGTCACAGAGCACCGAGCCAATATCCCCGTGCCATGCGGCTGCTTCCCTCTAGCTATCTACCTTACTACGTTTGTTAGTGTGTATATGTCCATGACTCTCTCTCGCCCCGTCACAGCTCACCCTTCCCCCTCCCCATAACCTCAAGTCCGTTCTCTAGGAGGTCTGCGTCTTTATTCCTGCCTTACCCCTAGGTTCTTCATGACATTTTTTTTTTCTTAAATTCCATATATATGTGTTAGCATACTGTATTTGTCTTTTTCGTTCTGACTTACTTCACTGTGTATGACAGACTCTAGGTCTATCCACCTCATTACAAATAGCTCAATTTCGTTTCTTTTTATGGCTGAGTAATATTCCATTGTATATATGTGCCACATCTTCTTTATCCATTCATCCGATGATGGGCACTTAGGTTGTTTCCATCTCCGGGCTATTGTAAATAGAGCTGCGATGAACATTTTGGTACATGACTCTTTTTGAATTATGGTTTTCTCAGGGTATATGCCCAGTAGTGGGATTGCTGGGTCATATGGTAGTTCTATTTGTAGTTTTTTAAGGAACCTCCATACTGTTCTCCATAGTGGCTGAACCAATTCACATTCCCACCAGCAGTGCAAGAGGGTTCCCTTTTCTCCACACCCTCTCCAGCATTTATTGTTTCTAGATTTATTGATGATGGCCATTCTGACTGGTGTGAGATGATATCTCATTGTAGTTTTGATTTGCATTTCTCTAATGATTAATGATGTTGAGCATTCTTTCATGTGTTTGTTGGCAGTCTGTATATCTTCTTTGGAGAAATGTCTCTTTAGGTCTTCTGCCCATTTTTGGATTGGGTTGTTTGTTTTTTTGTTGTTGTTGAGCTGCATGAGCTGCTTGTAAATTTTGGAGATTAATCCTTTGTCAGTTGCTTCATTTGCAAATATTTTCTCCCATTCTGAGGGTTGTCTTTTGGTCTTGTTTATGGTTTCCTTTGCTGTGCAAAAGCTTTGAAGTTTCATTAGGTCCCATTTGTTTATTTTTGTTTTTATTTCCATTACTCTAGGGGGTGGGTCAGAAAGAATCTTGCTGTGATTTATGTCATAGAGTGTTCTGCCTATGTTTTCCTCTAATAGTTTGATAGTTTCTGGCCTTATATTTAGGTCTTTAATCCATTTTGAGCTTATTTTTGTGTATGGTGTTAGGGAGTGTTCTAATTTCATTCTTTTACATGTACCTGTCCAGTTTTCCCAGCACCATTTATTGAAGAGGCTGTCCTTTTTCCACTGTACATTCCTGCCACCTTTATCAAAGACAAGGTGTCCATATGTGCATGGGTTTATCTCTGGGCTTTCTATCCTGTTCCATTGATCTATATTTCTGTTTTTGTGCCAGTACCATACTGTCTTGATAACTGTAGCTTTGTAGTATAGTCTGAAGTCAGGGAGCCTGATTCCTCCAGTTCCTTTTTTTGTTCTCAAGATTGCTTTGGCTATTCGGGGTCTTTTGTGTTTCCATACAAATTGCGAAATTTTTTGTTCTAGTTCTGTGAAAAATGCCAGTGGTAGTTTGATAGGGATTGCATTGAATCTATAGATTGCTTTGGGTAGTAGAGTCATTTTCACAATGTTGATTCTTCCAATCCAAGAACATGGTATATGTCTCCATCTATTTGTATCATCTTTAATTTCTTTCATCAGTGTCTTATAGTTTTCTGCATACAGGTCTTTTGTCTCCTTAGGTAGGTTTATTCCTAGATATTTTATTCTTTTTGTTGCAATGGTAAATGGGAGTGTTTTCTTGATTTCACTTTCAGATTTTTCATCATTAGTATATAGGAATGCCAGAGATTTCTGTGCATTAATTTTGTATCCTGCTACTTTACCAAATTCATTGATTAGCTCTAGTAGTTTTCTGGTAGCATCTTTAGGCTTCTCTATGTATAGGATCATGTCATCTGCAAACAGTGACAGCTTTACTTCTTCTTTTCCGATTTGTATTCCTTTTATTTCCTTCTCTTCTCTGATTGCTGTGGCTAAAACTTCCAAAACTATGTTGAATAAGAGTGGTGAGAGTGGGCACCCTTGTCTTGTTCCTGATCTTAGTGGAAATGCTTTCAGTTTTTCACCATTGAGGATGATGTTTGCTGTGGGCTTGTCGTATATGGCCTTTATTATGTTGAGGAAAGTTCCCTCTATGCCTACTTTCTGCAGGGTTTTTATCATAAATGGGTGTTGAATTTTGTCAAAAGCTTTCTCTGCATCTATTGAGATGATCATATGGTTTTTCTCCTTCAGTTTGTTAATATGGTTTATCACATTGATAGATTTGCATATATTGAAGAATCCTTGCATTCCCGGAACAAACCCCACCTGATCATGGTGTATGATCCTTTTAATGTGCTGTTGGATTCTGTTTGCTAGTATTTTGTTGAGGATTTTTGCATCTATGTTCATCAGTGATATTGGTCTGTAGTTTTCTTTCTTTGTGACATCCTTGCCTGGTTTTGGTATCAAGGTGATGGTGGCCTCGTAGAATGAGTTTGGGAGTGTTCCTCCCTCTGCTATATTTTGGAAGAGTTTGAGAAGGATAGGTGTTAGCTCTTCTCTAAATGTTTGATAGAATTCGCCTGTGAAGCCATCTGGTCCTGGGCTTTTCTTTGTTGGAAGATTTTTAATCACAGTTTCAATTTCAGTGCTTGTGATTGGTCTGTTCATATTTTCTATTTCTTCCTGGTTCAGTCTTGGCAGGTTGTGCATTTCTAAGAATTTGTCCATTTCTTCCAGGTTGTCCATTTTATTGGCATAGAGTTGCCTGTAGTAATCTCTCAAATCCTTTGTATTTCTGCAGTGTCAGTTGTTACTTCTCCTTTTTCATTTCTAATTCTATTGATTTGAGTCTTCTCCCTTTTTTTTTTGATGAGTCTGGCTAATGGTTTATCAATTTTGTTTATCTTCTCAAAGAACCAGCTTTTAGTTTTATTGATCTTTGTTATTGTTTCCTTCATTTCTTTTTCATTTATTTCTGATCTGATCTTTATGTTTTCTTTCCTTCTGCTAACTTTGGGTTTTTTTTGTTCTTCTTTATCTAATTGCTTTAGATGCAAGGTTAGGTTGTTTATTCGAGATGTTTCCTGTTTCTAAGGTAGTATTGTATTGCTATAAACTTTCCTCTTAGAACTGCTTTTGCTGCATCCCATAGGTTTTGGGTCGTCATGTCTCCATTGTCATTTGTTTCCAGGTATTTTTTGATTTCCTCTTTGATATCTTCAGTGATCACTTCATTATTAAATAGTGTATTGTTTAGCCTCCATGTGTTTGTATTTTTTACAGAGCTTTTCCTGTAATTGATATCTAGTCTCATAGCGTTGTGGTCAGAAAAGATACTTGATACAATTACAATTTTCTTAAATTTACCAAGGCTTGATTTGTGACCCAAGATATAATCTATCCTGGAGAATGTTCCATGCGCACTGGAGAAAAATGTGCATTCTGTTGTTTTTGGATGGAATGTCCTATAAATATCAATTAAGTCCATCTTGTTTAATGTACCATTTAAAGCTTGTGTTTCCTTATTTTCATTTTGGATGACCTGTCCATTGGTGAAAGTGGGGTGTTCAGGTCCCTTACTATGATTGTGTTACTGTTGATTTCCCCTTTTATGGCTGTTACTATTTGCCGTATGTATTGAGGTGCTCCTATGTTGGGTGCATAAATATTTACAATTGTTATATCTTCTTCTTAGATTGATCCCTTGATCATTATGTAGTGTCCTTCTTTGTCTCTTCTAATAGTCTTTATTTTAAACTCTATTTTTTCTGATATGAGAATTGCTACTCCAGCTTTCTTTTGATTTCCATTTGCATGGAATATCTTTTTCCATCCCCTCACTTTCAGTCTGTATGTTTCCCTAGGTCTGAAGTGGGCCTCTTGTAGATAGCATATATACGGGTCTTGTTTCTGTGTCCATTCAGCCAGTCTGTGTCTTTTGGTGGGTGCATTTAATCCATTTACATTTAAGGTAATTATTGATATGTATGTTCCTATTCCCATTTTCTTAATTGTTTTGGGTTTGTTATTGTAGGTCTTTTCCTTCTCTTGTGTTTCTTGCCTAGAGAAGTTCCTTTAGCATTTGTTGTAAAGCTGGTTTGGTGGTGCTGAACTCTCTCAGCCTTTGCTTGTCTGTAAAGGTTTTAATTTCTCCATCAAATCTGAATGAGTTCCTTGCTGGGTAGAGTAATCTTGGTTGTAGGTTGTTCTCCTTCATCACTTTAAATATGTCCTGCCACTCCCTTCTGGCTTGCAGGGTTTCTGCTGAAATATCAGCTGTTAACCTTATGGGGATTCCCTTGTATGTTATTTGTTGTTTTTCCCTTGCTGCTTTTTTTTTTTGCAGTACACGGGCCTCTCACTGTTGTGGCCTCTCCCATTGCGGAGCACAGGCTCCGGACGCACAGGCTCAGCAGCCATGGCTAACGGGCCCAGCCGCTCCGCAGCATGTGGGATCTTCTCAGACCAGGGCACGAACCTGCATCCTCTGCATCGGCAGGCAGACTCTCAACCACTGCGCCACCAGGGAAGCCCTCCATTGCTGCTTTTAATATGTTTCCTTTGTATTTAATTTTTGATAGTTTAATATGTGTCTTGGCATGTTTCTCCTTGGATTTATCCTGTATGGGGCTCTCTGTGCTTCCTGGACTCGATTAATTCCTATCCCATATTAGGGAAGTTTTCAACTATAATCTCTTCAAATATTTTCTCAGTCCCTTTCTTTTTCTCTTCTTCTTCTGGGACCCCTAAAATTTGAATGTTGGTGCATTTTATGTTGTCCCAGAGGTCTCCAAGACTGTCCTCAGTTCTTTTCATTCTTTTTTCTTTATTCTGCTCTGCAGTAGGTATTTCCACTATTTTATCTTCCAGGTCACTTATCCGTTCTTCTGCCTCAGTTATTCTGCTATTGATCCCTTCTAGAGTATTTTGTGGGTTTTTTTGTTTGTTTGTTTTTGCATGGGCCTCTCACTGCTGTGGCCTCTCCCGTTGCGGAGCACAGGCTCCAGACGCGCAGGCTCGGCAGCCATGGCTCACGGGCCCAGCCGCTCCGCGGCATGTGGGATCTTCCCGGACCAGGACACGAACCCCCGTCTCCTGCATCAGCAGGCGGACTCTCAACCACTGCACCACCAGGGAAGCTCAAGAGTATTTTTAATTTCATTTACTGTGTTGTTCATCATTGCTTGTTTCCTCTTTAGTTCTTCTAGGTTCTTTTTAAATGTTTCTTGCATTTTCTCTATTCTATTTCCAAGATTTTGGATCATCTTTACTATCATTACTCTGAATTCTTTTTCAGGTAGACTGCCTATTTCCTCTTCATTTGTTAGGTCTGGTGGGTTTTTATCTTGCTCCTTCATCTGCTGTGTGTTTTTCTGTCTTCTCATTTTGCTTATCTTACTGTGTTTGGGGTCTCATTTCCCCAGGCAGCAGGTTCGTAGTTCCCGTTGTTTTTGGTGTCTGTTCCCAGTGGCTAAGGTTGGTTCAGTGGGTTGTGCAGGCTTCCTGGTGGAGGGGACTAGTGCCTGTGTTCTGGTGGATGAGGCTGGATCTTGTCTTTCTGGTGGGCAGGTCCACGTCTGGTGGTGTGTTTTGGGGTGTCTGTGGACTTACTATGATTTTAGGCAGCCTCTCTGCTAATGGACGGGGCTGTGTTCCTGTCTTGCTAGTTGTTTGGCATAGGGTGTCCAGCACTGTAGCTTGCTGGTCATTGAGTGGAGCTGGGACTTGTTGTTGAGATGGAGATCTCTGGGAGATATTCGCTGTTTGATATTACATGGAGCTGGGAAGTCTCTTGTGGACCAGTGTCCTGAAGTTGGCTCTCCCACCTCAGAGGCACAGCCCTGACGCCTGGCAGGAGCACCAAGAGCCTTTCATCCACAAGGCTCAGAATAAAAGGGAGACAAAAAAAGAAAGCAAGAAAGCAAGAAAGCAAGAAAGCAAAAGAAAGGAAAGAAAAAAAGAAAGAAAGAAAGAAAGAGGATAAAATAAGATAAAATAAAATAAAGTTATTAAAATAAAAAATAATTATTAAGAAAAAAATTTTGAAAGAAAAAACGGACGGACAGAATCCTAGGACAAATGGTGAAAGCAAAGCTATACAGACAAAATCTCACACAGAAGCATACACATACTCACAAAGAGAGGAAAAGGGGAAAAAATAATATATCTTGTTCCCAGTTCCCCTCCTCAATTTGGGATGATTCGTTGTCTATTCAGGTATTCCACAGATGCAGGGTACATCAAGTTGGTTGTGGAGCTTTAATCTGCTGCTTCTGAGGCTGCTGGGAGCTATTTCCCTTTCTCTTCTTTGTTCATACAGTTCCCAGGGTTCAGCTTTGGATTTGGCCCCGCCTCTGCGTGTAGGTCGCCAGAGGGCGTCTGTTCATTTTAAACCCTCAGACAGGACGGGGTTAAAAGAGCAGCTGATTTGGCGGCTCTGGCTCACTCAGGCCGGGGGGAGGGAGGGGTACAGATGCAGGGCGAGCCTGCGGCTTCAGAGGCCATCGTGACGTTGCACCAGCCTGAGGTGCGCCGTGCGTTCTCCCGGGGAAGTTGTCCCTGGATCCCGGGACCCTGGCAGTGGCGGGCTGCACAGGCTCCCGGGAGGGGAGGTGTGGATAGTGACCTGTGCTCGCACACAGGCTTCTTGGTGGCGGCAGCAGCAGCCTTAGTGTCTCCTGCCCGTCTCTGTGGTCCGCGCTTTTAGCCGCGGCTCGCGCCCGTCTCTGGAGCTCCTTTAAGCAGCGCTCTTAATCCCCTCTCCTCGAGCACCAGGAAACAAAGAGGGAAGAAAAAGTCTCTTGCCTCTTCGGCAGGTCCAGACTTTTCCCCGAACTCCCTCCCAGCTAGCCGTGGCGCACTAACCCCCTTCAGGCTGTGTTCACGCCGCCAACCCCAGTCCTCTCCCTGCGCTCCGACCGAAGCCTGAACCTCAACTCCCCGCTCCCAACCGCTCCAGCGGCTGAGCAGACAAGACTCTCGGACTGGTGAGTGCTGGTCGGCACCGATCCTCTGTGTGGGAATCTCTCCGCTTTGCCCTCCACACCCCTGTTGCTGCGCTCTCCTCCGTGGCTCCGAAGCTTCTCCCCCGCCACCCCATCTCCCCCCCAGTGAAGGGGCTTCCTAGTGTATGGAAACCTTTCCTCCTTCACAGCTCCCTCCCACTGGTGCAGGTCCCGTCCGTATTCTTTTGTCTCTGTTTTTCCTTTTTTCTTTTGCCCTACCCAGGTACGTGGGGAGTTTCTTGCCTTTTGGTAGGTCTGAGGTCTTCTGCCAGCGTTCAATGGGTGTTCTATAGGAGCAGTTCCACGTGTAGATGTATTTCTGATGTATCTGTGGGGAGGAAGGTGATCTTCGCATCTTACTCTTCGGCCATCTTCTCCCTCTTACTCTTCCGCCATCTTCTCTCTGCAACTAACTTTTTTTTTTTTTTTTTTTTTGCAGTACACGGGCCTCTCACTGTTGTGGCCTCTCCCATTGCAGAGCACAGGCTCTGGATGTGCAGGGTCAGCAGCCATGGCTCACAGGCCCAGCCGCTCCGTAGCATGTGGGACCTTCCCGGACCGGGGCACGAACCCGTGTCCCCTGCTTCGGCAGGCAGACTCTCAACCACTGTGCCACCAGGGAAGCCCTGCAACTAACTTTTAATTGTCAAGTTGTGGAGATGCAGAAGAGGAAAATACCCACAATTACCTGAAAAGGCTATTAAAATATTCTCCTTTTCCAAATAAATACATGTGAGAGACCAGATTTTCTTCACATGTCAACCGAAACAAAATATCCCAATAGGATGAAGAAACACATCTGAGAAACAGCTGTCTTCTATTTAACCAAATATTAAAGACATTTGCAAAATGTACAACAATCCCACTCCCTTCACTCAATTTTTGTTTGGAAAATAGTTATTTTTCATGAAAATGTCATTTATGTTAACATGTAATAGGTTTATTTTTCTTTTTAATAAATTAATATTTTAAAAAATTTCTCAGGTATAATTGCTAATATAGTCAATAGCAATAGATATAATTAACATAAACAACTTTGGTGTTCTCAATAATTTTTAAGAGTACAAAAGGATTCTGAAACAGACTCTATTTTACAGATATTTCTGTCCTTTCTCTCTGATCCACTCTCATTACGATTGCCAGAATAATCCTGGGCACTTTCAACATTATTACTTCTTGCACAAAAGCCTTAGTGTTCCCAACATCCTGTCACTTCCTATCTACACAATTTTACCTGGCTTTCAAGAACTTTATAAATTGGCCCTGCCTTATCTAGCAAATTTTACTTCTCCATGCTCCCCAACACAAGTCTCCATGTTACTTAATCCTCCCTTTCAGTCTCTAACCCTTTACTCCTGTGGTTAAATGCTCACCTGGAAAGCACCCCCAGCCCCTATTCCCTCCTCTGCTTTCCTCCTCTCTCTCTGCCTCCTCCAATCTAAACTTTCTCATCGTAAAGGCCCAGAGAGCAAAAAGGACAATGCCTTGAATGTCAGGCTTAAACTACCAATGGAGTATAAGCTTTAAAAATTTTGAATCACTATATTGTATACCTGTAACTTACATAATATTGTACAGAAACTATACTTCAATTTAAAAAAAAGGTGTGTACTTTAGTTTATAGGCAATGAAGAGAAGATTCTTTGAGCAGAAGGTGGATGATTTATACAGAAAGAATGTTCTTACCATCTCAAGTTTCTAAGAAGAGTTTAAACAAACTAAATAAATGTCTTCTTTGGACATACCTAAATTTACGGTCAAATCTAAGATTTTTCCAATAGACTTTAAGGACTAAGGGAGGTGATACACTGTCACATTAGGAATCCAAACCTAAAATCTCAGGTCAAGGCAACTGGAACTCTGAAACATGGCATCTTCCAGAACCAAAAAAACTGTAAAAAACAAAAGTGGAAAACAAACATGATTTCATCTCTCAAATCTAAGACCTTCTGGTATTGGTGAACAAAGTCCTCTTCCTGATTAGAAGTCCAATTTAATCATATTTTCGAAAAACAAAAACCAGTATGTAATAGCTATATATATTCACTAGTCACTAAATGTCTTTACTTTAAAATGACAGAGTATTCTCATATGCATGTAAGTTATGAACATTGCTTAGTATGCAGAAGATACATTAAACCTACTGATTTAGTTTAGACCTAATAATAAACCACAATGTTTAATTCATTCTATACCCACTATGGCCAGAGATCTAGGTCAAGCCCAATGTCATCTCCACTTTAAAACCTGCTATGATTTCTCCCAACCAGAAATAATGATCTCCTTCCTCTAAACTTAGGTAGTAGCACACGGTTTGTTCCTCTCATGCCAGTTCATTCATTTATTCCACAAATATTTACTGAGAGTCTAAATATGTGTTAGGCACTTTTCTATGTTCTGGGGATACAGCCATGAACAAAACAAAACCACCAGCTTCCCGGACTGACACTCTAGTGGGAAAAGAAAGGCAATAAACAAATAAATATAAGGTGATACATGCCACAGTGAAAATTAGGGAGAGTAGGGGGCAAAGCTGAATTTTTTATAAAGCTAATAAAACTTACAGTTCAGGCCTCCTCACTTCCCCGGGGCCTCTATGAGTGCTGAAAGTTACTGGAACACGTAGAATGTTTCTGGTGGGGAAGAGAAGTCCAGTGGAAGCACTACATGATAGCATTTTTGATCAAATGCCTAAAGAGGCCTCAGAAGAAAGGGACCTGACTCTAAGGTTACAGCATTTTGTTGGGACATCTTTTCTAACTCCAAATAATTATTCACTTTCACACCAAACTTTTTATTCTAATTTATTTGTTTTCTCAATGAGGGTACCCAAATTACTGTATAAAGTTCAGGGCCTACAAAATCTGGATCCATCCCTGGTAAAGACAGAAGTGGGGAGGAGCTGTTTTTTATAGGATGATAAGGAACAGGCACATTAAAAGGTGACATTTGAGCTGAGACCTGAGGGAAATGAAGAAACAAACCATACAGATATTGGGGGGGCGGGGTTATGAGCACAGACAGCAAGTGTAAAACCACTGAGGCAGCAGCACGAGGAGCAGAGTAGGTCAGGAAGACAGGAGCAGGAGAAATACATAATAATAAACAGTATTACCGACAATTAACAATTACTGAGTATTATGTGACAGGCACTGTCCCAAGTACTTTTTAAAAAATATTTATTTATTTATTTTGGCTGTGCCAGGTCTTAGTTGTGGCACGCGGGCTTCTTAATTGCAGCATGCAGACTCTTAGTTGCAGCACGCGTGCAGGATGTAGTTCTCTGACCAGGGATCAAACCCAGGCCCGCTGCATTGGGAGTGCAGAGTCTTACCCACTGGACCACCAGGGAAGTCCCCCAAGTACTTTTCTAAGCATCTCCATTTTACAACTGAGGAAACTGAGGCACAGAGAGAAGGATTAGGTAATTGGCTAGTGGGTGGTGAAACTAGGCAGTCTGCCTCCAGAACCTGCTCTTAAATCACACTGCTGAATATATACTACCAAATGTAAAATAGATAGCTACTGGGAAGCAGCCGCATAGCACAGGGACATCAGCTCTGTGCTCTGTGACCACCTTAGAGCGGTGGGATAGGGAGGGTGGGAGGGGGACTCAAGAGGGAGGAGATATGGGGATATATGTATATGTATACGTGATTCACTTTGTTATAAAGCAGAAACTAACACACCATTGTAAAGCAATTATACTGCAATAAAGATGTTAAAAAAAAAATCACTGTGCTGTGCTACAGAGAAGTCGGTTGTCTAGATTATGGAGTGTCAAGACAATCTCTCAGCCAGTAAGAGATTTAATGTGCTAGAAAAGAGGAAATCAACACAGTTTTGATCTCAAACTATGATAGCTAAAAGTAGGTTTACAATTTATGTCCCTGTAAATAAAATACCAAGTCTTGTCATTTTTCCTACTCCACACACAGTCCCTAGGACCTTTCCTTTCATATTACAGCTATTCAGTGTAGGATGAATGTTAAATGGACTCTCATGAGAGAATGACTAACTACTCACTCTCAATACAAAATAATTAGATGTTGTTTCACAAGTAAATATACATACAAATCAAATCTTGGAGGTAAGTACCTCCTTTAGGGAATCAGATCCATATCAAAGTCAGGTAAGCTGTTTGTATCTACAGAAATTATCCCACAATCTGTTCCACTGTCATTTTCCACCTAAAATAACTACTGATACGAGAAAACTCTACCTTACTTTACCTTAAATACTCAATCATTCTGAAGTTAGGACCACTTCCTCTGGTCCCTCTAGACTTTGTCCTCCATGAAAGTAAAAATGGGCATAATCCGGATACACATGTTTTATTTTCCTTCAGCTGTTCTTTTCTAAATGCTTAAGGTCTTCATGTCCCTCATAGGAGGCGAGGTTTCAGAACTGAGTTTTCCAGAAAAGTTCTTATAAATCCTGACTATAATGAAAGAATTAGTGTTTGATGATATTAATCGGAATACCATGAGAGACGCAGAGTTACAAACAAGTCAACACATAATTCACTAAATACTTGCACATACAAATTAATTTCCTGATTTCACTGTCCAACCTTCAATTTTTCTCCTGTCAGCTTTCAGAGTCTCTCTACATAGATCACCATGTGAGTGCTACCTTGGAGCTTAGCCACATTACAGCCTCTGCTTCAGAGGGAATGGCTTCCAAACACACATAGATAAAATCAATATCAACATTTCCAAAGCATGTTCTGCAAGACACCAGTTCTAAGGACAAGCAATCGGTATTACAGAGAAGAATCCCATCATCAAGTAACTTTGGAGTTTGCTGGGTTAAGCAAAGTTTACCAGGTTTCTTTACCATAGGACTCCTCGGCCTCTGATACACTCATAGTACTGCTTTCCCTGGAGCATCCTGGTCACAGTTTTTTGTTTGTTTGCTTGTTTGGCTGCATCCCACAGCATGCAGGATCTTCTTAGTTCCCCGACCAGGGATCGAACCCGTGCCCCCGGCAGTGGAAGTGCAGAGTTCTAACCACTGGACTGCCGGGGAAGCCCCCTAGTCACAGTTTGGAAAATGCTTATGAAGTCCAGTCTGGAAGTAAAAGATGATTCCAAGGCTTCAAGCCTTAACAAACTGACACTACTGGGGCTTTTGACCTTGTCTCCATTTGTCAGCTGGAGATAATGGGCTAGAACTCAGAAGGCACAAGCTGGAGGCATCTGGGAGTCATTCACAGGGACAAAGCTAACTCCACAAGACCAGATGAGATACTCCCTGAGAAACACATGAAGACCAGTACTTCAAAACAACCCTGCCTTACCCTACCTCTAGCTTTAGTATCGTCTCTCTAGCAATAAATCTAGAAAGACATCCGTAAATGAAGACTCTAAGGGTAGGAATAATACAAATTAAACTGGAAAACTGCCTGAGAAAAAAATAGCATAATGCATGTGAAAATCATACTAATGTTGATAAATGTTGATAATGTGATACGGTATACAAAGACCTAACTTCTCCAAGCTTCTCCAAGTAATCGCTTTCAAGTGACAAACCTATAGCTCATTCATTCTCTTCTTTTTTGGGATCATGGAACTCTTTGAGAATGTAATGAATACCAAAAGCCATCTCTCCAGAAAAACACACACACATACAACATTAAGCCTATAAATTTCCAAGGGTTTCCTGGGCCCCCTGCGGCTCAACCAGAGCCCTTTCTAGCTGTCAACTCCTAAGCCCCTGAGTAACTCCTGCTACAGATACTTCATCTGACAGACAAAGCCCAGAGTTACAGCACATTTAAAAGTGTGTAAGCCTTTTCTTTTTAAACTATATTTTCATGTACTTTAAGACAGTGCAGAGGAAATGTATATTTGCATTTTTTTGGCCTCAAAAAAATTAAAACGTATTTGTTGAGTGAAACAAGTCAACACCATAAACAGAAGGGCATATGATGGTAATAATATCTTCACGACAAAACAGCTCTGAGAGGCTAAGTGATTTTATAAGGCCAAAGAGCTAATAAATTCTAGATCTTCCACATCCTAGCTCAGTACTTTTTAACTAAACCATGCCACCTTAAATATAATAAGCATATTATCACACTGCATAGGATATAGTTTTCAAAATAAAAATCCCTTAAAACACCAACCTTCTAAGAATGACTATAAATAATTAGGCCTCTAACTTACTTACTTAATTGGACCATTCCATTTTTAGCACCTAAATACTGACAAATTAAGGAGCAAATTATATATACCAGCTTTTGAAAAAAATTCTTTAAGGCACTACTCTCTAATCAACACCATTTGTAAAAATAATGAAAATCGAAAACAGCAAAATACAAAAAAATCTGTTATCTTTATAGCATGAACATGACTATATACAGACAAAAATACAAATAGTTTAAGCTTTGGGTCATTCAGCAAACGGGATATGACGCCAAAAACCACACAGAGTTTCTCTGCTTTGGGCCCCTGATATTAGAAGAGTCTGGCAGGCAGGGATCAAGTATCTATTATCTGATGTCCACTTGGCAGACTCTACAAAAACAGTGAGGCCTGGCTGCACAGCAGGAGTTAGGTATTCTAACTACTACCTAAAGATCCACTCTAACTCGGAGTGTGGCTGCAACTAACATGCTAAACTAAGTGTGTGCCTCCGTTTCTCCACTGGAAATTCGATAATACATTATCTGCCCATATGCTGGTTAAGGACACAGTAGCTAGAGCAAACTGGTTCACATTTTGGCTTTGCCACCTACGAACTTTGGCAAGTTACTGTAACTTCCCTGTGCCTTAGTTTCTTCTGATGCAAAATGGAGTTAATAACAGCATCTCTTTCATTGGGCTATTGTAAGGACTGAGGTAATACATGGAGAAGTCTTCGAGCAGTGCCTGGCAAGTAATAAGCACTCTATAAATGTTAGTTTCCATTATCATTATTTTAAACAGATGACAAGATTAATCAACTTATACCTGCACTGCACTTAGATGTCCTTAGGAAATTACAGGCCTTAATTTTTTTACGTTTTAATCATGTGGCTTAACTACCAGCTGTTTTTTCTAAATATAGTAAATACATGGCCAATTATTCTTGTAAAGAACTGAAAAAGAACTTACTGTCTACACTGCCACCTAAGCCTGACACATTAGCAAAGTTTCAGTTAACTTTTCATCTCAATATAACCAGACTCCCTTTTTAAAAAATTTATTTATTTATTATTATTATTATTTTGTGGCTGTGTTGGGTCTTCGTTGCTGTGCGCAGGCTTTCTCTAGTTGTGGTGAGCGGGGGCTACTCTTTGTTGTGGTGCACAGGCTTCGCATTGCGGTGGCTTCTCTTGTTGAGGAGCATGGGCTCTAGGCACGCGGGCTTCAGTAGTTGTGGTGCGCGGGCTTCAGTAGTTGTGGCTCGTGGGGTCAGCAGTTGTGGCTCACGGGTTCTAGAGCGCAGGCTTAGTAGTTGTGGCACATGGGCTTAGTTGCTCCCCAGCATGTGGGATCTTCCCAGACCAGGGCTTGAACCTGTATCCCCTGCATTGGCAGGTGGATTCTTAACCATTGTGCCATCAGGGAAGCCCTAACCAGACTCCCTTAACCAACTCTAAGCTACCTGGATTCACTCACTTCAACTTTCACAATCACTACAAATTCCAAGCACAATACCGTAATGGTTATGCTTACAGTGGCCTCCTAACTGCTCTTTACCTCTGCCCCCCCATCTCCACTCCCCACACTGCAGTAGGTAAAGCTTGAAAGCTTGTAAAAATCCAAGTCTAATTTCACTCTCCTACTTAAAATCCTGCAATGGTCCCTTATTGTCCTAAAGAGAAGTCCCACCTCCTTACAAGACCAAAGAGGCCTGCATGATCTAGGGTCATCCTCCCTCTCCGGCTACTGAGGCCACATAGGCCTTCTTTCAAATCCTCACCCTGTTCTTTAGGGCCTCCAAGCCTGCACAGATCATGCTTCCTCTATCTGGCATAATTCCCTCTCCCCATTGCCTCTGACTCCCCAGCGGAGATGAAGTCCTCCTGTTATACACTCTCCTAACCCTAATCCTAATCCTCTCCTCTCGGCAGCACAAAAGAAAACTCAATAAAATAATTGTTTAAATGGTTGTTTAATGTTGTTCTTATCCAAAAAATATAAACAAGTAAGACTTGGGAACATGTCTCTCTTTTAGCGCTACAACCCAAGTGCTTAGATAGATGCACAGTACCTTATACACAGTAGATGTGTCACATAGGTGACAACATAGACACCTGTGTTGTCTATGGAGAAAAGTGGTGATATAACTGATGATGGAAAGCAAATCATCCACAAAACAAGACTAATGCAGAATACTGGCTGCACTGTATTAAATATCTAAGTTACCATATGCATTACAAGTGAAGTAAAAGTAAAAACCTACTGCTTAAAGGTGGGCAAAATAAAGTTAAGACTCAACTTTCCAAAGGAAAGTTAAGTTTCTTTGTGCATCCTCAGGTGTTATGTGAAACAGGCGGAGTTCCACTTCAGTTACCAGTAAGAAGATACACAACCAAATCAAGACTGCTGCCACATTTGGCACAAGCCTGCTCTTCTTGGCAGTCTCTGTGAGGCCAAGAGTTGAGCTGGCCAGAGGAGCATGATTTATCTGCCACATTTAGAAGTGGTCCCTCTACAACAGGAATGCTATGCTACTAATGGGCTTTGAATTCTAACCTTGCCAAACCAGTACCTTTCCTAAGTATTCAATTCACTTATATATATATATAAAAAAGCTGAATCCTATGTGTCACTGACAAAAACAAGTTTAATAAGGCATCACGGTCCAATTCGAGTTGGAGAAAAAGTTGCTCTTTCGAAAGAAAAAAAGAAGGAAAGACGGGAGGGAAGGGAGGGAAAGAAAGAAAGAAAGAAAAGAAAGAAAGGGAGAAAGGGAGGAAGGGAGGAAGGGAGGAAGGAAGAAAGAAGTCATGCTAACCAGATCTCTTTTACAAAAGAAAGTCATTACTTGGAAAATTAAAAGAAACTGGTATGCGGATGCTAGGAGGCTTAAGGTTGAGGGGCTGTCGATGGACGCTGCCCAGTGAAATGACTATCGCCGGGCCTGGTGGGCAGCAGATGCCAACCCACCGCGAACAATCCCAGGTCCGTGGAGAGCATGCAGGTTTGACATAAGCCAAACCCCTGCTGTCCGGCTCGTCGCACTGACCCTGCCAATGCAACAAACGCGCAGACCCTCTCCGCGCGGTGAGGAGCGGAGTTGCCGCCGCCGTTCAGCACTTCCCGGGAAACGCGCGTCCGGGGGAGGCTCAGGTAAGGACCCGGGGATCTCGGGATTAAACGTTTGGCCCTTTGTTCTCTGCACGGTCGCGGAGCCCTGGGCACCCGCCGCTCCTCCTCGCCCACCGCTCCCGGGCGCCAGCGTCTGCCGCCGACAGGCAGCGCGGACTCGGGCGCCCCGACTCGCCGGCGCCCCTCGCCCTCCCCGCGGCGGGTCAGCGCCCCACGGCCTCAGCGGCGCGCGGCCCCTCGCCCTCACCTTGTAGACGTCGCCGTAGGTGCCGCTGCCGATGCGCTGAATCAGCTCGAAGTCCTCCTGAGGGTTCCGGCGGGACAGATCGAAGCAGGGGTTCATGGCGGGCCCCGGGTGCCCCCAGCCTCCCTCCCGGGCAGGGGAGGGGGGGCGCTCAGGGGGCCACACGGAGAGTGGGAGCCGCGGCGGGCCCCCTGCTCCCCCGGCGGTCACAATCGCCCGGCTCCACGCTGCGGCCGCCGCCGCGGACGACGACGACCGGCCTAACCGTCCCCGCCCCCCGCAGCCCGCCGCGGCGCCGAACCCGGGTCACACCCACACGGAGCCGAGGACGCTCGCAGCCCCTCGCTCGGGGTGAAACTCCAACATGGCTTCCGCCTTCGCCGCTCCTCCCCCTCCCCTTACTCCGGCTCCTCCACCCTCCTCCCCTTTCCCGGCTCCCGCCCGACTGCGCAGCCGCGAGCCCGGAGGGAGCGCTCCCCGGACCCGCGCGCGGCCCTCCCCGTGCGCGCTCCGGCTCCCCGCGCTTGCCTGGCGAGGCCCGGTCCCCGGGCCCTATTCGGCCAAAACGGCCGCGGCTTCCCCGCGCTGGGGACCCGCGCGCGACCGCCGCTGTGCCGTGCCAGAAAAGGCTCGCCTGCCCCCCGGGACGGCGGAGGGGGGGCAGGCAGAAAGGAGCTCCTATTCGCTTCTCATTTACCCAGCGACAAAGTCTGACGTCGCCGCATCAGGTCCCCATCCTAAGCAGGTAGTATAGTTTTAATTTGCAAGACGGCCCGTGTCCCGAACTTTTTTTTTAGAAGCAACTATACATAGGACACAGCCGAGTCCCACAGACTTTCTGGGATTGCGGGGAAGGGGTTGTTGTCCTGAGGAAATCCTCTGAAAAAAGTGAGCTGCGCTTGCTGCGACCC
Source organism: Delphinus delphis (assembly GCF_949987515.2). Taxonomy (NCBI): domain Eukaryota; kingdom Metazoa; phylum Chordata; class Mammalia; order Artiodactyla; family Delphinidae; genus Delphinus; species Delphinus delphis. The sequence goes on along the minus strand of NC_082694.2, from coordinate 58,842,696 downwards.
CTGACACTCGGGCCCTTTGAGTTGACCTGACAGGGTGCAAAAAAGGACAGGTCAGGAGGGCGGCCAGGGAGGCGTGTGGAGTGGGTAGGCCATGGGAAGCTCTGGAGGAAAAACACGCCAAACGGCCGCCAGCCCTTCCGCGTGGAGGGCGTGGGAGGCAGCCAGAGGCCAGAACTAAAGCAGTGCTTGACCTTCACCAGAGGCGTGTGGATTATCAAAGACGGGGGAGGGGACCAGCAAGCTGTCTAGCAACCTTGCAAAGGAGAGGTGGGGTGGGGGTGAAGGGTGGAGCGTGGACGAGATCCATTCCCATACCTGAAATGTCAACCTGTGATGGTCCGCAAGCTCTACAGCTTAACTACCCAAAGCCCCACCCTGCTTCAGACCCAGATTGCAAGCCTTGTGGACACCAGCTTCAACTCTTATTATCTGTCCAAGAAAGCCCGTGGGTATGGAGGGCTAATTTTCTGTTTTCAATAAACTGCCCACTAGGCATTTCCAAAAGCTTTAATCAAGTAGGTAGGTGATGGCCACTTCGGCAATACCGCTTTGGAGTTTTGCTTCAGAAGCTGTTTCCTAGTACCCTTAGGCACCACACCTTCTGACCGTTAATATTCCCTAAGGCCTCGTGGCTCCCCGAAAAACTAGGTCTTATCAAACTCGTTAAATATAAAATAAGTATAATCAAATAATAGTCAAGCGAACTATTTACAGTTAACTGCCACGTACATTTTTATCTTTTCCATCTCTTTGCCTACAGTAAGATTGCATGTTTACTAAATTCTCAAAGAAGTTGTTTGCCCTATCTGTTGACTAAAAGATGTTGGAAAATGACCATCTCTTCACCTATACAAGTAGACTTTCAATTATCTAGTTTTTAATTATTTTAAAGCATCAGTACTAGGAGCATATTACTTACACTGCTGCCCTGTGAATGCTTATCATTGGGTTTCTTCTAGATGGATCCACCTTAAAAGACTCTGGTATCTTGAGAATTAAACTCCTGACTATAAATATTATTCCATGGCTAAGGACCCTCTTTTTTGCCTGTTTAAGGCACTTGCCCAGAGGCAAGACTTCCTTCAGCCTGTCCACTTTTGGAGAATTGTTTGGCCTCCTTAAGCCAAACATGAGGATAATTAGCCCAGGGTTCAGATAAGCAGACCTAATAAACGATCTCAAATAGGAACCAGTTCTGCTCTCTTTTTCTGCCTTTTTAATGCTGGAAAGCCAAATTCTCAGGATTGAATGCTGCACAAGAACGTTCTAATGGTTTCACTGTTTTGTTTGCAAGGATTATCTTCTGTGCAGATAACTTTGCATTTGCATCACTAATAGACTTCTTTCAAAGGGAAAAGACATTTCAGTAGGGCTGAAACAGTCTTTAAAGTTTTGTTTGTTCCATTTTGGCAAGGCCAAGCTAGTCCTTTTGAAAAGACATGGATTTGCATGTAAGGGCCTGATTTGCCGTATGGGTTACAACATAAATAAAAGGGCTTTTGCAATCAACAAAGAATAAAATATTTTGCTGTTGGTAATACATACATACAGCCAAATCTGATGTCTTTTTTTCTATTCTAACACTCCTCAGCTTCACTAGAAGTAACACTAATGATCACACTTTCTTTGAATCAGAGAAATAACTTCCCTCTTCTATGATTAGAAGCATCCTTAGAAGTCCTAAACTGCTTCTACAGCATCTCTCCTGGATTTACTGCTGCTTGAATACCTTCAGTGAAAGGGAACTCACTGCTTCCGAAGTACCCTGCTTCAGTATAAGATAGTGCTAGTGAATAATCATAACAATAATAAAAAAATAAATTACCAAGTGCTTACAGCGTGCCAGGAACTGAGCCAAGTACTTTCCATGTATTATCTCATTTAATTCTCACAACAACTTGATGACATAGATATTATTATCTCCATTTTTTGAGGCACAGACAGATTAAGCTACTCAAGGTAATACAGAAAGCTGAAATTTGAATAGAGGTAGACACAAAGGCCAAGCTCTTAGCCACTAGTCTGTAGTTAAAGTCTACTTTAAAAAATTTATCTTATGCTAAGCCAAAATCTGACTCCCTGTTACTCAACTGGAGTCAGTGATTATTAGATTCTAGTGGTGTAGAGTACAAAGAAGAAAAACCAGCGTGCCTGACCTCAAGGAATTTGCAGTCTCACAAAACAGTGTGAGAAAAACAAAGGAGGGACCTAAATGTAGACAGGAAGATGTAGGAATGATGCTAAAGTAAATTTTGAAAAATATGTCAGAATTTGCCAGACAAACGGGGGAGGTGGTATACTCCAGGCTGACCACTTAGCCCCAGGTCCTTAAAGCATCCAGCCACATAAGCATCACACAGTAGGGAGCATGTAAGGCTAAGATGGACAGTAACAGTTGCCACCATATCCATACCACCTTTCTGTTAGCCCATCCCTCGTGCATCTGTGGCTTAAAAATTCCTTGGTCTTCACCCCAGCTTTCAGTTTCATCTTCAGGACCTCTTGTCTAATAACCCACTGGATCCACTTCTTTGGTTTATTGACCATATAGCCAGCATTCACATTTTCAGTATACCACCAGCTCTGGGAAAGGAATACTGAGCCAGACTTCACACAGAAAAGACTCATTACATCTGCAAGGGAAGGAGAATCAGACTCAGACATGCCTGTGAAACAATATGGCAGAAAGTTCCAGGAGGTTATATAACCTAGCCTAACACAGTTCTGAGCCTGGCTACCTGGGTTCAGATCTTGTCTCTGTCTCCTTACTGAACAACCTTGGGAAGTTATTTCAAACTGGGGCTATTATGAAGAGTCGAAAAGAAAATACCTGTAAAAGTCAGCTGTACCTGGCACCACAGTAATCCCACAAAGTATTAATTACTGTTATTTTGAGTACATTTTAGAATGTTTTAAAGGCTGACAGTTATGAGGATGGGGATGGAGATACGACTTAGGAAGCAAATGCAATAACATAAGAGACCTTGAATTAAGGCCAGGGAGGCCTAGGATGGAGAAAAGGGAAGGAAACTAGGAAATAATTGGACGGTGAGGAAGCGGACAGTGACATGGATGACAAGCAGGTTTCTGGCTCAGACTATTGGGAAGATCCCAAAAAGGTAGTAGCATTTGCCATAATAAGAGGAACTGGGGTTATTTGGGGGAGGGTTATAACACTGGATCAAAATAGATGATTCTGTTTTGTATCTGTTAAATTAGAGGTGCTCAAATAGAAATGTGAAATAAGTGATAAATTTTACATTTATCACTAGTAAAAATTAGGGTTGAAACTTAGAAAAAATTTCGGGACTAATTTTTAAATTTGGAGAGCCATAGTTCAGAAATGTTTGTTGAGCATCTGTTAGGTGCCAAACATATATTAGGTTCTGGCAATGCAGTAGGTCCCTGAACTCAAGTTGGGGCTACAGACAAGTTCTCATATAATTTCTTGATGGTGAGATAAGTACTGAGGTGCAGAGAAGCAAAGCAAGAAGAAGATACTAGATGCCACTCGGGCTAATAATTTGGTTCTTTTTCAACCTATATATATATTTTTAATTTCTTTAAATGAATTTCTTAATTTTTTTAAGATAGTAAATGGATATTTTTGAAAGCATGTACTCGACATTTGTTTACAGATGAGGTGGAACCCTGCATGGGGAGTGGGTGGAGATGGAAGTCCTCAGGTGTCAGCTCTCAGCTTCCTCTCTGTTATTCTGAGCAATTCAGCTCTGCTTCCAGACTTGCATACATCCTAGCACAGTGTTTCTCAGTGGAGGTTTCATTAGCATTTTGGGTAGTCCTTGCTTGCATGGGACTGTCCCCAAGCATTATAACATCCCTGCCCCGCCATCAGTACTGCTCCCAGCCATACTGACATCAACATTTCCATATGCCTAGGGTTGGGCTGGGGGGTGAAGGTAGTGACTAGATTGAAAATGTTTGCCTATCATGTCCCTTTGGAAAACTATCACCCACACCGAACTATTTATCATAGAATTCCTTTCTATTTAATATAGTATATTCCCTGAGAGAAGTCCTGATATATAAACATTGTCCCTTTTATTACATTTCCAATATTTGGCACCCAAGTGATATTTCACTGCCCTGCGTAGATGTACAACCAAGATTCCACCTGCCCTTTATTATGTAGTTTCCGGGATCACATAAGAGGGCAATGAATCTAGTCTTTGCAGGTTATGGAAGTCTTCGCAGAGGAAGGAAACTCTAAGCTGAGACTTAAAAGACAAGTTAGAGAATTAGCCAGGCAAGAAGGTATATTCCATACTGAGGGTAGAAAGTTTACATTCAAAGAAGTGAAAGTAGTTCTGTTTGGGGTGAATAACAGATGAGGCTAGAGTGGTAAACGGGGACCAGTACATTAAGGGGCATTGTTTCAGTAGGGCTGAAACAGCCTTTAAAGTTTTGTTTGTTCCATTTTGGCAAGGCCAAGCTAGTCCTTTTGAAAAGACATGGATTTGCATGTAAGGGCCTGATTTGCCGTATGGGTTACAACATAAATAAAAGGGCTTTTGCAATCAACAAAGAATAAAATATTTTGCTGTTGGTAATACATACATACAGCCAAATCTGGGCTCTATTGTGTTAAATAATTTGGATTTTTGAGAACACAAGGGGGCTATTGATGGGTTATCAGCACAGCAGTGGCATGATCTTACTTGTGCCTTAGAAATGTTCTGCTAGCTGCAGGTGGAGAATGAATTGAAGGCAGATGGCAGGACTGGAGACAAGATGGGAGAATATGTAATGCAGTATCGTCTAATGAGCAGTCTTTGCTCTGAGCTCCTCAGTGGCCTCACTGAGCCTTTCTCAGCTGCTCTGCAGTCTGAGACTCGTCCCGCTTACTCCGCCATTCCTCTTCATCCTTCCAGGTATTTCCACAGATAAGTCTCTTGCACTTCTAATTCAATTTTACCATCTACAGAATTAGTACAATTAATATCAGTGAAGCAAAGAAGGAGGGAATTTTAAGAAGAGAATGAGCGAGTGTGTTAAATGCCAAAGAGAGACTGAGGAGGGAGATATGAAAGTATCATTACGCAGTGGTTGAGAGTCCGCCTGCCGATGCAGGGGACGCGGGTTCGTGCCCTGGTCCGGGGAGATCCCACATGCCGTGGAGCGGCTGGGCCCGTGAGCCATGGCCGCTGAGCCTGCACGTCCGGAGCCTGTGCTCCACAACGGGAGAGGCCAAAACAGTGAGAGGCCCACATACCGAAAAAAAAAAAAGTATCATTAGCTTTGTCATCACGGAGGTCAGTGCTGACCTAACTATTGATGTTCATAGTTCTTCTCCTGCTAGTGTGTGTCCTCTTAGTTATATCCTCCCAGATCCCCTTCAGCCTTTCTCATACATCATGATCTTCATACATTTCATCTGGACCCCCCTCTTATGGACACATGTAATGTATTAATATCTTTCTAAACTCTGGCACTAAGCATTGAGCTCAGTATTCCACATGCAGTCTGGTCAGTATTGACTACAGGAAGACTATAACTACCTATTATCTCAACACTATATCGTAGCCCAAACTTTGATTCAGCTTTTTATAGTTGGCAACAAACTCAGGGCCACTGTGCTGCCCAACTCCAGGGGATCAGATTATAATCTATAATTATATAATCCTCAACTACAACTGGCCCCTGGGTCTCCATCAAGTAACATCTCCAAAAAACGTATTTGCTCCCCCCCTCTGAATCAGATCATCAGAGGTATTCTTGAACCCCCATTGCCATAAAGTGCCAGGGACAAGAACCTGGTCTCATAGATCCTACTGTAAAATTCCTGCTAACAGTTTATCAGATCAAATAGCATCTTCTCATCACCAAGCAGATAAAACACACCAACAAAACAGGGCATAGAGTACACCTACCCCGTGTTGCTATCAGGTGAGATCTTGCAAAGACAAACAAGTTAGACAAGAACCTTGTCTCTGTAGACAAGAACCTCCTATCTTCTTGAGAAGCCAGAATTTCAAGGGGGTGCTCTTGGGCCTGCACTGTAGGGAATTGATATCTTTTTAGACCCAACTAATCCTTGATGGGTGTAGGCTCTGTGAAACATAGACAAAATACTAAAGGATTGTGAAGAAGGGCAGGCTGAATACAGTCTGGGTGAGAGATCAAGAGATGCTGAGATAATCTACCGATAAAAATCCTAGTTATATTCACCTTTTATCCCCTGATAAGTCAGTGCACAGTGTTTCCCTGGTTCCCTTTCATATAACATCTAGCCTAAAATTCCCCTTAGGTGCCCTCAGTTAAAGGGTATTGCCCTGTCCTCTAGTTCCCAAATACAGAGTGAGGCCACGGTTGGGCCAGATTGGATCGAGTTGACCCAGAACAAATGCAGTTACATACACTGTGTTTCCAGGGTAGATTACTGCCCAGAGTGCTATCCTACTGGCCTGTTCTTTAGAAGCTTTATTCTAGTTGCTATTACTCCCTTAGGAGGAGTCCAGCCCCTGCCCTCGACAAAACCTCTAGGAAAGCAATCTGCTCATAGATCTAAAAAGTTCATCTCTTTGGAGAAAAAAATCCGTGAATTTGGTTTAAACCTGGACTGGAATTTTTCTTGATCAAAACAGACAAAACAAAAACAAAAATAACAACAGAAATAAAAGCCCAGTTAAGTAATTGAAATAACATGTGCCAGGAGTTTTTCGTTATTCCTTACCCTCTGCTCATAGCTCAAGGCAGATGTGAAGGTGACTCATTTCTTAAACTGACCCAGATCTCTGCCCCAGGAAATAGGTCATGCTGGGTCTGAGCTCATGGCAAAGCCCAACTGGATCAGGGCCTCTTCTCAGCATTAGAGCCAAAGCTTCAGTCTGGAATCTGATCATCTGGGTTACTTAAGATACTTTTTTTAAAAATTATGTTTAAATTAGGACTCATCTGGTAGTATAAACTTTCCCAGCTGAGTACCGATGCCATCAGAAATAGTTTAAACGTGTTGATGGAATAATTGTTCTCATTGTAAAAGGAATAAAAGGAAGGAAACTCATGAAAATTTCCCTGCTGCTTTGTATTTCATTTACAAATGGCTAAGCTCTTACATGAAATTTGTGAATAGTCCTTTTCAAGCATAAGTGTGGAGCTGTACAGGCATTCTCTCTCTGTCTCAACATCAATACCATTAAGTGGGCATCAATATCTGAAAATGTTTGTATGAACTTTCAATACCTGAAAGTATAACACTCTTACACTGCTGATGCCAATATTTAGGGCTTACTTCTGATCTAAAGAGAGCCCTCTTTGGTCCTTCCAAATAAATCCAAAACACCATGTCTGCAAATCTGAGTGCGGTCTGGTTTTTGCTACGAGGTACAAGCCTCTTAATTTGTCTCTCGGGCCCCATTCTCTTCTTCTGATATACCACACTTGGCCAAGAAACATGCTTCTTAAAATGCCAATGATGGAAATATGGAAGTCTCGGGGGGAAGCTAAATTTGGAATGAATGTGAGCTCACTTTTAGGCATATTATGTTTGAGAAGATGAAAGGGCATTAAGGAGAAGCCATTGCAAAGATAGTGACAGATTTAGAAAGTGCAAGAGGAAATTAGATCATCACGTGTAAATTTAAGTCATACAAATAAAGACGGTAGAATAATGAGATCTCTAAGTGAGAGTCTGAGAGTGTAGAGCAATGGTGAGCAATCTTTTTTTTTTTTTAATGAAGGCCACTTAAAAGGAATAGAAAATGTTTCTGGGCCTTGTTTTTTAAACATTTAAAGTGAAAATAATGTACCTTCCATAACAAGAATTTATGCTGTGGGATAATTTATTAAGGTATGAATATGTAACCGTTCTTCCCCAGGCAGTGTTTTCCAGCCTGTCTTTGCTTGATATATTTGTGACGTGGAATTTAAGGAAAGGACAGTGGAGACGTGATGGTGGGGAAGGAGGAAGACAAAGGGAATAATTTAGCCAGAAAGGAGCTAAAGCAACCTTTCAGGTGTTAGAAGAAAGAGAGAAGGGAGAAAATAACCAAGAGCCCAATAAACTGGGTCCTAGAGAAAGAGTTTGTGTTTTAGGACTAGAGAGAATAGAATGGAACTCAAGCGTGGCTCTGTAACCATGAATGGGTTCCTCATAGGTGCTCTTTGACAGCTGCAAGTAAGGATTGGAACACCTTTTTAAGATTGCAACGTATCTTTATATGTGATCCTGAGCAGAGTCTGAGGTAGGTGGGATCCCAGGATTAATTAAGGTTAAAAGAAGAATGCCAATGAGAAATTTGCCAATACTTTCGAACTGCTAAAATATTATCTGGTTATATGTAAGAAGTCACGACACAGAAGCAGCTTTCAAATCTTTTATAACTTAATTTGCATTACTTTTTAGCATTTATAAATATTTTCATATTTATGTCTCATTTTATCTTTGGAAAGACTCCTTCATTTATTATCGTCCTTAGTTTACAGATGGGGAAATTGAAGCTTAGAGGAGTGAAAATCAGAAACAGATCAGGGTTTATAATTAGTTTCAGTCAGTTGAACATCTACTGAGCTTTGATTACTGAGTTTCAGGTTATATTAGATATTGGGGTTGCAAAAATGAATAAAATGTTCTCCCAGTCCTCAGCCACTCAACCAGTCCTTTCTTTGCTCTTCTCCAGTTCTCTCCCAGAGGTTTGATATCCTGTCTTAGCTGGGGCTGGGCAGGTTCATGGTGTGATCCAAAGCTGAGCGTCACCGACACAGAGTGCTAGTTTATAGCAAGAACTGACTCCGGGGTACTCTCCAGTTCCATGCCTATGATGTAGTCATCAGAGTTGCAAAGGTAAGGAAGAAATGGGAAATCTCATATACTGTGGGGAGGAGAATAAACTGGTACAACCACGTTGGAAGGCAATTTTTCATTCTCAAAGCTAAAGATGCCCTTACAATCTAACAATTCCATTTCTACATGTATAAATGAAACTCTCCCTCAAATGCATAAAGAGACATGTAAATGACTGTTCATTGAAGCATTGTCTATAACAGGAAAATAATTGGAAACAACCTAAATGTTCATCAACCTGAGAATGGATAAGTAAATTGGTGTATGATCACACAGTGGAATACAATATTATACTTAAAATAAATGAACTAGAACTAGAATTAGAATATGCATAAATCTCAACTAATAGAATATTGAGTGACTAAATCCAAGTGGCAGAAGATACATAAAGTATGCTACTGTTTACATAACTTTAAACACATCAAACAACACTGCATATTTCCGTTTGTAATAACATTTTAAAATATTCGTGGTTATGATAAATTACCAAATTCAGGATAGTTGTTACCTCTGCTGAGAAAGCAGGATAATGATAGAGTATGTAGAAGCCTTTAGCCAAATCTGTATTTAAAAACAAAGACGTGGATCTAAAGCAAATATGGCAAAAAGTAAATATGTGACAAAGCTGGGCGGGAAAGACGAAGTTGTTATATTATTTTCTATACTGTGTATGCTTAGAATATTCCATTTAAAAGTATCTGTGGTCCTTGAACCCTGGAATTCTGGGATTTCTTGTGTTTTTTACTTTGTGCAGAATTTTCTTTTGCCCATGCTAAAATTCCATCCATTCTTTGATACCTAGCTCAAGTCTCACTACCTTACTGAGAATTTCTGTGACCATCCTGTCAGTTCAAACTATTGCTCTCCCTTTTCAAAACCATGATAGATCTATAAATCTCTCTTGTACACTATGTATTTATGACCAGATTCTTTCATACTGTTGTTTAAATATATATTGTCTTGCATTAATATTTGACTTTACACGTAAACCTTGTTTCTCCAATTGTAAGAGCCTTAAGAGCAGGGACAATGTCTTAAATGTCTTTAATCCTTCACCAGTGCCCAGTAGAGCCTAACCAGATACTTATTAAAGAAAAGTGATATACAAACCATAACCCTTCCTACAAAACCTTTACATAGAAAGTTGAAAATACTAGTTTGTGCTACATTTGCCTTTATTTTCCAAGAGAGAGAATACGAATGAGCTGTGAAATGACCAAAAATCAGGCAGCAGAAGGGAAAAGAAGAAATAATGGATTTGTATATTACACATTCTGGATAATCAGCTCTTGAATGATTAAATGTGGCTAATCTCTTATGGGGAAAAGCAGGTTTTAAAAACTCATTTTATGACTATTGAATTGTTTTATAGTTATTTCCAGTTTTCAGACACTCCTAGGCCAAACTTACAAATTATTTATTTTTTTATATAAATTTATTTATTTTTGGCTGCATTGGGTCTTCGTTGCTACGCAGGTTTTCTCTAGTTGCAGCGAGTGGGGACTACTCTTCATTGCGGTGTGTGGGCTTCTCACTGCGGTGGCTTCTCTTGTTGCAGAGCACGGGCTCTAGGTGCATGGGCTCAGTAGTTGTGGCTCGCAGGCTCAGTAGTTGTGGCTCGCAGACTCAGTAGTTGTGGCTCGCAGACTCTAGAGTGCAGGCTCAGTAGTTGTGGCTCACGGGCTTAGTTGCTCCGCGACATGTGGGATCTTCCCGGACCAGGGCTCGAACCTGAGTCCCCTGCATTGGCAGGCAGACTCCTAACCACTGCACCACCAGGGAAGCCCCTACAAATTACTTTGAAAAATATTTCCTCTCATGATATGTTGCATAATCACACACAAATGTACCTTGTTATCATTCTGCCTTCATTCCAGTATTTATTAGACTAGACATGGGAATGGTGGTCCGATGAAACTAAAAAACAAAAGGTTTTCCACCTATGGAATCAGGGAAGGATTTTGGAGAAAAAAAAATTTACTTTGAGTTCAATTTACCCTTAGTCTATCTTGTAAAAAGTGCTTGTATTTGAGGCAACCACCTCACCTAACACCTCAGAGTGAAAGGTGAATCTATACTAGGCCCAGGAGGAAAGCTGATGAGCATAGGAAATGGTAAGAGGTCTGGACTGCATTGTCTCTCCTCAGAATGAAAAGTCGGTTATCACAGAATGAGATAAATTTAGGAATCAGTGTGGTTACTTTTAGCAGAAGCAGCAGCTCCTATGGTCTATTTCAAAACTACCCCCATTTTGTCCCTGGTGAGTTTTCCTAATGGACCTTTGTGATGTTTTATTAAACCAGGCCACTATCTCATGGTTCTTTGGCCTAAGCGCTACAATACCCAAAATACAGTTCCTTAAATTAAACCTTACCTACATCTGTATTTATGATGGTATTCTTAACTCTACAGTGTACCTCAGGGAGGTTATATCTTTAAAATTATTACCACCTCTATCTCTATGTCATTTGTGTCCTGGCGAAGAAAATATCTTGCCGTTTGGTAAGAGATAATATATTCCCTCATGTTCACCTCATTTGTGGGCATTAATGTTGAAGCAAAGCCTTAAAGCAGTGACCAGAGTATTTTTATATTAATGATGTATCTTATCATTGCTCTCTGCAATTTTTCCTTTCCTTAAAGAGAAGCAAGAAAAATGCTGTTACAAAGAGAATATATCCAATGAATATATTGGGTTCTCAAAGTTCCCTAAAAGAAAAGTGTTTATAACTTGGAATTGATTTCCCATGGAAATCGTGTGATTGATTATGGTTACATGCTAAGTCAAGGCCACAAAATCGAAATAATATTAATAGGTGTGGCAGTTGATTAAGAAATCACATCTTGTTTTCTTGTCTCTGGGCTTGCCATGGAAAGACAAGAAGTCCTTTTCCCTTCTCTTCTCTAGAGGGAAGGTTAAAATGTGGTGATTTTCTAAATGTAGTGATTTGGGAGACAGAAGACTCAGTTATCTGGAAGGAGAAGGGTTCTAAGAAAATGGGAATGGCTTGACTTCAGGAGAATTTGGATCTCCTGAGCCCAGAAGGAGGAGAGAACCAGACAAGAGTCAGTTTCCATAAATGGTGAAGACCCATGTCCACTTCCAAATAACAGATCAGAATGGTTTAGACCTCCACGGGGATGCCAGCAAGGATATGGTGTCTCAGAAGCAGTAAAAGTATGGACTTCCCCGGTAGCGCAATGGTTAAGAATCCGCCTGCCACTGCATGGGACACAGGTTTAAGCTCTGGTCCAGGAAGATCCCACATGCCGCGGAGCAACTAAGCCCCTGCGCCACAACTACTGAGCCTGCGCTCTAGAGCCCATGAGCCACAACTACTGAAGCCCATGTGCCTAGAGCCCATGCTCCTCAACAAGAGAAGCCACCACAATGAGAAGCCCATGCACCACAACAGAGAGTAGCTCCTGCTTGCTGCAACTAGAGAAAGCCCGCATGCAGCAACGAAGACCCAACACAGCCAAAAATAAATAAATAAATTTATTTTTAAAACAGTAGTAGGGCTTCCCTGGTGGTGCAGTGGTTGAGAGTCTGCCTGCCGATGCAGGGGACACAGGTTCGTGCCCCGGTCCGGGAAGATCCCACATGCCACAGAGCAGCTGGGCTCGTGAGCCATGGCCGCGGAGCCTGTGCGTCCAGAGCCTTGCTCCGCAATGGGAGAGGCCACAACAGTGAGAGGCCCATGTACCGCAAAAAACAAAATAAAAACAGTAGTAAAAGTATTAACTTATACTAAGCTTAAACAAGTCAAGGGTACATGTTGTAAACTCTAGGGTTACTATTAAGAATAGTAAAAGTATGTATAAACAATATATTATATAAATAGTAAAAGGGAGAATACAGAATAATAATAAAGAAAACACTCAATTAAGCCAAAGGAAGGCAAGAAAAATGATAAGAAGGAGCAAGTAACAGGTGGAATAAATAGAAACCAAAATAGTAAGATGTTAGCTATTAACCCCAATATGTCATTAATTACCATAAATATAAATGGCACAATATTCTATTAAGGAACAAAGATTGGGCTTCCCTGGTGGCGCAGTGGTTGAGAATCCGCCTGCCGATGCTGGGGATATGGGTTCGTGCCCCGGTCCAGGAAGATCCCACATGCAATGGAGCAGCTGGGCCCGTGAGCCATGGCCACTAAGCCTGTGCGTCCGGAGCCTGTGCTGCACAACGGGAGAGGCCACAACAGTGAGAGGCCCGTGTACTGCAAAAAAAAAAAAAAAAAAAGAACAAAGATTTTCATACTGGTTTTAAAAATATATGTGCTTTGTACAAAAGATACAAGAGTAATAATCTAAAATTATGACACAGAATAGTTAAAAGTAAAAGAATAGAAAGACATTTTATGCAAACACTAGCCCAAAGAAAGCTTGTATAGCTATAAATAACATATAAAGTAGACTTTAAAGATAGAAGCATTATTAGAAACAAAGTGTGATATTTAACAATAATAAAAATATTAACCCATCTGGAAGATAAAACAATTCTAATTTTGCACACAACTAGCAATATAGTACAAAATACATAAAGCAAAAAAAAAAATTGCCAAAATTTCAAGGAGAAATAGACAAATCTACAATCACAGTAGGAGCTTTTAACTCGTCTCTCAGGAACTGATAGAACAGGAGACAAAACATTTAAACAACATGACTTACAAAATTGACATGATGGATACATATGGAATATTGCACCCAACAACTGCAAAATTCCCCAACACATACAACCTAAGCAATGTATTTCTAAGTAATTCATCAGTCAAAGAAAAAAAATCACAGTAGAAATTAGAAAATATTTTGAACCAAATCATTATGAAAATATGACATCAAAAATTTTAAGATGTAGCTAAAACTGTCTTTAGTGAGAAATTTATAATTTTAAAGGCTGAAATTTATAGTGTTAAACAAGAATTACCTAAGTATCCATCTCAAAAACCTAGAAAAGAACAGCTAAACCTGAAGAAAGTATAAAGAAAGGAATAGTAAAAGTATAAAGAAAGGAATAGTAAAGTGAAGAGAAAAAAATTAATGAAAATAAATGTACAGTAGAGAAGAGTCAATGAAAAGAAATAGTAAAACTGACCAATCCCCAGCAAGACTGGTCACACATACAAAGCAGACAGAAAAAAACCCAAATAGGATACATATTCTCTATCAGGCTTGAAAAGGGGGACATCACTGTGGATCCTACAGATACCACAAACCTGAAGTAAAACTATTTTAGACAACTTAAAGTCAGTAAGTTTGAAAATTTAGATGAAATGGGAAATTTCTAGACAACCCAACATACAAAAAGTGACACCAAAAAAATAAAAAACAAGAAAGAAAGAACACCTGAATAGTTCTATATCTACTAAAGAAACTGAATAGTGATTAAAAATCTTCACACACTCAATCTCCAGATTCTTATGACTTCACCATTAAATTCTTCCAAATATTTAAGGAAGAAAGGACAACAACAGTGCACAGACTCTTTCAGAGAATACAAAAGTACCAGTTCATTTTATGAGGCCAATAAAATGTTGATCCCCAAACCTAAGGTCATTATAAGAAAAGAAACTGTAGACCAGTCTCTCTCTTATCAGAGATGAAAAAAATTCTAAATTAAATATCAGCAAAACAAATCCAGTAATATATAATATATAAAATGTGTGTTTCTTTCAAGCATTCAAGGTTGGTTTAACATTGATAGTCTTATTATTTACCAAATTAATAAAATAAAATGTAGGGACTCCGCTGGTGGTGCAGTGGTTAAGAATCTGCCTGCCAGTGCAGGATACACGGGTTCGATCCTTGGTCAGGGAAGATCCCACGTGCTGCGGAGCAACTAAGCCCATGCACCACCACTACTGAGCCTGCGTTCTAGAGCTTACAAACCACAACTACTGAGCCCGTGTGCTGCAACTATTGAGGCCTGCATGCCTAGAGCCCACGCTCCACAACTAGAGAAGCCACTGCAGTGAGAAGCCCGCGCACCTCAACAAAGAGAGTAGCCCCTGCTCGCTGCAACTAGAGAAAGCCCACACAGCAACAAAGACCCAACGCAGCCAAAAATAAATAAATAAATAAATAAATAAATAAAATCTAAAATAATAAATAAAAATAAAATAAAATGTATATGATCATCATTATAGATACGGAAAAGGAATTTCATAAAATTCAATATCCATTCATGATTTAAAACTCTTAGCAAACTAGTAATTTCTTCTCTTTTTGGTAGTCTTTTATTTTGAAATAAGTTCAAACTTATAGAAAAGTACAGTCACTGTTATGAAAATGAAAATTCAAACCACATACTGGAAGACAATATTTATTAAATATACCTGATAAAGGACTTGTATCAAGAATACAAAAGAATGCTTACAGTTCAGTAAGAACTCATAATTAAAGTAGAAGAACTCAGTTTATGACATGGGCAAAAGATTTGAATAAATATTTTATGAACGGCAATAAGCACGTGCAAAGATGCTCAACATCATGAGTCATCGAGGAAATGGAATTAAAACCACAATGAGATACCAGTACACACCCACTAGAAGGGTTAACATTAACAACACTGACAGTACCAAGTGTTGACAAAGACGTGGAGCAACTGTAACACTGATATACTTCTGGTAGGAATGTAAATGATATGGACATTTTGGAAAAATTGGATAATTTTTTTATAAAGTTAAACATATATTTACCGTAGGACCCAGCAATCGCATTCCGATATATCTACCTAAGAGAAATGAAAACGTGTATTCACAAACATATGTACTTGAATGTTCATCACAACTTTATTCATAATGGCCCAAATCTGGAAACAACAAAACGTCCCATCAACAGGTGAATGGATAAACAAACTGTGGCATATCAATGGAATACTATTTAGCACTTAAAAAAAAACCCTGATGAACTACTGATACATAAAATGTCATGGATAGAATTTCAAAAACATTATTCTCATTGAAAGAAGCCAGACACAAAAGATTCCTTTCTGTATGATTCCATTTATATGAAATTATAGTAAAGACAAAGGTATAGTGACAGGACACATGTCAGTGTTGCTAGTCATGGAGTGGGGAAGGAAATTGACTTCAAAGGACAAAAGGGAACTATATCATGAGTATGATGATGATTACATTATAGAATACATTGTAAAATTCATAGACTTGTACTCTTAAAATTGGTGAATTTCACTGTATGAAAATCATATCTCAATAAAGTTGACCTCCCCCCCAAATTGGTCAAAGATTTGAACAGGTACTTCAAAAAAGAGAATATCCAAGTGCCCAACAAACATGTGAAAAAGCACAAAACCAGAAGATGTGAAGCAGCTGGAACTCTCCTACACAGCTGGTGAGAATATAAATTGGTACCACTTTGGGAAACTATTCGGCAGTTTCTAAGAAAGCTGAATATGTGCATAACCCATGACCCAACAATATTAGTCCTATTTGTAGGAATCAAAATTTGCAAACAACCCAGGTATCAATTCAACAGTAGATAAATGATGTGTATCTGCACAATGCAATATTACACAGAATGAGAATGAATGAACTACTGCTACACGTGGATGAAGCTTATAAACATAATGTTGAATGAAGGAAACCATAGCCAAAAGGCTGCATTTATTTAAAGTTCAAAAACAGAAGAGATTAAATTATGGTAATAGACATCAGGATTGTGGTTATCTGACAGAAGGTTATAATTGGGTGGGTGCATAAGGGGGCTTCTAGAGTGCCAGTAGCGCTTTTTGATATTCGTACTGGTTATATATGGGTGTGTTCACTTTGTGAAAATTCATTGAGATTCTACCCTTATGATCTGTGCCATTTTTATTTATGTATGTTATATTCAATAAAAGGTGTATTTAAATAGTTACAATCACATGAATACTTGTATAACTGTCATAATGTAGACTTTGAACTAAGTAAATTCTATTTATCTGAATTTGCCCAATCTAAGAATATCTTATAAATGGAAATCTAAACATTCAAAATAGAAAATTACTTGTAGTACAAAAGCACCTTTCACTTTACAAAGCAACACATCAAATGCATGAAAGGAACAAGGATAACACCATAGCAGATCCATTTTTCAATTTTGTAAATTTATCCTAAGGAAAGAAATAATCCAACAGAAGCACAAAGCTTGCTGTGAAAATGTTCATTTTAAATATATGTCTGCTAGCTAAAATCAACCCAAATATCCAACCAGTGGATCAAGATTTAATAAATTATTATATACCAGTACAATATGATAACATACATTTAAAATGATGAATAGACGTTGTAGAAACACTAAAAGTTTTTGCAGGTACAGCATTAGGTAGAAAAATATAAGATGATAGGTACACCATGATTCTAACTATGTGAAAATGAACCAATGGGTAATATGAAAAAATTAAAAACTTTTCTGTTGGAATGATAGATTTATGGATATTTTTTGGGGGGTGAGGGGATAACCGCCACCCTCCCCCCGCCCCCACCCCAGCACAACAGAAATATTTTCTCTATTATTTGGATCAGTTAGAGTTCTTTTGTTGCAAGCAACAGAAACTAGCTTAAATAAAAAAGAGACTTAGAGTCATACAGGAGTAACTTACAGAATCAAAGGAATTACTGAATACCCAAGAGGAAAGAAGAGGAACCAGAAAGGTTACAGAGATTTCAGAAACAGAAGTTCCCCGACAAATTCTCTAGGATTCTGCCTCCTGATGACTAGTTTTAAATACCTTCTTTCCCCCTGTGCCTCTACTCAAGATTCAAGAGAGAATCTGATTATTCTGGCCTGAGTCAAGTATCCACCTTGTCCTTTGGCAACCAAATCAGAACAACCTGGAATTGGAGAAAGGCTCTTCTTTAAGGAAGAGGGGTAGTGTTGTTACTAGAAGAACAAGGAGTAGAAGGGTACTGGGTGGGCCCAAACAGCAGTTCCATGAAATCATACATCATATTTTCAGTAAATCAGAATACTACTACTTTTTCTCTTATATTAAGTGAAAATATGCTTATTGTAAAAAATTTGCAAAATTCAGTAAAGTGTAAGGTAAGGGACTAATGCAAAAGCAAGCATCCTTTATCCCATTATCCATAACCCTATAGTAATTATCTACTGCTGTATAATAAATTATTCAAAACTAGGATGTCTACAAGCAGAAAGTAGATTAGTGGTTTGCCTAGGTCTGGGGGGAGTTGGGAGACTGGGGGATAATAGCTAAAGAGTACAGGATTTCTTTTTTTTTCTTTTTTTTTTCAGGATTTCTTTATAAGGTTCTAACATTGGATTACGGTGATGGTTGTACAACTCCAAATATACTAAAACCATGAACTTTCAACAGGCGACTTATGGTATGTGAATTATATCTGAATAAAGTTGTATTTAAAAATCCTAGTGTAACCAACTGTCCCAGTTTGCCCAGGACCTCCCTGGTTTTAGCCCTGAAAGTCCCATATCCCAGGAAACCCCTCAGTCCTGGTGGGACCTGGACAGTTGATCATCCTACTCAAAATTCAGCAGCTTAGGGCTTCCCTGGTGGCGCAGTGGTTAAGAGTCCGCCTGCAGATGCAGGGGACACGGGTTCGTGCCCCGGTCCGGGAGGATCCCACATGCCGCGGAGCGGCTGGGCCTGTGAGCCATGGCCGCTGAGCCTGCGCGTCTGGAGCCTGTGCTCTGTAACAGGAGAGGCCACAACAGTGAGAGGCCTGCGTACCGCAAAAAAAAAAAAAAAAAAATTCAGCAGCTTAAAGCCATACACATTTGTTATCTCATAGCTTCTCTAGACCAAGAATCCAGGCGGAGCTTAACCATGTGGTTCTGGCTCAGGGTCTCTCATAAGCTTGCAGTCAAGTGGCAGCTGGGGCTGCAGTCACCTGAAGGCTTGACTTAGGCTGGGGGGTCTGCTTCCAAGTTTACTCATGTGGTTTTATCAAGAGGCCACAATGGGGACTTCCCTGGCGGTCCAGTGGTTAGGACTCCACTGCAGGGGGCCCGGGTTCAATCCCTCGTCAGGGAACTAAGATCCCACAAACTACACAGTGCAGCCAAAAAAAAAAAAAGAGGCCTCAACGTCTTGCCACATGTGTCTCCCCATGGAGAGAGACATGGCAGCTGGCCTTCCCCAAGAGCATGTGATCTGAGAGAAAGGCTAACTTGGATGCTGTAGAGTCTTTTATAACCTTATCATGAAAGTTGCACGGCAGAAGTGATGACACTACTTCTGGAACAATGTGAGAGGGAACCACACAGCGTGTGAATACCAGGAGGCAAGAATCATTAGGCTGTCCTGTAGGCTGGCTCCCAACTCTAACCTTGTCAGCATTTTACTAACGTTTTGCTGATCTTTAAATTGTAACAGACCCAATTTAGAATAGATGGACAATTTAAGAGTGCAAGTATAATAGAAAAACATACAGTGATGAATACCTTTGCACATAAATTTTACTTCTCTTTCTGGTTATACAGCATAGATTTCTAGATGTGCAATTATTAGGGTACATGGCTTAAGCATCTTAAGACTTGTCATATATTGCCAGAATGCTTTTTGGATATTCGCAGTGTATCAGGGTGCTCATTTCACCATCCCCTTGCTAGCCTCAAATATTATTGTTAGTAGCTCTGCCAATTTCTAAGTGAAAAATTGTATCTCCTTGTTTCAGAGCACCTTTTTAATAGCGAGGTTGAACATTTTTCCATGTGCGGTGGCCCTTGCTAATAAATAAACATGTAACAGGCCATAAATCCTTTCCAGATATATTCACGCTTTCATTTAATATTTATTGAGTGCCTAGTGTAAGAACAAGGAAATGTCTCTGTTCCTAAGATGCTCATATTCAAATGAGAGAGATGGACAAGGAAGCAGTTCAATACATTTTAATCTGAGGAAATATTTAAAAAGCACAGAGTCAAGAAACCATTGGGTTACTGGTGGAAACTGCAAGTACTTTTCCCTTGCTGGTGCATCAAATACAGAGCTGAGGGATAAGGGAGTGTTAAGAGAATCAAACCAGACAAGGGAGCTCAAATTAAATCTTGTTGGCCTTCTCAGCCTCATTAAAAAGGTTAGACTTTATCTCTGAAGGCAAAGGGAAAGCAGGGGTGAGCTGATCAGATTTGTGCTTTTGGAATTTCCCTTTGGCTAAAGTGTGGAGAAAGAATTGGAGAGGGGTAACAATCGAGGTAGGATGGCCAGATGGCAAACAGCTGTAGTCTAGGAAGGCGTTGAGACTGGCCTTATCCCAGCGAGTAGCAGGAAGAATACTGAGGTTTAAGTAGCATCCCTTGTTTCAGCCTAGGTCTCTGAGAAAATGAAGCAATAAAAGAAAAGATAGGCAGATAGAGACTCCCCTGGTGGCTCAGTGGTTAAGAATCTACCTGCCAATGCAGGTGACACGGGTTTGAACCCTGGTCCAGGAAGATCCCACATACCGCGGAGCGACTAAGCCCGTGCACCACAGCTACTGAGCCTGTGCTCTAGAGCCTGTGAGCCACAACTACTGAGCCCGTGTGCCACAACTACTGAAACCTGTGTGCCTAGAGCCCGTGCTCCACAACAAGAGAAGCCACCTCAATAAGAAGCTCGCGCACTGCAACCAAGAGTAGCCCCTGCTCACAGTAACTAGAGAAAGCCCACGTGCAGCAACGAAGACCCCACGCAGCCAAAAATAAATAAATAAATTTATTGAAAAAAATATATATATAGGCAGATGGACTCCAAAACCTGCCATTTATTGCTGAAAAAAACTACCATAGAGGTCTTAGCTTAATGTGAGAGCCAGATGAGATGCTAAGTAAACCCCCAGATGAGGGCAAGCTTCTCTGAGGTGAATGTTGAGGTGCGCCACCTGGATCCCTCTTCAGAAATAAAGGACTTATTCCTCTGGCTGCCTGGAGGGCTGCTTCTGCCCTCAGCTAGCAGCTGTTTTTAGGGAGGGCCTTGGCTAAAAAAACCCACTAGCCCAGTTACGTCTCCTTGGGGTGGCCGGCATCCAATGACTGATCAGGGAGCAATACAAAGCTTTGGTCCCCCACCCCCAATCTGAGACAACTCTGGAAGGTCATCCGGGCTTTGGAGCTCCCCCAAGGTCAGCTGAGGCCTCTATTGAGACTGAATCTCAGCTAAACTTCTCCCTTTGCCCAATCTTGCTCCTTTCTCTTCCCTTCCTGTTCCTGTTCTTCCCATCCTATCCTGTTTTTCACCTTCCTGTTTTTTTCTTCCCTTCCCTTTCCTTCCCCAAGTATTGATTCCAGAAGCACTACCTCCTGCACACTAATATCTATCTCAGAACCTGCTTCCCAGTGAACCCAACCCGTGACACCTCTGGAGAATGCTATACCTGGAAGATTAGAATGTCTGTCCCCTGTAACTAGCGGCCAAGAGGATGAAGAGTGGCTCAGACCTAACGCACCCAGATAAATCAGGGGTCAGTCCACCTTCCCTGAGACAGAGTGCTTAAATGGCATGGAGAGATGCCAGGAGTTAACACCACCTATGTGTGCTCAACAAAGCAGGAAACATTAGGATACCATTGAGTGATATTAAAGAGATAGAATCACCAGGAATTAATGTATTGGATATAGGTGAGGAAAAATAGGGCCAGTCAAGAATTACTCCTAGGTTTCTCATTCAGGTAACGGTGGATGGTAGTGCCATGTAGTGAGATGAAAGAAAAAGCATTTATTTGGAGGAAAATATGAGTTCAGTCTGAGGTGCCTTTAGGATGTCAAGGTAGAGTTTTTCATTAGGCAATTAAAAATGAATATCTGGAGTTCAGGAGCGTGACCTGGAGTAGCAATACAATGTGTATGCTCATCAGTATATGCCTGGTAATGATGAGGATCCCACAAGGCCGACAGAGAAATAATTTAGGGAACAGAAGTCAATTTATTTTTTAAAAGCCCAACAGGGCTTCCCTGGTGGCGCAGTGGTTGAGAGTCCGCCTGCCGATGCAGGGGACACGGGTTCGTGCCCCGGTCCGGGAAGATCCCACATGCCGCGGAGCGGCTGGGCCCGTGAGCCAGGGCCAGTGAGCCTGCGCGTCCGGAGCCTGTGCTCCGCAACGGGAGAGACCACAGCAGTGAGAGGCCCACGTACCGAAAAAAAAACCAAAAACCCAACAATCTCTAGTGCTTTCAGAAACTTGAGAAGATATTACCTACCTAAAACAAGAGCAAGGATGTGATAAAAAGAATGATCAGAAATATGAGGAAGTCTTGGGAATGAAAATATGATTAGCAAAATAAAAGTTTCACTGGAAGGGTTAGAAGGTAGATCTCATAAATATCCCAAAAAGTAGAATATGAGAGAAAAGATGAGAGAAGTAAAGGATGATTTCAAAAGATCCAACAGTCAGTTAACAGTATCTTTATGTAGATCCTGTCCTGGTTCTTTTTTTTAAATTAATTAATTAATTTTTGGCTGCGTTGGGTCTTCATTGCTGTGTGTGGCTTTCTCTAGTTGTGGTGAGCAGGGGCTACTCTTCACTATGTTGCGTGGACTTGTCATTTTGGTGACTTCTGTTGTTGCGGGGCGGGCTCCAGTAACTGTGGCACGTGGGCTCAGTAGTTGTGGCTCGTGGGCTCTAGAGCACAGGCTCAGTAGTTGTGGTGCACGGGCTTAGTTGCTCTGCAGCATGTGGGATCTTCCCGGACCAGGGATCGAACCCGTGTCCCCTGCATTGGCAGATGGATTCTTAACCACTGCGCCACCAGGGAAGTCCCTGTCCTGGTTCTTTTTATTATTTATATTCATCCTTGGTTTCTGGACCTGCTTTTAGTTCATAGAAGCAAAGGCTAGGGGCTTTGTGTTAGGCTGGAGGAAAGGATCTGGCAGAGGGGAAGGAATGGAGGGCGAGGTGAAGAAGGGATAACTCATGGTGTGCTCTCCCTGAGAAAGTTAAATGGGGTGGTCCTAAGCTCTGGTGCAGGGGCTCACCTTAAATGGCAGGATACCGTTGCTTTGTGCAGGGGTGGAAAAAGTGTGTGCAGGTGCAGATGACTTCATAGTCAGTGTCTTAGTCCTTTCAGGCTGCTGTAACAGAATACCACGGACTGGGTGGATTACAAACAACAGAATTTTATTTCTTACCGCTCTAGAGGTTGGAAAGTCCAAGATCAAGGTGCCAGCACGTTCAGTGACTGGTGAAAGCCCCCTTCTTGGTCCTCACTGTGTCCTTACATGGGGAAAAGGGCAGGAGAGCTCTCTGGGACCTCTTTTAGGAGACTAATCCCAGTTATGACAGCTCCATCCTCATGACCTAATCACCTCCCGAAGACTCCACCTCCAGATACCATCACTCTGGTGATTAGATTTCAGCATATGAGTTTTGGGGGAACACAAACATTCAGTCTATAGCAGGTGACTGGAAATGGAGGGAGTTCTTTTCTGTTGGTTTCTATGTTCTCTGTGAAGTATGGGCACTGTCATCTGTTGAAGCTTACTGGGTGAGCAGGGCGGTTGGGGTGGGCTATGTGTAGGGAGCTCTGAGAAGTATGGAGATTTGGGGGAAATAGTCTAAATGAAGGATGAAAACAACAACCACCAAAAAAGCTGCATAGGGAAATAAGAAATGATTGCCAGGGTACTCCGAGGGCCCCGCTGAGTGGTAGGTGCGTTGTAACACCAGTGGAAAGTTGAGAGTAGATTTTGACAATCAGAGCTGAAACGAGGAACCTCTCAAAAAGAGGAGGCAAGCTAGTTTCATAACAAAAAGGTTCTCCTGAGAAAAGAGTCGCATAAATGAGAAAGAGAAAAACATCCTCCTATGAGTCACAGGCCTCACTTTCATCAGCTCCCTGGTCCTGCTTTGATGTTTACAAAGGGACAAGTGATTATCAAGGGGAAAGGTGAAGGGAATAATAAACCAAGGACGCAGCAGAAGGAAGCGACTACGGAACCCAAAGAAGGGAGGGGCCAGCATGCACCCAGCTGGGAGGAAACGGGGGAGAGGGCTTCCTGAAGCTCTCTTCATAGATCAGCCCCATCCCCGCTCACACAGAAACTCCCTACAGCGATCGGACACTTGGTTGTCTTCACTGCTCTACTCTCAGCATCTAGAACAGAGCCCGGCACCGCATAGGTGCAAGATAAACATTTGGTGAATGAATGAAGTCCATGGTGCAGACACAGGCTTTTTGAATGGCTGAGTGCACCAAAGTCTGCTGTTTTGTTTTTTCTTCCCCTCCTTTACAAAAAGTTTTCAAACAGCCTTTGGGCCTGCTGGGGCCTTTTCCAAAGACACCTAATCCGACTGCTGCTCCAAAGGCCTTGCCGCCTACTTCCCAATCAGAACTGCCTCTCTCTGTCCCTGTTGGAAAGGGAGGCACAGCTTGCTTTGCAAGAACCTTGCATAGAAAGTGGTGAAATCTGGGCTGTTTTTCATCTTTTTCAGCCTCATTTCCTAAATTAAAGAAAGAGAGATGTAAGGAATCTTAGGAATATGAAACTTCTCTGGAATGATCTTTATTGAGAGGTGCTTGGAACCAGCTGAAATCCTGAAGGGCTGTCAAGGCAGCCACGAAGAAAGGAAAATGACAGATAACTTCAGCGATCGTAGCCAAACTCTGAAAAAGATATGTAGAGCAGCTGCTATTTTTTCCTTCCCAGAGTGGTTTGCCTTTCCCCTAGTTTAGTAATTGTTGTAAGATGGCTTTAGATTATTTTGGGGTAGAGGAGGAGAGGGAGAAAGGAATCCAGTGTTTAGGAAGTAGCATGATGTGGTTGGTAGTACCCTGGAAGCTGTGTAATTTACACAGCTGTTTTATCATACATGCTGACTTCCTCTCCTTTTAGGACACCCCCGACCGTTAAGTAGGGTTTTTATTTATGGCATTCTCCTAAGGAGATTGTTCACAGCATTTGGGTACCCCTTCCCAGTTCAGTCTGTCTTTGTGGTCTGTAAATCATCTCTCCAAGGGCTTCATTCGTGGTGAAGGGCTATTTTGTCTGCCCTACAACTACCAAAGAAGTGCAAGAAAAATTGCATGTAGTCAACCAAATGGGCGAGGAACACTTGGCTGCACTAAAGAATTTCCAGCCATGGTATTCTCAGCTTGCCCTTTTGCTGTGAGCAGTGCACAAAGTCCCCAGACATTTTCCCTGAAATCTCCACCTCCCCACTGGCAAGGCCAGAGGCACTGAGGGAACGGGGAGAGGAAGCTTGTAGAGTGGCGATTTGCTTGCACCCTTGTTCTCACCACATTGTGAGGTACCTGCTTCCGAATTGAGCTAGTGGTGAGAAAGGAACTGAAACTGATTTGCCCATGGTCGGTCTGCGTGAATGTTGACCCAGGACTGAAGCACAGAATCTCTGCACCCCGGCCTGGCTTGCGGCACACTGGGCTGAGTCACAGCTTCACCAGGAATGCAGCGCAGAGGCGCAGATGCCTGATCTGGAGCAGGCCTTTAGAAAGGGGAGGGTCTTTTCCTAAACAGAGTGAATGCCTACATTCACAGAGCTACAAGGGATCTTGAAAAAAAAAAAAAAATCACACACTACAGGTAAATAAAGAATTTTTCCTTCTACCCCTCCTCTCACCTCCATTTCAGGTTTCTACTTTCCGCCAACACAGATTTCACTTTGGACTGTATCGTTTCATCTTTTCAGATATTTAAATATATGTATTATTTATCTGTATATTATATATTTTTATACATATGTGTGTATACACACACACACACACACACACACACACACACACACACACACACACAGAATTAGAAAGAGAGAGAATTTTGCTTTGACCTGAATGGTATCATACAGTGTGGATTGTTCCCCAACTTGCTTTTTTTTTTTAAATTTAGCCATGCTTTAACCACGCCTCTTGGAGATTTTTCTGTGTCAGTGTGTTTTAATTCTTTTTGACTGCTGCATACTCTTACATAAGCCAGATGCATCGCTATTTATCTAACTGATCCTCTTTTGATGATTATTTAGGTTGCTCTAGGTTTTCACTACTACGGATAGTACTTCAGTGAACAACCTCTTACCACTTTCCTTCTTGCACCCATGCAAGTATTTCTGTAGAGTAGATACCAAGGTTGTGAGACTGCAGAGTGAAAGGATTGATGCATCTACAGTTGGAAGGGCTACTGCCCAATTTGTTCTCCAAATAGGCTTGCCCAGTTTATATTCCCAGCAGTGGTTTAAGAGAGTACCTCAATTCCAATATGCTTGTCAGTGCTTGATATCAATCTTCTTACTTATTGCCAGTTAAATGTGGAAAATGGTATCCCCATGCTTTCATTTGCATTTCCCCCTAAAACGGTGAGACTGAGCATCTTTTCAAATGTTTGCCATTCACGTTTCCTCTTTTGTGAATTGCCTGTTCATGTTTTTTATCCATTTTCTATTTTGTTGGTCTTTTTTTTAAGGATCTGTAAGAGTAAGTCCTTTGCTATGTATGTTACCATGATCTCACCCAGTCTATCACTAGAATGTTAATCTCATTTATGGTTTCTTTTGTTGAACAGATTTAAAGTTTTGATAAAGTGAAGCTTCTTAACCTTTTCAATACTTTTCTTTATGGCTTTTGCATTTTGTATATTGTTTCAGGAGATCTTTCCTACCCCCAAGATCAGAAACATGGTCTTCTATACATTTTCTTTTAATAGTTTGATAATATCTTTGTTTTTTCACCCAAATCTATCTAGAGTTTATTTTAATAATGTGAGGTAAAAAAAAAAGTCACTTAATTTTTTTCCTAATAATAGCCAATTGTTTTAACATCACTTATTGAAGAGTCCATTCCTTCCCTTATTGTTTTGAAGTACTACCTTTATAACATACTAAATTCCTATAAACATGGGCCCATTTCTGGGCTTTCTCTTTTTTTCCATTGAGCTATTGATCAATTTTTGTTTTGTTGGAAATCTATTGAATTTATGGATAATTTGGGGACAGCTGTTATCTTGACAACATTAAGTCCTCCTATTCAGGTCTTTATCTAGGTTTCATAGCTTTTTCCTGTAGTTCTGGCACGTATCTTATTAGTTGTTTTGGCGGCTGTTTTCTAGTTTTTGTCGCTGTTGTGAATGGAACCTATTTTTTCTCCTTATCACACTTTCTATTTTTAAAATAATTGGTCTACAGACTTTTTTTTTTTTTTTTTTTTTTTTTTTGCAGTACGCGGGCCTCTCACTGTTGTGGCCTCTCCCGTTGCGGAGCACAGGCTCCGGACGCGCAGGCTCAGCGGCCATGGCTCATGGGCCCAGCCGCTCTGCGGCATGTGCGATCCTCCCGGACCGGGGCACGAACCCGTGTCCCCTGCATCGGCAGGCGGACTCTCAACCACTGCGCCACCAGGGAAGCCCTATACTGACTTTTTTTTGCTTATTGATGTTGCATCATTGGTTCTAATAGGTTTTCAGCTAATTTTCTTGGGTTTCTAGGTAACTGATCATGTTATCTGGAAATAGAAACCACTACGTCTCTTCATGTGTTTTGTCAGGATTCTTTTAGGTAAGAATAACAGAAACCTAATTCAAATTAACTTAAGCAAAAAAGGGAAACTATGGGCTCACTTAACTAATAAGAAGCCAATGTGTCTGGATCCAGGTTATCAGATAATATCATTAGATCTTGGTCTTGCTTTCTCTGTCCCTCTAGTGTACTTCCCTCTGTCTTGTCTCCATTTTCTAGTCAGTATATCCCTGTAGTGCCAAGATGGCTTACATCATGTATTCTCTGAGCAAAAGCCAGAACTTCCTTTTTAGTGTTTACCTGTTGCTACCTGCCGAAATTCTAGGATGGTTTTGATTCTTTGATTTGGTCACATGCTCATCTCTGAACCAATCATTTCAGTAAGTGTGTTAGAATATACGTATAGACAGAAAGTAAGACTGGTTCTCTAAGGAAAATTGGAATGCCATTATCAAAAGAAGGGGAAATAGATGCTCGGTAGAGCGAAAACAGAAGCTGTCCACTACCGTATTTAAACCTCTTTCAATATTTTCAATATTTAAATCTCTGATTTCTTTTCTTTGGTCTTATAACCTTCCCCTCCATTTTTTGTCTGGTGTGAATTCTTCTCCATGTTGTTGCTTCTACTTTTGGCTTGCTTTCTTCGCATTAGTTTCCTCCCTCCCTCCCTTCCTTCCTGCCTCCCTTCCTTCCTATGTCCCTCCAAACTCAACCTTCCCTGTTTAGTAGTTTTGTGGTTCCTCCATCTAGTTCCTGGGACTCCCAGGCCAGACCTTGATCTTATTCTATAGCATTGTAGATCCAATCCCTTCTCCAGAGGCAACTTCTGGCTGTGACACTGTGCCTTACACTTCCACCCTCCCTAGGTATGTCAGTTTGTTCAAGCCCGTAGTCCTAGGCAGCTGCTTTCAAGGGGGCAGCCCTGTCCGGCCCTTGATTTCAGGTGCCTCACATGGGAGATGTCTAGCCCTTAATACCCTGCATGAGTCCAGTTCCTGAATGCCTCTGTTGGCTTTTGGCTGAATCCTGCAGGTCTACAGCTCTAGGCCACTTACTGTATTATTTCCATTCCATTTCTGGGCAGCAGAGGTGTTTTTGAGTGTAAACATGTCTGACATCTCTCCCATTTTATATTTCATCTGTTATCACTATCATTTTGTATTAGAGTGGTCCTCAGAGCACTGTAAGTCCACTCCCATTTGCTCTCTCTACTGTTCGGGATCTAGCTTCCTCCCATCCCACCTTTCTCTGAGAAACTGCTCTCTCTGAGGTCACCACTGAGATTACTCAGTCACCAAATTAAATGGCTTTTTCCTTCAGTCCTCATTTTTCTTCACTCCTCTGCAGCATCCAACAATGTTAATCGCTCTTCCTTTTACCCCTCTCTGTCTTTGGCTAATACAGTGCTCCACTGTCTTGGTTCACTACCTCTTCTGACTCTTGCTTTTTTTTTTTTTTTAAGTTTATTTGTTTATTTTATTTTTGGCTGCATTGGGTCTTCGTTGTTGGGTCTTCGTTGTTGGGTCTTCGTTGCTGCACGCAGGCTTTCTCTAGTTGCGGCGAGTGGGGGCCACTCCTCGTTGTGGTGCGTGGGCCTCTCATTGCAGTGGCTTCTCTTGTTGCAGAGCTTGGGCTCTAGGTGCACAGGCTTCAGTAGTTGCGGCACGCAGGCTCAGTAGTTGTGGCGCACGGGCTTAGTTGCTCCGCGGCATGTGGGATCTTCCTGGACCAGGGCTGGAACACATGTCCCCTGCATTGGCAGGCAGATTCTTAACCACTGCGCCACCAGGGAAGCCCTGACTCTTCCTTTTTTTAAACTGCTTTCACTTCCTCCCCATGTTTTGTAACTGTAGATGTCCCCAAGGCCTTTGACCTCTTGTTTCAGTCTCTCTTTTACCCTTACACATTTTCACGTCTTCAGTAGTCTCTAAAATGGAGTCCCTATCTTTACCCCAGGACTTTTTCTGCCTGAGTTCTATAGCTATCCATCTGCCTGTTGTAGTTCCACTTGATGTCTTGCTGTTCCATCTCATTTCCTCCCTTTTTGAATCTTCCCAATTCCATCACAGATACTTTCTCCTAGTTTCTAAGGGTCAAAGTCATACCCATCCTTGATTCCTCCTACTTTCTCTAGAGCCAGTTAATTACACATTCTATTGATCCTCTTGCCTTAAATTTCCTCTTTCTTGCCATTGCACTGTTCACACATGTGCTGTGATCCCTATCATTCCTCTTTTAGACCATTTCAGTGTTTTCCTAACAAAGCAGGGTAGTTGAAAGTGGCAGAATTTTGATGAGTTTGTGTCAAAGTTTATGATTCTGGAAACTCCCTTCCAGAAAAGACTTAACTTATAAATATTCATACCTTTCTTCCCTGCCACCTTACCCCTAATGAGGAGGAAGAATCCTTTATTGTATGGACAAAACATCAAGACTGTTGTATTGTATTGATCACACACACTGTGGGTTCAGTCCAGAAAGGCTAAATTTTTCTATTAGAAAGAGCAAGACACTATCAACAGAAAAAAATTCATTTGAGCTGAGACTTAAAGGATGAGTAGGACAACCTATTTTGACAACCGGGGGAAGAGAGGCTTGTATTCCAGATAGAACAGGAAGCATAAGCAAACCAAAATATAACATGGTGCCTGTGAGTGAGTTAGTGAGTGTGTGTGTGTGTGTGTTGGGGTCTACAAAGAGCCACTGTGAGCCGGGGGAATGGAGATAAATGAAGCTGGACAGAAAAGCTTTCCACTCCAAGTTAAGGACTACTGTTTGGGGTATCATGGATGCATTGGAAGTGGGCGTGGGGTAATATGGCCGCATTTGTAGCTATTTGGATTGCATCTTTCGCTAAGCAGGATTTAAGGGAGAGAAGGAATGGGTATGTATTAAGGGTTCTGATGAGATTGTGATTGCTGCTCTGCACTGCTTCTTTAGGGCTGCTTGTGACCAGAATTGCTGAATGGGGGAGTATCTGTGGAGAAGGAATGCAGGAGCAGCCCTCAGAAAACAGGGGCTCCTGGGCTCGTCAGAATGTGTTTGCCTGGTGGGGGACCAAATCAAGGTTTAGACCAGAGGAGCTAGCATCATGGCTGGGAAGATGACTGCATGGGTTATCATATCTAAAAGGG
This sequence comes from Delphinus delphis, assembly GCF_949987515.2. Classification (NCBI taxonomy): domain Eukaryota; kingdom Metazoa; phylum Chordata; class Mammalia; order Artiodactyla; family Delphinidae; genus Delphinus; species Delphinus delphis. The sequence goes on along the minus strand of NC_082694.2, from coordinate 58,812,334 downwards.
GTTTCATAGATGAAACTGAGGGCATGAGTCAAATGGAGATCTCAGCCCCGTCATTTAATGGCTCTCCTACTTGTGAAATTCCTGTCGGTCTTTCAGGGCCCATTTGACATGCCAGATGCTCTCTGAAGTTTGTCCTTTAGCCCCTGGCTGGAAGGTATCTCTTTCTCTTTATAAACTCTATAACTTGTGGTTTACAAGTATTTTATAGCTTTGTATTCCCCCTGTGGGTAAAATCTCCAAAGACTGTTTTGCTTATCTTTGTATCTCCTCTATCACCTGAGATTCTGCTCCATATACACTCTCTACTGAAGAAATAATAACTGAACTGAATGTGCACTTTCACAGGAAAAGTACATCCTACAGGATTTAATAAGTATGAACCTTAAATAATGAAATATTTCAAGGAATTTGAATATTTCAAAGCTCCATCCATACAAGGCCTGAATAATTAATGCAAATATTTGAAGAAAAGAACAAAAGCTTATCTAATAATTCAATACACTGTTCTTTATTTTGGTCCATAAAAGGAGATCTCATGCTTAGTTTTGGTGGTAAGCTCAGCTCTAGACGCTTGGAAATGCAGATTAGGTCAATTACATCACAATTATATTTGAAAATTGAAAAGAAGCATTTTCCAAAAGGCAGATTTCAAATCTATGCCTTTTCAAAGGACATGTCATTTGGAAAGAAGCTGAATCACACCATGAAATATGTGGCATTTCTTTTGGTTTGCACTGTCTTCTGTACTAGTGGTAGGCTCGTGTGATATGCAGAAATGTGCTTAATCAAATTTAGCTTGACTTGCTCAAGTTAAGAAAATGTATATGAAGTGTTTCTGAGATAAGGAGAGGCATATTCTTTTTTTAGCTCACATACCTCCTATGTGGCTGCAGTTGTCTTATTCCCTTATTTGAAAATTTGGCTCTCTTTATAAACTCTACAAATTCCTACTCATTTAGAACAGAACTGGAATAGCCTGGAAACCTATGGAGCTGAATGGTATTTTAGAGTGCTGACTCTCCTTTTCCCTTCAGTAAAGAACCCGACGCTGTTACTTGTGTTTATCTTATAGTACACACACTCAGGATTACTCACCTGGGAGCGAGACCTGAGTTCTGGTGCAAGCCTTGTATTTACTGACCTGTGTGATGCAAGTCGTTTGACCTCTGAGGTAAAAGGAGAGGGCTGTTGCCTATAACTCCATGATTCTGCCGTTCAAGTATAATCAACTCGAATGTTCGATGATCTCTTTAAAAATAATTTTAAAAAATTGCTAGTGGCCTTAATAAATGTGTACCATTGAGCCTTGAGTGGTATTTTTGAAATAATGTAAGACAGGGAGAGAGGGTCGGGAGGTCCCTTCCTTTATATGAATTTTATGCGGGATGTGTTAGCTTGAGGTAGCACTTGCCTAGTGTTAGGGGTCTATAGATACTACTAGAGTTAGGGGAGGTGGAGATAAGGATAATGGAATTTTGAGTTAACAAGTGGCAGAACTGGATGAAAAAACATTTCAATAAAGAAGGTCTCAACAAAGTTTAATCTACTAATTTAATGATAATTAATGGAATTTAGTGGAATTTAAGAGTGAAAAATTTCTACAATTATAGCATGAGGGAATGAATAGAATTTTGTTAGAGATAAGCCGCTATTGTTTTTGAAAGGAAGAGTTAAGAATCAAGCAGTAAATTAGGACAATAACAATTGCCTGGTAAACAGAATCCAGTATGTGTAACTTACTCTCGCTATAGGTAGAATATTTGTTTAATTTTATTTCTGTAAGCCACTTCACAAACCCCTACCAATAATGTGAGTTATATCTTTGGGCTCAACTTTCATTGTCTAAATAATATTCTTGGGACAGGTGATAATCTCCAGTTGGAGCTAGAAACATTTTGATTCAGAAATCAGTTGATTTCTGTATGTTGTAGTATTTGATTTTACATCATCTTTTTCTTGTTCCTTTGAAATTTGTTGTTTTTTTCAGTGACAAGTTGATGTTCCAGTAATACTACATATACATATATATATATATATATATATATACACACACACACACACACACACACACACACACACAATCCTGTGGTTCTCACTGAACTTGGCCAAGTTTCCGAACTGTAAATGATAAACCAGATTATGGTTCTCCTCCCCAGAGGTTTAAGGGACCTAGATTAATGGTTTTCCTAGACTCATGGTTCTCCTCCCCAAAGGCTTAAGGGACTCTGAAGTTTCTAAATAGATTTACTTCAAAAGTATTCTAGAAATTTTTTTTTGCTTTTGTTTGACTCATTTCCTTCTTGATAAGATTCTATTTCCTTTCTCTTCCTCTTCACTCTGTTACTTAACATAGCCCTGAAATATGGTGTAGCCCTCCTGAAATACTGCTTTCAACAAATATACTCATCATGAGATAGCTGAAAATTTAGGGGCGTATGTGTTACTTATGTTCCTGTTAATTCTTTGCTTCCCATCCCACTTCTGATTATAATAAACTCTCATATTTGGCACCAGATTTTCTTGCTACCATTCTGACGTTAAAACATCAGTCTGTTCCATTCTCTTTGAACAAAGATTAAACTACAATGCAGTCTTAGCACAATAAATAATGTACTTACTGTTTTTGACCTTTGGTTTAGTAATGAGGAGCCTAGGAAGAAAGTAAGCCTCTTTTACGCTTTCAAGTATGTTGCAGTAGACTCAGTGTTTGTGTCCCCCCAAAATTCTTATGTTGGAACCTAATCCCCAATGTGATGGTATTTGGGGGGGTGAGACTTTGGGAGTTGATTAGGTCATGAAGGTGGAATTAGTGCCCTTATAAGAGAGACCCCAGAGAGCTCTCTTGCCCCTTACCCCAAGTGAGGACACAGTGAGAAGACTAACATCTGTGAACCAGGAAGTGGGCTGTCGCCAGACACTGAAATGTACTGGCACCTTGTCTTGGACTTCCCAACCTTCAGAACGGTGAGAAATAAATTTCTGTTGTTTATAATCCACCCAGTCTATGGTATTCTGTTATAGCAAGTTGAATGGACTAAGACATACAGCAACCTTGTCTGGGTATCTCTAGGGTGTAGTGAATCAGAATAATTTGGATTCCCTTCTTTTCCCCACTACCCATCCCATTCCCTCACCTGGCAGGGAGGGATATTTGCTCCTTGAATTCCATATACAAATGGGCAGGCTGCGCATGGCCTTCCACCGCCATCTTGAGTTGCAGTGTCAGGGGCAGCACTTCTGAACACGGCCCGGCCTGCCGAGCTGAAGTGGCAGTGCAGCCAATTCTCCCTAGACACTCTGATCTGAAGTGCGGTGTGTGAGGCCTCTGCATGAAGCACCCTGTGAACAAGTGAAACTAGACGAAGCACAAAGGAAAAGAAAAGAAAAAAAAGCAAGCTGTGAACCCTCTGAAAAAAATGCCTCTGCACCTCTAGCTCTTGCAGAGGTTGGCGTCGTCAGTGGAGTCTCCTATTGTAGGGGGATGCAAGATGGCGGAGGAGTAAGACATAAAGATCACCTTCCTCCCCACAAATACATCAAAAATACATCTACATGTGGAACAACTCCTACAGAACACCTACTGAACGCTAGCAGAAGACCTCACTTCCAAAAAGGCAAGAAAATCCCCACATACCTGGCCATGTGGCTGGCAGGGTCTTGGTGCTCTGCCCTGGTGTCAGGCCTGAGCCTCCGAGGTGGGAGAGCCGAGTTCAGGACACTGTACCACCAGAGACCTCCTGGCCCCACGTATTGTCAATTGGCGAGAGATCTCCGTCTAAACAGTAAGACCCAGCTCCACCCAATGGCCAGCAAGCTCCAGTGTTGGACGCCCCATGCCAAACAACTAGCAAGACAGGAACACAACGCCACCCATTAGCAGAGAGGCTACCTAAAATCATACAGACACCCCAAAACACACCGCCAGATGCAGCCCTTACCACCAGAAAGACAAGATCCAGCCCCACCCACCAGAACACAGGCACCAGTCCCCTCCACCAGGAAGACTACACAACCCACTGAACCAACCTCACCCACTGGGGGCAGACACCAAAACCAAGAAAAACTATGAACCTGCAGCCTGCAAAAAGGAGACCCCAAACACAGTAAGTTAAGCAAAATGAGAAGACAGAGAAATACACAGCAGATGAAGGAGCAAGGTAAAAAACACACCAGGCCAAATAAATGAAGAGGAAAGAGGCAGTCTACCTGAAAAAGAATTCAGAGTAATGATAGTAAAGATGATCCAAAATCTTGGAAATAGAATGGAGAAAATACAAGAAACGTTTAACACGGACCTAGAAGAACTAAAGAGCAAACAAACAATGATGAACAACACAATAAATGAAATTTAAAATTCCCTAGAAGGAATCAATGGCAGAATAACTGAGGCAGAAGAACAGATAAGTGGTGTGGAAGATAAAATAGTGGAAATAACTACCACAGAGCAGAATAAAGAAAGAAGAGTGAAAAGAATTGAGGACAGCCTCAGAGACCTCTGGGACAACATTAAATGCACCAACATACGAATTTTAGGGGTCCGAGAAGAAGAAGACAAAAAAAAAAAAGGGTCTGAGACAATATCTGAAGACATTATAGTTGAAAACTTCCCTAACATGAGAAAAGAAATAGTCAAGTCCAGGAAGCACAGAGAGTCCCATACAAGATAAATCCAAGGAGAAGCATGCCAAGACACATATTAATCAAACTATCAAAAATTAAATACAGAGAAAAAGTATTAAAAGCAGCAAGGGAAAAGCAACAAACAACATACAAGGGAATCCCCATTAGGTTAACAGGTGGTCTTTCAGCAGAAACTCTGCAAGCCAAAAAGGAGCGGCAGGACATATTTAAAGTGACGAAAGGGAAAAACCTACAACCAAGATTACCCAGCAAGGATCTCATTCAGATTTGATGGAGAAATTAAAATCTTTACAGACAAGCAAAAGTTAAGAGAATTCAGCACCACCAAACCAGCTTTACAACAAATGCTAAAGGAACTGCTCTAAGCAGGAAACACAAAAGAAGAAAAAGACCTACCAAAAAAACCCAAAACAATTAGGAAAATGGTAATAGGAACATACATATCGATAACTACCTTAAATATAAAGGGATTAAATGCTCCAACCAAAAGACGTAGACTGGCTGAATGGATATAAAAACAAGACCCATACATATGCTGTCTACAAGAGACCCACTTCAGACCTAGGGACACATACAGACTGAAAGTGAGGGGATGGAAAAAGATATTCCATGCAAATGGAAATCAAAAGAAAGCTGGAGTAGCAATTCTCATATCACACAAAATAGACTTTAAAATAAAGACTATTACAAGAGACAAAGAAGGACACCACATAAAGATCAAGGGATCAATCCAAGAAGAAGATATAACAATTGTAAATATTTATGCACCCAACATAGGAGCACCTCAATACATAAGGCAAATGCTAACAGCCATAAAAGGGGAAATCAACAGTAACACAGTAATAGTAGGGAACTTTAACACTACACTTTCACCAATGGACAGATCATACAACATGAAAATAAATAAGGAAACACAAGCTTTACATGACACATTAAACAAGATGGACTTAACTGATATTTATAGGACATTCCATCCAAAAACAGCAGATTACACTTTCTTCTCAAGTGCTCATGGAACATTCTCCATGGTAGATCATATCTTGGGTCACAAATCAAGCCTTGGTAAATTTAAGAAAATTGAAATCGTATCAAGTATCTTCTCCGACCACAATGCTATGAGACTAGGTATCAATTACTGGAAAAAATCTGTAAAAAATACAAACACATGGAGTCTAAACAATACTACTACATAACGAGGAGATCACTGAAGAAATCAAAGAGGAAATTTAAAAATACCTAGAAACAAATGACAATGAAAACATGATGACCCAAAACCTATGGGATGCAGCAAATGCAGTCCTAAGAGGGAAGATTATAGCAATACAGCCCTACCTCAAGAAACAAGAAACTTCTCAAATAAACAACCTAACCTTACACTTAAAGCAATTAGAGAAAGAAGAACAAAAAACCCCCAAAGTTAGCAGAAGGAAAGAAATCATAAAGATAAGAGCAGAAATAAATGAAATAGAAACAAAGAAAACAATAGCAAAGATCAATAAAACTAAAAGCTGGTTCTTTGAGAAGATAAACAAAATTGATAAACCATTAGCCAGACTCATCAAAAAAAAAGGGAGAAGACTCAAATAAGTAGAATTACAAAAGAAAAAGGAGAAGTAACAACTGACACTGCAGAAATACAAAGGATCAGGAGAGATTACTACAAGAAACTCTATGCCAATAAAATGGACAACCTGGAAGTAATGGACAAATTCTTAGAAATGCACAACCTTCCAAGAATGAACCAGGAAGAAATAGAAAATATAAACAGACCAATCACAAGCACTGTAATTGAAACTGTGATGAAAAATCTTCCAACAAACAAAAACCCAGGACCAGATGGCTTCACAGGCAAATTCTATCAAACATTTAGAGAAGATCTAACACCTATCCTTCTCAAACTCTTCCAAAATATAGCAGAGGGAGGAACACTCCCAAACTCATTCTATGAGGCCACCATCACCTTTATACCAAAACCAGACAAAGATGCCACACAAAAAAAGAAAATTACAGGTCAATACTACTGATGAACATAGATGCAAAAATCCTCAACAAAATACTAGCAAACAGAATCCAGCAGCACATTAAAGGATCATACACCATGATCAAGTGGGGTTTATCCCATGAATGCAAGGATTCTTCAATATACGCAAAAGCAATCAATGTGTTACACCATATTAACAATTTGAAGGATAATACTCTCAATAGATGCAGAAAAAGCTTTTGACAAAATTCAACACCCATTTATGATAAAAACTTTCCAGAAAATAGGCATAGAGGGAACCTACATCAACATAATAAAGGCCATATATGACAAACCCCCGGCCAACATTGTTCTCAATGGTGAAAAACTGACACCATTTCCTCTAAGATCAGGAAGAAGACAAGGTTGCCCACTCTCACCACTATTATTCAACATAGTTTTGGAAATTTTAGCCACGGCAATCAGAGAAGAAAAAGAAAGAAAAGGAATCCAAATTGGAAAAAAAGAAGTAAAACTGTCACTGTTTGCAGATGACATGATACTATACATAGAGAATCCTAAAGATGCTACCAGAAAACTACTAGAGCTAATCAATGAATTTGGTAAAGTAGCAGGATACAAAAATTAAGGCACAGAAGTCCTTGCAGTCCTATACACTAATGATGAAAAATCTGAAAGAGAAATTAAGGAATCACTCCCATTTGCCATTGCAACAAAAAGAATAAAATACCTAGGAATAAACCTACCTAAGGAGACAAAAGACCTGTATGCAGAAAACTATAAGACACTGATGAAAGAAATTAAAGATGATACAAATAGATGGAGAAATATACCATGTTCTTGGATTTTAAGAATCGACATTGTGAAAATGACTCTACTACCCAAAGCAATCTACAGATTCAATGCAATACCTGTAAAACTACCAATGGCATTTTTCACAGAACTAGAACAGAAAATTTCACAATTTGTATGGAAACACTAAAGACCTCAAATAGCAAAGCAATCCTGAGAAGGAAAAATGGAGCTGGAGGAATCAGGCTCCCTGACTTCAGACTATACTACAAAGTTACAGCAATCAAGACTGTGTGGTACTGGCACAGAAACAGAAATATAGATCAATGGAACAGGATAGGAAGCCCAGAGATAAAACTATGCACCTATGGTCAACTAATCTATGACACAGGAGGCAAGAGTATACAATGGAGAAAAGACAGTCTCTTCAATAAATGATGCTGCGAAAACTGGACAACCACATGTAAAAGAATGAAATTAGAACACTCCGTAACGCCATACCCAAAAATAAACTCAAAACGGATTAGAGACCTAAATGTAAGGCCAGACACTATAAAACTCTTAGAAGAAAACATAGGAAGAACACTCTTTGACATAAATCACAGCAAGATCTTTTTTGACCTACCTCCTAGAGAAATAGAAATAAAAACAAAAATAAACAAATGGAACCTAATGAAACTTAAAAGCTTTTGCACAGCAAAGGAAACCATAAACAAGACCAAAAGACAACCCTCAGAATGGGAGAAAATATTTGTAACTGAAGCAACTGACAAAGGATTAATCTCCAAAATACACAAACAGCTCATGCAGCTCAATATCAAAAAAAACCCAACCCGATCCAAAAATGGGCAGAAGACCTAAATAGACATTTCTCCAAGGAAGATATACAGATTGCCAATAAACACATGAAAGGATGCTCAACATCACTAATCATTAGAGAAATGGAAATCAAAACTACGATGAGATATCACCTCACACCGGTCAGAATGGCCATCATCAAAAAATCTACAAACAATAAATGCTGGAGAGGGTGTGGAGAAAAGGGAACCCTCTTGCACTGCTGGTGGGAATGTGAATTGGTTCAGCCACTATGGAGAACAGTATGGAGGTTCCTTAAAAACTAAAAATAGAACTACCATATGACCCAGCAATCCCACTACTGGGCATATACCCTGAGAAAATCATAATTCAAGAAGAGTCATGTACCACAATGTTCATTGCAGCTCTATTTACAATAGCCAGAACATGGAAGCAACCTATGTGTCCATTGACAGATGAATGGATAAAGATGTGGCACATATATGCAATGGAATATTACTCAACCATAAAAAGAAACGAAATTGAACTATTTGTAGTGAGGTGGTTGGACCTAGAGTCTGTCATACAGAGTGAAGTAAGTCGGAAAGAGAAAAATAAATACCGTATGCTGACACATATATATGGAATCTAAAAAAACAAAAGGTTCTGTAGAACCTAGGGGCAGGACAGGAATAAAGATGCAGGCATAGACAATAGACTTGAGGACACGGGGAGGGAGAAGGGTAAGCTGGGACGAAGTGAGAGAGTAGCATTGACATATATACACTACCAAATGTAAAATGGATAGCTAGTGGGAAGCAGCCACATAGCACAGGGAGATCAGCTCGGTGCTTTGTGACCACCTAGAGGGGTGGGATAGGGAGGGTGGGAGGGAATCACAAGAGGGAGGGGATATGGGGATATATGTATACATATAGCTGATTGACTTTGTTATATAGCAGAAACTTACACAACATTGTAAAGCGATTATACTCCAATAAAGTTGTTAAAAAAAACCAAATGGGCACCAACTGATTCCACATCTTGCTCCATCCCCCAAAAGCCAGTACTTAGCCCCTTCTCCCCCACTCTCCCAAGTTCTGTGTTAGACCGTCTATATTAAAATGCTGCTTAGGAGTTGTAATGAAGGGTTTTTTGACTGTGAACCTGGATGTATTTAGAGTCTTTTTCAAACATTCAATCAGGCTTCCCTGACCACCTTCATTTTCTTCATTTTTCAAATGCAGCAGGTAATTGAGGATAAATGCCTTATGTGGGACAACCTGCAAAGCTGTAACACTGCCAGAGTGAGACCAGGCATCTCTCTGCCAGGAATTTCAACAGAAATGACTCTTTGCTCCGATATGTGTTTGATGCCCATCTCCATCAATCTTATTTGCTTTGATAACTACTGTTTCCCACCTTTATTTCACATAAGGAAATTGAAGTCATAATACATGTTAAGTGACTAAGAGCAGGACTCATATAATAAATTAGAGGAGCAACAAGGATTTTCAGTTCTTATCTGTTTACACTTTTCCCTAACAATTCCCACCTGCCGCCTTCCTATGTAGATACCTGGTTAACGCAGGAAGAAGATTTTAACAGATTCTGGTCTTTTGGTGCCATGTACTTTCTTCATGTTAATGCTATTAATCATCTGATTACTGTCAAGTTGATTTAAGTTCTGGTGAGATCAGCATCTCCTGAAATGCAATGTATTTAGTGAGCACCTCCCGCGTGTAATGCAGTGTATTAGGTTCTGTTTGGGGAAACTGAAAGAAAAAGATGCAGCCCCTGACATCTAGTACCTTATACTAGTTAGGAAGCCAAATGCACAGAAAATGACATTAAAAAGCTGTATGTTATACCATATTTCCTTTATCTCTTCAGTGAGGTGAAACTGTTTTCCTTTTTAATGGTCTTGCCTTTTTCAAGGCATTCCCTTTCCAACCAAAGTTTCTCTTAATATGACACCTCAAAATAAGCTATATTTTGCTTTCAAAGTGGAACCAAACAAGAACCCATTCCTCCCGTATTTCCTTGGCATGTCTTTGCAGTCTGTTTACCAGGTTCTTTGTGTTTCCCTTACATGTCACAGTTCTTCGTGAGGAGGAAAGTAGGGTTTCATTAGTAGACATCATGGGCCATTTTGAGCCAGACCTGACTATATGGTTGGCCCAGTTCCCATGGGTGAGTCTCATGGTGGGGACTCAAACACACCCTTTCTCTGGCCACTTCAGTGTGAGGGCCTCCAGGTTTTTTTCTCTGCCCATGGCTGCTTCCTCTCAGGTGGATGGGGCGGATCCAGAGTGAGGACATTCCATTAGACTGTGGTGCAGAGCACAGTTAGCTGGTCAAGCTGGGATTCTACCTTTGGGGACGTTCTTCCTGTCAGGAGCTATAGGGAGGTAAGAGGAGTCAGTATTACTCCTGCCCGGCAGGAGACCTGGCCCACTCCCCCCACCCCAGCCCCCCTTGGCCCACTTTTGACTCTGACTTTGCTCTCTGGCGGGTGAAGAAAGATAACTCTGTTGGCTGCTTTAGTCCGGGGTTCCTTTAGCCTAGGACGATGTGGGGCAGCAGCCCAATGGTGCTACACTTGGTAGGGGACACACCCTCCAAGCTTGTTGCTGTTTTTATCTGACGGGTGTGTCTTTCCCTTTTAAAAATATATTATACAAGAAAAGAAAAAAGGAGAATGAAAGAAAAAAGAAAGAAAAGAAAAGAAAAAAAGACCGAAATAGAGATGGGGGAGGGGGAAGAAGAGGCAGTAAGAAGGATGAAAAAACTAATTTTATTCTTACATGGACTCAACATCCTACTATGTCTCTCCCCGCTCCCAACTTGGCTTCTGTTGTGTCCTCTCTGATTTAGTAGGTCAAGGGCAGGGACTGAGATTCTGTATTTCTAACAAGCTCCCAGGTGAAGCCAATGCAGTTGGTCCTCAGATCACACTCTGTGAGTAGAAAGGGTCTTGAGGAATAATGAATCAAATACAAATCAAACCATTCTTCATATAATAATATCTGACACTCAAATAGTACTTACTATGTGCCTGACACTGTTTTAAGTGCTTTGCATGTATCAACTCATTTAATCCTCGTAATTCTATGAGATGGGCACTACTATTAGCCCCACTTCACAGTTGGGGAAACCAAGGTTATTTAATTTACCAAATATCACATAGTAAGTACTAGAGCCAGGATTCAAACTCAGCCTGGCTCCAGATTCTGTGTGTTTAGCTCCATTTTTATTCCAATAGCTTACAAACTTACCCTCTTCTGGACATAAGTTTTCAATCTTTACCCCTGAAAGGATGGACCCCAGCTTGAAAACAATGTTCCAGAGATGTCATTAACCAGCCGGTGAAGATCACTGTGATATTGATTCACCATTGTATTAGCCACACTGTCAACTTTGTGCCTTATGTAAATTTGATAATTAGAGGCAGTTCTCAAGGGTTAGCTGTAGGATCCCAAGGCAGCTGTGGTTTTGGCTGTTTTTGTTTTTTGACAAGTAGAGGCAGCAAAGAGCAGCTGAGGTTAACGGCTCTAGCTGATCACTGAGGCAGCAAGAGAAACAGCTCCAAGACAAACACACTGTTCATTGTGTAGCCTGAGGGGAGAGAGCAAGTCTAGAAGGGCTGAGCCAGGCAGGGGTGATGGGCGATATAGGATTCTCTGTGGGTGAGAAGGTTGGTGGCTGGTCAGGGCAGAAAGCAGACTGGAGAGGCTGAGGCAAAGTGGAGTCTCATATAGATGAGCCCACTCTGAATCAAGGAAGCCAGAGATTCACTCATGCATTCATTCTATAAATGTTAATCGATGACCTATTATGTTCCAGGCACCATGCTACATGCTGTTGATACGGTGATGAATAAGACAGAACTGGTCCCTGTCCTCATTCTTCTTGGGAGATGGACAAGACCAAACAAAACCAAACCAAACCTAACAGACAAATAAATCAGTGCAGGATGTCATGAATGTCCTGAAGGAAAACAAGGGTGAGAGATGGTGAAACCAAGGGGCACCCTACTTTAGGTAGGGTGGTCAAGGAAAGCCTTCAGATGAGACCTAAAATCAGAGAAGTTAAGCGATTGGAAAGGGCACTCTAGGCAAGAAACAGCTGTGCAAAAGCCCAAGGGTGGGAAAGAACTTGGTATGGAAGAGAGAGCCTGGCAGGATCTGGGGAATCCACAGCTGTCCATTGGGAATCGTACAAGTTGACATAAGGATTAAAGCTGAGAATAACTGATATGAAACAAAATCAATTGGCTTTGACAGGTTGGTCAATTCTCATCTGGAGTATTATGTTGAATTCTTGACAAATCAGTGTCAAGGCCCATGGGTGATTTGGCTGCCATAGCCTCTGAAATTGGACAATATTTTTAGGCAAGGCCCAGTACCTTTCATTTGACCTTTTTTTGGATTTAAATGCCCATCTGTGAGTTGCGAGGGTCTCACCAAGGTCGTAATAATCACGAAGAAATCTTCATCTAGGTTATTGTGACGAAGGGCAAGGCCGAAAACAAAGCATGGGATGGGGCTAGTGTCCACACTCCAAGATGAACACGAGCCATCAAAACAGAGAAGTCAAGGCACATGGTCCATACCTCCTTCTCTGGTCTCTCAATCTGGCAGCCCCATCAAAAAGGAGAGGAGGTTGGTTTGGGTGAACCATTCGTTAGTTGTTCCTAGTGATCAACCATTCAACACATTTTCTAATGCTCCCCAATGACCCTTCAGGTGATTTTTTGCAGTTGTCTAGAGAGGAAAATGTAGTTAACCAATCTATAGTTTCTAGAATCTATCCTTTTCTAAAGAACACTTTTGAGAATCAGAACACTTGTCTTAGCCAAGGCTCTTGTCAGTTGTTATCTGGATTAGTGTATTGGTGTCTTACACCTGGTCTCCCTGATTGTAGTCTCTCACACCTCCAATCTATCACCCACAGAGCTTTCAGAGAAATTTAGCTAAAACTCACCTTGTATCTGATCCCTATCCTTGGTTTTAAGTGGTTCTTCATTACTGTTGATAAAACCTAAAGTCCTTTTTTTGGCAATCAGTACCTTTTATGATTTGACCCTTGCCTAAATTGCCACGCTCATTTCCTGCCATATTCCCCTACTCTGAATTATAGCCATACCACGTTAGTTGCTCTTTACTGAAATTACAATGCTCTCATATTACTTCTCTGCATTTTCTTTTTTTTGGCCGTGTCATGCAGCTTGTGGGATTTTAGTTCCCTGACCAGGGATTGAACTCAGGCCCTCAGCGCTGAGAGTGCAGAGTCCTAACTACTGGACCTCCAGGGAATTGCCCTTCTCTGCATTTTCATGTGGGGTTCCTACTTGCTTCTTCCCTCAGCTAGTTCCTATTTATCCTTTAGAATTTAGTTTAAACCTTATTTCCTCCAGGAAGCCTTCCATGATTTCCCTAGTCAGGATTAAATGCTCTTATTCGGTCCTGTAACACATTTTTATATGCCTCTATTACATATAAAAATGTAGTTAGCATCCAAATCCTTTTCTACAAAATCTTAAGCTTTTGAGGGCTAGGACTGTATCCTTTAGCGCTTAACAGTGCCCTTGTACATAATAGCTTCAGAAAGGTTAATGGAACGGCTGCATTTGCATTTTCCATGTTCTGGCTTTAGTTTTCCATGATTTCTTGCAGATTACAAAGAGACTATATTAATTTCTATATCATATATATTCTCCATCTCTACCTCCTCTTTTGGGGAATAAGGGGAAAAGATGTGCTTAAGCTTAGGTCTAGAGACATATTTCTACCTCATTTATTAGACTTGTGAAAATCTCTAATGAGAATTTCTTATTACCCATGGTTTAATCTAAGTGCTCTTATCTTGCTGTGATTTAGGATACCACATTACAGATTTTTAGACCTAGAAAGAACTTCAGAATGATCAGATTCAATAGTTTACTTTATGGGACAAGGACATGAAGGTTCAGAGAGAGGTTAAGCAAATACTCTAAAACCACCCTACTACTGGGTGGCAGTTAGCCCCAGGAGCTAGATCTCCATCCTCTCAGTCCTGGGCTCTTTTCCCTACAAATGGCCACTCTTCAGATCTTCATCCTATTTTGATGTCAGAGACCCAATATGGATTTGATCTTGGTTCCTTGATTTGCCATATTGAGGCTTTAATTTGGCCTCTCGAACTAATAATTTGATTATTAACAAATGAATTAACATTAAGCTTTTTCATTTGGAGGCCTGCTGAACTGTGAAACTCTTCTTAAAAATTCTGAGGGGACTTGAAAAAAAAAGGTGTAAATAAGGGTTGAGCAAATTGTCAATCCTTCACTGGTCTTTCAGGAGCTCTTTCACAAATTGGTTCACAGCAGAGTAGTTGATAAGCACCAGCATGTCCAAGACACCCACTTCGTCTTAAGGATGCTCTAGAAGGGGAGTGGGAAAGTTACACTGTACATAGTATTTTCCCTAGAAGCAAGTATGTTTCTTTACTAGTAAAATTAGAAAATTGTATGTTCAGTTTGCTAATTTTTTACTTTAAAATGTTTGTTTGACTATTAGATTTGGTTAATAACACTGAAGATTGATGTTATAAAGATTAGCACATCTTTCATTTTACTGTAGATTATTTCCAACATACAGAAAACTATAGAGAATGATATAACAGAACATCATGTATCAACCATCCAACTCAGTCGTATAATAAAATTTTGCCATATTTGCTCCAGATCTCTTTCTTCCTCCCCGTCTCTTCCCTCCCTCCCTTTCTTCCTTTCTTTCTTTTCTCTCTCTTCCTTCTTTCCAAAATAAAATCTTACACATGTAGTTAAAGCCCCTGTAACTAATCTGTCCCATTCCTCTCCTAACATCTGTAGAGGTAACACCTATCCTGAATCTCCAGTTTTAATTTTTGTGTGTTTTTTTAATTTTTATATACACATCCATAAACAATAAATAGTGTTGATTTGCCTGTTTTCCATCTTTATTAAATAATATATTCTATACTTTCTTCTCAAGTTCTCACTCCACATGGATTAATATACATCTTCTATTCATTTAAACTGCTTTATGGTATTCCATTGTATAAAAAGACCACATTTTATCTTTGAATTGTTTCTGTTATCTTCCTCTTACAAATCATGCAGGAATAAACATTCTTGTACATATCTCCTTGTGAGAGTTACATACCTAGGTGAGGCATCACTGGGTTGTATCATAACTATTTTTAAAAGAATTTTCATGTTGATAGCAAAACTGATTAGTTACTTAAAAGGAAAAAATGAAGTCAAGATAGGTGCTGGACCACTGGCATTTTTCACAGAACTAGAACAAAAAATTTCGCAATTTGTATGGAAACACAAAAGACCCCGAATAGCCAAAGCAATCTTGAGAACAAAAAAAGGAGCTGGAGGAATCAGGCTCCCTGACTTCAGACTATACTACAAAGCTACAGTAATCAAGACAGTATGGTACTGGCACAAAAACAGAAAGATAGATCAATGGAACAGGATAGAAAGCCCAGAGATAAACCCACACACATATGGTCACCTTATCTTTGATAAAGGTGGCAGGAATGTACAGTGGAGAAAGGACAGCCTCTTCAATAAGTGGTGCTGGGAAAACTGGACAGGTACATGTAAAAGTATGAGATTAGATCACTCCCTAACACCATACACAAAAGTAAGCTCAAAATGGATTAAAGACCTAAATGTAAGGCCAGACACTATCAAACTCTTAGAGGAAAACATAGGCAGAACACTCTATGACATAAATCACAGCAAGATCCTTTCTGACCCACCTCCTAGAGTAATGGAAATAAAAACAAAAATAAACAAATGGGACCTAATGAAACTTCAAAGCTTTTGCACAGCAAAGGAAACCATAAACAAGACCAAAAGACAACCCTCAGAATGGGAGAAAATATTTGCAAATGAAGCAACTGACAAAGGATTAATCTCCAAAATTTACAAGCAGCTCATGCAGCTCAATAACAAAAAAACAAACAACCCAATCCAAAAATGGGCAGAAGACCTAAATAGACATTTCTCCAAAGAAGATATACAGACTGCCAACAAACACATGAAAGAATGCTCAACATCATTAATCACTAGAGAAATGCAAATCAAAACTACAATGAGATATCTCACACAGTCAGAATGGCCATCCTCAAAAAATCTAGAAACAATAAATGCTGGCGAGGGTGTGGAGAAAAGGGAACACTCTTGCACTGCTGGTGGGAATGTGAATTGGTTCAGCCACTATGGAGAACAGTATGGAGGTTCCTTAAAAAACCACAAATAGAACTACCATAGGACCCAGCAATCCCACTACTGGGCATATACCCTGAGAAAACCAAAATTCAAAAAGAGTCATGTACCAAAATGTTCATTGCAGTTCTATTTACAGTAGCCCAGAGATGGAAACAACCTAAGTGCCCATCATCAGATGAATGGATAAAGAAGATGTGGCACATATATACAGTGGAATATTACTCAGCCATAAAAAGAAACGAAATTGAGCTATTTGTAATGAGGTGGATAGACCTAGAGTCTGTCATACAGAGTGAAGTAAGTCAGAAAGAAAAAGACAAATACCGTATGCTAACACATATGTATGGAATTTAAGAAAAAAAAAATGTCATGAAGAACCTAGGGGTAAGGCAGGAATAAAGATGCAGACCTACTAGAGAACGGACTTGAGGTTATGGGGAGGGGGAAGGGTGAGCTGTGACAGGGCGAGAGAGAGTCATGGACATATACACACTAACAAACGTAGTAAGGTAGATAGCTAGTGGGAAGCAGCCGCATGGCACAGGGATATTGGCTCGGTGCTTTGTGACAGCCTGGAGGGGTGGGATAGGGAGGGTGGGAGGGAGGGAGACGCAAGAGGGAAGACATATGGGAACATATGTATATGTATGACTGATTCACTTTGTTATAAAGCAGAAACACACCATTGTAAAGCAATTATACCCCAATAAAGATGTTTAAAAAAAAAAAAAGATAGGTGCTGGAAGAAACAGAATGTCAGGAATAGGAAGTAAAACAGTATAAGAGAGTAGGTGACAGAGATGTAGAATCCTATGTTTTTTTTTTTAAACAATTCATTTTTTGATTAAAAAAAGTAGATTGAACATGCAAGTAAATTGAACAACCACTGAGAGCCACAGATTTTCATCTACATTTAAGAGACTACCTTTTGTGTCAGTGCCTCTATGAAGCCTTCTAGAATTTTCTTTACTTTTTTTTCTGTGAAAATTGACTACTTCCTCCTTTGGGCCTCCATTCTACCTACCTCTCGTATGTGATATATTGCACATTGTGTTTGCCATGGTTTGTTTACATGTCTCTGTTAATAAGCTGAATGTTGTTTGAGAGCAGAGTTCATGTCTTACTGTATCCCCAGGGCATGGTGCACAGGAGGTAGTTAATATAGTCTGAGGAGTGAATGAAAAGTCCAAATCACGGAAGGTCTTTTAGACTTAGTAGTTGGTTTCTGATGACAGGATACTTTAGTGAAAATTAGCTTAAAGTATAGAAAAGGAGGTTTTATCTTTTGGTCTTCAGTTAGACCTACAGAAAGGAAGTTTCATATAAAAGCTGATAAAAATTACTGACAAAGCAGAGAAATCACTTAGCATTTGGCTGTAGACACTGGCAATGTATGTTTGTAGTAGTGCATTAGTAAAGCTGCCAGCTCAGAAAAAGGAAGGCATCTAAAAATTTAGACTGTAAAATTCAGCACATAACGGGAAATGCTTGAATATTTTGTGAATTAGGTATGAGAAATATAAAAGAATTCTATATATATATATTTAAATTGAAGTATAGTTGACTCATAATATTATATTAGTTTCAGGTGAAGGGGATCATATATTATAAATATATCTTGCAGAATCATTAGAATATTATAAGTATGCTTGCTCCTATCATAAGAAGTACTTATTATGAATAATATATCACATGCATGAAAAAAAAGTGCTGGCTAGTTTCATTTCCCCAAAACACCTTTTCAATGGTAAGTTTGAGGCAGCTGTGGTTTACCAAAGTATAAACTAGTGAGGTCCACTATAACTGGCATGTGTTTACATTCTGACTCACGGTTCCTGTTAGGCTTTAATCACAGGGAAACAAGTAATATTACTCAGACTTCATTGTTTAACCTTCCATTCATTTGTTTTCCAAATTTGTTTCAGTCTGTAGGAAGGTTCCTTTTAGATTACAACATGTAGTCCTGATTTCTGCAATTTTTCTTCATTTGCCATTTTGAGGTAGCCGTGAAAATCCTATAAGCTTCTTATTCCTCAAATCTATGCCTGTAAGCCTCATTGAGTTGGATTCATCCTAAATACATTTTGAAATCACATCAGCACTTTCAGATCAGCAGGTTACTTTTTTTTTTATTTTTGGCTGCGTTGGGTCTTTGTTGCTGCACGCGGGCTTTCTCTAGTTGCGGCAAGCGGGGGCTACTCTTCGTTGCGGTGCGCGGGCTTCTCATTGCGGTGGCTTCTCTTGTTGTGGAGCACGGGCTCTAGGCGCACGGGCTTCAGTAGTTGTGGCTCGTGGGCTCTAGAGTGCAGGCTCAGTAGTTGTGGCGCACGGGCTTTTTTGCTCCGCGGCATGTGGGATCCTCCCGGACCAGGGCTCGAACTCATGTCCCCAGCATTGGCAGGTGGATTCTTAACCACTGCGCCACCGGGGAAGCCCAGCAGGTTATTTCTTAATAAATTACTGTCTTAATGTTAGATGCGATTTTAAATACGTGAAAGAGAGCTGTTCCCAAATGTGTGTAACTACTTTCAGGGAAGAGTAAACTGGAGCATTTAATTAAATGGAGGCCCTAAATTTTTATTATGCCATCACTGGATATTTGAATAACTAGTTATAAATGAGTTCTGTTCGTATAAAAGTAATTTTCTAAATCCAATTGTCCTATTTTGAAATATAGTTCCAGTTTCTGGGTAAAACTGGCAATGGAATGGCCATGTCTCCACAGCTAAAGCAAATTAGAGGGTTGCAGCAGTAAACTGAACCCATAGGCAGAGGGGGGAAAGAAACCTTTGAACCCTGTTTTTTTTTTTCTCCTGTACTGATTGGATAATTTACCTGACTAATTTTGTCCAGTCATTAGAAAGTCAGTTCTCCACTCTAGAATTTCTTCCACTCAAGTAAACAATATTGATGCATATAATTTGGATGAAAAAAATCCCTTTAAGAACTATCTGGATATATGCCTTGAACGAGCTTCCTCATTTAAGTCACAGACATTTATTTAAAGAGAAACCAATCTAAGATAGTAATAACAACATTAACTACCATTTACTGAGCATTTCCTATGTGACAAAACTTTAACACACTTTAATCCTTGCCGCAAATTTGTTGGATGAGGGATACTATTTGAATTTTAGCTGTCAGGGAATTTCTGCTCACATTGGTTAAGTAATGCAGCCAGATTTGCGCAGCTGGTAAGTATGAAGACTGGTATTAAAATGCCAGCCCATCTGGTGGTAGTGCTTGAGAACCTTCGTTCTTTCCTCTACAAAAAACAGTTGATGCAGAGTGGAATCATTTTATGATCCCTTTGATAGTCTTGATTTTCAGAAAAGCTACAAGACATGGAGTAAATGGTGATAAAAAATATATCCAATAAGAATGCAATTGCATCTTCCTTAATAGTTCCTTCTTCTGTCATTTGTTTTTTTTTTCCCCACTTGGGATATTTGCAGAATTATACTGCTAACCTCTAACTTTCCCTCTCTTCTTACTCTCCTGTTCCCACAACCATGAACACAAAATAATTTCCTTTCAAATTATGTTACTAAGTTTGTAACTCACATAGGGAATTACCACATAGAAAAATTTATTAGCCTAAATGATGGCCATATAGTTTTTGCCAAGATTCATCATTTCTGAAGTTAGTTGCCCATAAAACCAATTTCTCAATGGTTTGGTGAGATCAAGTGCCAAATTACCCAGGGGATGAATAACAGTTACTGCAGGTCCTATTGATCCGTCTGCCCAGCCGTTCACTGATAGCTCCAGTGACTTGGGAAAATGCAGCCAGCATGGCCCCCCAAAATCTGCATCATGGCTTTATCTACTGATGAGCCAGACTACAAATGCTGTGAACACATACCAACAGAGGTTCAGGTAGCAACCCAACAGGAATCCATAAAGCAGTATCAGATGCACGGTAGCTAAACTGACTACACTACTACCACACGTGGATTGGTTTCTAAGTGCCAGACACTGCTAAGTGCTGTATGTACGTATTTCATTTATTCTCCTTAGACCAGGTTGCAGAGTAGCTAACAACACGGTCACAGAGCCAAACTAATATGGCTCTGGTTCCTTGGGCAAGCAGTGGAAACTGTGTTTCAGTTTCTCCATCTGTAAAATGGGGATGCTAAATACTTCACAGAGTTGAAGTGAAAAATGAGTTAAATTAAACAAAGCCCTTAGAATAGTACTTGCATGGAGACAGCACTCAATACATGCTGGCCATTAATTTTCCTAATGACCCTGTGAGGTAAATGCTGTTATGATCATCATTTACTGTTTAGAAGATTGTGGCTTAGAGGTGGCACGTGGCAGAGGTAGGCTTTGAAAATAGGTCTGTTTGACATCAAAACCTGTCCTCCTTATCACTGTGCTGTTCTGCCTCTCAGTACAAGATACACAGAATGGGCAAAGAATGTATGCTGTCAGCTGCAAGGCCTCTTGCCGCCGCGGGACACCCGCCCCTCAGATGACTTCCTGGAAGGGGCCAGTCGGTGAATCTTTGCTGAGAGGCAGGTCAATAATTCTGGGCCTTCCTCCGTCCAGATGGGAATTGGAATGATGCATACCATCTCAGTGAAGGCTTAACCACAGCCAGGTGACTCCTGTGGTGGTGACAAAAGTATACAAATGAAGTATAGGAGCAGGGGAGCCTTCACACACTCCCAACCCTTCCTGCCTCTCAGAACAGCTATATCCCCTGACACACATCAGCTAGAGGCATCCTTATCCACTCACCCATAGCCTCAGAGAGAACCACACAGCAGACTTTCCTATCTGTTGGGTGATAGAATTACTGAGCTTCTACTATGCGTCTTCTCAAAAACCTTATGAAGTAGGTGTAATTATCTTACTTAGGAAGTGAGGGAATAAATAGATAGCTAGTGGGAAGCAGCTGCATAGCACAGGGAGATCAGCTTGGTGCTTTGTGACCACCTAGAGGGGTGGGACAGGGAGGGTGGGAGGGAGAGGCAAAAAGGAGATGGTATGGGGATATATGAATATGTATAGCTGATTCACTTTGTTATACAGCAGAAACTAACACACCATTGTAAAGCAATTATACTCCAATAAAGATGTTAAAAAAAAAAAAAAAAAGAGTGAGGGGTACTTCTCTGGTGGTGCAGTAGTTAAGAATCCACCTGCCAGTGCAGGGGACACGGGTTCGAGCCCTGGTCCGGGAAGATCCCACATGCTGCGGAGCAACTAAGCCCATGCGCCACAGCTACTGAGCCTGCGCTCTAGAGCCCTTGAACCACAACTACTGAGCCCACGTGCCACAACTACTGATGCCCGCACGCCTAGAGCCCGTGCTCAGCAACAAGAGAAGCCACCCAATGAGAAGCCCACGAACCACAGCGAAGAGTAGCCCCTGCTCGCTGCAACTAGAGAAAAGCCCGCACACAGCAACAAAGACCCAAGGTAGTCAAAAATAAAAATAAATTAATTAATTAAAAAAATTTTTTTGGTAAAAAAAAAATAGAAGTGAGGAAATTAAGGTTCAGAGGAATTAGGTGAATTGCCCAAGGTTATTCCACAGCTTGTAAATGGACACCCAGGATTCAAACCTTGGTCTATATCTTAATCCACAAACCCACATTCCTCTCACTCTTTTTTTTTTTTTTTTTATGCTGTACACGGGCCTCTCACTGTTGTGGCCTCTCCCGTTGCGGAGCACAGGCCCCGGACGCGTAGGCTCAGCGGCCATGGCTCATGGGCCCAGCCGCACCGTGGCATGTGGGATCTTCCCGGACCGGGGCACGAACCCGTATCCCCTGCATCGGCAGGCAGACTCTCAACCACTGCGCCACCAGGGAAGCCGCTTCTCTCACTCTTTGGGGATTGTTCCTTTGTCTTGGGGATATTACAAAATCATGATTTCTCCTGATCACTTTTTGCTGTTATCTTTTGACCATCTCATTTTTTGTTACTGATTTTATCCAAGAGCAAGAACATGCTTTGGAATTCTTGGAGTAGCTGTTGAGATTATATATTTTAATTTAAGAGGTTGCATTACTGGATTATCTGTGAATTGTTACTTCTCCATACTTTCCTTCCTCCTCCTACCTCATTGTATTTGACATCTGATTATTAGAATCTTGTTAGAGGTTTTTGAACACACTCACATGTGGGAAAGTGCTAGTTAAAATTGTTACAGACAGACATTTGCGTTATAATAGAGGGAAGTCATTTTGGGGGCTCAATTGATGTACACTGCAAAGATTTTCTTAAAATTTTCTGCAAGGTATACATAATTTCACAAGCAAAATAATTAGTCAATCCAGTAGCAAAGTTAAGAGTGGTTACTGGTTTTGTATTTTAAGCTCACAGCAAATTATCTACTTTTATACCACAATGCCTATGGGACAGTCAGAGAGCTTGAACTGGCTCCCTGTCACTCTTCGGTGAAGGGACTGAAGCTTCATAAATCTGGTCCTTCACCCTCCTAGCTCTGACCCTCCCCTTCCTATAAGGAATGAACATGTTGCCTGCAGTAGATGTTTGTCAAACATCTTAATACCATCTCATTACTGTGATGATCAACAAAGGCATTCTGAAAATCTTTTATAAATAGGGTACACCATGAAGTACAGCCTGTGGTTCAGATCCTGGTCCTTGTACACATGGGAACATAAAGGGCATGCACTGCATCCACGTTGAAACACAAGTGGTAACCTCATCCTTTAATATTGAAATGGTTTTATTGTCCTTTACTGGCAACGATGGCTAATAACTATATGGCTTTTATTTCCATAAATATATATAATTTATTTATATAATATGTACAATAAATATTAATATATTTACATATATAATATATATCATATATGGCATACATATATGCCATATAAAGCAATTTTGAAATTTGAAAGCATTGATTCCCATAACCTAACTGAGGAATAAATCACATAACCACCAATCTTTCTCCAGTGACCACCCACCACCTCCAATTTCATGTATCAGTAAATAGCAGATACTCTGGAATATTTCATCTACAGGAAACACTGTTGAGTTGCAGAAGTAGTAACCATATTTGCTTATTTTTTTGACTCAAGAAGTTTTAAAATGTTTTTATGCTCTGAAAACATAAAGAAAAAAATCTGGAAGAACTTATCTCTGTCGTGTCGGCATCCGTAAAAAGTGATTTTTAAGATGGAGACTTCTCCTTGAGAAATAAAGGCTTCTGTTTTAGCATTCAGCTCTCACTTTCATTAAAAACAGAGTTGTTGTTTTAGACCCAAGCTTCCCCTAGAGACAGTGATTCCACCGGGGGAAGCAATATGTGAAGTTATTGCAAGAAAGTTTTTGTGTGAAATTGTGCCTCTTGCCAGAGATGTTGTATGTTTTAGTTAATTTCCTTCCCAAGAGCTAGGAAAATTTCCCAAGCCCCAGATATGTACAACTGGAATGCTACTGAGAAGTCAGTAGAATGAGGCTGAAGAGAGAGACTGAATTTTACACACTTCATTTGTTTCTGGAGATAAAGCCTCTATTCTATTTTCCTCAAGGTGAAAGTCCAATTCACTTTGAAAATTGTAAAGCCTTATTCCATTGAAAGAAAACGATTTTGATTTCTGTCACAGTTATTACTATTTACACTACAATAAATTTACCTAAGGAAGGGGTTAGCCTCTGCTGGATTCCTTCCAGAGCTCCCCAAGGAATAAAACCATACAGCTAACAACCGATGGGACATTCTGTTCTGCCTTTTCCTTCTCAGCCCTTCGGTGTTTAATCTATCCACCACAAATCTGTTCATTAGCAACTCTGCACGTACACAGTGCAATGGTAATTAATGTTCCCCATGTTGACTCTCAGGAACTACAATACCATGAAGTACCCTTTAGGATTATGAAGGAGAAATTAAATTATGCTCAGTACAGTTTGAGAGCAATTTTGCTAGTGGTTTGGAGCACCTCTACAGGGAGGTTCTGAAGTCAGCTCCTACCAGTTTGTGGGGGCTGATTGTTCAGTACTAAAGAATTGTGTGAGCCAGATGTTAAATCTTTGGAATTGGGCCATGGTGGGAGTATTTATAGTAAAGGAGTTGGCATCTGCTAAAAATCAGGGTTTGGTTTGGTTTTGTTTTTTCTCCAGAGTACTGGTTTATCAGCACATCATTGTCTATACCTTTGAAACTGCATAATCCAATTAATACCTATTCGCTAGGCCTCATGCTGGACAACAGTTTACCCATAAGTTTTGCTAGGTTGAAAAGCCAGTTAATACCTGTATTAGTTTTCTGTGGCTACTGAAACCACAAACCTGGTGGCTTGAAACAATCAAAATTTATTATCTCACAGTTCTGGAGGTCAGAAGTCCAATCTCGGTATCACTGGGCCAAGTTCTGTATTGGCAGGACTGTGTGCCCTCCAGAGGCTCCAGGACAGAACCTATTCCCTGCATTTTCCAGCTTCTGGTGGCTGCTAGTACTCCTTGGTTTGTGGCTTCATCACTCCAATATTCAAGGCCAGTTCAAGGCCAGCATCTTTAAATTTCTCTCTGCTCTATCTTCACATTGCCAGCGTGTGTGTGTGTGTGTGTGTGTGTGTGTGTGTGTGTGTGTGTGTGTGTAAACTTCCTCTCTCTTATAAGGACATGTGTGATTGCACTTAGGGCCCACACAGGTAATCCAAAATAAACTCTTCCATCTCAAGATCTTTAACTTAATCTCATCTGCAAAGACTGATTTTTTCAAATAATGTAACATTTATAGTTTCCAGGGATTAGGACCTGGTACTTTCAGGAGGGCCATTTTAAGCCTATCACAATACCCACCTTGGCAGCCCCTTATATACACAGATGCACTATATCTTGTATAACATCCTTAACTGGTCTTAATGATAAGGAACAAATTTTTTTTTTTTTTTTTTTTTGCGGTACGCGGGCCTCTCACTGTTGTGGCCTCTCCCGTTGCGGAGCTCAGGCTCCGGACATGCAGGCTCAGCGGCCATGGCTCACGGGCCCAGCCGCTCCGCGGCATGTAGGATCTTCCCAGACTGGGGCACGAACCCGTGTACCCTGCATCGGCAGGCGGACTCTCAACCACTGCGCCACCAGGGAAGCCCAGGAGCAAATTTTTAATGATAATAGTAGTGGCAGCTCTTTTTTATTGAGTGCTTCCTATGGACTGGGCAAAGTGCTCAGCATAGAGTAATCTCATCTCACTATTATTCCTTCCCAAACTAGGAAATGTGTGTTCAAATGTCATAAATTCTCTTTTTGGAGTGCCAGAATCTAAGTAGACAGGTCCTGTTTCCCTCTAACCTCCACCTCAAAATTATTCCCTGGGGCTCTTCATACAATTGTTCCAAGGGCTTCCATTTTATGTAGCTTACTCTTCCTATCCTACTTCCATGGTTCCCAGTTCTGTCATTTGGTTACTTTTAATGAGCTTATCTCCAACATCAATACAGGGCTTGATTAAAGGGACCATGGAGAGCATATCTATTGGCTGGGAATGACCTCTTAGGTGTGTAGTGTCCCTGGCCAAGTGA
This sequence comes from Delphinus delphis, assembly GCF_949987515.2. NCBI lineage: Eukaryota > Metazoa > Chordata > Mammalia > Artiodactyla > Delphinidae > Delphinus > Delphinus delphis. Next base: position 58,786,347 of record NC_082694.2, on the reverse strand, counting down.
ATGAAAGGCTCTGGGCCAAGGCCAGTTCCTGGGTGAAACCACAACTGGCAATTGTGTCTCTCAAGAGGTGGTTTGGAGAGGACTGTGAGCCACGCCTGTGGGTGATAAGCCTGAAATTCTCTATCCTGTTGTTTTTGGATGCCTTGCTTTCCAGCTGTTCTCTCCTGATCTGCCTGCACAGCTCACTGTTTCATTTCTACAACTTGTACCAGAGGAAGGGAAGGAGACAGAATAGTGTGTTAGGCTATGTGCTGGAAGCCTTACTAATTGGGCTGAGGATGGTATAAATCCAAGAACATTTTCTTTTGTTATTCTTTGTGGCTGCAATTAATAACCTGGTAGACCTGTTTTAGAGATGTGATATAATAAGTTGATTGGGTTTGGGTAGCACATCTATTTTTCTGTTAAAATATAATTTTCAGTTGTAAATAAAAGCTGGTTGAATCTGACCTATGTAATAGCCAGTGTTTCATGAAGACATTTAGGTCATGTTTGCTTAGGTTTAGAAATGCTCTATGGGCCCTGTGTGATTTTGTATACAAGCAGAGATTATTAGAAATTGGACAAAGGCAACAGCAGGAGGCCAAGAGCAGAGCTGGGGAAGGTGGTGGTCTTTGCTCTATTACTCTGGCTGAGAGTTACCTAATCTCACAGAGCCTCAGTTCCTGTAGCTGTAAAATGGTAATAATAATTCTGACCTTCCAGGGTTTGGGAAAGGATTGAAATGAATTAAGGCATACAAAATGCCTAGTATATTGTAAGTACTTAATAAGTGGCAGCTATCATTGTCAATATCATTAGTTCAGAATGAACAAATACTCTAACAACAGGCTTCAGATAATTACTTTTTAATTGAAGTAAAGTTGATTTACAATGTTGTGTTAGTTTCTGGTATACAGCAAAGTGATTCAGTTATATATGTATGTATATTCTTTTTCATATCTTTTCCACTATGGTTTATTACAGAATATTGAATATATTTCCCTGTACTATACAGTAGGACTTTGTTGTTTGTCTGTTTTGTATAGTAGTTTGTATTTGCTAATCCCAAACTCCTAATTTATCCCTCCCCCACCCCCTTTCTGCTTTGGTAACCATAAGCTTGTTTTCTATGTCTGTGAGTCTGTTTCTGTTTTATAAATAAGTTCATTTGTATCATTTTTTAAGATTCCACATATAAGTGATATCATATGACATTTGTTTTTCTCTTCCTGACTTACTTCACTTAGTATGATAATCTCTAGATCCATCCATGTTGAGGCAAATGGCATTATTTCATTCTTTTTTATGGCTGAGTAATATTCCATTGTGTATATATACATATATATATATTTATGTATGTGTATACCACATCTTCTTTATCCATTCATCCGTTGATGGACACTTAGATTGCTTCCGTGTCTTGGCTAGTGTTACTACTGCTGCTATGAACATTGAGGTGCATGTATCTTTTCAAATTAGAGCTTTCTCTGGATATGCCCAGAAGTGGGATTGCTGGATCATATGGTAACTCTATTTTTTAGTTTTTTAAGGAACATCCATACTGTTTTCCATAGTGGCTGCGCCAATTTACATTCCCACCAACAGTGTAGGAGGGTTCCCTTTTCTCCATACCCTTTCCAGCATTTATTATTTGTAGACTTTTTCTTTTTTTTTTTTTTTGCGGTACACAGGCTTCTCACTGTTGTGGCCTCTCCCGTTGCGGAGCACAGGCTCTGGACGCGCAGGCTCAGCAGCCATGGCTCATGGGTCCAGCTGCTCCGCGGCATGTGGGATCTTCCCGGACCAGGGCACGAACCTGTGTCCCCAGCATCGGCAGGCGGACTCTCAACCACTGCGCCACCAGGGAAGCCCAGTAGACTTTTTAATGATGGCTATTCTGACGGGTGTGAGGTGATTCCTCATTGTAGTTTTGATTTGCATTTCTCCAATAACTAGTGAAGCTTAGCTTCTTTTCACTTGCCTGTAGGCCATCTGTATGTCTTCTTTGCAGAAATGTCTGTTTAGGTCTTCTGCCCATTTTTTTGATTGGGTTGTTTGTTTTTTCTTGTTATTGAGCTGTATGTATATTTTGGAAATTACACCCTTGTCGGTCACATCACAGACAAAACACCATCTTCCTCTAGTCACTTGAAAAATGCGAGTCATGCCTTCCATTTTTCCCTTTCCACTTCTGCAGGGCAATAGCAATACAAATACTACCTTTTTCTCTCTGGGAGTGATTTTCTGACCTTGCCAGGTCCCTCTTTCTCTCCTTCAGAACCCGTGACCTTCACCTCAGAGTAACCGTCACTCAAAATAACCTTTGCTTTGTTTACATACTTATCTCTGTACCTCAAGACCTTCAGCTGCTGGAGAGCAAGGATATCTTATTTTTGAATCTTTACTAACTAGCATAATTCCTGGAACATGGAAGAAGCACTAAATATCCTCATTGAATGGAATTTGAATAAAGTTTCAACTTTTTGAAAGGGAAACAAGAAAAAGAACTGACTGAACATTTACTCTAAACCAGTCTCTTCTCTTATGGGAAAGGCGACTGATGCCATTGCTCTATTTTTTACGTTCCTTCCTAAACTTTGTTTACTTTGGCTTTTGTTTGGCTCTTGGAACACAGAGAGGCAATGTTCAACTTTTGTGATTTTAGACCCTCTCTGAAAGACTACTTACTGACATACTGAATTTTGGTTTTTAATTTCTTTATTTTGTGACTCAGAGTAGGGAGAGTTTTGGTTAATTTGATGGGGAGTAACTTTAGCTTACTATCAACACTACAAGCTGATATTTGAGGGCATTGAGCTAAGTCTTTTACATGCATAATCTTATTTAATCCTTTCCACAACTCCATCAAGTAGGTATTATTATGTCTACTTTACAGCTAAAGAAACTGAGGCACAGAGAATAACTGGATCAGGGCTGTGGTAGGTTTTACCTTGGGTCTACAAGACTTCGGAGTCTAAGTTTTGAACATCACCCTGTACTGCTTCTAGATTCAACTGTTTTCTTAAGCTGAATTAGAGGAATGATTCTGAAAGGGAAAAGTAATTCAGCCTTTCACTAAATGCTAATTGAGCACTGTCTTAGCTCAGGCTGCCATAGCAAAATACCATCACTGGATGGCTGAAACAATAGACGTTTATTTCTCATAGTCTTGGAGACTGGGAAGTCTAAGATCAAGTTGCTAATAGATTCAGTTCCTGGTGAGGACCCACTTCCTGGCCTCTCTCTGTGCTCACATGGCCTTTCCTTGGCAAATGCATGTGGAGAGAGAGCTCTCTCTCTGTCTTCCTCTTCTTATAAGGTCATTCATCCCCAAATGAGGGCCCCACCCTCATGACCTCATCTAAACCTAATTACTTCCCAAAGACCCCATCTCCAAATACCATCACATTGGAGGTTAGGGCTTCAATATGTGTGCTGGGGGGAGGGGACACACAAACATTCAGTCGATAACAAGTACTAACTAGAATTCTCTGGAATATGTTAGACTAAGCTCTAGAAGAAAAAAAAAAGAATAGAAAAGGAAAGGAAAGGAAAAAAAGCAGGGCCTGGACTAGGGAGAGGCAAACAAGTGACCTAGGGCCCAGCATTATAGGAGGTGCCCACCCTCAGGTGCCCACCCTGCACTTGAACAACCCTGCAAGGCCATGAACCGATGTGCCTTGCTTACCTCACCCCAGTCCCAGCCCTGCAGCACTTCATTTGCTCTTGGGGAACTCAGTGTCTAGCAAGGGCCTGGTATCAGTATGGGTCAGATCAAGAGAGAGAAACCACCCAGTGATTTGAACAGGGGAAGTTTAATATAAAGAATTATTAACTAGCAGTCTGTTGTTTAGAAACCCGTGAGGACACGGAGAAAATATGACAAGTGAACCCAAGGAGTTTTGACCTTCAGGATAAGAGTGAAGACTGTTTTTCCCTCTAGGCTGTGCCTGAGTGAGCATGACTTGCCCTATTTATTAGGCAACATTACACTCGGCAGCATTTCCTTTCAGATCATCCCAGGCATTTAGGCTATTTTAAAAATCTAAATAACATCTCAGTCAAACTAACATTCCAAGAGAGAAATGTTTTAATCTGTCTTTTCCCAGAACAGCCTTTAGGTCTGGGAGGAAGTGCAGACAGGCCGGGTGAGGGACAATGTATCTGGAGATTTATGGGAATCCAGAAGTTTTGGCAAGGGTACATATAAATCTCAAAGAAGAATTAAATGTAATTTGAAATCACATAAACTGTACAGAATTTGAATGCAGGTCAAATCGCAACTGCTGTTTGTTATCTCTCATTTAAACTACAATAACAGGATTGCTTAAACAAGTTCCCTTCCTTTCTTGAACTTTCAAAGTATTTAATATTTGCATAATGATTAATCTCCAGTTCCAGAGGATATTCCCAAAGGGAGAGACGACACAGAAGCACTTTAAATTTCAACCACAGGGAAAAGAGAAGAGCGGAAGCTTCAGTTTTGGAGCCTACGCTCTCAGGAGAGGATGGCTGAGAGAACACAATCCCAAACATTTGGACAATATATTCTAACTAGGTCAAAGGTGCAGCTCCAACTAAGGGATGATACCAGACCCTCTATTTATAGATCTTGAATATTTCAAGAAAGTTTTGTTCTATGCTTTGCAAGGGCTAAATCCTTATGCACAGAACCCTGGAGTACATCCAACCTGCCCACCCAAGGAACGCTTTGAGTATTTTCCTTTTCATAGAGGCTGTTTATTTGCTGTCGTTTCCAGGGATCCAGGCCGGGGAAAAGGCAGCAGGTTTGAAGTACACCCCCAGAACTCAGTATTTGACCTGTAAAATTAAGGTACTGGGCTCAGTCAATGGCTCTCAGCCTGGCTGCATTATAGAATTACCTGGGGGAGCTTTAAAATAATACCCAACCCTCGATCCCACCTCAGCCTAATTAAATCAGGATGTTTGGCAGGGGGGCCCAGAATGTTAGTATTTAAAAAAAAAAACAAACTTCCCAGGTGGTGCCCATGTATAGCAAGTTTTGAGAGCCGCTTGCAGCTCTGATACGTGATGCTGTTGATTCCTCTGTGATGAACATGTTGTGGCTAAACCTCTGTACACATTTTAAAAATGGTTTTTATCGGGATAAACTCTCAGAGTACGTGAACATGTGGATGCATTTGGATGAAGTCTAAATGGGAGTACACAAAAATGTACACACAGGGGGCTTCCCTGGTGGCGCAGTGGTTGGGAGTCCGCCTGCCGATGCAGGGGACGCGGGTTCGTGCCCCGGTCCGGGAGGATCCCGCGTGCCGTGGAGCGGCTGGGCCCGTGAGCCATGGCTGCTGAGCCTGTGCGTCTGGAGCCTGTGCTCCGCAACGGGAGAGGCCACAACAGTGAGAGGCCCGCGAACTGCAAAAAAAAAAAAAAAAAAAAAAAATGTACACACAAAAAAGCAAATGGACTAGGGTACAGGGAGAAAGGGAGTTTTTCTCTAAAATTTCTAAAATATTATAGTGTTTTCGTTACAAAAAAACACTAATTACCAAACACTCCCTCCCCACTCACGCTTTTTGCGCTTCTGGGTTTGGGGCTGCTTTCAGAAGGCTGTTGAAGCCTGCCCTCTGAACATGACAAAAGCATCTATGTTGTTATTTGGTCAGAGTTGGACTTCTCAAGTAACTTTCTGTCTCTCTGCCCTGAAAAAGTATTGCACAAAGGAAGTTGAAAGTTCTATGTGGGTTGAGGGCCTAATATAAAGTGGTCATTCAATGCATATTCAATTATGATGACTAACTGTATCTTATGACTTTGTTCTGAAATCCAGTATTCAAAGCATAGTTCATGGATCATATTCATCCACCATGGCCATCATAAATATTCATCTAACGTCTGTCTTCATTAGGCGGTTATTAACATGTCAAAGGTATTTGTGGAGAAAATGAAAGTGATAAATTCTTTCTATATTTACTCTTATTTGAAAGGCTAATTTATTTTTAGAGTCCTCTTTGATAAAATCCTTTAATCAAAGAAAGTTTCCTTTAGAAATAGTCTTCTGTTTTTAAGCCAATAACTTTACACAAAGAAAGTTTATTAACGTTTTGCTTGCTGGATGGATATTAGCCAAATGATAAAGTATGTAAATAGTCCAATTCAGAGAAGGATAATATAAAGCACTGCTCTTAAAAGGTTAAATTGATGCCTTCTCTACTAACAGTACTTTGGAGTTGTTTTTCAAATGAAGAGAGCTGGTAGTGATTCTTCTCCACCCTTACCTGGTCCCCTTGGTGATCAGTAACCCCAAGATTGTTGCATGGGGTTGGTTTACAGGCTGTGAATAGAAGAGGGCAAGGATTGGCAAACTTTTTCTTTAAAGGACCAAATGGTAAATATTTTAGTCTTTACTGTTCAACTCTGTTGTTGCTCTAAAGCAGCCATAGACGATATGTAAATGACCAGATGTGACTGGGTTCCAAAACCACTATTAAAAGAAACAGGTGGCAGGTTGTATGTGGCTAATTAGGCCATAGTGTGCCCATGCTAGAAAAGAGCAAACCCAACAGGGCGTCACACTGGCTCTCAGGTTGCAGTGGGAAGACACAGGTCAGAACTGGACATTTTAGCTAAACCCAAAAAAGCGAGTGAGTGTTGGAGCTCTATATGAGCAAGTAGGTCTACCATGGTAGGAAAAGTCAGGAGAATGCATGAATAATAAAAGAGTGATAATAGCAATGGCTAATATTTACAGAGGACTCGCTCTGAAACTTGTATGAAATACTTTACATGTAATCTTTACAATGTCGTGTAATCTTTATAATAATTTGGTAATCTCATGTAATTGTTATAATAACCTCAAGGTAGGTGTTATTATATTCCCATTTTATAGATGAGGAGATTGAGGCATGGAGAGGTTAAATAAAGTTCTCAATGACATACAGCTAATAAGTGGCATAGCTGAGATGCGAACCCAGATGGTGTGACTTTAGAGGCTGCTCTTCTATGCATTACGACCTCCTGCTAGGGGACAGAGCCATGTGCAAAACCATCCTAGCTGGGAGAACATAGAGGGTCTCCTTCTAGGTACTTTAGTCTTGGTTCAGGTTCACTGTGCTGAGGATGGACCAAGAATAGAGCCCTGGGGTGTACACTGTGGGGAGACTATTCTCCATGAGTCTTTCATGTTTCTGCATGTCTTCAAGCAAAGGCATCGGCAGCCTTTTGTTGAGACTGTCTTTTCAGGGGTATTTTTATATTGAACAGCCTTGGCAGATAGAGATAGTATCTTCCCTCTGGAGCAGAAGGAAGCTTTGTTTTCTGTACTTTATAATAAAGACAGTGTCTCCCTCTGGGGCAAAGTTGGGCAAGTTCAAAGTTGGGCAGCCCATTATAAAAGACTGGGGTTCTTCAGCTGTGTTGGAAACCCACTGTGTGTGTGGTATCCACATGGGCTACCCTGTCACCCCCTTGGGATTGGAGGAGGGCAAGGGGAAATGACATGAACATGAATCTCATGTTGCTCTGTGTGTAGAATGTAATGAAGTCCTTTGTCTTTGGCCCAGGAGTCTCGGGTCTTCTACCAGCATCCATGAATCTGTGGCAGCTAACTGGTTATTGTGTAAACAGGGTAAAATCTTAGATCTTTCACAATTCTGGACATACACAGAAGGTACAGTGGGTTAGGAAGGCTGGTCTGAGGGTGAAGGCTGTCCGCCCTTGGCTTGGCTTTGTGTCTTTTAAAATTATGCATGAATGCGGGCCATGCTATGATCTGAATGTTTCTGTTCCCCCAGTTCATATGTTGAACTCTTACCCCACAAGGTGATGGTATTAGAAGGTGGGGGTCTTTGAGAGGTGATTAGGTCATGAGGGCAGAACCCTCACGAATGAGATTAGTGCCCTTATAAAAGAGGCCTCAGTGAAAAGATGATGTATAAGAAGCGGACTCTCACCAGACACTGAATCAGCCGGTGCCTTGATCTTGGACTTCTCAGCCTCCAGAATTGTGAGAAATAAATTTCTGCTGTTTATAAGCTACTCAGTCCATGGTATGTGTGTTATAGCAGGGAAAACAGACTAAGGCCAGAGACCTGTACTGAAGCCAGAGAGAGGAAAGCCTCTGTAAGCACCTGTAGCTCTTGATCCCATAACTAGCAGAGTGTTATGGATCCTCTGACTTCAGAAACTTACCACAAGGAGTTAAAGATGTACAGTTGATTCACTGGAATGATCTTCAATGAACCATAGCTGTAACGTAAATACTACATTCCAGTAATCTAACATAATCGTTCTGGAACCTAGCTGCTCATCAGAATCACATGGTAACATTTTAATTATTTATTTATTTTTGGCTGTGTTGGGTCTCCGTTGTGGTGTGCGGGCTTCTCATTGCCGTGGCTTCTCTTGTTGCAGAGCTCGGGCTCTAGGCATGAGGGCTTCAGTAGTTGTGGCACACAGGCTCAGTTGCTCCATGGCTTGTGGGATCTTCCAGGGCTCGAACCCGTGTCCCCTGCATTGGCAGGCGGATTCTTAACCACTGCGCCACCAGGAAAGTCCCCGCATGGTAATATTAAAATAACAACTTTTAAAACAACAGATTCTTGAGCACCACCTCATACATAATGAATCAGGATATCTGAGGGTGAGGCTCTGAAATCAGTATTTTAAACGTTTCCCAGATTATTTAGAGGCAGTCATTCCCTGCACGATTCTAATGATAAGGATTGAACTACATCACAGACAAATCCCACTGCTTCTCTGTACCTAAGTTTCTTCATTCGTTACAAAATAGAATAGTGTTGGCCAATATGGTGGCAATTGGCCACATGTGGCTATTTAAAATAAAATCAATCAATGGTTAAATGAAGTTTAAAATTCAGTTCCTCAGTTGTATTAACTACATTTCAAGTAGTTAATAGCTACATGTGGCTAGTGGCTAAAGCATCATAGAGTGCAGATACAGAGCATTACCATAACCACAGAAAGTTCTATTGGATATCTTATCATACCAGAAAAGAAGGAAGCCATAAAAGACTACTGGATTGTATCACAAAACTCAGGAACCAACAGGAATAAGCTTCCACTGACCAAAGATGGGATAATTTGAGCACCCATTAGAATAATAACTGCAGTGGATTGAAGTGCATTAAATATATTTAAATCCATGAGTTCATAATCATATAAAATAGAATTTATTGGTGACTAACCATGCTAGGGAGCCAAGTAATTATTTGAAAACTGGAAAGTAAAGGGTTATCAAGCATTTAATCAGTAATTTCGTAAAGGAAAGGCCATATAAATGCTTGAGATAGTAATGAGATGCATAGCAGAAGGCCCACTGGCACGTCCCATGGGACTGAGTGCCTGTTGCGCCTTGCCAGGATCAGTTCAAGAACAAATACATCCTAGTACTGCTTTTTATTCCTTCCTTCTTTTGCTCCCCATATCCTGCCCTCTTATTCTATGGGATTCTCACATAAATTGCTATGTGCCAACTTCTGTCTCAGGCTCTGTTTTGTGGGGGAACTCAGGCTAGGACAGCATTCTAGCTCAGATTCTTGAAAGAGAATCCAGCCCGCCTGGCATATAGATTTGATTGCTGGGTTATGATCCTCCTCCTGGTCCAATAGCCTGGGAGGCGCTGCCTCTTCCAGAAATGGAGGTGGAACTTCTTAAAGTAGAAACGGTAGAAGCGCGAGACAACTGTTGGAGACACGTTGATTAACGTGTCCAGCCGACAGCTCTGCTACTGAGAGAGAGATTTGCTGACCAGCAGCGTCAGTATCACCTGGGAGCTTGTTAGTAATGAGGAATCTCAGGGCCCAGCCGGACCTACTGAATGCAAATCTGCTTCTTTTTTTTTTTTTTTTTTGCAGTACACGGGCCTCTCACTGTTGTGACCTCTCCCGTTGCGGAGCACAGGCTCCGGACGTGCAGGCTCAGCGGCCATGGGTCACGGGCCCAGCCGCTCCGCGGCATGTGGGATCTTCCCGGACCGGGGCACGAACCCGTGTCCCCTGCATCAGTAGGCAGACTCTCAACCACTGCGCCACCAGGGAAGCCCCGAATCTGCTTTTTAACAAGATTCTCCAGGTGATTTACATGTACAATAAAAAACTCCCTTCTAGAGGGAGTAATAATTATCTGGCTCAGGGATATTTTTATAATAGGTAAGATGTTGCATCCGAAGGTCAGTGGGAAGCACATATAGGGGAAGGAGAGAGAGCACGTATTGTTGGAAGGGGGTGGCGGGGAAGCCAGGAGGCAGGGGAGGTTGGAAGAGGAAAAGTGGGATTGAATCTCCGTGAAAACACTTTAAAATCCGTAATAGAAAAAAACATTCTGTACCTACGTTATTATACCTGCACCAGAAACCTCAAAACAAGTTCACCCCGCTTCGCCCCAGTGAACAGAAAGCAATATCTCCATGTGTCGTAGACACACAGCAGGTGAAATATTGGATGCAAGGCTTGTGTTGCAGGGGGCAGTATTTGTGAGGCAGGCAGACCCAATCCTGGCAATCTACCGCTTCCCTCTGGACACTCTGGGCTTCACCATCCCTCCCCCACCCCTGGACATCCTTCATCCTCAGTTCACTGTCCCTTCTCCCATGTAAGGACTTTTAGCAACAGTACATGGTGTACTGGCTCTCCAGAAACAAACATAAAGCTCTGATTTGTAGTGTTGGCCAATTTCCATAGTATAAATACTCCCACCATGGCTGATTGTGAGCTGCCATGAGGTTAACTGAACACGGGGTTGGGAGGTGGCACACACTGGCTCCAGCGCACTCCAGGAAATAAAGGGTCGAAAGGACACAGCAGAGTGGTTTACAGCCTTCCTAGAAGTGAGGGGAAGAAAGTCAAGTTGATGAAGGCCTGGAGCGCTTGCTTTAACTTCAGCTACTATGATTCCAAAACACAGCTATCATCTCGTCCAATCTGTGGCTATTTTTTTCGTTTTGTTTCTAATTTTCTTTGGCCATGCAGCCCGACCAGGGATTGAACCCTCACCCCCTGCAGTGGAAGCGGAGTCTTAACCACTGGACCGCCAGGGAAGTCCCTGAGGCTGTTTCTTAACTTCAACTTTATTGAGAATGTCCTTATGTTGTAGCTTTAAAAGAACCAGAAGCTCAGCTGGAGAAAACGTTTGAGGACAGTCAGAATGACTTACAGTCTATATTTACCAAAGCTTCTTTCATTAACATTATCGAGGCTCTGGAATGCTCACACCCACCTTTCATGGGCACACCACACCCCATTCTTCCCTGCCTGAGTGTAGTCCTAATGACTCCCACTCAGCTCCCTCAAGTGTCACACACCCTGCTTCTCTGGCCGGAGTTCAAGCCCTCACCTGGTTTCCTTGAATGCCATCTAAGCGCTGCACACCTGTCTTTCCTGGGAGGTTAACAGCTGGCACATAACTCCCTTCCCTTGAGGATATTAGCAGATAATGTATATCGGTCAAACTTGCTGTAGGTACTGGCAGGCAGCTTAGACCTCTCCCCCTGCCCACAAGCACTGCCATGGGGGCTCAATGTTGGGTCTCTCAAGGCCTGATCCAGGGACCCCATCACCGCTGGGCACCCCCCAAACTCCATAACCATTGCTTTCTGTTTGATGCAGCTCTGGGCCAGCTGAAGCACACTCTCCTCACCTTTACCCACAAAGTGCACACCTGAATTTCGCATAACTGCTCTGGTTGCCCACCTTTCTCTTCTTCTTGGAAAGCATCCAGTACTAGGAATCCAGCTAACTACAGACAGCCCAAATTAATGCCTCTTAACCTGCATGAAAAAGAATTTTTTGTAACCTTCTCTTTGGTGTTGGTGTCTAATCGATGATAACTTTCAGGAAAGAAGCCCTTCTACTAGCAGGTTAAAAGTATTCATTTTTTGCAGCCCTGATATCTGTTTGAAATGTAACAGCTTGTTTGTTCCTCTCCCCAAATGAATGCACCTTCATCTTTAGATTTATGATTTAATTTTTCTTTCTTCTAAAATAGAGACAGAAGTAGTGGAAGTTCCTATACCTCTAACTGTCAGAGCTTCTCTATGATTTCTTGGCCAGTCACCCAAAGCAGCCTCTAGTTGGGTTTATCCCTTTTAATTCTCATTCTCTCTCCATAGTGTTTTCTCCTCTGAGCACATAAACACATCACTACCCTTTCTTCCAAAGTCAAGGCCAGCTTACATGAAGGGGAATGGTTGACTCTGCCAGTAAGTAGCACTCTAGGTGGCTCAGCTAACTCACCACAGTTTGGGTGTCTTTCCAGGTTGGCGGACACACCAGGGCCAGAGATCAGTGTGTCTTTCTTGCCAACAGAGAACCTTACTTCACCCTTCGAGTGTTCCATTCAGAGTGGAGGTCAAAGGTCTCCAGACTAAAAAATGCCTTTAACTGAAGCCCAAGTTATGCAGGAAGCAGTCCCAGCTTCTGCTGTTAGGCCCGAGAGGCTGACCATGGAGCATCCTTGACCTTTCTCTGCCTCCCAGAGGTCCCGTGAACTGGGGTCCAGTGTGTCCTCTAACCCCCCACGGAGGTTCCTCGTGAAAGGCCTCTGCTGAGTTTGCAAGGACACAAAAATGGAAATGCCCGAGGGGAGAGATTTTTCCAAAGTTCTTGGTTGTCGGAGAGATGAACATCATCAAATGGCTCTGAAAGAAAAGCTGAAAGAGATCAACATTGTAAGCCGTTGGGAGATTAGACTGTCCAATCGACTTGGTTCAAGATGAGGCAGAAGCCAGAGCAGAGATAAGTTTCAGGGAACTTATCAGGAAAGGTTAACTTGAATGGGCACTAATGAGTTGATGACTCAAATCCAGGAACAAGTAAGACCATAACAACCAAAAGCATAGAGGTGAGATGCTATGCAATTATAACATCCCCTAGGGACAGGCATTGGGCTGCAGGATGAGATTGGCTGACCCCTGCCCAGTGAGCAAATGATGAGGTATTTAACTAAAATGTGGACTGTGAATATGCCCAGAAGAATTCTTAATGCATGCACTTGAAAACTTTAGCTCTCTCTCTCTTTTTTTTTTTTCGCGGTACATGGGCCTCTCACTGTTGTGGCCTCTCCCGCTGCGGAGCACAGGCTCCGGACGCGCAGGCTCAGCGGCCATGGCTCACGGGCCCAGCCGCTCCGCGGCATGTGGGACCTTCCCGGACCGGGGCACGAACCCGTGTCCCCTGCATCGGCAGGCGAACTCTCAACCACTGCGCCACCAGGGAAGCCCTCTCTCTCTCTTTTTTGTTAAAGCCCTTTTTTGGACAAAGGACTAAACTAGATGTGGGCAGATCTTTAAAATGCATAAGATCGGGTCTACCTGAGCCTTGTGTATTGTAGGTACTCAGAAAATGGTTTATTGATTATAATGTAATAGGGCTCATCCCCTGTCATGGGGCGGGAGGGGGGGCTATGGCCAGGGTCTTTAAAGAGTGAGTGATAGTGACAAATGTTCAGAATGCCCCACAGCGGTCTACAGCACCCAGTCCACAGATGGGCTGCCCCTCTGCTAGGACAGGGCTTTATCAGTTTATTCCAAAATGGGTAAATGTTGAGTGTTCCCTTGGCCTTAGAAGAGGTAAGACATAGCACAGGGCATTAAACATAGTACAGGGCATTAATGTAAGTCTTCAGTTCAGGCTGAGGGGGTCAGACGTGTGTATTAACATGTATTTCGAAATCAGGAAAGCAGTCTTTCCCTTATCCTCCCCACTTCCAAAATTATCTTTCCGAGATATTCTCTATTGTTTTCCCAGTGCAGTTAGGTCGTAGTTTGCCTTATAAGGAATTTTAGAGTTTTAAGAGCTCTCACTATAGGAAGTTTTTCCTGCTGTTCTGCCTGAGTTGCCTTCTGCTTAATTTTAGTTCATTATGTCTGTAAAGACAGGGAGGGTTTTATGGGGCAAAAGGCCCAGTCATCATGGGAAGAATGAATCATTTCAAGAACAGTGAGATGGGCGCAAAGGCAAAGACAGCTGAGGGGCAGGAAGCTGGGGGTGGATGGGTTATTGAGAACAGCATCAAAAGTCTGTCTTTTCTCTCTGTTACTCCCACTAGGGGGTGCCCAGCATTCCAGAATAATCACTGTTACTAGGAAGTTGAGGTTTGAGGCGGCATTTCCTCCTAATAGAAGGGCAACAGCTGATCCAGGTTTCCTGCATCTCTGCCCTGATTTGAGAAGCGATCTGGGGGTGGGGCATAGGGAGTACAGGGATTGGGATTGAGGAGAGGGGTCTCAGATCAGTAAATACACGGATGTCTCTCAAGCATTTGAGGATTCTCAATCCGTGGAAACCTCTGGCGATATCCTGGGTTCTCTAGGACCCACTGGTCTTAAAGTCATTGGCTGGAGTAATTATGGATCAGAAAAGTCCTCCTGGGCCCAGGAGAGGTGATGATATTTCACCCCTGGGGCTAAAGAATTTATGGTAATAAGACATGAGCAGGACTGAGAGATTGGTTGCAGACCAGGGATGGAATAAAGATCAAAGATAAGGTGAGATTCTGAAGTAGAGTGGGTAACCGGTATGGATGAAGGTCAGGGAGAGGCGAGGGTATGTTGAGGGTCTCAAAACATCTAGGCCCTCAGAACGGCCACAGCATAACTTTTAGTTATGAATGGTTTTGTGAAAAGAAAATGGAACTTGGACTTTGGTAGACAGGAGTTCAAATTTCAGCTCAAGCATTCAATAGTCATCTGACCTTGGGAATTTTCGAAAGTTATCCGATATCTTACTTTTAAATATATTTTTTATTGAAGTATATTTGAATCACAATGTTGTGATTTTTTAAATTTATTTTTTATTGAAGTATAGCTGAAGTACAATGTTGTGCAACATCTTTAATGCTCAATTTTCTCATCTTCAAAATGGGACTAATGATACTAGGGCTACTTGAGACTTTAAAAGATATAAAGGCATATAAAGCACTGAATAAATCTATTTTCTCCCTTTTCTTTTTTCCCATTTGGAAATGGCTGAGGGCAAGGAAAGGAGATATATCTATTCCTTCAGTTCTTGTACCCCAAGATGTAGGATGTCAGGACTGCAGCCCTGAGGTCAGAGGGTCCTCTCGGGCCTCTGGGGTTTTCTGCACCACAGAACTTCAGTGAGTGCTCAGGACATGCTGCAGAAGTCCTGCCCTCTTTGACCCTGTGGACCCATCCTCATACTTTGCAGGCTTTTGAGCCATAATTTTAGAAACCAGCCTCCACCTAAATTTATAGCGGTCACCATCTGGTCCTGAGGCCTTCAGTCTCCGAGAATTAAACTACCTTGCCCACACAGAGCGCCAAAGCCTGGCCTGGAATCCAGGTATCACCAGTTAGTCCATGTTAATATGACAATAATTCACAATTCTCTCAGCACAGTTTTACAAAGTATGGGCCACAGACCACCTGTACCAGCATCAGCAGGTGGGCTTGATAAAAAAATGCAGATCCTTGGCCTCCTGCCAGACCTGTGCAACCAAGACTCTCTAAAGTTTAAAAGCAAAGGCGTAGAAAGTTAACCAGTCCCAGGTTACACTTTTACAGGAAACACAATGCCTTAATCCTCCAGAGTGCTCTTTTGTAGTGGAAGAATGGGGCTCTTCAGCAGACTTCTCCTTGCTTTGCAAATCATACCGTACAGGTGTTTCTGACCCTGCTTATTTATAGAGCCAAGTCTGCCCCTAGCCACTTACTTGCTTCCCCTGGAACTTCCTCAGTGTTGGAAACATCACTGTGAAGGTCACAGACCATTTCTGTGGACACCCGATGAGACGGTGTGATTCAGAAAGGTCACTTTGATTCTCTCCTGGCTTCCTGTCAAGGCAGTGGGGGAGGGGAGAGTGTTCTGGTTCTTGTTTCTGGGAATGGGGGAGGGGGCCACCAGGATCAAGGTGGATCACCAGCTGCCCCTTCCTTTGCATTGACAGCTCACTTGCTGCCAATTTAGCAGTGCTTAGGCTGAGGATTGGGGCAAAAATTAGCCCTTCCTCTAAAACTGTGAACTCTGATCTCTCAGTCTAGAGAGAGCTGGGCTGTGGACATGTGAACAGACTCCACGAGCTTCCTCCTGACAGCAAGGCCTGCATGAGCTGGCTTTTCAGAAGGAACTTGTGACTGTGGATCACTCTCCAGAGAGACAAAGCTTTTCAGACTTAAGAGAGACGGCAGTGGCAGCAGCCTCTGCATTAAGTTTTGACCAGCTCTTACGGCCCTCTGAGTTACACGGTTCACCCCGACCTCTGGGGCGTCCCTGCACTGCAGAACTACAGCGGCTGTTCAGGGCATACTGGGAGCGGTGGAGATATTTTGCAGTAAGGATTCACATCAGCTTCAAAGTGCCCAGAATGAGCATTAAAATGCTGCCAGGAAGACAGTTGTTGCTACGTTAAATCTCTGGGGGGACAAAGTAGGAAACGAAGGTTAGTAAAATAAAACAAAACAGGTCATGGTTGTGAAGCAACCTGTCCTCAGGACCTAACTACATGGAGCTGGTGTCGGCCTCTTTCCGAGAGGGGCTGTGTCCCTCCCTGAACGGGATACTGATAGAAAAGAGCTCCCCCACATAAAGCATCCTTTGCACCCTCCCAATCGATTCTTTCCCTTTTTGTTTTCTAGGAACAAGAGGATTCATCTGACTTAACTGGAGATGGCTCCCTTCCCCATTTATTGTTCCATTCCTAAAGCTTCCCTCCTACCGGGCTCAGTGAGAGCAGATGGGAAGAGGCACCCACCTCAGAGGTACAAGTTCACAGATACAGAGCTACCCCTCTGCTGGGCCCGAGGCAAAGAAAACTCCCAATCTCTTTCTTGTATTCATTGGGTTCTGCTGAACCTGGAAAGGAAATAAATTCCAAAGGCAGGAAATGACCCACAGACCATAACAATATGTGAAAAGCCAAACCGGTGCTTCCGTCGCTTTATTTCAAACTATTCTAATCTGCGTCCCAGGAAGCCTAACCCATTACCAGATGGAGATCTGTTTTCAGATGCCTCTCGGCATCTGCCACTCCTGGCTGGTGACGTTTGCGCATTTCAAGAAGGTTGCCACTCCTGGCTGGTGACATTTGCACCTTTCAAGAAGGCAAACCTGTCCCGATAGCTTCAAACTTCCAGAGAGGTGCAGCCCCAGGAAAGTCCTTGGGTCTCTGGCTGACAGCACCAGGCATCTCATGTGCTTCATTGTAGCTGAACTGTTGCTGACCTCCAGCCTAGAATGCTAGCACACCGAGTCTGTTCTTGAAGACTTGCAGAATCTGAAATCACAAAGCCCCGTGTTGCCAGAAAAGGCTGGCTCCCTCGCCTGCTTCCTAATCCCTTCTCACCAGGCTTTCCTAAAGAAACCTGATGAGTCAGGAAGAAAGAAAACATGTCCGAGACAGAGCTGGGGTTAGGCTGGTCTCTCTCATCACTTCTGAAAGTTCCTCCTGTTTTACTATGCGGGGCATGTTTGGGGATTCGGTTGTGCTTTTCCTGTTTCCTCCTCTATGAGCTCTCTCTTTGAGGACCACTTCATTTACCACTCACGAAATCAGCTTGGCAAAAGCGGAAGGCCCTCTGATGAGGAATTCATCACCGCTGCGAGGAAGTTTTGCCTTCACTTTTGTCCCCAGGAGCATGGCAAGGAAAAACTCCCACCTCGACTCCCAGGTGGAACCATCATTCAGTTGCTTTGTTCTGGCCTGGGGGCCTGTGTGTTTCCTAGGCCCTTAATTTTTACTGGACGTCCTCCATCAGTCTTCCCACTGAAAGCTGTGTACCAGTTAGATTTTAAACCCAGTGAGGTAGCTTCTGGGATACCTTGCTTCAAACAGGTATCCTGCTAATCCCTTCCCCAGGTAATCAGAAAGTAGCTATAGTTGAAATGAATAATGTGCCCAACTCTTTCAACACTTTCGAAATGTTAAACAGATTAAAGTATAAAGAATCCAATATATTTGTTGACATCTGGTTTATAGAAAATCTCCAGCAAGAAGGAAGGGGGGAGTTCAACATCAGGCTGGGTGAAATGGGAGCAGCAGTGAAGGGCACTGCTCTCCTGCGTTCCGGCATCAGATACCTGTTCTGGAGTCCCAGTGGCTCTGTGCCGCTATCTACAATTGTGTGCTGTTTATTATGAAACATGCTTTAAAAAGTATATTCTGATAAGCTTGGATTTATCCTTGGCGATGGAATGTAGTTTCCATTACAAGACAGTAGCTTAATATCAGAGGTAGGTGGTATCAACTATATGAAGGTGGTAAGAGACAGTAGATAAAAGAACATAGGGGATCTTTATGAAAAGGAGTGGAGAGAGAGAGAGGCAGAGAAAGAGAAAGTCTTTTTTGTTGTTGCCAGGAAGAGACAATCTTGCAGGGAGTGCAAGATATATGAGTCTCTCTCTTTCTCCCCTTGCCTCTGCCTATGGAAAAGGAGCCAGGAAAAGCTAGAAACAGGAGACAGAGGGAGGCCATCTCTCCAAATGTTGGTACCAGCCAAATAGGATAAATTGTTCATATTATGATGATGACGACAACTATAATGATGAAGAGAACATATAGACCCAGATGAAAAAAACAAAGGCTTTGATTTCAAGCCATGCTTAAGTCCCAAAGTACTCCTGTTAGAGCCATTTACATGACCCAAGGGACAGGAATTTAGGGTGAGTGAAATAAATACAATTGGATAGAAAAATCAGGATTAGATTAAAATGTGATTGAGAATGGTTAAAAATTAGGAGAAAGGTACCAAATTCTACTTATTTTTGTATTGCTTTCAGTCTTGATCTAATGATCTGTTAAAAGATAACATCATGAGTTAAAAACTGTATTCTTTTTTTTAAACTGAGGTATAACTGAATGTAACATTTTATTGGTTTCAGGTATACAACATCATGATTTGATACTTGTATATATTGCAAAATGATCACCATGATAAGTCCAGTTAAATCCATCACCGTACATAGTTACAACATTTTTTTCTTGTGATGAAAACTTTTAAGATCTACTCTCTTAGCAACTTTCAAATATGCAATATAGTATCATTAACTATAGTTACCACACTTTACGTTATATACCCATGCCTTATTAATTTTATAAGTGGAAGTTTGTACCTTTTGACCTCCTTCACCCATTTTGTCCCCCGCCCTCACTCCCCCAGGAACCACCCATCTGTTCTCTGTATTTATTTATGAACTTGTTTAAAAACTGTATTTTTATTTAAATGTATAACAGAGCAAAAGATTTTGTTCTGTTCTCCGAGACACATATTTGGTATGCCTGGCCATTGGGAGCCTTCTCATCCGCTACAGCCTTTACCAGAGACAAAGAACAGAGGATGGAATACACAGCTTCTTGAGTGCTAGCAGTGAAAGGTCAGAGTTATAACATGACAGTAAATGTTATATTCTGCTTAATCCCAGCTTTAACAGAGGTAGTTGCTAGACACTTAAAGTGGGTGCTTATATTTTACAAATGGGAAAATAGAATCAAAAATGGAAAAAGAAAAGAGCCAGGAATCACAAACTATGCGCTAGGTGCCCAGGACACCACAGCAAACTCACGGACATCCCGTGGCATAGGCTAAATGTTGAGGGAGATGTGGTGATGCTTGACATTTGTTGGCCACCAGGTGAGCTACTTGGTCAAGACTGTTCACAGTTTCAACATTAGATTGTGCTGCACTCCTTTCAAAGATGTCTTATCTTTGAGAAGCTGGATTTTCAGCAGCTGTTATAAAATGCAAGTAGTAAGTGAAAATCAGTGTGAATACGAGGTGAATAACTGGTGGTGTCTATACAGGTTCCAAGGTTTGAGAGACAATATTCAATGCCTGGCATACATATCCTTTTATAAATAACTGTGGTTAAGAACAAAATAAAAATATTTTTTCTTTCAACTTAAGTGTATTATATTTTCAAATGGCTAAGTTGTTGGGAACTTTCTACTGGATAAATGAGATTTATGTTAGGTTTTTTTTTTTCTTTTGGCCTAGGAGCTCTGTGAAAAAATTACTGAGACACTAAGATGCTGTGAATTGGGAAAGTTTGGGAACCTCAAGATTAGAGCTATACAAACTGTCTCAAAGGGCAAAGGTGGATTTTAATGGCTTAAGGTCAATGGTGAGTATAGAAAAGTGATTCTATTTATTTTCCCCCAGACCATTCAGGGCACTGCTCACAGTAGTTCCCCTGTTTCCACATAAAATGAACATTCTTAGTCTGAATGATTTTTTATTAATGGAACTATTTGGTAGACTACTAAAAGTTGTCTTGTACAATGCTTCTCAAACTATCTTCCAACCTGTCATGGACTATGTGATAACTTGTGTTAACTTGGCTAGGCCAGGGTGCCCAGATATTTGGTCAAACATTATTCTGGATGTTTCTGTGAAAGTGGTTTTTTAGATGAGATTAACAGCTAAATCAGTAGTTGAATAAAGCAGATTGCTTCTATAGTATGGGTGGGCCTTATCCAATCAGTTGAAGGCCTTAATAGAACAAAGACTGAACTCCCCTGAGCAAGAAGGAATTCTGTATATATAAACACACACACACACACACACACAAACACACAAACACACACATATCCTGTTGATTCTGTTTCTCTGGAGAACTCTGACTCATATAGATTGATACTTTTAAAAAAGGCAATAAAAATAAACTTTTAGGAAAACAATCATATGCTTAAATATTGTGGAAATGTTATAAAAGTTTCTAAATGCTTGCTTTCAGTGTCCATATTTAGTTTCTCTGATTAGTAATAGTCTGATTAGTAATAGTAGTAATAGTCTTTTGTAAATAAGTTCATTTGTATCATTTTTTTGATTCCACATATAAGTGACATCATATGATATTTGTCTTTCTCTGTCTGACTTCATTTAGTATGATAATCTCTAGGTCCATCCATGTTGCTGCAGATGACATTATTTTATTCTGTTTTATGGTTGAGTAATATTCCATTGTACATATATACCACATCTTCTTTATTCATCCATCTATTGATGGACATTTGGGTTGCTTCCATGTCTTGGCTATTATAAATAGTGCTGCTATGAACACTGAGGTGCATGTGTCTTTTCAAATTAGAGCTTTCACCTTTTCTGGATATATGCCTGGGAGTGAGATTGCTGGATCTTATGGTAACTCTATTTTTAGTTTTTTAAGGAACCTCCATATTGTTCTCCATAATAGCTGTACCAATTTACATTCCCACCAACAGTGTAGGAGGGTTCCTTTTCTCCACGCCCTCTCCAGCATTTATTATTTGTAGACTTGTTGATGATGGCCATCGTGACTGGTGTGAGGTGATAACCTTATTGTAGTTTTGATTTGCATTTCTCTAGTAATTAGTGATGTGAGCATCTTTTCATGTGCCTGTTAGCCACCTGTATGTCTTCTTTGGAGAAATGTCTATTTAGGTCTTCTGCCGTTCTTTGACTGGCTTGCTTGGTTTTTTTTTTTGATATTGAGGAGGGGAGGGATAAATTAGGAGTTTGGGATTAACAAATACACACTCCTATATATGAAATAGATAAATAACAAGGTCCTACTGTATAGCACAGGGAACGATACTCAATATCTTATTATAACCTATAATGGAAAAATAATCTGAAAAAAATACATATTCTTATATATATAATACATATTATATATATTCTTTGATATATATAATATGTAACTGAATTACTTTGCTGTACACCTGAAACTAACACAACATTGTAAATCAACTGTACTTCAATTAAAAAAAAAAAGGGTAGGGTTTCCCTGGTAGTGCAGTGGTTAAGAATCTGCCTGCCAATGCAGGGGACACGGGTTCGAGCCCTGGTCCGGGAAGATCCCGCATGCCGCGGAGCAACTAAGCCCGTGCACCACAAGTACTGAGCCTGCGTGCCACAACTACTGAGCCCATGTGCCACAACTACTGAGCCCATGTGCCACAACTACTGAAGCCCGTGTGCCTAGAGCCCGTGCTCCACAACAAGAGAAGCCACCGCAATGAGAAGCCCGCGCACCGCAACGAAGAATAGCCCCCACTTGCCACAACTAGAGAAAGCCCACGCACAGCAATGAAGACCCAACACAGCCAAAATTAAAATAAATAAAATAATTTTATTTTTTAAAAAGTGTTTAAAAAAATGTAAAGTAAAAAAAAGTAGATATTAACAGCTGCACTTTATAAATAAGCTGCACTTTATAAATAAAATCTTCATGGAGATAAAAGAAACTGCTTGGAGAAAAGACCTCATGGATGGGTGACTCAAAGCCCCCCACCAAAAAAAAAGAATTTATGAAACACATTTTGTGTAGCATTGATCTCATAAAAATGTAAATGCATCTGTACACGCACACATGTATTATTTACTTTTTATTTTGAACTAATTTTAAATTTACTGAAAAGTTGCAGAACTGGTACAGAGCTTTCCCATATATTCCCTCACCCAAGTTTCCCAATTTTAACTCTATACAACCGTAGTACAATTTTCCAAATGAAGACATTAACATTGGTACAAAACTATTAACTAAACTGCAGAGATTATTCAAATTTCACCAGATATATTTTAAATAGTGAAGTCACTACTCTAGGATGTGCAAATTTAGTAGATTCTGGGCCAGAAGATTTTTGCAGAATGGGTTGAAACTGTTGCTTTATTTTGTTTGTAGATCAGCCAGCTGAGAATAGAAAAATTTGACAGCAATTGTGGATTGTTCTATAGAAGAATATACAAACCACAGACCTCAATTAAAAACATCTCACATATTGATCGAGCCAGTACTGCAATTCCTAAGCTTGACTATCATTTCTGCCAGAAATAACAAATCCTTTTGTATTTAGAGAGATTAGTCACTTAATGAAAAAATGCATTGAAACATGATGCTTGAATGTGAATCTGAAATGGTGTGCATTTTTGGCCAAGCGATTGTTTTCCATCTCTTCTGTAGTCTTTTATGACCTTTCATAGGTAGAACCCACCTTATCGGCTTTTTGGGCCCCTACCGTAACGACTTCACAGATGTCTGTCATGGCACCTGTAACAGTTGCTGTAATTTGGGTAGGTACCTGCTAAACTGTGAGCAACTTGTGGGCATGACTATGTCTTGCTAACCCTGGTAGCTCAGTGCCTGGCCTAATACCTGAAGCATAGCAGGCCTGCAACACATGCTCGCTGAAGGAAGGAAAGAATGAATTAAACACACAATAAGTTCACATCAACATTTTTTTCCTACCTGATCTTGTTGGGAAAAGAGCCTGTAACTCGAAATTATTCTAGTGAAAAAGACAATGACGCATATATATTAAAAAGGAAAAGCTTTCAAGGGCCTTGTGTTTGAGAAACAGGCTTTGAATGCCAGGTGTGACTTACAAACTGAATAAAGAATATCGCTGTTACAAACAGCACAAGTGTCTGGGTGCTGACTCACTTTATTCCATAGATGTATTGTACTCTGCAGATAATTTTATCCACCTGAGTAAAACTCGATTTCCACTTAGGCTGATGTGTTATTAATAGTTATCATTATTATTCAGCATTTCTACAGTATGTGTTTTCAAAGAGTTATGTTCCTCATTCTTAATGAGCTATGCAGACAGAGGTAATGAAAGGTAATCTAGTCTCCCATGTAGCTGGTATTCAGTACATTGTTACTGACTGATTCATTACTGAACTCAGGGACAGGTGGGTGCAAACTTGGAGGAGGAAAGCCTCCCTCATTTTTACTCGGAGGAAGTGTGGGGAGTTGGGGGCAGGCAAAGGGTGGAGAGGGAAGGAAGTAGGAATTCCTCCCAGTTGGGAATGGAGCAGCCTTCTGAATCCCTGACCCACTTCAGCAATCCTTAGGGCCCTCTGGAATTACAGACACATCATGTTTATTTGCCCTGTGAAGGAGTATCCTTTGGAATCAGAGCTGCTGTTTCTTAGGAACAAACTTGTTTAGGGATTGCTTTTATGAGTTTGGGGTCAGTGGTCAGCATTCTACTTATGCTTATATCATCTGATTATAAAACTGGGAAAAACAAGATACCAAGAAACATTTATAGAAATTCAGAACATAAAAGCTGATTAGGGAGATATTCTCATAGGACGTGTTGCAGTTATGGTAGGGGGACTAGCAACAAGGAAAGTGTTGATCCTAAGGGTCCCTAGTGGCCAAGCACAGACAAAATATGTCTTTAAGAAATGGAGAGGAGAAGAAGTTTGCCTTCTATTTGTTGGAAACCTCACTTCCTCCTCGAAGCCCTGCTCAGTGGCTTGCTCTGGTTCTGTCAGTTGAGAGATGGAAGGATGTTGACAATGGGGGTTGGAATTAAGCTTGGGTTGCTTGGCTTAAAAAGTAATGTATTAGGTCTCTGGTAAGTACTCAGAAAATCCTTCCTCCTGCCTTTTATCTTTTTTTTTTTTTTAATTAGCACATGACATTTGTGTACTTTGGTCTCATTGAGCAATGACCACACATATTTGTCTGGAACACAACTTGGAAGAAAGGAAAGTTGAGATAAAAATACAGACCTTTCCTGGCACTTGGGTTGGCTGGGAGAATTATGGAAAAGCTCAGGGAAATGTGCTGCCAGAAACTCAAACATCTACTTTGTCATGGGCCTGGCAGCCAGGTTAGCCTGGAGCCATACGTGAAGGCCACCAGGGAAGTGAAAGAACCAGCCTGGAGCTCTCAGAAAGGTGTCAAAGCAGATTTCTCTTCTCTTGGGTAGAAGCTCAGATCCAGAGACTGTTAGGAGGATTAAATGAGATGATGCCTGCCAATGAGACTGACACACAGCCTGGCACCTAGCAGATGCTCGCGACAAACTGGATTTCCTTCACTGCTGTGACTTCATAAGGCCTGGGAGTGGGTGTCTGAAGACACTGTGTCTCAGACGATGGCTTCAAGCCATGTTGGTATTCTACACTTTAGAAAACACTGGAAAGTTGGACTCGTGCAAACTCCAAATTCTTCCATTCTGGTTGAGATGAGCCATAGCTAGGGATGCAGCTCAGTTTCCTCATTTGCAAAATGTTATGGTTCTGGGAAATAATCTTGTGACCTGAATGAGGAAACATACCTGATATCATTTCCTCAGATAATAATTGGTCTGGATTTCAACTCAGAAGAGAACCCTAAGAACTCCCACCCACAGCGACTACTGCTATTTCTATCTGGGGCAAGGATCCAATCTCTGGGACACCTGAGCTAAGATTTCTTGGTAGTACCGTACCAATTTCTCACAAATATTTGGCTTGGAAGCCTAAACCAGGGAGAAACACAGAGCTTTGATCCCAGCTGCTTCATTCTCCACCAGCATTGTCATAACATCGAGTCCTACCATTTGTGACCACCTTGTGACCAGGCAGTTCTTCCTGCGTCATCTCCCTGGCCAAAAGGCAAGTCCCTGGCCATGTATCCTTTTTAGCCCCTTATCCCACTGTGGTGCTGCATGTTCTCTCCTCATGCTTTTATTTTCAGTCTCTTCTCAACTGGATTCTTCTTGTCAGCTTTAAAGCATACTCAAGACTCCCCTTGAGAGTGGAGTGGGATGAGTGGAGACAACCGTATCCCAACCGTACCTTCTTCTCAAACCATCACATTCTCTTCTCCCCTTTCTAGAGACTTCTAGAAAGAATATACTTGTGGACTCTATTTGTTCACTTCCCACTCACTCCTCAGGTCACTGTCAGGTTGGGTCCTGACCCATCAACCCAACCAAACAGCTTGTGCTGAGGTTCTTCCTCTTCCCTGACCTCCCAACAGTGGTCCACCCCGTTCACCACTCCTCCGCCTGCAACCACTGTCTTTTCTTGGCTTCAGTGACACAAGACTTTTCTGGTTTCCTCTATCTTCTCTGACAGCCAATTTGCTATCTCCTTTGTAGCCTTATCTATTCTTCTCAAGTCAATAAATATTAAAACACCCAAGGCTCACTCCTGGACACTCTTCTCTCCTTATTCTATATTTTATTCATGCCAAAAATGTTTCCCCAGCCTAGATCTCTCCTCTGAGCTCTAGACCCACGTATCCAACTTCCTACTTAACATTTCCACTTGGGAAGTCTCACAGACATCTAAAATGTAACACATCCAAAACCAAACTCTTTTCTTCCAATTTTACTTTTTTAAATTGAAGTATAGTTGATTTATAATGTTGTGTTAATTTCTGCTGAATAGCAGAGTGACTCAGTTATACATATATATACACATTCTTTTTTTATATTCTTTTCCATTATGGTTTATCACAGGATATTGAATATAGTTCCCTGTGCTGTACAGTAGGACCTTGTTGTTTATCCATCTTATATATAGTAGTTTGCATCTGCTAGTGCCAATCCATCCCTCCCCCACACCTCCCCCTTGGCAACCACAAGTCTGTTCTCTATGTCTGTGAGTCTGTCTCTGTTTCATAGATAGCTTCATTTGTGACGTATTTTGGATTCCACATATAAGTGATATCATATGGTGTTTGTCTTTCTCTTTCTGACTTACTTCACTTAGTATGATAATCTCTAGGTCTATCCATGTTGCTGCAAATGACATTATTTCATTCTTTTTTATGACTGAATAGTATTCCATTGTATATATAATACATACCTCCTCTTCTTTATCCATTCATGGACGTTTAGGTAGCTTCCATGTCTTGGCTATTGTGAATAGTACTGCTATGAACATAGGGGTGCATGTATCTTCTTGAATTATAGTTTTGTCCCCAAACCAAGTTTTTGATCTCCCCCTGGCCCCACTTCAAATCTCTTCAGTGCTCCCTATCTCACTGAAGGGTTAAGCAGGCCAGAACTTGGGAGTTTCCAGGACCCTTTCCTCTGCTTTACCCTTCACATTCAATTTTGCCTTCTAAACCTCTCCTGAATCCATACTCCTCTCCCTTCGTCCTTTCCCACTATCCTAAGCTACCATCATCTCTCACCCAGATTGCTGTAAAAGCCTCCTTACTGGTCTATCTGCAGCCATTTTGACCTTTGCCTCTCACAATGTAGCCAGAGTGATTTCTTCACCTGATCTTCATGTCCACCCCCACGCCACCTGAAAATGGTTAAAATACTTGAATGCCTTTCCATTATTTTAGGGTACAATATTCTTAACAGGCCCTGCACCCATACAGCTCTATCTCAAACCATGCTCCACCATGCTTCCTGCACACCAGTCACTCTGGTCTTCTTTCACTTCCTTTTACTTGCTATGCTTCCCCTCCCCAATTGCTTTTTGCCCCTTTTCATCTTGTAACTTCCCCCCTTTCTTCAAATCTTAGCTCAGTCATGGCTTCCCCAGGGCTATCTTCCCTGACCTCTATATCCAGGGCAAATCTCTACCATATGACCCTGGGTACTTTTCCTTCATATGCTGATCATGGCTGTAATTTTATATTTATTGGTATAACTATTTGGTTCAAATAAACTTCCCACTGACTGTAGACTCCATTAGGGTAGGGACTTTGCCTGGTTTTCTGTGCCTAGAGCCAGCACAGTACCTAGTACATACATAGAAGATGCTTGGGAAATGCATTTGTTGAACAAATGAATGAATGAATAAATAAATGAACATGGACTTTTGTTTACTGTAATTCCTTTGGCTCCCTTTTCTTCTGACTGTTTCACCCATGCCCTATCTTTTATCTAGTCATTGGAACCTCAATCATGAATTTGGTTTACATGTCCAGTGCCATTGCTGGGTCTCCTTTCTATTATTGGTAAGGAAACTCAGGAGATTCTGCATAACCTTTGGACGGCATCCTCCTGTGGACACTTCCTCTCCTGCACTAATTTTGTCATTATCAAGATTCTGTTCAGAACTTCAGTCTTAGGTAATAAGAGAGTACCACCTGAGGGGGGCAATCTCCCACCTAGAACAATAAGATCATGGAATTGCAGGGAACCCTTGGTAATCATTTAGTTTAATTTCTCAGGTGAAACAGACATCCTTTCTGTACCACTTCTGACAGATACTAGTAGCTAATGTTTATTGAGCATAGACCAGTTACTGTCTTAAGAACATTGATACAGATGAACCCATTGAATCCTTTGTAACCATAAGGGTACAGTTACCATCATGCATCTTTCATAGATGGAGAAATAGTAGAATGCCTGTCTAAGTCATACAAGTAGTAAGGGGCACAGTCAAGATTTGAACCCATTGTCAGGCCATTGTTAGAACCAGAGCTTTTAGCCACCGTGCTATACTATGCTACCTTTGTAGTTAGCCAACGTTTATGTGGACACTTCCAGGAGTAGGAATTCACTCCACTGTGAACTGGATACTAGCCATTTTTCCTAGTTCCAGCCTCTAAAACTATACAGAATACCCTGCTCCAACTTCCATAGACAGTCAGTCAAATATTTTCAAAGACTAAGAGTAATTTTTTTCTGTTCATAAAAATAACATATGCTTATTGTAGAAAACTTGGAAAAGTTCAGAAGAGTATAAAGAAAATAAGAATCCTTGATAACCAAGGAGAAAATAAATGTTAACTGCCAAGAATCCATTAGTGTTTTGTTGTTGTTTTTAATATCTATATTTCATTAAGGGCCCATGTAAAACCTGTGTCCAGCCAAGACACCTAGTTCTCTGTCACATGACCTTCCATAAAGCCAGATTTTTTTCCTTTATATAAAATCCTAAATCTAAAATTTTACATTTATCCCTTATAAACTATATTTTGTTTGTTTTGATTCTTTCTTCCATACTACTGAAACTCTTTGAATCTAGATTCTGCTACCTAATAGGTTAGCCTTCCAGCTTTGTGTACCACATGATTTTGATAAAAGGGCTTTCCAAATGTTTATTCTAGGAGTTGATAAAATGTTGAGCAAGGGGCTTCCCTGGTGGCGCAGTGGTTGAGAATCCGCCTGCCGATGCAGGGGACATGGGTTCGTGCCCTGGTCTGGGAAGATCCCACATGCTGCGGAGTGGCTAGGCCCGTGAGCCATGGCCGCTGGGCCTGCGCGTCCCAAGCCTGTGCTCCACAACGGGAGAGGCCACAACAGAGTGAGAGGCCCGCGTACCGCCAAAAAAAAAAAAAAAAAAAATGTTGAGCAGGGAAGAGCCCTGTGATATTCTATTAGGGCCCTCCCTCTGGCTTCACATGAGTCTTTTCATCAATCATTTAGGATGGCTGCTCAAGAAAATACAAATCAGTGATCACTTCTCAATTTCTAAGTGCTCACAAGTCGTCATTTAAATACTTCATTCTGGAACTTTCCTGGAAATCCCTGTATGCCAATCTGTTACTTCAGACTTTTCTCTGCAGTGGAAGGGGCTGTGTGTAGACAAACTGGCCCTGACTAACATTTAATGGGGCTGAAGAAATTATCCCACGGGTATACATTGTCTTATTCTTTCTACTTCAGGAGATCAGCTTCCTGTCAACATACAGGAAACTGGAAAGCTGCAGGCTAATAATATAGCCACTGACAGGAAGATTGTTGTTTAGATTGCTCTTCCAGATTTCTCAATTGAATAATCTTGGTGAAGAATGACTGCTTCATATTTTTTTTATGACTTGGATCGACTTCAAGCCTACCTGACTTTATATAGTACATGGGCTGCTTCCATGTTGCATATAAATTTTTTGGGTGGAAGTCAAATTCTACCTAAAATGTACTACTGTGGGAATTTCCTTTTTAAGGCCATCTTGTAGTGAGACATTTTATAAAATCAGGGATTCTTCAGTGATTTATCTCTTTGGGTTTTAAAAATCAGAGTTGTTTACAGCAAAGCAAAATGATGCTGCATATTTCTTTACTTTTAGAAATGTCGGGTAACATTTTTTGTGATTGTCACTCTGAGCAAATAGGATTGGGAAGATCTTGGGACTGCCCGGCAGCCAGCTATCTTAAGTCACATTCTCACCTCACCATTCCCTGGTGCACTCCTACTGATGGAAGATTGCTTCTTTTGATTCCCCTGATTGATGATTTTCTCGTTTTCCAACTGTCTCCATCAATAACCCAAAGAGAATTACATTGAAGCATCTTCTCTGAGTGTCCTCCTGTCACTCAGCTGCAGGGGGCGGGGCTGGTGGTCATGGCATCCATCACACATCTGTGTTCCTCGTTCCCTTGGGTTGGAGCTGTGTGGAGGCCAGAGCCTCAGCTTGTTCACCTCTGGGTCTCCATAGGACTAGCCAGAGCCTCCCAGGAAGCGGTGTCACCACATATTCATTGACTCAACGATGACTCCCAAACTCGAACAGGAACCAGCTGCAGGGAATACCATGGGGCCCACCCTGTTGTCACCAAGGGGGACCATGATGGGTTTAGACTGGCTTCCTGAGATTGCCCTCCCCTGAACTCCTGCAGTATTCTGAGGCTCACTGGTCCTTAACCAAACTTCCTTCTTTTTCTCTACAGTGTGTGTATGTGTGTGCAAGCATGTATATGTTGTTTATACACATGAATAGTCTGTCTAGGTTTCTGTGTGTAGTATGTCTCCAAGGCAGCTACTGTGCCTTAATCATAATCCCAACCCCTAACCCTAATCCTAACCCCTATAACTTTAATCCCGACTTTGATCCTAGCCCTAAATCTCAAATCCCAGAGCCTAACAAAGATCCCTCCTCATAGTCAGTCTTTAATAAATGCTTGCTTTTTATTGTGAATATTACTATGATCTTAATATAACTAAAATCACCAGAAACTAAAACAGCCATACATTTTCTATGTTGTATTATTCAATGAGAATTTAGAATGAGCATCCCCTGACATCGAAAGAGCCAGGAGATTAAGATACCTTGAGTATAAATTTTCGTGTTTAGTAAGTAACTCAGCATCTTATCGCTGACAGTTAATCTATATGGAGGAGTTCAGCTAACCTTGTCAGTTAATTGGAGTAGCCTCTTGATCAAGACCACACCATTTGCCAATAAAGCATGTTTAAAGTGTGGTCTCTTTCTAGTTTCCATCCTCTCATCACCCTGATTTCATAGGATAATTTTATAGATAGCTTAAAACAAAATAATATAAATGAATCAATTCATTTAACTAGAACCCCTTAATATCCTACTTTTAGTTCCATGACCAGCTACCTAATTTGTGGGACCCAGTGCAAGATGAAAATATGGGGTCCCTTGTTATTAAGAATTTCAAGATGGTGACAGCCGAGCACTAAGCCCAGTGCACGCCCGTGGAGCTGGCCCTGCGTATTTTACAGATGGGGGACCCTAGGTCTGGAAAGGCATAGCAAGACACTGCCAGGCCCCCACTGATGGGTGCTGGAGAGATGGTTAGAACCTGGTCACTGGACAGTTGGAAACTGCTCCCACCGCTTGGCTTCCCATTCATGGGCTTCTCCCACTACCCAGCCTCATCACGGTTGGGCAGCTGGGGTACATACCGGTGCTGTCAACTGGACATTCTGCTCTTAGCACTTTCATTAGTTGTTCCAACCCTTAGCCTGATTTCTTTCTTTTTTAAAAAACTATTTTCTATTTATCTGTTATCTATCTATATATCTATCATCTACCTAGATATTTGGCTGTGCCGGGTCTTAGTTGCGGCACATGGGAACTTCGTTGCCGTGTGCGGGATCCTTGTTGCAGCAAGCGGGATCTTTAGCTGCGGCATGTGGGATCTAGTTCCCTGACCAGGGATCGAACCCCGGGCCCCCTGCATTGGGAGCATGGAGCCGTAGCCACTGATTTCTTGCCTAACTCCACACCTGAGCTAACTTGCCTACAGCTGCCCCTCATTGTCAGCATGACCTCTTCCACCAGTTTTCTTGAAAACTCTGAGGAAATTTTGTGAGATGCTGGTGGAAAGAAAGCTGATGAGAGACATTTTGCAGATTGGATTGCTGTCCTTGGCTCTCAGAAGCAGAAGGGATGCATTTCTTCACAGCGAGTTTCTCCTCCCTTCCCAAATCCCAACATACACTCATTCTTAAGTGCATGTCTTGCATGTCTTGCATGTCCTACATGTCTTGGCTAAAACAGCCTCAGGATAGGTTCCTGAATACGTTGGATATTAATCAAGAGAGGGTAAGAAATTCCATTTTGAAAGTGTTTCAAATAGAAAATATTTTACGTCAATCCCTGGGAAATCAATTCCCAATCTCTGGCTCTATCTTAATTCAGCCCCATCTTGAATTAACCGCGTCTGTTGTTTGCCAGAATTCCATGGACTTGAGAATGTGTTAAAGAATTTCATTTCCTTCTTTCTCCCCAGAGGGACTGCAGAGTCAGTGACTGTAGGAATTCAGACCCCTTTACTGTGCCAAACTCCCCCAAGCCACAGACATTGCATTAACTTCGGAATGTGGCCAAGCCAGTCCCTTTGAGAAGGAAGCACTGCTGCCCTGAGCTGGCATCTGTGCTGACACAGCCTTGCATCTAGCCCACAGGCTGGGTTTTGAGTGTATTAGTAAAATTCAAGCAAGCCTGAAGAAACCTTCAATTCAAAAAAACCAAGAATAGCCAATTTAAAGAAAATCAGGGTGGAGGGTGAGGGATGGAAATTTCACATTATTTCTACATAACAGATAATGAAACAGGTTCCAGGAGATTTTAAAAGAATCTAATTAAAATTATTTATATAGGGCTTTCCTGGTGGCGCAGTGGTTGAGAGTCCGCCTGCCGATGCAGGGGACACAGGTTCGTGCCCCGGTCCGGGAGGATCCCACATGCCGCGGAGTGGCTGGGCCCATGAGCCATGGCCGCTGAGCCTGTGCGTCTGGAGCCTGTGCTCCGCAATGGGAGAGGCCACAACAGTGAGAGACCCGTGTACCGCAAAAAAAAAAAAAAAAAAAAAAAATTATTTATATAATTTCACATTTCCCCCCTCCAAACTTTTAGACAGGACTGATAGCCAAGCCAAAGCCATCAATTTGATGCTGGCTGTGCACAGTTGATAGGCAACATTCCTGTGAGTCCTCCTTGATGACAGGGAGCACCCTGGGGAAATACCCAGCAAATGGAAGACACAGTGGGGTCCTTAAGGCACTTCTCTATAAGGGGGTAGATAAAATAAAGACACAAAGGCAAAGGAACACTTTAATAATGATATAAGATAAGCTACTACGGACCAAGTGCAAAAAACAGACATGCTACTTGTGGCAGTGAGGAGCAAAATGAAAGGATTAGGTCAGTGAACCAGGGAGGGCTTCCTGTAGGAGGCACCATTCAAAGCAGAGTTTTGAAGATGGCCTGGGTGAAGGGAAGAGGAGGGAGGGCCATCCCTCTGGGAACTGAGATGATGCTTGGATTATCTAGATGACAAGTCTGCTTTTTCCCTTAATTATTGTATTTTATCCATCACATATTGTGTTCTAAATGATTCAGACTGCTCTGTCTGCATAGACCTGATGTCCAAGGTGTCCTTGATTGGATATGCAGGTATTTGTAGTTAGACTGTAAAGTGCCACATAGAGTGGGAATGTATAATGTGAAACCTTAATTCTGGATAAAAATGCCAAGATGTGAACTATGCTGCTTCCTTTTACTAATTACTCATTTCTGACAAAAAAGCAGGAGGCTTAATTCACCCTAGGGCAATTTAAAAACACTCTTGTCAGTTAATTCACTCCCACCCTTGCTCCCCAAATAGTTTTTTGCTTTCTCATTTAAATCATTTAAAAAGTTATATCTTTCTTTCTGATTCATGACTGTGTAAATCATTTAGCTAGTTAATCAGGATAAAATTAACACTTTCCTCTAAGGCAAATTTACTTTGTTCTCTCTGGGAATATAATACTTAGAAAAGAGCTATAGATTACTTGTTATAAATGTGGGCAACTTACATGTGCATTTCGTGTATGTCTCGATCAGTACCTTCCCCATAAGTGAGCAAAAGACTTTCTCTACCAAGTAACACAGGCATCAGTTAAAACAGGAATTTAGATCCTCATCCACAGGATTATAAATCATTAAGCTTCACAGATCCGATCGACGACGGGGGCTGGTGGAGACCTCCTCTTGCTTCATAGCAATCTGATTGCTCTTGCTCCGTATCATCTTTCTAAGAGGACTTAGAATTTGGTTTTAGGGCTTCCCCGGTGGCGTAGTGGTTGGGGGTCCGCCTGCCAATGCAGGGGACGCGGGTTCGGGCCCCGGTCCGGGAAGATCCCACATGCCGCCGAGCAACTGGGCCCTGTGAGCCATGGCCGCTGAGCCTGCGCGTACGGAGCCTGTGCTTCGCAACGGGAGAGGCCACAACAGTGAGAGGCCCGCGTATCGCAAAAAAAAAAAAAAAAAAAAAAAAATTGGTTTCAAACAGCTGTCAGAATGATTCCCCCCTTTCTTAGGGCATTCATTAGAAAATAAAATCCGATATAATTAACAAACCAACTTATACGCCTGCTGTTCTGACTTGTTTTAAGTGTTATTTCTACTTACCAACAGCTTCCTGTCAGCATCCTGCTGTTTCTTTAATATGAATTCTGCACTGGGGAAGAAAAAAAACTCGGCATTAAAATAAAGCCCTGACTTTTCGTCACTTCTCTTCCTGTTCATCTGTGTTCAGATCCAATTTGCTTGGAGGTTGAAAGGAACTAAAATGTCAAAACCATCACTGAGAGAGAGAGAAGGGACCTCTCTGCTCCTAGAGTTGGCTGAAGGATAGGGCTGCCTTTAGACTCATGATAAACACCCTCTTCCCTCACTGCTGGGCTTGGGTGGCCCGTGTGGTTACCAGAGTACTGGAGAACCGATTCAGGTTCCCGGGGTTGGTTTCCCAGCTGAGAGTCCTCCTTGGTACCAGATGATGTTCTGGTACCTTTGAGCCTGTCCCAGAGGCACATGGGAGTGAGTGGGCGATCCGGGGAGAACTTTGATCCCAAAGCTGGCCTCTGGGTTTGGTAAGGGTGGGAGGCTGCATGAAAATAACTGAGGGGCTGCTGAGGTGGCAGATACAGCAGCAGAGATGATGCGATGTGATCAAAATGTACGGGATAACGGTTTTTCTCTGCTGGATCTTTTAAATTAATTTTTTAAAAATTCTGGAAATTTTGAAACATACCAAAGAAGGTGAAATAAAATAATCAGCTCCCAAACATCCATCACCCATTTTCAGTAATTATTTACTCATGCTTTTCACACCCCCACCAACTTCCCCTTCCTGTATTATTTTTGAAGCAAATTCAAGACATTGTATCATTTCATCTATAAATTTGGTTTGTGTCTGTAAAAAATAAAGACTCCTTTAAAAAACTATAACCATAATCCCATTAGCACACCTAAAATTAATTAATAATTAATTCCTTCATATAATCAAAGAGCCAGTGTTTAAATTTTCAGTTGTCTCATAAATAAATTTTTTTAAATAGTTTCTTTGATCCAGGTTCAAATAAAGTCCCACAATTTGATTGGTGGATAAGTTTATGAAGTCTTTCTTTCTCTCTTCTCTGGTGGCGCAGTGGTTGAGAATCCGCCTGCCAATGCAGGGGACATGGGTTTGAGCCCTGGTCCGGGAAGATCCCACATGCCGCGGAGCAACTAAGCCCGTGCCCCACAACTACTGAGCCTGCGCTCTAGAGCCCGTGCTCTAGAGCCCGCGAGCCACAACTACTGAAGCCCGTGTACCTAGAGCCCTTGCTCCATAGCAAGAGAAGCCACTGCAATGAGAAGCCTGTGCACTGCAAGGAAGAGTAGCCCCCGCTCGCCGCAACTGGAGAAAGCCCATGTGCAGCAACAAAGACCCAACACAGCCAAAAATAAATAAATAAAATAAAATAAACTGTTTATTTTGGAATCATTGTAGATTTACAGAAAAGTTTCAAACACAGCATAGAGAATTCCTGTGAATCCTTCACCCAAATTCCCCTAATGTTAACATCTTACATATTGATGGTATATTTGTCAAAACTAAGAGATTAACTCTGGGACATTACTATTAACGAATTTACAGGCTTTATTCAGATTTCACCAGTTTTTCCCTTAATGCCCCTTTTCTGTTCCAGAATCCAGTTCAGGACACCACAATACTCTTAGTCATTGTGTCCTTACACTTCTCCGATTTGTGACAGTTGCTCAGTCTTGTTTGGACAGCTACTAGGCTACACTGGTGATGATTAAAATCTTTGGGTTGACATTGGCTCCAGCTGACCGGACTCCGTAAGTTTTCACATGGCAGGATGGATGCTAGCACAAGTGAACAAAGAAATAACAATCTTCTCCTTCTTGAACACAGTGCATTACATTTTACCATGTGTCTTTGCCTGTGTTACTTAACATCATTGTTGAAATACTTGAAGGTAAAGTGTGAAGTATTGTCTTTCCCCGGATAAGGAAAGTGAGAAGGCTGAGAGAGGTCCTGTGACTTGGTCAGATGGCTGGTTATGGATGAAAATGAGACTAGAAAACAGGTGTTCTTCCCCTTTGTGCTTTTGTCAGATAGATTCAGGCAAATGCCTTCCAGGATTAACCTTTGAGGACTTTTTGCTTTGGTACCAAACATCTCAGGATGAATGATTAAAATTAAAATTTAAAGTTATAGCCCCAAGTTTCTCATAGTGAACAGTCCAAATGTTGGTTTAAAGCACCAGATTTGTGCTCTAAATCCAGTTGAATGTTGCTATATTGATAGATATGTTTAATGTAGGCCTGGGTAGGTGGGGGAATACACCCCATTCGGCCTTGACTAATGAAGTTCAGGCAGCAGCTCTGATCCTTCCAGCGCAGGGTCATGGTCAAGAAGACCAACAGCCGACAATGCTATTGGAGGTGCTCCTAGGTTCTGAGCTTCCCGAGGGCAGGGTCACCCTTGGAGCCCACATAGCTCAGCTTCATGGGAACAGAATGATACTTCTGCTCCATCATTAACATGAAAGGAATAATTGCAAAGCTTAGAACACAAGGGGATGGTGAGATAGAGGAGTGATTAACCCATGCCCTCCCAGGAAAAGAAAGCCAGCACTTAAACACATCTTAACATCTCAGATATAATTTCTATCTCTGGTAATGATGATGCTGACACCAGAGTACTTTTGGAATGGGGTCCCCTTGTTAACAGAGGAGCGAGTATAAAGTGGGTGAAAAACTCAGCCTAATGAAAGTGACTTTAATAGCCCTTTAGTTTCACAAGTAGGATTCTGTGGCTCTTTTGTCTTGCTTGGTCCATTGGCAGTGAGTTTAATGATGCTTCACACTGAGTGTGCCTCAACCGTGGTGAGGTATTTCAGCAAAACTCTAGTTGGGATTCTGGATTCTTGGACCATTAATAATTTGAAGGGTGGCAATAAAAGGGGAGGAACTCCAGTCTCAGCAAGGGTTTTCAAAAGGCGGTGTAATAATGAGGCGTGTGGGGCTTCCCTGGTGGCGCAGTGGTTGAGAGTCCGCCTGCCGATGCAGGGGACACGGGTTCGTGCCCCGGTCCGGGAGGATCCCACATGCCGTGGAGCGGCTGGGCCCGTGAGCCATGGCCGCTGAGCCTGCGCATCCGGAGCCTGTGCTCTGCAACGGGAGAGGCCACAGCAGTGAGAGGCCCGCGTACCGCAAAAAAAAAAATAATAATGATGAGGCGTGTGGAGCCCTGGGTGGTAGGGCCTCCGGACTCCTGCTCTGCCCCAGCTGGCTCTGTGTCCTTGATCTTACACTTAACCTTGCTTTCTGGGTGCCAGTGGAATGTGCAGATAAAACTCTCCCTGACCTGCCTAAGAGGTATGTTATGAGAAACAGCTGATTGGGAGTATAAAATGTTTGGGGAAGTCTGAAAGGAAGAAAAGAAGGGAAAAAAAATTACATTTTGGAAACAGAAATTGCTTAATAACAAGCAGTGACGGAATGCCTACACATTGGAGTTTTGTAATCAGAATGAAGATTTATTTGGCATTTTGGATTTGTTTTTTCAGTAAGCAGAGGCTATTTGGGGGAGTTGAGAGAAAGGAGAAAAGGGAAAGAAAGTTTAAGTGCCAGCAATAATCTAGGTATATAATCTACCAAAAATTCTACTGATTGACAACTCTTTCTACTTATATAAGAAAGATCTTCTGATTATGATTATTCACACCATGTCTGTTTTCCACATTGTTTCATAATCTGAGGTTCCTTTTCCTACCCCATGCTCCTAGCAATTGTCTAAAGCTAGAAAAGCAAAATCGTTTCAAATGTTGGCCCTCTGTGGCCTTAGAACAATGGCTGACCTAATTTTTTCCATAAGTCCTGTTACTGAGCTTGGGTGTCTCACCTTTTTAGCCTTCTAAACACTGGCTTATCTTGGGGACCTTATGAAACCCTGTGCCTAAGAATAACCTGGTGGTTTAAAAACAAATAGCCTAAGCCCTGTGTGAGCCTCCCATGAAGGGCATTTCTAATTCCCTCTTAAAAGCCTGAGCTTGGATCAGAGTTGGTAGTATTATTTGGGGGTCACCTGCTGATTCTAGTTTCCCCTCCACCCGCCTTGTCAAGGTCTTGCTTCCTCTGACTTTTCTCCCAGTTCCAGGATATGCCTGGGTCATGGTGAGATGTGGACACTGGTGAATGTGGCCAGAGGATGCGGCTCTCCCTTCAGATCCAGGGACTGAAGGCTCCTGGCTGGATGAGGAGAAT
The DNA here is from genome assembly GCF_949987515.2 of Delphinus delphis. Lineage (NCBI taxonomy): Eukaryota > Metazoa > Chordata > Mammalia > Artiodactyla > Delphinidae > Delphinus > Delphinus delphis. Next base: position 58,747,942 of record NC_082694.2, on the reverse strand, counting down.
AATTAACCTCACAGCAGCTGCGAGGCCAAAGCTGTTCCTACCTCTCATAGACCAAATCCAGATCTTGCTGGGCTCAGGGGTTAATACATCGGCAGTGTCTTAACCACTGACCCCCCTCAGGGTTCCTTGTTCTACTGCTCTTGCGTTAGATGTCTCTGACTAGCCCTGGCTTGTCCCACTCGGGGGACAATCCGAGGATTGGAGAAACTTACTTGGTCATAATTTTGCCACTAGATAAAGGCCTGTGTCTGCTTCCATCTGTCACCTTAGCAGGTATCTTTGTTCCTATTCCTCCACAGGGCTCATGCCCACTCACAGGGCACTTTCCCTGGGTGGTTCAACTTTCTAGAAGATTCAATGGTGTCATCTTATTCCCATCTTGAGCAGGTCTTAAAAATTCCCTCTGGGTTACACATTTGCTAAGGGAGTGGCCTGGAGTGAGAAGAGAGACCTGGGCTAAGGGTCAGGAGACGGGTGTTCTAGGCCCAGCTCTGCCACCTGCTTCATGACCTTTACATTAGGAAATGCCCTTTACATTCTGAGGATATTACTGTTCTTGCTTGTACACTGAGGCGATTAGACTAAGACGATCTCTAAAAGCCTATGCTGTAATACATATAAAATAGATTTGGTATAAAAGGTTCACAGTTTGTAGCATTCTGGTCGTATGCTCTATATTTATGTGTATAAGTGCCAATAGATCAGAGGGGAAAAAATAAATTGGTAAAAGAAACAACTATTCTCACCTCTTTTAAAGCATGGAAGTCAATTATTTTTAATGGAGTTTTGCCTCCTCAGTAGAAAATAAGGAAGACAGACTCTTCCGGTATTGGGTTCAGGTTTCTGAAGACCACCAGTGGCCATTTTATCACCTATAAGTGATAGTAAGACTAAAACTTGTATGTTCTAACCATGGTAATTTGTAAGCTATTGGCTATTATTCACTAATAGTGGTGATTTACCAAAATCCTTTCTTTCTGAAAATTAGTTATGGAAAGCTGTTATTTACTTATGAGTTTAAGATAGAAAAAGAGATGGAAATACTGCCTTAAACCAGACGGAGTGTGGGCAGATGCTGGCCAAGATTTCCTTCCTTTCGTGGTTCCTTGGAGGCTAAAGCATCCAGCCTCTGGGGCAAAAGCAGGCGATTGTGTTAAATCATGCAAAACACAGTGGCAGTTGGGTGAGGCACACAAAATGGATTGAAAGCAGAGAACTACTTGTTTGTCAGTACGGATTCCAGACCTGAAGGCTGCAGAGAGAAAGAATAAGGATTAACTCTTATAATATGCTACCCGCTTTGAAAGAGAAATTTTTGCAAAAAGCACAGCACACACATTTCAGCTTTTTACAATTTTCCAATTAGTATTAACTCATTCATTAGTACAACATGAGTCAGTTTGGAATTTTCAGACCAACAATTGTGCAGTTGCATGAGGATTTTTATAAATGTCCTGTAATCCCACCAGAATGTCCCAGATTACTGTCTCCTTTGCTTTAATTAGAAAACAGGATTGCAAGTCAGAGCAGGGATATAAAATTGACTTTGTCTCTCTTACTAATTTTGTCACCTAGAACAAGTCACTTAGTCTGTTTGGACCTCAGTTGCAGTAACTCCACTGTTATAAATTTACATCTGTAAAAATGTCAACACTATAACAGTAAGTGGGGAAAACAGAAAATCTATGATTTATTTATGCATTAGTCAGCTTCGCTACAGAAACAATGACCCCCAAATCTCGGTGGCTCATAATACTAATTCATTTCTCTTTCACATTGTTAATGGCTACAGTCAGCTGCATTTCAGCTCCTTGGTCCTGTTCTGGGACCTAAACTGAAGAAGCAGTCTCCTACCCACAGCAGAGGGAAAGAGCAGGACAGCTCACAGAAAAACACACTGGCTCTAACACTTCTGCTCAGTTGTGGCGTATATTGCATGCACTCACAGACCATTGACCAAGGAAGCAACATGATGGGGTTGATGGTGGGGGAGGGATATATATTCTCTCCAAAGGCACTGCAAGTCATTTTGCAACTGATTAATTGCCTACAGGAATTATTTCTCCTACAGGAAATGGGAGTAAATAGTTGGGGACAATAATATATCACAATATATTTATCTGTAAATATAGATATGCATAGAAAAAGTCTGACATGTTATTGATTAAAATATTCTTAGGCCAGGAGAATTGAAAACGTATCTTGTACATGAATGTTCATAGCAGCATGATTCATCATAGCCCTAAAGTGGAAACAACCCAAATATTCACCAATGAAGGATGAGTGGTTTAAAAAAATGTAGTCTATCTGTAAAATGGAAAGTTGTTCAGGCATAAAAAAGAATGAAGTACTTTTACCTGCTACAACAGGGATGAACCTTGAAAACATTATGCTAAACGAAGGAATCCAGTCACAACAGATCACATATTGTATGATCTCATTTAAACGCAATGTCCAGAATAGGGAAATTCAGAGAGACAGAAAATAGGTTATTGGTTGCAAGGGACTGGGGTTTGGGTACAGGGGATAGAAAGTGACAGCTAATAGGTACAGAGGTTTCTTTGGCATGCTGAAAAACTTCTGGAGCTAGATACGGGTGATGATTGCCCAATCTTGTGAATATACTGAAAACCTCTTAATTGTTCACTTTAAAAGGATAAATTTTATAGTGTGTGAACTATATCTCAATTTAAAAAAATTGACAGAAGTTATTGGATGGTGAGATTGTAGATAATTTTCATTTCTTTGTGTACACAGTCTTATACTGCTTGATTATTTTTTTAAATGAGCAAGTACTATTTTTATATGGAGAGAAAAATAATGGGGATATTCTAATGGGGGAAAACACGAAAATATCAGTTGCACAAAATAACGTTACCTTGAACTTTCCATATGATGCAATTCGTGCATCCTAATCTCCAGTACTTTGCAAGTTGAAAATTAGAACCTCCATTGAGTTAAGTACTTAAGAAAAAATTCATCACCTTTCTTTATAATTAACATGCAATAGCAAAGATGGAACTGTCTAAAATCAGGGAAAAGTGAAAATGGGGTTAATAAGGGGTATTCATAGTCAACGCCAATCTCAGGGAGAGAAATGGTTTCCCAGAGTCAGTCGGGAGCACAGTAATCTACATCTTCCTGTTTCTACACATGGGAAAAAATCAAAACCGCAGCTTCATCTCTTGGATCTACCATCAGAAAAATTACAAGCTTAATTAGGTTTTTTGGTTCAAGGACTCATTTTGCTTTTTTTTTTTTGCGGTACGCGGGCCTCTCACTGCTGTGGCCTCTCCCGTCGCGGAGCACAGGCTCCGGACACGCAGGCTCAGTGGCCATGGCGCACGGGCCCAGCTGCTCCGGGCCGCGGCATGTGGGATCTTCCTGGATCAGGGCACGAACCCGTTTCCCCTGCATCGACAGGCGGACTCTCAACCACTGTGCCACCACGGAAGCCCTGCTTTTTTTTTTTTTTTAACATCTTTACTGGAGTATAATTGCTTTACAATGTTGTGTTAGTTTCTACTGTATAACAAGGTGAATCAGCTATACATATACATATATCCCCATAACTCCTCCCTCTTGCATCTTCCTCCCACCCTCCCTATCCCACCCCTCTGGTTGGTCACAAAGCCCCGAGCTGATCTCCCTGTGCTACGCGGCTACTTCCCACTATCTATCTATTTTATATTTGGTAGTGTATATATGTCCATGCCACTCTCTCATTTCATCCCAGCTTACCCTTCCCCCTCCCCGTGTCCTCAAGTCCATCCTCTACGTCAGCATCTTTATTCCTGTCCTGCCCCTAGGTCCTTCAGAACCTATTCTTTTTTTTTTTTTTTAAGATTCCATATATATGTGTTAGCATACAGTATTTGTTTATCTCTTTCTGACATACTTCACTCTGTATGACAGACTCTAGGTCCATCCACCTCACTACAAATAGTTCAGTTTCGTTTCTTTTAATGGCTGAGTAATATTCCATTGTATATATGGACCACATCTTCTTATCCATTCATCTGTCGATGGACACTTAGGTTGCTTCCATGTCCTGGCTATTGTAAATAGAGCTGCAATGAACATTGTGGTACATGACTCTTTTTGAATTATGGTTTTCTCAGGGTATATGCCCAGTAGTGGGATTGCTGGGTCATATGGTAGTTTTATTTTCAGGTATTTTGAGGAACCTCCATACTGTTCTCCATAGTGGCTGTATCAGTTTACATTCCCACCAACAGTGCAAGAGTGTTCCCTTTTCTCGACACCCTCTCCAGCATTTATTGTTTGTAGATTTTTTGATGATGGCCATTCTGACCGGTGTGAGGTGATATCTCATCGTAGTTTTGATTTGCATTTCTCTAATAATTAGTGATGTTGAACATCCTTTCATGTGTTTGTTGGCAATCTGTATATCTTCTTTGAAGAAATGTCTATTTAGGTCTTCTGCCCATTTTTGGATTGGGTTGGTTTTTTTCTTAATATTGAGCTACATGAGCTGCTTGTAAATATGGAGATTAATCCTTTGTCAGTCGCTTCATTTGAAAATATTTTCTCCCATCCTGAGGGTTGTCTTTTCATCTTGTTTATGGTTTCCTTTGCTGTGCAGAAGCTTTTAAGTTTCATCAGGTCCCATTTGTTTATTTTTGTTTTTATTTCCACTTCTCTAGGAGGTGGGTCAAAAAGGATCTTGCTGTGATTTATGTCATAGAGTGTTCTGCCTATGTTTTCCTCTAAGAATTTGATAGTGTCTGGCCTTACATTTAGGTCTTTAATCCATTTTGAGTTTATTTTTGTGTATGGTGTTAGGGAGTGTTCTAATTTCATTCTTTTACATGTAGCTGCCCAGTTTTCCCAGCACCACTTATTGAAGAGACTGTCTTTTCTCCATTTTATACTCTTGCCTCCTTTATCAAAGATAAGGTGACCATAAGTGTGTGGGTTTATCTCTGAGCTTTCTATCCTGTTCCATTGATCTATATTTCTGGTTTTGTGCCAGTACCATACTCTCTTGATTACTGTAGCTTTGTAGTATAGTCTGAAGTCTGAGAGCCTGCTTACTCCAGCTCCGTTTTCCTTTCTCAAGATTGCTTTGGCTATTCAGGGTCTTTTGTGTTTCCATACACATTGTGAAATTTTTTGTTCTAGTTCTGTGAAAAATGCCATTGATAGTTTGATAGGGTTTCCATTGAATCTGTAGATTGCTTTGGGTAGTAGAGTCATTTTCACAATGTTGATTCTTCCAATCCAAGAACATTGTATATCTCTCCGTCTGTTTGTATCATCTTTAATTTCTTTCATCGGTGTCTTATAGCTTTCTGCATACAGGTCTTTTGTCTCCTTAGGTAGATTTATTCCTAGGTATTTTATTCTTTTTGTTGCAGAGTTAAATGGGAGTGTTTCCTTAATTTCTCTTTCAGATTTTTCATCATTAGTATATAGGAACACAAGAGATTTCTGTGCATTAATTTTGTAACCTCCTACTTTACCAAATTCATTGATTAGCTCTAGTAGTTATCTGGTAGCATCTTTAGGATTCTCTATGTATAGTATCATGTCATCTGCAAACAGTGACAGTTTTACTTCTTCTTCTCCAATTTGGATTCCTTTTATTACTTTTTCTTCTCTGATTGCTGTGGCTAAAACTTCCAAAACTATGTTGAATAATAGTTGTGAGAGTGGACAACATTGTCTTGTTCCTGATCTTAGTGGAAATGGTTTCAGTTTTTCACCATTGAGAACGATGTTGGCTGTGGGTTTGTCATATATGGCCTTTATTATATTGAGGTAAATCCCCTCTATGCCTACTTTCTGGAGGGTTTTGATCATAAATGGGTGTTGAATTTTGTTGAAAGCTTTTTCTGCATCTATTGAGATGATCATATGCTTTCTCTCCTTCAATTTGTTAATGTGGTGTATCACATTGATTGATTTGTGTATGTTGAAGAATCCTTGCATTCCTAGGATAAACCTCACTTGATCATGTATATTATCCTTTTAATGTGCTGTTGGATTCTGTTTGCTAGTATTTTGTTGAGGATTTTTGCATCTACGTTTATCAGTGATATTGGCCTGTAGTTTTCTTTATTTGTGGCATCTTGTCTGGTTTGAGTATCAGGGTGATGGTGGCCTCATAGAGAGTTAGGGAGTATTCCTCCCTCTGCTATATTTTGGAAGAGTTTGAGAAGGATAGGTGTTAGCTCTTCTGTAAATGTTTGATAGAATTTGCCTGTGAAGCCTTTTGGTCCTCGGCTTTTGTTTGTTGGAAGATTTTTAATCACAGTTTCACTTTCAGTGCTTGTGATTGGTCTGTTCATATTTTCTATCTCTTCCTGGTTCAGTCTCAGAAGGATGTGCTTTTCTAAGGATTTGTCCATTTCTTCCAGGTTGTCCATTTTATTGGCATAGAGTTGCTTGTAGTGATCTCTCATGATCCTTTGTATTTCTGCAGTGTCAGTTGTTACTTCTCCTTTTCATTTGTGATTCTATTGATCTGAGTCTTCTCCCTTTCTTTTCTTGATGAGTCTGGCTAATGCTTTATCACTTTTGTTTATCTTCTCAAAGAACCAGCTTTTAGTTTTATTGATCTTTGCTATCGTTTCCTTCATTTCTTTTTCATTTATTTCTGATCTGATCTTTATGATTTCTTTCCTTCTGCTAACTTTAGGGTTTTTTTGTTCTTTTTTCTCTAATTGCTTTAGGTGTAAGTTTAGGTTGTTTATTTCAGATGTTGCTTGTTTCTTGAGGTAGGATTCTATTGCTATAAACTTCTCTCTTAGAACTGCTTCTGCTGCATCCCATAGGTTTTGGGTCTTCGTGTCTCCATTGTCATTTGTTTCTAGGTATTTTTTAATTTCCTCTTTGATTTCTTCAGTAATTTCTTGGTTATTTAGTAATGTATTTTTTAGCCTCCATGTGTTTGTATTTTTTACAGATTTTTTTCCTGTAATTGATACCTTGTCTAACAGTGTTGTGGTCAGAAAAGATACTTGATATGATTTCAGTTTTCTTAAATTTACCAAGGCTTGATTTGTGACCCAAGATATGATCTATCCTGCAGAATGTTCCATGAGCACTTGAGAAGAAAGTGTAATATGCTGTTTTTAGATGGAATGTCCTATAAATATCAATTAAGACCATCTTGTTTAATGTATCATTTAAAGCTTGTGTTTCCTTATTTATTTTCATTTTGGCTGATCTGTCCATTGGTGAAAGTGGGGTGTTAAAGTCCCCTACTATGATTGTGTTACTGTTGATTTCCCCTTTTATGGCTGTTAGCATTTGCCTTATGTATTGAGGTGCTCCTATGTTGGGTGCATAAATGTTTACAATTGTTATATCTTCTTTTTGGATTGATCCCTTGATCATTATGTAGTGTCCTTCTTTGTCTCTTGTAGTAGTGTTTATTTTAAAGTCTATTTTGTGTGATATGAGAATTGCTACTCCAGTTTTCTTTTGCTTTCCATTTGCATGGAATATCTTTTTCCATCCCCTCACTTTCAGTCTGTATGTGTCTCTAGGTCTGAACTGGGTCTCTTGTAGACAGCATATGTATGGGTCTTGTTTTTGTATTCATTTAGCCAGTCTATGTCTTTTGGTTAGAGCATTTAATCCATTTACATTTAAAGTACTTTTCAGGGCTTCCCTGGTGGCGCAGTGGTTGAGAGTCCGCCTGCCGATGCAGGGGACACAGGTTCGTGCCCCGGTCTGGGAAGATCCCACATGCCGTGAAGCGGCTGGGCCCATGAGCCATGGCCACTAAGTCTGCATGTCCGGAGCCTGTGCTCCGCAACGGGAGAGGCCACAACAGTGAGAGGTCTGCATACCGCAAAAACAAATAAATAAAAATAAATAAAAATAAAGTAGTTATCAATATGTGTGTTCCTGTTACCATTTTCTTAATTGTTTTTTGTTTCTTATTGTAAGTCTTTTCCTTCTCTTGTGTTTCCTGCCTAGAGAAGTTCCTTTAGCATTTGTTGTAGAGCTGGTTTGGTGGTGCTGAATTCTCTTAGCTTTTACTTATCTGTAAAAGTTTTAATTTCTCCGTTGAATCTGAATGAGATCATTGCTGGGTAGAGTAATCTTGCTTGTAGCTATTTCCCTTTCATCACTTTAAATATGTCCTGCCAGTCTCTTCTGGCTTGCAGAGTTCTGCTGAAAGATCGGCTGTTAACCTTATGGGGATTCCCTTGTATGTAAATTGTTGCTTTTCCATTGCTGCTTTTAATATTTTTCTTTGTATTTAATTTTTGATAGTTTGATTAGTATGTGTCTTGATGTGTTTTCCCTGGATTTTTCCTGTATGGGACTCTCTGTGCTTCCTGGACTTGACTGACTATTTCCTTTCCCATATTAGGGAAGTTTTCAACTATAATCTCTTCAAATATTTTCTCAGTCCCTTTTTTTTTTTTTCCTTTCTTCTTCTGGGACCCCTATAATTCGAATGTTGCTGTGTTTAGTGTTGTCCCAGAGGTCTCTGAGACTGTCCTCAATTCTTTTCATTCTTTTTTCTTTATTCTGCTCTGCGGTAGTCATTTCCACTATTTTATCTTCCAGGTCACTTATCCTTTCTTCTGCCTCAGTTATTCTGCTATTGATTCCTTCTCGAGTGTTTTTAATTTCATTTATTGTGCTGTTCATCATTGTTTGTTTGCTCTTTAGTTCTTCTAGGTCCTTGTTAAAAGTTTCTTGTATGTTCTCCATTCTATTTCCAAGATTTTGGATCATCTTTACTATCATTACTCTGAATTCTTTTTCAGGTAGACTGCCTATTTCCTCTTCATTTGTTTGGTCTGGTGGGTTTTTACCTTGCTCTTTCATCTGCTGTGTATTTCTCTGTCTTCTCATTTTGCTTATCTTACTGTGTCTGGGGTCTCCATTTTGCAGGCTGCAGGTTCGTAGTTCCCGTTGTTTTTGGTGTCTGCTTCCAGTGGCTAAGGTTGGTTCAGTGGGTTGTGTACACTTCCTGGTGGAGGGTACTAGTGCCTGTGTTCTGCTGGGTGGGGATGGATCTTGTCTTTCTAGTGGGCAGGACCACCTCTGGTTGTGTTTTTTGGGGTGTCTTTGAACTTATTATGATTTTAGCCAGGCTCTCTGCTAATGTGTGGGTTTGTGTTCCTGTCTTGCTAGTTGTTTTGCATAGGGTGTCAAGCACTGTAGCTTGCTGGTCATTGAGTGGAGCTGGGTCTTAGCATTGAGATGGAGATCTCTGGGAGAGCTTTCACCGTTTGATATTACATGGGGCCGGGAGGTCTCTGGTCATCCAGTGTCCTGAACTCTGCTCTCCCTCCTCCGAGGCTCAGGCCTGACACTCAGCCAGAGCACCAAGACCCTGTCAGCCACACGGCTCAGAAGAAAAGGGAGAAAAAAAAAAGAAAGAAAGGAAGGAAGGACGGAAGGAAAGAAAAGAAAGTTATTAAAATAGAAAAAAAATATTTAAATTAAAAAAATAAAAAAGTAATATAAAAAGAGAGAGAGAGAAAGAAGAGAGCAACCAAGTCAAAAAACAAATCCACCCATGATAACAAGTGCTAAAAACTATACTAAAAAAACCAAGAAAAACAAACAAACAAAATGGACAGTCAGAACCCTAGGACAAATGGCAAAAGCAAAGCTGTACAGACAACATCACACAAAGAATCATACACATACACACTCACAAAAAGAGAAAAAGGAGAAAAAAATATATATATATATATCTAAAAATTAAAACTGGAAGAGAGCAACCACATCAATAAACAAATCTACCAATGATAATAAGCTCTAGATACTAAACTAAGATAAACATAAAACCAGAAACAAATTAGATACAGAAAGCAAACCCCATGTCTACAGTTGCTCCCAAACTCCACCTCCTCAATTTTTGGATGGTTCATTGTCTACTCATGTATTCCACAGATGCAGGGTACATCTAGTTGATTGTGGAGATTTAATCCGCTGCTCTTGAGGCTGCCGGGAGAGATTTCCCTTTCTCTTCTTTGTTTGCACAGCTCCTGGGGATCAGCTTTGGATTTGGCCCCGCCTCTGCGTGTAGGTCCCCTGAGGGCGTCTTTTCCCCACCCAGATAGGATGGGGTTAAAGGAGAGGCTGATTAGGGGGCTTTGGCTCACTCAGGCCGGGGGGAGGGAGGGGTCCGAATGCGGGGCGAGCCTGCGGCGGCAGAGGCCGACGTGACGTTGCACTAGTCTGAGACGCTCCATGTGTTATCCTGGGGAACTTGTCCCCGGATCATGGGACCCTGGCAGTGGCGGGCTGCACAGGCTCCCGGGAGGGGAGGTGTGGATAGTGACCTGTGCTCGCACACAGGCTTCTTGGTGGCTGCAGCAGCAGCCTTAGCGTTTCATGCCCATCTCTGGTGTCTGTGCTGATAGCTGCGGCTCATGCCTGTCTCTGGAGCTCGTTTAGACGGTGCTCTGGATCACCTCTCCTCTCGCACCCCGAAGCAATAGTCTCTTGCCTCTTCGGCAGCTCCAGACTTTTTCCCGGACTCCCTCCTGGCTAGCTGTGGCGCAGTAGCCCCCTTCAGGCTGTGTTCATGCCCCAACCCCAGTCCTCTCCCTGCGCTCCCACCAAAGCCCGAGCCTCACCTCCCAGCCCCGCCCGCCCCAGCGGGTGAGCAGACAAGCCTTTCGGGCTGGTGAGTGCTGGTCGGCACCGATCCTCTGTGTGGGAATCTCTCTGCTTTGCCCTCCGCACCCCTGTTGCTGCGCTCTCCTCTGTGGCTCCGAAGCTTCCCCCCCCCCCCGCGCCCACCCCCCGTTTCCCCCAGTGAAGGGGTTTCCTAGTGTGTGGAAACTTTTCCTCCTTCACAGCTCCCTCCCACTGGTGCAGGTCCCGTCCGTATTCTTTTGTCTCTGTTTTTCCTGTTTTCTTTTGCCCTACCCAGGTATGTGGGGAGTTTCTTGCCTTTTGGGAAGTCTGAGCTGCCAGCGTTCAGTAGGTGTTCTGCAGGAGTTGTTCCACATGTAGATATAATTTTGATGTATTTGTGGGGAGGAAGTGATCTCCACATCTTACTCCTCCGCCATCTTGTAGGTGCCCCCTCAATTTACTTTCGAGTGAACCTGACTGCTAACATCCTAGTCAGGAAACAGTTTTTTCAGGAAAGAGGTGTGGGAATTAGGGGATTCAAGAGAAGTGAGCTGGAGACCCAGTCCAGGGTGTTCAAGCTGACGTCAGAATGTGGGATGTCTTTCAGCAGGGGAGGGGCTGTCGAGTCTGAGAGAATGAGCCACGTTCAGAGTGGAGATTTAGACCAAGCTAAGCCTGCAGATGGACTCAAGCATCTCCCTGACGCACTCAACAGGAATTTTCCGAGGACCCAGCAAGTGCCATTGACCGCTCTGTATCCAAGGTTGACTGGAGAATCAGTAGCTAGTGTCCCTTTCATAGTCTGAACTTAATGTTAAAGGAGGTGAGTGAACAATATTCCAAGAGTCACAAAATTCCAACAGGCCAGCAGGCATGAAATGTGTCCTAATGAGCAGGCAAGGCTTCTGCCTGCGAGGGATTTATAGTAAAATACAGCAGACGAGAGAGACTCACATGTAATCAGCAGAAAACTAGTGCTTGGAAGAGTTGTACTTATGTGTAGGTGTGTATAAGCTCCTATTTCTAGAAAGGCCATGTCTTAGGTTCTTTACAAATAGTGCACCATAAATGGAATTGTCCCAAACATTGCTGTTAGTCACAGTTTTGATCTGAAAGGTCAAAAAGAACTGGAAAAAAAACCCAAACAAACAAACAAAAAGAAACTGTGACTTACCAGAATTTTGTTAAATGTTCTTTGGCCAGGAGCAGTCATACATGACGCAGTGGTGTAGCTTATTACTCATGATTCATTATTTGAAGAAGAAAAGGGCAAAGAAGTTGTTCTCTCTTAAAACTCTGGCAAGAAAATACAAGGTCTTGCCATGCCCTTCCTAAAACAACTTCCTGAAGAACAGAACCCAAACCACTAACAGCACAGCACCTCAGACCATTTTCGCCCAGCGTTTCCGATAATATTATGCTAATTCTAATCTGCAACACAGATTACATTAGCAAGGTGTAACAAGAAGCAATCAGTGTTTATAAAGTAGGTTTTCTCCTTAGCCCTGCCTGGCACTGTACCCCAGAGGTGGCAGGAACCTCTGGGTCTCACACCAGAGATGGCAGGCAGGGACTTAATATGGTGCCTGATTGCTGAAGTTCTGCTAACGAGCCCTGATACTAATCTGTACAGAATCTGTGTCTCGTATATAAGGTACAGGTATTTGGAGTTTTCTGCTAATCTGGGAAAGAGAGGCCTCCAGAGCTGGGAGAGTGCATGCTGGTTTTATTCAAGCATGTTGAACTGTGTCCAGCATATAGTAGGCTTTCAATAAATATATGTTTTTAAGTGATGAATGAATAAATGAAATACTACTAGGGCACAGATGCAGGTATATGTGTGTGTGTATATATACAGGTATACACACTCATACATATATAAACATATATAATTCATACATACGTATACATAGGAGTTGGCTCACACGCTTATGGAGACTGAGGAGTCCAGACCCAGGAGAGCCAATGGTATAGTTCCAATTCAAGTCTGAAGGCCCTGAGAAGCAGAAGAGCTGATGGTATAAGTAAATTCCAGTCCAAGTTCGAGTCTGAAGGCAAGAGAAGATCAATGTCCCAGTTCAAAGGCAGTCAGGCAGAGAGAGGAAATTTGTTCTTACTCATCCTTTTATTCTATGCAGGCCTTCAATTGATTAGATGAGGCCCACCCACACTGGGGAGGACAATCTGCTTTACTCAATCTACAAATTCAAATGTGAATCTCATCGGGAAACATCCTCAGAGACACACCCAGAAATAATGTTTCAACATATATCAGGGGCACCCTGTGGTCCAGGCAAGTTGACACATATATATTCTCCAAATCCCTTACCCATCCTACTCCCATTTTAGGACAAGTTGCATGAACCAAGCACCTTTTCTGTGACTTTTGTGACTGTGACTTTTGTAAGGAATGAATGCATTTGTGAGGCTAAAGTGGACGGTTTAGATCAAAATTTTCTGGGCACGGAGCTAACTGGCACAAAGTAGATTGGTGATTTCTGACAGCATTCAGTGCCAACCGGATACACTTGATTAGTTGGTACTGTGCTCCCTTAATCATCAACCACACTGTAATACTAGGATAATCAAACCAATGTCAGAGTGTGGGATGCACAGAGGACAGGTAAAGGGCAGAGTCTGAGCAGGTGGGCTAGATCAGAGAGCAGAGAGGTGGGCTAAGCAGAGGCTGCAGTTAATAGGAAACATCTCAGCTAAGAGTTTTCAACTGGAATCACCTGAGGCGCTTTAAAATCTGCCCAAGCCTTCCTCCAGACCAATTAAACCTCTTGGGATGTGGGAGATGGTGGCACCAAAGTGCAAGTGTTTTTAAATGTTCCTCAAATGCTTCTAAAGTGCAGCCTGGATGGAGAGTCCCTGTTCTGGGGTCCCTGTTCAATCAGTTCTTTACTAGAAGAGAGTGAGGTGGATCCTTTGTGAAAACCAATTCAGTGGAGAATAGTGGTTCCCAAACATGACTGCACATAGGAATCACCTGGGGAAGCTTCAAAACCCGCCTATGCCTGGGATCCACCCCCAGAGGCTGTGATTGAATGGGTCTGGGGTATAGCCTGGGCTTTGGAATTTTAAAGAGATCCCCCAGAAATGCACAATCTCTAGCCCCACTCCAGATCTTACAATCAGAATTTGCATATAAATTTTTAAAAATTGTGGTAAAATACAGTTATCCCTCAGTATCTGAAAGGGATTGGTTCCAGGAACCCTGCTGATACCAAAATCTGCAGAGGCTCAAGTCCCTTACATAAAATGGTGCAGTATTTGCATATAACCTACACACACCCTCCAGTATACTTTAAATCGTCTCTAGATTACTTATAATACCTAATACAATGTAAGTGCTATGTAAATAGTTGTTGGTGAGTGGCATATTCAAGCTTTGCTTTTTGGAACTTTCTGGAATTTTTTCCCAAATATTTTCAATCCACCTTTGGTTGAATCTGTGGATATGGAATCCATGGGTATGAAGGGTCAACTGTACACATAACATAAAATTTACCATCTTAACCATTTTTAAGTGTACAGTTTAATACTGCTAAGTATATTCACATTATTGTGCAATCAATCTCCAGAATTATTTTCATTTTGCAAAACTGAAACTCTATATCTATTAAACAACAACTTCCCATTCTCCAGGCTCTGTGTGGGATGCACTCTGCAGGCCGGCAAGCTTTGTAGTTGCCCAGCCTTGAAACTAAAGAAAGAGCCGGGAGACAGCAACAGAGGCATCCATGATTTATTGGACAGGGCATCTTACACGTCCAAAACAAGGGTCCTGGAGCGACACCTCATCATATATGGCAGATGGCAGGTAGAACATGGCAGCAACCTTTGTTACTTGGGGGAGGAGGCTACCATTTATAGCGGGAATTGATGTCAGGTTGGCTTATCAGTTACCAGGGAAACCAGCAGCTGAGACACGTCCCTCACGACCCCTCAGGTCAACAGTTATCACGAGGGTGGCTGTTCTGGTCTAAGGATTAGAATCATCACTAGCTGGGCAGGGGGCGAGCACGTTTCACATGAGCAGAGTGTAGGTGCTGCAGTGACTGGTCGAGCAGGGGGTGTACAAGAGAGAGCGAGAGAATAGCCGTCTTGAGTGGCCTGACCATACAACACCATTCTACTCTTCTCTATGAATTCGACTATTCCAGGTATTTCATATAAGTGAAATCATACACTGTTTGTGTTTATGCGACTGGTTTATTTCACTTAGCTTAATGCCTCAAGGTTCATCTATATTGCAGCATGTGTCAGAATTTCCTTCCTTTTTAAGGCTGAATAACGTTCCATTGTATGTATATACCACAGCTTATTTATCCGTTCATCTGTCGGTGGGCATCTGAGTTGCTTCCACTTCCTGGTTATCATGAATAGTGCTACTGTGAATATGGGCGTACAGATATCTCCTCAAGACCTTGCTTTCAGTTCTTCTGGGTGTATCCAGAAGTGGAATTGCTGGATTATAGAGCAGTTCTATTTTTAAAAGTTTCAGGAACCCCCCCCCCCGTACTGTTTTCCACAGAAGGTGCACCACTTTACATTTCCACCAACAGTGTACAAGGATTCCAGCATCTCTCTTTTCTTGCTAACACTTGTTATTTTCTGGGTTTTTTGTTTGTTTGTGTTTATTTTTGATAGTAGCTATCCTAATGGGTGTGAAGTGCAGAATCTGCATTTTAATCAGATCCGCAGGTGATTGTGTTTGGTTACAGTTTGAGAAGTTGCTCTGCCGCCCAGGCTGGTTCTCTGGCTGGCACATTGCCTCCTTACCATGCATTCTCCCATATTTGGTAGCATTGACTATGGTGTTGTGTTGTCAGTGTTCATTTGGCTTTCCAGTTTTCTACAAATGACTATTACGGCTTGGTCCTTTTCAGCCTCTGCTCTTTGCACTATTGTTCTTCGGCAGCTTTGGTGAAAAGTGCCCTCTGGGCTCATGTATAGAGGGTTTCCATCCAGGGGGAAGCTGAGTCCTGCTCCTGAGGTCCCATGTGGTCCAATCTCTGCAAGGACACAGAATAAAAAGAAACAGCCCAAATAGGCCAAAACAATGAAGAGGAAGTCCAACTTTACCTTAGAGTTGCCTAACAATTTAAAAAGGAATGAAGACCAGGACACCCGGCAGCATTTTTTTTTTTTTTTTTTTTTTTGGCGGTACGCGGGCCTCTCACTGTTGTGGCCTCTGCCGTTGCGGAGCACAGGCTTCGGACGCACAGGCTCAGCGGCCATGGCTCACGGGCCCAGCCACTCCGCGACATGTGGGATCTTCGCGGACCGGGGCACGAACCCGTGTCTCCTGCCTCGGCAGGCGGACTCTTAACCACTGCGCCACCAGGGAAGGCCTACAACTCACTTTTGAATCAGTCTAATATGGGTGCATCTGATTGGTGGAATGTGAATCACCCTAGGTATCCTGCACAAGAACTGGGAAATACAAGTTTTTATTTATTTGTTGTTGAGAAGACAGGAGCTACAGAGTGAAGAACTATCAAAATGTTAAGAAGGTGTTCAAAATATTTTTGGACATCTGAGAAGGAGCCTGGAGAATAGAAAAGGGAAGAGCAGTAGGAACTGACTTCTTGGATTGGGTGGTAGGCCCACAAGGAGTCCTTATTTATTTATTTATTTTGGCTGCACCGTGCCACTTGCAGGATCTTAGTTACCCCAGCAGGGATCGAACCCGCACCTTTGGCAGTGAAATCATGGAGTCCTAACCACTGGACCACCAGGGAATTCCCAGGATTTATTATTTTTCTAATACTTTATAATGAATACATATGTGTATTAGTCTGGCTTCTCCAGAGAAACAGACCAATAAGATCGTTCTATCTATCTATCTGTGTATCTATGTATGTATGCATCTATCTATCTATCTATCAGGAATTATCCTATGTGAATATGGAAGCTGAAAGGTCCCAAGATCTGCAGTTGGCAAGCTGGAGACCCAGGAGAGCCAATGATAGAGTTCCAGTCTGAGTCTGAAGGCTAAGCTGGAGACCCAGGAGAGCCAATGATAAGAGTTCCAGTCTGAGTCTGAAGGCTAAAGACCAATGTCCCAGCTCAAACACCATTAGGCAGAGGGTAAGAATTCTTTCTCACTCAGCCTTTTACTCTACTCAGGCCTTCAAAAGGCCCACCCACAAGGGGGAGGGCAATTGGCTTTATTCAATCCACCAATTCAAATGCTAATCTCAACCAGAAACAGCCTCGCAGACACACCCAAAAGTAATGTTTAAACCAAATATCTGGTCACTCCGTGACCCAGTCAAAATTGACACACATCAGTTTTATATATATATCAAAGAATACAATGTTCGTTATGAGATATAAAGAAGGATTTTGGGATAACTACAAGTGACTGATGGCCACTACAAAATGTAGTCCCTGTTCTTAAGGTTTTGACTGAGTTTAAGCGTGAATGCTTGGGAAAGGAGCAGTGTTTTAAGTTGCTATTAGTCATTTGTATCTTGGTTTGAAGGCAAATGAGTGGGTTGTTGCATCGAGTTTGGAGAGAGAGAGAGAATTTAATCTCGGTATTTGAGGAGTGGAAAGGTTGAGGGAACCATTAGAGGAATAAAGGAGGAAAGAATGGAAGTTTGAGGGCTCTAAGACAGACTTCTGCTATTTCACATTTTCGTTGGAACTGCGCTAATTCCTGGCACTTTTTTGAGGTAGTTTTCATTTTTATTTCTTCACCTTAAAGGATATTGGAATTTTCATGGGACTTCCCTGGTGGTCCAGTGGTTAAGACTCTGCGCTCCCAATGCAGGGGGCCCTGGTTCGATCCCTGGTCAGGGAACTAGATCCCACATGCTGCAGCTAAGACCCGGTACAGCCAAATAAATAAATAAATATTTAAAAATCAAGAAAAAATAAAGGATATTGGCATTTTCAGGTGTCAACAGATTATTTCCAATCTGTTATGTATCTCTCAGTATGCCCAGTTTTCATTTTTTCATATACATGGCAGGACTGTGCATTAACACTTGCTCTTCCAGCCTGTCTTTCTTGTTCTCGGGGTATTAGTCCACACTACTAGAAAGCGCAGGTGGGGTCATATACTTCATTATCTGCTGCTCTTTGTTTCATTCTTGGATTGGAGGAGCCAATGAGCAGAAATTGCACAAGGGAACTTTCTTCAAACCTTCAGTTTATGAATAATGCATAACTCGCCGTGACTCATCAAAAGCAATGGTAAACAAAGCCCCAACAGTTGGCCACCTCCTCAGCAATCCACAGACAGTGGTCCCACCCCTGGGAAACTGTGAACGGCAATATTTGAAGGTAGCAATGGAAATTGGTGGCGCTGGTTTATCTTTAGCATCGCCCATATGCTTATTGGCACACAGTTAAGTCAGAAAAGTGACTGAGGCAAGGAAAGAGAAAAAGGTGTCCCAACTACTAAGGTATCTGGAATCTGTAGAAATGCAAGCTGTTCCCTATCCTACCCTACATAAGTGCACTTTCCCTGATCTTTTTCCTGTTATAAATGGGGAGCCCCACGATTTTTATAGTCTGACGGTCCTGGCTTCAAATTCTGCCTCTGATGCTTTTGAACTTTATGTCCTTGGGCAAGTTACTTAACTTTTTTTTTTTTGAATTTATTTTATTTATTCTTTTATACAGCAGGTTCTTATTAGTTATCCATTTTATACATATTAGTGTATATATGTCAATCCCAAGTTACTTTTCTTCTTTTATTTTAGCTTCTTCTCATCTTTCCATCCTGGCCTCCATTCAGTAAGAAGGGATAGTAGCAATACTTATCTCTAAACACTCAGGGCTCTTAATTATGAGCAACAGCAGCTGACTCACGCTGATTAGGCAGAAAAGATATTGGGGAGCTCACAGAGCAGTTGGCAAGGCTAGAGAAGCAGGCTTAAGGCTAAGCTTCTGGGGTCAAGGCCTGAAACTACGCTGCAGAAGTGACCCAATAAGGAAGCTGCTGACCCTGCTTTCCCCCAGAGGCCAGAATGGCTGCCAGGAATGCACACTCTACTGGAGCTCTGCCAGCACTGATACTTCTGGGCCAGGAACTGTTCTTACAACAACTGGTACCCCAGAAGACTGGATGCCTCTGCCACCACCCTTGTCAGCAAATGGGTCCCAGGTATCACCTCCTTCCTCTGGTTCATCTTTTCTGATCAAACTGTTGCCTGGGAGCATCTTAGTGGCAGACCCTAGGCGTCATGCCTTTGTTTTAGCTGCTGAGGTCTCTGGGGAAGCAGATTCTCTGACTTGACTTTAGGGAGGCAGACCCCATAAGGCAGGGAACTGCCCAAACATAGCAAAACGCACAAAAGGTGAGAGGCAACCCAAAAACATGACGTACATTCCCTCTCAAAGTGTGGTGAAAACCAAGCAAGTATGTCCAATGTTTGGCATGCTTTTGGGGTTCATTAATTCTTGTTCCCTTTTCTTCTTTATCAGAAATGTCCATCTGCTCATTGGATTCACCCCCAGGCTGGTTTCTACATAGGCAGGATTTGTAAACAAAGTGGAATGGAACCTTTGACCCAGTTTGGCCCACTTGGAAGGATCTCTACTTCCTAGGGCCATTCCTTGGATGGACTTGACCTCTTGGCTCCTGACCTTATCTGCCCTGACCCACGGGACCTACTCACTCCTTCCTCTTACACTTGACCTTTTGATTCCTATACCTTTTGCTTGCTCATGACCACAGCACCCCACTGACACTCTCCACCCCCCCTCCCCATTTTTATCCTAAGCTCTTGGTCTCTTGCATTTTAGTTTATAATGAATCCTGATACCAACTGGATTCTCTCCTTGCCCTGACTTCTGAACAGTTTATGCAGCATTTTCATATTTTGCATAATCATTGAAGGAGGTCTTATAAGAAATATTCAAAGACTTTTTTAGGTTTATAAAATAACTACCAAATTAACTATTGTTAATGAAAGAGAAGTGAAGAAAGTCTGAAATGGAGATAGACGAAGACAAAAGAAATAGTTACAGAATGGTTTCCCTATCACTTACCCATTCTCCTACTCCTCTTTTTAAGAAGTAATTCATCAGGACTATATAGAGAGAGGGGAAAAGAAAACTAAAATAACTTGCTCCAAGAAATACGCTTACTGATAAAATTTCCCCAAACTCTCTTAAGACGGACTCTGCTTTCTCTCTCACGCAACTGCACTTGCTAAATTTCTAGAACTTCTTCCCAACTAACAAAGGGCAGCATTTTCAACATTAACAGCCCGGTATCTAGCTGTCGGGACTCTGTGGGCTAAGAGAATGCCTTGAGGAGCTGGGGAGAAAGCAGTATGATCCTGTTCTAGCATCATGGCCTAGGGAGCCAGGAAAGCCAGGAATTATTTATCTATGATTATTTATTCAAATTTTCCTGCTATCTCTCAGCTTCATTTGACCGTCTGGGAAATGTTCTGCTCAATTGCCAGGAAATGTCCTGAGAAGTCCTTAGGCTTGTTTGTATCTTTGGTTGTGATCTAGAGAAGTATAAACAAGCAGATATGGAAGATGATTCTTGTTCAGAGTTGTCACAGTATAGTGACTGACTCTCAGCATAAAGGCATAAAGTCGTGTATTATTTTATATCATGGATCTCTGTCAGAGAGCAGCGTTCTACCGGAGAAAGTTTCAAAGAGTTACCAGATCTTTCTTGCTCAATTGTATCCCTCAAAATAAGGCATTATTAGAGAAAGACTGAGGGCATCAGATCGAAAAGAGCTAACACATCTTTTTTTTTTTTTTTTTTGAGCTAACACATCTTAAGAAAAATATCTTTGAGTGTGGCTCCATCTCTATTTACAATAGTGGGAGAACTATACTTAGACCACTTTGTTTAATTTAATTTAATTTATTTTTTATACAGCAGGTTCTTATTAGTTATCTATTTTATACATATTAGTGTATATACGTCAATCCCAATCTCCCAATTCATCCCACCACCACCCCTCTCCCCGCCACTTTCCCCCCTTTCCATACGTTTGTTCTCTACATCTGTGTCTCTGTTGAGTCAGACCACTTTGAATCCCAGTTCTGCTACTTTTAGAAGAGCATTTTGGATGAGACATTTTTTCTACTATTATGTAACTTCTTTGTTTTACAAAAGTGAAGGACTTAAAGTGCAAATATACCAGAATCCTTTACTAGCATCTAAATTAACTAAGATTCATTAGCTTGGTGGCCATAAAGACCCTGAAAATAGGACAGAGGGAGGTAATTCCTGGTTCTAGAAAGGGCTAGAGCATAATACCATGGATGTGGCAGTTCTAGCTGGGGTGCCCAGGTCGTGGTGTCCTGTTGACCTTGAAGCAGCTGGAGGAGGTAAACTGGCATAGCCAAAATCATGTTCAAAGAGAAATGGAGAGAATCTCTCAGGCAGACTCCATGTACCGTTAAATTTTGCCTATGCTTTGCCCTGCTTAGCGTCGTTAGTTAACCAGCAGGAGAAGCAGTAGTGGCAGATCAGAAAAAGTGCCCTATCGATGGGGGTGGGAATGAATAACTGGTGTATTCCTAGCTAGTTGATTTTATGCCAAAGGTATCCAGATCCACAGCCCTGTTGGGGAAGGAAATCCCAGACTTCCTGCCAAATTGCATCAGGGGGACATATGGACCTTATTCTTTCTAGTTCAGTAATCTTGGTCCAGCTGCAAAAATAACTTGTGCATGAATTGCCAACAGAAACAGGTAAAGCTACTGGTTGAGGACCTGGAGGATGGCAACCTCTCTGCCCCTTTATACACGTCTGGTGTTTGGAGGGTTGGTCTGGTTAATTTTGGCAAATCCGTCTGCTGGGCTCCTAAACCCAGCCTCTAGGAGCTCAAGACACCTGTCCCATTCATCTTTCCCTGGGTCCGTTACAGACAGTGAGTTCTAAGGGCAGTCTAAGACTGGTCAGACTCAAGGCTGTGTTGAAAATATAGGCAAAATATTTCCAGTATTCCATTGTCACAGAATAGAATGGAAGAACAGGAATGAGCTCTTTCATTCACCATGTCCAGGACGAGGCTCAGGTATGCGGGGGGGGGGCTGTGATTCGCCCAGGATCACCTGAAGAGTATCTGGTGGAAGTGGAAACTTTCCAAAAAGGAATTAGAAATTACAAGTGGGCTTGATTATTACCTCTCACCATCAGGTGGAGTTTGTACAGTAAACTATTATTAATAAAAAGGGAATAAATATCTTCTACATGTTTCAGTGTTTTTTTCACCGACTGAACCAGAGCCATATGTTCGCTAATATGCAATTTTACATAAATTGTGGCGGGAAGGCACTTGTTTTACCAGTTTAATGCAGCACTAGATTTTAGGGAAATACCATTTGCTTTGGAGGGACAGTGAAGGCTGTTTATGCACAGCAAATTCTTGGGCCCTGAAATATTGCTTTGTACTTCCTGACTGTCTCGCTAGGCTGCCTGTGACTCACAGTATAAGAATCCTTTAATTATTCTGAAACCGGCTGGCTGGCTGTGTTTTCTCTTCTGTCCTTCCGTTTCTATCTCTCAGGCAGTGTTCGTTCTCCAGGTTTGAAGCTTTCTTTTCTACTAGCGTCTCTTGTGCCGTGCAGCCGTTGGGGGTGCCTACGTGACATGTCCCTGCCCTGCAGCAGTGCAGGTGTCCCTCTCCATATTCAGGGAGAGCCCTAGCCTAGTTCCCAGCCCTCAGCTGGGAGGGGGCCTCAAGAAAAAATGAACCAGAGCCAGCCAGCCCCCCCTGGCTGTGGCTGTGTTTTATTGGCTAACCTGCTTTTTTCTTTTAGACAAAGCCCATCATGGTTCATCTTTTCAGTTTTTCTTTTCTCACAAAGGATCCATTTTGAGAGGCTTTCCTTTTAACCAAGAAGGTACAGTTTTCTGGCCAGACTTCTCATTGTTGACACAAGGGGCCAAACCACCTCTCCGCTTTCTGTTTTTCTGGCATGTCTCCCTGACCCAGCATAAGCCAGCACCTTCATACAGAGAACTTAACTGGTCCTTAGGAGATGTTCATTCACCTGTTCCATAAATACTTACCAAGAGTCTGCCTTAAGTATGGTGACCAATGGCCAATTTGCCTGCCACTGTCCTGGCCTTAGAACTGAAAGTACTATGTCCCAGGACCCCCCTTCGTTTTTGTTGTTGCTGTTGCTTTGGGGTTTTTTTTAGTTTTATTTAATTTTTATTGGAGTATGGTTGCTTTACAACGTTGTGTTAGCCTCCACTGCACAGCAAAATGAATCAGCCATACACATACAGATATCCCCTCCCTTTTGGACTTCCCTCCCATTTAGGTTACCGCAGTGCACTAGGTGAGTTCCCTGTGCTATACAGCATGTTCCCATCAGTTGTCCATTTTATACATAGTATCAATAATGTATATGTGTCAATCCCAGTCTCCCAATTCCTCCCTCCCCACCCCTTTCCCCCTTGGTATCCATACATTTGTTCTCTACGTCTGCGTCTCTATTTCTGCTTTGCAACTAAGATCATCTATACCATTTTTCTAGATTCCACATATGTGCATTATTATACAATATTTGCTTTTCTCTTTCTGATTTACTTCACTCTGTATAACCCTCTCTAGGTCCATCCACGTCTCTACAAATGACCCAATTTCATTCCTTTTTATGGCTGAGTAATATTCCAGTGTATATATGTACCACATCTTCTTTATCCATTCCTCTGTCAATGGACATTTAGGTTGCTTCCATGTCCTGGCTATTGTAAATAGTGCTGCTATGAACATTGGGGTGCATGTGGTTTTTTGAATTATGGTTTTCTCTGGGTATATGCCCAGTAGTGGGATTATTGGCCATGCCACACGGCATGTAGGAACTTAGTTCCCTGACCAGGGATCAAATCTATGCCCCCTGCATTGGAAGCGTGGAGTCTTAACCACTGGACCAGCTGGGAAGTCCCCCACCTCAGTTTTGAGAAAACTCAGACAACTGGTCACCCTAGCCCTAAGCTCAGCACTCTCAAGGAGCTGAGTGTATGGCTACCAGCTTCTCAGGTACTCAGTGACCTTCCGTGGTTGTAGTCTCTCTTCTCACAGAGCAAAGCATGACATGGTGGAAAGGGCACTTACCTAGAATGGGGGACCCTGGGCTCTGGTCCCAGATTGACCACTAAAGAGTCAGGGGCTCAAGGACAGATCACTGAACTTCAGTTTCCTTCTCTGAAGAGTTGGATTTTGTGTTCTTTGACTTTTTTTTTTAACAACCCAGATTCTACAGTTCTATTTCTAAAGCAACTTGATAAACCAATTCACACTAATTAGCGTTACTAGGTAAGACGTAGTAGGTAATAAGTTTTGGTTGACACTTGCTGATGATGCTAACATTTATAAGGTCCTTATTCGGTGTCAGACAACATCCATTATATTACTTCGTCCCCACAGTAACTCTTGGGGTGGGTGCTTTCTTTACTTCCATTTACAGATGAGAGACTCAAGGCCTAGAGAGGGTAAGTAATTTGCCCCAAATAACACAGAAAGTTGTGGATTAAAGATCAGAACCTGGCAGGTCTGACCTTCAAGTCCAAACTTGAACTGTTGCTCTCACTGGCTAGAGATAAGTCAACAGTTAAAATGAACAGGCCTTATTGTTTTCCCTCAAAGGACTGGAAGAAGGAACCTGGCTGTTTGGAATGAGATCTTTGCATTCTGGGCTGCTAAAACTTATGGTCCTGAAAAACAGAGCATGGTATTTAGGAAATTACGGTTCTCAGCTGATAGTGAGGCCCCTCCCTGCTCTTTAAGACTAGCCAAAGCGACAGAACCAATTGAGAATTAGAGCATCCTTTATCCCCCACTGCTTCTTTCCTGTTTTTTTGGAAGCTTTAGGGTATTTCCACTCCCTGCAGAATTCTGAAGCACTTTAGGTGCTCTTAGCAAGGCTCAGAGGGTCACTGCCAACTGCTCCCACTGCCTCTCACTGTTGTTGGTCTGAGAAATGATTCCACTTAGATCTAGTTTGCCTAACAGCGTGTGTGTGGGTGTGTGTATGGGGCGGAGGGGGGCAGCGTAGGAAGATTCTTACTAGGCACGTTTCTTCTCTTTCTTTGGAAAGGATGATTTGAAATATAAACAAAATAAGGCTGTGGGGTCACATTCACAGCAGCTGTCAGAGTTTCACTTAATTAAACTACTGTGATTGCTTTATTCATATATTTCACCTGCCCCATTCCCTCCTTCTCTGACTCCTTACGAAGGCAACGCCATTTCACGGGGAAGGGGGGAGAAATTAAATGTTGTTAGTCTTTAAGACCAACACTAATTAGCAACTTTTATTTTATTGTGATTACCTACGTGAAAGTATGCAAAAGTAAAGTTATATTCTGAGAATGTGACTGCTTTGGACTGAAGCGCTAAAAGGAATTAACAGTTCCTGGGAACTCACCCTCATTTGCTCTAAATTCCCCAGAGAACAGTGAAACACCAGTGCCAGGGGCAGGAAATGGAAACGAGGGCCAAAAGGGATGGTCAGTTGAGCAGCCGGCCATCAGCATGATCATTCTAAAACCCAGGTCTGATCCACTTTCTCTCCTGCTGCAAAACCTGACACAGGTCTCCTGCCTGCTGGGTCAAGGAGAAGCACCTTAGCCTGGCATGTTTCACAACCTGGCTCCATCTCTCTAGCCTGTCGCACCACATTCACCTCTACCTGCCCAAGGCTCCAATCACATGACCCTACCCCCCTTGCCCCACCATCATTCTTTTCACACCTCCATGACTTTTTCACAAGTGATTCCCTTTTCTTCTAATGCCTTTCACACCCACCACACCCCTGTCACCTAGTGAATTCCTCTCATCCTTTCAGTTGAAGTTCAAAGCTTGCCTTTTCTGTGAAACCTGTCTGGACTCCCCCTGGTGGAGTTGGTCTCTCCCACTCTTGTGCATCCATATTATTTTGCATATTTTTATCCGGGAATTTATCACAATGTGTTGTCATTTTTATTGGCATGGCCGTCTCCTTCATTAGACCATGTCTTACTCATCCTTGTTATCCCCTTCCAATTTCAGAGTTTAGCACGAGCCAGGAAGTACTTATTATACAGGAAGTACTTAGTAGATGCTTATTGAATGAGTACATTACAGCTGGTATGATCTGTCAATTATTATTTATTGTGTGTTTACTATGTGCAAAGCATCATGTAGGTGCTGTACCTGCATGTGTATTGAGAGAGAGAGATAAAAATCTGAAGTGCATAGGTCACAGTCCTTCAAGAAACATAAAATCCTATATGAGATGAAGAATTTAAAAAGCTGAACAGAATAAATATCATGCAGAGATACAAGCACATGGCTATGAGAGCTTAGGGGAAGGGGAGTTGGATTGGGGTTGGGCAGGGGGAAGGAGGCATCACAGAATAGGTGGCCTATGAAAGGATTTTGACAGATATAGAAATAATGGAGGAGCGGAGGCAACCAGCCTGAGGAAACAGTATGAACAAAGGCATGAAGATAAGGACAAAGTAATTTCCCTGGAACAAAAGGGTCTGAGAGTTCTAGTCTCACCATAACTAGGGAGACAGAACACTTAAAAAAAATCTGAAATAAATCCCATTAATATCAATAAATGCATTTCCCCTAGTTGCCTATATTTGCATACTCTAAGCAGGAGTGGTGATTAATCACCTCCAAATTGCTCAAGTATATGAAGCAGGGTGTTCATAAGTCTTTAGCAGCGGGAAATACTTGTTACAAATAAACTGTTTACAATTTACTTTGTAAGCATCATTTCTGTTGGAGCTGTGCGGCAGATAATGGTAACAGTAGGTGCTAGCCCAGTCTTAACAGAAACACAAAGAAAATGTTCATAAGTGGCAGCCATTTCCCATTACAAACAAAGTTTTAATGGGCTTGGCGACAGTTCTAGAGACTTTCAAAATATAGCCAGAAAACACAAAGTTGGTTAATCCTTTACATGACAATTGTGTTTTGAAAATAAAAAGAAAGCAAGCCAAAAATTTATTTCTCCCTTAGCAATCCTTTATGAAAATTAGACTTTAAAATCAGACATAAATGTGATATATGAACCAACCAGAAACTGTGCATGATTGGTTTCTAATTTAAGGAAGGAAGACTTTTAATTTGCCAAGTTTATGTAATGTGTGGCAGCAACTAACAGTTTACAGATAGAAATTATAGTTTATATTGAAAAGTTTTAAACTTTACTTGGGGATCCACCACTACCAACAATATTTGTGAAGCCCCTTGTTGTTACAGTATGAGGCTGGTGAAAGCAGTATCATGTAGATGTGCTTCTTGCCTTCTGTGTGATCATGTTGGACGGTTGGGTTCATGCATTCAAGGACTTGCAGATGTCAGAATAAAGATAACCAGCCAGCCGTGATCTCTTGCATTTCCTCCTCACTCTTTACAAGTCAACATACCTTCACATTCATTTTTTCAGTTTTTCATAACCTGATGAAATAAATAGAGCATGAAAAGTGACCCTCAGTCTACCGATGAGGAAACCGAAAGGCAGAGATGGTCAACAAATTGCTCACAGACCACTGGTTATCGCCACAGAAAGAACCAGAACTCTTGCCTTCAGCCTTCGTGTCCATTGCTACACGATGGTGCTCCTGAATAAACGTATCTCACATAGAGTGTTGTAGAGTTGGGGAGCAAGAGTAAATATCTGGTTGCCATGGAGATCACTGTAAGGAAGGATGACAAGTCCATGATAGACTGGAATGACTCAGAGGCAGCCTTGATGGTACCTCTAAGGTTAGAGCCCCACTAAAATGGATATATCTGATGTTCATGTAACAAACATATTCCCACAAAAATTTGGATTTAGAATCTCCAAGTCCTTCATAGGAAACCAAAGAGCATCACATAGCCGAAGCAGTAGACAACAACAGTAATCAAAGTGAACATCTATGGAGCGCTTGACCCACACCAGGTACTGTGCTAGGAGCTTCATACCCACCATGTCCTTTAACAACAACCCTTTGAGGAAGGCACTGATACTGTTGTGACACAGATGAGGAAACTGAAGCATAGATTGTTTGTCAAGGTCTTATGACTAATAAACCACGGAGCAGAGAACTGAACCCACGCAGCCTGCCTCCAAAGCTGCAGTGTTTCCCCTACGTTATTCCAACTCCTATGTGTCAACTGTAATGTCTGTGGGGTGAGGGAATAGGAAATCTGCAGGAGTGAGGGTTGAGTCTAACCCTGAACATTGAGTTCAAGTGTCGGGTAACATCTGAGAAGGCAGAGCCCACAGGGAAAGCCCTCAGTCACGGGAACCCAGAAGCAGCCCCCAGTGCTGTGTCTCAACCAACAGATCTGTTAGCAGGCAAGTAAAGGGCATCTGAATATCAAGGACCAAACTGCTTCTAATGTTTTCCCACCTCTGTTTTCCTCTTGTTCTTCAGAACTTTCTGGGTTTCTGTTGTGGTCATTGTTGTTGTTCCATTTCAGGGGTAATTTTCTAGATCTTGACGTGGCTGCCTGTAGAATTATATTTCAATCCTCCAGAATCTCTAGCAGGTTTTCTAACTCTTAGAAGATTCGCTGCGCCTGATGAGACAAAGAAAATATCCCTTAAACATGGGTGCAACAGACTGAATGTTTGTGTCCTTCCAAAATTCATATGTTGAAACCCTAATCCCAATGTGATGGTAGTTGAAAGTGGGGCCTTTGGGAGGTAATTAGGTCATGATGGTGGAGCCCTCATGAATGAGATTAGTGCCCTTATAAGAAGAGGCCAGAGAGCTAGCTAGCTCTCTTTTCTGCCTTGTGAGGATAGAAAGAGATGTCAGCTACTTGCAGCCTGGAAGAGGACCCTTACCAGGGCCCTGAACTCAGACCTCCAGCCTCTAGAACTGCAAGAAACAAGTTTGTTTTGTTGATAAGCCATCCAGTCTATAGTATTTTGTTACAGCAGCCTGAACTAAGACAATGGGCTATACAGAGCCTTCCTCTCGGTGGAGCATGCTTTCTGCTCAACCCCACATACTGCCTCTGTTCCCAAAGCTTAGGTGGGAAGCAAAACCGAGCTGTCCTCCTGAGAACCCATCATTTACTCTCTACAGACCTGACCCCTTCCTAGTGAATCCCAGAAGAAATGCTATGCAGCAGCCTTTTGAGATGAAATGTTTTTCTATTGAACCAGAAAATAATCACATCCTCCCACTTACCCTTTAGGGTACAAATTGATCTGACTTGATTTGTCAGAGAGCCAGAACTGCAGGCAAATAGATGCTGGAGAAATCAACCAATCTTTTAAGGCAGGAGTGATTGTTACTCCTGTTGGCTGGCCGAGTGACTTGTATCTGGGGGAGATGCTCAGAATGACTCTGAGTGCCTGAGGTGACAGAAACGCAGAGGTTCCAGAGTGGGCTCTAACCGAGCAAGTGTTTCTCTGTCTTACAAGGGTTTGGTTTCGTGTTTTCCCCCCTTTTCCTTCTTATCCTGTCTCCTGGGGCTAGTATCCTCTGCAGAAACCAAAGGTGATGCATGTGTGCAACAGTGAGGAAAAATAGCTTGTGTGGGGATGAGAAGAGATGGGTATAAGTGTTTAATCCACGGGTGTGCCTGTTTGTGCCTTGGTCATTAATAAACCCAAGAAGTGAGTAGGCACTACGGCAGAGGGGGTGAAGTCCTTTTGCTGGTGAGCTGTCCATTTTTAAATTTAAAAAAAAATAGTTTAATACATAAGAACACTGTGAAAAAACATAATTGACACTCATGTATCAACTACCCGGATTGAAGAGTTGCTATTTTGCCATATTATTGTTATTATTACTCCCTTCCCAGTCTTCCCTTCCTTCCTTCCTTAGAAACAAAATGTTACAATATAGCTACATCTCTGTACTTCCATCCCACTGTTTTATTCCTTTCTCTTTCTTTCCAGAGAGAAGTGCTATTACAGCATTAGACTTTATCTTTCTTGTTCATTAAAATTACTTCTACTATATAGATATATATGCAGACAGAATATGTAGCCCTCTTTGAAGGTGGACTTTTAATATTAACCCTTGGGATATATTCTGAACGTATCTTTTTTTTTTTTTTTTTTCTTTGTGGTACACGGGCCTCTCACTGTTGTGGCCTCTCCCATTGCGGAGCACAGGCTCCGGACGCACAGGCTCAGCGGCCAGGGCTCACGGGCCCAGCCGCTCCGCGGCATGTGGGATCTTCCCAGACCGGGGCACAAACCCGTGTCCCCTGCATCAGCAGGCAGACTCTCAACCACTGCGCCACCAGGGAAGCCCCTGAACTTATCTTGTAACAACTTAAAAAATGTGTTTGTAACTCAATTTAACCTTTTTCAAAATTTATTTTATTGACGTATAGTTGATTTACAATGCTGTGTTAATTTCTGCTGTACAGCAAAGTGATTCAGTTATATATATATATATATATATGTATATTCATATTCTTTTTTATATTCTTTTCCATTATGGTTTATCACAGGATATTGAATATAGTTCTCTATGCTATACAGTAGGACCTTGTTGTTTATCCATTCTATATGTAATAGTTTGCATCTGCTAATCCCGAACTCCCGATCCATCCCTCCCCCATCTCTCTCCCCCTTGGCAACAAGAAGTCTGTTTTCTGTATCCGTGAGTCTGTTTCTGTTTCATAGATAAGTTCACTTGTGTCATATTTTAGATTCCACATATAAGTGATACCATATGGTATTTGTCTTTCTCTTTCTGACTTACTTCACTTAGTATGATTATTTCTAGGTCCACCTTTAACCACTTTTTACATGTGACATTATGTTGCAATTTACCCATGTTAATACCAGTTGATCTAGTTCAATGATTTTAACTGCTGCATTGTATTGCTTTGTATGAATAACTCCAAATTTATTTCACTCTACCCTATTGATAAACATGTTTTCCCTACTACAAAAAGTGCTGCAATACATCTTCTTGTTGAAGTCTCCTCAGGTCCATGTATGAGGTTTTCTCTTCAGGGTCTGTCTATACCTAAGAGTGGAATTGCTGGGTTACGAGGTTTCTTAAATTTTACATTTAATTACCAAATTGTTAAACTGTGCACTTAAAAATAGTTCATATAGCATTCTCCTAGTGGTTAGACTAATAGAGGAATAAGCTGTAGTAAACCAATAGCAACAAGACATAAGAAAAACTAGTTGAATCAGGCAAATTGTGTTTATTTCCTGTAACCTGGTCCATGATATTTATGGTTGTATTTCCCTTCTTGAAATCAGAGTATAATACAATCTGTATCCTCCTTGAGGTAAAATACCTAGACTCTATATTATTAGAGTCTCTATAATAATACATCTCTATATTATTCTACCATAAGTAGCTGGAGGAGAGGATCTAAGTTATCCCTCTGAACACCAAACCTTCATTCCATAGCTTTATCTTCAAACTTAGTTAAAATAATACCCAGGTTGGGCAATTAGCTTTGCTTTTCACATAACCTAAAACACCTGTAGAAAAACAGCTCTTGAAAATGGATGAATGTACAAAGCACCTGGTTAATATCGGAACATCTGATTCAGGGTCAAGGAGACCTCTGACCATCAGAATAGAAACTGAAAAAGGTCTTTATTTCATTGTGTAACCAGCCTGTGTGTACACGTTTGAACACATTCACATCGATGCTCCACAGAGCTCTCTCTCTGCCCACGCTGGACCTCCAACACCTTCCCCTCAGAGGCTCCTCTAGTTATTTCAAGGGGGTCCCTGGGGTGTTTGTACAATACATCACTTGGGCTCGGAAACGAGTTTGCTCATGCGCTTTGGCTCCCTTGTCAGGGGCCCTTTCCCTGTGTTGGATGACCGAGCCCTTAGTGAGAATGGGACCCCAGTAAGCACATCCGTCGTCTTCCCTTCTTAGAAAGCCCAAGCTGCTTTGCACGCGTGGCGGAGTTGGGATAGGGTGAGTAAAGGAAGAGAGGCGTGTCTCCAGCTTTGTCTCTGGGACTCTAAAGCAGCCTGGGTACCTAGATTTTCTTAAGGTCTTCCTTCAGCTTCTACCATAATGCCTCTTTTCTTAGAGATTCAAAATTACTCCTGTGCAGTGAGCTTGAAGTCAGGGGAAGGGGGACTATTACTCCATCCCCACCATTGCCATCCTGCTGTCCCTTCTCTTCCCCTAGGCACCCCATATCAGCACTCTCCAAGTCTGTTCAATCTAAATCCCAAAGCCCCCAGGCACTGCGCTTCCGGGCAGGGGGGAGATGTGACCTAACTCTAGTCCCTTAGAACATACCTGAATCCCGCAGCAGTTCAAGCAAGACATCCTGCTGCAATAGTGTCACTAAAGATGTGAAGAGGCCCTTTGGGGGCATTCACTGTTTTCCTCACATGGCAGGTCGGCAACAAGCACATGTGGAAGCCAACTGGTTGTGAATGGAGAAGAGAGCTGTAAGTAGACAGAAGAAAAAAGCTTGATTGGGGCTTAATCAACTACCCCCCCAGCATTTCTTAAAACACAGAATCGTGTTTGAAGAACCTTTAGATGTTATCTAGTTCATCATCCCATCTATTTTATTTATCTGCTTTGTATGCCAAACGACCTCAAAAATTAGTGACTTAGAATGACAGTGGTGTGTTATTTCTCACAGTTCTCACAGTTCCTCTGTTGTTTTCACCTGGACTCACTTCAGTGTCTCTGTTAAACTGGGGGTCGGGGAGGGGATCCAAGATGGCCTCATTCACTGGTCTGCCCTTCAAGTGGCCCTGGCTGTCGGCTGGGGCGCCTCTTTCTCCTCCCTCAGCCTCTCATCCTAGTTGGCTAGACTGGGTTCTTTACATGGCATTCTCAGGGCAGTGTTTCAAGAGTGAGGAAGCTGCTAGGCCTCTTGAGGGCTGGGCTCTGGAGCTCATACAGTGGCACTTCTGCCAGTATTCGATTGGTGAAAACAAATTATGGGACCAGCCCAGATTCAAGGCACAGAAACAGACACCACACTTTGATGGGAGTTGTTGCCAAATATTGTGATCGTATTTTTCAACCTACTACACCATTTAATCCCTGCTATAGCATCTGTGGTATTGTTCTAATCGAATAAGGCTGGTGAAAGGGTCCTTATTCTTTCTAGAGGCAACTTTTTCATGGAGAACACCCACAGCCTTCTCCCTTTAGATGAACATCCCCTTGGTTCAAAATAAGCATTAGGGTCACATCTTTCCTTATCCAGTACTGGGGAAGGGAAATCTTTAGTGAGATGAGCAAAAGAAAATTTACATTTAGGACACACAGATGGACTAACTTATTCTGTCAAAGTTCTATTTGAGCTAGGTGTGCCTTTTGCAGGATGCCACCTCATTCTGAAGAGCTAAATTGGGCCAGTGTGGAACTGAGGGGAAATAAAACTAATGAGCTGATTGGGTCTGTATCTGGCTTAGACTTAAGGGAGAAGGATAAAGGAGGCCCTTGAGGTTTCCAAGCTGTTCAGCTTAGTTCACTAGAGCAAGAGAGCAGGTAAGTTAGTTGGGGAGAAAGCCGTAGTCAGGAAGGAAGTGTACCCAGGGCCATATATCTCAGGAAATTAAGTATCGTCATAAGTAGCTAGATGACATGAAGATTCCAGGGAGGCAAAAGGGTGCTATCGCAGTTTTGGTCTAGGGCCTTGTTATTTGTAGTGTACTCACTGGACCACCAGGAGAATCTTGGGCCCACCCCAGAACATGAATGAGAATCTGCATTTTAACAAGATCAAGTGCCTCACATGCTTGTTGAAGTTTGAGGAGCATGGGTCTAGAGAGCCTTCTTGATGCCTTTAATTCACACCCCACGGGAGACCCACATAAACGTGGCCTTACTTCCAGTAAAGAACTGTGCTTGGTACCACCCAAGGCTTTCTGGGAGCAGAGAGGGCTCAGCCTCACTGTCTGTGGTCACCCACAGTCTACAGCTCTTTTCTCTAAGCAGGGGTTCTTAGCCACTTTAAAAAATAGTTTTATTGAGATATAATCCACCTATACAATTCATCCATTTAAAGTGTACAATTCAGTGGTATTTATTTACAGATATGTGCAACCACCACAGTCAGTTTTAGAACATTTTCATCCCCTCAAGAAGAACTTTAGTAGCCTTTAGCGATTACTCCCTCATCCTTCTATCCATACCCCCCTTGCATCTTGCCTTAAGGAACTACTGATCTACTTTCTATCTCTGTAGATTTACCTATTCTAGACTTTCATATGAATGAAATCATGGAGCATGTGGTTCTGAACAGTTTTTTGGATCATGAAGACCCATCGAAACTCAAATGGAAGAAATGAACCCTCTCCCCAGAACGTACATACACAAGTGTATTCACCCAGAACTTCAAAAATGTTTGTGCCTCGTTTGAAGCCTTTAGGGAGCATCTTTAGGAAGCCAAGATTAAGAACTCAGGCACTGTGGCCAGTCAAAATGGGTAGTTGTCGCAAGCAGGTCCTAATCTGGTTTGAGCACTGCAGGCAGAAGGGATGGGACCACACAGGGACAGGTCACACGGGGTTATTACTGCCCCAAGGTGGAAAGTGACTAAAGCAACAAGCAAAGGACAGGCACCAAGTGTTTACGAGCTGAAGAAGCTGTGTTTATAACACATAGTTTGCCAGGGAGGGGGTGATGGTGAACAGATGTGTCATTTGCAATTAAGCCTAAAGATGTTAATTATGCAAATGGCATCTCTGATTAGGATTCTAAAAAAAGAACCCCATATATTATGGGGTGTTGGATGTGCACAATCAAGCGTGCTTGCTGACTCTTCCTCCAGGTAATCACTGCTGGTGCCAGACTCCTCGCCTGGGGGTCTTGTTTTCAATGTGCCACCTTGAGAGCCAGAGAGGGGTTCTGTGGAGGCGCTTTCCAACGGCAGAACACTAAAGCTGGACATGGTCTTTGAGATCAGGGAGTATAGTCTGTCCTTGTCCAGAGGCAGAAACTGAGGCCCAGAGAAATTACATGACTTGTCACTAGCAGAGTGAGGATAAGAGCTCGTATCTCTTCTGTCACAGATTCACTTTCCCTTGCCTCATTGCATCAAAGAGGACATAAATCAACTATCAATTTTCTCGTCAGGGTCTACTTTAAATCTATGTGGAGTAAGGGCCAGGGGAATGATGTAACCAAAATATCTCCCTAACCCACTCAGGGTGTGCTTGTGCGTCTGTGTGTGGGGAAGGGGAAAGCAAGTAACGAGAATAACACAGGGCTTATACTCCAAGCTGTGTTAGTCATTAGAGCAGCCACTAGTCATCCGTGGCTATTTAAATTAAAATGAAATAAAATTTAAAATTTAGTTGCAGTAGTCACATTTCAAATGCTCAGTAGCTACTTGTGGCTGGTGGCTACCATATTGGACAGCACAGAACATTTCCATTACTGCAGGGCTTTCTAGAGTCTAGAGTCAGATTTTCTCAGTCTGAATCCCAGTTCTGCCACTTAGAGTAAAAGTTCGAGTGTATTATTTAACGTTTGCAAACCTCGATTTCCTCCTCTGTAAAATGGACATAAGCACCGTATCTGCCTCACTGGTTTGCTGTGAGAAGTATGAGTGTAAATGAGATAATGTGTGTCATGTGTTTCGCAAAAGGAGCTTACAATTATTAAGCACTAAATAAATGTTATTATCGTTGTCATTAAGCATCTCAGTATCCTGCTTAAGACTGTGCTGCTTCTTCTAATTGAAATGATGCGGTTTGTCCCCTGGCGGAGTAAGGAATTGCTTGTCGGGGGCACTAGGATGCCAAGAAGCCTAGGTCTTGGATGAGTTATAGAAGAAGGAGGTCAGGAACAGAAAGAGGAAGATGAGGAGAGGCTGGGGCTGAGGGAAGATGATCAGGGTCCTGGGAACAAGGAGAAGACACAGTGGTGTGAGCTGTGAGAAGTGCCAGGGGGCAGTCGAGATCACCCCACTTCATACATTTGTCAATGGCTGGCAGACAAGCGTCTTACTTAGCAGAGCCGTTGCTCTATCGGTCTGAGCGTGTGTTTAAAGGCTCCTGCCTCCTCAAGTTCCTTGTGCTAACTTCTCGCCTGCTTGTCCACAAGAGGGAGGCAAGGGAAAGGAGAGAAGGAAATCCCACAAGTCCAGCTGGCTCTTTGCTGGCAGCTCTGGTCAAAGGTTTGCTG
Organism: Delphinus delphis; assembly: GCF_949987515.2. NCBI lineage: Eukaryota > Metazoa > Chordata > Mammalia > Artiodactyla > Delphinidae > Delphinus > Delphinus delphis. Next base: position 58,712,297 of record NC_082694.2, on the reverse strand, counting down.
TGGAGGAAGCTGAAAATTCTGATTAAAATACGACTCCCTTTCACAGAAGCTCGCAGGTCTCAGCTGTGTTTTCCTTGAACCCATTACCTCCGCAGAGAGGATCCCTCCCAAAGGCTGTGTGTTATTCAGAAAGTCATACTTCACGGCCTCTCAGGAGGGCTGAGACAATTTTCACACCTGGCTGGAGGCTGTGTCAGCCTCCTAGCAACGCCCCCCAAATGGGTTCAGCAGCAGAGGACACAGGTGTGAGTGGAGTGGAGAGAGGTGGCCGTCACCCAGGTAATTTGGCCCCATGGCATGCCACTCCACAATATAGATTTTGCTGCCAGGGCTCATAAAGCATTGTGTTAGGCATTGGGAGAAGGTATTAAAAAATAATTCTCTTTGCCCTTAGGGAATTTTCATGTAATTCAGGAGCTAGTGAGCCAAGGGACAAAGGGGCTGAGGGTGGCAGAGGGGAAAGAGCATTGCAGTAGGATCTGCAGATGTAGTTTATGCCCTGGTCTGCCATTAATTAGAAGTGTGACTTTGGGCCAAGCTATTGCAGTTTTCTGGGTCTCCTTACTCCCATCATGGATACATTTAAGCTGAGGGACTGGGTGATTTTAAAGTTCTCCATTTCTGGAACCCTGAGATTCTAATTTAGATGTGGGGATATGAACATCTAGGCCATGGAGGAAGATTCTTCTACTAGCAGTGTCAGATTTCTCAAATAAAGTATGGGATGCCCAGTTCATTTGGATTTCAGATAAACAATGAATACATTTTTTTAGTGCATTGTCGCATGCCATATTTGGGACATACCTGTACTATGAGATTATCTGCTGTTTATCTGAAATCCAAATTCACTGGGCATTCTATATCCTATTTGGCGACTTCTGCCTTCCACCAAACATATCTGCCCCCTCACTACGTGGGGAGGGTGTTTCTGTCTCTCTCCATCCTTTTACTGGGACCTTCTGATTACTCTGATTGGTCAGAATCTGCAGAATTCCTTGGCTGCATTTGACTGGCAAGGATAACTGTGTTTAAGGCAAGGCCCTTGACTTCCTTTGGCTCACACTGCCTAGACACAAGCGCTGAGGTGTCTCTTCCTCTCCCTCTCTCTTGAAAGAGCCCCTGAGCAGGGCTGCTCACGGGGAAGAGGCAGATAACTCTCCCTTTGTCCTGCTGCCCACCACAGAACACATCCATCCCAATGATTCAGTGGACTTGCAGTCCGTTCTGAGGGCCCATTTATCATAGATATGCCGGAGTGTTCTGGCTCCAAGGTATAGATTTGGGAGGGGAGCAAAGGCCCCGTTTATCTTAAAGTTTAATCTTTTTTTCTTCAGTTTAGCTTTCACCAGGGAACTCTGCCTTTGGGGGATTATTGGGTGCTTGCTGGCCTAGTAATAAACTGATCATTTCATTCCCACCGGGCCAGTGCGTTTCTGTGTTTTCCTGTCTGACCTGGAAGGGAGGAGCTTTGAGACTCAGGTCCCAAGCCTCGTACATGGTTGTTTTCTCTACGGATCAGACTTATTGGCCTATCTAGATCCAGCCCCAAATGCAAAAAAAAAGAAAAAGAAGAAAAAAGAGTGAACGGCATGTGATGTCATCAGGCTAGAACAGGTGAGAATGGTCAGACACAGGTCATCCTGGGACACTTCTCATTTACTTGGAGAAATGATCTGGGAACTTTATGTTGTAAATGACTGCTTGCTATATGAAAGACAATGGGGAGGGCTCTAGTCCGGTTATGCAGCCCTGACAATTCTAGTTATAGACCTTTACAATGAGATGATTTTCGGAAGATAGCTCTTGATATCCAGTGGATGCCGTCATCCTAGTCATTGGGAATTTCCTAGTACAGGTTCTTTATTTCTTGCCTGGACCTTTGCCACGCACAGCATTTTAAGTCCGTGCCTCCTATACTTGGATTTCCTAAACCCAGGTCTGATTATGTCACCACGCTGCCTAAAAACTTACCCTTTCCTGCAGAAGCAAGTCCACAGAGACTTAGCAGGCAGGTATGACACTCTTTGCATTTCAGTTTTTTTTCCTGCTATCACCCTCCCTGCCCCCAGGCTTCTAGGTTGTAGCTTAAATAAAGGTTTAGTTGTCTCAAATATTCTCCAACACATCTCCAAACCTTTGCACAGTTTGGCCCTTCCACTTCTAATGCCCTTCCTCTTCTCTCTCTGGTGAACATTTTATTTTGAGAATTAACTCAAAGGTCAGCTCTCCAAAGTCTTCTTGAATTTCCTTCTCCCCGGTTCAGTAACAGTTCCCTTCTTCTGTGCTCTCAGATTCTACCCTATTGCATTGCAACCAGCGGGGCCAGCGGGGCCAGGTATCTGTTTCTCCCTCTTGTCTAGGAGCTCCACGAGGGCAAACATCTTGTGTCTTTCACCTTTGTAGCGCCTCTTCAATGTCACATGCCTTTCCTATTTCCCCTATTACAGCACCCAGCACAGCAGGGGCATCCAATAAATGACTGTTGCATTCATGAAGACAATAGAATACGGCCCAGAGAGCTGATATTTGAGTTAATTGTGGGATGTGTTTGAATTGTCAGACGAAATAAATCTTTGGGGTAGAAATGACTGCATTGAAATGTTAGTATAGGAACATGGGGCAGCCCATAAAGGCCCAATAGATACTATAATTTAAATGAGGGATATTAAATCTTTATCTCGAGGCACAAATCAGAATAGAGCCACAGCACGAGACCCTTGTAACAGGAGAACATCAGCATTAGTATTAGCATTAGGTAATCCTTCCTTCTTTGGGGTAGAGAATGCCTGTTTCGGTATCAAACCACATCTCATCAACACGTGTGTTGTGACTTATAGAAAGGGTTATTTTCTTTGCCATGTAAGATTCAGCGGATCAGCAAAAAATCTCTGTTGGCAAGTACTTTGTGAGAGGCTGTCAAACTGGTCACAGGAGTAAAGGGTATTTTTTTGGCACTTTGCCTAAATGAAATCTGGAGGGATACCTCTTCTAATACTTTATTTCCTTCAGTACACATTTAAATTTAGCTCTCAAAGCCTAAAGGTCTTAATGGGAAAACCCACAAAGCTAGAAGCACTCTAGAGAAAAGCACTGGACTTTAGAGTCAAGAGTCCGGTCCCAGCTCTGATACTAACCCAGTGGTTGATCCTGGGGGAGTCACACAACCTCTGAGGGCCTCAGCTTCTCCATCTTTATATCAAGAGGGTTCTCCTAGGGATCTCTGAAGGTAGTTCTTTGCTTTATCATTTTGATCCTACATGCTGCTCTGTAGGGACAGATTGTGAACGTAATGAAGCTTAAGCGTCAGGGATCTTTGCTTGCACAGCTCTTTTCGGAAGCCCTGGGAAGGGCCCCATAAGATCTTTCACATGGTCGTATATTTTTGTAAAGTTCCAAAAGTAAAATATTTTAACTGAAATTGGTTACGACAGCTGTCTCTTTTTACTCCCTCTCTCCCTTCATTATAATTCCCCAGGTGTGGGGTGGCCTTGAAACGGCTGTGGGCATTTTTGGGATTCAGATAAAGGGAAATTGTGTTGAGGATATTAATGATACATTTCTATGTAGTCTAGAGTTACTTTTGTGTAGAGTTACCTTGTTACTAGTCATTCTAATCTAGGTATGGCTTCCAAGAATATTTCACGCCATCCAGCACGCACAAGAGCAAGTCAAATACATTTCTAAATTGTGTCTATAACATTTTGAGCTACATAAGAATATAATCAAATTACTCTTCTACTACGTCTGTCACCTTACTGATGGATATAGGAGTTCTGCCACTAGAAGCCTTGTTTCTTCAGGACTTTTTAATGCGTTATATCAATGCATGCTCCCTCACCAGTGTGGCATGAAGGTGCAAGGCACACATGGTGCCATGGAATGAACTTATCCTACAACTCTTGGCACTGGAAGCATGTGGGGATTGGGAGAGAGACAAGTGTGAAACGTACAGAGCCAGAAGCTAGTCTGTTGAAAATTCTTCCAGTTGTCTGACACATAAAGTTATAAATGGAGGTTTCAGTTCTCAATGATGCCTAAACAAAATGGAAATGTTCTTCCATCAGGAATATACTTAATAATGTAGCATATACAATTATAAACACACTCTTTTCTCTATTTTTTTATTATATGTGCTTGAAATAGAATTTTCCAGAATGCCTGTGTTTGTAGGAGCAAAAACCTTTAAGTACTATAAGCAGTAAGTACTGCTAAGTACAGTACTATAAGCAGTAAGTCTGTGATTTTGTAGGTTTTATGCATCTCAAAATAAGTCTTAGCATATCTGACACATCTTGTCAAGATGAATTGTGCTGGTTTTAGATGAAACAGCATGCAGTATTGACACAATGTATTAAAAAGTCCTCAAGAAACAAGGGTTCTAGTGACAGAACGCCTATATTGCTCAGTAAGGTGATAGATGGAGAATAAGAGTAGTTCGATTATACTATTACACAGCTTAATATATTGTAGACACACTTTAGAAATGTATTTGACTTGCTCTTGGGCATGCCTTAATTTCAGATTAATTTTGTATCTATTTTCAGAATGGTTGATACACTAAAACTCAAAGAGGAAAGGAAGGATGTATCCTATTGGAAACTGATGATCTAAACTAAAAGAAAGGAGAGTAGCAGAGACTTCAAAATGTTGAAAACTCTCTTATCACAACAGAAGCTAAAAACTCTGATGGCCAGAGTCATAAAGACAAGAAACAGGATCACAACAGCAAGGAAAATATAGATAAAACAATAACAGAAGAGAGAGAAATTTTATGTAATTTGGGACATTCCAGGACAAAGAACAGAAGAACAGGAGGAGGAAAGTAATGGTCTGCATGAGGACATGGACTACAGAAAAGTTAATGAGTTGGTCATTGTGTCAAAGGGTATTTAAAATTAGCCACTGATGGGCTTCCCTCGTGGCGCAGTGGTTGGGAGTCCGCCTGCCGATGCAGGGGACACGGGTTCGTGCCCCGGTCCGGGAGGATCCCACATGCTGCGGAGCAGCTGGGCCCGTGAGCCATGGCCGCTGAGCCTGCGCGTCCGGAGCCTGTGCTTCGCAACAGAAGAGGCCACAACAGTGAGAGGCCCGCGTACAGCAAAAAATAAAAAAAATAAAATAAAATTAGCCACTGCTCAAGAAGCCTGAAATACCATGACTCTTTTAGGTCATAGGTGAAGGAAACTGGATAAGCTTAGCGCAAATTTGACAAAACTCTAAAAATGTTACATGACACTGTAATGAGTTGGAAGTTGGAAAAAACTTTTCTAAATTATCAATAATGAAAAAACAAATTTCTGCTAGACTGAATTGTCTTTCTCACCTCCTTACAGAAAGACTGCAGAAAAAAGTGGCTTATCATGTAAAGAGATGACTACAGATTTAGAAAAATATTATACATGTATTTTAGGCAGCTCGTTAGGAAACATGTTTTGTCATTTTTCCCCCCTGGATTTTGTGATGTTTGTGGAATTTTTCAGTTTTAGAAATTAGTATTTTATTATGATTTCTCACTTCATTGTAAACAAATGTTCAATCTGTGCTCAGTTCTTGTCTGTGATTTTGAATTTCTTTCAGTAAAAAGGGCCCCCAAATTGTATCAGCTTTAGGCCCCACAAGAACTGGATCTATTGCTGCTCATCTGATAGCATCCTTTATAGAGCAGTGTTTCTCAAGCCTTAATGTGCATTTGAATCCCTTGGGGATCTTGTTAAGATGCAGCTCCTGAGATTCTGTATTTCTAACAAACTCCCAGGTGGTGCCCACACTGCTGGTCCAGGGACGCACTTTGAGAATCAAAGATCTAGAACAATGGTTCCTGTCTGGCTGTGCATTGGAATCACTTGTGATGCTCTTAGAAAACATAGATGCCTGGGCCCTACCCTTGAAGATTCTTACTTAGGAGGTCTAGATTGAGGCCCTTTAGCTATATTTTTTTCTTGTTTAAAAATTCCTTAAGTAGGGAAAGAGACCCTTTGATACACTGTTGGTGGGAATTCAAACTGATGCAACCATTTTGGAGGTTGATTTAGCAATATCTTCCTGGAAACCCAAAAGAAGCCAGCTTGTAAGGCAGTCTGGGAAAGGGAATTTACAGATTCCTACCCCAGGGTGGGAAAAAAAAAGTGTGGGAGGATGGGGTTTGGCTGAGAGACAATAGATATATAATTGATACAGGGTACATTCTCTGTGACCCAGAACTTCCACTTCTAGGAATTTATCCTAGTAATATTTATACGTATCAAGACATATGCTTAAGATTGTTTAATTCCACATTATTTGTAGTTGGGGAAAACTAACAGTAACCTGCCCATCAATAAATTATTCAAATCATGAAACATCTTTACAATGAAATAAAAATAGCTAATCTTAGTTAAGCAATTACTATGTGCCAGACATTGCTCTAAGTTATTTATAAATATTAACTAAATTTGTCTTCACAATTATCATGTTTCCATTTACAGATGATGTAATTTATATGTATTGACATGGAAAGCTGTCCAGGGATATAACAGGCAAAAAGCAGCTAGCAGAACATTACATATAGTATATCATGCATTACCATTATAATACAATAGCAAAAAATGATATATTAAAATCTGAGACAGAGTCCCAGTAGATAACTACTGATCTAGAATAGGAATGAAAGGACATTCAGTTATATCCAAACATGGTGTTTTCATGCAATTTGATGAACTGGTAACACTTTCAGAAGAAGAGAAAGTAAAAATGATTAGGTTGATTTGTTGGTTTAGAGTATTCTGTCAATGGTCAGACGGATAGTCATTCTGAAGGATCTCAACATTAGGGATGATGGGAAGAACTGACCCATAGATGTTCCTATATCTCATTTCTTTTAGGACACACTCTTGGGAGAAACACTCCAGTGCAATTTGTCTGGGCTTCTCAGTTGGTTGCTCTTTGCCTTATGCTGTTTCACCTTAATAAGCTCATTCCACTCTTACTTTTAGTCCATGGCAAGGTTTAAAAAATTTTTCAACACTTTATTATGGGAATTTTTAAACATACAGAACAGATAAAAGAAATCTACAGGGAACACATGTATCTATCATCGGATTGTACAGTTAACATTTTACTATACTTGCTTTATTACAAATCTACTTATTTCTCTATGCAACCATTGATCCACTTCATTTTTGGGGACACATTTCAAAGTAATTTGCTGACATCAGTCAGTACATTTTTCCCTAAATGCTTCAGTATACATATCAACAACTATAGTTTAATATTTATTTAGAGTTCATTTTCTTTCCCTGTGAGGTAAAATTTACACACAGGAAATGCACAAATCTTAGGTGAACCATTTGATGAGTTTTAACTAATGTGTGCGTCTGCATAACTCAAACTTCTGTCCAGAGAGAACTTTACTGTACCTGCGAGTTCCCTCATGCCTCCGCCCTGGGGTACTTCCCTGCCTCCGCACCACTCCCCCACCAGACAATCACTGCTCTGATTTTTTTCCATCATAGATATCCATTCTAGAACTTCACGTAGCTAGAATAATACAATATGTCTTTTGTGTAACAATTCTTTCACTCAGCATAACATTTTTGCGTTTTTGTGATTCATCCATGTTATTGCATGTCGCCATTGTTTGTTAAGCATTTCCTTATTTTCTGGCATAAGATGATGTTTCAGGTTCAACTTGTACTTTCCCTGTTCTACGCCTGGAATCAGCCATTTTCCCAAGGAAAATGCTCTGGTTTCCTTTAATAAAGGGTATATTCAGAGACCAAGATTTGGGCACTCAATGTTTTAATTGCTACTGGGGTGTCATTGCTTTTAGGCTCATTCACTCCGTGGACAGACATAGGAAATACACACACACACACACACACACACACACATACGTACACACACACATATATATGAGATATATATGTGTGTTAATATGTGTATATATACATACACACATATACATCTGTAACTATTTCTGTATTTATCTGTGTGTATGTATATATTTACACACACCAACACACATAATAATAAAAGCTAAGTTCATACTGATACTGTGGTTTCAATCCAAACCCTCATGGTTTTCTAGACTTCCTGTTTCAATGTTTGTAAATACCTTCTCTGGCAATGAGAATTTTGGCTCCTATTATCCTAGTATATTTACTTATTGGCTCAATCTCCCAACCACGCCCGCTGTCTCTTCCGCCCACCACCTCCACATCCTGCCTCTTTACCCTGTATCTCACCGCCTCCTGCCCTGCATCCATGCCTCTGCATGGCTTCCTCAACCCTCTCACCATCCTGTGATTTCAGTTGCTGTGCTGAATTCTCCATGCTGGGAAGGGAAGTAGAGGGAGCAGGCAACACATTTTGAAGGGATAAAACCCAAGTGAACAAAACCATTTACTCCATTTGCAGTAGTTCTATTTCTTAATTCCTGTTCCTAAATTTTTTTTTTTTTTTTTTTTTGGCTGCGTTGGGCCTTTGTTGCTGTGCACGGGCTTTCTCTAGTTGTGGTGAGCTGGGGCTACTCTTTGTTGCAGTGTGAAGTCTTCTCATTGTGGTGGCTTCTCTTGTTGTGGAGCACGGGCTCTATCATGTATCTATCAATGGTCAGACAGATAGTCTGCTCTAGGAACGTGGGCTTCAGTAGCAACACGCGGGCTCAGTAGTTGCGGCTCGTGGGCCCTGGAGTGCGCGAGCTTCGGTAGTTGTGGCGCCCGGGCTTAGTTGCTCTGTGGCATGTGGGATCTTCCCGGACCAGGGAATGAACCTGTGTCCCCTGCATTGGCAGGTGGATTCTTCACCACTGCGTCACCAGGGAAGTCCTGTTCCTAAATTTTTACAGAGAAAAGCACCGAGTCTTTAAAAAAAGAGAAAGGGAACGATGGAGTGGAGCAAGTTACAATTTTATTTAAAGTCCCAAGCAGAAGACTTTTTTTTAAGGATTTAATTAATTAATTAATTATAACATCTTTATTGGAGTATAATTGCTTTACAATGTTGTGTTAGTTTCCGCTGTATAACAAAGTGAATCAACTATATGTATACATATATCCCCATATCCCCTCCCTCTTGCATCTCCCACCCTCCCTATCCCACCCCTCTAGGTGGTCACAAAGCACAGAGCTGATCTCCCTGTGCTATGCGGCCCAAGCAGAAGACTTTTAACAAGCTATTAGAATGATAACCTGTGCTTGCTGTGGAATCAGCTCAAAGCCTTCCCGATGTTGCCCAGCACGGGCTAACGCTGCTCTGTAACAAGTGAACACACTGATGGCCTTCAAAGGCGTCAATCAGTCATAAGGAGTATTAGCAGAAGCTTCCATTGCCGAAGTGTTGGCTGTCCTTGGGCAGGCACAGCAGGCGAGGGTCCCAGCTATTTGCACCAGTCCTCCAGCCTTGGCATTCACGAGGTCTCAGCTGTGACAAGCCTGTAGGCATCAAGGTCAGGCTTTCACCCACTGACTTGAGCTTCCTTGGGGTTTCTCATCAGAGCCTTTGCCTATCACCTTAGGGGAGAAACCCTGCCACAGTTCCTTTCACATTTCCTAAATCCAAGAAATAATCTGGCTTTTGGAAAACAATCTGATAACTCTTTCTGGAAGCTGTGGGAGGTAGCGACCCCTTGAGTGCACCAAGCAGCGTGTAGGGTTGGCTCTTTCGTTTCGAGTAGCTTAATTTTCTTATCAGATTGCATAAAGCTGGGTGCTCTCAGGGTCTGCTTCTATCTCTGGCCACACACTCCCTTCTGACCAGGGAACCCACTTGATCATCTCTGAAATATGCCACATTTGTAGGCTTAAAGCAGCCCTGACCTAAAATAAGGATGGCAGATTTGTTTCAAGACATGTACTAGCTCTGATTAATTGTTCGCGTAGGCCCGAGAGAGCTGTATAGTAAAGGACTTTGTGGCCTCATCAGGGCTCAATAGGAAAGAGTACTGTAATTGATTAGTTATGTCTGCCGTGAGCATGGCAGGGAGGACTGGGGTAAATGGGCACCATATTTGTCATCCCTATCCTAGGATTTAACCTCATGTTCCACCACAAGATAGGTAAGAAAGTTTTGCCTGAGGTAGACAGTAATTATCTTAACTTCAAAACTGCCTGATTGGCAGTATCTCGTGTCTGTTGTCCTTATTTATTTTATTAATATTTTGGCCAAGTGTGTTCTCTGACGAATAACAAGAAAGAAAGAGAAAAATGAATATTCATTGAATATCTACTAATTGTCAGTTCCTTCTTTTAGGAGCTTTATTAAATATCTCTCATGATATATTCAAAACAATCTTATAAAATCAGAATATTATTCCCCTTCTTAAAATAATAAAGAAATTAAGCCTCAGAGAAGAAAATATTTGCCTAAACCATAATAGAACATCTCAAATCCAAGGGTGATACTCATTCTGATATGCTTGGACAGTGGTTCTCACTCTTAGGAATATTAGAATCTCCTGGAAAGATTTTAAAAACATTTGAAAATTTTGATGACTGTAGGGCGCGGTCAGCTAACTGCTACGCGGCAGGAAGCTGAAATAAGCTGAGTCATCCTTCCTGTGGCCACTGCGCTTGCGCTAAGTATACTAATGAGGTTTTAAAGTAGCGACCTATCCGATGCTGGCTCACAAATCGCGCCATCGGCGAAAGCCAATCACAGAGCGACACATGTTCTTAATCCCTATATAAGCAGACTGCTATAGGATTGCGGGGTCTTCCTTCCATCTTTCTTCAACCAAGCTGTGCTCCAATAAAGTGTGATACGAGAAGAATCTTGCGTGTGGCGGCTCGTTATTCTGCTGGTCGGAAGCGGCCCGCCGCAGATGACCGCATCTTGTCAATTACATCAGAACCTCTGGGGTAGGGGAGACTCAGGCATAGGAATGGGTTAAAATTTTTCCAGTTGATTCTAATCTGTAGTCACTGGGCCAAGGAGTAGGGAGCAGGATAATTTATATTTATAGAATGCCCATTCTGAGCCTAGCTCCCTGCCCTGCCATATTCTATCTAATTTAATTCTCATGTAATTTCTCAGAGAAAAAACTATTAGCCTCTTTTTACCTATGAGGAAAATGGAGGCTCATAAAACAAAGAAATTCCTGAAGATCTTGCAGTAGAACTGGGATTTGAATGCAAGTCTGTTTGCTTCCAAAGTACTTGCTCTTTCCATGGCACCATGCTTTTTTTGGTTAAGTTTCTGAACCAAGGCTCCACCCTTAACCTTAGTTTTGAGCAAATCTGGATTCTGCCTAGTTTCCATATCTGACCCCAACTTGTCATTCCCTTCCTTGACTTGGTTCCAGCTTCAGCTGGAAGCACCATTCTGAGCATTTGGTTTCATGGTCGAGAAATGCAAGAGGCACTCCCTAAAGTTACCACCTTCTATCCTGTGGGCTTTGGGCAGCTCAGAGCAAGGCTGTTTCCAGAGCCAGGGATCCTGCACAGTGACCTCGACTGCAGGATCTCAGATGTCCAGGCCAGATAAGTGTGGAGTCCCTTCTTTGGACACCAGGCAGTTCAAAGAGATACAGAAGAGTTGTGGCCTGAGGTCCTAATCCTGTTAATTGAGGGCATCTGTGTGCCTGCTTGGCTGTTTTAATGTCACATTGACTTCAGCTCCTTAGGTCAGAATCATGAGTCTCCATGAGATAGCTGAGTAAACAGGAGAACCTCAGAGCTGGATTGGACCTCCAGCTTGATTTAGTTCCACACCTCCCTAAGGCCAAAAAGCCCTGTCAGCACCATTGTCTGAAACAAATGAGACTGTTTAAATATTTCCTGGGGAAGGAATGGCACAATCTCTCCCATTAATTGATACATTGTTAGGCAGCTCAGAAACACTTTTAAAATTAAGCTTGTATATTGCTCTCTATAATTTTCAAGTTCTTCAGCTGATTGATTTTCCTCAATCTTATCAAAGACTAATTTCTATAAAGTTGATCCATCATCCAAGTAGTTGGTACAAATTAGGTTGGACTAAGCAAGGTCAGTTCCAGGCCAAATTATGAATAAGGTTCTCCAGCGGAGTTTACTTTCATTGTCCTTAATCATGTGTTTTCCTTTAGGGACAGCCCCTTCTCACCCTCTCCAGTCTAACTTTTCTTCCCGCATCAGAATTCCCGCTGTCAGAAAAAATTTGGAAACTTAGCCACCAGGGGTAAGTGAATGATAAAACATGATTGTCTCCTCCTAAGAGCATTTATACTTTTTTTTTTTTTTTAAGGATGAAGTCTTGAAAGGTTTGGCATAAAGGAATAAAATGAATCTAAGTCATCAGGCAGTTTAAGGGAGGGTGGGGTAAGGGAACATAGCTTCCCAGCAATTCTGATATTGAAACAGCACGTAAAACATTGATCAGCTTCAGCTAGTTTTGCCTCCTTAAACAGAGCGTTGATTAATCAAATTAAACAGCACCAGCTTAAACTGGTTTTGCCTCTGTAACTAGGTTGATTAATCAAACCTTGAGTTACTTTACAGAGGCAGCACTGCGCATGTGCAAGACGCGAACCCACCTCTCCAGGATGACCCCAGAACCTAGGATCTTCAGTCCACAGAACTCAAAGAATAGAAGTGTTGCCACCGGAGCCCTTTACGAAGCAAGAAGTCCTTCAATAAGGAAAATCTGGCCTCCTGCACCGTAAGTAGCTTATATGGACTAATTCAAGACTAGCCAATCAGCTTCCAAGTTTGAAATTCCCCTAACTCCTTAAATTTTGCCCTGAAGCCTGGATAGAGAGACAGATTTGAGAACTTTGTCTCCAGTTTCCTTGCCGGTCAATCTCACAATAAAGCTCTTCCTTTTCTCAAAAGCTAATGCCGTAATATTGGCTTCTGTGCGCCTGGGGCAGCCAGCCCTTGCTCGGTAGCAATCTTGCGTCATGTAGGACACCTGACTCGCCAACGTGAGCCTGGTCCTACGTCTCCATGCTGGGCTGCTGCCTGGTCAGATGACGATCTCCGCTCTGTGAACACCGGTGGTCTCATGGGAAAATGGAATAGAAGAGCATAGGGAGATCAGGGACCAGTGTTACTTGAGGTCTAAGTAAAATAGAAAGTGGCTGGTTGGCTCAAAGTAAAGCCCAGTAGGATTCGAATAGCCACCCTGAGTCTGATGATCTGTTTTCATTCCCTTCTCAAAGATGGCAACGCCCACAGTGCAGTCTCCACTCCACCCTTCCCGCTGCCAAAACAGGAGTCAGCGATCATTTGGAGAGGAGTTTTCCTCAGGAAAAACAGCCTGTCTTTTGATGCAGAGCATACACATTCCTTGAAAGCCTTTCTGTCGAAACAGACAAGATCCCAGCCTGCCTTCCTTTCAGAGAGATGAAAATATCACAGCCTGCGGTGGTTGAGAGCGCCGTGAAAACTAAATTCCTTCGCCTTGAGGTGTAGGGATGGGTGTGTGTGTTTTATTTATTATTTACTGAGAAGCCTGCCCAAACACTGCATTTTAGGAACTGGTAAGAAATACCGATGAAAATATGAGCACCCGGGGCATGAAAGAGCCTTTGAAACTAGGACAGACTTTCATTAGAGCCCTACCTGGAGTCTGTGGGCAAGGCAGTTTGTATGCACTACCCTGTCATCCTCGCAAATCAGTTTTTAAACTTGGTTTAGGCTCCGGGAAGCAGTGAAATTGGGAATTTCAAATGAGCCTCTCATTTCAGATGTGTCCATAATAGAAACCACTGGGCAGTGGGGCATAATTAACAGTCTCTCCTTCACGGAGACCGCAGAATGGCATTCATTTCACCAACTGGGCTTGACAAGAATTGGCTAGAATGTCTGAGTAGCTTTCCAGCTGCTGCTCCTGTAGCTCTGGCTTCCAGCAGTATTTGCATTCCAAATAAAACGAGGCCTGAAATAGATGTGCAATACATGTTCAAAGCTATTTTTAATCAATGATCACTTGGTTCGCTGTGAAAGATTATCAGCAGGTCACAATCCATTTCGGATTTTGCTGTGTCCTGCAGAACTGCTCTAAACACAGCGACTTCAACTTCCTTGTGCTTCGTCAGCTCTGTGGATGAAGGGGAGGAGGGGCTTGAGTGGACGGGGGCCGCACAGACATGTTTACAGTTACAAGGACCAGAGCTGGAGGGCCATTTACTTGAACTGTTTAAGTTTGTCCTGGTCCCACAGAGAAACTTTGTGGGGCAGTCATAAGCCCGGAGGATTCTGTCCTCAGAACCTCCATCCTGAAACTCGCCATGTTACTGTCCAGGAAGCCAATCAATTTCAATTCAAGGGAGAACTCAGAAAGAAATGTTTCTCATTTCTAAGCCCCTTCTAGCTGTGGGGATGCTGTGATTCCTGCTTATTTCTTTATAGATAGTATCTTCCTGGAAGCTTGAGCTTTCAATAGGGACTGCTGCCAATATTATCCACTAGTTATTGTTGTTGTTTTAAATAATAGCACCTTACATTTATTTAGCACGATTACTGTTTGCAAGCAAGTCTATAATCTCATTTGCAAAAAGAATTTACATAGTATGAATATTCAAATAGTCATAATTGCATATTAATTTTGTTTAACAGAATATGCTCATATTACTTTTCCCACCCCTGTTTCTCTCTTTTCTTTTACTATAATGTGTTTTCCTTTTTGATCCAGCTCTTCTGACTTTTTTTTTTTTGACTCTTTTTTTACACATCCACTGGCAACTATATTTCAATTGATCCCCAGGACTATTAGTCTTAATCTTACAACTTAAAAATAAACCCTCTGTCTTTTACCCATAATATTCATTTTGCCGTCATTTTCCATCCTCCCCAAATGCTAGTTTATAATTTCCAAAAACATTTTGCTGTGATTTACTTAAGAGTTTAGATGTGGCTTCGTCTTTTTTCAAATTATAATAGTTGATACCAACTCATGCACATATAAACTCTGCACAAGGTTTCTAACCTCTCTGTGCCTCAGTTTCCTCATTAGTTAATTTGAGTTCATTAGCTATTGTGAGGGGTAACTGAGTTATAACACTGTAAAGTGCTGAGTGCATCTGGCACGTGGTCAGCATTCACTGAACGTTTGCTGTTACTATGTTGTTTGTCTTCCTCCACGAGAATGTGTGCTCTGTGAGGGCCAGCTCTGTGCTGAACGGCTTCCCTTTGGCCCTCCAGGTCCATGCTCTGCCTTCTCCACCCTGTGCGTTGACCCAGCAGACAGGTGTTGTATGGACCACATCAACAGTCCTTAACCTGTGGCTCCGGGTTGGGTTTTGCTCCTTGTGGAGCGCTGGCAGGAGACTGGAGGGAGCCGGGAGAGTGAGTTTGGGGAATTTGTTCCTCTAGATCCCTCCCTGGGGGAGTCACATCAGGATGGCTGTGTCCTTGACTGAAAGTCACAGGTCCTGTCGCATGGCCTCTCCACAAGCTTTCTATCCAGGCGCCACTGACTACTTCCTCCCTTTGCCTGCTCAAGCCCAGTGCTGGCCACTGTGACCATCCTTTGTTATTCCCCTACACTCTGCCGACACCTTAAATTACCCCTGTTTAAAGTCCCCTCAAATTCTCCAATGTGAACGTGGCTTTCTTTGCCTTCCATGACTTTGATATTTTTGAAGAGTCTGATCAGATATTTTGTAGAATGTTGCTCAGTTTGGGTTTGCCTGGTGTTTTTTCACGGTGAGCTTGCAATTTTGCGTTTTTGGGAAGGATACTTTAGGGGTCATGTACCCTTCTCAGTGCATCGTATTGGTGGATACATGATTCAATATGTTTTATTACTAGTGATGTTAACCTTGATCACTTGGTTAAGGTGATGTCTGCTTTACTTTATTATACCGTTACTATTTTCCTATTGTAATCAATAAGTAATTTTTGGACTATATATATATATTTTTTCTTTTCTTTTCTTTTTTTTTTTTTGCGGTACGCGGGCCTCTCACTGTTGTGACCCCTCCCGTTGCGGAGCACAGGCTCCAGACGCGCAGGCTTAGCAGCCATGGCTCACGGGCCTAGCCGCTCCGCAGCATGTGGGATCTTCCCGGACCGGGGCACGAACCCGTGTCCCCTGCCTCGGCAGGTGGACTCTCAACCACTGCACCACCAGGGAAGCCCAAGGACAATATTTTGAGACTATGCAAATATCCTGTTTCTCTTCATGCTTTCACTCATTAGTTTGAGCATTCATCAGTAGATCTTGCCTGCAACAGCTAACACGGTAGTGTTCTAATGCCAATTTTCTATTTCCCTCATTCCTTCCATATTTCTTTTTTTTAAAGTATTTTATTTATTTATTTATTTATTTATTTATTTATTTATTTATTTATTTATTTATAGCTGCGTTGGGTCTTCATTGCTGTGCACGGGCTTTCTCTAGCTGCTGCGAGCAGGGGCTACTCTTTGTTGCAGTGTGCGGGCTTCTCATTGTGGTGGCTTCTCTTGTTGCGGAGCATGGGCTCTAGGTGCGCCGGCTTCACTAGGTGTGGCTCGTGGGCTCTAGAGTGCAGGCTCAGTAGTTGTGGCGCATGGGCTTAGTTGTTCCGCGGCATGTGGGATCTTACCAGACCAGGGCTCGAACCCCTATCCCCTGCATTGGCAGGCGGATTCTTAACCGCTGCGCCACCAGGGAAGTCCCCCATATTTCTTAATTGGAATTCATTCTTCCATAAGGAAGAGCTGTATCTTATTTATTTATTTCAGTATGGACTTGTGGATATTTATTTTATTATTAGGATTATATACAACCCCATGCTATCATTATTTATGAAGTTGATCCAGCTTTGGCTACTGGGAGCTCTTTTAGACTGGATCCTATGTCCTTTTCACATACACACATTTTTGAGCACTTCCTTATTTCTGGCACCAAAAGATGCTTCTGCTATTTGTATTTTTCTTTTTTTAAATGAGTACACTTTATTTTTTAGAGCAGTTTCAGGTTTACAAAGAAAGTGAGCAAAAAGTACAGGGAGTTCCCATATACCCCCCTCGGTTTTCCCTACTATTAATATCTTGCATTGATATGGTGTATTTATTACAATTGATGAACCAATATTGATATATTACTATTAACTTAAGTCCATAGTTTAAATTAGGGTTCACTCTTTGTGCTGTCTAGTTCTGTGGGTTTTGACAAGTGCATAATGTCATGTGTCCACAATGACAGTAGCATACAGAAGAGTTTCACTAGCCTAAAAATTCCCTGTGTTCCCTCTATCCTTCCCTCCTTCCCCCCAACCCAAACTGCTGGAAACCACTGACCTTCTCACTGTCTCTGTAGATTTGCCTTTTCCAGAATGTCACGTAGTTGGAATCATACAGTATGATGTGTCTTCTTTCACTTAGCAATAGGCATGTAAGGTTCTTCTATGTCTTTTCATGGCTTCATAGCTCATTTCTTATTATTACTGTATAATATTTCATTGTATGGATGTACCACCATTGATCCACTCACTGACTGAAGGACATCTTGGGTGCTTCCAAGTTTTGGCAATTATGAATAAAGCTTCTGTAAACATTTATGTGCAGGTTTTTGGAGGACATACGTTTTCAACTCATTGGCGTAAATACCTAGGAGTGTGATTGTTGCCTCATATGGTGAGACTATGTTTAACTTTGTAGGCAGCCGCCAAGCTGTCTCCCGAAGTGGCTGTTACCATTCTGCATTCTCATCAGCAGTGAATTCTTGTTGTCTTAACATCCTTCAGCATTTGGTGTTGTCAGTATTTTGGATTGTATCCATGCTAGTAGTTATGTACCAACTGTGTTGTTTAACTGGTCAAATCCAATAAAAGGTGCTGTCTGAAATGTTTGATGAAGGATGTGTCGTGAGAATCAGATTTCTTGGAATTGGGAAAGGAGCCAAAGCAGAAGCTAAGTTGAAAACAAAAAAAGAGGGACCAAGTCTCAGCCCAGTGTGGCAAAATCTACCTGAAAGCAAAAATAAAACTGAATTCCCAAGTCTAGAGTCAAACTGAGGAAAGGAAGTACATTGGTATTTCTTAGTATGTGGATATCTCCTGTCTTAGTGTCTTAATTTGGGTTAGCTGGAATTTCTTCTTCAAGTACATTTATCAGAAAAGATAAATGGGTAATGTATTTTCTGACCCCATGCATCTTGGGAATGTTGGGAATGCCTTCAGGCATAGAAGACAAGTAAGCTGGAGTAGGTGGAACGTCTGTTGTGCTTTTCTGCTCAGCTTTTCTTGTTTGTCTTTTGTTGTCGTTGTTTTTGTTTTGTTTTGTTTTCAACTGAGGAAGGTTTACTCCCTCAACCCATGTATTTTTGGTATAATTATCACTTCAGAGTCGGTATGTACCTAGACCTGGTTAACTGTGATAACCTGTCCTTAATGACTTCTACAAGGGGTGGGAATATAATCCAAATAGGGCCAGTCAGGGCCTTTGAATTAAATTACATGCATGGCTTGTGAGCTGTATGGATGTAGAGCTGGGCTGCGAGGGGCCATCTTCTCTGCCATGTGAATAGAGTTCATCTGTGGCAAGAGAGAATGAGGCCAACGTAAGCAAAATGAAACAAACAAAATGAAACATGCAGATCTTAGAGATGGAGAGAGAGAACGCGAGTGCTGGAGGGAAGAGAATGAGAAAATGAGAGTGGGGCTAGCTGAATTGTTTGAGATCTTTGATCAGCTGCACTGGAAGTCTTACTCTTGGACCTTCCAGTCAGACAAGCCAATAAATTTCCTTTGCTTTTCTTAAGATAGTTTGAGTTGGTTTTCTGTCCTTTACAACTAAAAAATAGTAAGTATAGAATTGCTATTAGGAAAAGGCCATTGCTAGGAATAAACTCTACAGTAAAGATTTGGTTGAGTCTAAGTGTATCACAGGATGGAGAGGACCCCCATACCAAGGCAAGAAAATCGTCCATCGTTGTTATGCTGTTCCAAAACATATGGTTAAAGGGTGACCTCTTCTTTCTTTGGACTCAGACATGTGCCTGCTGAGACTGGAGCTTTAGAGGAATTGTCAGAATTTCAGGATGTTGCCTGCTTCTTGCACGTCTTTCAAGAAAAGAAAAAGCTTCAGTATAAATTGGTCCCTGTGAAAGCAGGAAGGAAATAGTATATAACTTCGTTAAGAGGTGCCTTTCCTCCATTTGGATGTGGGCAGTAATCTAAGACTGCTGGGGGGTCAGATAATCATGCACCTCATGGAACTACAAAAGCCAAAATCCCTGACCCAAGCTGAAGTTAGTGTTGGCAGAGGTTGGGAGGTGAGAGATGGAGTAGGGGTTGTGATTGGGAGGAATTTGAGAAATCCGGAAGCCTGATCCTTTAAGCCCCTCCCCAAACTATCCTGCTGAGCACTGGCTGGTGGGGAAGGTAACAATTCATTCCCTAGTAAACAGCCAACCCACCGGTTCAGCCTGGGCACAGCACTGATCCGTTCTGCCTCAATACCTCAGCCTGAGTCATTTAGGACTCTCGTAGCTGAAGGCTAAGAACTGCTGCTAAGAAACAGGTATGCAGAAGGGTCTGGTCTATAATCAAGGACAAGACAAGATTTCTGATTTTCACCTACGGAAGTAGACCCCATCAGTAGATGACTAGGGGTTTAAAAGTGTTGAACTTCCAGAGAAATATCAACTGGAAAGCACTTGCGATTGTTGGATTGCTAAGGCAATCCCCAGGTCCTTGTAATAACACCAAATGCAAGAGAGATGTTAAGGGGCAGGACCTCCAGAAGGATTTTTTCCTACATTCATTTTAGGCACAGCCTTGAAGAATAATGAATGTGGGCGATCTGTGCACAGGGAGAAGCCTGGGGTTGTCAGATTGGTTTCGCTGTCAAGATGTAAATTCTTGCTGTGTTATTCTGTAGGGTCTGGTACATGCTGTGGCATACATCATGGCACCCTTTCTGAATGGAGTTTTTGTTTTTTAGTTTTTTTGGCCGCACCACGAGGCATGTGGTATCTTAGTTCCCAGACCAGGGATTGAACTGCGCCCCCTGCAGTGGAAGCACGGAGTCTTAACCACTGGACCACCAGGAAAGTCCCCTGAATGGAGTTTTATTGGAAGATATGCTATTTTTCCTCCTCTACTGTGTAAGGGAGCTATAGGGGATCATTACATTGATCATAAACTGCAGGTTATTTTTTTATTATAACTATTATTATTGTACCTTTATAGTGAAAAATTTCAAACAACCACTATAAATATCAATAGAATAATGAACCCTGATGTATCCAACCTCAACAATGGTCAGCTTATAGTCAATCTGGTTTTATGCATATCTCCACTCACTAGATTATTTTGAAGCAAACCCTACGCATCGTATCATTACATCTGTTAATAAGTCGTAAGTATTATTTTAAAAAACCCGTAATACAATAACACCCAAAAAATTAACAATGATTCATTATTATTATTAAATATCCAGGCAGTGTTCAGACTTCCAGTTGTTTCTTGAATGTAATTTTAAAAATATATATTGCAGGTTATTGAATCAAGAGAAACCATATCTGGATATCAGAGATGTGTACATCACCCAGAGATCCTGGGCATGGAGGTGGGGTAGTAACTGGATGTGATTCTGTGTTGTCTCTCTTTGGAGTAAGTGTGACTTTAGTTATACATTAGTTGGACATACATTTGTTGGACAAATATCAGGTGGAGGGACTTTTGAAATTGTTTGAGTTTGTGTTAAGTACGCATGGGGGAAATGTAGTTCATATTTGCTCTTATTGTCTGCCCCCTCTTTCTTTCTATGAAGGAACTGTCTCCCTCCCATCTCATTAGGTTCTTGTGAGACTGTTAATCACAGTGTATGCGCTGTCTGCAGGACCAGTGTGTGACTCAGGCCTTACCAATAATGGACCAACTTCGCATCCATGGTGATTAGACATGGTCTGAATACAAGCAACCAAAGTATTCTCATGAGATTGAAAATCTCATGGATGCAGGGAGTCTGTCATCCGTTTGAATCATGAGCTAAAACAATGTGGGTATGGAATTTTTTCCTTGGCCACACTCCCTGGGATAGGGAAAGAGTGTACATAACAGTGGGAGAGAATGAGGCCAATATAGAGAGAAAAGCAGAGACAGGATGAAGCAAGAGTTGGCGGGGTTGATGGCAGGGAGGAAGAGAGAGAGGGGCAATGACAATATTTGAGCCCTTGGGTTTAGCTGTACCTAAAGTTACCTTGGAAGTTTTGTGAAACAATATATTCATTTATTTCCCCTTAAGCTAGTTAGAACTGGGTTTCCTCTCGGTTGCAACTAAAAGAGTCATAAAAACTGGGTATAAAAATCTTGAATTACAACTTTTGCCCCTCAAAATTCTATATACTCTGCTTAATTTCCTGCTAACATTTAATAATACAAAAGAGTGGAATTCCTGGTGGTCCAGTGGTTAGGATTCTGAGCTTCCAATGCCAGGGTCTGGGGTTCCATCCCTGACTGGGGAACTAAGATCCCGCAAGCCATGTGGCACGGCCAAAATAATAATAATAATAATAGGAAGGAGAAGTTTGTGATCAGCCTGACTTCCCTCCCTTTATTATGCAATTCATTATTCCTGTCTGGATGCTTGAAGAGTTTTTTCTTTATATATATTTTCCCTCTGAAACATTATGGGCTCCTTACACCTGCATAATTGAGGCTTTTTCCAATTTGTGATTTTTTTTCAACTGTGTCTTTGATTATAATTTCTATTCCACTTGCTTTGGTTTCTTTCGCCTATAATTCATAGGTTGGATGTTTATAAGTTGGGGATGGTGGGAAATAACAACATTCTGACAGCCTCCAAAAGCAGCAGCTAGTCAGTAAAGGTCAGCTATCCAGTTTCTGGGTTGGGACAAGTCTTGCATTCTTATTCCAGGGAGCCAGAACGTTTGGGAGAATTGAACGGACTTTGTACCTTTTTTTCAGATGGGTAGTCTTTCTATTAAGGCAGCATAACACAAGGATTTACCAACTGCACTCTTCAGCACAGTTCCATCAGTATGGTGGTTAATGAAAATGTTAGTTTTTAAGTCCCCCCCCCTCCCTTCTGATTCATGGTTATTTTAAGGGAAATTTTAGAGAGACTGTGTCAGATGCCATTTAAAGTTGAAAGTCTTTTCTGTTGACTTAAGAGCCAGTTTCTATCATGTACTTTGTATTTTCAGCATTTACTTAATTAATTAATTCAATTCTCAAACCAGCATTATTGAGCAACTTTTATATGGCAGACCCTGTGGTTGGCTAGGCTATAAAATTGAATAAGATGCTATTCTAATTCTTAAGGACCTAGCAATCTAGTGGGTAGATAGATGTACAAAACAACCAACTACAAAGGACTGGTAAGCCTATGATATACACAGTGCTCTGGGAGCAAATTGGGAGGTGACAGACATTTGTATCCAGCTTTGTAGAATCAGTAGGAGCTTACCAAATAAATGGAGAAGAAGCATTGCTGTATTATTCTGCTATCATTGACCTGTGTCATTTGAATGGGATGTGATAGGGGCTCTGCCTGTATATGGATATTTCTTTTCAAAATTTCCCTCCACTGCCTTTAAATTTCACAAGCGTTTTCTTACAACTGACCGATCTGCATGCCA
This sequence comes from Delphinus delphis, assembly GCF_949987515.2. Taxonomy (NCBI): domain Eukaryota; kingdom Metazoa; phylum Chordata; class Mammalia; order Artiodactyla; family Delphinidae; genus Delphinus; species Delphinus delphis. The sequence goes on along the minus strand of NC_082694.2, from coordinate 58,689,809 downwards.
CACACAGTATATGGGATGAGACGGGCAGCTTTGCCTCTCTCCTTGTCAGTTTAATTTCGCTTTTTCTCTACCCACTGGGTATGGAGATGCTGGGTTCTTACACATTTTAATTGCTTATCTATTGCAAAATATATTTATGTAATTTTGAAGGAAAGCAGTGATTTATATTAGCAGAGAATGGGAGAGTTTAAAGGGGTAATCTAGTCTAACCTCCTCATTTCCAGTTCCATTTTCTAGTTGTTAAGGTCATACAGCTAAGTAGGACCAGAGCAGGAATTACGATCACGATGATGAAGATTGCACAGCACTGGCAATTTTCACAAACATTGTTGCATTTAATGTTCACAAAGATCCTCTGAGCCTTGTATTATTATTATACCCCATTTACCAGGGAGGAAATTAAACTTAGCAATACCAAGGTATTTGTTTTAAAATGTTGTATTAAATCTCTGGACTTTCAGTCTAGTACTTTCTTTGTTACTCAGTGAAACCTCATTGGTTTTTGTTTGTTTAATTGAATTCTAATTTAAAATACTTTTCAAACTAGGATCTAGGATTATCTTTTTTTCTTTTTGTGTTTTTTTTTCTTTTAGGATTATCTTTTAAAAAAATAATAAAATGCATAAATGGTATCTAGCCCAATATCTGATTTCCTATATTTCTTATAGTCTGTATCACAGGTAATATTTCCCATACTCCTTGATATTATACCGCTTTGTATTATTGTCTAGTTTGTATTTATATGATTCGTGTTATCTGAGCAAAAAGCCTTTTCCCTGTTCAAAATCTAGTAATTTTCTATTACACCCCCTCTTTGTGACTTCTTTTAAGTTCACCAACTGTCAGCTCTTTCCCGCCTCTCCATGGCAGATTGCCAGATTGTATAAATCATGCCTTTGGCTATTCTTGTCAACAACTGAAGCAGAATTTTTGCAAAAATCTTGTAAACAGTGTGTTGCAATGTTAGTGGCCTCTGCTACTAATGCCTCCCTTTTCTTTCTTTTAATATGAGGCTCAGTCCCCTTGTTTTATGAAGTGGACCATTTCATCTTTCCTCCACATGCAGCTAGCTAGGCTTTTCTCATGGATTTAGTAGAAGCTGATCTTGAAATTTTCACAAAGGTGCTTCTTCTCTTGCTCCTTTAGTTTCCATTTGGATCCCTAATGGGAGTGATGTTGAACACCCATCATCTCAAAGAGTCCTATTTTCGAATCCTGACCCTGCCACTTTCTGGTTGAGTCATCTGGGGCAAACTTTTCCAACCTCGTCTGTAAAACGGGATCACATTGCACATACCTAATGGCAGAATTGAGAAGATGGAATTACCATTGTGTTTTTCAGCCACACCACATGGCATGTGGGATCTTAGTTCCCTGACCAGGGATCGAACCCACGCCCCCTGCATTGGAAGCACAGAGTCTTAACCACTGGACTGCCAGGGAAGTCCCAAGAAGATGGAATTAGATGAGAATAGTGCCAGATACATAATGTTTACAAAAAAGAATGTTGATTGCCACTTTTATTATTCTTGTAAATAATTCTTTCTTTGGTTGAAGTTTCTCTTTGTTGTCAAGCTAACCATTCAGTAATATATCACAAACTCACCACTGCCTTCTCTCTTTTGAAACATTGTAAGTCAGTTGTTTTGTTTTTGCCTAAACTCTATTTCTTGAGCATCTTGACCCAACTCTCTTTTTAATTATTTTGCTTCATTCTTTTCCTATGAATTTTAGGGCCTACTACTCTCTGGCATCTTTAGATTGGAGCAAATGGTCCCTTTGAGTCATTCCTCTGACATTTTTAGCCACTTTATATCTCTCAGTAGTTTGCTAACTCCACATATAATCTGATAAACCAGTTCCCAAGAAGTCAGTTTTAAGATAGTGGAAAAATTGGTATCTATCACTTTACAGTGATATGCTCTGGTAGTTCTATTGCCTCATTTCCTGTTTTCCCCCCAAGCTTTTAGAAAATGCATTCACATAAATATTCTTCAATTCTGTATTATTCATATTAATTTCATAGGCTGTGATTGATTATTTCCAATCCTGTCCCTTTTAGTTGAAGGGCAGTCAAGATCCTCTTCCAATTCTAATGCTTCTTTTTATATTCAGGAAACTCACCATTTAACAGATATAGCAACAACCGTAAATGCTAGGATACAGGGACACAGAGGGATAAAAAACATGGTCCATCCTTCAAGGAACCCATAATAAGTAAGTTGTCCCTTCCTTATTTCTTTAAAAGACATTCATATCGTTTTATTTGCATAATCGTTAAACTTGGCTTCTTACATAAATGAGTATCTAGTCCTACATCCTTGGAATAATTCTTACCATCAGGACTATCCTAAGGCTTATATTAAGGGGAAAAAAATATTAGATGGTTCCCAAAAGAAGTGGTTTGTGGTTTGGGTATAATTTGCTTAGTATTTGCATATGCCTATTTTGAAAAGACCTAGTGTTTCAAGTTAAAACACTAAGGCTATAAATGAGAGCAGATTTCTTCCTTCATGTTTGGCTGCCATAATTGATACCGATTCCAGAAACGTATAGCCAGAAGTGAGTCAACAGTTAAATGGAACAGAGAAGAGGAAAAAAAAAAAGTCTCAAGAACTCTTCTAAGACAGTAATAGCCCCCATCTGGAATTTTCCTCTCCTCTGTAAGAGCTTTTGCAGTTAGAGTGCAGTGTGGCTGGATGGAGCTCTGGTTTGCATGCTGCCGGCTGAGGGTCACTCCAAGTCCACCCCGTGCTCAGCTATTTCCCTTACTGGCCTTTGAGTTAGAGCATGGAAGACCCCCTGCCAGAATAGAAATGTTTAGACACAGAATTTTATTGCTGAAAGGGATCTTACAGATCATTGTACCACAGAGATTCCCAAGCCTTTTCAAGTGTGAGAACCCCTTTTCAATCTCAATGTTTTTTGGATTCCCATGTAGTAGGACTTAAACTTGTAGTATGCATGGATTGAGAAGGTATATAATGACAATATGCCACTATGAGTTCAATAATCATTTGCATGAATTTAAACTTCGTTAATCAGAACAGCAGTTACATAAATTTGAAACAAATAGCTATACCTGTATGAGTGAGACATATCATGTATTTCATCTATAGCCTGCTAGGTATACAAATGGATTTGGAGATCCCATGAATTTGGAGGGCCCTGGGGACCTGCACCTTGGAAACCATTGATCTAATCCAGTCTCCTGTTTTAACAGATGAACATAAATGTGGTTTATGGATATTAAGTGACTTTCTAAGGATACAGCTAGTTGGTGGCAGAGTCCAGTTCACTGACACCTTTTCCACTGTGCCTCAGCTGTCTTAAACTTATCTGAAATTATTATTCATCCAGATCAGCAGAGAGAGGTACTGTAAATGAACTAGCTCAGAGGAAACTATGATTGTGTACCACACACAGGAAAACATGCTCCTGTATATAACAATAACAAAACAGATCAATTAGATTAATTAATTAGTTTGTATATAGAATTAATTAGGTTGTATGTAGTTAGTTAGATTGTATATAGAATTCTTGCATAACTTGTCTCACTTGACAATTACATATTTCTTGAGGATTGCAAGGAAGTAGAGACCTGTGTTAGGTACTTTATAAACTGTGGAGTGAATATGAAAAATGCTGACTTTCTGGCCACAAATAATAACCCCTCTCAAAAAAAAATGCAGAGGAAGAATTAAAAACCTTAAATATTATGGGTTTTTGGCAATGAACGGGCACAAAAGTCAGCAAGAATGGACATCCTCAACTTCTGCCAAGTCAGGAGGAGCAGTTCTGGCTGCTGAGTTGAGAAGAGAAATGAGAAAAATCACCAGCCAAATAATACATTCTAATACTGGCAGACACAGGAGGGGGAGTGTGTCAGAGATATTAAAAAGCCATTCAGTGTGAGAACGATGCGATTCAGCTGGGGAAAGAAGAAAAGAACAATTGATATTTCCTGGATATTTATTAATGTTTAGATACAAGAGGTTGTATTGAGAGTCGCCAAGTCTTCAGCCTGTTTCCTCTGAGTGCTTGATACGACGTGAAAGATGCTGAAGAGAGTGTGGTTCAGATCCGTGCTCTCCCTGGGTGACCCATTTCTGCCAGTACTGCACTGGGTTAGAAAACTTCAGGGGTTTCCTAGACTAGCCTTAGGTCTCTTTTGATCTGGATGACCCTTGGGAGTCTGAGTTGATTTTGATTCCTGTGAAAATTTGGGTCATTTGGGGGTAGATCTTGCCTGGTCCAATCATATGTTTTGTGTGGATATGGTAATAATGAGGGTCCATTCAGTTATAGCCAATAGTGTCTCAAGAAGGTCAAGGCTACTTATCTAGTTATGCTGTGTATCTGTTTTCCATAGATAGAGGATCTATTTCATGAGCAAAGGTTGCCATCTTCATTCCAACCAAATGATCTGAAACTATGAGCTGCAAAAGGAATCTTAAGGGAAAATAGGGCTGAACGTGAGCAAATCCATTCTCACCACCGGAAGCTGTAACTCCACCTGCATTGTCTCTGGGGGACAGCCCACCTGACTGAGTACTTAGAGAAACAGAGTAGATATAACTGATATTGACAGAAAAGTTGTACAAACAGATCGTGATTAATTCTGTAGTCCTTACAGCTGAATATAACAAAACTGGGGTCCAGGGACTGTTGCTTTGCCTCCATGTTCTCTACCCGCTTGTTCCCGAGACTCTAGGTGTCAGAGGGAGGGAATGGCGTTTGCCATAGAGCAGAACCCTTCCTCTTCTGAGTAACTCGCCTGTTAGCGCTGCAGTGCTGGCAGCGGTCCTGAGAAGGGCTCTGCAACGTGGGCTGGTTAGCAGGAGCATTTTCACTGCAGGCAGGTTCCGTTGCCTTGGTGAAGTCCCCACGCATCTGAAGAGTGGCTCATCTGTTTCCGGCTGGGGATCGCTTGTGCTCACCCAGGCACCCATGAGAAACCTGGGAGACTGGTGAGCAGGTGCTGGCTGAACCGGGAACCTTTAAGAATCAGCCAACAAAATAGATAATTTTACTCAGTACAATTCCAGGAGGACTAAGTTTTGGAGGAAATGCTGTCAGAGAAGCGTTTTCAGTGTCAGGGGCCTAGGGCAGGAATGGTGAGTGGAGAAGGAGGAGGGAAGAGGAAGAACAGAACGAAGCAGTGAGGGGGTGAGTTGGGGGGTGAACGGGCTGAGAGATTCTTAGCACTCGGGTGGAGAGAGTTGTCTAAGAAAGATTTTAAGGATGTAGCCTTTATGATATGCTTGTAAAACCTCTCACCCTGCTGCTTCCTGAAAATCACAGTAAACATCTACATTGTGCTCTTTCCAGTGTGGGCGTCAGGACCCACCTTTGGCTATTGAGCCGTTGAAGTGTGGCTGGTCCGAACTGAGCTGCGCAGCAAGTGTAACATACGCACTGGATTTTTGGCGACTTAGTGTAGAAAAAAGAATGTAAAATATCTATTGCATTGATAATTTTTTACATTGAATACTTGTTGAAACGATAATATTTTTAATATATTGGGTTAAAGTATATCATTAATGTTAATTTTACCTGTTTCTTTTTACTTAAAAAAATGTGTCTATTAGAACGCTTAAAACATAATGTGACTGATGTTATATTTCTACTGGATAGCACTAATCTACATGATTCTTCAAAGCTACTGGAGTTAGATTTGTGTTTATTTTGGGTTGGTATTGGTGGTGCTACAGGGTTGTACAAGCAGACACTCACACCCTTGTCTGTTGATGGCCAAAACGGAAGGGAGGGTCAGACTTGATAAATCTCAGGCTCCAGAAGGAGCATTGGTCAGCAGGCTTTGGCAAGTACGTCTGAGTGCCGAGACCTGCAGACATTTGGAAAGATTCAGAGTCAGAGAAATATCTGGGAGAAATGGGGCCTGACTTAAATATATCGAAAGGAGACCAAGTTTTCCTACAAGAACAGAACTGGTATTAACAGAGAAACCTCAGAGGGCAAAGATGGGAAACAGCGGGGTTGGGAGAGAAGGTGCAGCCTTCTTTGCGAGTGTGTCTTGCCTCAGTAAGACGGGAATAAAGACACAGACCTACTAGAGAATGGACTTGAGGACACGGGGAGGGGGAAGGATAAGCTGGGACAAAGTGAGAAAGTGGCATGGACATATATACACTACCAAATATAAAATAGATAGCTAGTGGGAAGCAGCCGCATAGCACAGGGAGATCAGCTCAGTGCTTTGTGACCACCTAGAGGGGTGGGATAGGGAGGGTGGGAGGGAGATGCAAGTGGAAGGAGATATGGGGACATATGTGTACGTATAGCTGATTCACTTTGTTATAAAGCAGAAACTAACACACCATTGTAAAGCAATTATACTCCAATAAAGATGTTTAAAAAAAAACAAAAACAAGAATGCCTGATGCCTGGGAGGGAGGAGAAAGAGGAAAAGAAGAAAGGACGGAGGGGAGAGAGGAGAAGGAAGGAAATAGAACTGAATTGAGAAAAATAGCCACGCAAGGCTAGACGTGGTTCGTGTGGTCCCTGATAGATCTTGTGAGTTTGAAACAGCTTGAGAAATGACCACTCCGCGGAGCAGAAATCCTCTGTAAAACCCCCACAAGTAAAGAAAAACAGGTTTCCTGAATGTTCAGTAGCAGCAGTCGTGAATCTATTTATTTGAGAAACGGCTTTGAAGCTGCCCCAATTCTTTGTTAAGACAAGACTGGGGAGAAAAGAGTATTTGCATAAGTGATGAGGTGAAAGGGCTTCTGGCGTCCTCAAGGTTGAATGCTTCCCAGGGATACGTCCTTTAGCGCCCTCCATAGGAGGGCAGGGAGTCCCTGGCTGCATCCCTGGCACAGTGTTATTCTGTAGCGGTGTGTATATATATCGCTCAACTATTTGGAGCGACTGGGCTCTTCAAGTAACCAGAATAACATCCTTCATTTCACTTCACGGCCAGCAAAGACACTCATTCCAAAGAGTTAGTAGAAACACGTAAAACCCTTCAGTGGAGTACAGCCTCTGCTCTGGGTCTGAACAAGTTCAGTCCAATTTCTCATCCCATAACTCCTGCGTCTATGGAGCCAGGCAGTTAAAATGAATGACCCGAGGCGCTGCAAGGGTCTGAAGTGCCTCACAAATCATCAGAGAAAGACTAAATTATGTCCTGAACTTACCAAAGCCAAAAAGTGAACTAATAATATATTTTAGAAACAGTTGCTCCAAGAGCTGAAACTGAAAACATGGTGATGTTTAACTCCAATTTAATGGGAACATCCAAGTAATTAAAAGGCCCCACTCTTAAAGCTTTCTGGTTGATTGAAGGTGCTTTGCATATTGGAAACAGGTATGAAAAGCTTTTATGTGTTAAGGGTTCTCTGAGGCAAAATTGTTAACACTACCCACCTGGTGGACCACCTGCATCGGTTTAGCTAGAACTAGTTAGAAATGCAAATTCTCAGGGCCCACCCCCAAATCTGCATGTTATCAACATCTTTAGGGGATTCTAGGCACGCTGAAGTTTGAGAAGCACGGGCCTAGGGGACTAGTGTGTCTCTTGGAGAGGAAGGAACACCCTTTCCTTGAACAGGGCCTCTGGGGACCACAGGTAATCCTTATTTTATGTTCTAGGCACTGGGCTAAGAACTTTACACAACTTACCTCATTTTAATCCTTCAGCAGTTCTAAGGAGGCAGTATTAGAATTAATGCCACTTTACAGATAAGGAAACTGAGATATAAAATCATTAAGCAATTTGCCCAAACCCACATGCCCTAAGTAGGAGAACCGGGATTTACATCTAGGCTGCCACTCTTTGGCAGGACGTGATTCAGTCTTTTTCACTTGGGTTTTTTTTTTTTTTTTTTATTTGCGGTACGCGGGCCTCTCACTGTTGTGGCCTCTCGCGTTGCGGAGCACAGGCTCCGGACGCGCAGGCTCAGCATCCATGGCTCACGGGCCCAGCTGCTCCGCGGCATGTGGGATCCTCCCGGACCGGGGCACGAACCCGCGTCCCCTGCATCGGCAGGCGGACCCCCAACCACTGCGCCATCAGGGAAGCCCTTCATTGGGGTTTTGAGCCATCTACAAGATGGGCAGATAGGGAGTTCTGTGGGTCCTACCCACATGGGTTTGCTTTGTCCTTTCCAAAAAGCCTGGGATTTCCTGCTTAAAAGTCCCACAGAATCTAGATGGTGGAGTGACTTTCCCAGATCACATAGTTAATGGCATAATCCTGGCTGGAGTGCAGGCTCTCTGACCTTTCATCTCATATGTTACAATAAAAAAAAAAACAAAAAGCAAAACTGAGACCATAAAATTGAACTGAAATACCGTCTTTTAGGAATAATGTCTGTTAAATTTGGAGGTTTACTCTTACATGACTCAAGATAGCTCAAGGAAAGGGGACTTATTTAAAAGTGGGGGTGGAGGGAGTCAGTGACACCCCTCCTTTCACCCATCGCAGTCTCTTGAAGCACACGTTCTGTTTCTCTGTTCTCTTCCTCTCCCTTCTGCAGGCAAGGCTGTCTCCACTACTCCTCTGCTTATGGGTGAATGAAAATGGCCACCCCAGCCCTGATTGGACAACATCCTTCATTTCACACGTCAGCAATCATGTGAGCATGGTTTTGTGTCTCTTATTTCTAATTCTCCAGTCAGAGAATTCTAGGCTATTCACTGATCTCTCATATTAATCAGCCAAGTCAAGTTGTTATTAAAACAAAGGCAAGAAGGCTACCCCTTTCAGTAGGGGCATGGGGGTAATTCCAAATAATGGATTGTAGAGTAGGCAACCCTGCCCAAATGTTCTACTACATTTAAAAAAAAAATAAGATCATACCTCTTGTAGCTTTTTTTTTTTTTTTTTACTATTTTGCCAAAATACTTCCCTGCCTATAAATAATCTCGTACCTCCTCAGTTTTTGTGATGGTGATACAAACGGCATATCCGTTGTGTATGGCTCTGCCTCGGTTTGCTCAACCAGTTGCTGTTGGTGGGTTTTCTTTCCTCCAGGTATTTGCCAATATAGTCAATGTTGTAATGAACAACGTTGTCATAAATCTTTGTGCCCAGTCTTAGTTCTTTTTTTAGGATAAATTCTTAAAAGGCAAAACTGCTATGTGAAGAAGTGTGGCCATTTTTAAGGCTTTAGAAAGAAATACATACCCCAGTTACCTTCTGGAAAAGCTGTCCCAGTTCAGACTCCTACTGGCAAGGGAGTAAACCTCCCACAACCTCACCAGCACTGGGGATTATTCTTTTTTATCTTTGCCAATTTTATAGGTAAAAATTGAGCTCATTGTTCTTTTAATTTGTGTTCTGGCTGAGGTGGAGCAATTTTTTCACATGTTCACTGGCCTTTTGTATTTCTGGTTTTGCAACATATGTCTTTTGAAAACCTCAGCTGCGCTTTACACAGGAAAAAGATTTTGGCAGTTGTCATTAAATGTCTGCTTGTTCCTTATTCTAGTGGCGTCCTTTATTTGACGCCACCAACCTGAAGGTAAACCAGCATCGCGTTATTAGGATAATAGTATTTGAGTCTTCAAACAACATGTAAAGCTAAGCCTTTAGTTTATTACACTGTCCTTTATGAAGATGTTCTAGGAGAGGCGAATCGATCTTCCAAGCTATGTGATAAAATGTCTGAGACCAGAATACCTAGTTGGCTGAAATGGTGGGATAGGGGTAAAGTGAGAATATGAAAGATGTCAAAGCAGTTGGAGTTCTTAAGGGAAGAGAGTTTTTCATACTATCCTGATCTCTAAGGAGGGGGAGAGGAATCTGTATGGGAAGTTGACTGTTTCTTTTTCATCCTTGCTTTACATCCATCATTGAAAGGATGGACCCCTATCTCCTGTTCAAGTTGAAGTGTGGGTAGTTTTGAGCCTCACAGTTACTTCCTGGGACTTTGAAAATGATTCAGGATAGAAGACTCCCAAGAGATCAGATTGAGGTGACAGTAGGCTCATTGAGAATCACAGGTCAAGACATTCTGAGGAATGCGGGATGGTGGAGCTTGGCTACACGGGTCAGAGATGTCCTTCTGTATAGGCAGTCGCCTCTGGTTTGATTCGACAGGGTTTCCCAAGCTTCCCTCATGATAATGATCACCTGATGTATTCACTAAAAACAAACATTCCAGGCCCACTTATTCAGACTCTTCAGGCAAGGGCCTGATGAGTCTACCATTAGAGAAATTTGGAAAACACAAATTCAGAGGTTCTGCGGGAAGGCCTTTTATAGCAGATAGCTTTTAGGATGTCCATTCAGCCTATACGATAGCCACCAATACAATACAATACAATTCCCTACCCCTAGGTCGGACCTTAGTACTCATGGTTGGGCTTTGTCATACCCATGTCCCTGGCCGCAAAGGAAGCCAGGCTGTGCCAGTCAGATTTTCTCTTTGTAAATTAAAAATGGTATTTAGAGGTAGCCAGTCTGTCTCTAGAATTGCAATATGGAATCTCAAGAGCATGGGGCAGCTATATTCTGCCATGTGGATGAAGAAGCTGTTAAGATGGTATACAGGAAGACAGAAGAATGAAACACAGATGCCCTCTTGGCTTGCAATAGCTTGACTTGCTTTCAATAACATGTATCTCTACTAAAACACTCTAATATAAAAAAAAAATCATCTGCATGTAACTAAAACCTTTACCTTGAACATCAAGTGGAGTTAATGGGTCTTCTATTTTATTTTATTTTTAAAATTAATTATTTAAAAAATTTTGCATTTTATTTTATTTATTTTTTATACAGCAGGTTCTTACTAGCCATCAGTTTTATACACATCAGTGTATACATGTCAATCCCAATCGCCCAACTCATCACACCCCCACCCCCACTCCCCTGCCGCTTCCCCCCTTGGCATCCATATGTTTGTTCTCTACATCTGTGTCTCTATTTCTGCCTTGCAAACAGGTTCATCTGTACCATTTTTCTAGGTTCCACATATATGCGTTAATATACTATATTTGTTTTTCTCTCTCTGACTTACTTCACTCTGTATGACAGTCTCTAGATCCATCCACGTCTCTACAAATGACCCAATTTCGTTCCTTTTTATGGCTGAGTAATATTCCATTGTATATATGTACCACATCTTCTTTATCCATTCGTCTGTTGATGGGCATTTAGGTTGCTTCCATGACCTGGCTGTTGTAAATAGTGCTGCAATGAACACTGGGGTGCCTGTGTCTTTTTGAATTATGGTTTTCTCTGGGTATTTGCCCAGTAGTGGGATTGCTGGGTCATGTGGTAATTCTATTTTTAGTTTTTTAAGGAACCTCCATACTGTTCTCCATACTGGCTGTATCAATTTCCATTCCCACCAACCGTGCAAGAGGGTTCCCTTTTCTCTACATCCTCTCCAGCATTTGTTGTTTGTAGATTTTCTGATGATGCCCATTCTAACTGGTGTGAGGTGATACCTCATTGTAGTTTTGATTTGCATTTCTCTAATAATTAGTGATGTTGAGCAGCTTTTCATATGCTTCTTAGCCATCTGTATGTCTTCTTTGGAGAAATGTCTATTTAGGTCTTCTGCCCATTTTTGGGTTGGGTTGTTTGTTTTCTTAATATTGACCTGCATGAGCTGTTTATATATTTTGGAGATTAATCCTTTGTCTGTGGATTCGTTTGCAAATATTTTCTCCCATTCTGAGGGTTGTCTTTTTGTCTTGTTTATGGTTTCCTTTGCTGTGCAAAAGCTTTTAAGTTTCTTTAGGTCCCATTTATTTTTGTTTTTATTTCCATTACTCTAGGAGGTGGATCAAAAAAGATCTTGCTATGATTTATGTTAAAGAGTGTTCTTCTTATGTTTTCCTGTAAGAGTTTTATAGTGTCCGGTCTTAATTTAGGCCTCTAATCCATTTTGAGTTTATTTTTGTGTATGGTGTTAGGGAGTGTTATAATTTCATTCTTTTACATGTAGCTGTCCAGTTTTCCCAGCACCACTTATTGAAGAGACTGTCTTTCTCCATTGTATATCCTTGCCTCCTTTGTCATAGATCAGTTGACCATAGGTGCGTGGGTTTACCTCTGGGCTTTCTATCTTGTTCCATTGATCTATGTTTCTGTTTTTGTTCCAGTACCATATTGTCTTGATTACTGTAGCTTTGTAGTGTAGTCTGAAGTCAGGGAGTCTGATTCCTCCAACTCCGCTTTTTTCCCTCAAGACTGCTTTGGCTATTCGGGGTCTTTTGTGTCTCCATACAAATTTTAAGATTTTTTGTTCTAGTTCCGTAAAAAATGCCATTGGTAATTTGATAGGGATTGCATTGAATCTGTAGATTGCTTTGGGTAGTAGAGTCATTTTCACAATGTTGATTCTTCCAATCCAAGAACATGGTATATCTCTCCATCTGTTGGTATCATCTTTAATTTCTTTCATCAGTGTCTTATAGTTTTCTGTATACAGGTCTTTTGTCTCCCTAGGTAGGTTTATTCCTAGGTATTTGATTCTTTTTGTTGCAGTGGTAAATGGAAGTGTTTCCTTAATTTCTCTTTCAGATTTTTCATCATTAGTGTATAGGAATGCAAGAGATTTCTGTGCATTAATTTTGTATCCTGCAACTTTACCAAATTCATTGATTAGCTCTAGTAGTTTTCTGGTGGCATCTTTAGGATTCTCTATGTATAGTATCATGTCATCTGCAAACAGTGACAGTTTTACTTCTTCTTTTCCAATTTGCATTCCTTTTATTTCTTTTTCTTCTCTGATTGCTGTGGCTAGGACTTCTAAAACAATGTTGAATAATAGTGGTGGGAGTGGACATCCTTGTCTTTTTCCTGATCTTAGAGGAAATACTTTCAGTTTTTCACCATTGAGAATGATGTTTGCTGTGGGTTTGTCCTATATGGCCTTTATTATGTTGAGGTAGGTTCCCTCTATGCCCACTTTCTGGAGAGTTTTTATCATAAATCGGTGTTGAATTTTGTCAAAAGCTTTTTCTGCATCTATTGAGATGATCATATGGTTTTTATTCTTCACTTTGTTAATAATGGTGTATCACACTGATTGATTTGCGTATGTTGAAGAATCCTTGCATCCCTGGGATAAATCCCACTTGATCATGGTGTATGATCCTTTTAATGTGTTGTTGGATTCTGTTTGCTAGTATTTTGTTGAGGATTTTTGCATCTATATTCATCAGTGATACTGGTCTGTAATTTTCTTTTTTTGTAGTATCTTTTTCTGGTTTTGGTGTCAGGGTGATGGTGGCCTCATAGAATGAGTTTGAGAGTGTTCTTTCCTCTGAAATTTTTTGGAAGAGTTTGAGAAGGATGGGTGTTAGCTCTTCTGTAAATGTTTCATAGAATTCACCTGTGAGGCCATCTGGTCCTAGACTTCTGTTTGTTGGAAGATTTTTAACCACAGTTTCAATTTCTTGAATTGTGATTGGCCTGTTCATATTTTCTATTTCTTCCTGGTTCAGTCTTGGGAAGTTATACCTTTCTAAGAATTTGTCCATTTCTTCCAGGTTGTCTATTTTATTGGCATAGAGTTGCTTGTAGTAGTCTCTTAGGATGCTTTGTATTTCTGCAGCGTCTGTTGTAACTTCTTTTTCATTTTTAATTTTATTGATTTGAATCCTCTCCCTTTTTTTCTTGCCGAGTCTGGCTAATGGTTTATCAATTTTGTTTATCTTCTCAAAGAACTAGCTTTTAGTTTTATTGATCTTTGCTATTGTTTTCTTAGTTTCCATTTCATTTATTTCTGCTCTAATCTTTATGATTTCTTTCCTTCTGCTAACTCTGGGTTTTGTTTGTTCTTCTTTCTCTAGATCCTTTAGGTGTAAGGTTAGATTGTTTATTTGAGATTTTTTTGTTTCTTGATGTAGGCTTGTATAGCTATAAACTTCCCTCTTAGAACTGCTTTTGCTGCATCCCATAGGCTTGGGATTGTCGTGTTTTCATTTGTCTCTAGGTATTTTTTGATTTCCTCTTTGATTTCTTCAGTGATCTCTTGGTTATTTAGTAACGTATTGTTTAGCCTCCATGTGTTTGTGTTTTTTACATTTTTCCCCCTCTAATTCATTTCTAATCTCATAGTGTTATGGTCAGAAAAGATGCTTGAAATGATTTCAATTTTCTTAAATGTACTGAGGCTTGATTTCGGACCCAAGATATGTTCTATCCTGGAGAATGTTCCATGCGCACTTGAGAAGAAAGTGTAAACTGCTGTTTTTGGATGGAATGTCCTATAAATGTCAATTAAATCTATCTGGTCTATTGTGTCATTTAAAGCTTCTGTTTCCTTATTTATTTTCATTTTGGATGATCTGTCCATTGGTGTAAGTGAGGTGTTAAAGTTCCCCACAATTATTGTGTTACTGTCGATTTCCTCTTTTATAGCTGTTAGCAGTTGCCTTATGTTGAGGTGCTCCTATGTTGGGTGCATATATATTTTTAATTGTTATATCTTCTTCTTGGATTGATCCCTTGATCACTATGTAGTGTCCTTCCTTGTCTCTTGTAACATTCTTTATTTTACAGTCTATTTTATTTGATATGAGTATTGCTACTCCAGTTTTCTTTTGATTTCCATATGCATGTAATATCTTTTTCCATCCTGTCACTTTCAGTCTGTATGTATCCCTAGGTCTGAAGTGGGTCTCTTGTAGACAGCATATATATGGGTCTTATTTTTGTATCCATTCAGCAAGCCTGTGTCTTTTGTTTGGAGCATTTAATCCATTCACGTTTAAGGTGATTATCGATATGTATGTTCCTATGACCATTTTCTTAATTGTTTTGGGTTTGTTTTTGTAGGTCCTTTTCTTCTCTTGTGTTTCCCACTTAGAGAAGTTCCTTTAGCATTTGTTGTAGAGCTGGTTTGGTGGTGCTGAATTCTCTTAGCTTTTGCTTGTCTGTAAAGCTTTTGATTTCTCCATAGAATCTGAATGAGATCCTTGCTGGGTAGAGTAATCTTGGTTGTAGGTTCTTCCATTTCATCACTTTAAGTATATCATGCCACTCCCTCTGGCTTGTAGAGTTTCTACTGAGAAATCAGCTGTTAACCTTATGGGAGTTCCCTTGTATGTTATTTGTCATTTTTCCCTTGCTGCTTTCAATCATTTTTCTTTGTCTTTAATTTTTGGCAATTTGATTACTATGTGTCTCAGCGTGTTTCTCCTTGGGTTTATCCTGTATGGGACTCACTGCGCTTCCTGGACTTGGGTGGCTATTTCCTTTCCCATGTTAGGGAAGTTTTCGACTATAATCTCTTCAAATATTTTCTCGGGTCCTTTCTCTCTCTCTTCTTCTTCTGGGACCCCTATAATGCGAATGTTGTTGCATTTAATGTTGTCCCAGAGGTCTCTTAGGCTGTCTTCATTTCTTTTCATTCTTTTTTCTTTATTCTCTTCCACAGCAGTGAATTCCACCATTCTGTCTTCCAGGTCACTTATCTGTTCTTCTGCCTCAGTTATTCTGCTATTGATTCCTTTTAGTGTAGTTTTCATTTCAGTTATTGTATTGTTCATCTCTGTTTGTTTGTTCTTTAATTCTTCTGGGTCTTTGTTCAACATTTCTTGCATCTTCTCGATCTTGGCCTCCATTCTTTTTCTGAGGTCCTGGGTCATCTTCAGTATCATTATTCTGAATTCTTTTTCTGGAAGGTTGCTTATCTCCGCTTCATTTAGTTGTCTTCCTGGGATTTTATCTTGTTCCTTCATCTGGTACATAGCCCTCTGCCTTTTCATCTTGTCTATCTTTCTGTGAATGTGGTTTTCGTTCCACAGGCTGCAGGATTGTAGTTCTTCTTGCTTCTGCTATCTGCCCTCTGGTGGATGAGGCTATCCAAGAGGATTGTGCACGTTTCCTGATGGGACAGACTCTGGGTCTTCTATTTTAAAAATGAAAATTATTCTGGAAAGATTAGGGCTATCAAAAATACATAATTTAATGTAAATTACTTTAACCGGATTACTGCAAACTCTGGCAACAGGAGTGTTATTTCTAGGGAAGAGGGTGGGGAGTGGGCCATGAAGGTGATGTGAGGAGAGGCAAAATAGGTGAAGAGTCACAGCAGTGGTTTTAGAGACTAACAAGGGAGCATGGAGCCTGGATATGGTCATTTCTATGTGGTGTTTACACATTTTCCCCGTGTGCTGGAGAGTGTGCAGGTATTTCCAATCTAGGCTGATCTAACCACCAGTGTGAGTGTCAGGTGGCATTTAGGACCTGTCAGTTTCAGTTTTTGCTGCTGTAAGTAATACCTGGTTAGGATTCTCGAACTGAAGATTAAAAACATGAGTGGGTTATTTGAAGACAACACAGTGTGCTTAGTAGAGTTGATTTAGTGTTCATTCAACTAGTCAACTCATTACACAGGTAGTTATGTTTAGCTCTTTCTCATCACACAAGGGCAAGACAAATTTTTCCTCCCTAACTCTCAGGGCTGAGTGCATATCTCTTCTGGGTGTCTTGATCCATTTTTCCCTTTTGTTCATGATTAAAGGTCTATGGACTCCTTCAGGAAGTTGTCTCAGAATTCCATTAGCATCACAGTTTCTAGACTTTCCTACCAGGTCAGTAACTTGTTAAAAGCTCACCTTCTGGTTCCTGAGATTTCTCTTTGGCTTTCTGCACATTTGGTCCTCATCCATTCTACTATCTCCTGTTTTTCCCACTATTTTCCTATTTTTATTTCATGTGTGTAGCTGGAAGGGGAGCTCCATATCTCCCAGGAAGGCTTGCTGTTGAAGAGGGAAATATCTGACTTCCCAGGAGCTTAAGGTTCTTCATATTCTTTTAAAACAAGCCCCAACATGGGACTTCCCGGGCGGTCCAGTGGTTAAGGCTCTGCGCTTCCACTGCAGGGGCTGGTGGGGCGGGGTGTGGGTTTAATCCCTGGTCAGGGAATTAAGATCCTGCATGCCAGTGGTGTGGCTGAAAAGAAAAGGAAAAAAACAAAAAAACGCAACCCATGGAAGGAGGAAAAGCCACTGAGCTTTGAAGACATTGGCAAACCTTTCAGGATCTGAGGCACTGCTGCCTTTAACCCTTTATTGCCACATCAATGATTCATTTTGTTGTTTTAAGGACCTCCCTTCCTTTGCTAGGGAGGTACTTTTGCATTTCACTCTAAGTTCCCCAGAAAGCTACAAATGTGAGCTTAATCTAGGTTGTTTGATGCAATTATAATTTTATCTGATGGTCTGGGTGATACATTTAGAAAAGGAGTATCTGAGGGCTGGTCCTGGAGGTCCAGTTCTAGGTCCCTGGCTGAGTTCACAAGGAAAACACATCGCAAGGAGGACATATCTGATCTCTGGGAGCCAAAAGGACCCTAAGGTTACATTCTGCCTGAGAATGGGGCTCCCTGATGCTCTTCAGCTGTGGGCTGGGAAGGCATACTAGAATGAAGCTAAGAAAATCTGTGCTTTCTTGAGAGCTTCTTTTTTTAAAATTTTTTTTAAAAATTAAAAAAAAATTTTAATTGAAGTATAGTTGGTTTACAACGTTGTGTTAGTTTCTGGTGTACAGTAAGGTGATTCAGTTTTGTGTGTGTGTGTGTGTGTGTGTGTATATATATGTATATTCTTTTTCAGATTCTTTTCCATTATAGGTTATTACATGATACTGAATATGGTTCCCTGTGCTATACAGTAGGACCTTTTTGTTTATCTGTTTTATATACAGTAGTGTGTATCTGTTAATCCCAAGCTCCTAATTTATCCCTCCCCCGCTTCCCCTCTGGTAACCATAAGCTTGTTTTCTATGTCTGTGAGTCTGTTTCTATTTTGTAAGTAAGGTCATTTGTATCTTTTTTAGATTCTACACATAAGAGATATCCTATGACCTTTGTCTTGACACCTTCTTAAGGAAGGGGTGTAACAATATGGAGATTTGCATGTGTAATAAATTTTTATTAACTCTTATGTCAGTTTTCAGAGTACTTTGCAAATGCGAACTCCCAGCTCTCACTGTGCATGATTTTTCTCATTTATGGCTGGGCAAACAGAAGCATAAAGAGCAGCAATGACTGGTCTGAGATCACTGAGTTAGTGAAATAGGCAGAGCTCATAGACTAATTATCTCTTACTGCACCTCTTGCCCAGCCAGTCACCCTCACCCTTAGTCTTCCCTGACAGCTGCCATCCACAGCTCCTTAGGAAAAGGGAAATTCAAGCACAGATGAAGGAAAAGGAAATTGTTTCAGTCCAGTGTTCTCTTAACATTTAATTCAAACCTGTGCTGTTGGACTAGCAGCCCCCATGTGATTTAACATAGTGACGATTAAGTCTAAAGAGAAAAGCATATGTACAGTAAACTAACACTGATGCATTTTGGGGGAGAGAACTGCTGACTCGCGAAATACACATTTATTTCCACCACGTGGCTATAGTGACTGCTATTTGTTTCTTTCTGTTCACTCAGGGATTAAATTGAGTTTAAGCAGCCTGGAACAGTTTGATGCCTTCTCCTTTCAGCCATGGCAAGTGCCAGGTGGCCTGCCTCTAGAATCTGACATCCTGTTGGTGAGGATAACGACCCACAACTGAGATCCTTTGGCTTTCTTTAGGCCCGTCTACGAGAAATAAATCAGAATGATGCAGAGCTAAGAGCATGAACTTTGGCCACAAATGGTCTTAGGTCCGAATTCTGTCAGTAATGGTGTGACTGGGTCCTCTGTGAGAATTGTCTTTCAGGTCATGATTAAATAGCATATGATAGGTGGGTAATAATAATGATAGTAGTAATAGTAATTGTTATTAAAGCAGCCACCATTAAATGAGTACTTACTACACACCAACCACTGTGCTAAGTGGTCTCAGTCTTGACAACAGCAATGGGAAATGGGTACTGCTAATAAATGTATACTTAATGTCAGTTGCTCTTTTCCTTGACTGAGTAGGTATTTACTGAGCATTGGATACGTGCAGACATCATACTAGGTGTTGGTGATTTAGCATTAAATGGGTCGTGATACCACCTCTCAAGGAGTTCTTGTACTCTTGGGGGAATGGGGAAGAAGACAAAGGAAATACGAAATGATAAGGACTATCAGGGGGTATGATGGGAGCAAATGGAGGGGAGAATATGAAACAAAGTAGGAGTTAGGGAAGGTTGAACCCTCAGGGTTCTGTGGCTCAGGAGATTGCTGGACTGCTAAGGTCATGGACTTCTGAGTTCAAGTCCAGCGCCCTCTACTAATCCTTCCCTCCTAGATGAGTGTCATCACTAAGACAAGACCCTGGGAAGCTTCTTCCCAAGGAAAGGATTACTTTAAGGAAAAAAAAACAAGAATCTTTATTGTGAAAGTTTTCAAATTCACAAAAACAGAGAGAACAGAATAATAGACTCTTTTACTCATCCTCCACATTCAGTAATCATCAACATTTTGCCACATAAGCTACATGCAAAGGACACTTTTACTGGGGGGCTCTGCGGGTGATTCCGAAGAGACTATATAAATCCTTTGTCCATTTCCCCTTGTCCTATATCCATAAACTGGATCTTCTCTCCTCCCTCCGTTGTGAAGACACCCCTTGATTCTAACAGGAGAGTGAGTGTCGGGCCTGTGATCCAACCTCCATCACTGCTGGAGTAGGACAGCCCCACATATATGCTGGAATAGCATCTCCTTTTAAACAAAGACAGGATTATTATTGCAGTAGTCAGATTTGCATTTTGCACATACGCACTTTTTTTTTAAACATCAGTCATAATGCCTGGTTTGGTGAACAATGCCTTAATCATCACATGGTCGGTGTAGTAAGACCATCTTTAGCAAATGGATTGGACACAATAGACATCTTGGTTAAGATGCTAGACCTCACTGGGTGACTATTGTCACCCACATCTATTATGTGGCAATCATCTGGTGAATGCTAGATCTGACTGTGAAAATAGATTTGCACTTTGTCTTTTTTTTTTCCTCCTTATTCTCCATCAGTCCCAGCCCCTGGAAAGGAGTCTGTCTCAGGCAGCATGCTCTCAGTAGCGATTTTGAAGGCAGGGGAAAGAAAAAACCAAAAACCAAAAATGAGTGCTTAGACTACTAACCCATGGAATTTATTTTGCGGTGCATATTTTCGATTATAAAAGAACTGATTGAGCTTATGAAACAAGACTAAGTCATATCTGGAAGGGAAATTCTCTCTAGCATTCAGTAAAGAGATTGATTGGGTTTACCAAAGTTAGAATAAGGCTGCTTTTGTTAAAAAGGAAGTGATTAGGTACAGGGGAAATCATTTTGGATTGTCAGATAAGAGTCTTAATTTCAACTCCCAGGTTCTGCTTTGATGAACCAGGCTATATTTGGCAAGGCACCTCACACCTCTGGTCTCAGTTTCCTTATCTGTAAAATACAGGTAAGGGTTTAATGATCTTCTTAGTCTCTGATATTTTGGGACTTTAAGAGGGTTTAATGCAATGCAGTGGTTAAAAGCAAGTCTTTAGGAGTTGGATAAAGCTGGGTTTCAGGCCTATGTCAGCTGCCTGTTAGCTGTGTGATCTTAAAAAATTCACTTAACCTTTCTGTTCTCCATCTTCACAGTCTGTAAAACTAGTACAGTAGTAATAGTTCAGCTAAGAACTATTAGATCAAATGTATTGTGCTTCACATAGTTCCTGGCACATTTAAACCCAATAAATGGGATTTCTTCCTGTTGTGTGCTCTTGTTACCTAAATAATCAGAGATCCAGGGAGAAAAATAAAGCCCCAACAAAATTTTACTGGAAAATGAAGCAAGATCCCTGTCCCCAGCTAGCAATATTTTCACAAGGACTTTGCTCTGATCCAGTCCTAGCATGTGTGAAGATGCCTTATGAGCTCAGTGCCGTGTCTGTGGTTCATTTCTAATTTCATTCATTTAAACAACCAGCCAGCATTCACCCAGTGCCCTCTAGGTTCTTGAGATCCTACTGGCCTTGAGGAGGAAAAGGCAAATGTACCGTCTTCCCTGCTATCACGGGGCTTACAGTAGAGAGGGCAGAGGTAGACCTAAGCAATATTATCGCATTACTTTCTTCACCAGCTCTTTCTTTCTTTGTGCTTTCTGGAAATTCTTTCAGATTTGGAACTCAGAGGCCGATGCCCATTTTAAGTTTGCCTTAAAGTCAGATTTCTCTGTGATCTGAAGTTCAGATGCCTCACTGGGTATCTTCTCAAACCACATAACTTCAGATTCTCTGTGTTGAAGTCTGTTATCGGTTCAATTCTTCTCCTTCTAAAAAGAGTTAAGAATATTTGAAACAAACTGGGAAAGTGTGCAGATGTTTGTACAGCTATTTGAAACAAACAAGCAAACAAAACGAGAAGAGTGAGCAGCCCGGTTCCACTTTAAAAAATAATAACCTTAGTTAACTTCTGCTGGGTCCTCTTTATAATATAAACAGGCAGTGCTCGAAGCAATTTGTATATAATCATTTATTAATCCTCACAACAGCCGTGGTAAATAGATTCGAGGATAATTCCCATTTTGCTGGTGAGAAAAACTGAGGGACAGGCAGGTTGAGTCAGTTGCTAGTCAGACAACTAGTATGTAGCTAAATTGGGATTTAATCTTACCGTCTGACCCCAGAACGAGGCACATATCCAGTGGTTTCTGAATGGCACGAGATACTTGTAATAATTTTCTATTGTTTTATTAAATATTGAGCTCAAGAAAATTAAATCACAGGGGACTGCAAATATAATTCAAACTTTTATTAAATGTCAGAATATCAGATAGTTGGATGCACTTTACTTCTGGGCAATGATCCCGGTTTGAAGCATATATTTAAGTATTTGCTGCTGTGATTATTGTGTTGATTTATAGTGGCAAATCAGATTACACAGTGAGGAGGATTAAGTTACTGACACACACTTTGGGGAGGACACCTTTTGATCTTGGTTTGGGAGTTCAGATGTTCCCTTATAAGGAGCAGGCCTTCTCCTTGTCTATTTCCTTTGAACTATCTGCTCTATGGAGAGAGCTGTCATTTAACTTGAACTTGTGAGTTCTGAAAGGGACATTTATTCTTTTTCCTTCTGCAAGATGCATGCCACCAGAAATAAATGCTCTTGGTTTGTAAGTTTAGAGCTGCTATCATAACCACTTTTTGTTTAGTTTGGAAAACTCCAATCTGCTACCTACTCCATCTTTTTTTTCTTCCTAAAAGTTCTTTCAAACATAATTCTTTTAGTGGAATAAAAGATTTTTTTTCTGTCTTAATGTACTATAAATAGTCATCTTGTTTTTTAAATTGGGGTATAGTTGCTTTACAATGTTGTGTTTCTGCTGTA
This sequence comes from Delphinus delphis, assembly GCF_949987515.2. NCBI lineage: Eukaryota > Metazoa > Chordata > Mammalia > Artiodactyla > Delphinidae > Delphinus > Delphinus delphis. The sequence goes on along the minus strand of NC_082694.2, from coordinate 58,667,577 downwards.
CAACGAAGTGAATCAGCTCTATGTATACATATATCCCCTCCCTCTTGGACCTCCCTCCCCACCCCCCATCCCACCCCTCTAGGTCACCACAGAGCACCGAGCTGAGCTCCCTGTGCTATACAGCAGGTTCCCACCAGCTATCTACTTTACACATGGTAATGGATATATGTCAGTCCCAATCTCCCAATTCATCTCCCGTCTCCTTCCCCCAACCCATGTCCACATGTCTGTTCTCTACGTCTGTGTCTCTATTCCTGCAAATAGGTTCATCTGTGCCATTTTTCTAGATTCCACATATATGCGTTAATATACGATATTCGTTTTTCTCTTTCTGACTCACTTCACTCTGTATGACAGACTCTAGGTCCATCCATGTCTCTACAAATGACCCAGTTTCGTTCCTTTTTATGGCTAATATTCCATATTATATATATGTACCACATCTTCTTTATCCATTCATCTGTCAGTGGACACTTAGGTTGCTTCCATGTCCTGGCTATTGTAAATAGAGCTGCAATGACCATTGTGGTACCTGACTTTTTTTTTTTTTTTTGCTGATTCACTTTTTTTTTTAACATCTTTATTGGAGTATAATTGCTTTACAATGGTGGGTTAGTTTCTGCTTTATAAGAAAGTGAATCAGCTATACATATACATATATCCCCATATCTCTTTCCTCTTGTGTCTCCCTCCCTCCCACCCTCCCTATCCCACCCCTCTAGGTGGTCACAAAGCACAGAGCTGATCTCCCTGTGCTATGCGGCTGCTTCCCACTAGCTATCTATTTTACATTTGGTAGTGTATATATGTCCATGCCACTCTCTCACTTCATCCCAGCTTAACCTTCCCCCTCCCTGTGTCCTCAAGTCCATTCTCTACATCTGCTTCTTTATTCCTGTCCTGCTCCTAGGTTCATCAGAACCATTTTTTTTTTTACATTCCATATATATGTGTTAGCATATGGTATTTGTTTTTCTCTTTCTGACTTACTTCACTCTGTATGACAGACTCTAGGTCCATCCACCTCACTACAAATAACTCCATTTCTTTTTATGGCTGAGTAATACTCCATTGTGTATATGTGCCACATCTTCTTTATCCATTCATCTGTCGATGGACACTTAGGTTGCTTCCATGACCTGGCTATTGTAAATAGAGCTGCAGTGAACATTGTGGTACATGACTCTTTTTGAATTATGGTTTTCTCAGTAGTGGGATTGCTGGGTCATATGGTAGCTCTACTTTTAGTTTTTTAAGGAACCTCCATACTGTTCTCCATAGTGGCTGTATCAATTTCCATTCCCACCAACAGTGCAAGAGGGTTCCCTTTTTCCACACCCTCTCCAGCGTTTATTGTTTGTAGATTTTTTGATGATGACCATTCTGACCGGTGTGAGGTGATACCTCTTTGTAGTTTGATTTGCATTTCTCTAATGATTAGTGATGTTGAGCATCTTTTCATGTGCCTCTTGGTCACCTGTATGTCTTCTTTGGAGAAATGTCTATTTAGGTGTTCTGCCCATTTTTTGATTGGGCTGTTTGGGTTTTTTTGATACTGAGTTGCATGAGCTGTTTATATATTTTGGAGATTAATCCTTTGTCAGTTACTTCGTTTACAAATATTTTCCCCCATTCTGAGGGTTGTCTTTTACAGCTACACGTAAAAGAATGAAATTAGAACACTCCCTAACACCATACACAAAAATAAACTCAAAATGGATTAGAGACCTAAATGTAAGACGAGACACTATAAAACTCTTAGAGGAAAACATAGGAAGAACACTCTTTGACATAAATCCCAGCAGGATCTTTTTTGACCTACCTCCTAGAGTAATGGAAATAAAACCCAAAATAAACAAATGGGACCTAAAGAAACTGCAATAGTCATCTTTTAAGTCTGCATCTCCTCCAAGAGGCATCTAGATCACTTGCTTCTTGGACCGTCTTTATTCCTCTGACTTCACCCTCCATAACTCCTGAAAGCTGGCCTTAAAAATGGCCCTAATTCCAACTTCCTTTCCACCTCAGTTCCAGAATCAATCCTGGCAGGAAGTGTATCAGTCTCACCTCTGGGATTAGTTCACATTCCCGGGCCTGGGCACCCAGTGACACGGTGGGCCCCATGCTCTTCCTCGTCACCCAATCCTGATAGCAGCCTCTTACCTGACATTGCAGTTGAGCCTGCCCTAAGACTCTCTTGCTACTGTGTTCCTCCCTTTGGGCTGAAACTCTGCATATCCACAAACTGTGAACTACGCCTGACCTCATTATGCCCTTGGATAATTATGCCTCGAGACTGAGTCTGACTCTCTCCGCCCAGAGCCGAGGGCAAAGCATAAGCTGGGAATGCTGGGCTGAACGCTCTGGTTGCCTGTGGGGGCAGTTATAGGAGTGAGTGCCGAGGATAGGCTCAAGGGGCCGCGATGCCCGAGATTCTAGAAAAGGAGTTGAAGCATCACTAAACGAGGAAGGAGAAACATCATGAGCTTAGAGTTGAAGGGGTACATTATTGTACAAAAGAACAGGTGCACAGAGGTGCCCAGACTGAAACTGGGGCTGAAATGAACGGTTGGCTAGCACAGAGGCCAGGCAGGGCACTAGGTGAGGGATGGTGGTAGAAAGGACGAGTCCTGTGGGCCCTGTGACCCTTTTGTATGGCAGGCAGTGTACCTGTCAGGATGGGCTCAGGACCTTCAATTGTGCAGCTGGCCCGGCGTGTACTCTGGTTCAGGACGCCCATTCCTGCCTGCTCTTGGCTGCCAAGGCCTCAGCAAGCCTCCTGCCTGCCCGAGTCTGGGCTCTGTCCCATTTTCAGTTTAATAGAATTGATGTTACTCAGCGCTCCCAGGACACATGGCATTGCCCTGTTTGGCTCTGGTCCTGATTTCAACAGAAGGGGAAAAGAAAAGAGGGCTGCCAACAAGGCCATTTCCTTCAACTCTAAGTCCCACTGTGCCCCCAGCTTCTTATGAGTGACAAGCCTGAAGGATTCTGAGTAGCATTTTTCAATTAAAGTGTTTCATTTTATGTTTGTCTATCATAGAACATAAATAGTGGAGGGAAGAGATCATCTCTAATTAAAGTCAGCAAGTGTTTATCAAATGTCTATTAGTTATTGGTCTTACTTGTATCCCTAACCTTGTTATAAAAGTCACAGAGGCAAAAATGATATAAAATATGGTTCTAGACTTCAGGGGCTTACCCAGAAATCATTATGAATTAAAGTCTTTAATGTATATAGAAGTATAACTACTATCACAATATGATTTATGGGTTTAGATATACCATGACTCAAATTATACCAACCAAAAAGAAACCACACAGAGAAACTTTGTTGTAATCTTGCTTTCTAGCGCCAGTCTCTAAAGGAATTCTAACTTTAAGCCCCAAAGTTCCAAGAGTCCCTTTGTTATAACTAGTAATAAAATCTCTCTCTCTCTCTCTCTCTTTCTCTCTCTCTCTCTCGCTCTCTCTCTCTCTCTCTCTCTCACACACACACACACACACACACACACACACACACACACACACACACACACACACACTTCCACCTTGCAATGTTACTAGCAAGTCAGATCAGCCATAACGCTGGCCAGTGAATAGCTCCTGGCTGGCTGGCTGATCAGCCCATAAATTGTTTGGCAAATTGGATCAAGCCACAGAAAAGTAGCCTCAGATAAAGTGAGCGATTTAACATAATTTACTTTCTCATAGTGGGAGGCTCTGTTTAATTTTCACACCCCTGTGTCTGATGTCTTTTCATGAAATATAGTAGTCTACTTCTCAAAACTTCCCTGCTGGTGAAAAGCATGCATTTATTTTTTAAAATACATTCTTAATTTCTGGTCCATAGGAATAAACCATGCCTCTGGGATAGAAATGCATTGCATGGATACACTTCGTGAAGGTAAACACACAGAGGCATCCTACTTTCTGTTAATTAACGATAGTGATGCCAAGTTTTTATAGGAAACCAATTTTGCTTTTAAACACCAGGGAGATCTTTGAGCGTAAGAAACATTTCAATTTAGGAAAACTGTAGCATGCCCCAAAGTCCAAATGTAGCAGGTGAATTACAGTTGGTATAGAAAATTAGATGCATCAGGAATTGTTCCATGAATGTTCAGTAAATACAACTGGACCACTGAAGGCATTTTCTCAAAGCTGAAGTCAACTCCAAAAGTTGGGATTTGTTCCAGCATTTTCCCAAGAGTTGGAGTTCACATGCATGGACTGGGACTGTGGGAGCTGAGAAAGGCCATAGTAGTGAACAGCCCACTGGGTAGAACCATGCCCTGGGCGGGCCAGGGCTTTGCCAGACTGATGAAGCGTGGATATTCCTTGTCTCCAAATGGAGACCAAGTCTGACCTTTTTGGAGGATGGGAGTTTCAGCTTCCTCTTGTTTCTATTCATTAGGAAGTTATTTATGAATGTCCACTAACTGTGACATGACCTCCTTGGTGTATTTAAAGCAACCCTAGGCTGGTGTTGTCAAAAGTTTCATTGTACACACAGATGCTGCAAGTCAGCAGGAGCGCAGAGTTTGACAGGGTGAGTGGCAAACGATGCGAGGGCTGAGTCACTGCAGAGCATGCCACACGACCCCTCTCATGTAACGGGTTCTATTCTCGTGCCCTTACTGACTGCCCCATCTAGACTCGTCTGCCTTGGACTCTGCACCATTGTCTGCCTGGAAGCATAGTTGGTGATAAAGAATGGTGAAAGTGAAGACAGTTACTTAAAGTGGAAACCCCCAAGTCTAGGTCCTCTGAGCCCCCATAAAGGTGTCTGCACTTTGACTTCCAGGAATCAGTTCTATAGAAATACTCAAACAAGTGTCTACAAGTCCATCCGCAATGAAGACACGTACAAGAATGACAAATTGGAAACAACCTAAATGGGAGGGGGGCCATCAATTATGGTATTATTTATGCAATGGAATATTATGTAGCTGTGAAAACAGCCAAGCAGCTTTATGTGAATAAAGCTGCCCACTGTAGATTGCTGAGGAAAAAACTATCTGTCTAATCTATCTATCTGTCTATCTATCATGATCCCATTTCTGTGTTTAAAAAATTATGTGTGTGTAGCAGTGCTGCCCTGGGGGACTGGAATTGGGAAAGCTGAGGGAAGGATCATCACTTTGGCTTTCTACATTTCTGTTTTACTGGGAAGTTTGCAGTTAACATGTATTACTTTTGTACCTAAATATATATTTGCAAAAAGGAGATTAAATAATTTAAAAGCTTTTCAGTCAAGATGCCCAGAGTAATCCTGGGATTACACAGTAGCCAAAAAGAATAAATCCATAATTATAAACAGAGGTTCCATCATTGCTCCAGGCTCTTGAATGAAGCATTTCATCCGAGTGTATTTCTAGGAATATGTGTTCTGTCTTTTAAGAGAAGGTGCAACTATAAGTCCAAGTTGTTTATTGGCCTGACCCCTTTGTTCTAACAGCTTAGTGATACTATTAATAACATTCATTATTCATTTCCTATTTTATGGTTTACAAAGCACTTTTCACGTCTTGAATAATACAACAAAGCTGTGAAGGGGTACTAGTATCCTTGTTTTCAGAAAAAGTAATTGGGGTTCAGGGAAATTTGGAGATATGCTCTAAATCACACAATTAGGGCAGAACTGCAGTAGGAGTCAAATAGGGATTCTATCCCCAGTTAGCCATTAATTCTAGAAGTCACTGTTTTTCTAGGTCTCAGATTCCTCAACTATGCAACTGGGACGGTGAAGTTCTCCAAGTATAAAAGTATACAATTGTTTAAGTGAAACCAGGTAGATCTTTCCTATCTAACACCCTGCAATTAACTTTGGGACAATTCTATGGATGTGTTTAAAGATACATTGTAAAGACGTGGCAGTCATTCTTTCTATTAGCACATTTAGGTGTGAAGTTAAAGGCTGTATATTTGTGAAGTGATTCAAAGGACAAATTATTGCAGATTGGTTGGAAGGAACCCAAGGTGATATGGTCACATCCCTGCCATGACCCTCCATCCCAGGTGGTGCAGATGGTCATGGCCCACCAGAGGTGAATTGTAGTTCTTCTTTCCTGGCCTTGGTAATTCCAGCTACTTATATAAGCATTCCACGTGAATTAGAGTCGAGAGATGGTTTTATACAGGTCTAGTTGGTACATGGTAGTTCTAAATAGCTGTTTGCTAATAACTGGATTTGCAGTGTAAATATTTGGCGATGGGTCATAAAAGAAATTTACTTTTCCTATGACTGAACTATTGGTCTTATTAGTACCATCTCCCAAGTAACCGATTCCTAATCTTTTCACTAATCAACACAATTTTCATGAACCTACCGCCATAAGGCTGTGTTTTTGTTTTGTTTTGTTTTTTGCGGTACACGGGCCTCTCACTGTTGTGGCCTCTTTCATTGCGGAGCACAGGCTCCGGACGCGCAGGCTCAGCGGCCATGGGCTCACAGGCTCAGCCGCTCTGCGGCATGTGGGATCTTCCCGGACCGGGGCACGAACCCGTGTCCCCTGAATCGGCAGGCGGACTCTCAACCGCTGCGCCACCAGGGAAGCCTGGGCTGTGTTTTAAGACATAGCTTTTTGTTTTTATTCAGGAATGGTGAGGACAATAGATCAAGAGATGACTGTCATTGAAAAATTAGTTACTCACAGTTCCCAAGGGGAGGGGCTCCGCCATGCCTGGGGGAGGGGGAGGAGAATGCGGGGAATCAGTCAGGAGGCGGAAGGACCAAGGGGAAAACAACAGCAAGATCCCTCTTTGTGGTTTCCGCGGGGAGAAGCAGGTGAGGCGGGGTAAACAAGTTTAGGATTGACTAGTTTGAATAACTCCAATGGGTTCTGGGATATAAGGGCTGTCTCTGGCTCTTTGGTACCCTGGCCCTGGTGTGATTAGGGCAGGGGGACAGTGGCTCAGCGTGCAGAAGCCCAATAAAGGCGGTGGTTAGGCTCCCATGGCTCTGAGTGGGTTGGTTTGCATATGAAAGGCGTGCTCCTGGCCCGGTTCTTAATTCTCTCTGGAATTGGCTGGCCCTGGGAGAGGCAGTCTCTCCAGGGTCAACAAGACCCCAGGTGTCCAAGCTTCAGAATAAAAAGGCATGCTACAAGGCTGATCTAAATTAGGGTAGCCTTAGAAGGAAGCAAAGAATTGTCAAGCAGCGGTGCTAATAAAAATTGGGTATATAACCTATCATTCTGTATAATATTATGCGTACTGACATAGCATACTTTCATCGTGGATCACTGGTTTGGCATTAGTAAGTCTGGGAAAGGCTTGTACGTGTTTTCTTCCAAGAGCACTAGATCACTTTGTCCTATGAGCTAGTTTATTTCTTCAGTTCTCCGGCAATGAAGCTGTACAATTAACAGGTGGCGGTGGGTTCTTAGTGGTGGGATTTTCTAGCCCCTCCCACCTCACCCCCTATACATACACACATTATTAACTTATGTATATTGAGACGTAGTACATACTTACAAATATGTGTGAGTGCAAGCTGAGATATATACATACCTTTAATCAAGGTATAGGAAGACAAAACATAAACCTTAATTTAAGTACCATGGACTTCCAACAAAAAAGCATCTTAAAGTCGAACGGGATTTATCACATTATTGCCCCCCCACTCCCAACACCTGCCCCTTCCCTTGTCTAGTTAGAGATCTCTGAACAACGTACAAGTAAGCACACATCTTTTCATTTTTTCAGGAATGACTTATGTAAAGACATCATCAGGATCAATAGATTTGTGTGCTGCTGTAATGTATGATGCCCTTGAGCAAGTCTACTTAAAAAATTAGCCCACATGTATTATTGAACACTGGTCTTATTTTTACATGTGAATGATGAGTGCCATTTGACTCTATCCTCTTCTACACACACCCACGGGGCAGGCACACCCTCTTGAACACCAGTGAGACGGGGCGAGCCACTGGCTTCTACAGAGCACCACTGGCCTGTGTTCCGAGAATTTTCTCCCCTGTAGGTCTGGCAAGACAATGCTTATACACAAACATGTTTTATACCCATTTGCTGGTCCAGCCAGAGAAGCGACGGGGCCGGGGTAGGGTGGTTTCTGAGCCAGAAGCTCTCTCTGTTGGAAGGTCCAGCTTATTAACCTCTTAGAGGTGACTAATTCCTTTCTTTCATGACCTCGCTCATGGCTGCACAGCCACCTTCCTCTAAACCCTTGCTCAAATCTCCTCTCAAGATGGTGCCAATCAGACACATGTAACCCAGTTTCTAAGAACCAACCTAATGCGCTCTTCCTCTTGTCATAACATCATTAACAAGGGAAATAAGCCCCAATGCAGCAGTGACTGGGGCAGACCTTCTGCGCTTTATGTCTACACCCCAACTGTATTCTTCACACCCTTCGCTGTTACGGTGCTAAGAATATAAACATTCTTCAGTGTCTCCTTCCTTTTCTTTTGTGTGTTTGCTTTTGGCTGTTTCTCCATGAAGTATTCATGACCTGTCCACATTCCCCTGGATTTATTAACTTAGCTCCTTTTATATCTACTAGTTAACCTTGATGTCTTTCCTTCCTCCTGTACAATAAATTCCTCCTCTGGATCAACACTCCTCATTCAGTACACGCCTGCCTTATAAGTAACTCTCAAGATACTTGGGTCCTTTTTCAGAGTCCATGTTCATAGTTCAAAGCAACCTCTAGGGCTTTGATAACTTGGTTCAGGTAATCAGGGCAAAAGCTACATATGCTCCATTGTTTTAAATTCTTTTCAGGTGGAAATCCATTCTGACTACATTCAAAGTGAAGGTGAAAAAAATAATCTTTCCAGCTGTTTGATACAGGAAAGAGCTCATTGCTCTGCACAGATCTGAAGAGCTCACCCTATGCATCTTTCCTGTGACTGTAGTGGACACATCGTTGGCGCTCAGGTTTCTCTGTTGTTTCCTGGAGCGTCCACCCACGGACATTCTCCAGCCTTTCCCATTCCTGGATGGCGGGCAGAGCAGCACCTCGGGCGAAGGAGTGAGTGCTCAGCTGAAATAAATGCCTGGAGAAGAAGGATGCCTGCGGTGCAGGAGGATCGGCCAAGGCATTCACTCTCCAGCTGTTAGGAATTTTAATTGTCCTGTCTTGGAATTCAGTAGAACCTTGGAGCATGACCAAAGGGGGAACAGGGTCAGGGAGGAGGGGAAGTAGTGGAGAATTGCGGGCTACCGTCCTACAAAGAAAGCAATTTAACTAAAGTATTAGTTTCCAATTGCTGTTATAACGAATTACCACCACCTTAAGGACTTAAGACAGTTTATTACCGAACAGTTGTGTAGGTCGGAAGTCCAAAGTTAGTCTCACCTGGCTAAAGCCAAGGCATCAGCGGGGCTGCATTCCTGTCTAAAAGCTCTAGGGGAGAATCTGTTTCCTTGTCTTTTCCAGAGGTTTCCTGCATTCCTTGACTTGCGGTCTACTTCCTCTATCTTCAACGCCAGCAACAATGCATCTCTCTAACACGTTTTCCATTTTACACGTCTCTCTGACGGTACCCAGGAAATGTTGTCTGGTTTTAGGAATGCGTGTGATTAGATTGGACCCACTGGAGTAATCCAGGATAAACTCCCCATTTCAAGACGCTTAATCACATCTGCCATGTCCCTTTTGCCATGTAAGGTAACACATTCATAGGTCCCAGGGCTGGAGTGGGCAGGTTATTCTATCCTACCACACCACGAAGTCGACATCCTCACTGAGACAGAAAAAAGAAGTTTCTACCTTTAGACCTACCTTCTTTGTCTCCCTCAGATCTAATGGGACAGCCATAGATCTTTAAAAATTCTCTATTTGACCTCAAATAAGTGATAAGTGAAATTTTATTATAGGCAAGCAATAATAATATTATCAGTTCCATCACAATTTTTCTTTATTCAAATGACTACTTTAAGGTTTAGGGGTAACTTTCATTTCTCCTTCTCCATGTCTCTCCTTCACACATCCAGTAGCTTCCTCTGCCTTCAAGAAACTTTAATCTTTCTGACCTCCCTAGCTGTAGAATGATTCCCTCCTGCCTTTGACTGCCAGAGTTCTCCAAAAATTAATCAGCGCGTTACCGTTTTTTCCTTCACCTTCTATGCACCCCTCAGACCTCAGACGTTTGGCTCCTGCCTTAACTCCTCAATGGACGATGACCTGCCGAAGGCCCCAGGTATTATGTCACTGAGACACTTTCTCACTTTTCTATCTGCTATTGGATATTCCCATGATTCTCAACACCGTTGACCAGGCCTTTCTTGAAACTCCCCATCCCTGGCTTGTGTGGCTCTCCTGAGTCACTCACACCATGCTGCCAGACCCCGATCCCTCGTCCTCCACCCAGCCCTCACCTCCAGACACGACCTCTGCTCTTCTTTTCTACCCAGACTCCCACAGATACCCGCCAAGTCTACTTTTCTAACTATTTGGTGGACATTTCTACACAGGTATCCTTCTGCCCTCTCAAACCCAAATGACCAGAGCTTAAATCTCCAAATCTCTTCTCCTTCCTGATTTATGGACCGACTTGCTTATATAAAGGTTTTTCATTCATTTTAGTCAACAGATCCATCATGATCCTAATTGGCTTGAATTCCAGCATTGGTGTGGGACTTCTTTTATCCCATTTGGTTGACTTACTCACTTTTTTTTTTTTTTTTTTTTTTGCGGTACACGGGCCTCTCACTGTTGCGGCCCCTCCCGCTGTGGAGCACAGGCTCCAGACGCGCAGGCCCAGCTGCTCCGCGGCATGTGGGATCTTCCCGGACCAGGGCACGAACCCGCGTCCCCTGCATCGGCAGGCGGACTCTCAACCACTGCGCCACCAGGGAAGCCCAGATTTATCTATTTTTATTCATAATGTTTCTGGCATCTCTTCCTTTGCTTCCAGTGCTGCCCTCGTGATTCTCACCACCATGGCCTGGGTGATCTGAAGTCCTTCTCAGCACTGACTTTACCACCACTGCTAGATTAATTCCTAATCTCTCTTCTTCCATCATGTCATTCTTCCTTTCTTCATTTCCTATTGTTTAAACCCTCTGCTGTCTGAATCTAATCAATATTTCCAAGTTTATCAAACTGTTCATGACAAAAATTCTAGGAGGACCAGGGTGTTCACTATCCCATGAACATACCTTGTTCATTACTATCTCTGGGTTCACATGGTTTTCCATTCCTGAAATACTATCTCCTTCACCACCTATTTACTCTCATAGATCTTTTGAAGCTCAAGTACCAATCTCCCCATCAATACTTCTTTGGCCGTCTCCATTTTTAAGATTTCTCCTTCCTCTGAACGTATTAACATTTGCAGAGCACATGGCAAATCAGCAGAGAACTTCCATAAGGTCCAATCATCCACCCACTCATCTTCCCGCAACTGTCACCATGTCCTCATTTCTTTCCACTGTTACTATGGGTGAACTCTGCAGGCACCTACCTGAGACACCCTCTCCGTTTATCTACCAGATCCCACTCCAGTATTTCTGCTTCTCTTTTCTGTATCAATTTCTCCATCCCTCCTGGATCATTTCCATCAGTACATAAGCACGCTGTTATCTTCTTATCTTCAAACAAACAAACAAACCTCTCTTAATCCCACTCCTGCCTCTAGCTATTCATTTTTTCTCCTTCCCTTTACAGCAAAACTCCTTTGAAAAAGTGATCTATCTGCACTGCTCTAACCTCTCTTTTCCTATTCTGTCTGGAACGCATTCTAGTTGAGCTTACATCCCCAACAGTCTGCTGAAAATGCTCTTATTAAGGTCACCAAGGACCTCCTCTTTGCTAAATCCAGTGGTCACTTCTCATTTCCCATCTTGCTTGACCAATCAGAAACGTTGTGACCTTGATGACTCTTCTATTTGAAACACCTTCTTCACTTGGTGTTCCAGACCCACCCTCTCCTGTCTCTCTGTCCATGCCCCTCCAGTCTCCTTTGCTAGTTCTTACTCAACTCATCATGCTTCTCAACTTGTAGCAGATTTCCATGTCTCAGTCCTTGGCCCTTTTTTCTTTTCTGTCAACACTTACTCCCTGGGTGACATCATCCAGTCTCATGGTTTAAAGTACCATCTATATGTGGATTCTGTTGGCTCTCAAATTTATCTCTTTGCCTGAACCCCTTCCCCAAGCCCTAGATGTGTGTTTCCAATTGCTCACTCAGCATCTCCACTTAGAGATCTAATAGGCGTCTCAATTTAGTGCATCCCAAACCTAGCTCTTGAGAGCGTCACTGCTCCAACCTACACTTCCCATAGTCTCCCCGTGTCCACTGATGACAACTCCACCCAGTCCCTTTCTTTCTTTCTTACCATCAGCAAATCCTGTGGGCACTACTCTCAATATCTATCTGGAACCCAACCACTCATTGTCATTCTACTATTATCACCTGGTCTAAAACACTGTCCTCTCTGTAATGATACAAATAACAGATAAGAGTGCAGGCCCTGGAGTCATAGCATGCAGGGTTCAGTCCTGGCTCTGCCACTTACTAAGGGTCTGACCTTGGGCAAGTTATTTACCCTTTCTGTGCTTCAGTTTCCTCATTTATAAAATAAGGATGATGAGGAGGAGGAGGATGATGATGATGATGATGATAACTGTTACAAGGATTAAGTGAAAAACCATATAAAGTGCTTAGAACAATGCCTGGCAAATGGTATGTGATCAACAAATGTCAGATCCATACTATTATTCTATAAATCCATAAAAGCTCCATGACTGTAGGTGGGAAGTAGTAGGCAGGAAGATCAGGGAAACCGTGGACATCGCCATTCTCCTAAGCAAAGCCATCTAGACCTTTAAATACCCAAACCCACGCTGAACCAGGCTGGGGGATAATTGTTCCCACCAACTCTGACCTGTGCCTACCACTTGATATGCTGCTTATTTTGTGCAGTTTTTACCTACTGATTTATAGAATAATAGTACATAGCTAGCATTTCTTTTTTTTTAAATTTATGCTAACCATCTTTTTAAAAATTAATTAATTTATTTTTGGCTGCGTCGGGTCTTTGTTGCTGTGTGTGGGCTTTCTCTAGTTGTGGCGAGTGGGGGCTTCTCACTTCCGTGGCTTCTGTTGTTGCGGAGCACGGGCTCTAGGCACGCGGGCTTCAGTAGTTGTGGCTTGTGGGCTCTAGAGCACAGGCTCAGTAGTTGTGGCGCACGGGCTTAGCTGCTCCGCAGTGTGTGGGATTTTCCTGGACCAGGGCTCAAACCAGTGTCCCCTGCATTGGCAGGCAGATTCTTACCCACTGCACCACCAGGAAAGTCCCTCTAAAATTTCTTTCTTTTTAAAAAATATTTATTTATTTTATTTATGGCTGCGTTGGGTCTTCATTGCTGTGCGCGGGCTCTCTCTAGTTGTGACAAGCGGGGGCTACTCTTCGTTGTGGTGCCTGGGCTTCTCATTGTGGTGGCTTCTCTTGTTGTGGAGCATGGGCTCTAGGTGTGTGGGCTTCAGTAGTTGTGGCTCGTGGGCTCTAGAGTGGAGGCTCAGTAGTTGTGGTGCACGGGCTTAGTTGCTCTGCAGCATGTGGGATCTTCCTGCATCAGGGCTCAAACCTGTGTCCCCTGCATTGGCAGGTGGATTCCTAACCACTGCGCCACCAGGGAAGCCCCCTCTAACATTTCTTGATCATGCACTATTTGCTATTGTCACCTCTTTTCCTTTGTCTCTAGAGTACTTCCGATAGCTCCTCTTCTCCAAATCTCCTTAGTCCTGATCCTGGCTCTATTCTGTGTTGACCTCCCCTTTTCAGGATTCTATATCTAGAGTTTGCTGTCATTGCTACCAAATATAACATTTAAAAGAGTGCTCTATAAACCCAGTTAACAATACTGCCGTGAGAGCCATTTTCAATTGTCATTTTATTGACACAAAGAACCTGGGCTTCTTTGCAAAAGTGGTTGATATGGAAAAGGGTAAACTGCTGAGTGAGGATGGAAAAAGGAAGTAATTCAAACTATGTCCACATTATTCAGGACCAAAAAAGCCAGGCAGCGTTCAGAAAAGGAAATTGAGAAATGGAAGCATTTCCCTAAATATTCAGAAAGTCCAGAAGTGGGGATTAAACTTCACTGTTTGAAACTTCAGGGATTTCTTTTGGCTAAATTCCAGGATTCTTTGGCGAGAATCCCTTTCTGTTGTGTTTTTGTCTCAGCGGGGCTCATAAGGGCACATGGTGGCCTGGCTGGAAAACACTAAGTGACATCTCCCCCACTGTCAGCCCCCTCCCTGACTTGCCACTCACCTAGTCTAGGGCTCTTGGTCACATGCAGACTACAGACACCAAATAAATTAGGCAGATGGAACTCATACATCAAAGCCACCTACTTGGACTCCTTTTTGGCCATTGGTACATTTTCTCTCTTTTTTAATCGGCCTCATAAATCTGACCCTGACAGGGTGCTCCCTCTCTATACCAGCAGTCAGAGGTGAGATGGTAATTTGTCCTCAAGCTTTCATCTGCTTCTCCACTTGAGTGACCGTCAGTGCCACGTGGCACCCATTCATTACAGGGGCTCAGGTGTGGCTGTGGGGAGGTGTGTACCAAGTCCTGCCAAACTGGTGACCCCTTCCGAAAGAACAGGGTGGTTCTCCAAGCACCGTGCGCAGCAGATGATCACACGCCACAGTGCCTGATGAAATACCGGCATGCCGAGAGCTGTAAAGAACACGACACGTGTTCTGTGTTCTTCGGAGTATCTGATTCATACTAACTGTTCACATACTGGCTAATGATTACCTGGACTCAAACAATGTTTCAAGAGGCTTGTCCAAATCAAGAACCGAAGAAAAAACCAGAGTTGTCCGGGCTGGTGATGTCGCTCTCTGAAGTGGGGGGAGAATGCCTCCAGACCTGGGTTGAATTCCCACATTCGGGGTCATTGGACTCAATCTTCGTCCCCTGGTGGCATTCCAGATGTGAATCTGGAATGTCGACTCTGGTCACGTGGGTGAAGTTTGGATCTCTCATCACTTGTGGAGAGCTGCCTCATGGCTTCTAGGAGCCGCAACGTGGCTGGGTCTTGGGTCCTTCCCGAGTCTGCCTTTTTCTGCCTGCCCCTTTTTAGAGGAGGCTATCTCTTTTTCTCCTCTCATCCAGATGCTGTTTACAGCTGGCTTAATGTCCCCCTGTCCTCTCTGGGCTTTCCCAGCCCCTTGCACGGGGAGGGGACATCCAGGTTCTACCTAGGTTCCCCTCATGTGTTTTGTTTCCATAAAAATGGGCAGTCATTTTCTACAGAGGCCTTTCTCTCTAATCCATTTAGAGGCCTTGAGGACGGGAGATACCTTATCGTACTCTGGCAGTTCATTTTGGTTATTTACAAAACACCATTGAGGGCTTCCCCGGTGGCGCAGTGGTTGAGGGTCCGCCTGCCGATGCAGGGGACACGGGTTTGTGCCCCGGTCCGGGAAGATCCCACATGCCACGGAGCAGCTGGGCCCGTGAGCCACAGCCACTGAGCCTGCGCATCCGGAGACTGTGCTCTGCAACGGGAGAGGCCACAACAGTGAGAGACCCGCATAACGCAAAAAAAAAAAACCCACCATTGAACCCCTTTATGGGCTCATAACAAAGTAACCTATTGAAAGAGCATAATGGTTTCTTGCACTTTTGAACGCCCATCATTCCACCAATGCTACAGATGATTTATGTTTGCAGGAGCCTTATGGTAAGCCTCCAGGCTTTTCACTGGGGTTCAACCCTTGGGAGAGTAACGTTCTGTACCGCACGAGGGTCATGACCTGCAGATGTGAGCAGCCACCAGATATTACTGTTGGAGATGGTAAATCACAACAGTCACAACAGCTGCCATACACACGGGGCACTTATTACACGTCAGCCTTCACATTCACTGTGTTGCTAATGCTTTATTTTCATTGTGTGTTTGAGTCTCATAGCAGCTCTATTATTACTCTGATCCCCATTTTATAGATGAGGAAACAGAAGCTTGGAGTAGCTAAGCAAATCCTACTCCCCACAAAATAATCACATAGAATTTGAGCCCAAGTCCCTCCGACCCCACAGCCCAGACTCTATATGTCTTGTTGCTGTGTCATCAGAGCATATCGTTAGACTCCCCTGCCTTGGCTTTGGGGACATGCATTTTCTTGGCTTCCTTCCTGGTCTCCTTTGTGGCTCTTCCTCCCTCCATGGAGGTTTAAATGCTCCAGTGTCTTCGAGCCTGCCTTGACCCAAACCTACTGGTTTTTCTAGCCACACTCTCCCCTAAGCAGTCTCACCTAGTCCTGTGAATTTAAATATCAACATGCATTTAACACCTATCTGCTGACATTCTACAATCGAAATCTTCCCTTCCAGACTGCTGCCCTTACTCTCAGATTCATACATCCAATTGAGATCTCTAAATGGCATCTCAAACTTAACATGCCCCAAACAGAATTTTTTACTTTGTTCTCAAGAATATTCCACACCTCACTTCATGATACCGCCATTCAAACACTCAAACCAGAAATGTAGGCCTGGTTCTTGATTTTTCCTTTCCCTCATCTGGACTCCCAGTAATTCCATGAGTTCAACCTCGACCCACCTCTCTTCCTCCACTGCTGTGTCTTTAGTCTGAGCTACTGACATCCCTTGTCTGAACTATTGAAATAGCCTCCTGACTGGTTTCCCTGCTTTCATACTTGCCATCCCCAGCCCCAGTTCATTTTTCACTTAGTCGTCTGTGACGTTTAATATATGAATCAACTCGCGCCCCTCCCCTCCTTAAAACCCTGCCAAGGTTTTCTTATGACCGAAGTCCAAACTTCATAGGATGCCCTTCTAGGCCATGTGTGAACTGGCTGCTGACCAACTTTGCAGCTGAATCTCATACTGCTCACTGCCTCATTCACTACTCTGTAGCTACAGTGGTGTCTTTCCAGTTCCCCAGTGATACAGAGCTCTTTCATGCCTCAGGACCTTTGCACTGGCAGTCCCCTCTCCCGGGAATGTGCTCTCCCTGGCCCACAGGTGCTCACTACATGTTAACTGAACAAACAAGAATAGTAGGTTGCCTCTCCTACAAGAATAAGATGAATAATAAGTAACAGGAAAAAGATCATGTCATCAGTAACTTATTTAGCTATTTGTATTTATGACATTTAAATGACGTGGGCTTAATATGATTAGGCTGTGGGTTTCCTGAAGCATGTTTCTGTGTTTACGTGGATGGAGTAGGGAAGAGTGGGAGGAAACATATTTAGCATGTGATAATGATGACTCATTAATCCCGAGAGGTAGATGTTGATATCCCTGGTTTTCAGAACTTGCTCAGAGTAACTGGCTAAGGATGAGCAGGTAAGAAGTAGTAGGTCTGGAATTTATAGGTCGTCTGACTCCTGTGCACGTGTATCCCCCAGATCCTGGTGCCTCTGAGTAGATACAACTCAGAGATGAGGTTCAACGGTAAGAAAAAGGAGAGACACCTGGAAACAACAGATTTTGTTCACCTGGGCAGCATCATAGGCTGCTGTGAATCAGAGAGAGTACATACCTATCTTAGTTATGTCCAGCTCTGCCTTGGTTGTCAAACATGGCCTGAACGAGCTGAACTAGCCCTCAACTTAGAAAGCCAGTATCCAGACACACAGATAAGGCGGGGAATACAGTTAGGTATGGCGATAATGAGCCACCATCTGCTAAAACATCACACTCTGAGTGGGACTTAACATGGTTTTGGGTTTCTTTGAACGTGTTTTTTTTTTTTTTTTTTTTCCCCACCATATGTGCTTAAAGGCTCCGAAAAGGAAACAGCTTAATCCAGGAATGTGAAAAAGAATGGTGACATTCCGTGGTGTGTCAGTGAAATGAGAAACTTATCAGGCACCATCTATTTCAGGGCTTTGTGGTATTTTCTGGTTCCAGGCTTCCAGTTAGTGACAAAATGGCAAGATGAATTACCACATGTGTGGGGTAGAGAGGAGGACCATGGTAGGTGCTACTTCTAAAATTTACTTTTGGCTTTGCCCTGGACTAAATTGACACATATACAGAAGATGCCTTGCTTCCTCCAAGGCCTCCCTGAGACAGCGTCTATCTACTTGGCTCAACCAACTTCTTCCCACTGGAAACTGATCTCCCTGCACTAGGTTTCCCTGTTGAATTTTGTCTGCACCTCTGTGACAGCACTCAGTCCAGGCATCCCTCTTTATAGCCTCTTGCATTTCTATCTTTCTCCTCCACTAACCTAAAGCTCCCTGAGGGCACAGGCCATGGGTTTTGTTTCATCTTTGCATAATGCAGTGGGACCCAGCACAATAACTTACCCTGGAGGTGCTCAATAAATGTTATTGACTTAAAATAAAATTGTTAGTGGGGAACAGTTTAGAATGATCATGTTAATATAAGATATCTCAATTATTTGCAGAATTGACATATCATAGATCAATAACATAATTGACTCTATCCTTACATTAAATGCTGGAAAAATGTCTGATAGTACCATGAATAAACCCCTCCTCTTTTTGAGAGCCAGTGTGTGGTTTTGTTTTGGTTTTTTAATTAATTAATTAATTAATTAATTTTATTTATGGCTGCATTGGGTCTTTGTTGCTGTGGGCGGACTTTCTCTAGTTGCAGCGAGCGGGGGCTACTCTCTTATTGTGGTGTGCGGGCTTCTCATTGCGGTGGCTTCTCTTGTTGCAGAGCACGGGCTCTAGGCGCATGGGCTTCAGTAGTTGTGGCACGCAGGCTCAGTAGTCGTGGTTTGCGGGCCCTAGAGCACAGGCTCAGTAGCTGTGGCGCACGGGCTTAGTTGTTCTGCGGCATGTGGGATCTTCCTGGACTAGGGCTTGAACCTATGTCCCCTGCACTGGCAGGTGGATTCGTAACCACTGAGGCACCAGGGAAGTCCAGTGTGTGGTTTTGGTTGAACTTCATAGTGTAAATTCTACGGAATTTAAATGTTTGAGATGAGGAAAGATACTGCTTTTGGTCTTAGCACTGGGGCAAAAGGGTGAAAGCCTTTTAGAATATTCATGGCTAGCATGGTTAGCTTAGCATAGGTATGTCAATAAATCATTGCCATAGCTCTGTGATAATTGGAGACCTCTCTCTCTCTCTCTCTCTCTCTCTCTCTCTCTCTCTCTCTCTCTCTCTCTCTCTCTCTCTCTCCCCCCCTGTGTGTGTGTGTACCTTTTTGTAAGAAAATATTTATTTAAGAACTTTCTGTGTAGAGAAATACGATGAATGTCATAAAGCACCTAGATATTATGATAAGTGTGTTTGGAGGAGGCAAAAGTGTTTTGTTTTCTCAATATTTAAACATGGCCAACACATAAATTGGGATGTTTAAATGCTACGGGACTACTGACAGTAACAAAGAAGGACTCTAGTGTAATATAGAGGATAATTCTCTCTAACCTAGAAAGGAGAGTTGGGTGCTGAAGGATGACGTCATCAAACAGCACTGGAGGAAGATGCATTTGGCATCAGTGTCCAGGATAACTTCAGGATGATCTGCCCGTGAGCCCAGCTGTCCTGGAATCACTGGGGCCAAGGAGGGAGCTGGAATAATAATCCAGATGTGAGGTGATAGAGGCATAGTGACAGCAAGTGGTAGAAATGAAGAGGAAAGATTGGCTATAAAGACATTTAAAAGGAAGAAACCCTACCACTTTGTGAATGCGATAGAAAATTCTGAAATATTGGGTCTGAGTGTCTTGACTGACTTGTCAACACCAGAAAGAGAGAGAAGTGAGGAGGGGCAGTTGGACCACAGGGAAATATGAGTTGACCTTTAGACATACTGAGTTCTACAACACAGTGAAACGCCCAGGTGGAAATTCTCTAGCTCTATCCCTGTCGTTTTAGGACACTGTTATTCTCCAAGGGAGATATTGGTGATATCAGATCTGGAGATGGCAAAGGGAAATTTAAGACAAGTGAAGAAGAAGCTAAGTTTGAAAACGTTGAGGGCACGGCACCGCCCTCAGCACTGCTGAGACATGCCTCGGTGTTCTGGTTGGGTATGTGATCTCCCATCATCTTGACTACCTGCCAGGCTAAATGCCCTCATACATCGACTGTGCTCTGGCTTAGACTCCTGCTTCTCCTCGCCTGCCAGTATTTAGCTTGTGGTCAGGGATTAGAAGATGTCAACTTTATGACTTAAAAACACAGAAGAGCATTCTTCTTTTACAGTGGGCTCAAATATGGAAGCCTCCAAATCTGTCGGGTAGATACGTAAGTCAGACATATTGAGTGGAATGCCAGTGTCTCTGATCTAGTCCTCTTGGTAAAGTTTAACTCATCCTTTGAGAGTCAACTCAAAAGTTACTGTCTCTAAGTAGCCTTCCTGACTTCCCCAGGTGGTTGGTCTCTTCATTGTCCACGTTGCCACACACTTTGTTCTGCTTTGTGCTACAGTGCACAGAAAAATCTATGTGTCTGTCTCTCACCACTAGACTGGGAGCATCCAGAAGATGGGAACCATTGATTCATCTTTGTATTTCCCACTCCCTTAACAGAGTGGGGCTCGTGGGTGATAGTTCATTGTTGGAAATATCCAAAAGAGAAGATGTAAGAACGTGGATGGAACGATACGCAGTTGCTGTAGCAAAACCTGTACACACATCATATGTCACATCCCCGCTGATGCTGTTAATGCTACACCAGCGGAGGCAGTGCTCTCATTACCTGCTGCTGGCCCGTATTTGTAACGTGTGACATTGTTTATGGAATACTGTCAAGGGTAATCCATCACATAGTAACCTTTGGATTATATGCTGAGACTGGTCTTCAACATAGACATAAATGCACTTCAAGGATCGTGCTATTTTCTGAGAAGGGTATGATCAAGGGTTCTGGCTAGGAAAATGAAGCAGAACATTACTTTCTTTTAAGTTAAACATAAGTGCCTGAAAAAGAGGTTTCCTTCTGTCAGCCCCAGTCGGGTCATGGTTCTTGTGTGAAGATAATCAGATGACTCTGAAATGTGGCAGAATATTTTTTTCTTAGAGTAACTCAGGGTTTGAAAAGGGGGTGAAGAGTTGCTAAAGGTTTGACCACCCTTGGAACTTGCAAGGTTTGTAATATCTTTATCTTTATCTGATATCTTTATCTCAAGAGGTGTTTTAAAAAATAAAAGGACACATGACAACTTGAGCGAATTTCAGATATCCGCCGTGGGCTCACAGTTAAAGATATTCTCTCTGTATCCATAAAGATTTAGGAATTTACACATAGTATAGAGAGAGTATAAATAAAAGAGAGCTTCTAAGTCTCATCATTTTTGTGTAAATCCAGATAAGACTCCTTTGATGAGCTTAGCGGTTCCTGTTAAGGAAAAGCTTATAGGTGAGAGGAACACTAAAATTATAATTCTTTGTCTTCCTTAATTAGACTGAAGCTCACCATAGATCTTGCTGAAGCTGTGATAAAATTCAGGTAATAATTCACATTGTCAGGTCAGCAGAAATGGGCACGGGGCATCCAGTATGACTGAAGGATTTGCTTAAGTGATCTATCTGTGAACGGAGGTGCTCAGGAGAGGTACACAGTCTTCATGGGAAATAAACCCTCTGAAGATGCTGAGTACAAACAGCAACGAAAATAAATCCCAGCAAGTTTCTTATATCACCCTTACAGATGTCACTTCAGAGGAAATATATAAATCACATTCATACCAATTGATGTGGGGCACTAATTAGTAAGTCCCATTAAATCGTGGAGTAATGACATTCAGCATCTAATGAATGCCTCATCATCTTTTGATCATTAATATTTCACAGCATAAGAACACAAGAATTGGCATCCCTGGGCTCACGCAGCATGGTTTTCTGTCTGTGATGTGGCCCCAGGGGCACTAAGTGGCACGAGGGTATTGCTCCTTTGTCGTGAAGCTGCACAACACAATTAACTCAGGACCCTGAGTCCTAACGTTTCCTCATTGTAGAAAATGTGAATCTGCCTGCCATTCTCCGAATTAACATCTGAGACTGCCCAGTGCCCTGGAAAACAGACGCAGGCTGAGATGTTGACTTTGCTTCGCTGCTGACCCTCACAGTCCATGCAAGAAACTTGCACAGGAGATAAAAAACAAATCATTCCTCTGATTTATTACTAAGGGCTTTCTTTATTCAAAGGCAGTAATCACCTCACAGAGCAGGTGCCATTGCAAGGGCTTATTGATCCTGTGCGCTTCTAGAAATGCCAGGAGGCCGTCACTCCGGCGGGAGATGGAGGTGGTCAACGAAAAAGAAGTCCATCTCCGAGCAGGCTGGAGTGGGAGAAAATCTCTGGCCCTAGAGACCTATGGCTCCAGTGACGCTCGGTGCCTTTCTTTCAGAAGAGGGGCTGGAGCGGAGAGAGCGCTGAGAGGCTGCCGTGGGCAAGTGAGAGAGAAAGGGAGGATGACAGGGAGATAGAGCTGCCGAGGGGTCTCCGAGGCTGCATCCTTCGGGAGGACGGAGAAAGGGTCTTCGTCTCCAGATCGAGATTCCTAAGAGTTAAATATCACCACGCAGCCCGACCCGGATGGGATTTGTTTCTGGGTAGAAAACGCGACACTGATCAACATCAACTTGGACAAGTGACAAGACTAGGTCTGATGTTGGTGGATGTCTTTTCAGGTCGTTGGAGGGGAGAGGACGGCAGGCAGTGTGCTCGGGGGTAGCTGGAGAGAAACATCGCGTCCAGGGCAGCGATAGAAAGCGACAAGGAGGAGGCCAACAGAGGGACGAAAAGAGAGGGAGGAAGAGTTGAAGAAAAGTAGGGGGAAAGTAGGGACAGGGTGAAGAGGAGAGAGGAAGGGACGAGGGAGAAGTGAGGGCGGCGAGGAGGGATCCACAAGGCAAGGGGGATCGCGGGAGAGCAGGGAGGACGGGTTGGTCGCGAGGTGCAGAGCGGGCGCAGGGGTGCGCGGGGGTGGCGGCGCCGGGAGGGAGGCGAGGGGGCTGCGGGAGAGGCGGGGGGCGAGGGAGCGCTCGAGGCTCGGGGAGGCGCGGAGCGGCGGACCGGGGAGGGGGCGGGCGCGCGGTCGAAAGTGAGCCGAGGAGGGAGCGCGCCGGGCCGCGAGCCGAGGGCGGGCGGGAGGTGGGGGGCAGGTGGGGGAGCGCGGAGCGAGCGGAGGCCAAGTGCATTGTGTCTGGCGGCGGCGCGCGAGCCCACCGGCGGCCGCGGCGGGGCGGGCAGCCATGGAGCCGCGGGCGCTCGTCACGGCGCTCAGCCTCGGCCTCAGCCTCTGCTCCCTGGGGCTGCTGGTCACGGCCATCTTCACCGACCACTGGTACGAGACCGACCCCCGGCGCCACAAGGAGAGCTGCGAGCGCAGCCGCGCGGGCGCCGACCCCCCGGACCAGAAGAACCGCCTGATGCCGCTGTCTCACCTGCCGCTGCGGGACTCGCCCCCCCTCGGGCGCCGGCTGCTCCCGGGCGGCCCCGGGCGCGCCGACCCCGAGTCCTGGCGCTCGCTGCTGGGGCTCGGCGGGCTGGACGCCGAGTGCGGCCGGCCGCTCTTCGCCACCTATTCGGGCCTCTGGAGGAAGTGCTACTTCCTGGGCATCGACCGGGACATCGACACCCTCATCCTGAAAGGTGAGCGGCGGGCGCGCCCTGCGCCCCGGGCGCCCGCGCGTGGAAAGCAGCCCGCGGCTCCCCAGGGGCGCGCCTGTCCCCGCGGCCGCCTCCCCGCCGCGTCCCCGGCACATTCTTTCGTCTCCCCCGCTGCCTCCTTTCTTTACCCCTCCCCTCTCTCTTTCTTTCCCCGTCCCTCCCTTGTTCTCTCCCGCTCCTCTTTCTTTCCCCGGCTCTCTTCTTTCCTCTCCATCCTCCTTTTCTTTTTCCCCTCTTCTCTCAAGTCTGGGCTTCAGCCCCCCGCCTCTATCTCCTTTGCTTCCTTGGCCTCCTTTCCCCCCTCTTCTCCTCGCCTCTCGTCCTTCGCTGTCTTTGTACACGTGCCTGACTTGGAACGCACGGGTCTGTTTTCTGGACGCTGCTCCCCGGGAAGGTAAACATCAAAAAGACCCGACCTTTCCCAGTTGGGCTCCTTCCCTTAAGTTGTACTTTCCTTTTAGAAATACCTTTGAAGGAAAAGTGGTTGCAAACCTCAGAAGAGGAGGAAAAGGGCTTTTTCTTGTATTGTGCTGATGTTGGTAGCAGACGGGACTGATGTGGTATGCCAGCCTGGCAGGCTAATGGGGAGCTCAGGAGGCGGGAGGAACCTTCCTCTAAACCCCCGAAGTGCAGGGTTCCTTTGGGTTAGACCTCAGATAACATTAATGCATTGGTGGAGGCAGCTGAATGCCGCTAGGACATCTACTTTTTTCCAACCTTCCTGATGACTGGGCACACCATCCTTAGGCTAGTCACACCAGGGCGAGGAGAGTGGAAAACCGGTCCAAGCCTTTTAAAGTAGAGCTTTCCGTATTTGCACATGGAGTCTCTACAGAATCACTCTCTCTTAAATTTGTGATACCTCGTAAGGCTGTTTTTGTTGTTGTTTTGTTATTTGACACTGAGTTGTAGAGCATCAATTTGCTCTTCTGAGGTCTAGGTGACACCTGGCTCCCATGTGCATAATCGGATCGATTGAATTTTTTTGGTAAATGTCATTCATGTAAGAATATTCAGTGTGACAGTCCTACTGCTGAGGCTTCCTTCTAACTTTCCGAGCTTGACCCTTATTACAAATTCTTTTTCTCTGAGATGGAAAGAATAAAACAACCCACCTTCTTCCCTGGGACTCATTATTGCGAAAAAAGAAGACGTCTAAAATCAGTACATTTAAAGATTTAGTAGCCATTCAGGAAAGCAAAGAAGCAGATTTGTGTTGAATTCCGGTTTGGAATGGAATTGCATGGAAAGGAGGGGGTTAATAACATGTTGGCCTCAGAGTGTTGTTCGTTGGCGTATTCCTCATTTCTCAAACATGTCAACTTCTTCCTTCCCATGGCTAGCTCAGCTGGGGACTGCCATCTGAAATCTGTCTGTGTGTGGAAGGACTCCAGCGCTCTTGGGGGGAAGCAGATACACTAACCTTCCTTTGGGAAGGGCGCTGTATTCTTTCCTCTCCTAACTCACATCCAAATCTGATTTCTCCTCGTGAAGATGCTGCATAATTAATTTGGATAGTAGCACAGTACATGAACAAACTGTAAAAGCTGAATTTGGAGGTTCGGTTATGGAATGCTCGCTTAGGCAAGGCAATTTTGAAAGCTAAGCAGTGTAGTCTGTCTTTGGAAATGACTAGAGCTGCATTTCCTTACGCTCTTCCTCTGCCGAGAGTATTTGATTGCATGTAAACTGGATATAGAATAATGCCTGAAACAGCAGGGTAGAGTGCATTCAATCCAATGGCAGGCAGGAGAGGGTGTCCCACAGGACACTTGCACATTCCCCACCTCCCCACCTGGGCTGGCTAGCTGAGGTGCCGAGCTCCAGGGAAGTTCAGAATCGAATAATCCTAGAGGCTGAAGGGACTTTAGCGGTCATTCAATCCAACCTCCCCCGCATTGTTGACTCCCTTCTTCTACATCTTTCTGACAAACAGTTGTCCAGCCTAGCACTTTCCTAAGACAGAACTTGTGTGCTAATTAAAAGAATTATAGTTTTCTAGTCATAAATGCAAGTTTGTATTAAAACGATCTCAGGGCTTCCCTGGTGGCGCAGTGGTTGAGAGTCCGTCTGCCGATGCAGGGGACACGGGTTCGTGCCCCGGTCTGGGAGGATCCCACGTGCCGTGGAGAGGCTGGGCCCGTGAGCCATGGCCGCTGAGCCTGCACATCCGGAGGCTGTGCTCCACAACGGGAGAGACCACAGCAGTGAGGCCCGCGTACCGCAAAAAAACAAAACAAAAAAAAAACGATCTCAGATTTGTAATATTGATGGTGTTTAGCTAATCCTTTTTGTAGGATACTGAAGAGTTCTAGGTTGTCATCAGAAGACCTGGGCTCCATTGCTGGCTCTACTGCTAAATCGCAGGGCTTCCTCCAACAAGCGTCCAGGCCTCCTTGGCCTTCAGTTTTCTAGTTCATAGTAGGAAGGCTCACTGTTCTTTAGGGGATTTTCTAGTTCTAAAATCTGTCATTGTTGTACTAATAGCAATGTAAATTTAGCTTCTTGGGAAGCCTGACATTATTGACATGAGGAGTTTGGAGGAAATGACAGACGTTCAGTACGTTACGTCCTTGATCATAATTTGTTGTTTGGGAGATGGCCAGAAGGGCCTCAAGTACTTTCAGTATTGCTACTCATCTACCTTGGGCTACCTACATAACTCTTCTAGATCTCAGTTTCATCATCTGTGAGATGAATGGGTGAAATGAACAGCTTTAAATTTCTGTGATTCTAAGAATAATTTCAACAGATGATTTTGACACCCATGTTAGGTAGACATTATTACCTTTGTTTTGGCATCTGTGATATGAATTTGGCATTTGTGGTGTATTTTGACATCTGTGGCTGTGGTATGAATGTCTTAAATGAGCCCTGTATAACTAGAAATCAACATGACATCTAATTAAAAACTTTGGACAACTAGGGTCCCACATTTCATTCTTACTTTCTTCTCTGAACTACCTATGAGTCCTAAGATTTAGAAATGTTAACGATAGGAAATGAAGAAAAGTAGACTCAGATGGGAGAGTGGGGAGGGGTGGAAAGGGCCACAAGAAGTGCCTGACATACTTAATGAGCTTTTGAGGTAAAAAGAGGTCAGCCTTTCTTCGTGTGGACTTAGAGCACAAAGCCAGGAGGTGGGGGCTTCCCTGGTGGCGCAGTGATTGAGAGTCCGCCTGCCTATGCAGGGGACATGGGTTCGTGTCCCGGTCCGGGAAGATCCCACATGCCGCGGAGTGGCTGGACCCGTGAGCCATGGCCGCTGACCCTGCGCGTCTGGAGCCTGTGCTCCGCAACGGGAGACGCCACAACAGTGAGAGGCCCACGTACCACAAAAACAAAAACAAAAACAAAGCCAGGAGGTGGGTGAAAGTTACAGAGGGGAAAATATAGAGTTGATAATATGGAAGACCTCTCACAATTGGAATTGTTTGCATTTCCTGGAGGCTGGGAAAATATTTCTGAGAGATGTAGAGGAAAAAGAAACAGACAATGTGGAGAATAAGAGATTGGCTTAGAAGTGCAACATATAGCCTCTGTAGTGTTCATCTACTTAAGAGAAATCACATGAGCCAGAAGAGCAGCGGTCTCATTGGGACAAGTATTTGGGAAAATCATCAAACTCTGATTGTCACCCTTTCATTATGATTCTGTTTACTTGTAGCCCAGAGTGACCCTAGAAGGTCTCCCCTAGATTGGACCTCCAACCAGGACCTTCAGTAAGAATGGAGGTAAAGTTATAGATAAATCCGTTAAGGACCAAGACTAGAACTCGATGCTACTCTCCCAGGCTGACGAAAGACCAGCCACCAGCACAGTTTGCATACTGTTGTTTTTCCTCTTACTGTATTGACTAATCCACATTTCACTATCTTGCCCACTGGGATAACATGGGAGCTTACAAATGCTGTAGAGATATTAGGTTCACACTATATTATCATAGTTTACGATCCAATAAAACAAATGCCCATCGAAAGGCTGTTATGTGCAAGGTCATATTAGGGAGATTTCGGCTACACATGTGGGAATTCTTTTGTGTTTGAGCTGGTCAATTGACTAACTTATTCTTCCATACATAGACCCTTCTTGCAGTTAACTTTTGTTGCTAAGGAAGCTTTGCTTGTCACAGTAAAGACAGTCTCTGATAAGTATGCAAATGAAGTCATCCTCCACCCAGCAACAGGGGGGCTAGAATAGTTGAAGGAGCCTTGTGGTAGGAACTTGAGAGAATGGGTTTAAAGAGTAGGTTCTTGGGCTTCCCTGGTGGCGCAGTGGTTGAGAGTCTGCCTGCCGATGCAGGGGACACGGGTTCGTGCCCCGGTCCGGGAAGATCCCACGTGCCGCGGAGCGGCTGGGCCCGTGAGCCATGGCCGCTGAGCCTGCGCATCCGGAGCCTGTGCTCCGCAATGGGAGAGGCCACAACAGTGAGAGGCCCGCGTAACGCAAAAAAAAAGAGTAGGTTCTTTATTCCTTCGTTCATCCAGTTTATTCCCTCAATAAATATATATTGAAAGCCAGGTATTGTTTTAGGTATAGAAGATACAGGATTGAACAAAATGGATAAAAATGCCTGCCCTAATAGAGTTTATATCAAGTGGTGGAGTTATTTTCTAGTGGATTATATAGTCATTACTCTTAGTAGGCTGTGGGAAGAACGCTGTGCAAGCTGCTAGAGCTGGTAAGTACGTGACAGAAAATACAGTGCAGAGTGATGGAGAGCTGTACCCTTTGGGGGACGCCCGGCCATTCTGTTCCAAGTGCAATTCTTAGGTTTAAACTACTGGTTGAACAGTAAAATAGGAGGATAGATGGAAGGAGACTCAGTTGGAAACATTCTATAATGCTTCTTTCAGTTACTGAAAACACTGAGTTTAATAAATAAACATTGAAGAGTCTTGTGAATACATTATGTGGAACTTTGGAGAAATTAATTTTGAATAGGAGTTAGTCATTGAAATGATATCAAAAGTGCCAACTGTTCTTATTAGCCTTAACTTTAATTGAAAAAAAAATTTTAATTAAAAAATTTCATTAAAAACAATTAACACTATTTTTCAAATAGATGTACTTTGTTTATGTAAACCAAATCCTAATATTATATATTGCCTGCAATAAACAAAAGGAAAATGAATGTTGTAGTGTTTTGTTTTTATGAAATTAAAAGTGATAGAATTTCAGCAATGTGAAGATTCTAATTCTGTAGGCATACTGTTAACCTGGATAAATCATTTGGGATTGAATTCTTGAAACGTGAAATACAGCATGTCCTTGTGGTTTCAGAAGCATTTTTCCTTTAATGAGATAAACAGAGATATCAAAGACAGTAGGACATAAATACTTTGTCATTTCACTCTCTGCAAGTAAAAGAAAGTAGGAGGATTGGTAGGAATTCCTTGGGTCTCTTCTTCACTCTGCTAATGATATATCTGTTTCCCCTGTTGGCTTATTTTCCATGAAATTAATAGTCTGTACAGGACCCACTACGTTCTACCTGACACAGAAATAGATTGATGATTTTCTCCAGCTCATTTGTAGACCAAAGTATCATTTGTGTTAGAATAATTATCTCCCAAGAGCAGATGTATCTGGGAAATCTGAGAGGCAAGCACTGTTTCTCTTCCCCGACCCATTTGTTCACATACTGTCCTCAGACCTTCTCTTGGACCAGAAGATGCTGCTGGCAAAGGGATTCCTCAGTTTTGGGGGTGCTGGGGGTATCATTAAGACTTCCGTTTTCTTTCTTTACTTCTCAAGGCAGTGGTCTCCAAACTTGTCTTCAGCCTCACTCTATGTAATTTATATTTATTCATTTTAAAATCAGGTGCATGGACTGTCCTGACATATACATCATGAAACACAGACAAAAGCAACCCTTGAAGGGATGGGGTAATAAATAGAAAAAGAAGTTCAACTATTTTCACCCACACTTTCCAAAGGACTGCTTGTGTACCCCCTGGCATGTATACGCTCCTCTTGGAAGACTGCTGTTCTCACTGCACATCAGCAAAGCTGAGTTTCTCATCTGGGCAGAAGAAGAAGGACTGTTTGTTTACTATCATGGCTGACCTCTGTGGTGGGTCTCCTAGGCCACCGTTGTATCACACGTATTCATCTTGCACAGGGGACAGAAGGAGATGCATTTTATTTCTGTATCATTTCTGACCTTAGGCACAGCGTTACCCAAGTGTGATACCCTATGTTTCAACACATCCTGTTGCTAACACTCCTGAAGGTTATCTTGCATAGAAATTAGATTCTTACTCGCCTCTCTGCTATCAAAAAAAAAAAGATACTTGCTTCCATTCTTTCCATCTGCACAGGGAAGTCACCTTTTAAAAGTGATTCATAAACACAAAAGTGGTTGGTGCTTTAAGTGGTTTGTGATCAAAATTGCCAGAGTCAGTGCCATTTGTATCCACCATGTCTCATGGATAACATTTAGCAATGGCCTTGAGGGGAAAAACGGAAGAGTTTTTGGCTATGCCATAGAAAGTTCACATCCAGTTATACCCGAGTGGCTGTGATTTTTTCCTTAGCTCCTGATTTTTCTTTTTCAAAGCTCAAAATGAGCCGTTAAACCCCATCAGGCAGACTGCTCATAATTGCAAGTGTTCTTGATTACCACAGAAGATATGCTTTTGTTTGGGGAGCATCTGGAAGTTACGTTCCACTGAGGGAGTAACCGAGTCTCCCAGTGTCAATGCTAAATGGGAGACCATGGGGAGTGGCCACATTGAAGGAATTTAGGCAGGTCCTAGGGTTTTCCCAACAGTTACCAAGGGTGAACGCTCCTTTCCTCTTTGAGCCCACCTGCAGTGTGGTATACCCCAGGTTACTGACCTTTGACCTCTGCCAAGCAAACTGTGACCTCGGGTTGACTGTGTCCTTATTCCTGAGTCCATCTTTCTTGTGTCTGTCCACCTTGTCTTTCAGAGAGATTCCACTGTCCTTCTTTGACACTCAATTGTGTGACCATCTGAGGCTCATTTTCCTGTATTATTTGCTGGTTAAAAGAATAAGAATAGGGCTTCCCTGGTGGCGCAGTAGTTGAGAGTCCGCCTGCCGATGCAGGGGACACGGGTTCGTGCCCTCGTCTGGGAAGATCCCACGTGCCGCGGAGCGGCTGGTCCCGTGAGCCATGGCCGCTGAGCCTGCGCGTCCGGAGCCTGTGCTCCGCAACGGGAGAGGCCACAACAGTGAGAGGCCCGCGTACCGCAAAATAAATAAATAAATAAATTTAAAAACCCATAAGAAAAACCCACTACACCATTGCTATTGTCTAAAGCTTTGCACAACTGGTTGTAAAGATTTTTATCAAAATAAAGGCGTTTTTCAGTAGAAAATGGACTTTATCTTCAAAACCTGGTAAAATTTATGATGGTTTATTTTTTCACTTTTTTACAGTGTTTCCCTGTGGTTAAAAGTGATTGCAGTGATTAATCTGTTTTATTGCAAGTTTTAACTAAAAGGATGTAGCTGAACTTGGAGCCTGAGAGAGCCCACATCGGCCCTCTTGAAGCTGACAGCCTTTGTTTGCTGCAGAGTACGGGGAAACTACAGGCTGCATTCCATCTTTCTTGTAACTCAGCCAGATAAGCTGATTGCAGACCAAATAATAATGTCATGGGGACACCCATCAGGGAATGCATTAGCAAGTGAAAAAAGGGGAACAATACAAACCATATTTCAGTTTCCGTTATCTTGACTGACTGAGGACACACTGAATTATTTTCTGTAATTTGCTGGATGTCCCCCAGTGTTCAGACTTTTAAGTATTTTGTTCATGGGAAAAAATCAATCAACTCATTTCTCCTTCAAGGACCAGAAGGTTGTAATATGTTCCCTTTTGGTTTCTCTGGGTTATTTGATACCACATAGGTAGACGGGGAAGTGATTCCAGAAGTATGTGGGAAATTCTGGATGTATAGATAATTCCAGAAGGCTTCATTGTCCCTTTACGACAGGTACCTCAACTGTAAATCAACACTGATGCCTCCATCTGCCATGCCAGTAAGCACTGACTTGTATCCTTAGCGTCTATAGCAGGCAAGATTGGGAGAGTGGGGCGTGAGGGTAGGGGTGGGAGGCTGTATGTGACTTGGATCTCTCTTGTCTACATTTTAAGGAATTTTTGTTTGGTGCGGGGGATGTAAACATTTGCTTCACTCAGAAATCAGTCAACAAATGTTACTAATGAGTGTTGAAACGAATTGCTTTTGCAAAGAAGAGGCTGCTCAGTGAAAAACACGGGTGCGGTATCCTCCTTGCCCCGTGAGGTTGTGCTTTCTCTAAGGACCCCCAGAGTAGTGAGGAAGAGGGTCTGAGCAGGCGGATGGGGCTGTTGGTTAATTTGAGTTCGAATGCCATTTCTTATGTTCTCACAATTTTGAAAACTGCTTACAGTCATGTTTACAGTTGTCATGGAATTTTTCAGCATGGGCATCCTGTTAAATGGTACTCAAGGAGGTTATCCTGAAAAGCAACAGAATCGATCACTTGTCATGGGTTTGAAAAATTACGGAACTCATCATCAGAGAGACAGTTTGACCTAGCGGAAGATAAACTGTAAGGGGGGAAGAAACTAAAAATACAATGGTCAATGATAATAATTGAGTGTGGGCCAGTTGAAGCTCAGTATGTTTGTTTTATGCCCCTGATACTTAATCACTTATTCCAGGTGATTTAATCCTTAGCATCTAACATATTTTAGGGAGAGTTTGTTTGGTGTTCAGACAATGGAGGTGTTGGTTGAAAGAAGCTAAAACGAACAAATACTAGACAAATAAAGAGGCTGAACTAGAGTGGCAGGAGAAGCGACAGTGACTGCTGACAGGAACGTTTCTGAAAAATACTGTCTTTCTGTTCAGGTGTTTGAAACAAACAAAACAAAAAGGGCACAAGGAAACTGTTTACTATTCAGCAGTAAAAGATAAAATCCAGCCAGAAGATGTCTGCTGAAGAAGCCTCAAAGTCATGTATTTCTCTCCTTTTTTCCTCAGTGTTACCTTTTCTTTCTGAAAGAAACTCAGATTGGTTGGAGGAAAATGGGTAAGCACATGTAGAATCAAAGATTCACAGAGTTGAAAGGAACTTTGAGCCGTGATCCTCACCTAATTTTTTTTCCTGTGATGCCGTGATAGAGGATTTTCATGTGCCCTACAGACTTCTGTCAATTACATGCAATTCCTAGCATACCAGCTCTGACTCCCTCCTTTTCTCTCTGAGCGCGTGTTTTCAGAATGCCTGTGACGGGGAGGGCATGTTGTTATCAGCATAATCTCGATCAGTTTTAATTTATAAAACGGAGTCTAGCTTTTGGACAGGGGAGGCCCTTTGATCTTGTATAGAGGAGGCTTAGAGACAGCCATCTGATTGGCTGTGGGAGTGGGGGCTTTATCCAGGTTGTGTGTTTTTCAGGGGTGAGGCTGGTACAGGGAGCTGGTGGACACTGTGAGCATGCGTACTTCAGTCTCCCAAAGTCGTCCCCAGGCACCACCACTGATTTGGAAATTGGGAGCTGTATTAATAACTCATTACCTGTTAGCCTTATGAACAGGTCCCAACATACCTGATTTAAGAAAGTTAAAAAAAAATGACAGGAGAAATCATAAAAGGTCACAGTTTTGTTTGCCCTCCAAGTGTGACAGAGTTCTTGAAATAAATCTTTCTGAGAGCCCCTGAAAGGCGTTAAACAGAGTAGCTGACTATTCAGTAAACCACACATACAAGAGGATTCTGCAGTCGTATTTGATTATGCCATGGGAGAAATTGATGCTTCTTACTAATATGCCCCAGATTTTCATTTTGGAGATTTGTGGCATAGGTATTTTCGAGAGCATGTTTTTATTTCCTAAATTATCACACAGTTCTTGTTTTAGCACTCCTCCAGTTCTATTTGCAGGTTAAAATGGCAGACCTAATTTTTTTCCCCCCTGGCTAAGTATTCTCCCATATATCTAGCTTTCCGGAGTTGCTTTTATTCCTGAAAAGGTCAGGTATGAAACATAATAATTTGGGTTGTCAGTCTCATTTTTTAAAATGCAATGAATAAAGTGCTTGATAAACATTCATCCACTCACATATGTGGGTTTATCAGTTAAGGATCTTTTAGTGCCGAATAGTAGAAAACCCAAATAAAAATGGCTTAACCTACAAGGAAAGTGTATCATCTCCCATAACAAGAACTCTGGAGGAAGCCTGTACCTAGGCTGGTTAATTAAAGATTGAATTCTGTTGGGCTTTAGTTGTCGCAACAGGGGCGATTTTGCCTTCAGGCTTGTCTCTTGCTGGTCGTCAGCAGGAGTGTCAGTCACTTCATCACATAGCAATAGTTCAAAGGCTAATAAAGCAGGAGAGAGAGGCCATGCCCCCTTTTCCTAAACCATTCTTAAAATGAGCGTAGGGCTTCCCTGGTTGAGAGTCCGCCTGCCGATGCAGGGGACACGGGTTCGTGCCCCGATCCGGGAAGATCCCACATGCCGCAGAGCGGCTGGGCCTGTGAACTGCTGAGCCTGCGCGTCCGGAGCCTGTGCTCCGCAACGGGAGAGGCCACAACAGTGAGAAGCCCGCGTACCGCAAAAAAAAAAGAAAAAAGAGTGTAACATCCCAGAAGTCGCCCAGAAGATTTCCCACAGGCCTCATTGGTTAGAATTATGTCACATGACCATTCCTAAACCAATCCTTGGCGAGTAGAATGGGATTATGGTGATTCCCTTAGACCAATCAAGCTTCCCCTGACAATGGCTAAGGGTTCAGTCTCCCCAGGAAGCACTTGCCTGCCTGACACCTGAATAAAGTCTGGCTACTGTTAGCTCAGGAGACATGGCTGTTGTGTCCACAGCCATAGTGCCTGCCACAGCAGGAAAGTCCAAATGGCAGTTGCGTCCTACCTGTGATCATTCCATAGGGAGAACAGGACTGAGAGGAGAGCCCCGATTTCTTGCTAGCTCTTCCAGATTTACCGTATTCTCTCTCCACATCCTGCCCTCATGGGAATAGGGGAGGAAAAACCTCTTTTTCCACTATATTCCTAAATTCTCAGGTTGGGTCCTATAAATTGACTGACAAAAGACAGATTAACAAGAGAAAAACAGAAGTTATTAACGTGCATATGGAGCCCTCAGAGATGGGTAACTCAAAGTGGTGGTTAGAACTTGGGTTTATATAGCATCTTAACGAAAGAACAATACATTTTTTTAAAAATTATTTTTTATTTATTTATTTTTAAGAACAATATATTTTTAGGGAAGTGATAAGACAAAGGAAAAGGACTTTGAGTTTCTAGGGCTGACAAATTGTGGGAAGGCAAATATAAGGAGAAACTAATGGTAGATCAGGGCTAGTATTAGCAAGGATCGTTACGTAGATTCCTCTGGTACCAGCTCTGGCTGATAAAGGTCTAGACTTAGCTCTGGTAATTCACTTCTTTCCTTCCTGGTACAGAGAAGAAAGAGGGGGCACCTTTATAAATTTATGTCCTGCTTTTAGGAGAAGGGCAGAAATCTTTTCTTGTATCTGCTTCTTCTCGATTGCTTCAGCTCAAAATAATTCTTATGTCAAAGTGGCATATTTGGGGGCGGCATATTTTGCTCTTCTTCATGGGCATATCGGAGCACCCTGAAAGCCCTGTGCTTTGCTTGCCAAAGAGCTGTTTGGAACTCTTTAATCTCTGGTAACCCAGGGACTGCATGGTTGTTTTTAAGGAGGCTTATTCATAATTGCACTTTAAAAAATGGGATGTAGGGCTTCCCTGGTGGCGCAGTGGTTGAGAGTCCGCCTGCCGATGCAGGGGACGTGGGTTCGTGTCCCGGTCCAGGAAGATCCCACATGCCGCGGAGCGGCTGGGCCCGTGAGCCATGGCCGCTGAGCCTGCGCATCCGGAGCCTGTGCTCCACGACAGGAGAGGCCACAACAGTGAGAGGCCCGCGTACCGCAAAAAAAAAAAAAAAAAAAAAAGGATGTAAAATGTTCAAAACTGTGCATTTTAGGGGATTTTGATGTACTCCAAGATCTGATAGTGCAGTTGTTATTAATTTAATACACACTGTATTGATGAGGTCAGTGTTGTTACACACCTGGAAGGCCACCTGAGGAAGTGGTTATTTAGCAACATATGATTCTGTGTTTGGAGGAGTGGGATGGAGGGAGAGTGTGTTCTGATGGCGCTCAGGCATCTCGGCAGGAATGTTCAAGTCAGACCACTCCAGGGCACTTCACCTTTCCTGATGGAATTGCTGTGCTCTTCTTGGACCTCTCGTTTGAAACTGAGAGGCCTATTTATTAAAGCTGGATACCTCTTTAGAGCAGGAATTACAAAGCAAGAAAACAATCTGAACTATTGCAGATGGGCTGAGCTAGCAGGGTGTCAGCATAGAAGCCTCAAAAGATGGTGTAGAGCCACAAGGTATGTGGGAGGACATATATTTGGACCACCAGATTGCACGCCAATTTGTAGGTTCAAAAAGAAAAAAAGCAAGTGAGGAGGAAGGAAAGCGAGGAAAGCAGGAAGGAGCAAATGAACAACTATTTGGTGGCTCTTTGGGGAACCAGCTCTCTGGGATCTTGTTTCTTTAAATATCTATCAGGTTTATCTTTCTAAAATAAAATTGTATCATGTCTTTCCTTTGATTAAAAATCACGGTCTGATGGATTCCCCAATAAGTTAAAAATAGACTGACGCAATGATCCAGCAGTTCCACTCCTAGGAATATACCCTAGAATGGAATATACCCTAGAATGGAAAATAGGGACTCAAACAAAAACTTATACATGAATGTTCATAGCAGCACTGTTCATAATAACCAAAAGGTGGATACAACCCAAATGTCCATGAGTGGATGAATGGATGAACAAAATGTGCTATGTCTATATAATGGAACATTACTCAGCTATGAAAAGGAACGATGTACTGGTACATGCCACAACACGGATGAACCGTGAAAACACTATGCTCGGTGAAACAAGCCAGACACAAAAGGCAAAGTATTGTAAGATTCCATTTATATGAAATATCCAGAATAAGCCAGTCCATAGAGACAGAAAACAAGGAGGGAGGAATGTGGAGTGACCGCTTCACGGGTATAGGGTTTTCTTTTGGGTTGATACCTATGTTCTGGAGATAGATAGTGGGGATGGTTGTACAGCATACTAAAGGACAAGGAATCACACACTTTAAAAAATGTGATCAAAACAAAACCAAAACCAAACCCAAAATCTCTCATGGTTTTGCACTGTCCACATCTACAAGTCTAAACTTCTTCGAAGGTCATAAAAAAGCCTTTGCCGTGTGGCTCCAATTCCCTTTCTGGTTGTGTAGCCAGACACTTCTCCATGAAATCTAGGGTCAGGCTCCACCAGACCATTTGCTTTTCCCTCAATACATGTTCCCTTCACTCTGTGTCACTGTGGAACTTGTTTCCTCTGCCTGAAATGCCACCTTCTCTTGTCCATCCGGTCGCTCTTCCTTGAAAGCTTCCTAGTGCCATTGTTACTTCCTCTCTAGACTTCCTTCACTCTCCCCTTAGCCTCTCATTACCTGCAGAATTAATTGCTTTATTAGCTGGGACCCCAGTGTGCTTTGTACTATTATAGTGCTTTCTACATTGTATTGTGGTTTATTTCCTTGTCCACTTTACCCCCTACCTTGAGGTTGGGGATGGATGCCACCCAGCTCAGTATCTGGCACATGGCGATCTTCCCATAGAATAGCTGTTGAAAAAAATTCCACTGGATTGATTCAAATCACCGTCATATCTGGTCCATTCTTTTTCACCCACTCCAGAGTTTCTCGTTCAATTCAAGGACAAGGAGAAGAGAGACTTATTCTAATCTTTCAGAGACTAGGACACTAATAATTAACTCAAAGGAGATGAAGTAATTGGCATTAAAAAAAAAGCAGTAGTAGTAGTATATGTAAAAAAAGAAGCGTTTTTGGTGGCTTTTATATTGAACGTATTCCAGAAATCAGCGTAAAACTAACAGGGTGCTTTTTATGGAGGATTTGCCTCACAAAATGTTCTTAATCCTTAACAAAAGGATTACATTATTATTGCGATTTTCTTGTCTTTCTGCTTATACCCCACTGGAAGTCCCTACCTTCAAGGAACTGTTCCTTTGTTCTCTCACAGGACCTAGCTGGGTGGTTTTCAGATACTAGGAACTCAATAGATGGGTATTGTTTTCCTAGGTTTATTCCAAGTATTTTCTTGTACAGTTTTGACTTATTAAATATTCTGTTTTTCAGTAAAACTGTTGCAAGTCCAGTTACATACTTCCTTTCACCAGCAAGCACAATAGCTAGAATGAATCTGAAACACTCTTGGTGGCTGCCCTTCATCAGGCTCTTTACTGAGCTGTTCTGATGCTGTGTCAGACGTCTTAAGAGAGAGGCTCCTGTATGCTGAAAAAAAGCCTGGAGGAGCAACTGGGGTTCAAGTGGGCTTTTCGGACTCTTCAAGCTGAGATAGCTCTCCAAGAGACTGGTGGCTTTTCTGGTGTGCTGAAATGATCTCCCTCTCAGCAAGTTTATTTTGAAGGTTATTGAGGTGACAGCAGGCAGAGATTTGGGGCATCTTCTTCCCTCTGCTATTAACTAGCTGTGTGACCTTGAGCAAGTCACCTCACCTCTGCAGATCTGCATGTTCTCATTTGTACATACAGAGGTTGGATCAGTGTAACCTGCTGGGTCTCTTGGAGCATTAACTGGCTGTAACTACAGGATGCCCAGCAAACAGCAGCTTAATTAACTCCGCAAAGTGTAAGGATAGAAAAAGGTCGGTTCTCCCTAGAAGCAGGTAAGTGTTAGGACAATCCAAATCTAAGAGCCTTTGTCTCTTTTCAGTTGTTCACCCACGTGCCGTTCCTTTGCTCTTTTGAATGCGACGTGCTTTCTTACTGCTAATTTTCTTTTTCATTTCCTGAGGGTTTCAAAGGAGAAAACAGGACTTTCTATATTGTTCCAGGAATTCTCTTCCGTAGGAGCTGTGTTTGCCATTTGGTTGGAAGGACTGAACTGTATAATTTTTTCCTTGTTAGATGATTTCACAGGGAATTGGTAGTAATAAGTTATATCTGGTTTTAGGAACTGAAGTTAGAGTTCATAATAGAGAGCAAAAAAGGAGCACCCTTTAGAAAATTGCATCGTATAATTTAAATTTTGCCTTACCTGCTCATTTTAAATTTTTTTGAAGAAGTTTGAGAGCTTTTGATGGAAGAAAGGAAATCACATACTTTCTTTTTGTTACTACAGGTAAAAAAATCCTAGGTTTATTCCTTTTTTGCTTCATGAGAGTATTTAATACTCATAAGCCACGTGAAGTTAAATAGAAATCCACAATCATCTGTTACGATTCATGCTGTTCAGAAGTTTTAGAGATACGCTTTCTGAATTTAATAATCCGTTGTGTTAAATACCTGGAAGTTATATTTGACCACTTTAATTCATACTATGAATCTCGATTATTCGCTTGTTTCTTTTTTCCCCTCAGATGATATTTTAGGTGGCTTGCCACACATTGTAATTGGCATAATAGTTAATTTCACTGAAAGCCCTATTCAAAAAATTTGAACATGATATGACTTTCCTTGGCCCCCAATTTCTTCCTTTATGTAGATGAAAGGATACGCCCAGGTAAACCTCTTTAGGCATCCATGGCAATGATTATAATGGCAGATCTGCTGCTCCACCTCTGATGCTGGGTTGGACCAGTTTTTACTTAAATCCTTCCACACAGAGCAGAGATGAGGTAGACGAGACAATCATGTGTATCATCCCCATCACAGTCAGGCTGATTCTTATTGAGAGAGAGTGTGAGTTCCAGAAGACAAGAGGGGATATGGCTGAAGGTAGCAAGCATACCACCTCACCTTTGCCCCATCATAAGCATTTTGGTCATTTGGAAGACTTAGAAGTTTATCTAAGAGGAAGAAAAAAAGAACCTGCTCAAAACAGGTTGACAGCACTGCACTGAATGGTGATGGGGAAGAGAGGGGAAGAGGCAACCCCATGGAGAATGAGAGTCATCACATAACCGTCTTAACTTTGGTCTCTTGTTTTTTTTTTTCTTTGCGGTACGTGGGCCTCTCACTGTTGTGGCCTCTCCCGTTGCGGAGCACAGGCTCCGGACACGCAGGCCCAGCGGCCACGGCCCACAGGCCCGGCCCCTCCGCGGCACGTGGGATCCTCCCGGACCGGGGCACGAACCCGTGTCCCCTGCATCGGCAGGCGGACTCTCAACCACTGCGCCACCAGGGAAGCCCAACTTTGGTCTCTTGATTCTTAGAAAGTCTCTTCATTCTTTTGGAATTTTGTTTGTTTGTTTCCTCTTACAAACAGTAACACTAGGAAGAGTCTTACAAAGTCTGTGGGAGATTATGAACTAGGGAACTGAAATTACTCTGTAGAAGCCATATGACGAGGAGTGTGATATTCATGGAATTCATGAGAAAAAGCACTTTAAATTTCCACAGCAGATTCCTTCCTCATAACCCAGAGCGGTTTTTACAAAGAGAAAAAGGAGACACGTTCTCTGACTAAGCATACGTGATTGAGGAGAATAACATTGGGACTGCTGTTAATTACTGCCTGTATACGGAGGGGAAGGTGGCCCCGTGGAGGGGGCGGTGGGGGAGATGAGCAACCTTGGGAACTGGGAGCTGTGGCCCTGGTCCTGGCTTTTCCGCTACCCGTGGGACCTTGGCAAGTCATTTAAACCTCTCTAGATCTCAGCTTCTCATTTTTAAAGTTGAACTTCATGATTTCAAAGAGTTTTCCAGATTATTACCTTTTATGATTATTTAGAGCATCAGAAGGAAAGGGTGAGTTTTCCAGAGAGCCAAAACCTACCTTTCTGTGCCTCAAAAACTTGTTTTTATCTGACTGGATGGATATATTATTCAATGCATTACGCACATCTCTGCTTTCTGAAACAGAGAGCACTAAATTTAACTTTCGCTGAATGACTCAAGGTTGTTGCTATGAACTATGATGTAATAGCCAGGTCCCCTTGGGGAACATAGAGGTGTGTAGAACTGTGTGCCTCAGAACCAAATGACGCAGCACACTGTCCTTTACACAGAAATGATTGTGAGGTTCTGATTTTTTGTGTGTTGCTTTTCTAAATATCACTTCTTTCTGTTTCCGTTGTCTGTCTCGAGCTGTCCCTTTTTGTATTCCGCTTTGCTGCTTCTAGTGGGCTAGGAACAGGGGGTCATGGATGAAGCAAGCGGGAATTAGGTCTGAAGTTAGGGCAGATGGTCACCAGGTGAGGGGTTTCGGGAGGCAGCCCTGAGAGTGGAGATTTGGTGACTTCCTCAGGTCACTGCCTGAGGCCTTTGGGGTATTCTGTGTCGCAGTAAGCGGCCCTTGGATAAGTACAGTATCGAGGTGTCTGGCTCTTCCTGTTTATGGAATGATGTAATATTTGTGACCATCCTTCCTAGAGGAGAAAATAAGAATGAGAGCTGGGCAGGAATGCCATAGCCCAAGGGACTACACGAGGGCTCAGAAATAGAAGCGTGTCAGCAGGAGGGCAGGTGTGCGGATCCATGACACTGTCCAGGTGACTGACAGGCAGGGCCAAGCCTCATTTGTAGGGTGTCCCACAAGGTCATCCTGTTCACAGCCTTGGCTTGCAGCCATTCTCCACCATGACAGCCCATTACTGCCTTCTTTAGATGAAGCAGATACAGGGGGATTGGCAGTGGCAATGTTGAATTAGGACCCATGGATGCTGAACTTCTGGTTAATTGTTGTTCTTTTGATCCTCGGGACCACTTGCGGGTTGCTTAAGGAAATGTAAATCGATTATTCATTTCTGTGTATTTACACGTACGTGCCGCTTTATTAGCTTGCAAAATACAGTGTCATCCATTTCAGCATAAACGTGGACACTGACTAATTTGCACTTCTTTAATCTGCAAGCTTGGCAGTTTGGGGCGGCCTCCTACCTCCTCCATCCTCCCTCCCCACGCTCTCCCCTCTCCCACCCAGCAAAGCCAAGAATGTTATTTTAGGCTGTAGGAGCCATATTTAAAAAATACCACTGGGTTTCTCTAAGCTTTTCTGAAGTTTATAAATGAATGAATGAATGAATGAATGAATGAATGTCACATGGGCCAGTCTCCTGTGGGGCTCTC
This sequence comes from Delphinus delphis, assembly GCF_949987515.2. Lineage (NCBI taxonomy): Eukaryota > Metazoa > Chordata > Mammalia > Artiodactyla > Delphinidae > Delphinus > Delphinus delphis. The sequence goes on along the minus strand of NC_082694.2, from coordinate 58,625,877 downwards.
TTTGCTGTGTTTTCTGGGCACTCATGGGAGAAAAGCAGTCAGGCCTGGTGCTGTCCTGGGGCTACAGCTCCCCTGCCCAAGAGGGGGATAGGAGCTCATCCTAGGCAGGAGGAAGCCAGGAGGGTCCAATATATGTAGCTGTGGCTTCATCCAGGATTGTGTTTATGTTAACTCCTGGGGGTGTGGGGAAAAGCCAGAAGATGATTGGTAATTAGAGAAACAGGACTGTGCCACCCATTTTGGCATGGGAGTTAAGTGAGCCACCGTTGTGTCCCACTTATGCTAGAATTTTCCTCTCTTTTAACACCATCGGGAAGGATGAGGATGGGTACAGTGTGGAAGCAACATCTGCTTTCTTCCCTTCTAAGGCTGGCCCCTCCTGACTTCTAGAAAAATACTGCCATAATCGCTCTCAGGATTCTGGAATTACAGTCCTTGTAGCAGTGCAGCCTGAGGCCTTATTTATCCACAGCTTTGACTTCTTCTTTACTGATTTGGGCTGATACTCATGCAGTCTGTTGGGCTGGTTCTAATTATTTTGGCTATCTTAATTATTGGATTGTGCATGACCTGTTCTGTTAAAATAATTTCTCAGCAAAAAAGAATTGAACCAGGTCAAGAGTACATGCATCTACCTAGTTCCTGTCTGCTTCTGCCTCTAGCCCTTTGTGTCATATTAAATGAACCATTTTGCTTCCCTGTTTTTCATTTTTCTCTCTGTGAACACAGAGAGAATGATGTTTACCTTGTGACTTAAGATTTAGGGTCGCTAAGTGTCACACACTCTTGAAACGTAAATTGTTGCTATCGGTTTGATAGGACCATTCATGCTGCGTCCACGTAGTCTACATCTTTTTTTCTAATTATGAACTTTCATAAACACACGCTCATGATAGAAACTGCAGAAAACTGCAAAGAAGAAAACAAAAATCAACTGTAGCCCTCCAACTTAGTTATAGAATCCTGTTCAAAGTTTGATTTCTTTTCATCCAGTCTCTATGCAAATATATATACAAAGACATGTTTCTATAATATGCTATATACTGCTTTGTATCCAGCGTTGAGCCACAAGAATTTTCCAATTGTAATCATTTTTAATATCTGCAAAGTATTTTAATATGTGGGTGCGTCGCCTTCTAGCTAACTAATCACTAGTCTCTCCTACTCGAGCCTCTCCTCATATCCTTTTTTGTCTACCTGACGGAATCATCTCCCAGAAATAAAACTTGATCCTATCACTTCCCTGCTTAAATCCTTCTGCAGCTCCTGATTACTTGCTGGATGAGGTCTCGCTGTGTGGGGGAAGGAGCTTTTCCTGCCTGGTCTCTGCCAGCCTCTCCTCTTAGCTCTTTACTTCTCATCACGCTCTATCTCACACAGCACCGAACAACCTCCTGTCTGTCAGTTCCTCTCAACGCTCCTTACCTCTGCACCTTCCCTTTTGCTCTTCTGCCATCTGGGATGCCCACTCCTGCCTCTGATGCCACCACCCCTGTGACCTGGCTGTCTCTGGCTCCTTTCTAAGGTTCCCTGCAGGAGGCCTTCTCTGCCTTCCCCTCGTCGGGAACCTGTTTCTCTGGACAGTTCTGTAATGACTTGCTTGGATCTCCATCACTCAAATGACTCTGGGCCCCTCCAGTGCATTCTCCATGCTAGGGCAAGAGGGAAGTGTTTTCTGGCCGGTTTGTTTTAAAAAATCGATTCTGATCATTGATTCTGGTCATTTACAATCGGGGGTGTCTTCCACTGAGGCTCACAATAGGGGCCAAGTCTCGAGCCACGTTCAGGCTCTCCGCGATCCAGCCCCCGTCTTCTTCTCCAGCGCCATCTTCCCTGATATCTCCTCAGCCCAGTCTCGCAGGCCTTCCTCGTCAAAGCCCTCATACCTGCCCTTCCTTCTGTTCCATGAGGATACTTCTGATGATCCTTGGGACCTCAGCCTTCTTGGACGGCCTCCACCTTCCCCTCAGCACTCAGCCACCCTCTTCTGTGCTCTCAGAGCACTGTGTGCTTCTCCCTTATGTCAGAGTTGTGATTTGGCATCTGTCTGTGCTATTATTTCCATAATGCCACTGTCCTTCACTAGACTTTAAGCTCTCTGAGGGTGAGACTTGTGTTCGTTTTCATTTATAGGTAGGATTGGCTTGGGGGAAAATCGCAAGGTCCAGTAGCTGACGTTAGAAAAGCTACCAACAAATCAAGCTAGATGAGACCAGGTCCGTCCCAAGTCACCAAGTGGGGCAATGCCAGACGCATGGAGTAGAGGCGATCTCCTATAGTTCTTGGAATAGCCTATGAAATCAACATTATCAGCCTCATTTTAACTCAGACTCAGAGATTTTCATGAAGGTAGCAGGGGGGAGGGCCATAATTTAATGTTAAGTCAACCTCGAGGAGCGGGGGCTGTGTGGAATGAAGAACATGCTGGTCCAGGCTGTCTACTGGGAGGTGACGGACCTCCTGGTGTGCGGTGGTGGAGCCCCAGGTGTTCGTTTGTGTGTCTCAGGATGCATTTGGACAGCTGGCTGGCTCGTTGTATGGCCTTAAACCAGCCAGGCAGAGAGAAGCGGTGCGGCCAGAAGCAGGGAGCCCTGCAGGGGCTGATTTTATCTCTGCACATTGGTGCTCCTGGGAATTCGTGGTGTTCTCTGAGCCCTTTTGCACGTGCCCGATAGAAGTGGGGGCAGCTGTTGGCCAGGGTCCCAGGGTCCTCGGAGGGCACAGTGCTAAATCCCGAGGAAGAAGTCCCTGGGTGCTCAGACCTGAGCAAACGCAGGTACTTCTGAGCCCTGCAGGGCAACGGAGATGGCCTTTCTGCTTCTAGTCCCGGGCTTTTAAAGTTACCCCCAGAGGAGGCTGGGGGCTGTGGAGGCCCTGGGACACCGGTGATCCAGCCTCAGGCTTTGAAAACCAGACAGAGGCAGAACAGAAGTCTCTGGAAAAGAGAATAATCCATAAAGGATGCTGCCAGAGAGTTTTAAAACATTTCTTCCGTATTTCCTTAAATTAGGTTTTTCTTTTAATTACCTAGTTATCCTTCAGAAACTTGGAACGGCCCCACTCCTTATCAGCATATTCCTTGTCAATTATGCACAGGCTCAGGCTTATGGCGCTGAGGGTGATGCTTAAGTATGAGGCAGCTGGAAGTTCTTCCCCTTGGGCTGAGGGGAGTGATAGGAATGCTAATGGGCTGTAGCTCTGGGCTGAGCTGGCAGCTGAAGGAGAGGCCTCCCTGAGCACAGGGCTGGGGGACCGTGTGGGGAGCAGAGGAGAGGCTCACGGCCTGGCTGCTGACCCAACTGGATGAATAGGGGCTGGGGGTTAACCTGTAATTTTTGTGCTTCTGATCAACTCTGCCTGCTTCCTGGGTTCTTAGCACCGTATCCTCAAATAGCTGATTGAAGTGATGCTTAGCAAAACTGCCTATTGGCACTTTTTTTTTTTCCTGCCCAGTTGTCTATGCCATTCATGCTGCTTGATGTAAAATTAGGGTCGGAAACATTTCGTGGGCATGTTTGGATGAGATGTGGGCTGAAAGGTGGTGTGTGTGTGTGTGTGTGTGTGTGTGTGTGTGTGTGTGTGTGGGCACGAGCACCCACGTGTGCGTTATAAGGTGCAATGAGCACGGAAGTAAATAAGCTACAGCTCTGGACTCTATGCAAGTTATCTCATCCTGTCCTCGTCCGCAGACAAGGACTTGTGACCACTAGATGTGATAAGCGCAGGTGGAAAACAGAAAGAGAATTAAAGCTCTCCTTCACGCTGTCACTGGAACTGGACCAGAGGTACATTTGTGTTTCAGGCTCAAGCACCCGACGGTTATCTTGGCTGCTTGAACTATGTGGGTAGGTGGGTAGTTCTGGTAGGAGAAAGGATGGGGACTTCAGTTTGGAGTGTGCATCTGTGGGGTGGGCCCTCTCCGCCTTCCCTCCAACAGCGATTCTCTTCGGAGGCGGGTTCCACTTGGCCAAGGAGGAGGTTCACCCCTCCAATCCTCGCTTTAGGTATTGAATCCCAACACCGCTCCCCCAGTTTGGGACCTATGTGGGTCTGGGGCTCTGGGATGGAATCTCTGCCCCAAATGGCCCTCCTTCCCGTCCATGATTCCCACACCTTCCTCTGTCTTCCCAGCCACTCCTGTGCCCCTTTTGTTTTTCCTCTGCCTCGGTCAGGGGTTTAGGCACCTGAAAACCTGCTCGGCAAGCAGGGAAAGAAGTCTTTGCCTGCAGCGCTTTAGACAGTGGTTTCCTCCGGTCTTTGTTTGTGCTTCCTTGTGAGTAGAGGGCAGTGTGAGAGCAAAGGGGATGGAAATACACAAATTAATATGACGAGAAAAGCGATGCCACGCGTCAATCCGTGCCCGCCTGCTCTGTCCTTGTTCACTTAAGAGGACTAATTAGGCATGATCAGATGTAGTCATAGTGACTCTCATCTGACAAAGTCTGTTAAGATATCTAAGAACTGGTTTTGGAAGCAGATGCAAATTCAGTGCCAGCTCTGTCAGTCGTTAGCTGTGGGATTTCAGGCAGATTATTTAACCTCTCTGAGCCTCCGTTTCCTTCTCTGTAAAATAGAACCTATCCCATGGGGGATAGAACCTGGCACATAGCAAGTCCTCAGTAAATTATCATCATCACTATTTAGCTATGTGCCTTAGTTAGTGCCTTATTTGTAAGAGGGACAGGATATCTGCCTTATGTAACTAACAAGGATGCGGAAGAAGGCACTTTCAATACAGCATCACAGGCCGTACAATAAATAAGAGCGTGATTATCATTTTCCTATAACTACACTAAAGCAATTCTGGGGGTTTCAAAAGTGTGCTTATCTGGCTGCAGATTTATGTCCTGATTTAGAGATGCCTGGAGCTGTTGCAGGAGCCGGAACACATGGGAAATAGTGTAAAAGCTTCTAGAAACAACGGTCCTGTCCTGACTGTCATCTTCCTGCCGCTGCTGCAAATGGCTTTGAGATTTGGCTTCTTCTGCTGTAAGGTTCTTGCACTGGAAGGTGGTGAGTGCCATCCTCAGCTCTTGTTGGAGCGAATCCTTGATAATTCATCCAATCTGGAGATTGTATTGCTCCTTTGCTTCTTGTCTCTGGCACCCACCAGGCCACCCAGCTATGAGAGGGTGGACTGAAGTATCGCTAGTAAAAAAGGGAGTGAGGTTCGAACTTGACAGTTTTGCTTAATCATTGCTTAGCCTTGATCATTACTTAGAAAAAGTTGAAAATATCGATTAAAAACAGTTTGTACTGTTTTTGGAAATTGATTTCAATCATCTGTCAAAGCCCAGGAGTACAATTCTATCAGTGATCCAGCAATAGAATAGGCTTTCCCTTTAGATCCTGAAGCTGGCTTTAAAGGGGCTCCTAGTTTCCATTTATCTTGATGTGTATCTGTGACACCTCCCAGCATAAATCCAGCAGCTCATCTGGTGAAGAGGATACAAGAACATTGTTCACGGCAGCAAATATGTTTAAATGTTTTCACAGTCTGAGCAAAGCTATTGCCCTTGTCTATATTTTCATAAATGAGCTCTACCAGACGTTGCTTTCCTCATCTCCAGGTACAGTAGCAATTAGTCAATTCAGCTCTATCCAGGACTTATCTTCATGAAGGAAACAAACTTTTGAAAGTGTAGCTCAATTTGAAGGATTCTATCAAGGCACCTGGAAGGGGCCAAGAGTGCATTATTTTTGTTTTGTTTTGTTTTGTTTGCGGTACGTGGGCCTCTCACTGTTGTGGTCTCTCCCGTTGCGGAGCACAGGCTCCGGACGCACAGGCTCAGCGGCCATGGCTCACGGGCCCAGCCGCTCCGCGGCATGTGGGATCTTCCCGGACCGGGGCACGAACCCACGTCCCCTGCATCGGCCGGCGGACTCTCAACCACTGCGCCACCAGGGAAGCCCGAGTGCATTGTTTCTAAGGATCATTTGCCCTGGGACACTGCCAACACGCTCTGAAGTGGGCAGCCTTTCTCCAGTACGCTGCTCTTTTCTGAGTACTTGGGAAATTGCTAAAGTATCAGTATTTATAGGTCATCGTGTGGCAGGTGGGAGATGGCTTTCTCCCTCTCTCTCTCCCCCTCCCTCCCCCCTCCCCATTTCAGAGTTGTTTAGTTGCACTTTGTTACTTTTCAGTCTTTGTGGAACTATACTGTAGATTCAGAAAGTAGGTCCTCCGCCTAAAAGTCACTTGCTGAATAAGTGTTTGTTGGACAGATGAGTAAGTGAAAGAAAGAATAAATGGTGAGGTGATTGACTGTTGTTGGCAAAAGGCAGTGACTGACACTTGGCCACTAATTTTTTTCCGCCAATGCTGAAGATGAGGACAAAATTACTGCTGTCCTTCAGGTCAGGACTCATGCTTCACTGGTCCTGCTTATGAAGGGGGATGGGAGGGGAAGGGGTGGATAGACACTGTCCTTTATTAAGCATCAACTATGGACTTGGCGGTGTTAGGACACTCTATGTATGTTATCTCGTTTGATCCTCGTGACAATTCTGTGAGGTTTTATTACCTCTATGTTACAGATGAGGAAACGGAGGCTCAGAGTGGTCCAGGTTATTGTTCTAAGTCACACAGCTGCTTCCAAAGCCAGCATTCTAGTTTGCACTCTTGCATGCTGCTTCTTATACGCACATGTTAAATGCAAAAAAAGCCCCACATTCCCAAGTTTCTCCCAATATTTAGAGTGTAAATGTTTAACCTTCCGATTAAAAAATATACATATTCATTCATATTCACACGAATTGAAAAAGTCATGGGGACGGGAGAGGGAAGACAGCTTGGGTTTTCTTCCCACACTGACTATTTGGATGTCTCCCTGAATCCAGGAGATTTTAACTTCAAGTGTGTATTAACAACAGCTTGAGACCCAGGTGCTATTAAGACAGCTTTTGTCCAGACTTTATTGATCTCTCTGAGGTCAGCATGTTGTGACCAGAGCAAGAGTAGAAGTGACTGTTGGCCTGTCCCTGTAACACGGTATCCCCTGTGGGAGGGAAGATACCACAGTGTGTGAGAGTCCTGCATCCACTGGGTCGATGGCTGTATTTGGTTTCACGTGAGATGGGGCTCAGGGCACAAGGCATGGGATGGGGTGTCGGTTATTAATGTGTCTGCCTTCTCTCCAATGGCATGATCGTGTCCCCCTTTCCCACACTGGCAACTCTGAGATGGCAAAAAGAGGCCAGGGCCTGTCTCCACATTTCGATTCTCTGGTCTCCTGCTAGAGAGAGAAGGTGCAGGGGAGGATAAGAGACTGGGGAGGGAGAGAGAGGCAGAGAGTACCCAGCTGGGCTGAAATCCCCCATTAAGCCGCCTAGAATCACATCCTCTCTTCAGCCTCTAATCGTAAATCCCCAACCCACCAGATACATCATTGACTGTATGCTCTGATGGTTCTGAGAAACTGAGAATCCCTGGCTTGAAAGTTTTAAATATTGTATTAGTTTCTATTGTAGACACAGCAACATAACTAAATTAAAGGACATTTAAATTTTAATTCAGCAAACCAGTCATCATCCACTACCGTAACCCAGTGAGAATTTCCACCTTTGTACAGGATCAGGCCTGTTTGAACAGTTATTTCTGGTTTTCTCCACTGTTACTTTTTCAAAAAAAAAACTTGCTGTGATGATGTTCACTCTTTCTGCAATAGGTTGAATCCCTCAGCCTTGGCATTGAACCTTCCCTCTTTGGCCCCTAGAGATCATGTGTTTACAGTTCAAGGAACTCACTTCAGTCTTGCCTTTAAGGAATAGTCCAGTTGTCTGGGTTTGTTCAGGTAAATAAAGTAGCAGCAGCAGAAGTAGTAACAGTAATAGTAGTAGTAGTAATAATAATAATAATGGAAGCTTACAGTAATAGTATTATATAAGCATTATATTATGTAAGTATGGTATATTGAATCCTCCTATGAGATAGATGGACTATTACTGTCTATATACTACAACTGAGGAAACTGATACCCAGAGAGGTTAAAGAACTAGCCAGAGGCACACAGCTAGTGAGCGGTGAAACCAGAATGCAAATCCATGCTGTCTTGCCCCAAAGAGAGTACAGAGGGAAAACAAATATAATTATATGCTTCTAAGAAGTTGATTCTCCATGAGTAATAAGAAGTAATTATAGCAGAACATGCTAGTATGTTGTGGAGAAAGAATCTAAGCAAAGAATAACATTCACACCTTTCAGACACTTGCGGTATCACCCCCTCTTGCTCTTAGTTGCTTTTGCTTTAATTGGAGTCTTATTCACCTTCATCTGGAAATCTCCTCTCTCCAGTACAGAAGCCACCAGCCACATGAGACGACTGAGAGCTTGAAATGAAAGACTTGGTGTGAAAAAAAGCGTGTCAAATACCTCATTAATAATTTTCAAAATCTTGATTGCATGTTAAAATATATTAAAATTAATATCACCTGTTTATTTTTGTAGTGTGACTATAAGAAAATTTAAAATTGTGTATGTGACTTGCATTCTATTTCTACTGGACGTCAACACTCTAGATTTACTGATTTCATATCTTTCTCCTTTCAGTTCTGAAGACTTCATGATGGGTTTGCCCTTCAGGACTGGTTTTGGTCATCTGGGGCTTAAAAGTCATCTTTAAGCTACTAAGCTTACTGTACTTAGTTTATTTATCTAAGCGAGGGCTGTTCATACTCATTCAAGGAGGTGATGAGGAAAACCTTTTCTTTTGTTTGTTTAGCACCTGATTCCCTCAGAAATTAAATCTCATGGACAAGAACATGGTAGCCACCCTGGCCTGTGTGCCCCACAGTTGATCTTTCCTTTTAAATTGGGATGTGCACAGGCAGAGCTGGTAGGAAAAGCGTTCTTCATTTTTCTGCCCATGGGCTAGTTATGGAATCCCAAGTTGCCTTTGAAATGTTTTAGGAAACAATGCAGACTGTTCACCGACACTTTCATCTGCTAGAGGACCTAAAGCATCAATTATACTGTAGTTGTCAGCAACCTCTTAAACGTCATGGATCCAGAGAGAAGTCACAGCCTCGACTATTGAGGAACTTGGGACATTCAGGGGGAGGCAGACTTGCTGACCTATTAGGAAATAACGAAGACTGAGTAACTAGAGTCAGATTGTGTGGCTCAGCCTCTAAAATCAAAATAAAGCCAGAGAACGGGGGGGGGGGGGGGGGGGAGCTATATGGGCTGCATGCATGGGGAAGACTTTTTGAATGAAGGCTGTAGGCCTGGAGGGCTTAGTAGGTTGTAGATCGTTCTAAGGTGAAGGCTGTAGGTATAGGAAGAAATGGGCGTGACACTGCCAGGGGACACGTCTGGGAGGGATGGGGGGAGCCCCTGGGGACCAGTCACATGTAAGTGTAAGTGAGCTGGGGGGCAGGGATAGATGATAGGGGTCCGTAGCCTGGGCTTGATTCAGGGGAAGCTGATGGTATGTTCTCGATGGGGAAAACAGAGCTGGATGATGAAAACCCCAGGCTTATTGCTCTCAGGAACCACCAGAAATTTTCTCATCTCCTGTTGGCCTAAGTGTGGAAGTTGGTACATTGGCACAGCGTTAAAGCTATTCAGTGTACAGTTACGTAGCACCTACCTTTTGCCAGGCACCTTATTTTTCAATAAACACATAATTCTAAAATAAATACAACGTTACATGATGGCAAGTAAAGCTGTGTCCCACTTATCATTATCAATTTAAAGAAACATATTAAGCTCATGATACTGTGAAAGGCAGGTGGATATAACAAACATCTTAAAGGTTTTCATGTTCTGCATTACGGATGGGCAGCTGAGGCTCCAGAGGCCCCAGGTCTTCACACAGCAGGTTTATCTAAGAGCGGCGTGCAGGGTGGGATGGAAAACGGGGAGAGAGTGGCAAAGAGGCCGGTTAGCCAACTGTTTAGGAGTGAAGTGAAGACTCCTTAGGAGCCTTGAGAAGTGGTGAGAATGGAGAGGAAACATGAGAGCCACTGGTTAGACCCTTGTTCAGGCAGCTGTTTCATGTGTCTGTTTATCTCTCTGTGTACTTGGTTGATCTGCGATGCTCATTTAGGGTTCAGACTCCTAGTGCGTCTGATTGTTCTGTTGGTGAGCGTGGGCAGATGCCGAGAGGTAATTCATAATCCAGCGCTGACATTTATTGAGCCTTAAAGTGGGCCACATCCTGTGCGATGTCTCTTTCGTTCCTCACAATAACTCCATAACGTAACTGCCATTATTCCCCCTCTTTTACAGATGAGGGAACCAAGGCTCAGAGAGGTAAGGTAATTTACCAAAAGTCACACAGCTGGGAGTCAAATCCGAGTCTGGCTGACCTCAAAGCCTTTAGCCACTGCATATACTGCCTCATCATTGATTGACTCTAATGACTTTTAACAGCATCTTCTGCTGTTTCTCGCTCTTCTCCCTCATTTAACCTACAGTGTGAGTTTCTGTAAGTTAGCTTAGAATTTGCTTCCTTTCTCTAAGCATCAGAAACAACAGAAATCCACCAGCCCCTAAGCCCCATTTTTAACCCCTGTGCAGCATATTTTATGTATCTTATTCTATGGTTTATATCATCATTAAAGTGGCTCCACTTGGCCCTTTAAAAAGCTAATTAATCACTAAATATAGACCACAAGTTGTTCTTTTCAACCCCCTGCGTGTCTCTTTCCCCCCATTGTGAGACGCCATCTGGTTCTATGAGCTCATGCTTTTTGTGTTCCTTTTCAGAGAGCCAGATTCATTGCTCTCTAAACCCGGAAAGCCAGTTCATTTCAAAGTTCGCATGCATGGTTTTGAAAAAATTTGCATCTAATGCCTCCTTGTGGATTTTCACAGTATCACTCTTCAACATATCGCATGGCATTTCTGTCTTTACCACTGTCTATGTGTATATGTATATATATATACTTGTCTTTTTACCGAAAGGACTTAATTTGTCTTTGGCAAATTAAGCAACTAGAGGTCTTTTCTGCTGTGATTTTTGTCAAGTTTCATTTTGACAGTTTTACATGTGTGCTGTAGGAAGCCAAAACTTAATAGCATACTTTACTCTTCGAATCTGTTTCACTTTCTGCTTTAACAGTGGAACAAGTGTTTAAGAAAAAGGAAATAAAAGAGCTAATCGCAGGCCTCTGACACTACTGCTGATCTGTCCTTTACTCCATCTTTCTCTTCCAATTCTGCCTGAAGTCTCTAATCACCTTCCAAGGGAGTAGAGCACCAGGGCTCTAGAGCATTTTCTTGCAAACTCAAGAGAGAAGCTCTGGGTTCCCTACCACACACCCAGTCTTTGGGACCTTTGGGTTACTGCTTGTTACTCTCCAGTCCAGACCTTGTCACCCTTCCCACTTCCTTTTTCTTCTCATTTCAAGTTCTTGGCAGTCTAAATTTAACTTGGGAGCCTACTGGGGAAGGAAAGGTAATTTGGTGATGTGTGCACTGCTTACCTCATTCCTGGCACACGTGTGGCGCTCTCCTGGGGGAGCAGGAGAGCACTGGGCTGGCCGGCTGCCTGCCTCCTTTCTGCTACTCTCTCTGTCCACTGGGATCACGCCTGTTCCCAGCAAGGGGCGGAGGAGGAGATGGGCTCTGAGAGTATTAGCAATGATGTCAAGGGACCACATATTTCCCTGGCACAGAAGTTGGTGGAAGGCCAGCCCCGCTGAGTCCGAGAGGAGAATTTCTCCCCAATCCAAACCCTGTCTCTAGCATTAAGTAGCTTCCGTGAGATGCAGGAAGGATGAAGCCACTAAGTCAGCCACGAGCCAATCCAGTCTCCAAATAATGTGTGTTGAAAGGTATGGATAATATACAAACAGAAGGCTCAGTTAGGTATCCGCTTTGTTTCCAAAAGAGCATATGTTTGTACTAAACTGAAAAAATTTGTTTTTCACTTCAAACTGACAGTTCACTTACTAACTGCGGTTCTCGAACTTATGGTTACCGGGGGGAAGGGTGGGGGGAGAGGGATAGATTGGGAGTTTGGGATTGACATGTACACCCTGCTATGTTTAAAATAAAATGCCTTTCCATGAAAAAAAAAAGAAAGCTGCAGTTCTCACTACCCACAGAATTAAGATGCATTTCTAAAAGCGTAAGGGTTTCTAACTTTCCTGAGTGAGCATTATACAAAGTTTGGGTAACACCATATATGTTAAAAGCTTGGTTATTGCTTTGCATTGTGGCCTTGGGCTAGTTACTTAACCTCTCTGAGCTTCAGATTTTTCTACCTGCTTAATGGAACTAATAATACCTATTTCATATTTAGCTCATAGGGGATTTTGGTGAGTATCAAATGGATTTTGTCAGTGCTTTTTTTTTTTTTGGCATCTATGAGGTGATTTCTGTGCTTTATTCTATCGATAAGGTACATTACATTAATTCATCTTCATGTGTTGAACCAACCTTACATTCCTGGCATAAATCCCATTTGGTCGTGATGTACAATCCTTTTTATATGTTGCTGAATTCACTTTGCTAGTACCTTGTTGAGGTCTTCTGAATACATATTCATAAGAAATATTTTGTAATATTCTTTTCTTGTGATACCTTTGTTTTTTGTATCAGGGCAATACTGACCTCATACAATGATGTGGGAATTGTTCCCTCCTCTTCTGTTTTTGTTTCTGTTTTTGTATTTTTTTGAAGAGTTTATGAAACATTGTTAATTTGTCTTTAAACATTTGGTAAAATTCACCAGTGAAGCTCTCTGGTCCTGGACTTTTCTTTGTGGGAATTTTTTTACTAAGTTAATTATTAACTCATTCTCTTTACTTGATATAGATCTGTTTAAATGTTCTATTTCTTCTTGAGTCAGTCTTGGTAATTTGTGTCTTTCTAGGAAGTTATCATTTAATCTGTATTATATAATTTGTTGGCATATAATTTTTTCACAGTATTCTCTTATACCACTTTTTATTTCTCTAAGACGGTTAGTAATGTCTTCTGTTTCATTCTTGATTTTAGTAACTTGAGTCTTCTCTCTTTATCTTAAATGGTCTAGATAAAGATTTGTCAATTTTATTAATGTTTTCAAAGAACCAAGTTTTGTTTTTTTAAATTTTCCTTATCTTTCTAGTCCCTACTTCATTTATTTCCACTCTAATTATGTAATCTCTCTCCTTCTGCTTTGGGTTTAGTTTGTTCTTCTCTTTTTAATTTCTTCAGGTGGAAAGTTAGGCTATTGATTTGAGACTTTCTCTTTTAATGTAGGCATTTGCAGGTATAAATTTCCCGGTAGGCACTGCTTTAGCTGCATCCTATAAATTTTCATATATTGTGATTTTGTTTTCATTAATCTCAAAGTGTTTTTAAATTTCCCTTGTGATTTGTTTTTGATGCATTGGTTGTTTAGAAGTGTGTTACTTAATTTCCACAAATTTCTGAATTTCCAAATTTTCCTTCTGTTATTGATTTCTAATTTCATTGTATTGTGGTCAGAGAACATACTTTGTATGACTTTCTTTAAATTTATTGAGATTTGTTTTATTGCCTAAAATATGCTGGGTATGCTGGGGAGTGTTCTATTTGCACTTGAAAATTATGTATATTCTGCTGTTTGGTGGAGTGGTCTATAGATGTGTGTTTTGTCTAGTTGGTTTATAGTGTTGTTCAAATCTTCTGTTTCCTTGTTGACCTTCTATCTAGTTGTTCCACCATTATTGAAAGTGGAATACTGAAGTGCCCAACTATTATTGTTGAATTCTCTATTTCTTCCTTTAATTCTGTCAGTTTTTTCAAGTATTTTGGGGCTTTGTTGGTAAGCGGATAAAATATGTTTATAGTTGTTATATCTTCTTAGTGGATTGACCTTTTTATCACTATAAAATGTCTTTCTTTGTCTCTAATAACACTTTTGGTCTTAAAGTCTATTTTGCCTGATGTTAGTATAGCTATTCTGTCTCTCTTTTGGTGACTGTTTTCATGGTATATCATTTTCCATCCTTTTGCTTCCAACCTACTTGTGTCTTTGAATCTAAAGTGTGTCTCTAGTGGACATCACATAGTTGGATCACGTTGTTTTGTCTATAATGCCAATCTCTGCTTTTGGTTGGAGTGTTTGGTCTATTTATATTTTAGTCCATTTATGTTTACCTGTGTTGTAACATTACAAATGTTCTTTGCTTCTTCATGTGGATTCAGTTACTGTCCTTTCATTCAGCCTGAAGGACTCCCTTTGGTATTTCTTGTAGGGTAGGTCTGCTAGTGACACATTCTCTCAGTTTTTGTTTAACTGGAAATGTCTTCATTTTCCCTTCATTTCTGAAGGATAGCTTTGCTGAATATAGAATTCTTGGTTGATAATCTTTCTTTCAGTGCTTTGAATATGTCATTCCACTCCCTTTGACCTCCATGTTTTCTGATGAGAAATCGTTTCTAATCTTCTGAGGAGCTCTTATACATGATACATTACTTTTTTTCTTGCCGTTTTCAAGATTCTCTGTCTTTGGCTTTCAACAGTCTGGGTGTGGATCCCTTTGAGTTTATCCTGTTTGTACTTCATCAAACTTGTTAGACGTGTAGATTCATGTTTTTCATCACATTTAGGAAGTTTTTGACAACTGTTTCTTCAAATATTCTTTTTTTCCCCTTTTCCCTCTCCTCCTTTTTGGGTCTCCCATTATACTCCTCAGACTGGATAATCTCAATTGATCTATCTTCAAGTTTGCTGATTCTTTTTTCGGCCTGCTCAAAATTTTGTTGAGCCCCTCTAGTAAATTTTTAAATTTCCATTTTTATACTTTTCAACTTCAGAATTTCTATTTGGTTTTTTTTTTTTCTGTCTCTTTTCATACTTTCCATCACTTTACTGATATTCTCTATTTGGTGAGACATCATTCTCACACTTGTCTTTAGTTCCTTGGACATGGTTTCCTTTAGTTCTTTGAACATATTTAAAACAGTTGATATAAAGTCTTGGGTAGGGACTTCCCTGGTGGTCCGTAGTTGAGACTCCGTGCTTCCACTGCAGGGGGTGCAGGTTCGATCCCTGGTCGGGGAACTAAGATTCCACATGCCGCGCGGAAAGTCTTGGTTAGGTAAATCCAATGTCTGGGCTTCTTTAGTGACAGTTTCTATGGACTGACATTTTTCTTCTATGTAGGAGCCTTTTTCTGTGTATGTTTTATACTTTTTAATTGAAACTGGACATTTAAAATAATATAGCAACTCTGGAATTTAGATTCTCCCTCCTCCTCAGGGTTTGTTATTGTTTTTGTGTTGTTGTTTGTTCCTTTAGTGACTCTACTGAACTAATTCTGTAAAGTCTGTATCCTTTGTCATATGTGGGCCCTGAAGCCTCTGCTTGGCTAGCTTAGTGGGATGCTAATGACTGGACAGAAGTGTTCTTAACTGCCTGGAACCAATAAGTCCCCCAGTCTTTGCCAGTGGGCTCTGTGTGTGTGTTGGGGCATGTGTTCAACTCCACTTTAACCTTCACTTCCTGCTTACACAGAGCCCCAAGGTTAGCCCGAGGATGAGTATCAAGTGGAATGACAGTTTTGAAAAACACAAATGAGAGCTATTATTGCAGTCTGTTATCTTCTGTTATTCTCAGACCAGGTCATTTGCTCTTTGTAAGCACAGGCATTTTCTGACTTATAAACACGTAACTTATATGTAAACACCGAACTTATATGCCTTAGACCTCACAACCACCGCCAGGGGCCTATGTTGAAAAAACAAAGAGAAAAATAGAAAGAGCTGTGAGCTTTTAGAGAATCTGTGGTTTCATAAGGGAAAAAAAAAAAAGCTTCCAAAAAAGCAGAGATAGTCTTGGGTAGTTTCTTAGCTGCCTGCATCCGCATTACTTGGGATGTTTTGTTAAAACTCAGGTTCCTGGCTCCATCCCATATCTTTTGAGTCAGAGTATCTTGGGTTGGGTCCAGGAGTCTACATTTTAAACTAGCTCCCCAGGTGATTCTTATGCATACTGATGATTGAGAAACAAGGGAGGTGATCCTGTAGGTGCCTTCCCATCAGGGACTAAGTGGCTCATGATGTCAACTGTGCTCAAATACTAATCTCCCCTTTCAATGACTGAGTTTTTAAAAATTTCACTTTTTTAATTACATTTACTCAAATTCCACCAATTAGAGATTTATTGGCATCTATGAGAATATTTTTTAACAGCTGCCGGAGCGAAAAGATTAACATTTACTCACAGCTCTTTTAAAATTAATCTAATCAGATTGCATTTATCCAAACAGCTGGCCAAGGTGATTTACAAGGAAAGAAGGAAGTTTTGTTTCATTTTAATTTGACAGGAAGATAGATACTTTCGTGGGATTCAGAAGACTTTAGGGGAAAAATAGGCCTGTGTTAATTTATGCAATAAAAGCATGGATTGAGAGGGAAGGTAGGAAAAGATACTAGATAAAGCAGTGGATACTTGCCCATTTCAAAATATTGTGCATACAACCAGGAAAGGGAGGAAAAAATTTCTTTCTCCTTTCTACTTTTAATATTACCCGTTGTCTTAGAACCTAGAATTCAGATCAGTAAAATGTGTATTAAGGAATTATATCAGCTGCTGCAGGGCTACTTAGGCTCTCGTGGGCTGTCTAGAGACCTAATCACTATTTAAACCACTACGTAGAAGGCTCTTTATTGAAAAATGTCTTCTGGTTTCCAAATAACACACTTCCTGATATACTTTTTGATTCAGCCCATTTGACAGTTTGAGGTTGGATCAAATTTGGATGCGTGAAATTTATGTGTTCAAATTCCAAGCTGATTTCTCCCAATCATCTGTATACTTTTAGGCCATTTCTCCTTGAGGAGTTTTGTGTTTAGTTCATACAAATTCAACATTGAAAAAATAATCAGGGGAGTTTAGATTCTTATCAAATTTAATACATTCAAAAATGAAACATGATTTAAAAAATTATTTCACGTTTTGGGTCTTTACTACTCTGACTTGTCTCTATTAATGAGAGTAATCAAGAGATTCCTATCCCCTGCCCCTTCAACCCAGTTTAGGATGCATTGTCCTGCCTTCAGTTTCCAGAATTCTATTACAAATGCATGGACTAGTAAATCACATTTCTTATTTCCTTCAAGGTATTGCACAGCGATGTACAGCTATCAAGTACCACTTTTCTCAGCCGATACGCTTACGAAACATTCCTTTCAATTTGACCAAGACAATCCAGCAAGATGAATGGCACCTGCTTCGTGAGTATTTCTGGGAAAGGGTAAGAGAGGGTCAGAGAGGAAATGGTGTCTTTCTGAACAAAAAGCCTTCCCACCAGCCCTTTCAGATTTGGACTGAAAGATGCTGTGCTGATCCTGCGTGGGCCTCTGGGCCCCATCCGACTTGGTCAGAGACTCAGAGAGTCATTTCACTCTGCCATGGTCACAACTTGTTTGCAGATCAGATGCGTGAGAGTCAGGCGTGGGGCTTTGTGAGACAGTGCCGCGAGCGTGTCTGTCCTTGTGGCATCGGTATACAAGCCACCTCCTGAGAGCAGTCTTTACCAAACCATGTGGTACAAGGCCCTGATCTGGCGCTTATCTTAGTAAACCAAGGAGACTATACCTTAGGTGTGTTATTTTAGTTTTCTTTATCCAATATTCATTTTAGTTACTGTGTCTATCTCAGACCTTGGTACTTCTGCTAAAATATCTTTATAAGTATATGTTGTAATTTTCTCAGAAGGTGTCTGTTATCTCCACATCCCGATGGCAGGAACTATCTTTTTTACCATCAGGAAAATGTGAAACTGTAGAAAGAATTGTGCAGTGTGACACCAAAGAGGACTGATATTTACCTGAAAACTGTCGATTCATGTTGCCTAGGGATAGATAATTCAGAAAAGCAAAAAACTAGGCCTAATTCTTTTTAGTGTTTACCCTAATGAGAGGTTGACATTGTCATTTCCAATGCAATCAACGCAAGGACTTCAGTGATCTTGTTTGGTGACCAAAGTCACTACAGGAAGCCAAGTAGAGTTTCATTTTGTAAAGTCAAGTCTCTCTACAGATCAAAGGGCTCTATTTTGCATCTCAAAGATGTAAATGGAAGCTCTTAAGATACTGCCCACAGCAGTGGTGTAATGTTATAAATGTTATGATCGGCAAATTTAGGACTTGGAAAGTCATTGGCTAAAATGTGGCTTATTTCTGAGTAGTATCACTTCCTGAAAATTTTCTCTTGCTGGCTGATCTTAATGGTCATTTCTCAGCAGATCTTAGTTAGAGCCTTATCTAAGTCTTCTTACATCTTCATTCTTTATGAGTATGTTTGGAGTTCTTTGCCTTAATCATCTATGCAGAAAGCCACACAGTCACTGGTTTTCGGCAAGAAAAGATCATCACAGGGTCCTGAAAAAGAGCCTTATCTCTTTACTCTAAGAGTTTGTACCCTGTTACTGCCCAGCAAGACAGTACTGAGCATCCTCCTCTTAATTCTCTCTGAGGTTCTCATGGAAAGATGCTTTCAGCAGGCTCAGGCATGGCTTTTTCCAAGAAAGTCACACTTGGTGATCTGTACCATGTTTACCAGATAAGCTTAGCATATCCCGTACTAAGGCAAATCCCATGTGGATTATATCTGAACCTTGTGCCTTTTAACGGCCATAGAAAATAAAACTCGAACCACAGGGAGTTTAGGAGGTTGTGAGAAAATGGTGACTGAGCTATGATTACACTGGATGTCTCAAAACGACTTACACCTTAATATTAAACAGCCCCTTTAAATGATCAGTGCCCGTGACCCCTAGCTCTGTGATGGTCTACACTGCCCCTTCTAGGCTGCAATGCCCTGCTTCAGTTTAGATGCTCTGAGCTAGAAATGAAAAATCCCTTGGAAAGAAAGGGATGGACCATGTGTGACAAGGGCAAGACTGAAAGCTACCGTGATCCACCCTGTATACATCATCCTGAGTTGCCAGAGGCCACAGGAACACACAGTGAGGTGGGGGCTGCCTGGGCACCTTCGCAGAGCAGCCCACGCTCACACAGCGGGGTGTGCCTCTAGTCTTGGTTCCATGTGTGTGCAGGAGTGCATGGTCCACCTTGCCTAGACCTGTTCACTGGCTTCAGCGGCAGACTTATGTTTGGGATCTGTTGCTCTAAGAAGGATCAGAGAAATTTAGCTCACGATTTTTAAAATTAGCTTCATTCAAAAAAAAGAGGGAGAGAAATAGAAAGAAACAGCAAAATAGCAGGAGGGTGGGCAACTGGAGTGGAAGTGTACCCATACATCTAGCCAGTCCGTCTCTTGCTTTGGCCTAGAAGGTGGGCCAGGGCCTGGGTTCCTGGCCCAGTGATCACAGTCGTGTTTTTGTGATAGACCAAACTTCTTGTGTGTTCAGTGGGGCTTGGCCCATGGGAACAGCCTTTTCTTAACCTGGGTACTTGGGAGCTTGGGTTGTAGGGCCTATGTTTAAGGGAAGAGGGCCTTAATGAGTAGATGTCCTATATGTGCATGTTGGGCGCTATTTCAGCTACAGTTGCCTTCACTTTCTCAAATCCTTTTTGAAAATCAGCAGGAGGAAGTATAACTTAAAAATAAAGTAATTGGCATCCTTGGTGCGCTCTTTCCCCAAAGTCAGATTAATTACAGCCACTACAGTGGTGGTGACCTATGATTCTGTTGCTCTTTGGAGGATAATAAAGATCTTTTGCAAACCTTCCTCACTCTCAGTTTACTAAGTAACTTGTTACCTCTTACCCTTGTTTACCCTGGTGTCCGCTGGTCTATTTTCTACTTGATACGGACTTCTCCATGGACTCAGGGAGGGTAGATGCTGACCCCTCGACTTGTTACACCCCATCTGTCCTCTTATGAAATACCTAGGAAGTTTATTTCCTAAATCGCCGTGGCCCTGAAGACCCTACACCTGTCCATGTAACCTATTAGTTTTCACAATGTATACGAAGCTCTTCGTTCTCGAATTTTCAATAACTCTCCTTCTTCTGCTTATTATTTTGAATGTTTGTGTTTTGAGATTAGATTTAAGAAGAATCACTGCTGGCTTCCTGGGCATGGCTGTGGCCGTCCTGCTCTGTGGCTGCATTGTGGCCATGGTCAGCTTCTTCTGGGAGGAAAGCCTGACCCAGCATGTGGCCGGACTCCTTTTCCTCATGACAGGTACGCGGAACACCTCTGACACCTCTCCCAGCAAAAGCAAAGGCCTCACTGCAGGCGGCTAGCTTCACTTTGTTATCTATCCATTAATTTTGTTTTCACTTGTGAGAAAAGCAACCAGAAGGTCATTTGGCTTTGGTGGGCAATACGGAATTTAAAGAAAACAACAGTGTTAAAAACGCAGCCCTGATTACCCCATTGTGGCCCGTTACAAGGTTAGATGGAAATGTCTTGGGTTTAATCTTCATATGTGGCAGGTCTGATTTTTCTGTCCCATTCTTTCCTATTGTGCCCCTAACCCTGGCATGGACTCTTGGCAAACATGGGCCATTGCTTCTCAGGAGCCCTCCGGGAGAGGGTAATAGCTCAGCACAGCCCATGCCTCTGGGCTGAAGGTCAACTCAAAGTCTATTTCTTAGTGATGGAGTCATTGGTGTCATTTTTACATACAAAACATTCATTCATTTCACTCCACAGATACTTTGTGAGGACTTACTATGGACCGGGCACTTCTCTACATACTAAAGACACATAATGATTAAGGCAGACAAAATCCTTCTCCCTTTCTGTTGTGGGGAGACACAAACAATAATTTGTGATAGCGATAAAAGCTGTGAGGACGGTAAAGGAGGTGGTGTAGGGGACCCTCTTCCACATAGGGAGTGCGCTGCGGGCAGAGGAAGGAACGGTGCCAAGGCCTAAGGCAGGGATGGCTTGACGTATGTGTTTCGAGCCACAGAGAGACCAATGTGGCCGGAGGGCAGGGAAGGAGAGGACAGTATCCCATGAGGTGGAGAAGCAGGCAGGGGCTTGGATTTTAATCTAAGGGTGGTGGGAACCACCAGAAGGCTTTACGCCGAGGAGTGACTTGCTGTTAAATCAGGAGATTGGAAGGGGGTGTGTGGAGACACGACTATGGTCTTTTCGATTGTCGGGTGAAGAACATTTTTGTCTAAGAAGGAGTCAGCAGCTGAGTTGATGGCTGAAATTGACTGAAGGTGGCTGCGGGGAAGAAATCTTTCCTCCCGCTTTTTCCCAGAAAATTGTGTCTGTGATTAGTGAATGCCAAGTTAACAGTTTCACAAAGTACGCTGAGCATCAGGGGTAATAGCACTCTAGATGTATAGCCGTTTTGAATAAGCTTATTCCTGCTTCTCTGGAGTTCTGTTACTCAAGCGACCACAACTGGGGTTTCTAGCACTGCTTGCTGTCATGGTCACTCACTCAAGCCCGTGTTCCCTGGAGGCGGCAGCACCCCTTGGTGACTGGCACCATTTTTTCTGTCTTTCAGGGCTGACAGGTAGGTGGTGCTTTGCCTTCTGGTTGGTCAACCAGTCAGCTCCTGTAACCCAATTAACAGACAGACGTCCTTCCTTCTTTCTAAGTCCTGTCGGCGCCTTTCCGACCCCATGAGATGGCGCTGTAACCAGCAGTGACCTGCAATAACGGATGATCATTGTAAGCGTCCCGGCAGAGCATTAAAAAAAAAAAAGTCACTTGGCCTTTGAATAATTCTTAGCAGAAAAACAACTTAGGTTTTCCAGACTTGGGTGAATACACAGAGGCTGCAGGACTGTAGCCCAGGGAGGCTAAAATTCTAGTTTCTGAGGTTTTGAAGGAGGATTTGAACCTTCAAGACCAGCCATTGGGAGGGTGCCTGCCTACAGGATTCATTAAAATCCAAAGTGTAGGGACTTCCCTGGTGGTCCAGCGGTTAAGACTCCACGCTCCCAATGCAGGGGGTCCAGGTTCGATCTCTGGTCAGGGAACTAGATCCCGCATGCCGCAATTAAGAGCCTGCGTGCAGCAGCGAAGACCCAGCACGGCCAAATAAATAAATGAATAAATATTAAAAAAAAAAATCCAGGGTGTAGAATGAACAGGTGAGGGTGTCAAAGAGTCATAGAGGCCTGTGCTGTCCAGGGGATTTCTTTAAGCTTAATGGTCATGAAATATCTCCCCCCATTTTCTTCCCTTCCTTTATTAGTTGGGCCCCCATTTTTCTAACTCTTGTCCTCATATACATCAAAGAAGTATTCACGACCCCCCAGCCCTGGAAAGGCCCCACGTAGCATCCTCAGGAAAATGAAAGGAGCTGAGGGCCAGACAAAAGCCTCAGTAGGAGTAGTTTTTAAAGGACCCTTGTAATGTGGGTAATGCATGAATAATTTAGGATGCTCTTAGATATCAAACAATTGTTGGCATGAAAATAAATCACAGGACCATAAAGTCAGGCTCAGTGAGCGTTTCTTGGGAGGCAGAGGGGCTGGTTTGGTTTTAAATGAAAGGAGGATGGGAGTTCAGTCTTGCATTGGCTCAGAGGAGAGCTAGGAGCTGAGTTTCCAAAGCCAGCCCCACCTTCCCCTGCTCAGCCCTCATTCCTGAGCCATCTGTGTAACTCTGGGCCAGACTGGCTCGGGGCTCAGCAGGATTTATCATCAAAAGCCCCTGTGCAACTGTTAAAAACAAAACAAGCAGAACAATAGCCATAGTAGCAAAAACCCATTGCAACCCCAAAACACCCTAAACTTATAAACTTGAAGTTTGATGACCAGTCCGGAAGGGTGGACAGACCTACCACATAACACTGGCTTTTTTTTTTTTTTTTGCTTTTTTTTGGAATAAAGGGAAAACCCACTTATAGATCTCACTATCTGAAAAATTAGTTGTTAAAATATTTTCCTTATCCTGGACCAAATCTTGCCCAAGTCTTTGTCTCACTAAAGACAACACCAAAAGGGAGAGAAGTGGCTGTGGTTCTAAAAGGGTAGCTCAGGGCATCCTTGCGAAGGAAATGGTCTGTGTCTGGACTGTGATGGTGGCCACATAATCTGCCCACGTGGTGACATTCCGTGGAACTAAGTGCACACACACACAAGCGAGTGAGTGCATGTAAAAGTGGTGCAATCGGAATAAGGTGGGTGGATTGTATCATCGTAAGTTTCCTGGTTGTGCTATTATACTAGAGTTGTGCAAGACGTTACTATTCGGGGAGATTGGGTGAAGGGTATACAGGATCTCACCGTGTTATCTCTTTCAACTGCATGTGAATCTACAATTATTTCAAAATAAAAATTTAAAAGAAAAAAACAACAACAGAAAAAAAGGAAAGAAAAAATGTTTGCCACCATCATCACATGGAAGGTATTGAATATTTTGTTTTCTGGGCTTCCATTTATCATCATACCGTAAGCGTTCCCGGTGGCCTTATATTGTTCTGTGTTCGGTTTGTAATAGCTTTTAATAGCTGCATGTTCTTCCATGGAGTAGATTTGCCACGTTATGTTCCCTTACTGTGGGATTTAGGGAGGTTTGTTTCATTTTTGCTACTACAAATAATCCCTTTCCTTTGTAAACACCAAGATAACTATGTTAATCCATTGCATGAGATAAATTAGCTGTAGGACCTTCCCACGTAGCAGCAGGAGATGAGAGCAAATAGGGTTAAAAGAATTGATTTTAATGAAGCAGAAGTGTCTTCAGCAGTCTTAGTCGGCATCACCCCACAGATTTTTGATGCTAAACTTAGCCTCTTCTAAGGCGCTGGCATCTTCATTCTCTACCTGAATTTATTAGCCAAACCTTCAATGAAGATCATCAGTGATGTGACAGTTTGAGATGTTAAAATGGAAACTTGGAAACAATCTCTCTCCTTAGGCCTTATTGCCTACTGACAGCTCTTGATTACCCACACGTGGAGCAGCAGGGCTGCTGACTGTCACTTCCCATCCCTAATTCCCTGGGGCCTCTCAAGGGGTCCTCCAGCAGGGCCAGGGGCACAGAGCCTCAAATGTAGCCTTTTGACCTCATGTCCTCTGAAGTTACACACACACCGTCACGGAGCCATATCCAGAGATAAGGGAATAAGACTTATGATCCAACAGTGAGGGGCTGCCCTTTACCAGACCACACTGCCTCCTGCGCTGCGAGTGAGCATTTCCATCAGCTTTAAATGAGGCATTCTATTAGATTGCTGTTGTGCTAGTATGATGATTATCATTTGTTAGGAATATAAATATTTTAAAAGGTTAATTTATTCAATGCAAGTATTTTTAAATACAATTTTTATGTCTCTGTAGTAGGGTTTTAATTACCCTTTAATATACTGGGAGTCTTAAAAATTGGATAAAGCTTGATCCTCCCTTGATGTGGGCCTCCATTCCCCTTCATAGGCTGTGCTCTGAGTGGCCACTGCCTACGAGGCAGGGCCTTCGGGTCAGTAGAGAAAGAAGAGACAGCCCAGGCTGCCCCAGCAAAGCTCAGGGACCGGTAACACCCACGCTAGGCCACCCATTGTTTTGCTTCAATACATTCAAATTAAAACAAAGACTCCTCTGTAGGTGTATTGAATTCTCTAGGGTATCCACTGATTATGATCTAAAACTACAGGTCCTTAATGCTGTATCTGAAGCCCTTGGGACCAGGTGCATTTTGGAATTCAGGATTTTTTTTTTTTTTTTTTTTTAGTTTATTTATTTTTGGCTGCCTTGGGTCTTTGTTGTTGAGCGCGGGCTTTCTCTAGTTGTGGTGAGCGGGGGCTACTCTTTGTTGTGGTGTGCGGGCTTCTCATTGCGGTGGCTTCTCTTGTTGCAGAGCATGGGCCCTAGGCGCATGGGCTCAGTAGTTGTGGCTCACGGGCTCTAGAGCGCAGGCTCAGTAGTTGTGGCGCACAGGCCTAGTTGTTCCGTGGATCTTCCCGGACCAGGGCTTGAACCTCGGTTCCCTGCACTGGCAGGTGGACCCTTGACCACGGCACCACCAGGGAAGTCCCTGGAATTCAGGATTTTTAAGTTTTATTTTAGAAAGGTAATATAGCGCATGTATTCTATATTATCTAACACCCTGAGCAGGGTCTGAAATCAAGTATACATTAACATTTCTGCAGCCAAACACATGGATATTCACACTAGGTGGGATCAGTAAGGACTCTAAATAGCCTATGTCACGTCAGGCCAGATTTGCCGGTCGGTGAGATTGCTGCAATCTTTGGGAAAAAGATCAGATGCTTTTCAGATTTAGTTAATTGCAGATTGTGGGTCTTGTATTTGATTTTTTTAAAAAGTGTTTTCTGTCTCTATTAGTCCTGCCCAGTCATTTAGTTAAGGCAACTTAGCAATGGCTTTTTGAGCAATCTGTGTGAAAATTAGCTTGAGGCGGTTTTTTTCTGGAATTGCAAAGAGGCCAGAATGATGGGCAGGCCGTCTTTTGAAGGAGTGAAAAAAAAAAAAAAATCAATGTTTATGTCTGTGGGTGTTGCAGCTATGTTTATCAAGCAGGCTAACCAGGGTGAAGCAACTTCCACTCCTTTCCGCCTTTCAAGCACATCAAAAGAGGATGGTCAAAAGAGTGGGCCGTTACCCTAACTACACCCTACCAGCTGGCCATAGGCACCATGAAGTTTAGGGAAGGAAATTAGGTTGATGATCTGGGATGGCAGCATACATTTATTTCTCTTCTGATCCAGAAATATCCTTTCCGGTCTTGTAATTCTGTGATATCACTGTATCTTCTAATGAGGAACTTTGGCGGAACACCTTTTAATATTTTATAAGAAAAGTCGCCGCGTACAGCGCTCTTCAGAACAAGTAGTTACTCACCCTTTTGAAGATGCTACCAGCGGTAGCCAGGACTGAGTTTGGGACTTATAAACCCCTCTCCCCTGGCGCCACCAGCTGGGCTGAAGAGTATCAGTGGTGGTAGCCCAAGGGAACTCCTGGCTGGTCAGGGGAGAAGGGAAAGGGAAGGAAATGTCTAAGAGAAGAAGGGAGGAGAGGTGACCTCTCTCCTCGTGGCTTTTCAGGAATGACCATTAGATTTTGAACTTTTGAAATGCAAGGCTGGTACCTTATCTTTCCATGCCCTCATCCCATATCTTGCATTAACTAGATTGCTACTGACAAGAAAGCAACATTATCGGAAATAACTTGCCATCTAGGTAAATCCTACAGGAGGTGATTTAGGATGAACTGATTCTTAGGTGTGTAGAACTCACTGTATTGCAGAACTCAGTTTTCTTAAGCAGGTTTTGCACACTCCGTGTCCTCAGTGCTATTAGGCTCCATGTGGAACTTACAGGAAGTCCAGGGGTCTCTACTCCTTTTCCCTGACATGCATGCTGGAAAGTGAGTGGAAAGAACACTTGGGGTTCCTGATCACATCAGCGTCAAAGCAATGATGGCTGTGACCATCAAGAACTTATTCAACTTAACTACCTCTAACATAATCAGAACTGGGTCTGGAACATAGTAGATGCTTATAAATAATTCTTGAATAACTGATTAAATAACACTTAAAATAGTAAAATCTTGCTTAGGCCTGTAAAAGGGATGGAAATATACTTCATACATTGACCATACACACAAACTCTCTCTCTCTCTCTCTCTCTCTCTCTCTCTCTCTCTCTCTCTCTCACACACGCACGCGCGCACGCACGCACGCACGCACGCACAATGTTATCGGCTGAATTGTGTGCCCGCTCTGCAGCCCTGCCATTCATATGTTGAAGTTCTAGCCCCCGAGAACCTCAGAATGTGACTGTATTTGGAGACAGGGTCTTTAAAGAGGTGATTAAACTAACTAAATAAGGTCATTAGGGTAGGGCCATAATCCAGTACGATTGGTGTCCTCATAAAGAAGAGGAAACTTGGGCACAGATAGTTACAGAGGGAAGACTGAAGGCACAGGGAGAAGACCAGCATCTTTAAGCTAAAGAGGGAGGCCTTGGAAGAGACCAGCCCTGCTGGGACCTTGATCTCAGAGTTTTAGTCTCCAGAATTGTGATAAAGTAAATTTCTGTTGTTTCAGCCATCCAGTCTGCTGCTACTTTGTTAAGGCAGCCCGAGCAAACTAATACACATGAGGACTGTAAGACATGCATATGGAACTAAAATAGAATTCCGCAGGATCAAAACTGACCTATGACTACTAATCTAGCTACATCAAAGATGTCTTCATCCTTTAAACACTTTTCCTTAGTGTCTTCAAAGTTAGAAGGGTTTTTCTTTCCCCTTATTAAGATATCTTGAACAGGTTAGGCCTCTTTTACAAAAGCTAGTTGCCTACATTGGAAACACTGCTTTGTCTCCTCTCGCTACATTTCTCTGTAATAATCAAACAGTCCTGCCCATCCCACAGATAACAGCTGTGGCAGCTATGCGTTTGCAAACTTCCTTAGATATGTGAGGGTCCAGAAAGGGGAAATTCTTAGATATGCTCTTTGGTTCATCTTTGCTTTTCTCTCACTCAGAACTACTTCAGGAGCATCTTGGAGGGAGAAAAAATATCCTTGGAGAGCAGTCTCTGGGGACATTTGTGGGAAGGGGAGGGGCAGACATCAGGCATATTTATGGGCTCACGTAACCTCCTCCACCCCTCCATCTCAGCTGAGTGAGTAAAGGCAGAAGGAAATAAAGCAGGTTTTCCTCAAGGTTTGGCGATGCCCTAATCCTAAAATAACTTAAGTGGCACAGAGATGTATATAATATTTCAAGATAAAATAAATACAAATAAGGGATACAAATAAGACAAAGGAGCAATCAGGTTTGTAGGGCAAGATGAATCCAAGGGTGAGATTAGTAGCCAAAAAGCATGCCATGAAGTCCCCAGTTTTTGCCCCTGGGGGGCCACTAATTTAGCTTTAGGGGAGTTTCAGCTCTCTGGCAACTCGGTCAAAAAAAGACATTCTATTAGTGACATCATTCACAGTGTCCATGAGGTAAGCACAAACTAAGTGCCCTGGGAAAGCACAACTACTCATCCTGAGGTTGAATCCTCAGGTTAGGTTTTAGGTTTTTCTTATCTTTTTCTATTCAGCATGAACTGGTGTTGTTATGCTAAAATTCATTTCACCAAAAGCAATTTTATGGAGTTGGCAGGGGAGAGGTGCTAATAAAATCAATGTTTAGTATAAAACCAAAGAGTATGTGCAGAAAGAAAAATCCATGACATTCAAGTTTTTATTTAGCTGCATAATACCGAGTACTAGATTTACTAGGAAATTTTGGGAAATGTCCTCGCTCAATGCCATATTACGGAATAACAGAGTCACAGAAATTTGCCACTGCAAGGGACTTGAGGAACCAAATCCCCCAGTTTTTTTTCCCCCTAGATGAAGCTCAGAGAGATTAGGTAATTTCAAGGTCACACAGTGATTAGATGTAGAGCTGGGGACCAGAATACATATTCCCTGCATCCCAGCCCAATGCATTTGGACACGAAAGTATGCTTAAGAGTCCTAGTTTGAATTCAAGCTTTCAGAGGTCATTAAAACGATGTTACTTGTAAACAGCTTCACTTTCAGGTATTCAGCTGTGTGCAGACAGTTAAATGCAGAAGAGTTGTTTTTCCTGTGAACAGGTTATTCTGTTATTCTGTTTTACCTCTTGATACTCCAGAGATCACATTTTTCTAACTGCCTTACTACCAGCATTCATTAGAAGGACCTTGTTATATATAAACACCGTCTTTGTTTTGGCCAGTGGAAGCATTCATGTAGATGTAAGAACATTTGCTGTTCATAAGGTTTGAAAAAAGCAGAGTATTCTGTTTTTGACCGTGCCATTCCTTCATGAAAGAATTATTTCCATCATGATCGTCCTTTGGAGAACTCAAAAAATGATGTGTTTACCATAACAATTTGGAGCAAGAAAACAAGATTTTATCCTTTTTAGAAAAACAGAATCACTTTAGAGTCTAAAAGTAGAATTAGGCAAAGAGTAGGAGAGATCAAATCACCTCAGATCAAGTGTCCTTTTAATTTAAAACATTTCTAAATGCACACTTGGAAAGGGATTCAGGCAATGTGTTCTTATGTGATTTGAGTGCAGGCAGAATTCTAGCACTTAAAAATGACGTTAAGGAAAAAAATGACATTAAGGTGATCCTTATTTCCTCCCAGTTGCTGCCTGCTCTGAGTTTGTTTTTCTGCTAGTGTTTCTGATCCCCAAAGCTCTATTAAAAAGGGGTGTGGCGATCTGTTACTTTTAGCCCTCTCCTTTCGGTTCCCAATTCTGTGTCTCTGTTTCCTATGGAGATGCTGTATAGGTCCCTAAGGCTACCAAAGCAATTTGTCAGCAAATGGTTGTAACCTCCATTGTACACAGGGATAAACCAAAGTATGAAAAAGACATGTGTAGAACTCGGAACCGAATGGAACATTCTGATACTTGACTGGGTGCCAGTTTTTGTATTGATTACCCACCTTCAGCTCAGCAACTGCCTCACTGTGATCCCATGCCCCCCCCCCACAAAAGGAGCAGCCTTGGGGGTCCACTGTGATGAAATAGAAGCATCTACATCCTTGAGTAGTAAAAATCCTGTGTTTGGGGCTTTTGAAGCATTTTTATCAGAATGCTGATTTTAGTGTTCTGAAAGGACAATTATATATAACGTGTTGGTATAAAAAAGTAAAATTTGGGGTCTGTTCATTTTCCTTAGGCTACCTAAATTACCTGCTTTCTGAGTGGTTGAATTATAGATCCCCTATATATGATGTCAGCTATTTTACGACAATTCCAACATCCTGGATTTAATTTATATTATTTAAAATCTTTTTATCCATTCATTATAAAAAAAAGTGATTTTTGAGGCCCTAGAATGTGCCAGGCTCTGTGCCTTAAAAAAAACTTGTAAAAATTCATTTAAGATATTATCAGGCAACATGATAAATACTAATGATAATGGTAATTGAAAAAGAAAGACTTGGTATGATGATTGCAACTATCTAAAACTGTGTCAACTCAGGTGTAGAACAAAGGGAAATGAAAATGGTTTGTATTAGGTTTGCGTGATTATTTTTTTCCTTAAAAATAATTAAAATTTCTACTACGTTGTTTTTAAGAATAAAAAAAATTCATGTATACATACCCATTTAATTGAGATAATTCTGAATAATTCAAGTTATCAGCATTTTCCCATCTTTTTCACTCCTATATCTCCAGAACCTAGCATACAGTCTGGCACATAAAGGTTTTGCCAATGTTTGTTGAATGAAGTAACTCAACTGAAAGAATTGTCCATCCTTTATCCGTTTGGATTCATCATCTCATCTGTTGATCTGATGTTCACGAAGGCCTGTCTGGCATTTGCCTTGTAGCAGGCAAAACCGTAACCCATCACCCTGCTCTCTTTGTATTATTTATAGGAATATTTTGCACCATTTCCCTCTGCACTTACGCCGCCAGCATCTCCTATGATCTGAACCGGGTCCCGAAGCTCATTTATAGCCTGCCTGATGATGTGGAACATGGCTACAGCTGGTCTATCTTTTGTGCCTGGTGCAGTTTAGGCTTTATTGTGGCAGCTGGAGGTCTCTGCATCGCTTACCCATTTATTAGCCGGACCAAGATTGCACATCTAAAGTCTGGCAGGGACTCCACGGTATGACTGTCCATACTCAAGTCCACTGCTTGGTGGCCCGTCCACAGCGCGGACGAACCTTGAAGGGGACGGAGCAGAGCCTGAGTCAGGATCCCAAGCACAAAATCGGTCTTGTACATTCCAGCCTGTTGCCTGCCAGCCCCTTCTGGATGACTGATGTCAAATCATGCAGAACCTCCATCCTTTCTAAGGACAAGACTACTGTGGATTCAAGTGCTTTAATGACTATTTATGCTTTGACGGCGAGGAGTAGGGAGCAGAGCCGTGGAACATTTCTGGGTTCAGAAAAAGAGGAAACCGCAATGGAAAAATTTGTATGATTGCCATTTATTTCAGAGAGTTTGTACATAACAATTACCCGAGAGTCATTTCTATTTGCAAAAGGATTCATGACAAAGCGAGTATAATTTTCTTGTCATTGTACCATGCTTGTTAAATTTAATGCAGCACCTTCAGAACTTGTCCTAGTGGTGTCTTGTTGTGTCAGCACCAAACATTTGTGCATTATTTGTGGATGTTTTTTGTCACAGGGAGATTCTTCTGTTGCCTTATTTATTTTTAATTGAAGTCTCTTCTCCATCTTTGTACTGGAATCAAAATCATAAGAGAAACAGATCAACCCTGGAAGAGCTAACCTGTAATGCTATGCAGTATTGTGGGAAGTCATATCTGTCGTTCGACCTGTCTCTTTACGTTAACTGGATTTCTGCATTAAATGACTGCCCCCTTGTTAATCTGGGTGTGTTTTCCTGTCTTTCAGCCGTGGCAGTAGGTCTCCCTAGCCATTCGGACAGGTGAGAACTCTTTGTTTTTAAGAGACTTGCTTCATCTCAATTAGGTTGGTCATTTTTATTTATCATTTGTAGCAATCACACACATACTCTTGACAATCGAGATCATTTTCCAAGCTTCTTTTAAAACCTTACCATAGTATTTTGAGTTTTCTTCTCTCCCTCTTCGTCTGTGTTTACCATCTGCCTGGTATTTAGCCACTGATAAGGATTCAGTCTCTGGCCGTATCCTTGGACCTCCTACCCCAGTGGGTTTCAGCCTTGGCTGCACATCCGATCACCTGGTTAATCATCTTCACCTGTGCCTGAACTGGGCCCCACCCCAGACCAATTGACTTAGAATGTCTGCAGCTGGGCCTGGGCTTGAGTATTTTTCAAAAAAAAAAATCTCATAATTCTGCTATTCATTTGGGATTTAGAGCCACTGTACTGGGCCAGAGCTACAGTTATCTCCTTGATAGCTAATATTTACTTAGCACTTACTGTGTGCCAGTAACGGGGCTCTGTTTTTTCCAGGTATAATTGCATTTAATCCTCTCAAAAGCTCTATGAGGTAGTGTTGGGCTGCACCCTGCAGGCCTGCAAGCCTTGTGGATGCCCGGCCTCAAGACCAAAGAAAGAGCCCAGAGACAGCGACAGAGACATCAATTGTTTACTGGATAGGGGATCTTACACATCTGAAGCAAAAGGTCCTGGAGGGACACCCCACCATAGACGGCAGGCAGGACGTGGCAGCACTCTGCTACCTGGGGGAGAAGGAGGAATTCCCCCATTTATAGGGGGAATTGATGTCAGGTTGGCTCATCAGTTACCAAGGAAACCAGCAGCCCCTCAGGTTAAGACTATCACGAGGGCATTTGTTTCACTTTAATAAACTAGCAGGTGGAGCCCTTCTGGCCTAAGGGTCAGGAGGCGAGCACATTCCTGTGAGAAGGGTGTAGGTGAAGCAGGGACTGGTTGAGTTGAGCAGAGAATGTACAAAGAGCAAGAGAAGAACCATCTGGGGCGGCCTGACCATACAGGTAGGTAACTCTTCTTCCATTTTACTGATAATGAAGCTGAAGGGCAGACTCAGAACATTTGCTTCATTTTTTTCGACGCGTGGGTGTAGGACAAAATTAAAACCCTTCCATGGTATTTCTTTATCTTTAAATGGAAGGGTGGGCACTAGCTAACTTCTACGCTTTTCCTTTTAACTCCATCATTATCCTGTATTGTACGCACGAGAAAGATGATCTGTAAAAGAGGGAAGGTGCTACACCAGAAGTATAACAGTGCTTCAGACTTTAATCTAATAAAAAATGTTTTTTTCCGGGTTTCCCTGGTGGCGCAGTGGTTGAGAGTCCGCCTACCGATGCCGGGGACACGGGTTCGTGCTCTGGTCCAGGAGGATCCCACACGCCGCGGAGCGGCTGGGCCCGTGAGCCATGGCCGCTGAGCCTGTGCGTTCGGAGCCTGTGCTCCGCAGCGGGAGAGGCCACAACAGTGAGAGGCCCGCGTACCGCAAAAAACAAAAGCAAAAAAAAAATGCTTTTTTCCCCTTCATTATAAAACCTGATTTGGTACTTGTAAAAGGATAATGATAATCTACCTACCCCCACCCAAAAATCAAGCCTGGTTTCCAAGTGACGGTGTCCACATATTGTTACGTAAGCCTTTTGGAAGAGGTTAGGTGATCCCGGTGACCACACAAGCTCTCACCAAGGCCTGTGGCTGTATTCCCTGGCAATCTCTCCGGCCTGTTTAATAAACCCATCCCTCTGGATGAGATCAGAGACATAGAGAAAGGAGCAATTATTTTCATTTATTACTTTCATTTATTACTTACTTTTCAAAGCAGGAGAGCTGTTTCTTTGAAGTTTTCTTTAAAGATTCCCCATAGAAGATGTCAAGACTCTTGAGCATTTATATTCCAACCACCAAAGCAGCGTCTGAGTGAGTGACTTTTGAAGTTTCTGAGAAGCTTCCCAGGGGTTTGAGGTGTGAGTGGAAGAGAGCCTCGGAATGACAGAAGGTTGAAGGGTTCACACACCAGAAAGATTTGCCCAGAAGCCAGGGGAGTTCACTTCGGATTCAAGTGTGTGTTGGCGAGAACAGAGCTTCCCTGCCTTTCAGCCAAAGTGAGCTCAGAGCAAGCTTCCTTGCTTTCTATTTACATTTCACAGAGTTGTAAATGTTGCCAGTCTTGCATTTGGTTCCCAGTCCTTAGGCTTCTCTTAGGGGTGTTTTCTTAATTGGCTTGCAAATGAGGAGTAATTGAAATGGCTGCACAGTACTGCATGAGCAGAAGAATTCATTGAGATAATTTGTTTGTTCTTCCTATGTTTTCTCTGTCCCAATTCTAGTTGCATGCCTATAGCCAGGCTGTGTTTTTTTTGTTGTTGTTGTTGTTTTTTGCCTTGGGCATTTTTTGCAGGGCAGAAGGCAGGGGTAGCTGATCTCCTTGAAGTGAGGATGCATTGGGCCCTGAAGGGAGGATAGGCCAGAGGGCTGACTTTGTAGGCTAGAAGTACTTAAGGGCATCCTGGAGACTGGAAAGAAAAAGGATGGCAGTTCTGTGATTAGCTGGGTCCATGCATTTCTTGAGGTTATCAGGACCTCGGCAAGGATGGCTATATGGGGTGTCCAGAGATACTGGAGCCCTTGGTACAGTGGCTCTCATGACCCAACCATGGTTTCAGAGCAGCAGAATCAATGGGCTGGGAAGGACCAAGCCTTGGAATAATGGGCTTCTCAGTGGCAGCCAGTCTGACCCTTGGAAGGTCCAGGGACATTGGTACAGCTGTGTGTGTGTCTGCAGTAATGAATGAGGGCTAATTCCCTCTAAACCCACAAGAAACGACTGAATAGAAAGTAACTGGATTTACAGGACACCTGAGTTTATAGACTAAGACTCATGTCCATCTGCCATATATAGACAACATTTACCAAAAAAGAGCTCTACCCAAATCCTTGATGAGACAACCATAGGCCCCATAGGCCCCGCCTCTTACCAATGTCACTTTTGGTTTATTTGCAATGTTAGAACATTGCTGCCCACTCCAAGGGAACCCTACCCCCTCCTTCTTTACAGCACCATGGACCCTTGAGAATCAAGGGTCCAGGATGTAGGAAACTTCCCCAGAATGTAATTTCTCCATAAAAGTCCTTGTATCTGTCAACAAATATTTATTGAATTCCTACTGTGTGCCAAGTGGTATTCTAGGCACTTGGGAAACATCCATGAAGCAAAACAGACCGAGGTTCTTGCCCCTGTGAAGCTTATTCTAGTAAAATTCAGTACAATACAAGTAAAAAAGTCAAGTCACCCTTTCAAGCCCCACATGGTTTCATAAATCCCAGATTAAAGTAGTTGAACCCAGTTATTAAAATAAGTTTCTTTTGACTTAGGTTTTCATTGGCTGTATATTTCACTTCATATCATTTTATTTGAATCTATCCTCAGTAACATAAAAAGTACATTATTAACTTTTTTTGTGGTGGTGGGGGATGAGTTTGCCTCTCGAAGATTTCCCAGTTGAAACTGAAATCTGAGAACACAAAGGTGTACTGCACAAGTACGCCTCAGTCACCCGAGCAAGGGAACCTGGTTCCTAAGGTTATCTGAGCTAAGAATGAAGAGGGACCTGGGATCCTGGAGGCTCAGGCCACAAGGTCAAGGTAACCTACCCAGTGGAGGCCAGTGCGTATGGGGTGCTAACGCCGCCAGGTCTTTCTCAGGCTGTTTCCTCTGAGCTGGGACACCTGCTCTTACTCTTCCTGGCTCCTGCTGACTTTTCCTTGTGTCTCAGCTTCAACACAACACTCCTAGAAGCCAGGCTTGAGCACACTCCCCTGCTTTAACCCCTTTCCTGCCCAATTGCACTCTGCATGCTAATCACCTGCTCACCCCTAACTGGATCATAGACTCTTCTTGCAAGGTGTAAACTGTGTCTTGGTTGAGTTTTGTCTCCAGGGTTTAGTCCTGGAACCCAACAGGTGCTCATAAACCTTTGTGGAAGAAATGCGTGAATTCAGAGTCACAGAGACAAACTATCCGCTGCCCTGGACAGAACTGACTCCCTTACCACCAATTTTAGGGAACCCATGAGAAAATGAACGGTAGCGTAACAGGCTAAATGGAATGAGAATCTAGCTTGGCAAGCAAGGAGGTCTCATTAGAATAATTAAAGGGACTATTAACACACACTAACACAGATATAACTTGAAAAGTGTTATGAACTAAGTACTGTGGAACGTTTATTTGATGGCTCAAACAGTATTATGTTAGTAACCTCAATATTGTTCTACAATTTAAAGCTCTTCCATTTATGCGCCGATATGTCTCAAATCTCTAATTGGAATTCTGAAAGGAGTGCTTCAGAAAGGATTTCCTTTGAAAGCAAATACCTTTACTGACCAAGAACCCTTTTATTTTATTTTATTTTAAAAAATTAATTTATGTTTTAATTTTTGGCTGCACTGGGTCTGCGTTGCTACACGTGGGCTTTAGTTGCAGTGAGCAGGGGATGCTCTTCGTTTAGGCGCGTGGGCTTCTCTTGTTGCAGAGCACCAGCTCTAGGAATGCGGGCTTCAGTAGCTGTGGTGCACGGGCTCAGTAGTTGTGGCTTGCGGGCTCTAGAGCGCAGACTCAGTAGTTGTGGCGCACGGTCTTAGTTGCTCTGCGGCATCTTCCCGGACCAGGGATCGAACCCGTGTCCCCTGCATTAGCAGGCGGATTCTTAACCACTGCGCCACCGGGAAAGTCCTAACCCTTTGAAATTGCATTATTTGAATTTCCCCAGGCCCTGTCCTTTGACTGGAAGTTCTTCTTGCTGTAGGACAACCACAAATGCTTGAAGACACTCAGGGCACCCCACTGCATACTGGGAACATGGCTATCCAACATACTTCCTCTTTATATACAACCTATATTTTGCCATGCTTCAAAGCAAGATTTCTAATTGTTCTAAAACCTCATAGAACATGTCTTCTTATAGCAACCTTAAGAGGAAAACAAATTGGTTGGCTAAAAAGTAAGATACATTTCTGTCTTTATTTCCTATTTTTTTCTCTTGTCAGCATGTACTGTAAATATTGCCTGCTATGTGTAAGACCTTGGGCTACACATGGACTTTTGTCAGGGCCTCTCTGCAGACAGGAATGCAGTGGCAAGAGCCAGGGGGGCAGTGGTGTAGGCGAGATTTCCAAGATAGCCAGAGCCTTGCTGGCCACCGTAAGGACACTGGGTTTATTCTGGCAATAGAAAGCAATGAGAGTCTTTAAAGGACAACAGTGGGATCTGATTTCTGCTTTAACGATGTCAGTGTTGTCGCTGGATGGAGAATGGATTAGAAGAAGGCAAGACTGGAGGTGGAGAAGCCCGTTGAGGAGGGGGTTGTTGCTGGAGTTCAGGAGACGCGATGGTGGCCACGACTACAGCGAGGAAGATAGAAGTGGGCGGATAGATTTTAGAGATGGAATTGATGAGGTGTGCTGGTAAAGTGGATGGAGAGGGGAAAGAAGGGATATTATCAAGCATGACAACTAAGTAATTGTGAGAGTTAGGTTATTTACTAAGGAAATTATGGTTCTTGTATCAAAAAGGGGACACCATAATTTGAAAAAAGAAAAAACCACAAAGTTTTATGGCAAATCCAGTGTCACCTAGGATGGCACCTAGGTTAGGATAAATCCTTAACTGAGTGGAGCCCAGGATTGAAAAGCCGTAGTTGAGAATATGGTCCAATGACCCCAACACGCCTTTTCTCTAACTGATCCAATGGCCAGACTCTTCCTCTTTGGTTTCTAGTTGTTCTCCAGAAGCTGCCTATACCAGGGTTGGCAAATAGGATTCAGTTTGAGTGTGAACTTGATCAATTAGTGGTGATTGGGAAGATTTCAGTCCAGCCACAGAGGAAAGGATATAGTGATTGTGAGTGAATGGTAAGGCAGATGTCACGCCCTGGCCACCCCCAGCTTAAATCCTACCTCAGAGACTATTGCCCTGCTTTCGTTAAGTTTCCATCATGTCTTACGGCTGGCATTACTGACACTCACAAAATGCACAGACCACTGCCCCGTCATCTGCTCATTCTGGATGGCCAAAACTCAGGTGATGCCGTCACCTTGAGCGTGGGTTGGTGAGGATGGATGAGCTGTACCGTCAGGCTCTTTAGGAAACGTTCTAAATCTACACAGGACCATAGAGGCAAATTCCTTCAATAGCTGCACAGATGTGGCGTGACATCCTCTGGGGATTCTGGGAAATGCATGGAGGCACTGCTGGATCGGGGGTTCATGAAGGCTCCACTAGATCCTGGCAAGAAGGGCCTGGGACCCCACTGACAGTGCCCTCAGAACACAGTAAGTCCCTCACAATCTCAGACAGATGTCACGCTCAGCATGTTTAGTTCTTGAATTATAAAACACCATTTATTTTTATCCTCATGGCTTTGCCTGTCAATCAAGTTGACTGTGATGAGCACTTCAATACTTGCTTTAGGGATTTGGCCACGCCAGAACTGAAATTCACCCAGCTGTGGCATCAGTGGGCTTCAAACTCATTCCCCACACGTGAAACACGTCACAGCTCATCACACCGATTGAAGCTGTGAAGCATAGGAGGACAAAAGGGACCCAGACACCTGCATACATTGTTGAGGTTTTCTCATCTCTCCCTAAGCCCTGGTTTCCATTTGTTAGTTCTGGACTCTCTCAGGTGCTCAAAAAACCACTTCCCACTTTCAAAGCACTTGATTCTAAGAGGCTGGTGCTGGAGTCCCGTTCCTATCAATTCCTAGGTCTCCTTCAGTCTTGTAAATGTTAGATATAAATGAGAAGTGGAAAAGAAAGCTCTGATTCTCAAGTCCTCTCCAGTTCTGTCTCTCGACATTGATGAGAGGCTGAAGGGATGGACTGTTTCCTCAGGGACTGTCCCAGGCCATGTTCCTTACAAACCTTATCTTGGTTTTCTAGCCTCTGCTTTATAGATGGAGAAACTAAGCCTCCTAGAGGTTAAACCACCTTCCCTACGGTACCAAGTAGCCGAGCCAAGGTCTGGATTCTGGCCTGCTCACGCCAAAGTCATTTCTCTTTCCACTTTTCCACATGACATCCACATCACCTACACGAAACGCAGCACAAACACCTAAAGTGCACTTTGAACCACATCTGAGCTTAGTTTTCAAAATTTTATACATCTACATAGGTTCACTGGCCCCCACGTTTTTCATGGTTCCCCTTGGAAATTATTGCTCTGCAGTTTTTAATCAAGCTGCTGCATTTCTATTTTTTTTTTTTTTTTTTCTTGTGGTACGCGGGCCTCTCACTGCTGTGGCCTCTCCCGTAGCAGACCACAGGCTCCCGACGCGCAGTCTCAGCAGCCGTGGCTCACGGGCCCAGCCGCTCCGCGGCATGTGGGATCTTCCCGGACCAGGGCACGAACCCGTGTCCCCTGCATCGGCAGGCGGACTCTCAAGCACTGCGCCACCAGGGAAGGCCTCAGGCTGCTGCATTTCTAAACTGGAGCACACACTGCCCTTTGTAATTCTGTAAAGAATGTCAGACTTTTCATAAGCATGGAAACTCTCCTTACATGAGTGACCTTCAGCAGACCCTGTCCCCTGCAGTAGCCTAAAGGTATGACAGCAATTTTAATTACCTTCTTGGCACTCCCCGACAGAACATTTTGAGAAATTCCCATGTCAGAGTGGCTCAAAGATTAATATTTAAGTGGGCAGGTCCTCCTTCCTTTGTCCTGGGAAAGCATTCCTGATGGCTTTTTAAAAATTATTAAATAGGGCTTCCCTGGTGGCGCAGTGGTTGAGAGTCCGCCTGCCGATGCAGGGGACACGGGTTCGTGCCTCGGTCCGGGAGGATCCCAGATGCCGCGGAGCGGCTGGGCCTGTGAGCCATGGCTGCTGAGCCTGCGCGTCCAGAGCCTGTGCTCCGCAACGGGAGAGGCCACAGCGGTGAGAGGCCCGCATAATGCAAAAAAAAAAAAAAAAAAAATTAAATAAAAGCAACTACTACAAAAGGAGGCTATATGGTTAGAGATAGGAACTCAGAGACTCTTGAATCTTAGTCCTTGTTTTGTGACTGTCCTGATGTGTGGTCCTGAAAGCCAGTCATCTCTACAGAACTTCTGGACACTTCCATGAGCTGATGTGATTTCCAGGGATGTTTTCAATAACCACACTTTTGAGAAGCCCACGAAATACTTTGAATACCTCTATAAACTTTTACTTATCCAAGTTGAATGAGAACTGATTTTGAAAACAGGGCATGGAAATTACACAGACAATAAAGTCATCTGATGTTGAGTCAAATAAGGATATCCTCCAAGTTTTTTATTATGAATCAAGGAGAGTACTTCATTTTATATTTTCTCTTGGAGAGGTTGGTCACTGTATGGTGACTTCAAAACCAAACCAAAAACCAGAGCAAACCTCAAGACAGCCTTGGGAGGTCTATGGAGGCTCTGAGTGTCATCCTGTTGACAACAGAGGAAACTGAGACTCTGAGTATTAACCCAAGGTCTCTCAGCCAGTCTCTGGTGAGGTGTCTAATCTTCCCCAGCAGATGAGCTAATGAGGTTTTGAGGTCGCCAAAGTAGGTATCTGTATTCCTGCAAACATGTCGAGGTGGCATCAGCCTCTGCTTTATATGTCTCCTCTGTGAATACAGTAAATCGCTATCATGCCAACATGTTTCTCAGATAAAGTGGACTCGGGAATGGAAACTGAACCAAGTGTGAAAGGTAATCTGGGGGAGATAACACAAGTGATTAATGCAGTATTGATCTGAAGGATGAGCCAGTTCTTAAAGAATTTTCCAAATCAAGTAACAGCTTAAAGAGTGTTCACAGGAGTGGGAAAGGGTTTTCAAGAGAACTGAAGTGAAGGAGAGGGAAGAATGTGGGATGGGCTGAGGGGCTGAGAGGGTGCAGGGCGGGACAAGTGGACGCCCTCTTCTCACAACCTTGTCAGAACAAACAAACAGAACAACACATCAGATACCTCGGGGAGCCAGAGGAGTGAAGAATGTCATGGGTTAAGGTGAAATTTAGTACAATTTCGTTATTTCTAAAAGCAATCAGCCTGCGGGGCTGTGATACGCCTACATAACCAAGAAGGGTAGCACAGAAAATGTCAGGCTTTTACCTAGTAACGACTGAGCAGCTTGTTCTGTGCTGCAGGATTGCATACATTCGAATGTCACAGAGGAAGAATGGGGAAAAAAATTTCCCTGCAGGGAATAACAGTTGAACACATTTCCTTTTTGGAGGGCATGGATTTGGTTAGAGTGAGGGGGAACTTGCTCTAGCATCCGGGGCCTTTCTGGCTCTGTTCGTCTGGTTGGCAGATGACTATGGAAGGGAACCTTCACAGGGGCCTTCATTTACCAAATCTTTACTGAGTGCCTAGTACGTGTCGGAGACTGACTTCAGTACAGGGGATAAACTGTGAGCAAATCAAAGAGGCCACTGCCTTTACGGAGTGGCCACTGTCATGGCTGAGAGACAGCCAACAGGCAAGCATGTCAGCCACATGAAGAGACATGGAGGAGTGGCTAGGAGACTAGGCGTGAAGGGTGCCGTGGTGGCTGGCTTAGGTTGGGAGGCCAGGGAGGGCCATGCTCATAAGCGGGCATTTGAGCAGAGAGCCTGAGCAGTGTAGGCGTACGGGGAAATGTCCAGGGAGAGGGCCAGCAAGTCCAAAGGCCTGAAATGGGACAGAGCTTTGCAACATTCCAGCGTCAGCAAGGAGCCAGATGAAAGGGGGTGTGCTAGAGATGAAGTTAGAGGGGTGCCAGGGGCCAGGTCAAGACTTTGGGTTTTATTCTGAGGAAAATGGAAAAACACTGGAGGGTTTTGCGCAAGAGAGTGATATCATCTGACTTACATAAAAACTTTACATAAAAACAAAACCAAAAAACCTCTGGCCCAGTGAATCATGTTAGTACCCAGAGGCCAGGACTGGGCATTTGGGGACGCCTGGCAGAATATGTGGTTAATGTGTGCACTCTTCCAAGGTGCCCAACCGCAAATAGCGTAGACGTATCAAGGGCAGGAGCCACAGAAGGGCAGCTAGAAGGATGGCCACTCAGTGGTAGGAAAAATGTGTAAGAGGAGGGGGATGGGCAGGGGGGTGGACCCATTGTAATTGCTCTCATTTGTTACACAGTTGAGAAGGCAGTTACTTGCTGAAGGAACTTGATGAAAACTGACAATATTAAATGATTGTGGCATTCAGGTGGCAAAATGACACTTCAAATTCTTGATTTTCTTGAACATGTTAAATTCATAGGATGTAACTAAAAGACGAAGCTAACCACACCTAGGCATGTTTTCAGTTGTTTCGTTTGTTTGTTTGTTTTTTTGCGGTACGCAGGCCTCTCACTGTTGTGGCCTCTCCTGTTGCGGAGCACAGGCTCCGGACGCGCAGGCTCAGCGGCCGTGGCTCACGGGCCCAGCCGCTCCGCTGCATGCGGGATCCTCCCGGACCAGGGCACGAACCCGTGTCCCCTGCATCGGCAGGCGGACTCTCAACCACTGCGCCACCAGGGAAGCCCTCAGTTGTTTTTTGTTTTAAAATCCCCACAAATCAATTCTTCTTCACTCTCAAATACTTTCCTGGACTCTGTTCATCTTTCTCTCTTTGTCGAGCTTTTTCAGAGAGTGCTTTCATCCCTCTGTTTCCAGAGGTCGAGGATAACCCTATCTGTCATACACTGGGACCTCTGGCTATCACTCTTCATCTGGAGAGCTGTCACAGCAGCATTTCAGGCAGGGCTGCTTTACCATCGAGCATCCCCAGAGCCTGACATGCAGCAAGTTCCCAGAGATGCTTGGCAGTCGAATGAATGAAGGAGCAAATGAATGAGCGAAAGAATAAGAGAATTGAAAAGGCTATAAACACTCTGAAAATACGTAGTGTTTGTATAACATGCATGAAAATACTCAAGATTTATTACCAAGATTTTTCAGTGAAGACCTTGCATCTCACCTAATATTTGCCCCAAAGCTTTCTTGCGTAGCTCCTTGCACAATCATATTTACCTAATATCCAAGTGAGTGTTTCCTCTTGAAAAATCAATATATTTTGAATCCCTGATGACGCTTAGTTTTCCAGGTCATGTAGAGAGTAGGTGTCTCCCCTGACAGCTGTCCGTCTCTCGCATGGCTTTCTGGGTGTCCCTTTGGTTCACTGTCCTCAGATCCACAGGCGTCTATTTGTCATCTTCTAATAGGAGCGAGTTTAATTTAGTCCAAGAAATATTAACTGTTCTTGGTGGCCACACCCTGTGCCAAAGGGGAATAAGTCCTGTAGAATACTCCAACTA
Organism: Delphinus delphis; assembly: GCF_949987515.2. Taxonomy (NCBI): domain Eukaryota; kingdom Metazoa; phylum Chordata; class Mammalia; order Artiodactyla; family Delphinidae; genus Delphinus; species Delphinus delphis. The sequence continues at coordinate 58,583,309 of NC_082694.2, read as the reverse complement.
GAAGATATCCTCAAACTGTGGAAAATTCTCAAAGAGCTTTATCTCTTGTGCATTTGATATTAAAGCTATTTAGGCAGACACTGAAACCATGATTTAATTCTGCCAAGTACGCCAAGGTAATTAGAAGCACCGCCTTTAATATGTCTACCACTGTCATTCAAGTCCATGAAGAAACACATTTTCTACCTGCCATTTGCGGCACCTTGGTTACACACACAAAGATGTCCACCTTCACACATTTTTTTTCTCCTAAAGATTCAATTAAGGCTTAGGCACAGAATGAAAAAGACTGTATCGTTCAACATCTTTGAGAGGCCCAAACATTAAAAGCAATTTTGGGTGGGAGGTGGCAAAGAATATTAAACAGAGCTGGAAAATTCGGCAAAAGGATAAATGCAAAACAGATGTGAACATCCTACTGAGAATGAGATGGGCAGTGCCTGGAGGACAGGAGTGGGCTTTAGTAACCCAGGTGTGTGGGGCAGGGTCTCCAGCTGCAATCGACAGAATAGGCTCTAGGTAGTTTAGCAGAAAAGGAGTTCATTGAAAAAATATATTAAGGTGTTCAAGAGGGCAGGAAATTAGTCTAGGTGGCTACTGAACCAGGAACACCAACCAACTGACATGACAGGGCTGTTGTCACAATGACCCACTGCAGCCTCTGCTGGGTGCCCATAGCACAGCTTGTACCCTTGCTTTTGGGCCCTGAATGCTGCGCTCTGTCCCTACTGACTCCTGAGGCTAGATGCTTCTGACACCCTTCCGGAAAGCAGATTCCATCATGGTGCCTGCTTCATTAGAAGGGACATGGTAACAGGCATCCCTCCCACTTTCACCCCTCGGTCCCTTTTTTCTGACTTTTGGAGAAAGATCGCCATCTACTGGTCGCTGGGTCATAGCACACACAGCATCCTGCAGGGAGGCGTCTCAGCCTCTCAAGGACTTCTCTGCTGGCACAGTTGAGTGTCGAGTAGCCCATTCCACCCTGCCCTCAGGCCTTCCGTTTCAGGTGATGCGTAGATGCTATAAGACTAGAAATTCTGTGAGCCTAGGTCTATTGCCTCACACACACCACTGTAACTGAACTCTGGTGAAAAGCATTGTGGCCGGGAAACGAATGATAGTGAATTAAGGCAATTTGGGAAGTTCATGAAAGGTGTGTCTGGTCTGGAGAATCCAAGTCCAGAGTGAGCAGTTAGTCCAGTGAGGACAAATGACTGCCCCCTCTGCAAGGCAAGGGTCTCCACTCTAACCCCCCTCCTCGATGGGGTATTATAACAAGTCTCGGGGTTGGTCACTGCTGCTGAAAATTCATCAGCAGGGGCAGTAGGCAGTTAGCCTTGATGAGAAGTCCTTGTCGGGCCAATGCATTACCTCTGTCCCTGAAACCATGGCCACTTTGTCCATGAGGCCTTTGAGCGAGGGTGGCTGAGGACAGGGGCCGAAGGCACAGGGCAGGCAATCTGCCGCTTCAACACTTAGAACCTCATGCATGGTGGGAATTCTTGACTTTTCCGGTGGTTAAGACCCAAAGACTCTCCCACACTGGGGCCCGTTCTGAGATGTCCAGCCACATTCCTCTACCCCAGACCTCCTTCCGTGTCGCCGACCATCCTTTCCGAGTGGTAGCCACTGCCCATGACGTGGTGCGTTACCTTCCTCCCAGGTCATCTCTCCTTCTAGGTAAAGTATACAGTGCAGACCACTCCAAGTGCTGGTCCCTGAGACGATCTCCTTTCCCCATTGTCCCCCGGCCTCCAAGTGGGGCTGAAATGCCTCAGCAGGTGCCAGCCAAACTGGCAGAGCCGTCTCCAAACCAGATTTGACTTTTTTTTCCTCTGGCAAACTGCTCATTGGGAATTCTCCACGGGACCATGGTTGTGAGGAAGCGGAGGGGCGGGGAGGGGCAGGCAGGAGGCGCCTCGCAGGATAAGGTCCCTGCAGCTCACGGGCGCCATCCGCCACGTGGCCCCCGGTGCTGATATATACCACTCCCACTTGATGAGGGTGTGCTGCCGGGCTGGGCCCACTGAACTCTTGGCTTGGTGGATCAAATTGCAAGATGGGCAGTTTAGGTCACGTGGTCACCTAGTCTCCTGTGGTCAAGCCCTCCATAGCAAGAGTTATTTCTAAGAGGAAAATAATTACTTGCATAAGAAAGCCTGGCTTTGCTCCAAAAGCTAAGAGGCTACAGCTGCACTTTCCCTATTGGGAGCTGCTGCTGGCTCCACGCAGCATCCAGGCCGGTCACAGACACTCTGAGCGTAATTAGATCTCCTGGGTCCTCCTGGCAAAATGCAGAGATGCTTACAGTGTGCCTGGACCAGCGAGAGAGCCCTCCCCTGCTCAGGCCTCCATTAAAAGTAAATGAGGGCTTCCCTGGTGGCGCAGTGGTTGAGAGTCTGCCTGCCGATGCAGGGGACACGGGTTCGTGCCCCGGTCCGGGAAGATCCCACATGCCGCGGAGCGGCTGGGCGCGTGAGCCGTGGCCGCTGAGCCTGCGCGTCCGGAGCCTGTGGTCCGCAATGGGAGAGGCCACAGCAGTGAGAGGCCCGCATACCACAAAAACAAACAAAAAAAGTAAATGAGTCAAAGCAGCAGACCCCAGGCTGACACAGCTTTGCCTTCAGATGCCGAAGAACTCCACTGAGCATCGTGCCTCTTTCTTCTTGGTGGCACTAATAGCTGCGGTTCCTACAAAGAGACAGTATTGCTTTTGTTTGTCCATTTTGGTAGGAAGGGGGAGCCTAGGGAGTATGTGACCTTGGTCCTCCAATAATAGACACCCTTGGCCCAGGGTTCGGAAGCCATTGTGCGGATTCTTTCATTGCCGAGGGGAACCGTTCCAACTACAGGCTCAGGAACTGGGGAAATTACCACATACTTTTTCACTGACAAAATTAAAACAGTCAGAAGTGAACTTCCACGGTCTTCCACCACCACATCCGCCCACCTTCCAGCATCTGCTCCCACTTACAGTCTGTTCTACACTGCGTGTTTCTGTAATGGACATTAAATATTATTGCTAAGTAGGGGGATGATGTCACTGTAATGTGGAAATTGGGTTGGATCACAAGTGATTTTTTTCCCCCAGCACATTATTTTGTTCCACCAGATAAAAGCAGCCGAATGTGCAGGACAGCCACAGGATGAGCTGAACGGAGGAGCTGCAGAAGAATAAGGTACTTTACGTGATGCGTGCTCACTGCTCCTTCCAGGTCTTGGTGGTTTGGCCGCAGGTTCTGTCTTGGAAGTGCTTGTTGTGTAACTCAGCAGCTTCTACCCTCCTACCAAATTCTAGCAAGCTGTCTTTGCCCTTTTCTTGGAAAGGTGGAATCCTTTATTTTCTGATGCATTTATTTGTTAGGTGTATAAAGTTTTTAAAAACTATGTTTGTTGGTGCTTTTGCTAGTGTGCAGTTTGCAGAGTTGGAAAGGTTTGGAATGGTCTGCCCCAATGCTATTTTTTCCATAAATTGTTATTTTTAGTGCATGAGTTTGGGAATGAAAAAATGTTCAGGAGCACATTTATCCTGTTATGGCAGAAATGCCTGCATGCTTCTTCCCACTTGTAACCATGGAGAAATTATTCACGCTGTTATCAAAAGCTAATTCCTCCTCCTGTGGATTCATCCCCTTATTCAAGGACATGGCTCTGGTGTTTATCTCCCTTTTCCTAGCTCATCACCTTTTTGCTTTTCCTGCAACATTCTCTTCAACATAAAAAAAACATGCTGCTACTTCTCCCGTCTTAAGAAAAAGTCACTCCCTCGACTCCATGTCCCCTGCCACAACCTACTACCTCCATTCTTTGCTCCCTTTTCAGCAAAACTAGTGGAAATAGTTGCCTATAGTCACTACCTCTGGCTCTTTTCCCATTTTCTCTGAAGCCCAACCCAGTGTGGTTTTGCTTCTTCTCCACGCCATCAAAATTCCCATTGTCAAGGTCACTCATGACCTCCTCATTGCTAAATCCAACAGTCAGTTTCCAGTCCTTCTCTTCCTAGGCTGGTTAGCAGCGTTTAATAGTTGGTCACTCTCTCCACCATATTCTTTGTTCATTTGCCTCCCAGGCCACTGCTCTTGTTTTCTTCCTGCCTCACTGGTTGTTCCTTCTCAGTCTCCCTTGCAGATCCCTCTTCTGTTGGAGGAAACTAGGGCTTGGCCCGGGTCCTCTTCCCTTCTTTCCTCCACTCCATCCTTTGGTGATCCCATCCAGTTTCCTGGCACCTTTACGCTGCAAATTCCCAAATTCCTGTCTCCAGAACAGACGTCTGGCTTAAACTGCAGACTGTATATTCAACTGCCTACTGAGCACCTGCACTTGGATGTTTAATGCCCATCTCAAACTGAGCAAGTCTGAAGCGAAACTTCTGGTATTTCCCACCAAGCCCGGCCCTCCAGTAGTCTCTCCTTAATCAGTTGACTAGGAAACTCCACTGTTTCAGGTGCTCGGCCAAAAATCTTATAGTTATTCCTGCCTCTTCTCCACTGATCACGCCACACATCGAACACATCAGCAGATCCTGCTGATTCTACTTGCGAAATATACCCAGGATCCAGCTGCCTCTTACCACCTCTACTGCTACTGCCCCGGGACAAGATTATTGCAAAAAACTGGATTATTGCAAAAAACTCCCAACTGGCCTCTCTACTTCCCACCTTGCCTCCCTCCAATTGATTCACAACACAGTGGTCACAGTGATCCTGTAAAATGTATGTTAGATTGCGACTTGTTCAAAACTCTACAGTGGTTTTGAGTCAAAGCCTTCTAACAGTCTTCAAGGTCCTATGCGATCTAACCTGCCCCCCTCCCCCCCCCACTCACTTCCTCTTTAACCCCTCTTTCTCCCCTCCACTCACTCTACTCCAGCCACTGGTGCTTCTCTGCTGTTCCTTAAACACATCAGCCACCCTCTTGCCACAGGGCCTTTGCAATGGCTGTTCCATATGCCTGGACACTCTTCCATGCTCATCACATATTTCCTCAAATCTCACATTCTCTATTAAGAATGCAAGGGGGCTTCCCTGGTGACGCAGTGGTTGAGAGTCCACCTGCCGATGCAGGGGACGTGGGTTTGTGACCCGGTCCGGGAAGATCCCACATGCCGCGGAGCGGCTGGGCCCGTAAGCCATAGCCTCTGAGCCTGCGCGTCCGGAGCCTGTGCTCCGCAACGGGAGAGGCCACAACAGTGAGAGGCCCGTGTACCGCAAAAAAAAAAAAAAAGAATGCAAAACACTTGTCCCCATCCTCCTGTGCGCCCCTAATCACTGCTCCCTCTGCAAGGCCCCTCATCTTTTAACCTATCAAATAAATTACCTGTTATGTCTATCATTTCTTATCTGTCTCCCCCACTAGATTTAAGTCCTACGAGGGCAGGGATCTGTTTGGTTCACTGATACGCTCCAAGGGCCTAGAACAGTGCCTTGGCAGATAGGAGGTTTGCAATAAATATTTACCGTATAAACATGCGATGGGCCCACGCTCCCAGGTAAAAATTCCACGTATCGCCTGTGCCACACTCGCCCCACACTGACCAGTGGACCTTGACACTGGGCCTAGGTTACATGCCACACCCTAGCTGGAAAACAGGTTTCTGCTTCTGTTTTGGAGAGGTGGGATTCACAAGGTGAGAGTTTTCCCCGGCGTGGACAGGTTGTTCAGATGGTACCAAGGCAGCCACAAAGCTAAGTCACTACCTTGGGCTACTGAAAAAAACGAAATCATATTTTTCATCAATTTCCTGTTTCTTTAAGTAGTGAATACAAGGAATGCATTCAAATTAAATGACAGTGAGGTGACAATTTATTAATACTTTCACAAAAAATACGAAGTTTATCTTCCGTCATGTGGGAGGATATTGGCTTAATTCGTATTATTATTCCCACTGATGTTTCACATAATGTGGGACATATAAAATGTACTGCAGATAAAAGTATTTTCATTCCAACAGAGAAGAAAATGACAGGTGCAAAAAATCAAGTTTAAAATCAAAAGAAAGTTATATCAAAACATAAAAGTTTCTACATTTCAAAAAATGTGACAGTGAAAATATTACTAAACTTGTGATGAGTGAGATATACTTTATGCTGAGCCTCTGAAACTTTTGCTTTGAGGTTGAATCTTCTGCTCATAAATAGTGCAAGCAGAGCAGACCTTTTCATATTCCGACAGAAGGCGAAGTTTAAGAGTCCTTTAGTTCAAATATCCATTAGTTGTTCTTTGTCAGAAACACTCTTTAGAGTGTAAAACAGAAGCTCTTATGAAGAACAGGTGTCCAGCAGCCACCGCCCTGTCTTAGGGGAGTCTGTTTACTTGGAAGCCTCTGGCACTGTCAAGATTCCAGAGACAACCATCTTCTACTCCGTACAGCTGACGTACAAGGACTTGAACGCGGCTCAGAGTAGCAAGCCCGCTATTGCCCAGGGGAGTGCGACTTCTTATATTTGTATATGAGCGCATCTGTTTTTCCAAGGCTAACTCTGTAGCATTCCACTGGCACCAAAGAGCCGAATGGTGGCATTCTGTCCAAGCACTCCTGGTTACTGGCTGCAAATGAAGATGACGCTGGCTCTGATATGGCAGCTTTTTCTTCAGGATTCAAGCACTCTGTGCTTCCAGGTTTATCCTTGCAGCTGCCCTTGGAATTCAAAGGGACGCTGCTCTCTTCACAACTTTTAAGGCGCCTGTGGTGATCTTCGCTAAGCAACAACACGATGGTCCCGCCAACACGAAGCACTCTGTGACAAAAAAAAAAATGGTAATTGGTGGGAGTATTTCCCCCTTTGTAGACAACACACAATCCCACTTTGTTTAAAATACTTGGTGTTTTTAATCTGAAATTTAATTTTATCTATTTAAATGAGCGGATTTTGATAATTAGGTGGTATCTTCCATAATGCATATTCATTATAGTAATTATGAAATCACCAGTACAAATCTGCTTTAATTATCTATTTTTACTCTGTTTAAAAGGCAAGCCTCCAAGTAATGTGTAGTCACAGTTTAATAAATGATTGCACAAAGGAAAAGGCAAATGAAAGAATCCCGAGGAATTGGCACATGTGAAAGGCAGCAGGCTGATGGCAGAAGAAAGTCACCAGGAAGGAGTGAGGACATGAACAAAGAAAGGGCAAAAGGGAAGATCAGAAAAAGAGGGGAAGACCTTGAAATGTCAGCTTGTGGAGAAGGATTCATTTTCTCAATCATCTGACCAAAGTCTGTAGGGCACTTCTGTGGGAAAAGTGATGAAGGACATACTGTCCCCTGAGTTGCTAAAGAGAGGACTGACCAGTGGGAGAGAGGCAGGGGAAGAGTGAAAGAGTGAGGTGCTGTGGGAGCACCTTAGGTGGGGCCCACACCCAGCACTGAGAGTGGGGAAGATCCCCAGGGGATGAGAATACCTGCAGCGGGTGTGAAGGACACGCAGGCGTGGGCCGGGCCGAGGGACAGGGCGGGACTAGAGCAAGGGGGGCGCTGGAGGCCGCGAAAGGAGCCAAGACAGGGAGCAGCGGAGAACAGGAGGCACTGGAAGTGCTTCAGCTCAAGGGCAGGTCAGAGGGGGCCGGGAGGAGGGGCAGGGCAAGAGCTCCATTTGTGCTGTGCCGAGCTTGGGGGCCGACAGGCAGCTGGACGTCCAGCCTGCAGGTGATGAGAAAGGTCAGCGCTCGAGGTGGGGATTTCACAGTTTCCAGCAGTAAACGGCAGATGAAGCCATAATGGGGCACGAGATCACCTGCGGTGGCAGAACAGAGAGAGGAGAGACAAGGGGCCAAGGAACAGACTTAACATTCAAGGAAGGAGGAGGAGCCCATGAAACAGCCTGGGAGAAAGTGTGGACCACGGTGATGTCATGGGAGCCAGAAGAGTAGAGTTTCAAGAAAGGAATGAAGAGTCCCAACAGCGTCAAATGCTACGGGACTAACAAGCGACGAGGGGATGAGAAGTTATTAGTGACTTAGTCGAGGGCAGGAGCCAATGCTGGTCTGTCGGAGTCAATGGGGGGCGGGAAGGTGAGGAAGCAGGGACGGCGAGCATAGACTTCTCTTTGGAGTAGCTTGGCTGCAGAGGTAAGGAAACCGGGCGGCAGCTAGAGGACCAAGACTTAACGGGAACCCCCTGCCACGCCCAGCAAAGACGTCAGGAGCTTAAGCAGCTTTCCCTTATCTAAACAGTCAGCCCGTCTAGACGAGTCCGCCTCCAAACGACATCACAGATTCATCCACTTCAGCCTACGCTCGTGCTTCTCCTGAACTAGCGCAACCCGACAGGCCTGGTTCCCATTCCTGTCGCCATCTCCCCACCTCCCCTTCCCAGTTTCCACACAGGACACAACTGCAAATCCCTGAGACCTCTCTCTCTTCCATTATACTTCAAAGACACTCCCAACTCCCACTTGCTTGCTTCCCTTTGCCCACTATGCTTTCCACACACCAACCTCCCTTCTCACATCAGGACGTCCAACCCTGTTGTTTGTGTGACACTGACAGCCACTCCCTTGTCCCAGAGGTCAAACACCATCTCCTTGGAGAGGCCTTTCCTGAGCATCTATCTAAGGTAGCCACTGCTTCTCTCTCAGTCACTCTCTGGCAAAAATGTCCCTTTTAGTTTCCTTCATGGTATCAATCATGATCTGAAATTATCCTGTTGATTTATTCATGATCTGTCTTCCCACGCTGGAGTGCCAGCCCCACGTGGGCAGAGGCTCTGTCCTGTTCATAGCCAAAGCCCCAGTGCCTAGTACAGCGGGTGGATATGCAAGGCCACAAAAGTGTCCTGGGAAGGGATGGCTGGATCTGGAAAGAATGAGGAATGAACAGGTTGAAGATAAGAATGAGAAGTGGGCAGAGAACGATCCTTGAGGAGGTAGGAACCAAAACACAGGCTACTGGGAGAGGAGGGGGCGAGATGAGGACAGATGTGGCTGTACCAGGGGACAGAAACAAAAACCATACAAGTATCTCTAAACACACAGGAGAAAACATCATTAAGATAATAAATGAGATATAATTTTTTACCTACCACATTAACAAAAATAAAAAGACTACCATACTTAGGATGGCAAGATTTAGGAGAAAATGAGTACTCCCAAAGACAAAAACTGGTATAACTTTTTTGACAGTAGTTTAGCAATAATGTATCAAAAATATGGAATGTACATAACCTTTGACCCAGCAATCCCACTTCTAGGAAATTATTCTAAGATATAAGAGTAGAAGCAGAAGCAGTAATATAATAACAGTGACAATAATGGCAGTGACAGCTAATATTTATTGAGTACTTATTATGTGCCAGCCGCTGTGCTAAATGCTTTGTATTATGTACCATTTAATCCTCAGAATTCAAGTATATTCTGTTAGCACAGCCATTTTGCAGATGAAGAAACTGAGGCACCGTGGTTTTAAGTAACTTGGTTATTACAGTAAGTTTGAAAAACTGGTGCAAAGATGTTCAGAGCGTTGTTCTTTATTAAAATGAAAAAGTGGGGGTCACCTAAATGCTCATCCCTATTATGTATACGGGCTACATAATGGTGTATCAGGTACATTATAACAACTGATCAGAAAGGAGATTCATGACATATATATATATATATTTTTTTTGCATTACGCGGGCCTCTCACTGTTGTGGCCTCTCCTGTTGCGGAGCACAGGCTCCGGACGCGCAGGCTCAGCGGCCATGACTCATGGGCCCAGCCGCTCTGTGGCATGTGGGATCTTCCCGGACCGGGACACGAACCCGTGTCCCCTGCATCAGCAGGTGGACTCTCAACCACTGCGCCACCAGGGAAGCTCTCATGACATATTTTTTGAGTGGAAAAAAAAAAGGTTATACAGTGCAGTAAATTAAGGATGATCCTATTTATGTATGGCTAGAATTGAAAACATGTTATCTATTTGTGTGTATGTCCATGGAATAATGTCTAGCAGGACATTCACCAATTAATTTACTATAAATTTTTTCACATAATGGAGAAAATAAGAAAGTAAAAATCACCTGAAATCCTGCCACTCAGAGATGAACATTTTTGATAAATGTTCTTCTAGGCAACTTTCCATGATCATATACACATAATTTCTTACTAAGAAAGCTATTCAGAAATTATAAAGCAACATTTCCCAAATTGTATTCCTCTGAACACTAGTGTAGTATGAGAGATTATTTCTTGCTAAAAAAAAAACCCCAAGAATTATGTGGTCAATAAGTTGGGGGAAACTCTGCATCAAACAACACAAAAGAGATTTCTCTTTTGCGTGTGAACCTGCAAGACTAGGGGTAGGTGATACAAATACCCAAATTATTTGAACTTGGAAGGCATTAGGCCTTAACCTTCTACCACTAATCTCTGTTCCAAGCAGTCTGGTATATTCATTTTTTTTTTAATGAGGTTTTTTTTTTTTAACATTAATTAATTAGTTTATTGTCTGTGTTGGGTCTTCGTTACTGCGCGCCGGCTTTCTCTAACTGGCGAGCGGGGGCTACTCTTCGTTGTGGTGCGAGGGCTTCTCATTGCGGTGGCTTCTTGTTGGGAGCATGGGCTCTAGGCGCGTGGGCTTCAGTAGTTGTGGTGGGCTCTAGAGCGCAGGCTCAGTAGTTGTGGCGCACAGGCTTAGCTGCTCCGTGGCATGTGGGATCTTCCCGGACCAGGGCTTAAACCTGTGTCCCCTGCATTGGCAGGGGGATTCTCAACCGCTGCGCCGCCAGGGAAGTCCTACTCACTGTTTTTTGAACACGCTTTTTGCTTCACTATTTACTCAAGAAATACTTGTTGAATATCTGTATGTATAAAACATGGTGTGGTCTCCTTTTTTATTCTTTGCAAATTTCTAAATTTCATTGAAATCAGGTTTCTTCCATGAATCCACCTCAAGTCTTTTGGGGATGTAGTGACTTCTTCCTTGAAGCTTAGCAAATTTAATTTCTAATTTTGCTCATCTGTTTTACATGGTTGTATTTGAGAGGAAAGCGCAAATATTATACTTCTCTGAAGCACTTTACATACGTGAAATTGTTATTGCTGAAATAAATTGAAGGAGGAAATAATTGACCAGCGCAATTATCTGTCTGGGAATTTAAAATTCTGATTGCATGTTCTTTCCTGAAGAATCCAGTGCTGTTTGACATTCAGGGCCAACTATTTCCATTGCCTATTGTAAACAGGTTTACTGACCTCTTGTATTTTTTCTTATTTTTACTAACACAATTCCCCCTCCATTCCCTTCCATTTTCTATCTAGAGTCTTAAACTATTGGTAAACCACTGGGAAAAAAAGGTATGTGTACTTATATATATTTATATACATCCCCATCTACTTTCCCAAAGCATTGGAAGTGGTTTACACTAAAAAAGAGCTAACAGCCCTTCTAGGTGCCTAGCACTGTTCTAAGAGCTTTAAATCCACTGACTCTTCAGGACAATACTATGAAGTAGGTATTATTATTTAAAGATTAGGCGCAGGGTGGTTAAGCAACGTGCCTGTGACAGGAGATCTATTGAGTAATAGGGCCAAGATTACAGCCCAGGTATTCTGGCTTCAAAGCCCGTGATCTTCACCACTACATTACACTACACGGCCTGTATAAAACCTCAAACCAGAAAAGTCAAAGGCCAAACGATAAAGGCTGAGGGCAGGTGGCAAGGAAGCTTGGTCACAGGAGCAGGGAAAGTTCCTTATGTACAAATACATAAACTTTGAACTGACTCTATGGAGGCCCCTGAATTATGTGGGAAATCTTGAATGTCTTCCTGACTCTCAGGTAAAGATTTAAATTTCCTGAAACAATGTGAGGGCAGTCATATCTATCACTGCCTCATTTTCAGTTACCTAGAACAAAAACCAAAACTGGTGTAGAGAAGGTGAGGCTGGTCTAATTTTACTAAAGCTGAAAAGACTGTGTACTCCAAACACTGCCCTCCACTGACTTGTGGAAATGTTTAAAATACACAGCACTAGATCGTCAGGTAGGCTAAGCCACCATCTCTGGTGCAAAGTTCAGGTTAACTGTAAATTTCCATATTAAGTGTAACATGCTCCCAGAGTAGTATCTCACAATGAGCTGGCTTCATAGTATACCTGGTGAGTTACCTCGCCAGCAAAGGCTGTGCTTATTAACCCTGGTGGCACAACAGAATCACCTGGGGGGCCATTAAGAAATACCAACGCCCAGATTCTACCCTGGACCAGTTAAGTTAGCCTCGGTGGGGAAGAGTGGAGGATGGGCATCAGTATTTTTCAGAAGCTCCTGAAATGATATTAAAATGAAGTCAGAGTTACAAAATCTCGAGGGGAATGTGCTGTCAGGCACATATAAGGGGATATAGGAGCTCAGGAAATGTCTGAATTACAGGTGCTGAGATCCCAGGTGATGTCATGAGTTAGGTAACTGCGTAACAGGGTTACACACAGGCTCGTGACCGTGTATGTTATCCTGCACCATCAAATGCTCAGTGGAGACAATTTAATATGAACTGACTCCTTATCCATGTCCTTTCTTTCCTCTGTGAAAGGTTCTCCCTTTTATCAACTGAAATGATCAGGAAAATACATATTCAGGCCTCACTGTTTGAACCTCTCCAAGAAATACTTTCCCTGAGGTTGACCTGAGAATCACTACATGAATAGCACCTTTGCATTTTCATTTAACAATCAACAATGAAAGTGTCCATTCTATGTGACTGAATGTTCTGTATGTAAATTCTGTTCTGCTCCTTAGTAGCTCTGTGATCTTGAGAAAGATCATCTTTCTGGGTCCCAGGTTCTCTCCAGTAAAGTGTGGGGGATTAACACAAAGGAGGTAGGGTTTTGGGGAGAATTAGAAGTAAATACGTAAATTAACTAGCTCAGAAACTGAAATATGTCATTGTTTTACATATTCAAATTTCAGGCAGTAATGAAAAATTAATATCTTTTCCTGAATAAACTTATAGTATGATGATATAGAATAACTATTTCAATTATAAACTTCTGATTTGAAACCTTAGAAAATCAAGCTATAAAAATTGGGAAATTACTAAAATGCAATCAAATCTTAAGAGCTACGATACATTCTGGTTAAATGCCCAATAGCTCAAAAATTGTGGAAATAAATTCAACAGCTCACCTTTCCATTTCTTGTATAATGTGTTTGATGTCTTTTCCTAACTTAAACTTTTTCCCAAATGGAATATCGGAAATAATAGTATCGACACTTTCTGAAGGCAGTGGTAATTCTGAAACACAAAAATGAGAGAATCTGATGACAGTAAGTTCAAACATCTGCAACCTAAGTATGAGAAAACTGAAGTACACTGGATTATTTTTGCATATTAAATAAAATTTTGGGTTGCTAATACTGTTTCTAAGGAATTACAAGATCCTGAAAGGCTTTCATAATCACCAAAGATATATGGCATAGTTGTTGTATTCCGTTCTTTGAAAAGTATTTTTTTTATATTGGTATAATAAAATATGACATAAGCAGAATTTTAAATTAACCAGAAAATTCAACTCTTTAAACATATTACATGAATAGATAATTACTAGATCCAAGAAGAAATATATTAGGATGTCTAGAAAGACCTTTTACAAAATTACGTCCTATAACTTTCATTTTTCTTTTCATGATCATATATAAAATTTTGCATGATCTATTTGTTTTTAAGAGAGGTGGCCCATAGCTTTCATTGTGGTTTTAAAGGAGACCCAAAGGGTTAAGAACATCTACTTAAGTCCTAAGACTAGAGAAAAGGCCAAACAATCAATAATCAACAAAATGAATATCATCTCTAAAACAAAATACAGTGTTTGATTATCAAATCCAAATTTCCTTCTCAACTTTACATCTTATTCTCAGAAATCAGATTACCATAAGGTAATCTTACCTACACCCAATCTTAACTTCCACATTTTCTGAGTAAACTTTTCACTTTCCAATTATTTTACTTCCACCACCATCTAAACTAAGTTAGATAACCATTTTTATTTTGGAAAGCATCTAATTCTATAGAAGCGCAATAGAATTTAAATACTCTTTACTATCTGAATACAATACAAATTTTTGTTGGCGGGAGATTTAAAAACAAAATAAAAAATCCTGTTATCTGGGAGAGTCTAATGAACACTTGCTGATCTTTCCTAGTTCTGACCTTACCCGAGATTAGTAGAAGAGCAGGCTGTTAGAAAACAAGTAACGGGATAATATTCTGTTCGGACTAGGCAGGAAATCTTTTCTCCATGTCACGTTTTGACTTCATGCCTTTGGTTTTAGGTTACTGATATGGGACACATCCATTTGAACACTGTTAACTATACTTTTTGTGAAACTACTGAAGACAATGTACAGACATGGTTATCAAACGTTTCTACACGAGGAACCAGGCAGTAACTTACTCCTGAGATTGAGCCCAAGTCTTTTGTCTACTTAAACACGCACATACATGAGCTGCCCATCTTCAGATTTGGTAACATTTTTTCCCCTTCTGGTTGGTGTCTATTTTTATTTGCAACTTTTCTACCCTGTATCATATAATTTGCTGAACTGCTTTAAATCATTTTAGAAGCTGAAGGAATAAACTTCGAGATAGAAGAGAGTAACTTTTTACAAAGTTCTAGAACTGAGTGGTGCTATCTTCCAATAGAACATAAAATAATCTGAACTTTCGTTGATGTGGCTTTTGTTGTGTAGCCTCTGGCGTCAGACAGCTTGCATTTGGCTCTGCCACTTACTAGCTATGCGACTTTGGGAAATTATTGCTTCAGTTTTCTCATCTGTAAAATGGGATAAGACTACCCATCTCAGAAGTTAACAAGCGAGGAACTCACGGAAAGTATGTAAAACAGTGCCTGGCATGTAAAGAGCACTCAGTAACTGTCAGCTATTGTCATTATTTACAATGTCCTCTCTGAGGTGTATAAGGAGATGACAGCCAGGTGGAGACCAGTGGGTCAGAATCCTTCAGGGAAGCTCTGCAGAACTTCGCAAGTCCTTGTCACAGCGCCTCAAAGGCCTAGGGGGGGCAACTACTTCCAGATGGGCCTCTTTCCAACTCACCTTCCCTTTAGCAGTGGTTCTCAAAGTGTGTCCCTAGAGAAGCAGCATCAGTATCACCTGGGAACTACAAATGCAAACTCTCGGGGCCTCCAGCCAAACCTATTTAGTGCGTATCAGAATCGACTGAAGGGCTTTGGTGGAACACAGACTGTTGGCCCCGCCTCCAGAGTTTCTGATGCAGAAACTCCGAAAATCACAAGCAGTTGACCCGTAAGATTAAACACGCAGTAAAATCTTTTAAATTATTAAATGTTTAAACTGTCTGTGAACAAAGAGTTTGTAATTAAGGAGATAAAATTCTGAAATAGAAACAGAACTCAAAACAAACAAGTAAATCATCTCTTTTTTACATCTTTGCAGGATGATTCAAGAACATGAAAAAATTTTTAAAAGACTGGTATGTCTTAAACAAAAACTGTCCTATTTACTCCCTCCTTCTGGGAGAAAAATGAGTAAGAACTGCTTAAAACCAGGATTATGGCCCTAAGATGTTTTATTCCAAAAGGTTTTAAGAGCCTTTAAGATATCTTTCTTTGTGTCTACTTAGACAAGAGACAAGGTAAATTGAGCACTTTTATAAAATTGGGCACGCCCTTTTTCTATTTTCTTTAATTGTACTTCTGTTTGTTATTCTTTCCATCGTCCAGGTTTATAACAATGGCATTCTGTCCTGTAATTCTCAGGTGTTCAAAATTAGTTGTGTATTTGATCCAATCCTCATGACCATTTTACTTTGGCTTTCTCTACTCCTCAGTTGGTTCTCTCTTAAATATCTGGATTTTATTAATTTTTTTCCCCCCTCAAAAGTGCTTATTAGTGAAATGTTGCCTGAACCTTTTTATATTTGAAAATATCTCTATACTAAAATGACATCTTGGTTGGGCGCAATATTTCTGGGTCCCACTTTGCCTCAGTAACCTTGTAGGTAGCCACTATTCCACTGGCTATTGCTCTACCATTTTGTTTCTTTCCATCACGGCCAGATTTTGAAGTTTATTGCATTAGATTATGCGCTTTCCTTATTTGGTTGCTGCTGGTGAAATTTTTCCCTTTTATTTATACTATTCTTTTTCTGATTTCATTAAATACAAGAGAATACAAATACTTCAATGAAGCTGAAGTTTCAATCTGTCTTCTTAATCCATAATGAGTCTTGAATATGCAAAATGTAGTTTGGCATCTGGATCTGGTCACCATTTAATTTATAGTCCAAACAGAAATCTTTATTTATTTATTGAAGTGTAGTTGATTGAATGATTCAGGTATATAGCACAGTGATTCAGTTTTTATATATGTATAAATATATATATAAAAGAATATATATATGTATTCTTTTCCAGATTCTCTTCCATTATAGCAAACAGAAACATTTTTGAGAACAAAGAGGTTAGAAATAAAATTATATACTTTTTGAGATATTTATTGTCTAACAAATTGGTTTATTATTATGGTGAACCTAAAAAATAACATATCTGGCATAGTGAAGTTTTTTTAAAATAATTTTTTTATTGTAGTTGATTTACAATGTTGTGTTAGTGAAGTTTTTTTTTGCAGTACGCGGGCCTCTCACTGTTGTGGCCGCTCCCGTTGCGGAGCACAGGCTCCGGATGCGCAGGCTCAGTGGCCACGGCTCACAGGCCTAGCCGCTCCGCGGCATGTGGGATCTTCCCGGACCGGGGTACGAACCTGTTTCCCCTGCCTCGGCAGGTGGACTCTCAACCACTGCGCCACCAGGAAAGCCCTGAAGTTTTTTTTTTAAATAAAAACTTAAAATATTATTTAACATTAAAAATAAGTGAAATACTTATTTATGGTCTGTACTCACATGCTGAGCAGTTTCTTGGATGCATCAGCTCTAATACCATGTCATCACTGGCATTTTTCAGAAGAAGGTAGTATTTTTGTTTGTTTGTTTGTTTTGTTTTTGCGGTACGCGGGCCTCTCACTGTTGTGGCCTCTCCCGTTGCGGAGCACAGGCTCCGGACGCGCAGGCTCAGCAGCCATGGCTCACATGCCCAGCCGCTCCGCGGCACGTGGGATCCTCCCGGACCGGGGCACGAACCCGCGTCCCCTGCATCGGCAGGCGGACTCCCAACCACTGCGCCACCAGGGAAGCCCGGTTTTTTTTTTTTTTTAATATGGACTTCTAAAATTTTTCGTACAGTTGCTTGCAACATTCTTCAAAGTTTCATTTTTACGGTTGATAGTACGGTAGAGCTCAGAGTAAATTCTGCTATATGGAGGAGACTCTCAATTCTATTTTTTTTCATAGGGAAAGTGTAAATATCTCAGCCCTCTGGTTCACAGTCTCTCCATTCAGAGTGCCTTTGACAAATATTTTCACAACACAAAACGCAATTAAGTTGTCTCTATCATTCTTTTAATTTTTATGCCAAATTTAGAGGCTATAAAATCTAAGCCTTCTCAATTTCATTCCATTCCATTCTAGAATATACATTTATCCAATTAAAATAAGGAAGCCATTAGAAGATTCTTCCTATAATATACCCAAGGTGTATTTACAAATTTCAGAATAAATACTGTGCATAATTGAGCTGTCACTGTTTTAATTTGTTCATTTCTTCCTTGGTGATTGTAGGGATAGATTTTAATGTCCAGTTGCCAGTTTTGTTTTTAATAACTGCGATTCATCAAAACTTTCAGAAACTTAAGGTTTTTGGCACTCCATTTGTTGAGTTCTTTGATTACAGATTTCCAATGAATTTTGAAAAAAATGCAACTGCAATTAGGCAACTTGTTTATTTTAAAAAGTTTATAGCACAATTATAAGATACCCTGGCTGATTTACAAAGTAATTCTTCAAAGGCTTCAACATTTTTTAAAACATTTAAGTATAGTTGACTTACAATATTGTGCCAATCTCACTGTACAGCAAAGTAACTCAGTTATACACATATATACATTCTTTTTTATGTTCTTTTCCATTATGGTTTATCCCAGGAGATTGGATATAGTTCCTCGTGCTATACAGTAGGACCTTGTTGTTTATCCATTCTAAATGTAATAGTTTGCATCTACCAACCCCAAACTCCCAGTCCATCCCACTCCCTCCCCCTTCCCCCTTGGCAACCACAAGTCTGATCTCTATGTCTGTGAGTCTGTTTTGTAGATAGGTTCATTTGTGCCACATTTTAGATTCCACATATAAGTGATATCATATGGTATTTGTCTTTTTTAAAAAAATAAATTTATTTTACTTTTGGCTGCATTAGGTCTTTGTTGCTGAGCGTGGGCTTTCTCTAATTGCAGCAAGTGAGGGCTACTCTTCGTTGTGGTGCGTGGGCTTCTCATTGTGGTGGCTTCTCTTGTTGCGGAGCACAGGCTCTAGGTGCGCGGGCTTCAGTAGTTGTGGCCTGGGGGCTCTAGAGCGCAGGCTCAGTAGTTGTGGTGCACAGGCTTAGTTGCTCCGTGGCATGTGGGATCTTCCTGGACCAGGGCTTGAACCCATGTCCCCTGCACTGGCAGGCAGATTCTTAACCAGTGCCCCACCAGGGAAGTCCCTGTCTTTCTCTTTCTGACTTACTTTACTTAGTATGGTAATCTCTAGTTGCATCCATGTTGATGCAAATGGCATTATTTCATTCTTTTCTTACGGCTGAGTAATATTCCATTGTATATACATGTACCACGTCTTTAGCCGTTCATCTGTCGTTGGACATTTAGGTTGTCTTCATGTTTTGGCTATTATGAATAGTGCTATGAACACAGGGGTGCATGTATCTCTTTGAATTATACTTTTGTCCAAGTATATGTCCAGGAGTGGGATTGCTGGATCACATGGTAATTCTATTTTTAGTTTTCTGAGGACCCTCCATACTGTTATCCATGGTTGCTGCATCAACTTACATTCCCACCAACAGTGTAGGAGGGTTCCCTTTTCTCCACATCTTCTCCAGCACTTGCTGTTTGCAGACTTTTTTTTTTTTTTTTTTTTGCGGTACGTGGTCCTCTCACTGTTGTGGCCTCTCCCGTTGCGGAGCACAGGCTCCAGACGCGCAGGCTCAGCGGCCATGGCTCACGGGCTCAGCTGCTCCGTGGCATGTGGGATCTTTCTGGACCGGGGCACGAACCTGTGTCCACTGCATCGGCACACGGACTCTCAACCACTGCGCCACCAGAGAAGCCCTGCAGACTTTTTAATGATGGCCATTCTGACCAGTGTGGCGTGGTACCTCATTGTAGTTTTGATTTGCATTTCTGTAATAATTAGTGATGTTGGGCACCTTTTCATGTGCCTACTGGCCATCTGTATGTCTTCTCTGGAGAAATGTCTATTAAGGTCTTCTGCCCACTTTTTTGATTGGGTTGTTTTTTTGTTGTTGAGTTGTATGAGCTGTTTGTATATTTTGGAGATTTAGCCCTTGTCAGATGCATCATCTGCAAATATCTTCTCCCATTCCGTAGGTTGTCTTTTTGTCTTTTTTTTTTTTTATGGTTTCCTTTGCTGTTCAAAAACGTGTAAGTTTGATTAGGTCCCATTTGTTATTGTTTTTATTTCTATTGCCTTGGGAGACTGACCTAAGAAAACATTGGTACAATTTATGTCAGGGAATGCTTTGCCTATGCTCTCTTCTAGGAATTTTATAGTGTCGTGTCTTATGTGTAAGTCTTTAAGCCATTTTGAGTTTATTTTTGTGCATGGTCTGAGGATGTGTTTTAACTTTATTGATTTACATGCAGCTGTCGAACTTTCCCAACACCACTTGCTGAAGAGACTGTCTTTTTCCCATTTTATATTCTTGAAAGGCTTAAACATTTTTAAACCTACCTAATGATGGGCAAGCAAATAAAGCGTGTACGGTCATGCTGAATTACTTTTTTTGCATTCAACCATCTTTATCACAGATAGCCTGCAGTTCAGTTACTCTGCGTATATTAAAATTTTTTTTTTAAAGTCTGTTATTTTGATAACTTAAGTTTCTATTTCAATTCAGAACATCACAGCTTGTTTGGAGGTAACTATGAATTATGTAGGTACCATGTCAAATTCCAAGTACATTTCTGCTTCACAGGTTACTTTATTTAATAAGAACATTAATTTTCACCATGATGCTGTGGTCCACCAAATAATGCATAAACAGACACACATGCAGTGCTGAGCTGAATTTACAGCAGCATTCAAAATAATGAAAGATGTTTCATCTCTGACAGAAAAAACTTCCTAAATTTCCAAGAATTGGGGGGGAAAAAAAGCTAAACCACTACTGGAATTGACTTAGCTGATCTTTTTGAAGCATCTGATAACACGGATACAAAAATGGCAACATTTACCTTTCTGCAGAGGTCTTCTGCTAATGGAGCCAACATATTAATAGCTATAGCTTCATTTTATTTATGTACATAAGGAAATTTGGAATTGAAAATGAGCAAAATTAATTTAGAAGAGTGGTCACTTGATCTAAATGAAAAGTCATGCTTCACAGAGTGACATTTAAATGCAGTTCTTTCAGCTGCATGTGATAAATACTTAATTGTGGCTCAGTCTCCTTAAAATAATGACTAAGTTTTGAAGTAAATGCTAGATGCTTCTATGAACAGATTTGTTTCATTGGATTAGTGCTATCATCATGGCCCTCACAGTGGATGATAAATGGTAATAAACATTTTACTCAAGTTATCTGTTCATCAACAGCTTTCTTGAGAAATATAAACTTTTTCATTAAATATGCACTTTTAAAACCTAACTGCTGCTGAAAGAGTTTGTTACAGAATAGTAGCATTACCAGATAATAAAAAGGGATTTACACCATATGATAAACCATAAAGCCATTGTAGCAAAAACACTCAAACTCTATGGTGAGCTTCTTACCCCCTATTTCCCACACATATTTCACACACACCTAACCCATCACTTCCTACACTTCCCCCTGACTCCCCAAATGCCAGGGCATCCTGGCAGCTTCATGAATCTTGCAGGATATGGTGTGAGTCACAACACACCTGACTAGAACACCGAGGGCCAGGTGAGCAGGGGCAGGACTGGTATTAGAGGAAAACTCACACTAATAAGAAACAAAATGCAACCACCACATTATGTGGAGCTTACGGGTGTAGAAAAAAGCATATGCCTGATATCTACAAGTGTAGAGACGAAGGCAGAGATGTGACTGAGAACAAAGCACGGTTATTACCAATAATCTTATTATACACTCGTTCACTGAATGTGACAGGCTACAGAATGTCTAGTTAGAAGGAGTGAAAACATTCCCCTTTTTTCACCTGCCTATGATTTTGTCATTTTAGTTAATCATTCGTGTGTTTCTTTTGCTCAAATCTGTATATATATTATACGAGAATGTAAGTATTTCTGTAGATTTAAAAAAAGCCTAATCAGTGACTAATTATTTCCTAAGACAGCCTGCAACATAATATTCATTTGGTTCCAAATTTTCATGATGATGAAAACTTACGAATAAACACGTGCAAAAATTCTGCATGTTAAAGGATTATCTCATCTTATATTAGTAGAGGGTTATAAGATAAAGTGAATGTTACTAAAAAAGTAGAAAAAAATAAGGCCATTAATGCACACAAAGAATAAAGACAGTGATTCTGCAAAAGCACAAATCACGGTAGGAGTTTCATTGAATACTAATGTTCCTAGATGTATCCATGCTTACAGAAGTCTTTAATTCATGCTGTGTTTCAGACACTGGACTCCATGTAGTTACGTAATAAATTCTCACTACGGCCCTATGAAGTAGGTACTAGCTTCATATTATAGATGAGAAAATACAGAGAGGTCCAGTGTTTTGCTGAAGGCTCCACAGTGAAGAAATAACAGTGGATCCAGGATTTATACTCAGTTTGATTCTGAAGTTCATATGTACTCTCATTATAGTAAGAGGTGGGAGATCCTTGTGTAGAAATACAATTCTAAATTGTAGTTATGATTAGAGCTTTAAAAGGTAAAACCAAATTAATGAAGAAAATATACAAAGAACAAATGCCAGAGAGGGTGTGGAGAAGAGGGAACCCTCTTGCACTGTTGGTGGGAATATAAATTGATACAGCCACTATGGAGAACAGTATGGAGGTTCCTTAAAGCACTAAAAATAGAACTACCATATGACCCAGCAATCCCACTACTGGGCGTATACCCTGAGAAAACCAGAATTCAAAAAGAGTCATGTACCACATTGTTCATTGCAGCACTATTTACAATAGCCAGGACATGGAAGCAACCTAAGTGTCCATTGACAGATGAATGGATAAAGAAGATGTGGCACATATATACAATGGAATATTACTCAGCCATAAAAAGAAACGAAATTGAGCTATTTGTAATGAGGTGTATGGACCTAGAGTCTGTCATACAGAGTGAAGTAAGTCAGAAACAGAAAAACAAATACCATATGCTAACACATATATATGGAATCTAAAAGAAAAAAAAATGGTTCTGATGAACCTAGGGGCAGGACAGGAATAAAGATGCAGACATAGAGAACGGACCTGAGGACACGGGGAGGGGGAAGGGTAAGCTGGGACGAAGTGAGGGAGAGGCATGGACATATATACACTACCAAATGTAAAATAGATAGCTAGTGGGAAGCAGCCGCATAGCACAGGGAGATCAGCTCGGTGCTCTGTCACCACCTAGAAGGGTGGGATAGGGAGGGTGGGAGGGAGACGCAAGAGGGAGGGGATATAGGGATATATGTATACATATAGCTGATTCACTTTGTTATACAGCAGAAACTAACACACCATTGTAAAGCAATTATACTCGAATAAAGTTGTTAAAAAAAAAAAGAAACACTTGTATCTAGCGAGAATGTCCACCTTTAAAGTAGAGGCATGCAACGAAGGGGTACTTATTAAATAGTTAATATTGGCCCCTATGTACACAAGATATATAATCCCCCTAGACTGACTTTTAATATTAAAAGGCTGTGATGTTAAAATAATTTAAAACAGATGTTTTATTCTTTCCTCCAGAAAGTTATCTTGAAAACCAGTAATTCACAAAAGAAAAATCTACAAATGACATAAAGTGAAAAAGGGTTTATCACACTAGTAATTAAAGGTAAACTTTACAATATTTTACCAGATTTGTAAAGAGTTTAAAAAATCGTAATAGAACGATAATATCCAGCCTCAACAAAGGCTGAGGGAATGTGCACTACAGTGGCCACACCTGGTCTGGTGTGACCTGTTACAACTTCCATCCTCATGCGCTCTGCCTTCCCGTCACCAGGAGTGCCCGTCCTGCCGCTTGTGCACTGCGTCCCATCCTTTCTTGGGGGCTGTGAGTGTATCAGATGAGCAATTCTCTCTCTCCTACACTGTCGAGTTTCTCCTGTTTATCTGTTCATTCTCTTTAGCATAAGAACATGTTGTACTTTTTTTAAAAAAGTGAATTCTATCTTCAAAAAATCCCTGCTTGATCCCTAATCTCACCACTTTCTATTACTGCCCCATCTCTCTGCTCCCCTTACCAGTCAAACTGCCCAAAAGAACGACCAGGGCCAGCCGTCTGCAGGCTACCTTCCCCCGTTCTCTCCGGGACCCACTCAGGCGGGCAGGTCTATGTTCCCGCTGCTCCACCGAAACAGCCAGGTCATATTTTGCTTCACTGCCCAGCAGCATCTGACACAGCTGATGGTTCTTCCTCAGATTCTCTCTTACCTTCTCATCACTGGTTGTTCCTTTACTAGATTCTCACCCTCCAGAACTCTAAGCATCTCATCCTCAGAGAAAGCCTCTCTTTTCTCTATTTGTACTTATTTCCTAGGTGATCTCATGGATTTAAATGTTATCTATACTAGGGATGTCTATCTTCTCCCTTAAGAAACTCCAGGTCTGTATACTGACCTACTGCACTGACATCTTCTCCATGTGGTATCTAATCATCACGTGGAACTGAACAGGCCCCAAACTCCAACTTGTTCCGCCTGCAGTTTTCCCCAACTCCACCCTCTAGCTGCTCAAGTCAGAAAGCTCAGTCATCCTTGTTCTTTTGCTCATAGTTAATCCACCAGCAAATCCTGTTGGTTCTACCTTCAGAAAATATATATACATATCTCTGACCTCTACTTAACACCTCCACCAATATCACTTTGCCCCAAGCCACCACCATTTCTTACCTGGATTATTGCAATAGTCTTGTAACTAGTCTCTTTGTTCCAATCCTTGCCCTACTATTGTCTCTTCTTAACACAGCAGTTAGAGTGATCTTTTAAAAAAGTAGGATTTATTTGGCTATTTGGTGTCATAGAGAACTTTCTTCTTAAAATTTTTTTTTTAATAACAGGTGAGCAGTTATACTTGATTTTAAAGTGAAATCTTATGGGAAATGCCCCAAGCATGAGAACTGATGAAAGTGGAGTTGGGAGCGCAGCAACGTTCTGATGGGCAAATCAGTACTTCCTTCCTCATGCTGTTTAGGCACTTTGGAGATTGTACAGGGTATGAAAAACCACTGCTCTGGAACAACTTATAGAGCTATTCCATTTTTCTTGAGGTCTCAAAAAAATAGCTTTCTTAAAGAAATTAGGGTATATGAAAACTTGATTTCAGTCTAATCACCCCTTGGCTTCCTCTAGAAAATTGCGTCTTATGCGCAGAGTCCCGTTAAAAACCTTGACAGAAAGGTTGAAAAGATAGTCATTGATAGCAAACAACTATGCGATCTCAATCAATAGTACAGTTTCTTCTCTGACACTGCTTTATTATGCATTTATATAAAAGTTATCCTAATATTTTCTTCTTGTTAATAACTCATCTCTACTACTTTTCTACTATAATAAAAATTTGTTTAAACAATATTCTGTTCCTCTAGATTACAGATTCAATACTGGGACTTACCTACCACCTATTCTCTCATTCTCATGTCAAGAGAATACGATTTTCTTAGCTGGGAATTAAATGTGGTCACTTTTAAGAGAGAAAGGTGCACTAAGGGAAAAAAAGAAGGAATGTGAGCCTTCTCTCGAACAGTCTAAATACCTTGGCCCTTAGGGAAATATTATTTTGGACTCCACAGACTTGATTCCTCATCATGTTTCTTGCTGCTGATTCCGCATCAGTAAACTGGGAGTAATGGTTTCCCTCTACCTCACAGAGTGACCAATTGTCCTGGTTTGCCCCAGACTTTCCCAGTTTTAGCCCTGAAAGTAGTACTGGTTTAGCAAACTGGGATAGTTGGTCACCTCACTCCCTATATCACAGGAATACTGTCCAATGAGACAGGAGAAGGTAAGATAATTCAAAACATTTCATATACTTTATCTGAAAGAATCCACAGAGCTATTATTATTATTCTGTTTATTTTACGCCTATACTAAGTGATCCCTGGTTATGATGTGAGAAATGGTTCAGCTGCAACAACACATCTTAAGAAGGCATGCTTTTACTTACATGCTTAGGGAAACTACATAAATACCGTTCCTGATCATGAATCATTTGAAGAATTAAAAAGTTACAATTATCATATTGGAAGTACACTGAGTATTGGCGCCACAGATATATTACAGGGTATAAACAATTCAACCTTTATATATGAAAAGTGAGTCTTGTTTTATATTATGATCCTAAATGTATTTGCAAATGTTCATTTACCCCAAATGTTTGCATTTTTAATATCTTACCTATCACAGAGGCTTTAAGTAACTCAATTTTATCCTTAAGGCCTGCAGCTTTCAGATTGTCACAGGCACCTAGTAACTGTGAGTCACTGACGTCAGCACCCATGTAATACACATCCTGTGAGGGAAGAAATTCATATTATAAGTATAAATAAACCCATATTTTATGTAGTTAAGAAAATCTACTTGCATTTTCAATGATGAAAATGAAATTAATAGATTTGTTAGTTCAGGTTAAAACAAATTTAGAATATTTCTTTAAAATGACATTCATGGGCAAAAAACAGAAGTTTTTGTTAAAATTTTAAAAACTGTTAATAATATTTTACAATTACAAATGTCTAAGGAATTTAGGGATTTATATAATCTAGGTCATGACTAATTATTGTATTTCTATCATATTTTCCTAAATTTCTCACAGTGTTTAAAGAAATAACACAGCAATTTAATTAACCCTTCATAGTCTATTTTTATTACAGTTATATAGCAACTTGTATAATTAAAAAATAATCCCTAAATAGACAGTCTACCTGTAAATAATTGGTAAGTGAATACACACACACACTGATTAACGTAAAACATTGCCTGGTTTACCAAACTTTAGAACTTACTGGCCATTCTTTAGCAGCTTCCAAAAGTATTGTTCCAAGTCCACACATTGGATCTAAAACAACTGCACCAGCCTATAGACAGAAATGTTGATTTGCTATCATTAAATCTATTATAATAGGTAATATAAAAGAAACCTAACACTTGAGGAATCAATATTTCAGAGTAAAGACTCCTTTCTATACTTCATTAGGAATTTCAGGTAGTTAAAGCCCTAGTGCAGGTATGCTTGACACATTTAAAGATTAGGAAGGAGACCAGTGTGGCCAAAGCACAGTGAGCGAGAGGGGCAAGGTGGTGATTACGTCAGAGAGGTGGCCAGACTACTCCATCAGGTGGGCTGCATTACACCGCGTGCAGTCACAGCCACCGAGCCCTACAGGTTGAAAACACTGTGTAGCTCAGGCTCCAAGCCCACAGAACGACACCCGGGGCTTCTGCTCCTCTCTCAGCAAGTCAAACAGTGAAGTGGTCACCACCTGGAGCATGGCCACCGCTGTGGCAGAGGGAAAGAGAGCAAGACAGATCAGGCACTGGCTTTTAAAGGTGCCACCTGGAAGGGACATACATCATTTCCACCGACATGTCAGTCACAGGACACACACAATTTGAAGGGGCCAGGAAAGTGTCATCCTATCTGTACTTGAGAGGAGAACAGGAAGTGCGGAGAAAAAACTAAGAACTCTCCCATCTGGGCAGTGGGGCTGGGGTGGGGTCACATCACGTCAGATCTCGTAGGTGTTACAAGGGGTCTGGTTCTATGCTGAAGGGTGGGAAGCTGTTGGAGGGAAAGTAAGCAGGAGTAACACGATGTTACATTTCAAAGGGATCATTCTGGCTGCTCTGTTGAGAACGGATCACAGAAGGGCAAGAGTGTTACAGGGAGGCTAGTTAGGGAATCCAGGCAGAGATAACGGTGGCTTGAATAAAGAGTGACGCTGGTGGAAGTGGGGAGAAGTAGTTGGATTCTGGGTATATTTTAAAGGTAGAACCAACAGGATGGATTGCATGTGGCGTGTTAAAGAATGACAACGGTCTGAAGTGACTGAAGTTTTTGACCTGAGCATCAGGAAGACGAGCTGCCTGTTACTGAGCTGGGAAGTGTGGGGAGGAAAAGCTACAAAGGAGACGAGAGTATAGTTCTGGACATGTTCATTTTGAGATACCTCTTAGACCAAGCATGGATGTCAAGTGGACTTAAGCATCTGGAGTTCAGAGGAGAGGTTCAGGCCACAGATATAAATTTGGGAACCGTGGTTGTTAGTTTGTAAATGGTATTTAAAGCATCAAAACTGGATAAGCCATCTAGGAAGCAAGAGAAGTTAGAAAAGAACAGTCTATGGGCTGGACGCCGGTGATCTCCTAAGTACAGACATTTGGTAAATGAATACTCAGCAGTGCACACTGACAGCAGCACATCCTGACGTAGAACCTAGAGTGGTCCCGAAACGAAGTGGAAACACCCATTTCAAGAAGGAGTGATGACAGTGTCCACATGCTAGTAGATTAAGCAAGATGAGCTGTTTCAGTGGAGTGTTGGCGATGAGAACCTGAGGGAAGTGGGCACAAGAATGAGTGGGAAGAGAAGAAGTAGACACCAAATATGGACAACTAGTTTAAGTTTTTCTGTAAAGGGAAGCAGAGAAGGGGGTGGTAGCTAATGGAGCATGTGGGTTCAGGAGAGGGTTAATTCTTTTTTAAGTTGCAAGATGTGTACATGCTGATGGGAATGACCTAGTAGAGAAAAAAGTCCTCAAGTAGGCAAGAGGGAATGGAATCCAGTACACAAGTAACGGAGTGAAACAAGGACAGTTCATTTATTATAATGAAGACCAGGCAAAGTATGAGGGCGTAGATTCCAATATGTCGGTAAACTTGGTGGGAAGAACATGTTAAAGTTCTCTTCTGCTTCCAATACTTAAGTCAATTAAGAAGTAAGAGAATTCAAAGTGTGGGCAAGAAATGGCTGTAATGATAGAACATAAAATCCAAGCTGTGAAAGGGGGCTGAGGACAGGTGGTGAGTAGGGTCGCCTACTAGAGGTCCCACGGGGTTAAAGAACTGCTTTAGGTCCCAAGAGGAAGTGAATGCGAAAGAGAAGGTTAACAGCAGGATCCTTGAATCTGAGATGTTGGAAGGTATACCCTTCTGGGTATGACAAAGTCTAGGATGTGACTAAGGCAGATCGTTAGAGGTAGGGAAGCCAAGACACTAAGGGAGCAGACTACACAGTGGACACTGAGGTCGTAAAGAATTACGCAGGAGAAATGGTCTAAACCATTAGAGAAAAGATAGGAAGAGATCTGTAGACACCGGGATAATCTGATGGCATGCGCTTCTAAGGCAGTGAGAGATCTGGGGGCAGAAGGGGCGACGAGGCCAAGCAGGACGCCTATCCCACCTCCAGGCCCAGCGGTCCCTTGGTCTGTCTACAGAGGAGGCAGAACGCTCAGAGGATAGCCAGGACATCAGGGGGTACCTGATGGAAAGAAACAAAATGTCCTTCAAGAGAGAGAGACTTTCCCCTGGCATGAAATTATGGAGAGTATCACACGGGTCCCCCATGAAGGGGCAGAGAGTAACAAAAAGGATAATGATTTAAATGGCAACTTTAAGATTAATAGTGGTATGAGAACTAATCTTTATTAAGATCTTAAAATGTGCCAAACACTGTGTTCTTTCTCCCCCATGGTCCCTGTTCAATGAGGTAATTTGACCTTAAGTATCTTTCAGTGTCTATTTTACTGTAGGACCTTTTCTATCCATGACATTTGGGTACACAGGCAGAAGCAGAGAAGTATTTCCATATGCTTATGAGATTTATAGAACTTGGTTTTCCTTACTTGTTATGATATATAGGAAGAACAGTTTATAGTAAACATGAAAAAGATCTAACGACCCCAGACTTAAGTTTCATTTTTCGTGGCACTGGCCTACCTGAGGTTGAGCTGCTTGTGCACTGCTCTGGGTACCAAGCTCCAAAGAGGGGCCTGGATCAATGCTGGATACTGGGATCACTTACACGGTGGGTCACCACTGCATTCCCCCCAAAAGAACCCTGCTGTGCTATTTCTCACCTACTTTAACAGACCTTCTTTGTTGATGGTCACATTAGAGAAACAATTTTTACTTTCGGTCCTAGCAGGACAAACTAACAAAAGGGAAAAATTTCATTGAGTATTATCTGTGGATATTTTCGATCATTTACTTTCTATATTTCTGAAAATTGTATGTTTGTATCAGATAAAGGTAACATTTCAAATTTGTAGGTGGTTATATAAATTTATATGTAAAACTGTGGTGACATCACTGGAAGTTTGGGAAAAAATAAATTGTTACCATACTCCTCTCTCCTTACTAAAAGAAATTTAGGCTAAAGATTTAAATCAAATGAAAAAGAAAATCATGGATTCTGGGAACGTGGTAATATGGAAATAGCTCTCTCCTTGTTCTCTCAACTCTGAGCTACTTACTTCTGAGGCAAGCGATGCTCAGAACTACAGGCAACCGGTGCCAAGCGATGCCCTGGGCTCTGCTGAGGTCCCAGGAGAAGGAACCAGTATGAGGTCTCCTTGCCATGGGCTGGGTGGGTGATTAGAGACCAGCACTGGAACCCAGAGGGGAAACCACTGGAATCAGGGAAAAACCTGGTCTTCAGAGATCTGTGGACCTGCAGGGAGACCAGTGCATAGAAAAGTTTTCAGAGTGCCTGAGCATGGCTGACAGTCTCCTTACACTACCAAACCCAGGGGTGCCAGAGATCCACTTGCCTTTTACCACTTACAGGATTCCAGGCATTTAAAATACTTTACTAACCACACTTGAGCCCCAGTGAGCCAACAAAGAAAAATAATGACACATCTAAGGGGAGGAGGTCCCTCAAAACCCAGAGAGAACGTAGAGCAAACAGAACACACATCTAGTGAAATGAAACTTTTGGAGGGAACAGATAAACATGTGAAAAAAAGTAAGAGCTTCTAGAGATAGCAAAGACAGCACACACATACACCATTTTCCAAAGCTAAAAAAGACCATGATTTTAAAGCTAAACATTTCAATAAATAAAGTAGAGCACATCTTTGTGACTCTTGTTATAGTTTCTAAGATAATATCCAAGAATAACTCAAAACGCAGAGCCAAAATATAAAGAGATGGAGAGCATGTGAGAAAGGAAGCTTAACATGTTTATCACAGGAATTCCAGAAGCAGAAAAAAGGAAGTAGTTTAAGGTTAAAGACACTAAAGCAAAATAATTGAGGAAATAATAATTCAGTAAATAATGCACGAAAGCGTGCCTGAGGTGGAGGAAAAAAATGTTTTTTTATAATTATAAATTCCAAATAATAATTATTATAACTATGATTATTATTACTGTTGGGGTGCAGGGCAGGCCACCCCAAAATATGCTTCAATGGCACATTGATTATCTTGAATTAAAGTTACTTGAGAAACAGCCAGTAAAAAGAAATGATATTAACAAAGAAGGAATGAAAGAAAAAGACACCTCCTTTCCCCCTGAAAGCAGGAACTAAATTTCCCTTGTGAAGGTATCCTCCCACTACTGGGAGGAGATAGAAAGCATCCTTATCACCAGAGTTAGGGAACCGAAGGCTAAGAAAGCTGTATAAACAAACTTTGTTAGTTCTTCATTCGTCTGCTACTACAAGCACAAGCCCCTTTGTTTCATTAAATCTTCACAAATAATTGTTTCTTTGTCTAAAAATAATACATAAACAACCTGCTTTGGTCACTTCAGGGGTCCCATTTCTATTAGACATCCATGCATATGAGTTAAATATTTTTTTCCTCCTATTAATCTGTCTTGTGTCAATTTAATTATTAGACCAGCCAAAAGAACTCAAGAGGGATAGGAGGGAAGTCTTCACCTCCCTGACGTTACTATAGCAGAAGTCAACACTTACATACTTTCTATATGCTAGGCATTGTTCTAATCACTTGATAAATGCTAACTCACTTAGTCCTCACATGACCCTGTGAGATTATTATTTTCATCTTGCAAATGAGAAACTTAGGCACAGAGATGTTAAGTTATCTTACATAAAGTTTCCCAGCCAGTAAGTGGTAGAGCCAGAATTAGAACTCAGTCAGACTCACCGAGTTCTGGGTTGAATAGAAAAGACTCTTACATAAGTATTTACATCCTGGTGATATTCCTGAACTTTAAAGGATTAAAGAGAAAACTCTCATAAGCTTGCAAGCAGAAAGGACAAGACAGGCATAATGGAAAAGAAAAATCACACTGGCGTGAACTACTCACCTAGAACACCAGAAGTGAAAAGACAATGGAATAGCATCTACAGACCTCTGAGAGAAAAGGACTGCAACTCAAGAATCTTATACCTAGCCAAAGTGACGATACCCAGGTTGACAGGAGGAAGTTTGAGGATATATAGGAATCCAGACAGTATATTCCTCAATACCACATTTGAGGAAAGTAGCTAAGAAAAGACTAATCAAGCAACAAATAAACCTGAGCCGAGGCCTCAAAGTGAAGAACAAAGGTGAGGAGCAACGCACCTCACAATATATCTTCGTGCGTTTATACAGAAACGTGCATGTTACACACATTACATCTTAATGATTAAGGATAGGCTGTGTAATATAAGTGCAGAATAAGAACTTTTGAAACAGAGGGTCATGCTTTAAGGGAAATTCTGATACATAATAAATAATTTAGTTCAATCTAGTAGTTGGGAGTTGGGAGTGGAAGGCAGGAAAATGTTTCAAAGGTCTCATTGTAGGGAGGAGTAATTCTGTGGGGCAGAAGAGAAAGAAGTACCC
The DNA here is from genome assembly GCF_949987515.2 of Delphinus delphis. Taxonomy (NCBI): domain Eukaryota; kingdom Metazoa; phylum Chordata; class Mammalia; order Artiodactyla; family Delphinidae; genus Delphinus; species Delphinus delphis. The sequence continues at coordinate 58,551,262 of NC_082694.2, read as the reverse complement.
TGGAGGTCTCATCTTATGATAGGGAAGAGCGGACAGAGGAGGGAAGATGAGAGTGTCTTGGTGGTAAAAACAGTGTCTTGGCAAAGAAAAGAGTTGATGTCTTGTTGTAAAGTTAGAATCGAGTCCCATGTGTTTAATTAAGAGAGCTGGGCGAGGGAGCCACTCATGGAATAGAACATAAAGTAAAATCCAACCTCAGGGAGAACAGTGAAATGATTAACTTGCTTAAACTAGCAAAAATAAAGAATAAACTGTCAGAAGTTACAAACAGAATAAAACAGGAGGAATGCAATCAGGTGTATCTATCATAATACTGAATACTCTCATTGAAAGACAGAGCCTATCAGAGTGGGATAAAAACAGAGCTGTGTTTATTAAAAAAACACACTTAAAACAATGCTGAAAATAAAGCAGTGTCAAAGAACTACTACAAAGGAAAATGCAAAGAGAAAGAAAACAGTGAAAATATTAATAAGACATGGTGAAATTTAAATTTAAACTTCCAACTCAAGATAATGAAAACTTCAATAACAAGGAAGAGGCACACTTCACAATGAAGCAGTAACATTCATAAAAGAGTATAAACCACACTACACAGCAGCTGAATGAGGTAACAACTAATAAAAATGCAAACTCTTAAAAAAATGTAATAACCTAATAAATTTCAAAATACCTCTTTCAGAACTGAGCAGATAGTAAAACAGTAAGTAAAGATATAAAGGCCATCTCTTGACTAGAAAATAAAATTATTTTCTTATGTCCATGGAATATTTACAAAAACTGATCAAGATCTTGGTTAAAGGACCTCGCTATTACATTAATAAGAATGAGACCAGTTTCCCTACCTTAATTTCTGCGAGAGAGGCCATTGCCCACGCTATGGTAGATCTCAGTCCTGCTGTCTTGATGTAAGCTCTGCTGGCTAAAGGAACCCTAAAAGAAAAGAACACCCAATATTACTGTATGTTAAAGAATATGATATAAACAAAAAATGAACCCATTCATATCTGTACCTCATTTTAACAAGTTCATACAACATGCACTAAAGTATTTCCTGTTAGAGAATATTTAACCTTATTACAAAATTACCTTCTCTAATTGGCACCTTGTCTAACCAGCCAGTGTGGTATTTCAGAAAGGTAAATTTTTTAGATAAGTGAAATTTAAACCATTTTGTGTTTAACTTATAAAGATTTAATCACATGACGGAAATCTTCCTAAAGTGTTTATAGACTTCCCTGACTTCCCACACGGACTAGACCTTGCCTTGCTGATCTGGAGTCATCAAGAGGAACAGACTGCACTGTGATATAGATGTAGTATGGGAAGCACGGCTGAATGGATGCCAACCCTTGAAATATGTTTTCTAAAAGGTCCCTTTGGTAAGTTTGCTTTTTGCTCATTTGCATCTTTCTCAAAAGATGGAATGAAGCATGACATTGCATTGCCTAAGATAATTTATCGAACGAAGGGCTGAAGCAGACATCTCCCCAATGAGTTCACTGGCCTCCATTATGTATCACTTTATACTTTCTCCTCTACCTAATCATTGCTACTATCGGTGTTTCCAGATTTGATACATATTTTCAGAAAATTATTTTTATGTTTCTAATGCAACGAACAAGCACTTCCTTGGAAATCTCAATGCACTTTTCTATTTCATGTATACAATTTGTTGGGAAGACATTACGGGTATGATTTCAAGAATCAGTGCCTGGTTGTTTTGGGGATAGGCTTGTTCCAAAGCCACTAAGGGGCTCTTCTACTAACATTACACAAAGCCACAGTGTTTTCCAAACCCTATTTCCTTTCATCATTTTATTTCTGCTCTTTCTTTGACTTTAAGTTATCCTGTTTTGTATGTATTTACTGCAAGCCTCTTAAGATCTTAGAATGAAATAATTATAAATACCTTATCAAATAAAACGGTATAATTGCATATTTACTATTATGAGGAAGCCCTGAATGGTAAACCCATGAGAGTTGTGGGTTTTTTTTCTCTTAAAAGGTTTTTCAGGAAATAAAAATTCACATTGTAAATAGTACTATATCCACAGATTTGGAATCTGGGATATAAACTTTGCAGGTAAAAAGACTATAAAACATTTTGATCAATGAATCTTGCTTCTGCAGGTTAAGTGCAGCAATTACCTTGCTACAAAACACATTAGTTAAAACCAAAATGAAGAGATTATTTTCACTCTAGAAACAAACGCAGAGGGAGAGCGAGAATTGGTATGGAAAACTGTCTTTGTCCATATATATTACAAAGTGCTTTTCTAAGCATCAGAGATTTATGTAGAACCTTTAAATTTTTAGCCATTATGTGCATATTTTTACTAATAGAGGTTTTATTTTATGGAAGCCAATTCTATTAATATGTGACAAAAGTGAACACATTCTTATTTTGCTTAACCTTGGGCAAAACTAATCTGCTATTACTTCAACAAAATGGCCTCATTATGTCAGTAAAAATAAAATTATTTGGGGGAAAGAAGTGTTCAGAAATAAACTCCTTGAAAATGAAAATAATTCCCTACTTTTGTAAAATCCGCTGATGTGTTTAATCAGAGTTTAGCTGGCTTTTACCTTAGTACAAAAATAAAGGTGTTTTTTCCTCCAGAAAGTAGGCATAGAGGGAACTTACCTCAACATAATAAAGGCTGTATATGACAAACCCACGGCCAACATTGTTCTCAATGGTGAAAAACTGAAACCATTTCCTCTAAGATCAGGAACAAGACAAGGTTGTCCACTCTCACCACTATTATTCAACATAGTTTTGGAAGTCCTAGCCATGGCAATCAGAGAAGAAAAAGAAATAAAAGGAATCCATATTGGAAAAGAAGAAGTAAAACTGTCACTGTTTGCAGATGACATGAAACTATACATACAGAATCCTAAAGATGCTACCAGAAAACTACTAGAGCCAATCAATGAATTTGGTAAAGTAGCAGGATACAAAATTAATGCACAGAAATCTCTTGCATTCCTATACACTAATGATGAAAAATCTGAAAGAGAAATTAAGGAAATACTCCCATTTACCACTGCAACAAAAAGAATAAAATACCTAGGAATAAACCTACCTAAGGAGACAAAAGACCTGTATTCAGAAAACTATGAGACACTGATGAAAGAAATTAAAGAGGATACAAACAGATGGAGATATATACCATGTTCTTGCATTGGAAGAATCAACATTGTGAAAATGACTATACTACCCAAAGCAATCCACAGATTCAACGCAATCCCTATCAAACCACCAATGGCATTTTTCACAGAACTAGAACAAAAGACTTCACAATTTGTATGGAAACACAAAAGATCCCAAATAGCCAGAGCAATCTTGAGAAAGAAAAACGGAGTTGGAGGAATCAGGCTTCTGGACTTCAGACTATACTACAAAGCTACAGTAATCAAGACAGTATGGTACTGGCACAAAAACAGAAATATAGATCAATGGAACAGGATAGGAAGCCCAGAGATAAACCCACGCACGTATGGTCATCTTATCTTTGATAAAGGAGGCAAGAATATACAATGGAGAAGAGACAGTCTCTTCAATAAGTGGTGCTGGGAAAACTGGACAGCTATATGTAAAAGAATGATTAGAACACTCCCTAACACCTTACACAAAAATAAGAACTCAAAATGAATTAAAGACCTAAATGTAAGGCCAGACACTATCAAATTCTTAGAGGAAAACATAGGCAGAATACTCTATGACATAAATCACAGCAAGATCCTTTTTGACCCACCTCCTAGAGAAATGGAAATAAAAACAAAAATAAACAAATGGAACCTAATGAAACTTAAAAGCTTTTGCACAGCAAAGGAAGCCATAAACAAGATGAAAAGACAACCCTCAGAATGGGAGAAAATATTTGCAAATGAAGCAACTGACAAAGGATTAATCTCCAAAATTTACAAGCAGCTCATGCAACTCAATATCAAAAAAACAACCCAATCGAAAAATGGGCAGAAGACCTAAATAGACATTTTTCCAAAGAAGACATACAGATTGCTAAGAAACACATGAAAGGATGCTCAACATCACTAATCGTTAGAAAAATGCAAATCCAAACTACAATGAGGTATCACTTCACACTGGTCAGAATGGCCATCATCAAAAAATCTACAAACAATAAATGCTGGAGAGGGTGTGAAGAAAAGGGAACACTCTTGCACTGTTGGTGGGAATGTAAATTGATACAGCCACTATGGAGAATAGTGTGGAGGTTCCTTAAAAAACTAAAAATATGGGCTTTCCTGGTGGCGCAGTGGTTGAGAGTCCGCCTGCTAATACAGGGGCCATGGGTTCGTGCCCCGGTCCGGGAAGATCCCACATGCCATGGAGCGGCTGGGCCTGTGAGCCATGGCCGCTGAGCCTGCGCGTCCGGAGCCTGTGCTCCGCAACGGGAAAGGCCACAGCAGTGAGAGGCCCACGTACCAAAAACAAACAAACAAAAAACTAAAACTGAAAATAGAACTACCATATGACCCAGCAATCCCACTACTGGGCATATACCCTGAGAAAACTGTAATTCAAACACAGTCATGTACCACAATGTTCACTGCAGCACTATTTACAATAGCCAGGACACAAAAGCAACCTAAGTGTCCATCGACAGATGAATGGATAAAGAAGATGTGGCACATATATACAATGGAATATTACTCAGCCATAAAAAGAAATGAAATTGAGTTATTTGTAGTGAGGTGGATGGACCTAGAGTCTGTCATACAGACTGAAGTAAGTCAGAAAGAGAAAAACAAATACCATATGCTAACACATATATATGAAATCTAAAAAAAAAAAAAAAGGTTCTGAAGAACCTAGGGGCAGGACAGGAATAAAGACGCAGACGTAGAGAATGGACTTGAGGACATTGGGAGGGGGAAGAGTAAGCTGGGACGAAGTGAGAGAGTGGCATGGACATATATACACTACCAAATGTAAAACAGATAGTTAGTGGGAAGCAGCCGCATAGCACAGGGAGATCAGCTCGATGCTTTGTGACCACCTAGAGGGTGGGATAGGGAAGGTGGGAGGGAGACGCAAGAGGGGCGGATATATGTATACGTATAGCTGATTCACTTTGTTATAAAGCAGAAACACACCATTGTAAAGCAATTATACTCCAATAAAGATGTTAAAAAAATAAATAAAGGTGGTTTTTGATCTTACATACATTTCTTCTTTTTTCTATTACACACCGTGTATCAGCAAGTTGAAGACATTCTCACCTACATCTCTCTAGCCTAGACTTTTCCCTTGAATCCCAGATCTTTATCTTCAAACGTGTATTTGGACATCTTTTACCTGGAGGTTCTTTAAGTACTGCAAAATTTAAAGATATAAACTAAGTACGCTCTCCTTTCCCTGTATTTACTATCTTGATATACGTCTTCATTTCCTTAGGCCACTTACCATCTATGTACTGGGTAATCTCATCTACACCTCCAGCTGAGACTTGTCACCTGAACTCCAGAGCTGCAACTTTAAATATCTACTTGGACATGTTTCACTGGACACATAACTACTTCCTTTCCCCATATTTTATATCTCAGTGACTGACACCAGTGTCTCTTCGTTGCCAACATCAGATATCTGGAAGTTATTCTAGACTCCCTAACATTTTCTTGAATGCACGGCCTCCTTTTTATTACCCCCAACTTTGCCTTAGTTCATTTCTTCATCATTCATCGCCTGAACCGGTATGAGTTTAACCCCCCGCTTTTTTATTTCCTTTCCACTTTAAAATATTATTTCCTTGGTAATTTTTTAAAAATCATAAACCTAATCACAACACTCTTCTGCTTCAAATTCTTACTGCTTTTCGAATAAAATTCAAGTTATTTAACCCGGCTTATAAGACACTTCATGACTCATTCCCAATCCTCAGTCTCCTTTTCCACCACTCTCCCTATGCACTCCCTGTCCCATCTATACCGAAGCTACTTGCTGTCCGCCATGTACCTCAAGCCTCCTCACACCTCCATGCCTCTACACATGCAGTTCCTTGCTTGTAAGATCCTTTCCTTCTCTTGTCCACTTGAGATATCCTTGCTTATTATTCTCCATTTAAGTGATACACTGAGTGATACTCTTCTGTGTTCTTTTGCTCACCTGCCCTCCATCAGTTAGGTCCTCTTTTCTAATTCTGATCAAGCACTGACCACATATCTGTTCTCCCACTAGAGTGGATTCCTTGTGTTTAATAACCATCTTACTCATCTTTGAACACTGGCTATGTAGCACAATGCTTAGCACAGAGTAAGTACTCATTAGATATTTCACTTGAAATTAATTGAATGAATTAATCTTACTCTAGTAAATGCTTCTCCCCTTCCCTCCTTAGTTGCTGATCTGTTTAAAAATAGAATAGTTGAAATTTATTCACACTTACTGTATCATAAAAGCAGTTTTCTCATTTTCATATGTGTTATCTCATTTAATCCCAACTACAAAGCTAGGAAGTAGATACCATCCTTTTCCTGATTTTATAGCAGAGGAATGTGATAATATGCCCCAACTCGCAGAGTTATTTTGTGGAGAAGGGGGACCTGAAGTCCATGGTTCTTACCCACTGTGCTTACTGTACCAGGTGATGTGCTACTAGGATACACATTTTTGTGTGTCCCTCAAACTCGATGGCTGCTCTGTCCTCTGTTCATCACTTCTGACTTTCTTCTCTTGTCAGGGTCACCAGGTTACAGTTTCTGACCTCCACCATCACTTCTCTTGTCCACCGCTATCTGCTTTTCAGTTCTTCATATGCCTCCCTTGCCTCACACAATGGCGAACTGTTTTAATCAACACGCTTCGTGATTGCTTCCTTCCTTCGCTGAGGTAGTGAAACAGCCTAATTACAGAGTGTCTAATGCAATCTTATTTTCGGCCACTGCTCATTCAGGGTCTGAGCCTTAATTTTCAGATACATACATTTTATTTGTCAACTTTTAGGTTAAATTACCAGTTATTACTTGAGATGCCATAAGCATGACTTCTTGAGGGTGTCTAGCAATCATTAAATAAAATTGTACACCTTTTAAAAACACATATAAAAACTTATGTATATTTGTTAATAATAAAAGAGCATGAAAGTTAGCATTTTTATCTATGATTACAAATTAAAAATGAGTTCTTTTATTTGGTGCCAAAAATCTAAATACATTCATACTGCATCAGTCAGCCCTGCTGGGGATGAAATGTTCCTTATAAATCAATATTCTAGACACTTAAGCTCACCCTTTTAGGGGCCAAAGCGTTAAAGAATAGTTAGCTGCTTTATGAATCCTTCTAAAAATATATTTCATATTTTACTGTCTTACTAGTCTTCCTTACCCTTGTCTTGGTGACTATCAATAATTACACTAGGTTGAAATGTGGCCATCTTTCAGTTTCTCCCACCTTTCCTGTCGACTATTATAAAATTTAAAAAAACCAAAATTGCTAAAAAAAAAAAAAGTTTTACAAATATTCTGCAGGGGTTAGGGCCTGGGACTTCAAAAGGCACTGGAGTAGGGCAGCCTGGACACCTTGCAGATGTAGGTATAAAACAGTGGGTTAGGTTTCATCTGGGAGAGTTGGTAGGCTACTGGGGTAGGTGGGGGCCAAGGGAAACCAACAGGGCATTGAGGCATGTGATGACCTCGTGTGTGTTGAGGTGACAAGAAATATTATTTGGTGCATGATTTTTCTAATCTAGAGGCTACTGGGGCCTACCCTACAACTAGCACACAGTGGAACTCAATCATTCAACACTTCTTGAACATCTACAGTGTTCTCAGCATTGTGCTAATCAACTGCTATGGCGCACCATTTGCTAAAAGCTATTACAATGACCTTCAGCATTCCTTTTTACATCCTGATTCAGGCTTACACATGCACAAATGTGAGCTTCGGATAAGTGACGTATTCCCATAGCACTTTTAGGATTTTAAAAACATTCCATGCCTAGAATCACCTAGAGAAAGGGTATCTAAATCACCTTATACTGTGTAAACAGGGCTTTGCAAATAACATGTTTTGAAGATGCCAACGATATTCACATGTTCCCAACAAACTGCAAATCCCTATTTCCATCATCCAACCAGCTCTTTCCTCCCAAAGCATCTAGAAAAAGGACCTGTCATATGATAAGCGTTCAATAAGTATTTCTGAATAAGAAAAGGAATCAACTGCATTTATTATTACATAGTACCCAACATAACTAGGGAGAAAACCTGAAGATTTTAAAAACTGGAATTACTCTCCCACAAAAAAAGAACTGCAATAAAATTTGAAGAATGTTTAAGGTGACTTTTAAGTACTGTGTTGTATTTTCTACTTTAATAAAAAAATCCAAGAGGCCAACAGACTAAAAATTTTAGCTTAAATATGGGCCTGTGAAAATCATTTAATAATAGAAATAATTAGATATAATTTTCAGTATGAATCATGTAATCAGTGGGTTATTGTGATCAAATCTTTCACAGCTCTAGTCCGATCAGATATCTACTAAGCTCCGTGAAAATACTTTACTGGCTCAAGCAAAGAACTCAAATGCTTTGCCTTTAGCCCCCTCTGATATATCAATGTTTCTTTCACACTATAAATAAAAGCACAAAGTTCTTAATTTTACAAAATCTACTAAGGAACAAACCTGAAACTTAGAAACAGTATCTACCTGAACACAGGAATTCCCACCACACAGTAAATATCACTTAGATGTATAAAGATCTGAAAGAACAAATACAGAAGTTAAAATGGAACAGGAAATGCATTACCAAATGACTGACAATTTGAAAACTTCCATTTTGAACCTAATATAACCTATATTTTAATAAGAAATTCCAAGGCTTTGTCATATCCAGAAAAATGTTCCATAATATTTTTTACTGAGCAGAGGCAAAGTAAATTTTAAGTACGTCTCATAGAAAAATTCTGAGGTCAAATTGTATACAAGGTATATTGAGAATCATATTACGAAGAACTCAAGGTCACCTTTCTTCCCAGCGATTCTTTGAATTACCTTAACTAAATTAGATTTTTCATCATTTTAGGTTAGAGACAACTACCTAAATCTACCCTAATTTTAGCCTCAAATAAGACTTGATGCCATGGTTAACAGAAAACTTTCTTTAAGCCAAATATACTGTAGCAAGGGTGACCTTTCCCCTCCCTACTATTTATAGGGGAGCTTCTTCCTTCTATTACCTTGTTATTTTTTCCCCAGTTTTATTGAAAAATAATTGACATATATCACTCTATATGTTTAAGGCATATAGCATGAAGGCTTCATTCATGTATATTGTGAAATGATTACCACAATAGGTCCAACTAACATCCGTCTTCTCATATAGATGAAAGGAAAAGAAGGGGAAAAAGGAACAACTTCTTCCTTGTCATAAGGACCCCTAGGATTTACTCTCTTAACCGCCTTCCTTTAAGTTGTATAGCAGTGTCAGCTGTAGTCGTCATGATAGGCCATGATGAGGATTTAAATGTCTCAAGTTATAATTAGTAGCCCACACAGATTTTAAAGAACCCTCCTTCTGTAGCCTGATGAGGCTTATGGAATTCTCTAATTCTGCTGTTTGACCTCAAGAACATTTGATTCCTGATACTTTTACCCCAAAGGTATTTTAATATAGTTTAATCAGAATTATTCCAATATTGATAAACTTTTATTAAGAAAAGAATAATCTGGAGTGAACTCCGTTTAGTCAGTTTAATTCCTTGATTACTGAAGCTAAACTTTCCAATTTTTTATATTATTCATTTTAGCAAAACTACTAATTGGGATTAATTCTTTTCTATTTAAAAGTTATATTAAAGATATGATATACCGATATTTTTATATATCAAATGTTATCAGGTATAGCTTTCCCCACTATGAAGGTTTTTCTATTAACTGTACAGAACAAAATTTGTTAAGATTTGATTCTTCTGTCAATTTTGGTCACAGATTTTTGCATTAAGTGGATGATAGGAATTAAATTAGATATATTTAGTTATGAGCTAAACTATGAGAAAACTATAATTCTGAGACAGTGAGATAGAGGCAGGGAGAGATGGAGAGGAGGAAACCAGGAGAGCTGAAGATAAGCAAAGTGGAAAGGGGCAGGTGAAGGAAGACACCCTTATGTCAAAACATTCTTGAGGTCAAAATATTTTGCATAACAGCAATAAAGAATATAAAAGAGGCACGACTTTTTAAAAGCAAAAAATTTCAAATAACAAAACTGAAAAACAACACAAAATCCGATTTGGCCAGCCATTACTCCATTTAAAGCTATATAACAATAAATTTATGAATTAACGAATCATAAAAGTGACTAAACTGGTCAAATTTATGAGATGGTTTTCAAAAAATAGTGAAGAATATTTGTTATAGCTAGAATTTGTTTTCCCATGTAAGTGTTTACTTTGTTCTAATTAAAAATTGTGTAACCTCCTTAAATTGATTTTGAAAATAGAGAAAAAGAAAAATAATCCCCAAACCCTAACAAAGCCACGATTAACACACTAATTAACTTTGTATTGGCCTTTTTGTTTTCCGATTTTTTTTTTACCATTAGCTAGAATTTCTTATTATACAGACTTGTTATTTATTATAGTGATTATAGAGAGCATCTCTGCAACCTCATATTAAATGTTCAGTTTAACTGTGACTAAACAATTCCATTCCAAAAGTCCTAATTTGGATGAGACATTTTCATAGTGAAAACTACTAGCAAAATTATCTGCAGTATTCTATTGCTAGAGAGGAAACAGACTGCTGGATCCATGTAGACATGATTTCTAAAACTCTAAAGCAAAATTGAAAAGCACAATAAAAGTTGTTGACATTGCAATAATACTGTAATAACTTTGCATGGGGACAGGTGGCTACTAGACTTATGGTGATTATTTTGTAACGTATGCAAGTGTCGAATCACTGTGTAGTTCACCTGAAACATAATATTTTATGTCAACTATATTTCAATTTAAAATAAAGAATAGTTGGCATCGTCTTTAAAGAATTAGGTTATAAGCATATAAAATAAAATGAACACTCATTACCTCTAAATTTGGATTCCTCAAATCTGCTTTCCATCCAAACTGTTTCATGAGAGCAATTCCAATTACTCTTCCTACCTCCTGGAAAAGCAGCAGGTTATAGAAAAGAATTTACTAAAAATGAAAATTTTAAGTTTAAATGTAAGCAAAAACTAACAGAGTCTGCAGGAAAATCAATCAGACTATCTGATGGTAATTTAAGGCTACAATATTAAAATATCACACGAAAGCATCTTCTACTCAAGGCAAAAAGGGTATATTTTACCTTTTCCACCCCCAACACGTCCTATGGCGTTAACGTCTACTTGTATGTAATCTTCATTCTTGTAATTTTATTTTATTATTATTATTTTATTCTTGTAATTTTAGATACATGAAATAACCAGATCATGGCCTGATAAATATGGTCATTCTGGGTTTTAGGAAACAGATGCAAGCTGAAAGATTAACTATTTTAGCTATGGCAATCCTATATGTTCAAAAATTACCAGCAATAGCATTAGGCTCAAACTTAAGGGTCTGTCTGATTTTAAGACTGGCCAAAGGACCTAGGCTTATGCCCTTTATATTACTGAACTTTGTAGGGTCTGTTCGTGGTCTCTGCTCTCCTTTTACGTCCATCTGTGTATTTGCATCTGGGTCCTGGGACAATCCCACATGCAGGACCTGGTGCAGAGCAAGAATTCAATAAACACAGAACCGAACTACAGAGGAAGCCAAAAAGCTTCAGACCATGATATTAGGATTTCCAAATGTAAAGGATATCTATTCGTTTAACGAAACTTTTAGGGAGAAAGTAAAAGGAAGTCTTTACATAGAATGGCATACTATTCCTCTTAAGCATCTGAGGTACAGTTAAGAAGGAAAATGCATTTTTAGAAGAGATTTAGTTATATGAGATTAGGCCTAGTTATCTGTCTGGGCCTGGTTTATGTATTCTGAGAAAGGTTTTTACCTCTTTTTAGATCTAAAGAGTAATAAATTCTTTTAGAACACGGTAACCTACTCTGGAGGGGGAAAGTATACCTGTGCAGTAAAGGTCTTTGCAATGGCTCCACTGCAGCGACAGGAAACTCTGAAAGTTAAGTCGTTCTGGTTATGAGTATCAACTGCTTCTGCTACATCGTTCTGAAGTTCTTCTTGAGATTTGTCTCTTTTAGTGGTAAAATTTCCTTGCTCCAGTGTTTCTTCTTCTATTTGTTTTTCCATTTGGCATTCCTTATTCTCTTGTATCTCTTGCATTTGTGCTGTTTTCAATTTCTTAGCAATGATGTCATTTTCTCCCACTTTTCTTTTTAGTGGGTTAGCATTTTTTTGAGAAAGTTTTACCTTTTTTGCATCAAGTTCAAGAAGATTTTTCCAAATTGAAATGGCATTCAACCAACTTTCAGGATCATCATTTGTAAGTCTCTGCATTTCATTAAATATTTTTCCTAAATAAATAAAATCTCAGTTTACCCTTTATTGAAGCTATTCATCACCCCCCAAATCCCATTACCTTTATTTCTTTAAAATAAGAAATTTTATTAAATTGCTACATGAATAGTGACTTCCCTTTCATCTGGAATTTATATAATTTAATGTAAGAATATTGTACAGAATAAAGTTCATTCGTATATTCCATACTTAACGTCAAAACTGTTTTAAAATTCCTACAAAGTTATCATTTTCTTTAGCAAGATCATTTGTCCTACGATAACATATGCATCTCTTAATATACTTACAGATCTAGAGCATGTGTTGATCTTTAAAATAATGCTGATCTTGCCTACAAAAATTAAGTTTAAAAAAACAGAATAAACTGCAAAACACAGAGCTCAAAAACAGAGCAACTAAATCTTGGGACTATTTTAGACCATACAATATTAGCACAGATAATAAAATGATTTCCCACAAAGTAACACTTCAGATATACAACCCATTCATAACTTAGGGACTGCCAGCCATGCTCGATAAAATGTAACCTTTCCTTGATGAACAAGGGACATAAAAATGACCCAAGAATAATTACTGTAGTTCTCTAAAGATGAAAGTGTCTGGAATATTGGGATGAAATTTTATTGACCCCACAATATAATACCTTAGGATTTGCTTTAAAACCATTTTTCTGCCCTGTCTTGATTTCTCACCATTTGTATCTTTCTTGACACATTTTATTATAGACTATATGATGACATGGTCTCTTGTGCACAAGCAGCAATCAAAATGAGGTTTAAGGCAATGTTTTATCCAGATGTATCTGATCCTATTTTGTTGCTTTTATCAAGATCTTTACATTATTTCAGCAGCATATTTATAAAATTAGGGAGTGGGCAAGAAATCTCTTAAGCCCTCTTTAACGCTAATGCTTTATAAATGGGTATAAGTTTTTTCAAAACATTTAAAGTTCCCCAAACAGGAAATTTTACTATGTAGTATTTTTCCAATTATATCACTGATCAGTTAAAATTTAGATGGTGACAGTTTTGACCAATTACTTAAATCAATGCATTTTGGGTTATTACGTGCTCCTAAATCTAAATAAATGCACTGACCACACACAGTTCTAGAGAAGGTGTCTGATCGTAATTCTTAAGGAAGAAATGTGACTTAGGACACTAAAATCTCAGAAGACAGGCAGCAGATTGCAAAGAGAAGAGACATAATTAGGTGATAATGTTCAGGAAATACAGAAAAATAACTAATTAACGATCCCACGGATCTGAATGAATCTTAAAAATGTGAAATGGCTACATATTAATTACCAAGCAGAAAACTTTGGAGTACAATATATCATGGGGGGTAAAAGCAATAGGTATACACTGTACCTTTACTTACAGAAGAAACATTAAATGGAAGCTGTTTTTTAATCAGCAAAAATAACCTTTCTGCAGATTTTAATTTTTTCAGCATATTCAAGTCAGAACAGGTGGTGAAAAAAACTTTTCCTGAAATATATTCAACCTAGAGATAGAAAAAATAGATATTAATGAATTAAAACATAGCACCTAGACTAACAATAATAAAAATGACCATTTCTGAAGTATCTACTATTTATCAGACACTGTACTAGGCACTCTGAATACATTTTTTTCCCCCTCATCCTTATAAGAGCCCTCTAGGGTAGATTTTATCATCCCCATTTTATAGATTAGGAAATTGAGGCTTAGAGAGGTTAAATAATTTGTATGAAGTCACATAGTCAGTGACCAAGATCATAATCTTTCTATGTTACCTTTTGGAAAGTGTGTGTGTGCACACACTACTAAAAAAATAGAACACAAAATACTCATTAATTATCAAATCTCACTCAACTGTTAAGAGTGGGCAAAGGAAAGGTATAATGGAGAGGACAAATGAGGTGTCTAGCCCAAGGTTAAAATAATCAGTAGGTATTTCTTAAACATCTACCTCGTGGTCTACAAGGAAGCATACAGTATAAATCTTAAAGATGAATAATAATGTAATAGGCATACAATGACATACAAATTAAAATGTAAAATTTATAAGACAACAATCTGCATTAAACCCAGAAGAAAACTAAAAACTTAACATAATAAACGCACTGATAAGTTGTAGGTACAATAAGTAGCACCAACGATGGAAGCCATCGTTAGTAAAAGTCTCGGGGAAGAATCCTATAAGACTCAGGAAGAGGGATTCTAACAAAAGAAAAAAGGGCAAGAACACACAGATGGGAGTGACAACCTGGCTGAAGTAAACTGTAAGTCAGCATGGCAACATTTGCTGCGTGATGCTGACTGATGGTGTCAGGTGGATGGATGGTGTAGCTCAGGCCGGCTTGATAACAGTCACAAAATTTCGAGTACCACAGATGCTAATGGTCAAGCATTACAGGCTTTTGATGAAAACTATGACAGCACTAAATTAGCTGGCAGAAAAAATTACTGTGGAAGAGGCATAAAGGACTGAGTGGTGAATGTGATGCTGGAGGGAGAAGTAGATTACTGAGGAAGAAATAATGAACCATTTGGCTGTGGGAACTGGAAAATGGACAGAAGCAAGAAGTATGCATCGAACAGAAAGAGGTTTTGGAGACAGGATGGCTATGTGGTCAGTCAGGGAAGAAAGGAAAATGAAGAGAGCGCTGGCTCACAGAGAGTCGAATGAGAGAGTCACAGCAAATGGTGCTTAATGCCAATGGAACCCTAAACCTTTTGGGTCATTCCAACGTCCTCAGGTTCAGGATGGATGTGGACAGTCCTAGCATTCTCCTTTTAGCAGTGGCCATGGGCTGACTGACATGGTTTTATGTCATTTCCTAGGACTAAGGCAACCATGGAATTTGGGGGGTCCCATGTGCGTAGGTAGCTCCCATTCAATGGGAATTTGAACTCCAAATGTTTTATGTTTGATCTGAACTGGTCTAACTAAGCTTTGCAGATGGTAATTTCTGAGGTTACCACTCTAGCTTGATGAAGAAGAATCTCCACTGGGGAAGCCCTAGGTTGATAACAATTAAAACCTCAATATTTCCAGTTAAAAGAGTAACAAGTTCTGGGGCTCTGACATATAGCATGGTGATTACAGCTAGTAATACTGTATTATGTAGCTGAAAGTTGCTAAAGGAGTAGATCTGAAATGTTTTCACCACAAAAAAGTAATGGTGCTTATATGACGGGATGGAGGTGTTAGCTCATGCTATGGTGGTCATCATTTTGCAATATATAAATGTATCAAATCACCTTAAACTTACATAATGTTGTATGTCAATTATACCTCAAGAGAGCTGGAAAAACAAATAAATTAAAAAAAAAAACAAATAGCTTAGGTACCAGCAATGTAGCTGACCAAGAGAGATGGAGGAAATAGGGAATGAGAAGAATGTTTAGGAATCAGTATTTAAGGGGATAATGAAGTAACTAAAACAAGAACTTCTGGTTTCTACAATTTACTTCTTTCTCATTACAAAGGTGACATTTTCCCTCTAAAGTCAAAACTAAATATATACCTCAAAAGTGCTTAGAACTTGGAGACATAGTTTTAAAAAGTAAATTTTTAGAAGTTTAGATTTTATGTTACTTGACCTAAAAATATAGCTGATGTTAAGCCATCACAAAACAGATTAACAGACAGGAAATACTTTGTCAAGGTTCTGGGGGAACTGAAATAAATACGTTACTGACAATGTATGGTTTTAAGATCCAAGTCTTATAAACAAACTGAGGCAAACATCTAGACCAGTGATTTTAACCTAAGTAGTCTAGACATTAAATTTGTTATTTAATTGTACAAAGATCTTATCTTTTCTCATTTACTTGAGTATCAAGGGAAACAGTTTATATAATGAACTTCCTCCAAAAATATCTGTTTTTGAGGGGGGTGTGAAGAACAAAAAAGTGTGGACTGAAAATAAAGTTAATTAAGAGGACCTAAAAGGTCATTTAATTTATTGGGGGTACCCAATCATAAGAATAATATGTGTTGAGGCACTAAATACATTCTCAAAACCAAAAGCAACATTATTCTCTTTATTTAAAAAAATTAACATGAGGCCTACATTCCTTTTACAAGAAATGAGCATGTAATCAGAAGTAGTTTATTAAGTTGTAAAACAGCCACTGTGAGAATCAGTCACATATATGAAAGCACTTTAACAGTTCACCCTTCGTAAAGACATTGTATCTCAGAGTAGTAGAGAGATGAATTTTGGTGTTTATGATTTCAAACACTGAAGCTACCGTTACTCATTTTTTTTTAGTTTGTAACTGATCATATTCAATTACAATAATTAGGGAGAACTGTGGCATTTTAGAATATTTCATCCCAGTATTTTTTCCTTGAAAATTTATTTATATATCCAATCTGTTCTTTCCATTTGGAATTAAATCATTAAAAACTGCCTAAAACCACCTGGTTTTATGTCTAACACTTCAGAAGATGAAATAACAGCCTTTATTAAAGAAAAAAATAGCTCTGTTATTGGCTAGCATTATCTAGGCAGTTAGCAGTTTTACCTTTCTTTTAAAATTCAGGGATTCAAGTCTGACACGAAGATGAAAAGCTTAAGCCTATGCAAAAAAGTAAGGTACAGTAATATAGGGTGATACCAAAGTTTTCCTAACTCTACAGATGCCATTTAATTTCGGAATTAATTTTAAAGCGCTAAGTGAAGGACTGAGGTGGGGTGTGAGCTTTTTTGGATCATTTTAGAAGAGAGAATTAAAAATATATACTTTACTACATTAAATGAAAAACTATGAAACAACTCAACTATCTGCTTAGCTGTACCCCACTACCCTCTATCATCATGACCCCACTAAAAAAGTAAAAACAAAAGGACCTGGGTTCATTGTCTTTGCTATGTGGATTTATAAAGGCTGATTAATCAACTGACAGGGTTTCCTGGCCAGCTGGCATTGGAGACACCTCTACTATCTTCAAAATTACTGTTCCTGCTTTTATTGTTATAATAACAGTATTTAACACGTTAAACATTATTACAAAGTAAAGCTTAATTTTACCCAACACTTTTTTTTTTTTTTTTTTTTTTTTGCGGTACGCGGGCCTCTCCCGTTGCAGAGCACAGGCTCCGAACGCACAGGATCAGCGGCCATGGCTCACGGGCCCACCCGCTCCGCGGCACGTGGGATCATCCCGGACCGGGGCACGAACCCATGTCCCTTGCATCGGCAGGCGGACTCTCAACCACTGCGCCACCAGGGAAGCCCCCCCAACACATTTCTTTATAAAGTACTCTACACACTACATACTATAGTATATATTTATATGCTATAAATTAAATATTTAAAAATACACAGGAACCTATAGAGAGGCTTGCCCCACCACCAGGAGAAAAAAAAATCAAATCTGAATATGACCAAGTGCTAGCTATAACTTACAGGACTCCGATTTACAGGAAACAGAGGATAGAGGAACATATGAAACCACACCATGAAGAAGCAAATGGCAAAGACTGAGAACAAGCAGAGACCGTCTTTTTTCTAATAATGCAGCATATGCAGACTGGGTCAAGCCATCTGTTTTTCATACCAAGAACTCTACGTTTACATTTTAAAAACTCAGTGCAGCAAGACGTCATGGCCACACAGGGTTTAAGGAACTGGACCCAGGTCCCAGCCTGCCTAGGTTGAACATGATAATATGCTCATGCTTGATTTCAGATAGCTTGGGTGTGAACCCCAGCTCTGCTGTTTTCTGGTTCCACGACTTGAATATTTTATTGGACTTTACCTGTGCCTCATTTTCCGTTTCTGTTAAATGTGGAGCCTCCCTCATACCATAGGGCAGTTGTGAAAATTGTCTGACACATATTAAATGCTTAATCCATGTCAGCAGTTGCTATTGTTGCTTTTTTAGATTAGCTACATTCAATACTCTATGACATTCTGTGACCAAAACCACAAATGGCAGGTAGTCTAATAAAGACTGATGCCATTCTTCATGACCCCTCTATCCTCCTCTCCCCACCCTCTCATCACTGAAACACCTTTTGTGGACCTTCAACACTGCAGGAGTCCTGGGAGTAGAGTGGTCTATTTCTTTCATTAAGCTTTCATTTTCCAAAAACACATCATTCACGCTGTCATATATATCCCACCAAGATACTGGAGCACTTTTCTCTTACATCCTTTTCCTGTTTTCAAGAACCAGGCTCAGCACGTCCTAGAACCTAAACTGATGTTTAAAACCTGCTTCGTTTCATTGAAATTAACAGCGTATAAATGCCAGCAACTGTTAAGTTCCTCCTCTGAGGCTTCCAAGAGAATTTTTCTAGCTACTATTTACTGCGTGTTTAAGGTGTACGTTACACACTCTTTATCATTTAATCCTCCCAAAAGGCCTAAGAGATAAACATAATCATTGTCGGGAAACTGACAAAAACAGCTGAACCTGAAGATTATATTTGCATTTAAAGGATGGAGAAAGGATTCTGACAGGTCTAATTCTAATTATAGGCACTATCACTTTTCTTTTAAAGAATCCATGAAGTAACTTGCGTCAAACCCTCTTTTTAACAAAACTGCACGCGTGACAGATACGCGGTAACAGATGGGCAGGGAAAAACGGCTGGCGGGTCTTTCCGGCAGTAATTAGAGGACCTGCCAGCAGAACTCCGAGGGCTGGGACGTCGCCTCCGTGGGTTCGCGGGGCGAGAGCGGGGGGCTCACGTCGCTTTCCCGGGTCTGGGACGGACCCCGGCGGGGAGGCACCACGCCCAGGGCCGGGGACTGGGCTGCCCTGCTTCCCGCCCGGGCGCGCGACCAGGCCGACTCACCTGCGTGGCCGCCAGCCGCGACCGCACCTCCCGCATCAGGAAGGGCTCCAGGCCGCGGCCCGCGGTGCAGAAGAAGCGGGCGCCCGCTGCAGGCCCGGAGCGGCGACCGTCCGGCACCGCCGCCATGGCGGCTCGGGGTCACGTGGCCTCGGGTACGCGCGCCTCGGCGCTGCGGACCCGGAGGCGGCGTTCACGCGGCGGAGGGCAGGGTGTTGCCAAAGGCGAGCCGGCAGGGAGGTCCCGGGAGGGGGCGATCGGCTGGGAAGGGCCATGTGGGTCTCCTAGGTTAACTGCTTGGAACCCCCTTGATTAGGAATCTGGAATTATGTACAATCACAGGTGGAAGGGATATGATTGGGATCTATAATGCGCATGTATAAAAGGGATATGATTGGGATATATAAAAAGGATATATAAAAAGGATATATAGGGCTTCCCTAGTGGCGCAGTGGTTGAGAGTCCGCCTGCTGATGCAGGGGACACGGGTTCGTGCCCCGGTCCGGGAAGATCCCACATGCCGCGGAGCGGCTGGGTCCGTGAGCCATGGCCGCTGAGCCTGCGCGTCCGAAGCCTGTGCTCCACAACGGGAGAGGCCACAACAGTGAGAGGCCTGTGTACCGCAAAAAAGAAAAAAAAAGGATACACACACACACACACACACACACACACACACACACACACACACACACAGGGTGGCAGAGTTTATTTCAGAAAGAATAAAGACTGCCATCGATCTGTTAGATCTTTAGCAGATGATATCATGACACATCTTTGCCTCTGATACTCATGGCCTCGCGGTGCTAAAGAAATGAATGATGATTATAGGGAAGCAACGTAAAATGTGGCAGACTATAGGGGCTAACTGATGTGACGCTTGAAATATCCATTAGATTTCACCCCAATTCTCTTCCCGAAGTGGATAAGATTACTGGTTTGTGCTAGTAGTGAGATGTGTGAATGAGAAATCCTATTCCAACTGATAAATTGTTGGTGAATAAAACAGATGAGTAACTTGTTAAAAATATTTTCAAATCAAATATTTTTTTAAGATGGGAAAATAAAGCCTTAAAAAATGATTTCTCTGTAACATCTGTAACTGCTACGCTTTAAATGTCTATAACAAAGGAAGCTACCGCAGTAATAGGTCCGTCTGTTGTACCTCGGAGAAGACAGTTCATCAGAAGTCCATTGGAACTTGGATAAGAAGGCAAATAAGAGTACAGCAACGTGTCCTCTTATTTTTAATCTTTGACTATAAGCATAATAAAAATAGGTAATAAAAATCAAGCATGATATGCGTTAGCATAGTTTTAAAAGAAATTATATCTCTGGCATAACTTTTAAAAATAAAGGCGTGAAATATTTTTTTTAGAAAGGAGATATAATATCATCTCATCCATCTGTCTTGTTTTTCAGATTGAGGAAGTTGATGCCTAGAGAGGCCAAGGGACAGTGAGTTAGTGGTGCAGCTGAGGCTGGAACCTAGCCGCCTTGGCATCTACTATACTGAGCTCTGTTCCATTCCTCCCAACTCCCTCCCCTCCTCTCCATCTCTCCCCACTACTCTTCTCATGTAAGGAGCCCGGTTCTGTCTTCACCAAGCATTGGGCTCAAACTGGGAATTCCTAGGCCCAAGAGCAGAACTTCCTATGCTCCCACAAAATGTCTTTCTGTTCATGAAACAGGTCACATTTCTTGCACTAAGTTAACCGTCAGGGTAATGAATACACCATCCAGTTTGGGCCACCTGATTTGATTGACTCTCTTAACAGTATTTGAAGGGATTTGTTTTTAAACTATGAATTAAATTGACAATGAATATATAACTTGGGAAGCATAGAAGCCATATTATAGTATGAACAGCATTAAATTAGCTCTGTAGTTATATGAATCAGATATATAGGAACTATTAAATGTGTATCTGTCTAGCCAGTATGTCTCACGCGCTTCACGATGGGACACCAAGGTGAATAATGGACTTCCCTTCCCTCTGTCCCACCCCCTCCTCAGCTCGTGGTCCACTAGGACAGTATTATGAAAAAAATTTTTAAATTATCTATTTGTTTATTTATTTTGGCTGTGTTGGGTCTTCGTTGCTATGCGCGGGCTTTCTCTAGTTGCGGTGAGTGGGGGCTACTCTTTGTTGCAGTGCACGGGGTTCTCATTGCAGTGGCTTCTCTTGTTGCGGAGCACGGGCTCTAGGCGCACAGGCTTTAGTAGTTGCGGCATGTGGGCTCAGTAATTGTGGCACACAAGCTTAGTTGCTCTGCGGCATGTGGAATCTTCCTGGACCAGGGATTGAACCTGTGTTCCCTGCATTGGCAGGCGGATTCTTAACCACTGCGCCACCAGGGAAGTCCATAAAAATTGTTATGGAGTCAGGTAACGTGGGCTTTTCAAAGCTTCAGTCCTAAAACTTCTTCTCGGACCCATGCATTTTGGTGAAATCTTTTTTTTCCCTCCAGACTTATGTTCTTGTTCTCTTGGCGGTTGCCATAGCTATTCCAACTTCTCTATACTTTGAGGCTGCTGACTCTCAAGTCTGTCTGGGGAAACCCACGAAACCTCCATAGTACTTCCTACATTCTGGACCCAAGATGGTAAGCACCCAGACATACGGTATCCCATTCAGTTCACCACGTACCAGACCCACTCCCTACCAGATGCCGCACTAAGTCTTGAGGATACAAAGATGAGTAAGTAAGGGTCTGGACTTCAAGGGGCTCAGAGGATGGTGAGATTGATTTAGGACTACCCAGGATGCTGTGGCAGCACAAACAAACAGGCCGCAGGGAGAGCTTCCTGGAGAAAATCACTTCTACGCCAAGCCATGAAGGTTGTGTAAGAGTTAAATGACTCACTGGGGATGGGGGAGAGGGTGAGGGGTTGTAATAGTTGTGTAGAGTTTTGGGTAGAAGGAGCAGCAGATGCAAGTGTGTGTGTGTGTGTGTGTGTGTGAGAGAGAGAGAGAGACAGAGAGACAGAGAGACAGAGAGACAGAGAGAGACAGAGACAGAAGGCCACAGCGGCAGTTAGGTATTATAAGAGCATAAATTGTATGAGTTGATGTCGATAGAGGTAAAGGTAGAAAGGTTGGTAGGGACCAGGTCACAGCAGTGCTGCCCAAGGCAGAAGAAGAAATAACTTCTCCAGCCTCAGGCTGGCCAGCAATATGCTCTCCTGGACAAAACCATGCCTGCACAGCCCATCTTCCTCTTACCTCCCCCGCTTTTCCCTTCTTCTGTTGTCTTTGCCTCTCCAGGAGCCTTTGGTCAGCAAGGTCAGGGGCCACTCTTGTTCCAGTTGGGGGATCAAGTGCATTTACACACCCTTGGACCCTGCTGCAGCACAGCCCTTCCGACAATGCCTTTCACACAATGCTTGAGATAAGATGAAACAGGTGGAGAGCTGCCTCTTTAGGGAGAAAACAATTGGTTTTTTGAGAGGAGACTTGCCTGGAATTCTCTCCCTCTTATGCGAATGATTTTCCTCCATCATTTCTGTTTCTCATTCAAAAATGTCTCTACTGAAGAAGAACCACTGATCCCTGTAGATGTTTAGCTTAGCCAGCTGTTTTGCTGATTGAATATTGCAGATTTAACACATAGGAAGTTGGCAGTTGGCACGAGCAATTTTAGAACAGACACACTTTTAATTGGGGGTGTTTTAGGAATTTAGGGCAAGGTTATTTCCTTCAAGTTCTCTCCCTATTTTGGTGCGATTGGCAATTCCTTTAGTTCTTAAAAGCATTTGATGTATGAACTTAGATATTAAAATTCAAATGCTTTAGACTGTGAGATCCTTGAGGATGGGATGACGTCATTCATCTGGGCATCCAAGGAGAGTATGCTGGCTTGTGTATGGTGGGCTCTTGGTCAGTGAAGGCTGAATTGGATGGAATCGTGACTAAATGGAAGGCCACTCGCTAAAGAAATCCCCCTCAGCTAGAAGGGATTGCTATCACCACCATATCAGTGGGGGCCTGTGTGAGTGAGACATGGAGATAAGAGTAGAGTACTGAGACCACTGAAGGGAATTCAGGGGACAGGAGGACCCCAAAGACAAACTTCTTTGCAACTTTGCCTGCTACTTCCCCCTGCCTCACCATTTCTCTAGCCTCCCCCTCCACGCTTTATAAATAACATTTCCTTACCAGGAATTCTCCTCAGAATGACTTGGGGAGTCATTTCAATATGTCGGGCTTGCCATCCCCCTCTCCCCTGTATTCTGGTACAGTTGAGTGGGGTTGGTGACAAGCCGGGGCCCTTCTCCCCAGGAAGGAACCATTGCTATATACCAACCAATTCAACTGCTGACTTCCCCCAAATGCCTGCACTTTCCCCACTCGCCGCAGGCCTTCGCTTATACTGTTCCCTTTGTTTAGAACCCTCTTCTCTTCCCTTTCTTCTCTTTAAGGCTAAGCTAGAATGCCACATCTTACATGAAACTCTTTTCCTGCCTTTACAACATAACATTTTATACATTTACCATTTATTTATTCATTCACAAATATTTATTGAGTCTATGGCAATGTATCAGTTGATATGACAAGGTCCCAGCCTTTGAGAATCTTTCAGTTTAATGGGAGGTAATGTGATGGTGCTGGATTGCCCAGAGAGACATATAAAGGATGACAATACAGTGTGATATATGGGAAGGAAAGGAGAACAATTGGGCCTGGCATATAGTAAGCACTTTATAAACAAGATTGAACAAATGAATTTATTCTGAAGTTGAGTGAACACTTGTCACATCTGTGGCTTCTCAGCTCACTTCGAACATCTTTGCCAAGTCAGGACATTCTCTGCCTTCAGAAACCCACCTCCCCACGGTGGATATGTAGTTAGTAAGCCCCATGGAGGTATGATGAACTCTGTTCACATAGCCCAACATAGTAATTTAAAAAGAGTAGGATTTTATAAATTTTTTTAGAATTCAATTGAATTGTAGCATTGTGGTAAAACCTTAGATACAGAAGTCTGTTGCACACACACATTCCAACCAAGTCAGTGCAGGCTGTGAAAGAATCAATATATTTGTATGTCTGGAGTGGCAAAAGCAGTTTGGGGAAAAGCTCTTGGTCACATACTGATCAGTTAAACCACATACATGCACACAGTAATCATCATGCGTGGTGCTTCTTTGAACGTACAGTCAAAAAAGAAAACTTAGCAGAAAATTATTGCGTTGTGTATGTAAATACTGCTTTAAAGCATTATTTATTCATTAGTGTTCATATCACTGTAGTTTTAATTGTAGCATCAAAAGATGCAACTGCCGTGCTTTGATCTAGAGAGACAACGCTTTTATAGATATTATCTTCCTTTAGTTATGCAGTGCATGAAATTATTTTGATGTACAAATGAAACCTAGTGTATCCAGTGCTTTTTCAGAAAAGCGTGCTGAGCGTTTAATGCATATTTCAAGACGCTAGGGTATTTGATGTGGTTTTATTTGTTTAAATGTATTTTGAGCCCATAAAACTGTATTTATATCTGATAGAACTTTATAATGTCCCAGTTAGAAGAGAGTATGAAAATCATTTCTTGGATATATCTGCTGACTGAACGAATGACTGAATCTACAATTTTCTTCAATTTGCTTGCGTGAACTATATTGCCTAGATAAAATAAAGCCATTTTCTTCTTGCAGTTATATTCACCTTACTCCGACTGCTGTTTTAATATTCCTTTTCTTGTGCTGCATTTATGTGTATGTTTACTAGGAATTATTTTCCTTGAGAGGTTTGCCATTACCTACCTTTCTATTTCCTAGTCCAAAGAAAGCCCCAGACATGTCCCAAACTACCTAGGATACCCATATTTTGATATTTTCCCCCTTTCATTTTCTTGTAAGTCTTACTGCTTTCTAGTAGACGGCTTTTTATTTTGCCTATCAGTGGTCATTGAAGAAAAAAATCACCTTTAAACTCAAGCAGCTGTGATCTGCAAATAAACAAAAACAACCAGATTTTATTTCCTCGAAAATACAGAAAGAACACCCTGTTTTACCGTGAATGGTATTTGGCAGAACAGAATCTGGAGATTTTATTAGAATGTTAGCTTGAGTCAGTCAATTTTCTCCCATTGTTGGCATGAAGAGTTGAGAGTAAATTGTGGAGCAAGCAAACTTACTTTATTATGTATTCATATCTTTCTATTTTCTTTTGTTGTTGTTGAAGGGTGATAATACTTTGCTGCCCATGGACATTTTGTGCTGCTTTGAAAAATAGATTTTTTAGCACTCTTGGAAAATTCTTTCTGATCTATATCCACACATAATCAGGCTTGTCTCCCAACAATTCTTTAAAAAAAATTTTTAGATTTAATAATGAAGGATATTCTATTTCCATTTAATGCTATAATTTAAAAAATAAATTTATTTATTTCATTATTTTATTTTATTTGTTTATTTTGGCTGTGTTGGGTCTTTGCTGCTTTGCGCGGGCTTTTCTCTGGTTGCGGCGAGTGGGGGCTGTACTCTGTTGCGGTGCATGGGCTCTAGGCGCGTGGGCTTCAGTAGTTGTGGCTTGCGGGCTCAGTAGTTGTGGCACACGGGCTTAGTTGCTTCGCGGCATGTGGGATCTTCCCAGACCAGGGATCGAACCCATGTGCCCAGCATTGGCAGGTGGATTCTTAACCACTGCACCACCAGGGAAGCCTCTATAATTTTTAATAGTGGTATTAGTTACTTAGCTTAACAGAAAAACAATATAGATACAAAATGAAAGATGCAATCTGTAGCACCAGCTTAGGCAATCATTTGGGTCTTTCATAAAATACCTTCAGAATAAGACATAATGCTGCAATTATTTGGTACTGGGTGAGCTTCTAGATCCCAGACAGATAATAATATTTGTATCTTTAATCACTATGTGTATCTTGCTTTATTGCCCCGTCACTCTGATCAACTTAGATGACACAGGTCTTCTGCCTCACAAATTTCAAAATGTAAATGTAGCCAGGCTGGGAAAAATAATCTTAAAGGCAGGCTTCAGAATTCACCTTAGATACAAAATAGTCTGTTTAAGAAGATTCCTCGATGGAGTTCAGTGAGGCTTCAAGTCCCCGACCAGAGAAATCTAGAGACAGTTAAACCATTCTGCTTGAGAAGTCAACAAGAGGTAGGGAATATGGTGATGGAGGGAGATCAGATAAGGAAAGGGGGGTGTGGGATAGCAGGGTGGGAAGCTGAGGCCAGTGGGGAAAAGCAGCCAGTGAGAGGTTGCCTGTGGTATGGTTGCTGAAGGACTTCTAAGAAGGATCTTCAGTACTCAATTTAAATTTGTTTCTGGTGTTGCCATGTTTAACCTCTCGAGTACCCAAACTTTCAGTAAAACAAATAGACAGAAACAGATTTTGCCTCAGGTATTTTAGGATTCAAAGTTATCAGGGTGTTTTCTTTTTTTTTAATTGAAATATAGTTGATTTACAATGTTGGGTTAGTTTCAGGTGTACAACAAAGTGATTCAGTTATATATCTATATATCTATATATAAAATTTTTCAGGTTCTCAGTAGGTCCTTGTTAGTTATTTATTTTACATATAGTAGTATGTTTTGATGTGGAAAAGGGGTGGTACCCTCTACATGCATTGTGGCTATCTTTTGAATAAATTCAGTGGAAGCAAGAACTCAGACCAGAGCCCATAAGGAAAACCTAAGTGTCTGAATTCATCCCTCACCTGCAGCAATAGGTTTTCTATAAACCAAGTGTCTAATCCTTCAGTACTTATTTCTTATTGTTGACAGGCGTAGACAGTGCAATCTCAGGGTGACCCAGGGCAGATTAACTAATGGAGATTATAATCAGAGGTTGGGCCCAACATTCTCAGTTTTGTAGTTTTGGATGATCATTTTCTTATAGTCTCTTTAAACTCTTCTGTAAAATAGTACTAGTTTTGCACTAGCACCTGGATGAATCACAAGAATCAGAATTGCTCAAATTTGTTGTCTGGACGTTGTATGTGGTTTGTACTGGATGCCGTACCAGCGCTCTACATTGGATGTAGATATAGTGCAGATTTTCCAGACTGTTTAGACTTTGGGGGTACATACACTCTTTAAATTGGAAGCACTTTTCTTAACTGTGGCAGTGGACTTGGATTCTTTCAAAAACAGATTCCTAAAGTTGTGAAAGACTGTGCGTTAGGGAGGGGGGTGAAATGCGGCTGTTGAATGCGTGTTGAGGCTCTTCGTTTGTGGGGTGAGAATAGCAGTCACAGTTCTGAGAGTTGGATTTCCTTGAAGGCTGCTTTGTTACTGAGCACCCAGTGAGGGCAGCTGGAAGACATAGGCTCTGGAAACCACGGTGAATCCAAACAATTCCAGATAAACTTGACACCCATATGTTTTAAATGTACAGCCCAGATGTGGTAAGTAATAGTATTTGTTATTTCAAGATGGGTATACATAGAATTTAAAACATTCACATATATAACCTGTTGAAAACCGTGTTAGGTGGTAACTTGATTTAGAAATTCCTTGCTCTTCGTTGAATTACAGTTGGCTCTCTACCCAGATTCTGTCAAAGAGATGTTCAAAAACTTGAAGACAAAATCTCACTAATAAGATAAATCTGATGGGGACAAATGCAAGGAAAAAAATTGGGAAGGACTGACTAGACACAAGTTTAATCCAAATTTAGCTGTTACGAGACTAAATACTAAAAGTGGACCTCAAACTGCATATTAGTTAACAATTACTTAATATAGTATTTTAGGGCATTTATTAGAATAATTTTACTTTTGACATGGATATGAAAGCAGAGAAGGTTAGGGAAAAAAATAACTGAGGAAAACACATCTTACATGGAAGGTTAGAAGGAGTTGAAATTGTTTAGCTTGCTGAAGTGAAGGAAGGTTAAGGAAAAGCCTTAAATATCTTCAAATACATGAACGGGATCATTAGTGGGATACTGGTCTGTTATAAAGAAAACTGAAAAAAAAATGCATGGGTTCAACTCTTAAAGCCCTTTGGGACTTCAAATCCCAGAGTCTGAAGTTCTGGCTTTCTGACCTGCTGGTCCCTTTCCCATTAAGGTGTCTTCTTGGTGGCCCAGAGTGTAGCCTTTGCTCTTTACCATTTGTTGATCACAATCTAAGCAAGGTAGGTGTCCCAAGATCAGGTCATAAAGGGTGAAATTGATGCATAGAGACAGATGGTTACTGAAGAGGCTAGATGGGTAATTATTCACTTCCAAAGACTTTGATAAATGAAAAAAAATTCTTTGTTCTCCCGTAAGCTCTTTAGTCTTATTCCTCTATTAGGATTTACCATATTGTTTTTTGTTTTGTTTTGCTTTTGTTTTTAAATTGGGGTAGAAACCACATAGCATAAAATTTACCACCTTAACCATGTTTAAGTATACAGTTCAGTAGTAACTATATTCACATTGTTGTGCAAGTGATCTCTAGAACTTTTTATCTTATAAAACTGAACAACCCCCCCCCCCCCAGCCCATCTCTCCCTCTCCCCAGCCCCTGGCATATTGGATTTTGATGGATTTTTTTTCTACATGTTTATCTCCCTCATTAGTTTCTAAGTTAAGAACTTATTCATCTTTTGTCCTCAGCACCTGACACTTAAAGGGTACTTAATAAATGTCTTCTGACTGAATGCAAGAATGAACAGCAGAGTGAGACTTTTTAAATAGAATTGTGGTAATAACATTAAGTTAATGGATGTAGCTGATACCATTTGCTTTCCTAACCCATCCCCTTTTTTACAAAAGCCAGATTTCATTTGGGATGACAATGGATGTGGCTAATCCTAGCAATGACTCTTGAATGGTCCAGTCTGTGGTTCTCAACCCTGCCTGCACGTGACAATCACCTCTGTTGCTTTTTCTTTTTCTTTTTTAAAAAAATATTTATTTACTTATTTATTTATTTGGCTGTGCCGGGTCTTAGTGGCAGCACGCAGGATCTTTTCAATCGCAGCATGCAGGATCTAGTTCCCTGACCAGGGATCGAACTCGGGCCCCCTGCATTGGGAGCCAGGAGTCTTAGCCACTGGACCACCAGGGAAGTCCCACCTGTTTTGCTTTTAAAAATACAGATTCCCATTTGAAAAAGAATAGATACATGTATATGTATAACTGAATTACTTTGCTGTACACCTGAAACAAACACAACATTGTTAATCAACTATACTCCAATATAAAATAAAAATTTAAAAAAATGACAGAACTGGAGATAATGGCATAAAAAAAAAAAGAAAAAAAAATTCTTAAAAGAAAAAAATACAGATTCCTGCTCCGCCTCCACAATTCTGATTTAATTGGTTTGAAGTGTGTCATTA
Organism: Delphinus delphis; assembly: GCF_949987515.2. Lineage (NCBI taxonomy): Eukaryota > Metazoa > Chordata > Mammalia > Artiodactyla > Delphinidae > Delphinus > Delphinus delphis. The sequence goes on along the minus strand of NC_082694.2, from coordinate 58,521,673 downwards.
GCATTTAAAAAAATCTCTCTCTAGGGTAGAGAACCATTGTCAGGCAATCCTGTTCCTTGCCAGATCTTTGCTTTTCCTGGCTTTTTAATCTCTGGGGTTGGCCGTGTGACCTAGTTCTGGCCAATGAATCTCTGCTGTGTCTTCTGGCACTCCTTTTGCTTTCCTGATAAAAGAGACAGATACCAGAGAACTTAACGCTATGGCATCTTCCTCTTTTTTTCTGCTTTGAATGCAGGTGTGATGCCGTATGCTATGGTAGCCATCTTGCAACCGTGAGGCAACAAGCATTAAGGTAAAAAACCCAACAAGTTCATGGGGAAGCAGAAAGTTGGAAAGAACCTGGGTCTTTAATAACATTGTTGAATTATGGGACTGCCTACTTTTTCTTGCTTACTAAACAGTAAGTGTCCTTATGGTTTAATCCTCCTAACAGTGGCTCTTCTCTCATTACCTGCTTACAAAAGCATTCTGAGCTGAAACAAAGGGTATCATAGACCAGACTCAAACTGGATGCAGATAAATCCCATGATGAAACGTTTTTCAGAAAACCTGGCTAAAACTCTAAAACTATTTGCCTACATGTATAACTGCTATGGCAAAGGTTTGTGATATTTCCTATAAAACACTCCCTGATGTGACTATCAAAAACAGACCAAAGTTGCGTATAATTTTTTTTTTTTTTCGGTACGCGGGCCTCTCACTGTTACGGCCTCTCTCGTTGCGGAGCACAGGCTCCAGACGCGCAGGCTCAGCGGCCATGGCTCACGGGCCCAGCCGCTCCGCGGCATGTGGGATTCCCCCCGGACCGGGGCACGAACCTGTGTCCCCTGCATCGGCAGGCGGACTCTCAACCACTGCGCCACCAGGGAAACCCAAAAGTTGCATATAATTTTTACTCAGTTTTGCATTTATGTTTTTATATTTACAGTAATAAATGTCAGCATGGTAGAATGGCTTATCTAATGAAAAATAACATTTATTCATTGAACAAATATTTATTGAACATCAGCTCTGTGCCAGACATGAGTTTAGCTAAGCATATGGGAACATGAGTGAACAAAGCAAATAACTCTGTCTTTAAAAATACCCCTGTGGCACTGATACTCTAGTTGGGGGCTGCAGGAGGCAAGCAAAGAAGCCATCATGATAATAAATAAGATGTGGGGTGTGTTAGAATGTCAAAAGTGCTATTGAGAAATAGAACAGGTTAAGGAGGGCTAGGAGCACAGGAAAGAGAAAGACTCACAGTTTTAAATCAGGTAGAGGAGGCAGACCTCACTGATTTTACTTTTGACATGATACGTCTTTAAATACTCAGGTAAAAGGATCATTATGGAGAATGAAGTTAACTTTAAGTACTAGATTCGTTTTCTGAAAATGTACTGTAACCAAAGTGTGCTCCCCAAAGGGCTGGTGAAGTTTATACCTGCTAGCCACAGATAAGGGGAAAAGAATTGATCCTCGATTTTGTGGAGATTGTGTGTCCTCCTGCCTATCATATATTCTTATTAGACATCTTATGGTGGATAATTTTTGGAACCCAAAAGCTGGTGTTACTTTCTGCAGTTTGAATGTACAGAATTAAAAACAGTGGTTCTCAAAAATCATAATGATGCCTGTTCTAGATGCTGGGAATATGGTCGTGAACCAGTCTGAAAAGGTCCGAGCTCATGGACCTCACTTTCTAAAACAGGGAGAAAGTTCCTCTGTCTGTTCCTAAGCATGTGATTTCCCCGTGCCCTTTGGGTTTTGGTTTATTTTAGTAAGATTGGACATAGAAGGACATTAGGATGGTGACATGTTGCTCTATTAGAGAATAAGGAAGGGATACAACCAGTAGTGGGCATTCCTTTCTTACTTGTGACAGGTGCCACTCTTGTCACTCTCTGCTGTCCAGCTCGCTTTGGTTGATTTAATAGCAGTTTTGTGAGTTCCCAGGGAAACCCCACCAATCAGGAATGCAAGGAGGGGGAAGGAGACAGCTATAAGAATTAGTCTCTCCTAAGGATCTTCCTCAGATTTTCCCTCAATTAATTGCTTGAGATATTGATAAAAGTCATATACATAAATTATTAAATTTTATGTAAGCTTTTGGAAAGGTTTTTAAAAATTACTTTTGAGACAGTGGTAGAAAACTAGTCATTTAAAAAAATTTTACTGAAATATAGTTGATTTGCAATGTTGTATCTAATTTCTGCTGTATAGCAAAGTGATTCAGTTATACATTTATATATTCTTTTCATATTCTTTTCCATTATGGTTTATCCCAGGATATTGAATATAGTTCCCTGTGCTATACAGTAGGACCTTGTTGTTTATCCATCCTATATATAATAGTTTGCACCTGCTCATCCCAGATTCCCAGTACCTCCCACCCCCACCCTTGGCAGCCACAAGTCTGTTCTCTATGTCTGTAAGTCTGTTTTTGTTTTGTAGATATGCTCATTTGTGTTGTATTTTAGATTCCACATATAAGTGACATCATATGGTATTTGTCTTTCTCTTTCTGATTTACTTTGATTAGTATGATAATCTCTAGGTCCATCCGTGTTGCTACGAATGACATTATTTCATTCTTTTTTATGGCTGAGTAATATTCCATTACATATATATATATATATATATATATATATATATATATATATATATATATATATATACCACATCTTCTTTATCCATTCATCTGTTGATGCACATTTAGGTTGCTATTGTAAATAGCATGTCTTGGCTCTTGTAAATAGTACTGCTATGAACATAGAGGTGCATGTGTATTTTCAAATTATAGTTTTATTGGGTATATGCACAGGAGTGGGACTGCTGGATCATATGGCAACTTTATTTTTAGCAAACTAGTTATTTAAAGAAATACCAAGATCTCTATAGACCAGGGCTTGAATATTATTGATATTTAATTCTCCTCAACTAAATATAAGGGTTGTTCTAGGGAGCCCAGTGGGGAAAATTCTTCACTAACTACCCCTTGGCTTACATTTCTAAAGAAAAGTCTTTTTAAATGTACTTGGGCGGGGTGTGGGAGGTGGTGCACATCTAGAGAATGGAGAAAACACTGCAAGGAGAAGGCTGTTCTTTTGTAAAAATATCCATGAAAAGGGACACAGCTTCACCTTTAGCCAAACTACAGCCATGTATGGGGATTCTCATGGTCTCTTTTAAGGCAACTGACAAGCAGAAGATTTTGCATATTAAAAATGTTTCGCAGAGCGAACAGAAGTCTCTGGAGGTCAGGGCCTTTGAGAGAGCGAACAGAAGTCTCTGGAGGTCAGGGCCTTTGAGAGAGGTGATCTAGGGCTGGTTGATGTTTTATGGCTGCATGGTTTTAGCCCAGTTTGGTTTTATGAAGTGAGAGGAGAAAAAAAAAATTCTGTTTGGAGTCCTGTGTGTTTTATTTACCTTCCTGAGTTATTGTGGTGGCCTTCTAGGCTGAAGTTTAATGACATCAAATGACAACTGTTCATTTTACCCGGGCCTCAACATCTGACAGAGGCAAATCATCCCGTCTTACATCCTGGATTAAGTGTAAACAGAAGTGTGATAAGATACAACCTGAGGAACAAATTTTAAAAATAGTAGTCATCACTCAGATACAATTTTTATAAGCTGTTTCCTGTTTATTCCACTTGATTGCATTAACACTAGCATTGCCTACAGAAATGAGGTTTTGTGATGTGTGTGACATTATTCCCTCTTCTTTCCTTCCTTCCCTCCCTCCTTTCTTTTGAAATCGAAAACAAATATTTCAGTAAATAAATGTCAGAAGAAAATCTGTATCAAATTTCAAGTTGCTTGGTGTTGTTTCTATGATTTTGAAAATCAACACAGCTATATATTTTGTACGTGGTTAGGCCTAATTCAATAAAAAATATTTGGAAAGCAAAGAAAATCTTGTTCTTATCTATACTAGGAATCGACAGATCAGTAGATGGAGTGTTAATGAATTTATTCTAATTATTTTCCCTTTGGAGTTGATAGTATAATTTATTTAAATACAAGTTTTAATTCATCCAGTCTAACATTTGACAAGAACACTGATACAACTCAAGCTATTAATTTTTCAGAGTTTATTTTGGGGCTATTTCTCAATAATAGTCTAAATGAAAATGACCAATTGTGATAATTATTGATGAAGCTTGAAGAGATAATAGGGTAAGCTGCACTATAAGGACTTACAGGCAGAAGAAAAAAAAGGTCTTTAGAAAAGAAACTGGTTTGAAGGTTTCCAATGATCACTTAAGAGATTCTCACATTTTATGGAAAGGGACTCAGATCACCTGAAGCCCATGATACACAATTAGCCATGAGTCCAACAGTCCTATTTATATAAATGATAATGTTCTCAATTAGAGATTTCCCAAAAAAGAGACTTACAATCTTGTAAGAAACTTCACCCAAAATGATGAATGTACTCTAGTCTTCCTCTCTAGGCTTCCTTTGCTGCAGAGATTGTGGTTACACTTTGAGCTGTCAATGTTAATAATATCATAGCCAGTTATTTTACCAGCAAAAGCAAGTTTATTCAGAAATAGCCAGAGGAATTGCAATTTGGGATACATGAGCTATTCGGGACCACAGGCAATCCAGAGAACAAGGAATGCAAACTGGCTTTTATAGGGAAAAGGGAGGAGTAGGGAAGGGCTGTGATAACCAAAGGGAAAGAAGCTGCAAGTCCGGAAGTATGGAGGCTTCTTATCTGTAGAGCTGCTATCAGATTGGCTGGATTGTCAGGGGCTGAGAGTTTTCTTCTTCCTGCTGGACAGTAAAGTAGGCGACATCTTCCTGTCAGAGATGTAGGCTTATGTCTCTCCCTGTTTGGAGTAATTGATGATGCAAGGCAGAGCAAAGAGAGCTCCTCCCACAGGCTTGTCCTGGCTTCAAATTTAGCTGAGGTTTGTTTAATTCTACAAAGTAAATATTCAAATTAAAAGGTTTATCCAGAGATATGCAAAGTTAAACTTTCCCCCAAAGCATCGTAAATGACATATTCTGTATCCAAGTTCTGCTATTAAACCAGATCTTTGAGTCATGAGCTTTGCCAGTTTCTCTTGCTCTGCTTTAATTTCTGATGACTGTACAATAAGAAATTAATCCACCTAAATTTTGGTGAACCTTTATTTCTCTTGAAGTCTGATAACACTGTCTTCTGTATCTTTTCAGCCCTGATCAGAATGAGATAGAGCTTTTTGACCTACAGCATCATGATTATAGGTAGATTTAAGAGAAGATATCCTTTGGACTTCTGTTCTTTTCTTAAAAAAATCTTTATATATTTATTTATTTATTTTTGGCTGTGTTGGGTCTTTGTTGCTGCGCGCAGGCTTTCTCTAGTTGCGGCGAGCGGGGGCTGCTTTTCATTGCGGTGCGCGGACTTCTCACTGCGGTGGCTTCTCTTGTTGCGGAGCACGGGGTCTAAGTGCGTGGGCTTCAGTAGTTGTGGCACGTGGGCTCTAGAGCACAGGCTCAGTAGTTGTGGCGCACAGGCTTAGTTGCTCTGCGGCATGTGGAATCTTCCCAGACCAGGGCTCGAACCCATGTCCTGGACGTCTGTTCTTAAAATTGATTTTCTATCAGAGAAGACCTTGGTGCTCACATCTTGCTTTCTAGGGTACTGATCATAAAAACATCTCTGGCTTAACCATTTTTTATGACAGTCATTATTAGGAGATACTCATAGAACTAAACAAAACATAGGCTTCTAAACTTGGATTTCCGTACATCTTGGATCTATTCCCGCTCAGTACATATATCAGACTCTTTCCCTGCCCACTCCTCACAATGCTCTTGCTTCTAAACTTGGATATTCTTAGTGAATGAAGGAACAGAGGATAGCAGCAACCTGTGTTCTCAAAATATTACTGCTTCAACAGATGGTACAACAGGAAAAGAATTTTTTTAAACTTAAAAGAAAGTAATTTCATAATACACTGTTTCTGGAGTCATGGTGGTTTCTCAGTTATCAATTGGGTGATATCCCCGATTATCAATAGATTGAAAACTTCCTGTATGCTAGGGACTATGCTAAGCCCTTTTCATTTATATCATTTCACTTATCACTCTCAATAACTCTATGGTTAGATGGGTAGTATTATTAGCCTCGTCTTACAGATCAGGAAATCAAGGCACAGACGGTTGAGTGACTTTCCTTAACCACAACCACACAGTGCTCAGGGACAGAGCTGAGAGTGGAATTTGTGCTGCTAGACCTCAATGCCCAGGCTCTTACCTGCTATACTCACTCTTTCTCCTTCAAGGGTTGTGCAGTAGATGATTCAATAACTGTAGGGTAATGCTTATTTTAAATTTGTTGACAAATGTCCACAGTTGCCTTGAGACATTTTACTAATCTATTCCTCTTCGCTCATTTAAATTAGCACTAAAGGTCTGTGCATTTGACTGTCACATTCAAATGCCTTTTCTTAAGGCATTCATTTTCATCTTATTTACCTGGTCCCTATGTTTGTTTTATTCTCTAATATTGTGATTAGGGTTATATTTTGGGTGTCTTTGTTTTTGTGCAAGGAGGGTGGAATTAGAGCTTTAAGGTAATGAATTTGACATACTGTTGGGGAGATGTGTAGACTCTTCTCTGGCTATGAAACGCTCTATATATCACTGGCCAAGCTGGTTAACTTTGTTTAAATCTTCTATAGCAGGTGCTGGCAATCTTTCCTTAAAGGACAGATAGTAAATATTTTAGGCTTTGCAGACCATACAGTCTCTGTCATAACTACTCAACTCTGCTGTGATAATGCAAAAGCAGCTATAGACTGTATGTAAATGAATGAGTATAGCTGTGTTCCAATAAAATTGTATTTTCAAAAATTGGTTGTCAGCCTGCAGGTCAGAATTTGCTGATCCATGTTCTATTGCTTTATTTACTTGTTATCTACCTGATCTATCATTTTCTGTAGGGTGTCTTAACCTTTCCAAGTAAATTCATAATTTGTTCTAGATTTATCTCCTAAAAAACCTGTCAGTTGTTACTTTATAATTTAGAATAGTAGCAGAAAATAGAGGTTGAGAAAGTGAACTCTGAGTCAGGTAGTCTGAGCATGTCCTTGTGTAAGCCGCTTAACCCTCTGTGTCTCAGTTCCCTCCTCTGTAAAATGGGAGGTTATAATTACCCCAGCGGGTTATTGAGGATTCAATGAGTTAATACATGTAAAGCTCTTAGAACAGTGCTTGGAATATGATAAGCACTAAATGCACATGAACTATTATTATTTGAGGTGTTGTTAAGTGCATTTAGGGATGTAATCATAATATCTTTTTGATTTATATTCTTTTAACCTATATATAGTATTCATATTTTCACTGCTATTTTTGGCCCGGCATTCACTTTCAGCTGACGTTAAAATTGCTTCTCTGGCTTTCTTTTGGTTCACACTTGCCTATTACATCTCTTTCCTTCCTTTCCTTTTCAGCTTTTCTGTATCTGAGCATGTCTCTGTAGACAACTTATTTTTGCATCTAATTTTTTGTTTGTTGTTAAGCTGATCTGATACCCTATTTCTTTTTTGTTGGTTACTTTAATAATTTACATTTATTTTAGTTATTGTCATACTTAGAATTATTGAGACCATCTAACTCATCTTATCTCTTTATGATACTTTCATTTGGTTAATTTATTTTTCCTTTCCTTCCTTCCACTCAATAAATCAAATATTCTTATGCTGGTTAGACAGGTATACATATTAAATTTTTATTTGGTGGTTACCTCAAATTTAAGATCCACTTTTATGTTTTTTTTCCCTTTCATAGTTCTTGATTTTATCAATATCTATATCTTCCCCTTGAAGACTGAACTCTGAATCATATTGCCTGAATTTGAATCTTGGTACTGCCTCTTACTGGCTGTGTGTCCTTGTACAGGTTTCTTAATCGCTCCGTGCCTCAGTTTCCTCATCTGTAAAATGGTGTCTTACTTCTGATGGCAACCTCTACTTTCCTCTTTTCTGAAGAAAGTCCACTTAGTATCATCCCCTTTCAGCTCTGGATTATTATGTGTATTAATTTTTTTCTCTTCTGCTTTTTTCAGGCAAAATAAAACTTTCTGAATTATTTACTCACCCTAACTTCCTTTATATCAGGGTTAGTTTGTTTTCTTTCTGTTAGCGTACTTTTTCTGAGTGTTTTCACAGCAGGTCTTTGTGTGGTAAACATTCTGAGGCTTTGCATACAAAGAATATTCTTATTGGCTTCTCATAGTTAAATGAGAATTACGGGACATAAAAATTTTAATTTTATATATTCTTGAAACACTTTAAAAATATTTTTTCATTGCCTCTAGTGTAGCTGTTGAGAAGACTAATTGTCTGAATTTTATCCTTTGTAGTTGAATTGCTCTTTGTTTCTAGAAGCTTTCAGAGTTTTCTCTTAGACTTTGGAGTCCTTTAGTTTTCCTCCATCGATGTCTAGATTTTGGATTTTCTTTTCCTTCTCCTTCTTTTGTTTGTCCCTTGGCACTCTTTGTGCCTTCTTAAAATGAGGGCTTTCATCTTTAATTCTGGGAAACTGTCAGTCATTAATTCTTCAAATATTTACTTCCTTTTATTTACTCTCCCATTACAGCTGACCCTTGAACAACATGGGTTTGAACAGCATGGATCCACTCATATGTGGATTTTTAAAAATAAATATGTACCACAGTAATACATGATCTGTCATTGTCTGCAGATGCAGAACTGCAGATATGGAAGCAGACTAAAGTTATATGCAGATTTTCGACTGTGTGTGGGGTAAGCGCCCCTACCCCCCATGTGTTTAAGGATCAACTGTATACTATTATGCAGATAGTAACACTCTACTTTCATATCTTTTTTTTTTTTTTTTTGCGGTACGCGGGCCTCTCGCTTCTGTGGCCTCTCCCGTTGCGGAGCACAGGCTTCGGACGCGCAGGCTCAGCGGCCATGGCTCACGGGCCCAGCCGCTCCGCGGCATGTGGGATCTTCCCGGACCGGGGCACGAACCCATGTCCCCTGCATCGGCAGGCGGACTCTCAACCACTGCGCCACCAGGGAAGCCCTACTTTCATATCTTTTAAATATATTTGTAATATCCCACATATATTCCATCTGTTAATTCATCCCTGAATTCTTTGTACTTTGCCTTGATCTTGCAGCTCACTAAGTTTTCCACTTTATCCATATTGTCCTTCATGGTTCTTCATTGGTTCTTTAAAATTCTTGTTTCTTCATCATGTAACCAATACTTGATCTTATGCTTACTTTACATTCTTAATCTGCTTCTTCCAATAATTCAGCTTTATTTGCTATATGTTACTGTTTGTTGTCTTTTGTTTTATAGCACTTATATTCTTCAAGTGCCATTTTTCGTTCTGAACTTATATTCCCCTGTGGGTATTTGCTACCTTGACTTTTTAAATTTTTAATTTAATTTTATATTTATTTTTTAATTTTTAATCGAAGTCTAGTTGATTTACAGTATCACGTTAGTTTCAGGTGTACAGCAAAGTGATTCAGATATATATATATGTGTGTGTGTGTATATATATATATATATATATAACTGAATTCTTTTCCCTTTAGGTTATTACAAAATATTGAGTATAGTTCCCTGTGCTATAGACTACACCCTTGTTGGTTATCTATTTTATATATACTAGTGTGTATATGTTAATCCCAAACTTCTAATTTATCCCTTCCCTTTGGTAACCATAAGTTTGTTTTCTATGTCTGTGAGTCTAGTTCTGTTTGGAAATAAGTTCATTTGTATCTTTTTTTTTGATTCCACATATAAGCAATATCATATGACATTTATCTTTGTCTGGCTTACTTCACTTAGTATGATAATCTCTAGGTCCATTCATGTTGCTGCAAAATGGCATTATTTCATTCTTTTTTTATGTCTGAGTAATATTCCATTGTGTATATTGGGTTGGCCCAAACGTTTGTTTCAGTTTTTCTGTAAGATGTTATGGACAAACTGGAACGAACTTTTTGGCCAACCCAATATATACCACATCTTCTTTATCCATTCCTCTGTCGATGGACATTTAGGTTGCTTCCATGTCTTGGCTATTGTAAACAGTGCTGCAATGAACATTGGGGTGCATGTATCTCTCCGAATTATGGGTTTCTCTGGATATATGCCCAGGAGTGGGATTGCAGGATCATATGGTAGCTCTATTTTTAGTTATTAAAGGAACCTCCATACTGTTCTCCATAGTAGCTGTACCAATTCACATTCCCACCAACAGTGCAAGAGGGTTCCTTTTTCTCCACACCCTCTCCAGCATTTATTATTTGTAGACGTTTTGATGATGGACCTTCCGACTGGTGTGAGGTGATACTTTGTTGTAGTTTTGATTTGCATTTCTCTAATAATTAGCGGTGTTGAGTGTTTTTCATGTGCTTTTTGGCCATCTTTATGTCTTCTTTGGAAAAATGTATATATAGATCTTCTGACCAAATTTTGATTGGGTGGTTTGTTTTTTTGCTGTTGAGCTGCATGAGTTGTTTGTATATTTTGGAGATCAATCCCTTGTTGGTTGCAGCGTTTGCAAATATTTTCTCCCATTCTGCAGGTGGCATTTTCGTTTTGTTTACAATTTCCTTTGCTGTACAAAAGCTTTTAAGTTTAATTAGGTCTCATTTGTTTATTTTTCTTTTTATTCCCATTACTGTAGGAGACGGATCTAAAAAGACATTGCTGCAATTTATGTCAGAGTGTCCTGCCTATGTTTTCCTTTAGAAGTTTTATAGTATGAGGTCTTACATTTATGTCTTTAATCCATTTTGAGTTTATTTTTGTGTATGGTGTTAGAGAAGGTTTTAATTTCATTCTTTTACATGTAGTTGTCCAGTTTTCCCAGCACTACTTATCGAAAAGACTATCTTTTCTCCATTGTATGATCTTGCCTCCTTTGTTGTAGATTAACTGGCCATAGGTGTGTGTACCTTGACTTTTAATGAGTATCCAGGGAGAGGAGTCTGAAGCTCAGATCCTGGTTTGTAAACCTCCTGGGGAGACTGCTATTTCCTCCCCACTTAAGATCCTAACCACCTTCTAGATCTTCAGGAGTCTCTTATGGGTTTTATGTTAGTGTTTAAAATGCATGTGATTCCCTCTTAGTTTTTGGTTTGTTTTGCTTGTTTTTTCTTTGTTTTGGTGTTTGCTTCTTTGGGTTTGGGTTCAGGAGAGGGAGCTAGCAATCTGGGCTAGTTCACTGTCATGCCACAAGGGTACATTCTTTATAATATTACCAGTTCTCAAGTTGTATAACTGTGTTTTTTGGCCTCTCCCATTGTGGAGCACAGGCTCCGGATGCGCAGGCTCAGCGGCCATAGCTCAAGGGCCCAGCCACTCCGTGGCATGTGGGATCTTCCCAGACTGGGTCACGAACCCGTGTCCCCTGCATCGGCAGTCGGACTCTCAACCACTGCACCATCAGGGAAGCCCTATAACTGTGTTTTAAAAGGACAGTGTATACCACTGCTTCTTCCCAAATTTCAGTAACTTTAATAATCGTTGCATATTACTGTATAATTACCTTGGCCATATCGATCCCTATCTCTGGAGCTTGCTGACATGAATAGAATGGTATGCCTGTAGTATATAGACTTGGCTCAACTTTTTTTTGTCTGTGTTGGGTCTTCGTTTCTATGTGAGGGCTTTCTCTAGTTGTGGCAAGCAGGGGCCACTCTTCATCGCGGTGCACGGGCCTTTCACTGTCGCTTCATCTCTTGTTGCGGGGCACAGGCTCCAGACGCGCAGGCTCAGTAGTTGTGGCTCATGGGCCTAGTTGCTCTGCGGCATGTGGGATCTTCCCAGACCAGGGCTCGAACACACGTCCCCTGCATTGGCAGGCAGATTCTCAACCACTGCGCCACCAGGGAAGCCCAACTTTTCTTTTCTTGCTGAGGCTGAAAGGGCCAATACTCTACTTTCAGGGGTATAATTTATGTACTTGAATGATGATTTTCTGGGTCTACGTCTCATAGTTTTTAACAATCTTGATGATTTACTACAACAGCAAAGTCACATCTTAAACTTTGTTATTTTCATAAAAAGTTTAAATTGAATTTTACTCTCATTGATTTCCACAAAGTCAAGCCATTTGCTTCAGCATTATAAATTCTGCACCTACACCAGATCTGTCCAGCCATGATGATGAAGACTGATGCTTTTTCTGTTGTTTTCATTTTCATGCAACTTCCTGCTTTGGTAAGTCTTCTTGTGGGGAGGTTTGCTTGAGAGTTCAACAGAGCATCTTACCACCAGCCTTATGGAGCTCATATGATATTTATTTTCCTGGAGGAAAAAAAATTTAGATTTAACCTGTAGGTTAGATTAATTTAGTTTTTTAATGAAGATATTCCTATTAAGGTTCTGAATGATAGTTAATTTAGTTGATAAAAACAGTTTGTGTCAGGTGCTGAAATTTGTTACTGAGATGGCATGTAAAATCTATCTCTGGAGGTCTTTAAATATAGGATATATTTTTATCTTTCTGAGGTGGCTAGTTTAGGAGTGTTTTTAAAGATGGAAGGATTGAGATGTTTCTATTTGAGCCCTTTGAAGGAAATTGCTCTCCAATTTTAGCTGAAAAATGCAACTTTTAAAAAGTACTTTTTTGGGGACTTCCCAGGTGGCACAGTAGTTAAGAATCCACCTGCCAATGCAGGGGGACATGGGTTCGAGCCCTGGTCCGGGAACATCCCACATGCCGCGGAGCAACGAAGCCCGTGCACCACAACTACTGAGCCTGCACTATAGAGCCCATGAGCCACAGCTACTGAGCTCGCGTGCCACAACTGCTGAAGTCCGTGCACCTAGAGCCTGTGTTCTGCAACAAGAGAAGCCACTGCAGTGAGAAGCCCGTGCACCTCAACAAAGAGTAGACCCGGCTCATCGCAGCTAGAGAAAGCCTGCAAGCAGCAGTGGAGACCCAACGCAGCCAAAAAAAAATAAGTAAAATAAATAAATTTAAAAAAATAAATAAAAAGTTCTTTTGTGCAACTGATATTCTTCAAGGTAAAGCTGTGAAGAAATTATATTTTATCTGTAATTTTGTGTTAACCAATTCTTCTTCCCTGTCTCTCCCAATCATTTCTATCTTCTGCTATTGCTCTTTATTTTTTAAGATTTGCCTTATTTGTACACTTACCGTCTCCCTCCTTAACCTATCCTTCTTACACCCCTCAAACAAATATGTCTAAGTGGCCTAGACTAGAACAATAAATATTACTATGAGGGTGGCCTGAATGTTCCCTAGTTTTATCAATCATTATAATATTCTTGACCCCTCTCTGCCCCCTCACACATCCTTTCAGGGGAAAAGTGAATTATTTGCCTGGTAGACTTGGAAACAGGATGTGGGCATGCAGAGTCCAGAGCCTTCCCTTCCTCTTCTCTCATGGAACCCAGCTGACCCAAGGAAGAATGAATTTTTTTTCTGCTTTTCCATGCTGCAAAACTTCTGGGGAGGCTTGCCTTTATCCGTGTCTGGGAGAGGCCTGTGATCGTTCCAGAACTTCCTGTGACTAGGTGAGGAAGGCTTTCTAATTCTGAGATTCTATCCACTTACTGAAACTACTGAGTGTTTGGACTTAAATCTACCATCTTATTATGTGTCTTCTATTTGTTCCACTCATTCTTTGTTTATTTTTCTTTCCTTTATTGCCTTCTTTTGGATTTAGTTATGATTCCATCTTTTAAACATCTATCATTTTTGAAATTATACATCTTTTTAAAATTCTTTTTGGGATTACCTTCAAAATTAGAAGACACATTTTCAATTATCAAAAATATTCATTAATAATTTGTGAAAGTCTAAGTTAATGAAGATTTTCACCTAGAATATATAAGAACCTTGGAATATTTTATCTCTGTTAATTATCCTCATAACTAATATGCTATTGTTTCCAGATAATTTTGTCATTAACATTTTAAATGTCATAAGACATTATTTTATACAGTTAATATTATTTCATATTTACACGTATTTTTACCACCTTATTCATCCTTTATTCTTTGCTGTATTTCGGAACTTCCATCGTGGATAATTTTTCTTTTTCATGAAGTATATTCTTTAGAATTTCCTTTAACATGGGTCTTCTGGTGATAACTAAGTATTTTTTCTAAGTTGAAAGTATTATTATTTTATCCTCATTTAAAAAAAAAATTTTAGGGCTTCCCTGGTGGCGCAGTGGTTGAGAGTCCGCCTGCCGATGCAGGGGACACTTGTTTGTGCCCCGGTCCGGGAAGATCCCACATGCCGCGGAGCGACTGGGCCCGTGAGCCATGGCCGCTGAGCCTGCGCGTCTGGAGCCTGTGCTCCGCAACAGGAGAGGCCATAGCAGTCAGAGGCCCGCGTACGGCAAAAGAAAAAAAAATTTATTGAAGTATAGTTGATTTACAATGTTGTGTTAATTTCTGCTGTACAGCAAAGTGACTCAGTTATACGTATATATATATTCTTTTTTCATGTTCTTTTCCATTATAGTTTGTCACAGGATATTGAATATAGTTCCCTGTACTATACGGTGGGACCTTGTTGTTTATCTATCCTATATATAATAATTTGCCACTGTTAATCCCAAACTCCCAATCCTTCCCACCCCAACCCTCCTCCTCTCTGGCAACCACAAGTCTGTTCTCTATATCCGTGAGTCTGTTTTTGTTTTGTAGCTACGTTCATTTGTGTTATATTTTAGATTCTACATATAAGTGATATCATATGGTATTTGTTGTTCTCTTTCTGACTTACTTTGCTTAGTATGATAATCTCTAGATCCATCCATGTTGTTGCAAATGGCATTATTTCACTCTTTTTTATGGCTGAGTAATATTCCATTGTATAAATATACATACACATATATTGCATATATATATATACCACATCTTCTTTATCCATTCATCTGTTGATGGACATTTAGATTGTTTCCATGTCTTGGCCATTGTAAATAATGCTTCTATGAACATAGGGGTTCATGTAACTTTTTCAATTATAGTTTTGTCTGGGTATATGCCCAAGAGTGGGATTGCTGGATCATATGGCAACTCTATTTTTAGTTTTCTGAGGAACCTCCATGCTGTTTTCCATAATGGCTGCACCATTTTACATTCCCACTAACAGTGTGAGAGGGTTCCCTTTTCTCTACACCCTCTCCAGCTTTTGTTATTTGTAGACTTTTTAATGATGAGGTGGTACCTCAGTGTAGTTTTGATCAGCATTTCTCTAATAATTAGTGATGTTGAGCATCTTTTCATTATCTTTAGTTTTGAATAATATTTTCACTGGATATAGAATTCTAGAGGGTATTCCCTCCCTCACCTCTCTCTGCTTCCACCCTCCTCACACACTGAAGATATTCCAATGTTTCCTGGATTTCACTGTTGCTATTGTGAAGTCAGCTCCAAAGTCAGTTTTGATTCTTTGTAGCTTCTTTTATTCTGGCTGCTTTTAAGATTTCCTTTGTGTGTGTGTGTGTGTGTGTGTGTGTTTTTCTGTCCTTTTGGGTATGATGTATCTAGATGTGGTTTTCTTTTTATGTTTCCTGCTTAGCATTTATTTGTATTCTTGAATCTGTGGATTAATGTCTTTGATCGGTCTTCAACAATTCTCAGCTACTCTCTTTTTAAGATATTGTCTCCAGCACATTCTCTCTCTCCTCTTCTTCTGTAGCTCTGATGAAACATTCATTATACCTTCTCAACATATCCTTTAAATATCTTTCCTTCTTTTCTGAATTTTCTGTGCTATATTCTGGATAGTTTCTTTTGACCTGTCTTTCAATAGACTGATTTTTTTCTATCTATGTCTAATATATTATTCAAACCATATATTGAGTTCTTAATTTTAGGAATTATGTATTTCATTTCTAGACTTTCTCTTGTTTTTATTTTAGTCTTCTGCCTAAAATTTGAATCTTGGTCTTTATTTCTTTCAACATAATAAACACAATTGTTTTTTGTTGTTTTGCTTTTCTTAGTAGTCATTGGTAATTTCAATACATCATATATTTGTGGGTCATTTCTGTTAATTATTGTTTATATTGTTTTTTTTTCCTTAGGATATTTGTTTCCTTGTGTGTTTGGTTATCTTTAAGTCTATGCTTCACATTGTATTTAAAAGATATTTGGATAAATATTTTGATGCCTTGCATGATGGTGCTTTTTCCAGAGAGGACTTTCATTTGGTTCTGCTCGTTGTTTGGGATCCCATTCTGGGACCTCTTTCATGTTGGTTCAAACTTGAGATTACTGGATATCTAGCTGATTGGAGGTTAGAATACAAATCCATGCTATTGATGATTTATTTTCAGTTCACACCTATCCTGATGACATGATTTTCATAATTTTAGTTGAAAATGGGAATTAATTTATTAGAATCCCATCCCTTGGCAGTGTCCAGGCTTTAATTTCTATCTTCTTGGATTCAAGAGATCTCCAAAATACAGATGAACTTCATAGTTTGTTTTACATCATAAGCAAATGTCTTTGGAAAAAATGCAGCTTTGAGTGCCTCAGCTTACATTTCTCAGCTCTTGTCTTCTAATCTTGGCCTCACAATACTTCATTATTTTGTAAAGTTTTTTGTTTGTTTTTGTCTTTTTTGTATGTTTGTTTTTGTTTGTTTGTTTGGTTTTTGTTCAGCTTTCTTAGTTGTTCTCAGTGAGAGCATTAATTCAAATCACCTTGTTTGCTATTGCTTTTTTCCATGAGAACTCCCTGCCTACAGAGATCAGGAACTTTGGTTTGCTCCTGACCATGACTTTAGCTTGGAAATAAAGATGCTGGTGCGGCTATTACTTTTGCCATATGCTTCTTATATTGTACATGTCAATTGATTATCTGATTCAGTATGATGAACTTTTTTGGACTTCTCTGTGATGTGTCCTAATCTATTTTCCTGTAGGCATTTTTTTTTTCCTGAAATGAAATTTTTTTCAAACTAGGTAATTCCTTACATGCCATGCTGCTGGCATGGATTTTTATAATAAAGTCAATGGAAAGTCATTGAAAGATTTTAGAAGCCAAGGAAGGAGAAAAAGAGATCAAGTAAGATACAGTAAAGTATTAAATAAATTTTCCAGGCAAGAGATCATTGTCCACTTGGGCAAGAGTCATTATTGGTGAGGTGTCAGGAAAAATGAATGGGAGCTGAGAGAGCAGAGATGGCATATGTAGCGTGTTTTATTAAAAGGCTGTGAAGGAAAGAAGAGAAGTGGGACAATAGTTAGAAAGCTTATTTCTATGTTGAGAAAGAAGAGCTAGTGTGAAATGAGAGGTTAAAGATAGAAGAGAGATAACTGACAGAATTATTAAGTTAATCAATTTTCAGATGGTGATGGGCTTAAGAGCAGGGGTGGGTTAATCTTTTGACCAGATTTTGAGGACATCTTCCAATGAGTTTGTTTACTTTAGGGTTAAGAGCCTTTAGGATTCAGTCTGAGTGTCAACTCTCAGAGTAAGTCTTCTTATATACTCCTAAAATAAGCTAGACACTCTCCTGGGTTTCCATTGTACTGTGTGCATTCTGCATTGAGTCCTATCATAGGTTTATATATCCTTTACCCTTACCAGAACTTTTGTCAGGACTTTTGTCTTTCTAGTCCCGTGATAATAGCCACTAAGTAGTTTACTGAGTGAATGACTATCATCCCTTTTGAAAATATATACACAGCTCAAAACCAGAACGGGAATGGCATTTTTCAATTTCCCTGTGGTTCAAAGCTTTTAAATGTCTTTTTGGACTCAACTAGTAAGGACATAAATGGCAGCCCGGGAATGACGTATCAACTGATTTGTACTTTCATTTACGTTTTACTTGTGGTGTTGGATCCTTTGGGGTCTCTTTGCTCTGAAAGTAACTGCTTGCATAAAGCAATGGATTTACTACTTCTTATGCAAACATATTTTATATAGCATTGAAAACTTGCTTTAAATTGTGCTAAAAATAAAATGACATCTCACTTCTAATTTTATTTTTAAAACAGCAAAAGCAAATCTACAAATTTTAAAATGTATTAATTTTTTGAATTGATACAACATTCCCATTGTTTAAAATTCAAGAGACGCAAAGTCTATACAATGAATTTCTCCTTCCTATGTGCGTGTGTGTTCTTCCAGGGATATTTTATGTCTCCATAATCATATGTATGTATTCTTTAACCCCTTTTAAAGCAAATGATGGCTTTGTTTGTACACATTGTTTTGCATCTTGCTCCTTTCACTTTATAATGTATTTCAACAATAAGATGACACATTTTTTTCATATTTTTGTGCCTTAAATTAATCTGAGGCTTGTATTCAATGATATTTTACAACCATCATCAATAAGTAGCAGTTGTGGTGCAATCATCGCTGTCTGTGAATTCACTGCAACTGCAGTGCCTTGATGTTTCAGTCAATAGACCACTGGGAAAGACCACTTGGGAAGAACTGAAAACCTTCCAATTCCTTCTTCTAGTAAAATTTAAAAGGTTCAAAGGTAATATAACATGTGTCAGCATTTTTGAAGGTGATCTTGAAGATAATAATGGAGCCCAGAGGATGACATTTCATGGTAAAATATGGATTTCTATAATTCTGAGCCTAGAGGGAGTTGAACTCCAAATGTGAAAAAGTTTTAGGAATCCCTAAATTGATTTCACTTACATTTTCCTTTTTATGTATGCACAGTGATAAATAATAATATTCTATAAATAAGTCTGAAAGAGGGCTCTTGGGTTAAAATGAAAATTATAACTGATAAGAAAACATGTCATAGTTTGAGAGCTTTGTAATATTTTGTTTTTTATTACCTGCACAGTACATCACTGGATAAATATGCAATAACTTACTTAACTGGTCTATTGATGATCACTTAGGTTGTTTGCAGTTTTGCTTTTACAAACAGTGCCACAGTGAATGACCTTGAACATGGATCATGGCATTAGTAGGTTTGTTTTTTGTTTTTTTTGGTAGGATAAATTCCTAGAAGTAGGATTTGAATGTACATTTAAAGTTTGATAGATCTTCCTAATTGGCTTCCAAAGATGTGGTTGGTGGTTTTGTTGTTGTTGTTGTTGTTGTTAGTTTGTCTCAGATTTATAGATTAACTTGGGGGAGAATTACCATCATTACTGATGTGATTTTTCATATTTTCAACTTATCTTTTGGTTATTTTAGGGGGAGTTTTTTCCTTAATATATATATTGCATATTATATTTATCTTTTTGTTGCTATTGAAAATGGAGTCTTCTAGTATAACTGCTAACTGGTTGAAGTTAATAAAAGCAATTCTTAAATAATTCAAATCAGCCTCTTTCAAACTTCATTGAAAAAAAGGGTGCATTAGGTTCATTAAAAATTTTTCCACGATTATAAAATCCCCTAAGGGAAAAAAGGTTAGTTAACAATGGAGGAACACCTTTCAAATTTTTTAGAGGAAAACAATGTTTTCTTGGTGCCATGAAAAATATATAAGATAGTAAGGTAACAGTGTATAAGGTAATAGTGTATCATGTCTTGTGCTGATCCTGCACCTGAATTCATGTTTCATAATGTTGTACCTGAGTGCAATGCTCATAACACTCCTACTTGGGAACCATTGACCATAATAACTCTGTTGACCATGCAAACCACCTAGATATCGGGTATCATCCAGATCATTTGGTAGCATTTGTACTTTACGTCTAATTTTCCCGAGAAGTCTTTGGCAAGTAAAATGTTCAATTCCATTAAATGGATTTGCAAAGAATTCTTAATCTAGATTCCTCTGCTCTTCTCCTTCATATTATCATTAGGAGACGGTGTTTCTCAGCTCTAATGTAAATCCATTTGAAAGGCCACATGCTGTCGTATTGGAGATATGCCATCTATATCTTGCTATTTCATTTGGCTAGAGTTACAAGCTTTTTATGAAGAGAAGCTACTTTTCTTCTCCATGAAGATCACATTCTGTACGATTGTATTCTGTAATGTGCTTCATTAACAATATCAGACACAGAGTGAAAATTTCAATTATGAAAGCATCAGTGATTCATGCCATCAGTGGATTTAAGGTAATTTTATATATTTGTTCAAATTGTGTTTATTACTTTTTTTAGTACAAAAAATATAAGAACAGAGCAAAAATGGCCTACAATCTCATCATTCTTGTAACTATAATTATTTAAAAAAACAAAGTAATGTGTGTGTGGTTAGAATATTTAAGCAATCCCAAGAGGAAAAATGAAAAGTAAATTTTTTTTTTCTTTTCCAGACTCTTTTTCCAACTTAAACTACTGTGAACATATTCCTAGCTATTATTTCCCCCCAAATATTTTTGCATACATACATACTCACAATTTTGCACATGTGTGTACACACACACACACACACACACACTCATTTCTTTTGAAAAAGGAAATTAAACAAAATAAATTCATTATACACAATATTTTGTTCCTTACATATTTCACTTATGTCTTTAGGTATTTTCATGTGACTACATGCAAGATCTAGTTCATATGCCAAACAGATGGGCATATGGACAGCTATTAACGGAAATTTAGATTAACAGCAGACTTTTTTTTCTGTTTTAAATCATGCAACAATAGACATTCTTATTAGAATTTGGAACACTTCCGAGAGTATATCTCAGAGCAGGCTGTGTAGCATAGTGACTAATAGCATGGATTCTGGTGCCAGATTGCCTGGAGTTTGAATTCATTATTTGCTCCTTATTGGCTATGTGCACTTGGGCAAGTTATTTGACCTCTCCATGCTTTACTTGCCTAAGGATAGTACATACCTGAGTTGGTGTGAGGATAAACATATATAAAGAGCTTGGAATGATGCTTGGCATATAGTAAGCAGTCAATAAATGCTAGCAATTGTTATTATTATTGTGGTAAATTTTGTGATATAAACATGATGTACATGGAATCCTTTGTTTTATTTATTTATTTATTGGCTGCGTTTGGTCTTTGTTACTGCGTGTGGATTTTCTCTCTAGTTGCGGGAAGCAGGGGCTACTCTTTGTTGTGGTGTGTGGGCTTCTCATTGCGGTGGCTTCTCTCATTGTGGAGCACAGGCTCTAGGCGTGTTGGCTTCAGCAGTTGTGGCATGTGGGCTCAGTAGTGGTTCGTGGGCTCTAAAATGCAGGCTCAGTAGTTGTGGCATATGGACCTAGTTGCTCCGCGGCATGTGGGATCTCCCCGGACCAGGGATGGAACCCATGTCCCCTTCATTGGCAGGCGAATTCTTAACCACTGTGCCACCAGGGAAGTCCTACATGGAGTCCTTTGAATCAAGTTCTTGCATGGACTCCATGGTGTGCATCCTCCACCTTTTGCTCATTCATTCTCCCAGGTTGCCCCCAACTCCTCTCATCATCAGATAATGCTCAATGACTAGCCTTCTAAGTGTTCTCGAATAGACGTATGTGAGAATTTCTTTGGAATATATAGCCAGGAGAAAAACTGCTGGGCCATAGACTATGCATATGCTAATTTGACTAAGCACTGCCAGGTTGCTTTTGGGAATGGCTACTCCCTTCTACTTCCACCAGCAGTGCATGTGGAGCCTTTCGTAGCTGCACCTCTGCCAGCATTGAACATGGTCTAGCATCCTTCCTTTTTCATTTAACGTAATGTATTTCACTATTGCTCTCATTTACATTTCCCTGATTACTAATGAATTTGAGTATTTTTTATGTTTGTCATCTTTTGTTTCTTCTCTAAATTGCCCGTTCATATTCTTTCCCATTTTTCTGTTGAGAATCACTCGTTTCCCCCCAATTTGATTTGTGGTAGTTCCTTTCCTATTCTAGCTATTAATCTCTACTTGGTGTTAAAAGTTGCCGTTACCTCCTTCCATTTTGTCATGTGACTGCCAAGTTTGTCCATGCTACAAATGACTGAGTGGACTGTTTCCCTCATGGCCTGTGTGTTGCCTCTTGCTCACAAAGATATTCTACTACCCTTACCTTCCCCCACTACTCCCCCTCCCTGCCTTTATTTACTGTTTGCTTTTTCCTTTCACATGAAGTCTTTAATTCATCTGGTACTCACATTTGTATGTGATGTCAGGTGGTGATCCAGTCTCTTTTTCATTCATTGTGAACCACTCTCCCCAATACCCACGATTAAGCAATTTATTCCTCCACCATTGAATTGTGGTATTATCTTTACCATGTATTAGGTTCCTGAGGGAGGGAGAAAGGAGGGGCATAGAGAGAGAGAGAGAATAGGGATAGGTGATGCCCTTAACCTCATCACGTGTAGAAAAAATGATGGAACTGAGCAGAACTAGAGACCCAGTCTAGGGCTTCAAGAAGAAAGGACCAGATGTCCAGTAACCATCATGTTCACAGAGCAGTGATTTACTTAAGATGCATCTCATTATCATCTGAGGGTTAGCTCTGCATAAGTGAAGCATGGCAGTAGTAGTTTTCTGCTTTTCATTATCTATTGATTGTACTATTACAACTCTTATTTTTCCTATATTAAAGAACTCTTAATTGGCTTTCCAATTCCAGAATGTTTCCCTTTGCGGCTGTTCTAAAACAGTTCTTCTCAAACTTTAATGTGCTACACGTTCCCTGGGGGATCTTGTCCACGTGCAGATTCTGATTCTGTATGTCTAAAATGGGGTCTGAGAGTCTATATTTCCAATAAGCTAAGGTTAGATGCTGATGCTGCTGGTCTGGGAACGACACTTGCAGGAGCAAAGTCTACGCAATATTGTTAAGTTAATCTTCTCACTACCAAAATTCCTGTTGTCTTATTTCCCTGCTCAAAATCTTTCTGTGACTCTCAAATACCCACCCTACTAATTAAAACAATTTTCATCTTGGTGTGTGTGCCTTCCATAATATAGCTCCTACCCATCTTTCCATTTACATCTCTCATTAATCTCTGACTTATTCCTATGCTTTGGCTCACCTGGTAAAGTTCCCTGATCTTTCCTTTACTTTGGACTCCTTCCATGAATCTCATCTTTCTTTATTTTTTAAAAAATTTTATTCAAGTATAGTTGATTTATAATGTTGCATTAGTTTCAGGTGTACAACAACGTGGTTCAGTTATACATATATGTATATACATATAAATCTATACTTTCTCATATTCTTTTCCACTATAGGTTGTTAAAAGATATCGAATGTAGTTCCCTGTGCTATACGGTAGGCCCTTGTTGTTTATCTATTTTATATATAGTAGTGTGTATATGTTAATCCCAAACTCCTAATTTATCCCTCCCCTACCTCTTCCCCTTTGGTGGCCAAAAGTTTGTCTTCTATGTCTGTGAGTCTATTTCTGTTTTGTAAATGAGTTCATTTGTATCATTTTTTTCAGATTCCACATATAAGTGATATCATATGATAGTTGTCTTTCTCTGTCTTCACTTAGTATAATAATCTCTAGTTCCATTCATGTTGCTACAACTGGCATTATTTCATTCTTTTTTATGGCTGAGTAATATCCACTGTATATATGTACCACATCTTCTTTATCCATTCATCTGTCAATGGACATTCAGGCTGCTTCCATGTCTTGGCTATTGTAAATAGTGCTGCTATGAACACTGGGGTGCACGTGTCCTTTCAAATTAGTGTTTTCTCCAGATATATGCCCAGGATTGGGATTGCTGGATCATATGGTAACTCTGTTTTTAGTTTTTCAAGGAACCTCCATACAGTTCTCCATAGTGGCTGTACCAATTTACATTTCCACCAACAATGTAGGGGGATTCCTTTTTCTCCACACCCTCTGAATCACATCTTTCTTATTTCTCTTTCTTTTGCATTATCAATGTTGTGTAAACTTCATAGTCTGCTTTTGCTTATACTTGTATACTTTTCTTATCTCTGCCTTGGGACTTTTAGGTTTTTGGCAGCTAAGTCTATGTCTTACTCACTTTTGAATCCCTGTAGCATCTGATTATGTGTTATCTACCAAAACATTTGTGGAACTGAATCTTTTCACATCATGCACATCAATTATGACACTTTGCTGTAAGAGAAAAATGCCACCAGTGGCCAATATATTATTTACATTATTTACTTTATAATTGGTATCCTGGGACTTCCCTGGTGGCGCAGTGGTTAAGACTCCACGCTCTCAGTGCAGGGGGCCCGGATTTGATCCCTGGTCGTGGAACTAGATCCCACATGCATGCCGCAACCAAGGAGCTCGCGAGCTGCAACAAAGGAGCCTGCCTACTGCGACTAAGACCTGGAGCAATCAAATAAATAAATATAATTCGTATCCTGTTTTCTCTCCTTCATTTGTTATCATTTACTGGTGCATTTCAGTTAAAATAACTATATCTGTTGCTTCTAATTTACTCTTAAGTTATTAGACCAATACATTTTAATTTACCTGTGATTCTAAGTTCTTCTCTGGCCTAAAGATGACTTCTCTTCAATAGTAAAGTACAGGTGGTTTTATGGTAGTTAGTTCTTCTTCCCTTATTTTCTCAGTTACTATCTGTGTCGTGGATAATTGAAGTTGCCAGAAGTCAAGCTGTTTTTTTTTCACATTCCATAATAAACGCTTGTGCAAATGTATTGAATAATGACCGTGACATTATTCTTTACAGCTCAGTAGGCTTTGATGAAATTCCACAAATGTTAATTGGACGCCTACTACACACAAGCCGCTGTGGGTGATACAAAAATGAATAACACACAGTCCCTGCCAAATGAGAACTTTTCACTCTATGTATCTACTTGGAGAAGCTCCTATAACTCTTCCCTTTTATATTTCCTTCACGTAGGGGTGAAAGGTAGAGAGTAACAGATGGAACTTCTCATTTCATTCAGCTTGCAGTTTTGATAATCACCAAATGTGATAATTCTATTTTACATTATAAATTGCTTCACTGTATCCAAGTCTTATTAAACTGTGATTGACTCATTTTACACAGGTGGTAACAATGTATAATAGGCGACCATATTAAAATGCAAATTTGGTTAAAATGATTGTAATTACATATGGTGTTCATTTTTTTTAATGTTGAAAAAAAATTTTAATCCATAGAGTTAAAGTTATTGAATCCTTTGAAAAAAATGGATTGGTCTAACCTCAAGTCATGAGACAGTGAGTTAAAATGAATGGTTTTTTATAGCTGCATATGCACTATAGATGTCAACTATACATCTTAGATTTAACATGACCAGAAGTCACCTCTTGATTCCTGCATGTCCCAACCTGTTCCCCTGATCACTTTTCCGATCTCAGGAAATACCCTCTCCAATCTTCCCTTTCCGCAGATCACAAACACTAGTGTCATCTTTCTCTCGAATCCCATATTCAACCCAATTGTATATACTATTGGCAGTAACTTCAGAATATATCCAGAATCTGCCAGTTTTTACCACCTGCACCCAAGATGGTGATCTTGATCTGTTACAATTACCTCTGGCCAATATATCTACATCTCTCTTATAAAACAAACAAATAATTGCATGTTATAAAAAGCATGGATATATTATTGTTTATTTAACTATTCTGTTTTCTAGAAGGTTGTTTCTAGTTTTCATTATTAAAAATAAATTGCATTGAAATAAGCCAATCACAAAAGGCAAATATCAATACTATATGATTCCACTTATGTGAAGTTTCCAAAGTCATTAAATTCATAGAGAAAGAAAGTAGAATGATGGTTGATGGGGACTTGTTGTTTACTGGGTACAGAGTTTCAGATTTACAACATGAAATGATTTTGGAGATTGGATGCATCAGAACTGTGAATATACTTAACATTGCTGAACTGTACATGTTAAAATGGTGAAGATAGTAAATTTTATATTATGTGTATTTTACCACAATTTTTAAAAAGTGAAAAAATTAAATAGCATTAGGAAAAAGTTTTAAAACTCAGAAGCTATTAGAGAGAAGATGTACAAGTTCAACAGCATTTAGATTGAAAACCTCTCTAGTAACTAGGGAAATACACATTGTTTAACTGAGATATTATCTTCTTACCCATTGTTTGGTTAAAGTTGACAATACCTAAGGTTGGCAAAAGAACAGGAAAATAGGCACTCTCAAACTCTGTTGGTGAGAGAGCACATTAGTAAGACCATTTTGGTGGGTAATTAGTCCACTGATATAAAAACTTAAATGTGTATACTCTTTGACTCAGCAAATTCTATTCTATAGAAATACATGTTTACATATGCACAAACAATTTTACAGAAACATTCATTGAAACTTTGCCTGTAAAACTGAAAAGTTGGAAAATAATGCTGAAAAAAAGTTCTTTACCACATTTGTACTTAGGTGTAAATTTTTTCTAGAAAGACACCCGTGGATTTCTGAGACAAAGAGCTTATACATTTAAAACATGAGTCAGTACTGCCAAACTGCCTTCCAAAAGGGCTGTGCCAGTTCACACTCATATGAGGGTTTTTGTCAGTTTTCCCAAGATTGGATATTATCAAGTTATTAATTTTGGCAATTTTGTAGATGAAATTATAACATCTAATTGTTGTTTGAATTTGCATTTCCCTTACTACTTAATGAGTCTGAGATCTTTTCACATGTATATTCACCATTTGTGTATCTTTTCTGTGAATTTTCTTTTTATATACTTCACCCATTTTTATAATCTAGATTTTGATCTCTTCTTTATTTTTCCTATCTGTCTATCTATCTATCTAGCATCTATCAGATATGAGTCTGTGACCCCAATCAGGCATGTAAGAACTGCTACATTACCTTATTTTTCTTTTTTTAAATTTATTATTTATAAATTTATTTTATTTATTTATTTTTGGCTGTGTTGGGTCTTCGCTGCTGTGCACGGGCTTTCTCTAGTTGTGGCAAGCAGGGGCTACTCTTTGTTGCGGTGCGCGGGCTTCTCATTGCGGTGGCTTCTCTTGTTGCGGAGCACGGGCTCTAGGCACACGGGCTTCAGTAGTTGTGGCACGTGGGCTCAGTCGTTGTGGCTCGCGGGCTCTAGAGCGCAGGCTCAGTAGTTGCGGCATACGGGCTTAGTTGCTCTGCGGCATGTGGGATCTTCCCGGGGACCAGGGCTCGAACCCGTGTCCCCTGCATTGGCAGGCGGATTCTTAACCACTGCGCCACCGGGGAAGCCGGGGGAAGTCCCCTACCTTATGTTTTTTAAGTGCGATTATATGCATCTCTCCTAATACTCTGCCAGTCATGAGAAACTCAAGGTCAGTAATCGTGGGGATTCTTCTCCTAAACCTTCATGGATGTGGGAAGGTCCTCTTATGCAGAGCAGTGTGTTTGGCCCTTGGGCACTACAATCCACGTGGATATTGTTCACATGCCCGTTATTTAAGTCCTCAGTGTCTCTGCTTCTTTACCGGACTTCGCACAAGATTGTTTTGCTGAGACTCATAACCTTTATTTCTTTTCATTCCTTTTTCTAATTCATTATTTTATTATTTATTTTATTTTCACTTATTATTTATTTTATCTTTTGATCTTGAACTCATCTGGAATTTGTGTATGCCTGTGTGTATGTCTGAGGTATGTGGTAAGAATCTAAGTTTTATATCCTTTTAGACATCCAATTGTTTGATCACCATTTATTAAATAATCAATCCATTCATTTCAGACAAGAAACACAACCTGCTGCAAATGCTAGACTGATAAAGGAAGAAAGTCAACTTCTGGTAGGAATAAAAGCTATGAATCTTAGGCAAGTTAAAGTGTGCTAGAAAAAGAAAAGAAGAGGCTACTGGCAGACTTAAGAGATATAAACAGACTGAACCAGAATTTTAAAAAATTGGAATTAAGGTAAAATTGAAAAATTGGGGGCAATATTTTTTACTTAAATGATAAAGAGTTGACTTTGTACAGAAAAAGTTTATTCCAATTACTATAAAAAGATATACAATTTTTTAAAAAAATTATTTATTTATTTATTTTTGGCTCCGTTGGGTCTTCATTGCTCTGCGCGGGCTTTCTCTAGTTGCGGCGAGCGGGGGCTACTCTTCGTTGCAGTGCACAGGCTTCTCATTGCGGTGGCTTCTCTTGTTGCAGAGCACGGGCTCTAGAGCGCAGACTCAGTAGTTGTGGCGCACGGGCTTCGTTGTTCCGCGGCATGTGGGATCTTCCTGGACCAGGGCTCGAACCCGTGTCCCCTGCATTGGCACGTGGATTCTTAACTACTGCACCACCAGGGAAGTCCCAAAAAAGATATACAATTTAATAGAAAAACAGGCAAAGAGTTTGAAGGAATACAAGCAAAGACATTCATATGAAGTAAAAATATATAAGTATTTTGTCCACTAAAAATCGTACAAATTCATCTTTTAGCCATGAGACACTCGTTTTCACCTATCTAAATGGCAAGGTTTAAAGAGGCGATAAAACTCAAATTGCTGTTTGAAAATGTTGCTTGAGGGGAATGTAAATTGGTACAATCTTTTAGATGGACAATTTGGTAATATATTTAAAAACTCTTAAAATATGCGTAGTGTTTACCCAGAAATTTTACTTTTAGGAATTTTTCCTAAGAAAATAATAAAAATGTGCACAAAGATTTACATAGTGTTATTTATAAGGAGAACAACCTTAGTGCTTAATAACTGGGGGGATTAGGGCTTCCCTGGTGGCGCAGTGGTTGGGAGTACGCCTGCTGATGCAGGGGACGCGGGTTCATGCCGTGGTCTGGGAGGATCCCATATGCCGCGGAGCGGCTGGGCCCGTGAGCCATGGCCACTGGGCCTGCGCGTCCATAGCCTGTGCTCCGCAACGGGAGAGGCCACGACAGTGAGAGGCCCGCGTACCGCAAAAAAAAAAAAAAAAAAATGGGCGGGGATTAAAAAATACATCTACATAGAGAACATATGTTGGCATTACATTTCATAACATGGGTACATGTCCGTACATATAGTACGTATACTGGAATGATCTGCTTATGAAACAATTGTGCACCGATGATTTTTATTTATTTATTTATTTTTTGCGGTACGCGGGCCTCTCACTGTTGTGGCCTCTCCCGTTGCGGAGCACAGGCTCCAGACGTGCAGGCTCAGCGGCCATGGCTCACGGGCCCAGCCGCTCGGCGGCATGTGGGATCTTCCCGGACCGGGGCACGAACCCGTGTCCCCTGCATCGGCAGGTGGACTCTCAACTACTGCGCCACCAGGGAAGCCCCAATGATATTTTTATAAAAAAGAGTAGGGAGAAATTAGAAACTACCAGCACAAGTAATCATGGTTTAAAACATCTTTGCAAGGCTTTGATGCTGCTTCAAAAGTGATAGGTTGTGATCCAAGCTACGGATGAAATGAATGGATGGAGGGCAGTGCTGTGTGCATGTGTGTCTGCCTCACCCAGTGGCGTGATTTCAGCGTGAGGAGAAAACACAGTTAGACCTCAGTCTTCTGTGTCACTGACAAGTGAAAGAAGACATCCCTCCAGGCAAGTCAAATCTGTGAAGCCAAAAGTTTACAATGCAAGTTAACTCCCACGAAAGTCATTATCATGTCAGGGTTCCTGCCTTCATTCAGTATGAAATAGAGTAAACGGTTCTAGAACATTTTTGCTTCTTTCCCTCCTGGTCCCAACTGTGCTGGGCTTTCCTCCTTCCCGAAACTGTGATTAAAACCCTAACACTGAATTGCTGTAAACCCATAGCCGCCATTCTCTATCCCAGAAATAGGCCAAGTGCTTTTAGAAACAAAATTCCCGAGACTGTAATTATAGGAAGGGTTAATTGCTTAGGCTAAGTAAACAAGGAGAAAAACATCTCAGGAAATTTGAAAATCAAGGTCCCTCGCCCAGGGGAATAGGGTGAGAGAGGGTTGAGTACAGCTGTTCCAGAAGCATCTTGTTTTGGTGGTTTGGCTGTCAGACTGTGTTTAACAAACCAAGCACCTTCCACCCACTGCCCTTGGTCTCCTGACAGTAACTGCAGCCACCAAAGGGCAGGAGAGGGGCTGGTCCCATAGGGAGAAGAAATTTAAAAATATGCATAGTTGCTCAGAACCAGATGCCATTTTCCAAACTGTTCTGCTCACAGGGAAAGTAAGCTTATCGAAGCAAGTTGTGTTTGTACCACAAGATGCCACCCTTCCCTTGAAAAGAAGAGAGTAAGTTAACTAAATAAAATGCAAGTGTTTTATGAGTCCATCTCGCTCAGTTTTGTGTCAATGAGCTTCATCTTGGATGAAGGAAAAGCCATTGTATTTTGTTCTGTAGCATTTGGCGTAAGGGAAGAAACTAGTTCCTTGTTAGCAATTTCTAAAACTCTTTTAAACTGCTATGGAAGCATGACTTTTCCATCTTATCTGACAGTGGATTACAATTTTGTGTGCAAGCTTTATTACTTTGAATTCTTGTTGTTAGCCTAGCTTTTGATATATAGTCAAGCTGTTACAAAGGACACTAAGTAACATGTGGTCACTCTCCACAATTTTAAACTAACAATTTCTTCAAGAGAGAGGTCGAGATCTCTTGTCTGTGGAAGCAAAAATTGGACATGGGATTTGTTTTTAATTATTTGTTTGATGGGTCACTTCTCCTAACCCCGACAGTCCTCTCTGCATCTATCAATACACAGTCACTTAAATGCAGAGTTGAAGGCTGCCATGACGAAAAGGTATTGACTTGTAAAATGGAAATTGATGTAATTAATAATCAAGAATTCTTTATATTCTTAGGATAAATCAATACATATTTATTTAATCATAATCCTTGAATTCATCTTTGAGTTATGCTGAAAGCAAACAGTCAAGAATTATCTCTGTTGCCCTGTTTTTGCCTTTTGCTTACTTGAAACTGCTAGTCCTAGTAAATCAGTCTGCTGCTGTTAATGGTCGGTCCTCAGTCACCTTTCTGTACTGGGGAAAACAATGGAAATATTTCAGTCATTCTTCCTAAAGGGAAGTCACGACATAGATGGGACCTTGAACAGCTTATTTAACCTGTCTGCATCTCCATTTTTATTTGTAAAATGAGGCATTTTACTGGCTACTCTGTAAGATGTCTTCTACACTTTTGAGAAGATTTTTATGATACTCTCTCTTAAAAATTCAGATAGCCAGACTATTGTTATGGTTGGTAAAGGAAAATATTGGGAATTTGAAATCCTATTTCCACAAACCATTCTGCCTACTATTAGCAGTAGGCTAACAGTATCGCTATAAAAATCTTGTTTGCATATAGATATACTAATTTTCAAGGTTGACATGATGGAAGCATTTTATATTTTATTTTTTTCCACTTGAATTTTTTTTGTCATGGAGAAGATTCCAGAAAATCTAAGTGCCTGTTACTCCCCATTAGAGAAAAGCAGTTGAAGATATTATTTCTGCATGAAATTTCTGTGGTTTGTGCCATATTTGTAGAAATGGTGCACCATTTCTGGCCATACTAAGGATCAATGTTTAAGTCAAAGGCATCCCGGGATTAGTTGGTCGTTGGAAAAGCTTGGTGTGAAACTCTACCCAATATGGGGAACTCCACACTGATAGTGACAAACCAAGTCCAACATAGCCTTTCTCTTTTGAGACATACATGAGAAGTTAGGTCACTAGAGTTTAAATGATCTTCTCCTCCCAAACAGTGACCTCTTTTTCCAGTTCTCCATTTGACTTGGTATCTTAGAAGAAACAGGAGTAGGGTTGCCTGATAAAATACGGGACATCCAGTTAAATCTGAATTTTCAGCTAACAAATAAAATTTGGGGGGTATAAATATGTCCCCAAATTGCATGCATACTATATTAAAAAGTTAAAGTATTAAGTTATATTTTATACTAAAATTTAGTTGTCTTTTAAATCTGAAATTAAAATTTACCTGGTCTACTGTATTTTTAGTGGCTAAGTGTAACCTTAATTAGGATGCAAAGGAAATGTGAAGCTGATGAGATGGTTTCTGATGTAAATTTTTATAAGGTAAAAATTACCCAGTGCATTAATTTGCTTTTCTCAGTATCTCCATATGTGTGTATGTTTCTTTCAGAGTTTAAGATTTATGTATTTTGCCTTTCTATTTAACATATACAATATTTCTCTGTCTACATTTTAAAAGGGCTATCAAATTTTATGTTGTAGATAAATTATTGAACATTTCCCTCTTATTAAGTATTTGTTATCCTTTTTTTCTGCTATAAATTACAGCAACTTATTGATGCACAGAATACTTGTTTTTTGTTAAACTGTTTTTCTAGAATACACTCCTAGGATTGAGATGAGTGGGTCATTGGGCATCCAGTGACCAAATTATGCCTCAATAATCATATTCAGGTTTCCCTTTTCATCCCATGTTAGAAGGGGTACAGTGTGGGAAAGGAGAAGAGAGGAGACATGCATGTGGATACAGTTTTATGTCTTACTAGTTCTGCAAGGGGACAACCCTTTACAAGAATATTTCAAGTTTCTGAGAGGAAGCCATTTCTATTTTTAACAGCAGTAGTAAAATAACAGGCTTGGAAGTGGTTTTTGAAAAATTCAGCAGAACATAAAATAGTTTAGTGACCTATAACTTTCCTCTGTCATCCATGTCTTACTAGCATGCCACCAGGCTTCTCTGATCATCACAAGTGGCTTCATAACCGCTTCTGGACTGATGGGATTGCTTCTTAAACATGTTTCCTATGGTTTCATTATCGGAGGAAGCTGCAGTGTGCATCTGTTCATAAGCTAATCCTGCAGTCTCCCTCAGTGTGTTAGAGATGAGAAATAGGTTTGAAAAAATTGCTTCTACAACAAGCTGGTCCAAGTGATAAACCAATAACCAACTGATTTAATAATCTTAGCCAGAGAAGAAAAGGAAACATATAGCAAACCAGGCAGGACTATTTTCTTTTAAGGAAAAAACAGACAAGGGAGAGGTTGGGGAGAGGCAAATAAATATAAGGTAAGGGATCGGGGGGTAGAATTGTAATTTACTCTCCTTTTTGACCCTGAATATCATTTAAAGTGATTTCAAACCAAACATACAAGATAAAATGAAATAATAATTAGAGAAGTATAAAGACTACAGACTAGGTTTTCTTCAGTTGCTGTCGCTGTTTAACTTCAGTTTTATCCAATTAGACTCAAGCCACCATCAAGAGCTATGTTAGACCTCACAGCTCCCCCAGCAAGCTCATAGGCAGATAGCCTAGTCCTTGCTGGGAATACTGTGCTGTAAGAATTTCAGCTTTCGTGTGAACACTGAGTTCAAGTTGACAGTGCAATAATATTTCAGTAGAGAGCAGTAATGAGAGGAAGACAGTTCAGCTGGGTGTTAAACATCTTCTTTAGTGCCCTAGGTGGAGTTGGGAGTTCTATCAACATTTACTAAACTGTTTTCAGAGGGAACACTGGTGGTCCATCAAGGCACTAATAGCTGATCTCCAAAAGTGAGGCGAAATGAGCTTGGGAAGGTAACTTGCTGTGTATCCGCCCATCCCTCCCAGATCCACGGTGCCCATTAGAATAGTGAAGGCTCTGAGAAACTTGCAGTGGAAAAACCTATTTTACTTATAACTTCCCATACTTATCACTAAGGAAGTCATTTTTATACAACCTGCTAAACATTTCAAGGAAGACCCATGTTGTAAAGGACAATTTATGCAAAACTCTGAGTTAAATATGTCTCAGTGATAAAAAAGGGGGTGTAGAAAGAGTTGGTTTGGGGACCTTCTCAGATGAAGTTTTGATGTGTATTGTAGCCTTGTAGTTTGTCCTGCCCACCCCCAAAACTTCTCTACATCTGCTGAGTCACCTAGAGGAGTCATCTATACTGTTCTTTAGAGATTTGAGTCTCTGAACAGGAAAATAAAGGAGAAAGGAGAAATGTTGCTCAGGTTTTATTTTCGTTTATGCTTCTAGTTAATCCTATGTCTTTAGACTAGAAGGGAGAGTGGGGAAGTGGGCTGGCTGGCTCTTACTGTAGTTTAGCAGAGCAGGATTTATCTGATAAATCATAACTTCTGAGCCAAAGGACAAGACAAATAACAACACATCTCATGAACACTGAGAAGGATGTGGTCGGAAGGAGGAATGTTTAATTGACTAAGAGGGCTCCAAATTGAACTGGCCAGTGGGAGTAAGAGACTGGGACAGAAGGAGAAAACTGGGTTCTATGGGGGGATGACGCATGGCATTGAGGGAAGCAGCCCATGGGAGGTGGTGGTGAATTATTTTCAAGTGAAATTGCAGTGAAGTGAGTTGGAAATAATATGTATCATTTCAGATGCCTAACATTAACGTTCAGACGGTAGAGTAAAAAAGAACATCTTATGTCTTCTAACGATGAATAAATTTGTTATTCAATTACATGAACAAATATTGATTATGTTTCACCTATCACATGTAGCATAGTAAAAAGGAACTTTAGAATATGATGGACAAATCCTGCTTTCAAAAAGGAATACTATAAATATTTTAGAAAGAAAATGAAATAAGTTCATACAAATAACTCATGTAAGGCCGAACACTGTGTGATTAGTGATGTGATTAGACCTGAGTTTTGGAATATTAATCTACCAGAGATATCCAGATTAGGTTGGAATACAGATAATGGAGGTAAGAATCGATACAAGACTTGATTTTCAAAATCAGGGCGTCAGCAAAGTTTTTCTGTAAAGGGTCAGATAGTAAATATTTTTGGCTTTATGTGCCATGTGGTCTCTGTAGTGTATACGCAGCCATAGGCAATATGCAAATGGGTATGGCTATTGTTTTCCAATAAAACTTTATTTAGAGAAACAGGCGACAGGCCTGACAGTCCATGGGCTGTAGTTCTCTAATCCTTGAATTAAATAAAGAAACCATAGTCAACTGCTGATGAAAATATGAAATCTATGACTGTATTTTAAGGATCTGACAAAAGGGATCTTTAGAAACATTAGCAGATAAATCATGGTTTACTAATCCCATTTAAGATAGAGTTATTTGGATTTCCATATCCAACAGTGAGAGACTAGCTGGTTACTGACCAATTCTTCCATTGGAAAAAACCCCCAGAAAAGCTGAGTGTGTGTGTGCGTGTGTGTGTGTAGGTGTGTATGCATGCAGATCAGAGAGCTACCAAGGCAGTAAGGACTTGTGGGGTTTAAAATATAGAGAGAATTAAAATACATGATACCAATAGTACAAAAGACAGAAGGGGTAAATGGCATACATATGTTCAAAGATCCTTGCATTGTTCAGCAATGGATAAAACCACAAATTTAAATTAGATTTTAATAAAACAAGAGTGCATTTGTCATTTCTATCGTTACCATTACAAGGATAGTGAAAGAATTGTATTGTCTAGCTGGGAAGCTAATAGAGGGGAAAATAGAATAATAAAATACTACTTAACACAGAATAAGGTAAGAAGATGAGAGAGAAGAAATGTAGAATAGGTGGGACCAAAAAATCCACAATAGTCATATGTAGATTTAAACCCAAATATATCAGTAATTATACCTAATGCAATTGGATTAAAAACACTAGAAGATAAAGGTTGTTCGACTGGATTAAAAAACAAAATTCACCTCTATATAGGCTGTTTACAAGAGATACACCTTGAATATGGGGCTACAGAAACATTCAAAGTGAAAGAATAACAAGGATATTTTAAGCAGAGACTAGATGGGTGGTTGCTGGGGGCAGGGGTTGGGTGGGGGGAGTGGGTGAAGGTGATCAAAGGGTACAAACTTCCAGGTATGAGATGAGTAAGTTCTGGGATGTAATGTACAGCATGGTGACTATAGTTTCTTAAAGTCATACAAAAAACCGAGAAGGGCCATCTTTGGTGACTCTCCCAACCTGTAAAAAGTCGGTCCCTTAAATCATCATAATCCAAGTAGTTAGACCCACCTGCAGTGACAACATCAAATGAATTTGGGCTTTTGAGGAAATCTGTAGAAATCTAGCCAGACTTTTGAGTAAATAGGGCTTTGAATTGTAGGCAGCCTCAAGCTCTTTACCCTCTTCTGTTAATGTTTTCCTTTAATTTTTCCATAAAAAGGTGGAGGGAGCTGCATCCATTCATGGTCTTTTCTGCAAAGGTCATACTTCGCACCTTATTACTTGCAGTGCCCACTGAAGTTGGCCACGGGAGCAAGATGGGCAGCTGGGCTCATACTTGCTGTCCCAGTTTCAGGCCTATGCTGGAAAGAACCCGAGTTTGCTTATCCTTGACCGTTGTTAACACAAATATTATGGTGTATGTGTAGGAACATGAATGTGTACACTTTTGAGAAAGGACAGAGGAAAAGCAGTGAAGACTGCAGGGACCCACCCCATTAAAGGATTATGGCTGAAGCCCCAATACCTCAGAGTACTTGGCGGGGTCCTGCTGCAGCTGCCCAGACATTAAGGAAATACCTGAACATCATTCCGTGTGCGGAGAATAAGGTGAACCCGAAGGAGCCAGAAATGGGCGTATGTGACGTGCGGGCTTCAGACAGTCTGTAAACTTCTGGAAACAACTAAGGAGAATTGTGGTCAAAGGGCAAGAATGCCTGCATATGTCACGAGGGGCGGGGACTTGGGTAAGGAGGTAAATTTTTTTTTTTTTTTTGCGGTACGCGGGCCTCTTACTGTTGTGGCCTCTCCCATCGTGGAGCACAGGCTCCGGACGCGCAGGCTCAGCGGCCATGGCTCACGGGCCCAGCCGCTCCGCGGCATGTGGGATCTTCCCGGACCGGGGCACGAACCCGTGTCCCCTGCATCGGCAGGCGGACTCTCAACCACTGCGCCACCAGGGAAGCCCGGGAGGTAAATTTTTATTTTGAGTTTGATGATTTTCTTCTCTCACTTGGACCTAGAATGGATCCTCTTCTGCAGTAACGGAAAAATTTTAAATTGACATTACTTTTAACTAGAATCTGAGCCTCCTATCCTTTATCTGGAGCCATGGAGCCAATAGGCTGAGCTGCCATCAGGGTGTGAGTAAATAACATTTCGTGAGGAACTGTGTCCTGTATACATCGTCCGTATGTATAATTTCATGGATTGGGTAGGTAGGGTCATTTAGTTTCTTAACAACTTGATTCTTTTTCTACTGTAGAAAGCACTGGAAAAGAATTATACTCACATGTTCAGAGGCTACTTAAGAAGCTGTTAAGTACACAGTAATTATTGTGAGTTTTTAAGAACTTTCTTCATTCAGAGCAGAAACATGGAGGATGAGGTACTGAACGTTTCTCTAGTTTGAACAGTCATTTCATATGCTTCTCGATGTCATTGTTTGATATTAGGGAGAAAAAATGAAAGAACTCTGCAGTGATTTACCTCTTATATCTCGGTGTAGGCTTAAGAAACCATAATTGTGTGAATTATATCCTACACTTGGTGTGGCATTCATACATAGTTTATATAGTCAAAGGTATAAATCTAGGATCGCAAGATAAACAATCAGTATATTATTTCTACTTTTGGGGAAATTTTTTCAAACAGTTTAGAAGATTTTAGGATGGTTTTTGAGGGCAGGAAAGATCAATCATAGGGGTGATGCCTTGCTTCTTAGCATTATATTGGGAGCTTTTAGAGTCAGGCAACAAACATTCCCTCTGCCTCCTGTTCCTTTTGTTGTCTTCCCATGATCCAGGTCATGCTTTCATGAAATAGAAATATAATAGCTTCTCCTCTCAATGTAAACTAGGACTGGATGTAAAATTTGTATTAATAACCAAGCTTAGAAGTTACTGAACGTGAACCAAGTCTCTTTGGTTTCTTTTGTATGGTTAATGTTCCCATTATTTTGTAATCGGGTTTATTAGGCAACTTTTATAGCTGTCTTAAATCTAACATATATATTGTTCTCAATCACTGGAAAGGTTTGGTGGGTCACTTAAGAATAGAGGCAATTCTGTATTCTGAAGATCCCCTTTACATCCATATTTTCTTGATTTTTCCCAGGGATGAAAATTAGTCAGGTACTAAGGACTAAACGCAATACCTTGCCAGAGATTCATCTGGGTACTAAAAGTAATTTATATTGTTCCTATTTCCTCTGCTCAAACATTTTTTCTGAGATAATGTGTCTTCACGGTATGTGGTTGGAGAGACATGATTTTCATCTTAAATCTATGATTCCTTAAAAAAAATAATGGCATCTTCTCTATAGTTTTGGAGATTAGCTTGAATGGCAATATTAGGAAACTCTTTTCCTGACCCTAATTCTCAAATGCATCCCAATGTCTTATTGGAAGAACATATGGGAGGGATTTGGGGATCAGCTCCCCAAAAGACCTGAGTCTGAGTTTGCCAGGAGAGAATTATGGGTTCTTTTCTGAACTGCTAGTAGAAATTCTCTTGATATGGAAACCAGCTGGAGCTGAGGAAAAGTTTGCACACCTGTGTCTTCCCCCAAGCCCCAAAGACTTGAAGAACATGAACTGTTTCAGAAACTAGGGTCCCTAATCCAACCCTAAGAGACCCAGACCAAGATCCCTTCAAGAGTTGTGTCTTGGATGACATAGTTGTTAAGGAGAGCGCTCAGCAGAACCCTTCTGGGGCTCTGATACACCAAAACTGGGGAATCCCACCTCTCGGCAAAAGGCCAGGAGCCGAGAAGGCTGGAGGGAGTGGCTGACAAGGTGCTGCCCTCAGTCTGCTGCTTGGTCCACCTGCCAGGTTGGGAACTCCCCTGAGAAAGGTCTAGGTCCCAATTGTCAGCTTAAGAGCTTAAAACTTATGGGAAGGCCACAAATTTGGGGGCTATTGTACTTGTCACCAAGGAGGGGGAATAGCAACTATCCCCTAAAATATTTGGAGGATTGGAGATGTAAAAACTTGAGTGGGGTCTTGAGCCAATCACAGAGCCTCTTAGAGGTTTGGCTGTGTAGATGCAGTGTTAGGAAAGGGTTTTCCACAAAAGGTGCCTATTCTTATAAAGGGTGACATGCTTCTCTCTTCTTTTTAGTCCAGTGAAAAAGCCCCGTAGACATTACCTCTGTGTTGTGCTTAAGAGGTCCCTGTGTGTGTGTGTGTGTGTGTGTGTGTGTGTGTGTGTATTAGGCTCTCTCGGGAGCTTCTGAAGTACCTCTGATGCTGTCCTTTCCCAGAATCTGTCCATAGAACCTGCAGCGAGGGTTTTAATGCAGGTAATCAAGAAACTCGTTTACAGCCAGAAGCAAACTGTTTTGCCATCAGCACAGCCAACAAAATGGCACACTGTTGGCAGGAGATGATCATTGCTCTAATATCTTTCAGGCTGCCAACGATGAAAACACTGCAGTAAAACTGCTGTCCCAAGCAAAAAAATTCAATTTTTAGAACTGGACTATTTTACAGGGCACCTGACCAATCAGATCCTGTGTGAGGTGAGGTGGTTCATGGTGATACATGACTCAGCTCTATTATTGCATAATTTCCTACCTCTTTTTCTCCTTCTGTGGCTCATGCTTCTTGGGTATTCCATACCATATTCCCCTTGCCCCTTTCCACTCAGATATTTTTTACCTAGGCTGTTCTCTTTGTCAGCATTTGTCTGGACCAGTCTTTCTTCCCTGTTTTCAACTTTTGCATCAAAACATTCCCTTCCTGTATAACTTTCCTGCAGTGTCTTGATAGATGGTTTTCTTTCTTGTCAAGGATTAGATATATAGGAACTTTTTCAAGACCTATTTATTTATGCTAGCAGTAAAATCTGACATTAGGCCAACTTTGGACTTAGTTATACGGCTTTCCTTCATTTTAATGCAGCTAGTGATTGTACAGAGAAGTTAAATAACAGATGTAGGTTTTCGTGTTCAGAGCTTTATTAATTTCATAGCTTTGTTAATTTATTTATATTCATTGATGCGTTCAATTGCTCATCAAGTAATTATTGTGCACATGTCACGTGAGATTTGTTTTTTGCCCTTATGGAGCTTCTGGTCTAATGGGAAAGCTGGCAATATTCCAATGATCACAAAACAGATGAAAAATTACACCTGTAAGAATACTATAAGCATGAATTATTAGAAGAATTGACATAATATGGAGGTGAGAGTAGCTTCTCTGAGGAGAATTGAGATGAGGTCTGATGGAAGACTAGATGTTGGCTGGAGAAGAGGCAGTATGGCAGGCAGGGGAATAGCATGTGCAAAGGCCCTGTGGTGTGAGGGGCAAGCAACTGAGAGAAGGACTGTGTGATAAGAGTTCAGAGACTGTTGCTGGATTTCCAAATAGCTAGACTAAGTCACTGAAATATTTTAGGTGGAGGGGTGACATTATCAGA
The DNA here is from genome assembly GCF_949987515.2 of Delphinus delphis. Lineage (NCBI taxonomy): Eukaryota > Metazoa > Chordata > Mammalia > Artiodactyla > Delphinidae > Delphinus > Delphinus delphis. Next base: position 58,481,591 of record NC_082694.2, on the reverse strand, counting down.
TTTGCATTTTAAAAAGAATGCCGATAAGATGGACAAATGATTAGAGGATAAAGAGTAGATGGAGGTAGACTGGTGAGGAAGTCTCTCAGTAGTCCTGATGAGAGTGAAGGTGGCTTAAATGGGAGTGGTGCTGTGCTGGAGATGGACAGAGGTGGGCAGAAATGAAAGGTCTAAATTTAACAAAACTTGGTCATAGATTGGACATCAGAGGAGAGGGTGATGTCAGGCATGAGTTTCAGATTCCTGGCTGGCTCAGGTGGATGAGTGAGGAATGATGGAAGAGAACCAATTTCATGGTGGGAGATCACAGGTTAGTTTCTTGTTAGATTGAGATGCTTTGAGATCGTCAAGGTGGAGATGTCAGAAAGACAGTTGCATTTACATATCTGGAACTCAAGAAAGGATCTGGGATAGAGTTATGAATGGGGGAACCAAAGCTCCAAGAATTTCTTGCTCAAAGCCATGCAACAGTTCGGTGGTAGAGCCATGATTAAATGTGCATCTTTTTGCTGCTTGACCAAGCATGTCCTTAATGCTACAAAGAGAAAAAGACAAATGCGGTAAGTTGAGCCTGCGAGGTAGGCAACTCCCTTTCCCCTGCCTCGGTGATTCTGCTGGTGATGAAAATTCAAAGCTAAAATATTAGAAGAATATAGTCATCCATGCCTTCTTTTTAATTTTACTTGCACTGTGAGATTTGAAAGTTCTGTTTACATTTTGATTTGATATTTTCCTTATATCTAAATATTAACAACTCGCTAACAGATTGGATTTGATTGTCCCTGAGCACCAAAGGTATAACTCAATGGAGTAATGTAAACGGATTGAAATTGATTGCAATGTCTTGTTATGTTCTTAAAAGAGAAAAAAGTGTGGGTATCTCTGAAAGATTTCATATTTAAGTCCTGCTGTGGTCTTTGTTTTAGAAGACATAGGAGGAAGTAGTGTGGGAGGAAAACTGGGGGAGGACCACAGTTACCATTAAGGTTGTATAGGGGCTATTGGAAAAAGCCTATTGCTTGTGGCTGTCATAATGACAAAGGGCCAGTGTGCCCCTTCTTCAGTTTGGCGTGTTTGTTCTGAGAGCAGGGTGTTATAGAAGCAGTGAGCTGTTAAATACAGGAGATTCACATTGTTATAATTTCCTAGTGCACTGCTCAGGACAGCATTTTTAAATGTTAATGGTACTATTAATTCCCAAACTCTATTTTGCAATTTAAAATCACCTATTCTTCTGCAAGGTTGAAAACTGACTTTCCATTATGTGGCATAAAAACGTCTCAACGCTTTGGTTTGTTTTGCAAGGGAAAGATGATTTAAATGTTCTTCAGCGTCCTTTCTTGTTTCAAAGATGCTCAAGGGGTTTTTAGTCCTAAACTTTCCATTTCAATTAAGTCTGAAGCTGCATATCCAAGATTGCTGGCAAAGTCTCCCTTCCCTCATCGTTTACTTCACTCCTCACTTCCACACCCCTTACTCCGAATGTCTATGGGACTAACCAGGCAAAGTCATGTGTGATGGTCTCATGGCGTATTTTTTTTTTTCTGGATCCATTTTCTTCTGTGTTCTCATTGTTTGGCTAGGGTTTGCTTTGTCCACCACTTGTTGAAGCTAACTTTTAAATGGAAAGACTGTGATGTCATTTGGAGGACACCCATACAGGATATTTTGAGGGCCATAAGAAATTCCACTAATCACTACACCCAAACAGCCTCCTTTTGGGCTCTAGCACGACGCTCCAAACTCCCACATTAATTACTGAGTCAGAGCATTGAAGTGTGAGCCTAAGATGTGACCGACCACCTTCCAGGTAGGACTCAGATGTAGGAAAAGCTGAGTGAAGTGGAGAAAGAAACCATAAATACGTGAAAAATGAAATTAAATTGCACGAATTCATGTAACATTTAACAGTTATCTAGTTAATACCTGTTATGATACTCACCCTTCTAGGCCCTGGGGATAAAACAAAACAACACAAACGAGATCCTTTTCTTTATAGAGTTTACTTTTTTTTTTTTTACATCTTTATTGGAGTATAATTGCTTTACAGTGGTGTGTTAGTTTCTGCTTTATAACAAAGTGAATCAGTTATACATATACATATGTTCCCATCTCTCTTCCCTCTTGCGTCTCCCTGCCTCCCACCCTCCCTATCCCACCCCTCTAGGTGGTCACAAACCATCGAGCTGATCTCCCTGTGCTATGCGGCCGCTTCCCACTAGCTATCTACCTTACGTTTGGTAGTGTATATATGTCCATGCCACTTATAGAGTTTACTTTTAAGTGAATTAATATAGCGACTCAAGACAATTCCCATTTTTGGCCAATACTTCCTTGTCAAATGAGTCGTGTCATTCTCAAGATGGACCACACATCTTAGGGGCTGAGAAATAGATAGGATTCACGAGTGACTTTATACATGTACCAAGCATTGTCTGCAGACTGAATGAATAAATCGAGATCTAATTGTTGTGTTAGAGTCTGCGTTCTGGTTTAATTTTAAGTAGATGTTAGTTGGATAGTGTAAGGGTGTTGTTATAGAGAGAAGGAGCTATAGATTCATTGAAGAGGGGGATTCTATATACTAATGGCATTTGGTTTGGGGGTTAGAACCAGCAGTTGGTTTACTTTTGCTCTAGGGTTATGTAGGAAAAAAATGAAACGACTCTCATTTCGTGCTTCACTGGCACAGCAGATCATACAAGTCTCTTTTCCTCTCTGTTAGGGTCACAGATCTAATAGCATTCTATCACAATTGGCCTCACAACTCAGTTCTTTTTCAGCAGTTGCATAGTAATCTATGAAAGAGAGAAAATGATCTAGAGTCAGCCCTTCTTCACCCCAAAGCAGAACATTGGGTGACCTGCCTTGAACATCCACCATGAAGCAGACTCCTGATTAGGGCTCATGGCATGACTTGAGGGAAGGCAAGGATGATGCAAGATGTTGGCATTCTAATGCGGAGATTGGCAGTGATGATGTGATATCCACTGTGACATTGGTGTCATACAGATCTGCTCTGCACTTAGACCAGTACTAACTTATACCAGTACCAACAGCTGCAGAGCAGGTCTTAACTAGCAGTGGGATCAGAGGAACAGTCTGCTGGTTACTGTGCAACTTTCATCCCATACCTACTCCATTTCAAGAAGTGCATGACAATGGCTCTGGTTTTGTGGCATGTTAGCTCTTATTTTGGGAAGGCTGCTATACCAAGTATATCCTAGTGAGTCATGTCCTTAGTGAATCATGACTGCTCTGTTATTAAACAGTAGTATTTATGGAGCATGTGACATGTGCCTAGAAATAGGGTAGAGGCTGAGAGGGACTCACGTGTATTGGGGAGCACTTGCTCTCAAATATAGATTGCAGAGTCAAGCCTAAGACATGGACCAATGGCCGAGTATACAGTTTAGTGTATAGCCATGTGATAATACATGGTAGAGATGAAATGCAGCAGGAGTTCAAAGAAGGAAAACATTAACTAGTAGGGTGAGAGATTCAGGGTTTGTGAAAGAAGTAGAATTGAAATATAGATAGGATTGGACCATAATATCTCCGTTTCCTTTTCTACTGTTTGAGTCAGTGAATCTCCATTTCTGCTGCTGTCCCTTTCTTGTAGCTAGAGAGGGCCATGAAGATACTCTTATATGGTATTGATGATTTTCAGCTCATTTTTGTGGCCAAGATTCTGCTCTACAAGTCAGGATATTTTAGGACAAGAAGGTCAAAACAGATCAATCGTTTCTGATGGTTCCCTATGACCGTCAAAGGACACCTTAAGTCCAAGGACACCTTGACTGGGCAAGAAGATACTTCAATCACAATGCCCTGGCTACTTCTAGGTTACTTTTATGAAGAGGTTGGAGAGTATCTACTGATGTTGCACAGAATGTATCGCAGTACGATGCAAATGTAGGATCCATTTGTAGCTCCATTACTACAGAAGGCACTGCTTCCAATCCCCCTCCAATGGCCCCGTGCTCAGATGTATCTCAGAGCTGCAGAGAAGCTGCTCCGCAGACACCAGGCTCTGGGTGCAGAGGCAGAGAGGGAGAGGGGCGGCATTTTGCAGTCTCCCAGGGGAAATGATAGAAGGCTGCAAATAATCTGTGAGAGCAAGAATGCTTCGGATTTAAGACCATGCAGGGAAAGAATAATGATGGAGAGCCCCACAGAGGTTGAATAATGACCACCGCAACTGTTCGCTTAGCTGTGGCTGTCAAAGTTTATTACCAGTTGCTAAACTCTAAGTGTTGTTACGTATAAATATGCATAGTAACTTCTTTATAAAATTTCATAGCAAATGTGAATTCAGTCATTCTGACAATTCCTTTTGCCTCCATAAAGTTCTGCAGTTAAAGTTACTCCATCTTGGTATTATTATATATAAAAACATGGGGAATTTGGTAGCAGGCCAAGATCCTGGTCCCCAGTGAAGGCAAAACCAGATGGTCAGCACCCCTACGTATTTCTGTTTGGTCGTGTTACATATTTCACACCTCTAGCCAGGAAGATTTGATTGCAAAATTCTTGCTCAGGTTATGATGAAAACAATTTGAAACAAGAGGCAACATAAAATTTTCAAAGTTTATTCTATTATAATGCTTTCAAAAGTTATCTCAGAAAGGAAATGAATGAAGAGAGATTTTGTGATTCATTTGATAAAACAATAGAGGTGATGAAAATAGCTCTAAGACGGTAGAGCCTTCAGGAAGTGCAGCTCCAAAGATGGCGAGCTGCAGCCCAAACGTTTAGTGACACTGAGTTGCCAGTATGAGCAAAGGACTACAGACTGATTTGAAATGCTGCTATCATTTTCAGAAATCCCACTGGTTGATGATGGAAACTGGTAATACGAGCTTGAACGTTCTGGATAATGAATACTACATAAGGGACGGGGGAAGTATTGCAAAGAAAGCTGTTAGAACAAAAGAAATTAGACAGTATTGAGTCTCTTGGCTAAGACTGCTGTGCCTGGAGAAAGAAAAAATTATCCCAGGCTGAAAAGAATGCCATCATATTTAACAGACACTGACTTGTTTTAATTTTGAAAGTTGATTTTTTCCCCCACACTGGGGTAGATTTTAAGCAGGTCTATGTGCGCTGTAAAGTAAAATAAACAAACAAAAGCAACACATTGCTGTCTTTGACTATTCTCACCAGGTACTTTTTATATTATTAGAGAACTGTCAGCATTAATTCTAATATTATTAGAATATGCACTAATCTCAGGATTGCAATTACTTCTGAGTCGGAAGAAAGGAAATGGGATTGGAGAGGAGTTAATAGAGGACTTCAACACTTTATGCAATATTTTATTCCTTAAAATAAAATAAAACAAAAGAAAGAAACAAATACAATATTTGAAACACATTGGGCAGTATGTTAACATTGGTTCACATGGGTTCCTATGTGCTTATTATTCTTTACACTTTTCCATATGTTCGAAATATTTCAGACTTAAAAATTATTGGAAGAGAATAAAAACGCAATCTCTGAATTCTCATGTTAGCTATGGAATGGAGTTTGATGGACATCTGTTTCCTAGGATACTGCATGATAATTTTCCAGGGACTGTCATGAATCTATTATCTTTTTGAATTAAAAAGAATCAGCCCAGGGCAGGTATTGGCAAATTACCCAGGTCTTTCAGGGCATAGTTCTCTTTACCCTACCACCTCTTCTAGATAAAGGTGACTCTCAATTGTATTTGTAACCCCAGAAAAAGTACATCACACAGCTTGAAGTTTTGTGTGTGTGTGCGCATGCGTTTTTACCTTTGACACTTCATGACTATTGAGATTTTTTTTGTATTAGTATCCATCCGCCCCATCAAGTTATATGCATCTTCCTTATATTTTTTGTCACTTCCTAAAACACATTTCGTTATCTTATTGGTGGCTAAGGATATAATTTTTGCCATTTGGGGGGAAAGTATTTGCTAAAATCCTCATGATTAATATTAATGCTAATTTTCCCACAAACATTCCTAGATTTATGTGTATAAAGAGGATTTTAAATACTTTTAGAAGCATGCTTTTCTCATATTCTAAGGGTGCAGGGTCCGTTAAAAGTATTTTCTTTAAATATTTTTAAAAGAAATCAATACTTTTTTTTACACATTTAATATATATTAAGTGTATAAGTAAAATCAGCTTTCTCACTTTAATATACCTCAATGTGTAGTGTACCTTTTAAAAGCCAGTATAAGATTGTGTAAGTGTCTCAGAAACTTGGGGAAACAGCAATGACCACACTGGTGGTAGAGGCTTGGTGTGCACGTGCTTCCCAACTCACTAGGTGGCGCTGCGGAGAGTTGGCTCTTGCTACTGACCCTGCTGAATAGGGCTACATGTAATATCAGGAAAATTATATCTCCGCTCAGTAAATAGTATCGGGATGTAAATGTACAAAAATGAAACTAAAGAGATACAAGAACTTCATCTTACTATTTCAGGGAAGAATATGTGGTAACTGAAATGTTTGATCGCCATCAAAAAGCATTATACACTTGGTCGGGTGGGTTAGATATTTTTTCTTTCTTTAGAAACAACACGGATATAAAACACTTATTTTTTAAATAAAAATTAACTTTATCAAAAGATAACTTGGTGTTTTCTCTGATGCGTGGTCGATTCAGGGATGCTGATATATTGAATGTAATGTAATAATTACTATGCATGTATAGAAATTTCATATACTTTGTCTCCCATATTTTTACCATAGGCTTGTGATGTAGGTAAATGCATAATTTTCAAGATAAGGAAATGAGGTTCGGAGAGAACGAGTTGGTTTAATGTTGCTCAAAACGTGTGTGGAGAAACTATGTGCAAATCCAGGATTTCTGACTCCAAAATGTGTCTTCTGTCTTTCACTAGAGGCCATACTTCCTGGGTCCAATATACAAACAAAACAAAATAAAACAAAAATCTCCATTCTCTAGAAATTTATGTCCATAGACATCTGAGCCAGATTTCTTTCAGAGTGTTATGCTTACCTGTACCTAGGGAAGGAAGCACTTGCTTTCTGTTGTGAGTATTGGTTTATTCAAGCCATAGGGATCAATTTGGTTACAGATGTCTTGGTATCCAAAAAGAACACTTTATCTTCTTTTGTACAGTCTTTCAACTTACAAAGCATTTTGCATAGCATAAAATTTATAATTCATCTTCACAACTCCTTAAAGTATATGGGATATCACAAATGTGTAAATGAAGACGCCAACTCCCAAGAGGTCAAAATTTGAATTTGAGATATCTTATTCTAAGGTGATTGTGTCTATAAACTTCATGACTCTTTACATTGTTTAGAAATTTCCTCCACTTTCTTTTCAATTATTTTTCTTTGGTTGATGTTATTTTAATCCTTTAAGGCACAATAGCAATGGTGAGGGAAATGGTGTATCATTATGACCTGCAGAGAAGTTGGGATGCATGTGCATTTTGAAAGAATAAATACAACCATACAATAATTCTATATTTGACAATGAAATATAATAACTCATATTTGGAAAGTAAAAAGAGTGCCTATTATTTTTGTGATATAAGCTACCAAAGGGAATGCTTAGCAAAGCTTTGGGGGTAGGACATGGCTAAAAAGGGCTGAAAAATACCCAGGTACTAGGAACCACAAGGGCTATGGAATCAGAGATTTAAGTCCAAACCCCAGCTCCATAGCTCAGTAGTTGTGTCCCTGAAGCAAATTACTTAATAGTGGAAAATGGAGAGAGTGACAATTGTTTGATAGATTTGGTGTGAGGATTTATCAAGTAAAACATAGAGTGCCTAGAATGGCATCTGGTCCATGGAAGACATTCAAAAATAATTTTTTTTCCTTTTTTAAAAAAAATTCACTCTCCTTTTTCCTCTTTTTAAAAAGCAATTTTATTAGCTAATTCTGTTCTGGCTAAAGAATTTAGTGCCTTCTGCTGGGAGGCTATAGCTTGAACTCTCTTCTTTGCCACCAATATAGCAAAAAAAAAAAAAGGGGACTTCCCTGGTGGCACAGTGGTTAAGAATTTGCCTGCCAATGCAGGGGACACGGGTTCGATCCCTGGTCCGGGGAGATCCCACAGGCCTCGGAGCAACTAAACCCATGTGCCACAACTATTGAGCCTGCGCTCTAGAGCCCGTGCGCCACAACTACTGAGCCCACGTGCCACAACTACTGAAGCCCGTGCGCCTAGAGCCTGTGCTCTGCAACAAGAGAAGCCACCACAATGAGAAGCCCGCTCACCACACAGAAGAGTAGCCCCCGCTCGCCACAACTAGAGAAAGCCCGCACGCAGCAGCAAAGACCCAATGCAGCCAAAAGTAAAATTAAAAAAATAAGAAAAAATTTTCATGGTTACAAGAGGAGACCTTGAAAGCATAAAGTTGCAGTTGGAAGCTGCTAGCAGGTATTTTGAGAATGGCTGATGGTGTCCTTAAGTCTTTTATACAGTTTAGAAAACTCAAGTTCTCAGTAATAAAGGAACATGTCTGAACCCATGTCCACGATAGCCATCCAGCTGTATTTTGGTTGCCTGAACCACGGTTACTCTAAAAAAATTCACTCTTGTATTCAAATAACTGGTTGGTTGTGTTGACTTGGTCCTATCTGGTTTGCAGCCCATCTAACCTAAAGGCAGGCAGATACAGACTGATTAAAATCAAGGTGATTTTGGAAGCAGGGAATCATTGCCACCTTTTTAATATTTTGGCCTCAGAATTAGGAGAAGGAAGTGTTTCATTTTGCCTGGGTTGGACTGGGGTAGCTTCTCTCCCTGCCAAGTCCTCAGTGTGCCAGATGGAAATGCCAAGGGTTGGGCAGGTCCAGGTGGTGAGAGGCCAGCAAATGACAGCTCTCGGGAAGTGCTTTACCTCTTGCAGCCTGCTGAGGGGCAACTTAGCACCGTCTGTCCTCTCTCAGGTTTGGGAAAGATACTCCCAAAGTCTGAGACCAGAAGGAAGTCATCCCATCATCCCCTGCTCTGGTCATACCTTTAATGGGTATTAATCTTTGAAGGTCCTCCTTGTCACCAGTGAAATATTTCAAAGCTCCCAGGACAAAGTTGGTTCTTTAGCACAAAGGATTGGCTTTACCATTGGACAGAGCGGGTGCTTTCCTTTATGGGCTATTTGCTGGCTGACTGAGAGGCTCTCTTGAATATGTACACTTTCAAAAACTCCTCTTTTAGAGACTCACTTTCTTTCTGTTAAAAAGGATGGGGTAGGAACTGTGTGTCTCAACATCTGTTCCAGCCTTTCTTGTGTGCCTTGTTGTACTGCAGCTGGAAAACTATCAACTTTCTTTCCCAGTCTTCCATGCAGTAGGGATTTGGATATGATTTGAGTTCCATCAACTGAGTGCACTTCAAGGAGACTTAAATTCAGACATCAGCTCCGTGGGGAGAAAGGTGGTGATACAGAAGGCATCTATTTTGCTCATGAGAGCCCAGCAGGCATGGCTTTGCTCTGGGCCAACCATCCTAAAGGGGCCTCTGATGTGCAGGTCACAGCAGACGTGGTGGGACCCGGCAGCCAGCAGCAGATCACCACCGTCCTCATTCCAGATTCCTGCCTGGGGCAGAGGTAGAAGTTGCACGGGCAGGCCCATTTTGCGGTGGTATTTGGAAGTCAGGCCCTGCCCAGGTGCCAGGCCTTTGGTAATTTTGTAAGCATCCAATCACCTGTATGGAACTTCGCTCTCCCTAACATGGCCACAGTGATTTTTATTATTTGCAACTGAATCCAGCAATTATATTTCAAAAATCTTAAAATCTTTTGGCTCACTAGATTTCATCCTTCACAATTTCTGTGATCTGTGCATGGAAATGGTAGGAATTTTTATGGAATGAAAAGAGATAAGCAGGGTTATACAGGGAAGACAGCATGAGATGTGGAGCCAGAGCGCTTGGTTTTCACTCCTGCTCTGCTATTTACTAGTTGCAGGTCCTTGAGCAAACTTCTTTCTCTCTGTGCTTTAGTTTCTTCTCATAAAATAGGAACAATACCAAATACCTTTCAGGGATGCTATGGGAATTAAATAGTATAGAAATATAGGAAAAGCATCTTCTATATATTAGGCACTCTATAAATGTTAGATATAATGATAAATAACTACACTTAACATATGTGTGGATATATAAGGTGAAGATCTGGAAGACTGCCAAAATGAGTGTGTGTGTGTGTGTGTGTGTGTGTGTGTGTGTGTGTGTGTGTGTAGGAGGGTAGAGGTGAGGATGGTAAGGGAAGATGTGGTTACAGAGAAAGCATCAGGAAAGGAATAAAACATTTTCAAAGGGCTGGTGAGAGGCCATTGCAGTCTAACTATGGGCTTACAGACATTATCACATACCATTTTTTACTAAGGTAACATACTTCTCTCCACAGAAATGCTCCCTAATACCTTAAATATAACAGATTAGCTTGTGTATAGCTGTGAGTATGGACCCTATTGAAACCATGGTTCTGATTCTTACTTGCTCTATGAACGTAGGCAAGTTACGAAAACTTCCTTCACTGCAGTTGGTTCATGTAAAATGGGGATAAAAATAAGAGCTCATTGAGTTATTTGAGGTTTAAATGAGTTAACACATGTGAATCATTTTGAGAGGTGCCTGGCCCATAAAAAGTAATCCATAAAGTTACTATTGTTCTCATAGATTAATTAGAATGTATCATGGAATCAGTGTGTGTATGTATGTGCAGAGGCATAACTTTGTATACATGTTTGTATGTGTGCTTGTGGGACATACATGTGTATGCATATACATGCTTATTGTGAATGTATATGTTTGAGCGTATATGTGTGTGCACATGTGTGGATGCACTTACACTTTTATGCATGTGAATGTGTGTATGTTAGGTATATGTGTATTGTTTATATGCTGTATTATGTATTTGCATGTATGCATCAGCCTTCATGTATGGGTATATTATTGTTTGTACTGTGTGTATAACTGCCTGGGTATGTGTGTATATGCTTAGTGTACGGATATGGATATGTGTATAGGTTATGTTCATATATATGTTCCACATATATGTCTGTAAATGTGTGTATGTTAGGTATACACGTATTGTACCTGTGATGTATGCTGTACTTGTGTTTGCATGCATGCATTACTGTTTGTATAGGTATATCTGTAGTATGTACTGTGTGTATATGTACCTTGGTATGTGTGTATATGTTTAGTGTACTTGTACGGATATGTGTATATGTTGGCTGTGTCCATACCTATGTTCACATGTGTATGTACAGATTTGTCGTGTATGGTTGTCTAGGATGTGCAGCCTATAATCTGGAGAATGCCATTCACATTGAAGTCTGTATGAATGCACAGCCCTATGAGGTAGTCCTGTGCTGTTTTATAGACATAGGAGACACAGCAAAGGCACCATTAGAGGGTGCAATGTCCCCCCTTCAGGTCGAAATACAAGAGCTCTAGATTTTCTCTCCCCTTCCCACTCTGCTGGAAAGAAAGAAAAAAATAAGGTAACACTATTTTGTGCAATACACATTTGCCTAAACTACTTCGTGCCTGCTTTGGTTTAACGGGTGTTACGTTTATCATTTCTCATTGTTTGAATCCAGCACAACTGGTTTGGCAAGTAAGGAACATTACCTCTTTGGAAAGCACACACCAGCCCTAAAGCAACCTTGGGCTAGGCCATTCCAGAGATCTTGGCAAGAGCATTTCCTGGCAGTTCAGGGAAGTTATGGGACTTCAGGATGTAGGACCAAATATCACCCAGAACTTCACTTTCTCATTGGCCAAATTTGGTTTTCATAAAACCACAGGATTTTAGACCTGGCTGCACTTTGGGCAGAGATCTCAGGGTTGTCAGTTGTTTATCTGCCTCCACACACATCATGTATGTGGTACCGTCCTATTAGTAACATCTTTTCTACTTGAGAACCTCTCATTGAGAGCAGCAACTCTTTAAATGAATGAGTGACCCCAAGGCTTAGAGTCAAGGAATTTTCCCCAAGTCCTACAGGCAGGTAGGAACAGAGCTAGACCCAGAGTCTAGAGATCTTAGCTCACACTTGAACCTTTACATTTATATTGGTTTTTATTTTGGGTTTGATTACCAATCAGTTTTCAGGCATAGATCCTAGTCTGGTGCTCCCGGAATCATCCTTTCAAGGGTGGGCAGGACAAACGCTGGAGGGTTAGAGTCTGTATTCATGCGTCATAGTTTCTCCATTTGACAGGTGTTGAGACGTGTAAACCTGGGAGGAGTGGACTGCACTTTTCCAGCCCACACATTCCCTATTCTGCTCTCTTCTTGGCTTTGGAGTTAATTCTTTTTTTTTTTTTAATGATTATTGAGATTTATTTTTTCTTTTTTGTGGTATTATTTACATACAATAAAACAAACATATTTTAAAAATACAGTTCAGGGCTTCCCTGGTGGCGCAGTGGTAGGGGGTCCGCCTGCTGATGCGGGGGATGCGGGTTCGTGCCCCGGTCCGGGAGGATCCCACGTGCCGCAGAGCGGCTGGGCCCGTGGGCCATGGCCGCTGAGCCTGCATGAAATATAGTTCAAAGGGCTTAACAATTGTATATACAGTTTCCCCTTGGTATCCATTGGAATTGTGTTTCAGGACCCACATGGATACCAAAATCCAAAGATGCTCAAGTTCCTTATAAAAACGGCTTAGTCTCTGCATGTAACCTACACAGCATCCTCCCTTATACTTACTTTTTGTGTTTTTTTTGACCACATATTTATCTTTATTGGAGATCTTTACATTCTTCATATGGGTTCAAGTTACTATCTAGGATCCTTTCATTTCAACCTGTAGGACTCCTTTTAGCATTTCTTTTAGGGAAGGTAATGAACTCCCTCATTTCAGGTAATGAAATCCCTTTTATTTAGCTAGGAATGTTTAAATTTCTGCCTCATTTTTGAGGGAAAGTTTTGATGGATATAGAATTCTCCATTGATGTTCTTTTTTGTTTCAGCACTTTTTTTTGTTTTATTTTTTATTTATTTATTTTTGTCGTTGAGTTACAGTTGTTTTACAATGTTGTGTTAGTTTCTACTGTACAGTGGAGTTCCTTGTGCTGTACAGCAGGTTCTTATTAGTTATCTATTTTATACATATTAGTGTATACATGTCAATCTCAATCTTCCAATTCATCCCACCACCATCCCCTGCCCCCCACTTTCCCCACTTGGTGTCCATACATTTTTTCTCTACATCTGTGTCTCTATTTCTGCCTTGCAAACTGGTTCATCTGTACCATTTTTCTAGATTCCATATATATGTTTTAATATACAATATTTGTTTTTCTCTTTCTGACTTACTTCATTCTGTATGACAGTCTCTAGGTCCATCCAGGTCTCTACAAATGACCCAATTTCATTCCTTTTTATGGCTGAGTAATATTCCATTGTATATATGCACCACATCTTCTTTATCCATTTGTCTGTCGATGGGCATTTAGGTTGCTTCCATGACCTGGCTATTGTAAATAGTGCTGCAGTGAACATTGGGGTGCATGTGTCTTTTTGAATTATGGTTTTCTCTGGGTATTTGCCCAGTAGTGGGATTGCTGGGTCATATGGTAATTCTATTTTTAGTTTTTTAAGGAACGTCCAAACTGTTCTCCAATTTACATTCCCACCAACAGTGCAAGAGGGTTCCCTTTTCTCCACACCTTCTCCAGCATTTGTTGTTTGTAGATTTTCTGAATGCCCATTCTAACCACTGTGAGGTGATACCTCACTGTAGTTTTGATTTGCATTTCTCTAACAGTTAGTGATGTTGAGCATCTTTTCATGTGCTTCTTGGCCATCTGTATGTCGTCTTTGGAGAAATGTCTATTTAGGTCTTCCACCCATTTTCTGATTGAGTTGTTTGTTTTCTTAATATTGAGCTGCATGAGCTGTTTATGTATTTTGGAGATTAATCCTTTGTCTGTTGATTCATTTGAAAATATTTTCTCCCATTCTGAGAGTTGTCTTTTCATCTTGTCTATAGTTTCATTTGCTGTGCAAAAGCATTTAAGTTTCAATAGGTCCCATTTATTTATTTTTGTTTTTATTTCCATCACTCTAGGAGGTGGGTTAAAAAAGATCTTGCTGTGATTTATGTCAAAGAGTGTTCTTCCTATGTTTTCCTCTAAGAGTTTTATAGTTTCCGGTCTTACATTTAGGTCTTTTTCTTTTTTTTAATTTATTTTTGGCTGCATTGGGTTTTCATCACTGCGGGCAGACTTTCTCTAGTTGTGGCGAACAGGGGCTACTCTACGTTGTGGTGCACGGGCTTCTCATTGCGGTGGTTTCTCTTGTTGCAGAGCACTGGCTCTAGGCACATGGGCTTCAGTAGTTGTGGCACATGGGCTCAGTAGTTGTGGCTCGTGGGCTCTAGAGTGTAGGCTCAGTAGTTGTGACACACGGGCTTAGTTGCTCCGCGACATGTGGGATCTTCCCAGACCAGGGCTTGAACCCATGTCCCCTGCATTGGCAGGCGGATTTTTAACCACTGCACCACCAGGGAAGTCCCTGGAGTTAATTCTTGCAGTTGAGTCCGGATACTAAAGAGAAGCCTCCGTTAAAAATAACATGTGTTGAGTAGGGTTTGAATGGTCCCTACATAACCTCTCTAAGCTTCTGAATAAAATATCCTGAGAGACACTGAAAAAAATATGGGAAATATGACTGACAGCCCATTGCCCAAACTTGAGAGAAATTTCCACAAACTACACAGCTGAAAAACTGAATTGAAAAACACAACCAGTAGCCCACCTGTGTTTAGAAATGAATTAAGATTGTCTTCTGAAGAGTAGATTCTGAGCACCCTTTGTAACCACTCTGCTGGGCCACCTGCATGTGAAATGCAAGATGGGTATCAACCAGAAAACTAGGCATCCATCTGCATTCCTGCATGGCTAATAATTTAGTGTTACCACAGTCTCATCTCCCCTCTCGCTTTCATTGTGACACTTCCATTGAGAGGTTGGGACTGCCATGGGCAGGGAGTGGTGGTGGTGGGAGAACTCGTGGGGCTCACAAGCCCGCCTTGGTGCTGGCCCATGAGTAATGGGCTGAAGGCAGGTGCTGAGAGAGGTTTTTATTTACTCCAACTGTTCAGGACACTGGGAAGCAGCCAGTCAGAGTTGGGAAAGATGCCACAGAAGCCTGGCAGAGCTGCTCTTGAGGAAAAGTCCATTCAAGACTGGAAATTGGTCTGAGCTGCACACAACCACCTATGGACTTGAGAAAGGATTTTCAATAAAGTCGAGATGAAACAGAGAGTTGGGCCAAGGACATTTCCAACTCCTTGTCTCTTGGCAAATGCAGGCCTGAATAGATATCTCCTCCTTTGTGTTTTAATAAAAATAAAACAAAAAACAACAAGAATATATTTCCTGTGAGACAGAACTTTCTGCAAAATAAGTGAGATGGTGCATCATCCTGAAAATTCAGAGGAGGAGCAGATTTATTAAAATTATTTACTGGAGGGACCACCGGGGAAAATGTAATCATTATTTAGCCGCCTCAATAAAAAGCTAGAAGACATGGTATCTATGAAATAAAAGCAGAAAACTGTAAGGAGAGAACAACCAGAGATGTAATCAGGGCAACTGATGTAATAAGATGAAAGAAATAAAAAATGAAGTAGCATTTAAATTCTCATTAGTGGCAGTAACATGAAGAATGGACTTACAGGACATCAGATTAATGGTGTGGAAGGCAAACAGAGTAGCTCACAATTCAGAGGAAAAGGACAAAGAGATAATAAATGTGAAAGATAAGATGTTATTCTATACACATGCATATCAGATGATATATACTTGTACATTCGTACATATGTGTATGTGCATATGTGCTTATGTACAGATATATGTATAAACGTATATATGTTTATACATACATATATATACATATAGGAGAATAGAGAACCAACTTAATCATTTTATGTGAGCCGACAATGTACCAGAACATTCCAAATAGAAGCACTAACTAACAATATATTCAAAGAAAACTTTCCTAAGTTGAAAAAAGATTCAAATAGGCTGATTGAAAGCAATCTATATTTTCAGCAAAATCACTGAAAAGTGACCTGACTCAGAGTCAAATTTTGAATTGCAAAGATACAGGAATAAAACTTATGTATGTCTGAAAAGTGAAAAGAGAGATTGCATAAAACAGAATGAATCAGCATAGCCTCTGACTTCTCTGCTGTAAAAAACATCAGAAAACAATGAAAACCAAGTGTTCAAAATCTTGAGGAAAGACTGCAGTTCAGTCCTTCTGTGATTATTTCCTTTCCCTTTATCAAGAGGTAGTCATCACTCCCCACATTGTTCTCGAGCTCTCTGTCTGCATGGCTCCTCTCCTAGAGCGGAGTCTGAGTCTGAGACATCATTGGAGTGGTCCAGCCCAGAACCTTACATGGGGGGCTCTCTAGAGATGTTTGGTTGGATGGAAAGAGGAAGGGATAATGGCCTTATGTCAAATGCAGATCCCTCAGATCTGCACAGCAGTGGCTAGTGGCAGGGCTGTGGCTTCCCACTGCCCACTGTAGATGTTCAGTTCAGTTGGACATAGTTCCAAGTGGGAACATGATACCATTATCCACAAGAATGTTTTTCAATTATGGATACTTCTCAGACTCAACCTCCTGCTAATCTAGCTCCCACCTACCTCCCCAAACTATCCGCAACCTTGCTCTCTGCCTGCTGCCCTGCTGGCATTCTTAGAATTTCTGGAATGCACGGGCTGGCTCTAGGCCAATTCTCCTATTATCACCACTAGTCCTCTTATCATAGCTGTAACGCTACATTTATTTCTGTTATTAGTTGAACATTTGTCCCCTTAATTAGCTCCAAGGTCCCTAAGGACAGTCTGCATGAGTTTTTCACATAATTTTATCCCCAGCACCTGGTGTAAGTCTGACCTGGAGTAAGTCTTTCATCATTATTGCTGAGTACATACGACCAAGCTAGAGACCTGAGTCAACATGTGATATCTTGAGGTCCTCACTTTGCCTCCATGAGGCTTGGTTTCTTTTTACCAGTCAAGTGGGAACTATGTGTAAGTCACAGAATTGTTCTGGAAAACAAATTAGGCGATGACGATGAAGGTATTTTGTAGACTACAGTCCGTAAGAGTAAATTGCGATTTTTGATTCTGTTGATTTTTTATTATTCTAGAGCAGATGTGATCAGGGCTAAAAAAAGAAAGAGAAAAAATTCATTGTTGGCCCAAAAGGGAGACTTTTGCTCCTTTTCTATTCTCTTCTTCATTCAGTAACTCTTCTTTTTTTTTTTTTTTTTGCTGTCAAAGTCTGTATTAAGTAAAGGATCTGACACAAACCATTTACATCTTAATGTCAATTTAAACACTGGGGACATTTGCATTTTAAACATGATCTCTGATTGAGGAACAAAAGGCTTTGTCTAGTTTTAAATAAATGGGAGACAGTAGTAAGGAGACTGGGATTGAGCCCCTAGGTGTCCCTGGAGATGGCAGTAGAGAAGCCCACCCCTCCATCTCCTCTGCCTGCCACCGAGCCCTGCCATTTACACTGGAGTCCCCTCTGTTACTGAGGGAGCTTCTTCCTGGTCAGTGATTCCCCATTCTTCCGCAATCCCACCATCCTTACTCATTATAGTTCAGAATTCCCCCTAGAATACAGTGTTCTGATTTTGAGAACTTTGGAGAACGTTGCACTTGTTTCTGAAGAAACTGGAGGCAGTTTGGAATTTTGCCGAAAACGTATCACCTATGGGATATTTTAGCAGCAACCCCACCCTGCCCTCTCCTGGTCCAGCAATCTCCAGAGTTTTTGGAGAACTAGAGAACAGCCAGGGGATTGGGTCCTGGGATGTAGAGAACTAGGAAGCAGGGGGACAGTGATAAGTGAGGGAAGGACAGACTATCACTGCTCTTTCAGGCTCTGTTGGGAGAAAAGAAACTTTTGGAGTGGTTATTACTGTTGACATAGTGGTTGTCACTCACCAATCGTTAAGTGCCTGTGATAATTTTCTTAAGATAAATGCCGTGATGGGAGGAATCACAGGACATGTGTGGCGGCATTCCTCATAATCTCTGACTTTAAGGAGTTTACAATTTAGTGGTAGAGATGAGACATATACACAACAAATTGAAGGATAATGCAAGTAAGTATAAGCCCCCAGGGATCAGGAGGGAAAATGAGTGTTCCAGGGGACTTGGGAAGGAAGAACCCACTGTGGGCTGCAGACTGGGCTGTCAGAGAGAGCTCAGTGACCAGCTGAGGGGGGCTTGATGTGACTTGGAAGGATGTCGAAGGGTAAATAGTATCAAGTAGGTGGAGAAAGAGGGGATGGTGGGAAGAGACCATTTCAAGGGGCAAAACAAGGCCCACATAAATTTTAAAATTCTGACATAATTAATGCCTCGTTATATCAGGGCGCGTCCCTAAAAACTGAAGGTGGGAGTGGAGTGTGGGGGGCAGTTCATAAGTGACAGCGGTTGTGGGCTCAGCCTAAGAGCCCACATATGAGAGATAAGGACAGTGGACATGCTTACCTGTTTACAGGCGAGGCCACCGAGGAATGAGAGGAGAGGGAGGACCCGAGGCCTTGGTGATGTCCACCTCCACATGGTTCGCGGCCACCTGCTTCCCTAGATCCGTGCTGCTTCCCTCCATGTATATTTCAGCGTCTGCCATAACTGGAGAAAAAGAAAACACAGCAGATCGAGTGATAACCCGGAGGAAGGAGAAACCCAGATTCCCTCCAGCCCGTGTGAGCTGAATAACGGCCCGGTGGACATGCTGGGCATCCAGGGACCAGAGGGGTGAGCTCTGCTCAGTTTTATTGTGCGATTCATTTCCTCCCCAGCTGGTGCATTGGAGCCGGCTCTGCGGCTTTCAGCCAAATGACTGCAGTGCTGCAACCAGGGAGCTGGCTGTGCTGTACTGACAGGTGGATTTTCCCTGCTTGCCCAACGCGGGCCCAGAGCTCGTAATCCCAGCGCTCCAGGGTTCTGAAGTGCCTTCCGCTACGAGATGGCTTCTTGGAAGGCTGAGGTCTGCCTGCATCAGTGCTGAGAGCACAGGAACACCATTCCCTCCAGAGTGGCTTTGCTTCCACACAATGCACATTGATTAAAGGTCCGTTCAGTCCTGGGGGAAGGGAAGAAAAGGGCCTCTGGAGGATTCCAGATATTGGAAGGGATCTGGACTTCAGCGAGTGAAGAGCATCAGGAACGTGGGGGAAAATTCTCCCTTAAGCTTCAGCAAAGTTTTTTTTTTTTTTTTTGCGGTACGCAGGCCTCTCACTGTTGTGACCTCTCCTGTTGTGGAGCACAGACTCCGGATGCGCAGGCTCAGTGGCCATGGCTCACGGGCCCAGCCGCTCCGCAGCATGTGGGATCTTCCTGGACTGGGGCACGAACCTGTGTCCCCTGCACTGGCAGGTGGACTCTCAACCACTGAGCCACCAGGGAAGCCCTCAGCAAATTTTTAAGTCACAATACAGTATTGCTAATTAGGGGCATGTTGTTGAACAGTAGATCTCTAGAACTCATTCGTCTTGCCTAACTGAAACTTTATAACCACTGAACAGTAGCTGCCCGTTTCTCCAACCCCCAGCTCAGGCAACCACCGCTGTACTCTCTGCTTCTCTAAGTTTGACTCTAGTTACAGGTTTTATGTGTGAGTACAAAGGACATCAGAACCCAGCAGGTTACACTTAGACATGAAGCTGAGGACACTTTTTGTTTTTTTACTGCGGTAAAAAACACATAACATAAAGTTTATCATCTTAACCATTTTTAAGTGTACAGTTCAGTAGTATTAAGTGTATTCACAGCGCTGTGAAACAGATCACAAGAACTTTTTCATCTTGCACAACTTGCAAAACTCTCTACCCATTCAACAACTGTCCTTTCCCCTCTCCTTGCAGGCGCTGGCAACCACAATTCTATTTTCTGTTTCTGTGAATTTGACTAATTTAGATCCCTCATACGTGGAATCATATTGTATTTGTCTTTTTGAGACTGGCTTATTTCACTTAGCATCATGTCCTCAAGGTTCATCCATGTTGTAGCATGTGATGGGATTTCCTTCCTTTTTAAGGCTGAATAATACTCCATTCCATGTGTATTCCACGTGTTGTTAAGCCATTCATCTGTCAATGGACACTTGGGCTGCTTCTACCTTTTGGCTGTTGTGAATAAGGCTGCTATGGACATGGGTGTGCAAACATCTCTTTGAGACCCTGCTTTTAATTCTTTTGAGTCTATAGCCAGAGTGGGATTGCTGGGTAACTAGTATTCCTGAGGAGGTGGAGAAATTGAAACCCTAGTGCACTGTTGGTGGGAAAATAAAGTGGTGCAGCTGCTATGGAAAACAGTATGGAGGTTCTTAAAAACATTAAAAATAGAACTATCATAGGATCCCAGTTCTCTTTAACATGGCAGCATGCAGACCAATCCATGTGTTTCTTACTGATTTTTTTGTTGAGCTAGATGCTTCTGTGATAAAGATAGATAAAGCCTACTGTATTTAATTGAGCAAGCATAAATAGGTAAGACAGGAAGATTTCAAAATATAGAGATTAGCGCTTGCTACCCAGAAGAATAGAATTATAACACTACAAATAATGAGAAGCCTTATTCTTAACTTCTCTGCTTAAACTATAACCACAGAAGAATAACCATAGGTGTGCACAAAGAGACAGCTGTAAGTTGTTTATTGTAATGTTTATAGGGGTTCCAAACTGTAAATACACAAATTATAAAAAATATAGGATTTCTTCAATTATGGACCCACAAAAAGTACCACTGAGCTGATACAGAGAACAAATTAATGGTTACCAGTGGGGAGAGGGAAGCGGGGAGGGGTAAGATAGGGGTAGGGAATTAAGAGATACAAACTATAATGTATAAAATAAGCTACAAGGATATGTTGTACAACACGGAGGATAGAGCCAATATTTTATAATAACTATAAATGGAATATAACCTTTAAAAATGGTGAATCACTATACTGTGCACCTGCAACTTACATAATATTGTATATCAACTATACTTCAATTAAAACAATAACTTATATTCATAAAAGGACTACTGTGCTGCCATTAAAAGTGAGATGATTATATCTTTCAGTGAAAAAAGCAGTTTCTAAAATGGTATGTACCATCAATTCCATTTGGAGGATATATGTATTTGAAAGATATTCACAGAAATGTGAATTGTGGTCAAGACTTCCGTGTTACATAACTCAGGTTGTATCGTGTGAAACACAGCCGGGGAGTTGTGCAAAGCAGTAGTCCTAAGTGGTTATTTCTGGGTTGTGGGATCACAGGTGTGTTCTATTTGTCCTGCATCGCCTACTTTATTTCCCTTTTCTTCTTTTTTTCAAAATACATTGTTACTTAACCAGGGGTGTTTTGCCCAACACTCAATAAGCCAAATCCCTGAGACACTGAGGTTTGCAGCAAAGAGAGGGTTTATTCCCAAGGCAGCCAAGCGTGGAGACAGGAGGAACAGTCTCAGATGCTCCAGGAAGGCAAGGGGCTGGGGTATTTATAGGATAAAGAATAAAGAAGCAGGGCAGTCTGGGGCATGAGGAGGTGGGGAAAGGTGATTGGACAAAGGTGCAGTAATCTTCCTTCTGCTAAGGCCTAACTAACCCCGGGGCCTCTGTACGTTAAAAAATGGAGGCGCTTAGCGTGATCTGAGAGTAGAGTTCTCTGCCTTGTGACATCAAAAGGTCACTGAGCAGATGCGCATGCCCAGTTGGAGGGGTGGGTGATCCTCTTCAGTCTTAACCATCTCAGCTGAACTAGACACAGCTGACTCCAAGTTCCTGGAAAACAGCTCCGGCAAACATCTTATTGTTTAGGCTATGGGCAGCCTGGAGGAACTGCAAGTCTTAAAAACGACCTAGATTAGCAAAGGCAGATGAAATGGATTTGACTAATGGGTTACCCACGGTTTCAACATGACTTAAATTTTACCTTATGATAAAAACGATATAAAGTGGCACATGAAGGGAGTTTGCACTGAACCCAGGACCACTTCAGGCATTACGGACAGCATCCTAAAACCAGAGATATCATGCTTTTTCCAGTATACCACGAAGTTAGCAGAGCCACTCACGCTTAATTGTGCATCAGAATCACCTGGAGGGCTTGTTAAACCACTGCTGGACCCCACCCCCAGAGCTTCTTATTTAGCTGCCTGGTGGGGGTCTGGAGAACAGTGCAGTTCTGACAACGCTGTGCTGTTTCTGCTCCCTCCAGGGCTACGTTTCGAGCACCGCCACTGCTGAAGTTGAGTGTGATTTGGTGGAACAGGGACCCGGGTACACTGGGTCTTAGCTGTGTTTTGGAATTTTTGCGGTGACAGTTTTTTTTGGAAGCCTCAGCTCTGAACTCTGGTCTTCCACAGGATCTTCCCTTAGCACTCCAGGCCATGGAGACACTTTCACTCCACAAGGTAAATTCACATAAGGTAGAAACTTAACTTTCAACTTCTTTTCCAGGCCCAGGACTAGAGAAACATTACACATACTTAAAAGCTCTTTTTGACTGATTTGTTTATTTTGTGCTTCTGTTTCCTTCTCTCTAAAGTGATGGAAATACAGTAATTGTCCATGGTAGGTCCAACATGAGAAATAGAATGTATTTGAGACATCATGATAAGATTTGTTTGGAAAAATATTGCAAGGTTTTTGTCCATTTGAAAGACAATAATCTGCGCCTTTATGTATACAGCCAGTTCTGCTGAGTTATGTAAATTGATTGCTGCCTTCCCGTAAGAGTTCAAATGAGGCCTTAGACAAGTGGAGCGCTCTCATACTTAAATTGAGTATATGTATTAACTAAGATTTGTCTTAGGAAGGTTTGCATACATTATGCACTTTGACATCTGTTTACATACCACCGTTTACCTGTACAGTCATGTTTTTGGACAAAGGCATTCATGAAGACTTCGGGATATAAAACGAGGATGAGAATTGTTCTCTTTTCTCTGGAGATGTGAAATAAAGGGTACATAGCAGTCATGCTGGGATGAGTTGAAGGCCTTAATGATAGCATTTTGTGTTTTGTTTATTACTTTGCTTTTCTAAAACACTTTACTGTTTTAAAGTGCTTTCAAATTGCTTCAGTTTCTCAACCAAATGAGGAGGTAGGCTGGGCTGTATGCTGTTTTTGCCTACTTTCATAGATCAAGAAACCGAGATTCGAAGTGGTTAAGTGGCTTGCCTAAGACCAAACTTGCCTTAGACGGGCGGCGGAGAGCTGGGATTGCAACCTGGGTGTTTTCCCTCTAGGGTTTTTCTTCCCAACACCTGCTGCTGCTTGTTAACCTGTTAATCACCTTTGCTGTTGAGGCTCTAGGGGAGGAGGAAAGACAAAGCATTACCTCTTGGAAAGCTTCAGAACTGTGTTGGTAGCACTACATAGGCAGCATTGCTTGTGATTGTCATAATCTTTACGAAAAGAATAAACACGGATTATGTCGATTTCTTCTGTTGCTTGAAAGACAAAGTTGGCAACATCATAGAATTGCGTAAAGAGGGCATAATTGTGTATTTATACACACAACTGTCAAATGAAATCATTTTAAGCATTAGGCTAGAAACGGCCTAAAGCTTTCTAATTCAGGTGGAAAGGGCTTCTACATTTAGAAAGATCTTTTCACTTGGTTCTTTGGCACTCTCCTCTTCCCATAAAATCTGCATCTTGGGAGCCTGGGCGATTTACTGGCAAGAGTTGTGCAAAGCCAAGGCCAAGTGCTCAGCCAGGAGACGCAGGGGTGTGCAGGCAGCCTAATGCTGTTTAGATTCTGCTTAGTCATAGTGTATGTAAAGTGTGTGTCTCGACCTAGAGTGGAGAAAAAGCCAAGGGAGACAGCTCCTTGGAGGAAAATAGTCAGCTTTCGAGATCCCTTTGACAGGAGCGGCCTTGACAAGTCTGTGAAGTGTTTCTGGAGGATGCTTGCAAGCATGCTGGTGCATCTCTGGAGAGAAGTATTTCATGGCAGACACTTTTACCTTCTTTGAGTTGTTTCATCTTAGGGTCCCTGTGGGGCTGATGTTCAAATGCCAGGGATTGAGTCCTGAAGCTCAGGTCAGAAAGGTCCACAGTGGGTGCAGACAAACACGCGTCAGCCTGGGATGGCGCCCCAAGGCTGGCCATGGGCTCAAACTCCCAGCCAGTTTGCTGCATACACAAAAGAACCCCAAATGGTGATGTGTAATTACCCCTCAGCCCCCGTGGAGAAAGCCCCGTGAAGACTGAGGCTCAGTCAGTGGCTGGGGGCTTTGTCAAGTAAAAACAAATCTGGATTTGAGTAAGGAGCGACTTTATTTTAAAAGCCTGTTGCGGGCTTCCCTGGTGGCGCAGTGGTTGAGAGTCCGCCTGCCGATGCGGGGGACACGGATTCGTGCCCCGGGTCCAGGAAGATCCCACGTGCCGCGGAGCGGCTGCGCCTGTGAGCCATGGCCGCTGAGCCTGTGCGTCCGGAGCCTGTGCTCCGCAACGGGAGAGGCCCCAGCAGCGAGAGGCCCGCGTACCGCAAAAAAAAAACCAAAAACTGTTGCAAGAGGGTGCGTGCTCAGATCTCAGGATCTACAAGCATCTCAAACCCCAACAGGAAAAGCCTTTTCTTTTCTAGAGAGGGGGAAGCAGGTCTAGGAGGAGCTCTGGAGGGGAAATCAGGAAAGTGAGCAAGGGGCAGACAGACAGCAGGACGAGGTGGTGAGACAGGAAGTGGTCAGCCTCTTTCCAGGATGAGCTGTTAAGGGCTCAATGTTCTGCATTTTAGTTCTTGCTCAGGCTTGGGGCCAAAGTTCAGAGGCCTGTGGGGAGGACAGACGCCTGATGAAAGCTTGGTCAGGCCAAGTCAGTGGGTAACTAATGGGCCATGGTGAACACCTGGTCAGCTTTAAGCTCTCCGGACAGCTGTAGTGGGATGTCAGCTTGGCAGCGTTCCGGAACGTGGGCCCAAGACCCGCTGCACCTGGAGGCATGTCAGAAACATGGATCCCATGGTTCCATCCCTGGGAGTCTGTATTTCAACAAGCCTCCCTGATTCTGATGCACATCCAAGTTTGGGAACAAATTCTGTCATGAACAATAGATTTAATTAGGCCCGGTCTAAACAGAGCCGTAGATCTTATTAGCTGGATAAATCACTTAATTACACTTAGCTTCAGTCTCCCCATCTATAAAATGGGACGACTACTACCTACTTCAGTCACTGTGAGGAGTATATAACGCTAATGTGAAGCGTCCAACAAGGAAAAGGGAAGAACATTTTAAGCACCAAGTTAATACCGTAAGGTGATATCCTCAGATCAGTTGCTGATTGTGTTGATTGGATTTTTTGCTCCTGTTTAAAAAGAAAAAAGTTTCCCATCCCTCTCAGCTAGCAGACCCAGACCCCTTGCCTCCAGCTGTGAGCAGCTAGTCATCTAACCCAACACACTGTAGGAAAATAATTCTTTATAATAATTCTATATATTATATTATTATATGAAGATTATAAAATGCCCTAGGAATGCTAGGGAATGCCCTAGCATTCCTAGGAATGCTTCTAGGAAGCCCCTAGAAGACCCGCTTAAAGTTGAATCATCTTTTCAGCAGCTTGGGAGTTAACTTGACATCAGGATTCTTACTTCTGACATTTTAGCATTTTTTTACCAGGTTGTTTACTAGGTGAATTATTCCCTTCTAAGGTGAAAATAACCTCCTTAATTTCATCTCCTGATATGAGTATCGCTATTTCACTACTCTGCCTTGTAGATCAGGAAGTCAGTCTCCAAAGAGCAAATATAATTTAATGGACTCTTAACATGAGACTTCGGCTAAGGTGAAAAATTGGCATAATGAGTCATCATTTAGTGGACTATTATCTCTGAATACACGTACATGTTCCCAGAGTCCTCTAGGGTCTAAAGTGTTCACCTGGAATCGAGATACCTATTACGACCCAGCAGGGAGGTGGGTACCCCTAATAATCAAACCTTATTTTTAACACTTGGGAAGTAACACATCTAGTCATTGCATATATGGTTTATTTTCTGCTCTTCAGGGAGCTCATTATATTTTGCCAGAATTTTCCTTTTCTCCTGAAGTGCTTTTTAAAAAACTCCAATACCTAATTTGTAGGGTTTTGTATTTTAAAAAAAAAAAAAAAGGAGGGCTTCCCTGGTGGCGCAGTGGTTGAGAGTCCGCCTGCTGATGCAGGGGGCACGGGTTCGTGCCCCGGTCCGGGAAGATCCCACATGCCGCAGAGTGGCTGGGCCTGTGAGCCATGGCCGCTGAGCCTGCGCGTCCGGAGCCAGTGCTCCGCAACGGGAGAGGCCACAACAGTAAGGGGCCCGCGTACCGCAAAAAAAAAAAAAAAAAAAAAAAAAAAAAAAAAAAGGAGCCAGTGTCTACTGGAGTTATGGTCAGTGGCAGCATTCATGGGTAGGATGAATCATATCAGAGAGGCTTCTGGTCATTTCCAAAGAAGTAGAAATGGTGGTAAGGTGCTAATTTTGTTTTCTATGTAACTTCTAAAAATCCCCAAGTCTCATGTGGCCCAGTATACCTTGATATTGCATCAAGGAAATAACAGTTTAACTTCAGAAGACTTGAATTTTTTTGTTGTTAAAATCATAAGTGTTTTTTTTCTAATTTATGTATTTCTAGCTGCATTGGGTCTTTGTTGCTGCACGCTGGCTTTTTCTAGTTGTGGCGAGCAGGGACTACTCTTCATTGCAGTGCGCGGGCTTCTCACTGCGGTGGCTTCTCTTGTTGCGGAGCACGGGCTCTAGGCTTGCGGGCTTCAGTAGTAGTGGCACGTGGGCTCTAGAGCGCAGGCTCAGTAGTTGTGGCGCATGGGCTTAGTGGCTTCACGGCATGTGGGATCTTCCCGGACCAGGGATAGAGCCCATGTTCCCTGCATTAGCAGGCAGATTCTTAACCACTGCGCCCCCAGGGAAGTCTGAAATCATAAGCTTCTTTAGAAGGGTAGGATGATATTTAGATATTTTATGGAGACTTCCACACAGAAGGCGTCCTAAAACTTTAGCAATCTTCCTTTCTTCATGGTTTCCAGTTCATGGCAGCTGCTAAAAATTCGTCTCCTCTCTGTGTGACAACCTTTCACTGCTGCCATGTCCCTGGTGCTTCCCTTCAGCTTCTCCTGTGCTGTGACCGTGCACCAATGTCCTCTCCTCCAACATTTCTCTTGGCTGTAAGGACTCTCCCTGAGTGCCACTCCCTGGAAAGTGGACAGGGTGTGCCTTGACCTGTCCCCCATCCCATGGTGCAGGCTTGTGCCCGATGCTATCCCCAGACTGGTTCCCCAGGCAGTTAGAACTGGCTATGCTTGTGCCTCACCCACAATGCACATTTACGTCTGGGACCTGAAGCTGCTGGTGAGTAGGGGAGGGGGAGCAGAGCCCCTCGTTTCTACTTGCACCCATTTATTTACACAGCAGCTAAAAATTCTTCGGAATAGTGGGGAGGGAAAAAGTAACTGCCCTGGAAGACGAGGGTTGTGGCAAGTGGTGCGGCAGAGCCATCAAGAGTAGAGGCTCTGGAGTTGGGCAGATTGGGTTTGGGCTCCTCACTTATTAGCTGTGCGATCTTGGCAAAGTTCACTTCCTGAAGCTCCAGAGTTCTCTTCAGAATGGGCCTAATCAGAGGATGTATCCTGTAGAGGTGGCCCAGGTCTCACAGAGCAGAGGGCCCCATCCTCTGACCCCACCTGCCTTTCTTGCTCCTGGGTCTTCGTGGAGTCTTGCCTTCTGAGAAAATGCTCCGAGGGTTCCCGTCCTTGGGATTTAGGGGCCTGGAGAACTGGAAGTCGTCTGGTCTGGTGAGCCACAGAAAGGCTGGTTACCCAAGAAGGTTCTGTTCTCTTCTGCTTCACTGTTCAGGCCTGGTGGGGGTGGATTTTTCGTTCCACCCCAGTGGTAAAACAGGTGGGCTGGAGTATAAGTGGTCTGCCCCTTGCTGTGTCAGTAACTTAGTAACACCTCCATGTTGATTACTTTAGTTTCTCCTTAGTGGTTCATTATCAGACCATCAAATGAAAAATGATATCACTGGTGTCTGCTAAGCAGCAGAGGGCCAATACCTTAAGCATCATTCAACCAGCTTGGGGTGGCAAGCCCAAGGAATACAGAACGCAGTGGTGGTACGAAAGGGGAAAAGGGAAGCAAGTGGAGTCATTGGAACCTCTTTCAGAGAAGAAGAGCTCTAGATGCCAGGCTGGAGGCATCTAGAGGAGGAGAACCAGCGTCTGACTTTGGATGACAAGTCATGGCCAAGACTAGACGAGTGACTGGCAGAGCCCAGAGCAATATGAATGAAGGGGCTTCTTTTCTGTAAGCTCCATGAGGATGGCACAAGCAAGGATGTGCTGGGAAGAAAGCTAGCACGTAGTGTGGAGAGAGAAGGGGGAGTCTTGTGTAGTTACTGACTTTACCACCATCCTCTCCCCTCACCCGGAACTCTAACGCTTGAATTGGGAGTATGTTCTCTGACGTAGACTGAAGCCTTGTTTAATATCCCAGGACTTAGGTTAACTTCAAATTCCAGCAAGCATTGGAATCCTAAGAAGTTCTATGAAAGAATAGTGACTGTAAGGCTGAAAGGAAGATGATATAAAATCCCAAGAAGTCAAAATGTATCTTTGTCTTTTGAAAATAGGTAAAATTTGAGTGGGAGAAATAAAAGCAGCGTTCATAAATAGAATTTGATTTTTAAACAGAACATTTCTTAATATCTTAAAAGCAGATGTCTTCCAGGGAAACAAGCTGTTGTTGAAGAACGGGGGTGTTAGTGTTGTCAGATCGCCTGGTTAGTAAGATGTAACTTGAGAACTTTCATTTTCATAATCAAGGAAGAAAATGCTCTGTTCTGGCTTCATTAATCCAGGAGAGTGTAGCCTGGAAGTTTTTCTTCTAGAAGTTTTATTTATGTTAAAGAGAAGAAAATATCAAAAACCTATGTTTTTACAGTTGTTGTACAGATAGGTTTAATAAAGTGAATATCTCAGGCAAGGATTCTTTTTTTTAATTATTTTATTTTTTAACATCTTTATTGGAGTATAATTGCTTTACAATGGTGTTAGTTTGTGCTGTATAACAAAGTGAATCCACTATATGTATACATATATCCCCATATCTCCTCCCTCTTGCGTCTCCCTCTGACCCTCCCTATCCTACCCCTCTAGGTGGACACAAAGCACCGAGCTGATCTCCCTGTGCTATGTGGCTGCTACCCACTAGCTATTTTACATTTAGTAGTGTATATATGTCTATGCCACTCCCTCACTTCGTCCCAGCTTACCCTTGCCCCTCCCTGTGTCCTCAAGTCCATTCTCTATGTCTGCGTCTTTATTCCTGTCCTGCCCCTAGGTTCTTCAGAACCATTTTTTTTTTAGATTCCATATATATGTGTTAGCATATGGTATTTTTCTCTTTCTGACTTACTTCACTCTGTATGACAGACTCTAGGTCCATCCACCTCACGACAAATAACTCAGTTTCATTTCTTTTTATGGCTGAGTAATATTCCATTGTATATATGTGCCACATCTTCTTTATCCATTCATCTGTTGATGGACACTTAGGTTGTTTCCATCTCCGGGCTATTGTAAATAGAGCTGCAATGAACATTTTGGTACATGACTCTTTTTGAATTATGGTTTTCTCAGGGTATACGCCCAGTAGTGGGATTGCTGGGTCATATGGTAGTTGTATTTTTAGTTTTTTAAGGAACCTCCATACTGTTCTCCATAGTGGCTGTATCAATTTACATTCCCACCAACAGTGCAGAAGGGTTCCCTTTTCTCCACACCCTCTCCAGCATTTGTTGTTTGTAGATTTTTTGATGATGGCCATTCTGACCGGTGTGAGGTGATACCTCATTGTAGTTTTGACTTGCATTTCTCTAATGATTAGTGATGTTGAGCATCCTTTCATGTGTTTGCTGGCAATCTGTATATCTTCTTTGGAGAAATGTCTATTTAGGTCTTCTGCCCATTTTTGGGTTGGGTTGTTTGCTTTTTTGATATTGAGCTGCATGAGCTGCTTGTAAATTTTGGAGAGTAATCCTTTGTCAGTTGCTTTGTTTGCAAATATTTTCTCCCATTCTCAGGGTTGTCTTTCATCTTGTTTATGGTTTCCTTTGCTGTGCAAAAACTTTTAATGAAACCTAAGTTTCATTGAAAACCTAAGTTTCATTAGGTCCCATCTGTTTATTTTTATTTCCATTTCTCTAGGAGGTGGGTCAAAAAGGATCTTGCTGTGATATATGTCATAGAGTGTTCTGCCTATGTTTTCCTCTAAGAGTTTTATAATGTCTGGCCTTACATTTAGGTCTTTAATCCATTTTGAGCTTATTTTTGTGTATGGTGTTAGGGAGTGTTCTAATTTCATTCTTTTACATGTAGCTGTCCAGTTTTCCCAGCACCACTTATTGAAGAGGCAGTCTTTTCTCCATTGTATATTCTTTCATGCAAGAATTCTTTTACTAGCAAAGAATGTGTGCTGGGTTTAGCCACCTCATGACAACACATGATGAGCTGCCATTAGTCTCATTGGTGTTTTATTTTGTTTTTAAACTTTCGCCCGTGGGACGCTTATACCTGCTGAGCACCATGATGAAGAAAAACTATCTTGAATGCTGTCAAGGAATCATACAATGTGAAGTTTTCTTTTGAGTGTACATACTCTACAAAATTCTTCTTGCCCTCTAACATTTCCCAAAGTAAATCTGAAGGCTGTAATTAATGTTATTTGAGTGGCCTACTGGTGACCAATCTACCTCCTTGTAGAAGATGTTAGAAAACCGGACTTTAAAAATTGTCCCATGGAAAAAGGTGGTAAATTCTTGTACAAAAATTTAATACCAAAAAAAGTATGTATTAAGAATATTTCGGGGCTTCCCTGGTGGCGCAGTGGTTGAGAGTCCACCTGCTGATGCAGGGGACACGGGTTCGTGCCCCGGTCGGGGAAGATCCCACATGCCGCGGAGCGGCTGGGCTCGTGAGCCATGGCCGCTGAGCCTGCGCGTCCAGAGCCTGTGCTCCGCAACGGGAGAGGCCACAACAGTGAGAGGCCCGCGTACCACAAAAAAAAGAAAAAAAAAATTAAGGCTAATGAAATCTTAGCCCCATAGAACTGAGGTGATAGATCAAAGAAAGGTAGAACACGTGGGTTGGGATGGCCACGCACCTTCTTCAGGTGAACGATGTCTCCTTGGGTATGCTGAGCATTGCAAAATAGAGAAATAGGTTAATAACTAAGTCCTTCTGGTAGTAGCGCAACTCTAAATACTGTCATGATTATCTTTGTAGCTATCCATTTTGGGATTCACTAGTCAGTCATCATTGAGCCAAGAAATTTATCTTCACAATTTAAGTCCTTCTAATAATTCTATGAGGAAAAATCATCCCTATCTTATACATAAGAAATTGATCCGTGAGGTTAAGTAACTTGCTGTAGATCCCATAGCGAATATAAGTTGGAACCAGATGTTAATTCACGTTTGTCTCCCTCCCAAATTTGTCGCCTCTGATGTTTGGAGAGATTCTGAAAATGCAGAATCAAAGCATATCCTTTGGCCAACTAGGTTAAAGCCACACTTGAGCTGAGTTGGAAAATGGGGTAAACACGAGGGTTTTTTTGCCTCTAGCATCTACTTTATCTTAGGAAAAATACACCCTGATAGTCCATCAGGGCAATCCTCCCTCTCCCCACTCTTAGTTTGTGTCCCAAGAGACGTTGACTCCGTAATTGATTTTAAGAATGGAGTGTGAGAGCTACGCACAAGTCCATCGAAACATGCCATTCTGCTAGCCAAAGTGGTTGGGTTAGAGATGGAGTCTGACCCAGGTCTGGCCAATCAGAGTTAATGAGACTCAATTCTGGGACATGGGTTTGTGCCTTCACTGAAGCACATTCACTCTTTCTTTTGCTAAACTTGAAGTTGGAAGGAGGTAGGCTAGAAATGCTGCCATCTCTTGCAGCCCCAGGGTGAAAGCCTATCTGAAGATAGAATAAAGGCAGAAAAAGGCAGGGAGGTGGAGGGAGAGAAATTGGGTCCTGGTCACATGACTTGAGCCCTGCTCAAAGCTGTCCTTGAAACCAGTACCCTGGACTTTGTAGTTGCCTTGGATTTGGGTTTTCTTCACTTGCAAGAAGAGTTCTAAGTCAGTTTCTCAATGTAATCCGATGGCAGCTGATCTCTGCCTACCTGACCCACTGCAGTCCTCCTTTTGCTCTGGGTGCTAGTGCCCCACATTCTCAGTCTCTTCTCTGAGTAGCTCCACTCATCACTACTTTGTCCCCTTTTGATGTCTCAGTGAAAGCATTCGTGGGTCTTTGTCTGCTGTTCTTAATGTGGGTCTGTTATTTCCTTTTTCTCCCTCAGTTTTTTCTATTGGGTTAGGCAGTTTTCAGAGGAGACCTATTTGTTCTTGGAAAATTGTTCCACCTACTTCTCTTGCTCAAGGTTGTATTCAGCTTTGTGGGTTGGATAAAGTTTCTCCAAAGCAAAACGAAGCAAGGGCTGCAGGAAAGTTATTCCTTTTATTGGAAGGAGATCCAGAATTCCTGGAGGTCCATAGACTCTAACAGAGAGATGGGTTTATTTATTCATTCAACAAATATATATCATGCAGCTACACTGCATCAGATGCTATTCTAGGCACTTCCCTCATGGAGCTTATATCCTAGAGGGGGAGATGGTGAAGAGATGTATATTGGGGGGGCGGTTGGAGAGACCCAGGCAGAAAGAACTGCAGTTGTATATCTGTGCTTGTCTATAATATTCTTTGAATATTTTCAAAGCCAAGTTCAATTTAATGTAATAATTGAAAGCAGCAAGTTGTAGAAAGATGTGTAAGAGGCAGTAGATTGTTACTCACTGGGCTGTGAAGTAATTCTTACTTGAGTCTACCAACTTATTAAAAAATAAAGTTGATCAAGGGAGGCAGCATATTGTGTGGCAGGAGCAGTTGAAAAGACTCTGGACTTTCCGGATGTAGGCCCAGTTAGGCCATTAATTAAGGCCATTAATTAAGACTGGTAGACTTCATTTCATAGATTATGAAGCTGATTCAAAATTAAGTGAAGATAATAATACACTCTGCCGACCTTTATAGTTGTTCTGAGGATCCAAATGAGACTTTCCCATATATATGGGAAGTATTGCTGCCATCTGAATGTTGAGATATATACACACACAGAGGTATACATACATATTTATATACATATATAAATCAGGGGAGGGAAGAAGACGAGGAGAGGAGGGTGGGGAGGGAGACACTGAGAAACACATTGCTTCTTGGATCCTGATCATCTTCTGTCCCTGTTTCTAGTCCCTTCTATGGCCCAGCTACTCTTCTTGCCTTTTGGATTCTATGAGACACCCCCAGGGCCTTCTAGTAAAACTTGTCCTTTGTTTAAGCTGGTTTGAGTAGGTTTCAGTTCCTGGTAAACAAACAAAATGATTCTCAGGAGAGGAGAGAATTCTGGGATGGAGATGGAAGGGTTGTATTAAATCCTAGATTTCCTACCAGATTGAAGAATCACTCTCATAGCCTCCTTGACAGATGGTGGTTTGGCTTCTGATTGAAACTTCTGGTCTTGGAAAGGTCACTATACGCTGAGGAGGTCTGCTCTCTTGTCAAATGGTTATATTTGGTTGTCTGAATTTTCTTATATTCCTCCAAATTTACTCCACTATGTTTTCAATCTACTGCTTATGGTCTGACATCCAGAGTAGTACAGAAGAATGCTTTTTTGGATGGTTCTTCAACTCTTGGTGAAAGTCACTCTGCTTCTCATTTCTCGTGTATTGCGGGGAAAGCAAAATATTTATTTTACACATTATGTAATAGTTCAGAATGGGACAACCAGGTTGGTAAGGAATCTGACATGTTCCTTCCATCGTTCTTTGGCTTTATATTCAGATTCTTTACCAACTTGGTTGCCCTACTCTGGACAATGCTGGTGAGTTAACCAATGTCCTTCTAAAATATGGTCCCCAGAATTTAGCACAATGTTCCTGATGGGTAGGAACCAGTAGGACTGTTGGGCTTCATAATTTGAGCAATATTTCTGTCATTTAGCCATTATAAGATAATTGAATCAAGCCTTTGTGATAGTCTGCGGTCCATGGTTTTCACTGAGCAATGTTTTAATTGGAGTGGTAGAACCCACGAGAGAAGGATTCATTTTTAATAATATTGATTGGTATGCAGAAAACATAGTTAAGTAATTGACAGCTATTTTTACATGAACGATCCTTCTAGTAGGTGAGTCAAAATCGGTATTATGTCATTTTTACTAAACGTAGCTTTGGATAGCTAAAGGAATTGAACTTTGGAAGAACTGCTGGATACCTCCTCTTTGGCCTTGGTCCATCTAAGTCTTGGCTTTTCCTTTTCTGATGCACTATATGTTTTACTACTAAATTAATCTTATTAAAAATACTGTCTTGATTATGCCATTTGAGTCAGGACTGGGTCATCAAGGAGGGTTTTCTTTCTCTCTCCCTTCCTCCTTTTTCTGTGTGTGTATGTGTTTTTGTTTTTCTGTCTTCCTTCCAGTGACTTACCTTCATTCTCTGGTCCAGCCAAATTGTTCAACCCAGCCAAATTGTTCACTTTTTCTCTTTTGCATTTTGTTTGGCACAAGGAAATATTGATACCTTCCCTTTTTATTCTGACTGTCATGATCCTCTTCATCTTTGGAAAAATTCTGATCTCTCGCTCAGTGATGCCTTCCTAGGTTTTTCCCATTCACAGTAATTACTCTAATAGCCCTTAGTTTACACTATGTATGGAATAAGTAATTGTACTCTGCTTTATAAAATCTCTTATGGTATATTGAACACATTAATCTCTGTGTGATCATGTTTTTCATTTTCTCTCATTTTCCTCATTAAACCTGAAAATTTAAGCCTTCCCCCCCCGCCAAAAAAAAAGAGAGGGCAGGAACCTCATGAGATCTGATGTATTTTTGAGAGCCCTCAACAGAGTGCTTTTCACTTGGGTGCTTGAGAAGAACGCATCAGCCGTTGATCTTTTCTTATGGCTCCAAATCCAGGGATCATTTAAGGAGAAAGAAATAAGCACATTTCAATAAAGTTAGGATTTAGTGTGTTTTTACACGCAGAATGTAGGGAAAACCGACATTTTTCATTCTCAGATCTTTTAATAAGTTTTCTGAAAGGAAAAAAATCTTACTAGGACCAATAGTAATGTACCACAATCACTAACATTTTGTTTCCTAGGATTTGGAAAATAATGCCTTCCTCATGCCTTATAATTCATGGCCGTACATATTTGGAAAACTTTCCTTAACTCTGAATTTCACACTGAAGACAACTTATTTAAAGTGACACATATCTATGATTTATACTTCGTTTTTCCCCATGTTAAGTTAAGATTTGTGTCCACACATAGCTTAATTCTTTTAACATCTGTTTTATGAGCCTAACCATAGAGGTTTACTCTGTGTTATTAAATCACAGGAGATGATTGATGCAGGCTGACTGAACTAATACTAATGCTAAACCTCAAAGAAAAATCTTAGCATTTTATGTACAGTTTATCAGCTCTGGGGGCATGCCACTAAATGTCCTAAATTTCAGGGATTTACAATAAATTAAACATGATTTGAACTTTGAGGTATACCTATACTCTCCCCACCCCCCATCAAGTAAGCTTATGATTTGTGAAGACAGTTCTAGAAAATTTCTTCTTCTCCAAGGATCACCTACGAAGAAAAAGAAAGACTTAGAGCGACTTCTCTGCCAGAGTTTTCATCAGCTGAAAAAGCACTGGTCATCTTACATGTTTTGATACTAACTGCTTTTCTGAACTACTTTGCCCCCGTTTCTATAAGAGTTTGGGCTGTGCCTGGACTCATCACTAACCCATAAACTGCAGGGTCTGAGATCAACAAGTTTTGGTAGAATGTCTTTGACAAATGATTTTCAGTCAATAAATGTTTCTGTATTTAAGGAACTTCCACTGGAATACAGACAGATTTGGCTTTCCTGATTGTCTCTAGTTGGAAGTCTGTCTTGGGATAGGCTAGCTGGTCACTGCCTTGGGGTCTGGTGGAGGGAACCAGGTACCCTTCCCTAGTGGCTCTCCCAGTCATCTCTTAGATGCTTTCTGAGGGATTCTATTTGTTCTAGAATAGCCTTGGGGGTTAAGGCCTGCTCTGAGGTAGACCTGGGATCCTAGGGAAAACTGGCCTTCTTGCCGGAGGCTGTGTTTGAAGCTATGTCCTTGGCCTGACCCCTTGGGGCTGCTCATCGTGAGGTGCGTTGGCTGGCCGAGGCTACCCATGACTTAGCAACCTTTATGCTTTCTTAAATACGCTTTAATGCTAACAACATATTTATATAGGTCCTTAGTTGATCAAATACCACTTTTTTTTACTGTGTTGGGTCTTCACAACACTTACAAGCTAGACGGGGAAGGAACTTCATGTTCCACATCACAGTTAAGGAGAGTCCCTTCGTCGAAGTCAAGGTCACACAAGCAGAAAGTGGTAGCGCTTGGTTTAGAACAGGGCTTTCAGCCTCAGCACTGTTAACACTTTGGGGTGGAGGAATCTTTGTGGTGGTGGACTATTCTGTGCATTGTAGGTTGTTGGGCAGCATCCCTGGCCTCTATCCCACTAGATGCCAGTTGTAAACTGTCCTCTGTCCCAAGTTGTGACAGTCATATATCTCTGAATGTTGCAACGTGTCCTCTGGGAGCAAAATCGCCCCCCCCACCATTGGGAACAACTGATCTAGAATAGAGCTTTTCCCACTTTAAATCTAGGTCATTTTTTGCTCTGCTGAAGTACTACATTGCTTAGTCTCATGTAGTACAACATTCACAAAATTAGAGCCTTTTTACAACTAGGAGAACCTCATGTCCTTATCAAAGTGAGAAATGACATTTTCACACTTGAAGTGAATCCTTCCTTGATCTCTCTGCTATAAGAGTTAACATCAACTACTTGTTTTGTGTAAGAGTGGTAAAGTAGGACCCAAGCTGTTTTCTCCAGCCCACTAATTGTTCATTACATGGAATGTTCAACTTAATTCCCACTTAATTGAATATGCAGGGAATGCTTTATTGTACACAGTGTTCTCCCATGTAAAGTGTCGTGCCTGCCTTAAAGAAGTTAACAGTCCACCAACTCAAGAAAATAACCAAGGATATAAATAACCTAGATGCCTGGTAATAGTTCAGGCTCTATTTGACATCCAAGAGATGAATAAGATGTAGTTCAATTGACTTTAAATACTTACTGAGCACCCATTATGTGCAACCCTGAACCAGGAACCAAAATGAATTACGTGGCATCTGCCTTCCAGGGGCTAGAATCCTTTCCAGGTATCAGTGGTATACCATTAAATTGTATTGTTAAAAGGATGGTAGGATTGGCTAGAAGCATGGGCGTGTGAGAGGGATTTGTTGAATAGTTTTTTTTAAAAAAAAGTACTTGGGCATTTCCAAGTAATATAAAAATACCAAAAAGTAAACCATAATCTCATACAAATCAGAAAATGGATTTTGTTGTGTTGGACAACGTAATTCAAAGCATTTGGTTGTAACTATTGGGTCACATGTATTATTTTTTCCCCAGTGTTACTGAGATACAACTGACATAACACTATACGTTTAAG
The DNA here is from genome assembly GCF_949987515.2 of Delphinus delphis. Taxonomy (NCBI): domain Eukaryota; kingdom Metazoa; phylum Chordata; class Mammalia; order Artiodactyla; family Delphinidae; genus Delphinus; species Delphinus delphis. Next base: position 58,443,940 of record NC_082694.2, on the reverse strand, counting down.
GTATACAGCATGTGGATTTATACATTTATATATTACAAAATGACCATCGTAGCATTACCTAACACTGGCATCACATCACATAATTAACATTGCTTTGTCACATGTATTTCTTAAAGTTGCATCTTTGTTTATCAAGTGTGGCAAGTCATAAATATAATGCCTTAAACAGTAATAAGATTTACAGCCTGCCTGTGGAGGTTTGTTTTTCCATTGTCATTCTCCTTTTGGGTATTTTTTGGGGAAAATCTACAACAGCCAGATCTTTTGGGACCAAGAAAGGCTAGCCAGAACTAAACTCTTAATAAAGTCAGTGATTTTTTTTGTGTGTGTGCGTGAAGTATGAAGACTTTCTCTGGGAGCTGTGCCCACAGGGAAGATGGAAGGAAGGAAATTATATTTGAAAGCATATTATCAAGTACATTTTGTTTCTCACATGTGAGGTTTGTATAGAAAAGGGAGTGACAAAAAGGCAATAGATTGGCTAAGGGTAGCTTTTTATTCAAAACGTTTGTTTCTTCAGTCAGTTATAAAATGTCAGAAAAAGAAATTGCAAAAGAGAAACCCAGGCCCTGGCAGGGTTACACATTTGGTTGACTGAGCTTATTCTGTTGGGCTGTATGCTCATCTCTTACAAAACTGGGAGACAAAGAAGGGAGTCATGGGGCTACGAGGAGGGATTGAGGGAATTAGCATTTCTTGAGCATTGACTATGTTCTAGATGATTTAATGTATGTTAAGTAACTCAGTTTCATAACCACTTTCTGAACCAGGTGGTGTTAGCTCTACTTTTACGGGAGGGAATTTAGAAAAGCTCAGAGAAGCCATATAATTTGTGACTAGATAGACCCCGAGTCTATCTCATGCTAAAGCCTCTTCTACAATAGTTCCTCTAATGGTTGAGTCGTCACCTTCAGCTCTGTGTCCTGACGACTAACTTCATCTCATAAACAAACGTTGTAACAGTTGAGGCCTAGGAGATGCCTACTTAGCTATCATCAGTCCCTTCCATCCCCCTTTCCTGCTTCCAGAGTGGCTGGGTCTCCAGGGCACCAGTCACAGGATCAGAATCAGAGCCAGAGCTGTTTTCAATGCCAGATCTGCCCCTTGGTAGCTCTGTGACTCTGGACAAGTTCCCTAACTACGCTCAGCTTCAGTTTATTTAACTGTAAAATCTAAGCAATAATACATTTTCCGGCGTTCTCGTGTGGAATAACTGGGGTATGCAAACATGTGGCTGCAGCGCCCAGCATCTCAGAAATGGCCCGTCAGTGGGAGTTACTGATACTAAGAGATGTTGTGGAGGGAGAATCCTTCTGGTTCCCCATCCCTCCCTGGAGATATGTTCCCATTAGCTTCCTCCATCTTGGTTTTCCATCTTCTCTGTAATATGTAGCTCTGGAACAATCTATTTCACTATCTCTGAATTCTTACCTTCTGGCAAATCTAATTGCACCTGGTGTCAATCAAGGTCTTCTATGACCCATAACTTGGAAGAGACTCTGAGAAGAAAACTAGAATCAATGGAAGATAAATGAATGTGACTCCTGGTGGGCAGCAGAGGACAGGCCATTACCCTGGGTAGTTAACTTGGTTTATAGCGAGCTACTGAAGTGTCGCTGCCATTGGTGACCAGTGGGTCCCCATTGGATCATGGGCATCCAATAAATATCATAGAGCTCCAGATTGTTTATCCTTAAAGATTTCAGGGCCTCCCTGAGATAAATAGAAATATTCATAGGCCTGGGCCTTGGTCATTGTGTGAGGAATATATAGTCAATATCACCATTCCCACTTGGGGAGGAAAAACTCAAGATGAAATAAATCTCCCAGGGTCACTCAAAGTTAGTGCCATCCTGTCACCATTGCAGCCCTTCTGAGAGGCTTGACCTTCTCTATAAGGAGCAGCTCCATAAACATCTGCAATGCGGAGAGAGTGCCAAGGTTAAAGCCGCAGGCCTCTTGTTCCCCAAAATGCAATGTGATTTTACTTTTATTTACATATTTATTTATTTTTGGCTGCATTGAGTCTTCGTTGCTGCGTGTGGGCTTTCTAGTTGCAGCGAGCAGGCAGGGGCTACTCTTCGTTGTGGTGGGCAGGCTTCTTATGGCGGTGGCTTCTCTTGTTGCGGAGCACGGGCTCTAGGTGCACAGGCTTCAGTAGGTGTGGCTCGCGGGCTCAGTAGTTGTGGCTCGTGGGCTCTAGAGCGCAGGCTCAGTAATTACGGCATATGGGCTTAGTTGCTCCGCGGCATGTGGGATCTTCCCGGACCAGGGCTCAAACCTGTGTCCTGCCTGCATTGGCAGGCAGATTCTTAACCACTGCGCCACCAGGGAAGTCCCTCCATGTGATTTTTAAGTTTAACCCCTTGGGCCCTCCCAGGGTTGGGGTGTGATGGAGGCTCACGTCCGTCAAGGAAAGATCAGCTAGAGGGCTTGTAACCATGGGAGACAGGGTGTTAACTGGGCCAGAAAGTTTTCTTTAGTTTTATCTGAGTTATCTAACGTTGAAAACATTTTGTCTGCTAAATCTTGCTCTGAAAGAGACGTGAAGATTCCTGGAGAAACTGGTGGGGGAGCGTGGGCTATGATCCCACCTGCCTGGATTCAGGCCTGGGCACTGCTGCCTGCTCCCTGGGGGCCCTGGAGCAAGTGAATTGTGTTCTCTCAGGCTGAATTTCCTCACCCAGGAAATGCAGCTACCCCTCCACCCCCATCGTTTCTCCCTCTCCGAGTCTTACCCATTCTTTAAAGTTCAGTTCAGATCCCAGCTCCTCCGTGAAGCCTTTTCCGGAGGTTTCTTTCCTCCTCTGTGCTCTGCCCATGCTCTATCTGTGCTGTCCACTCTTTCAGCACTACTCCCACATCATGATTGTAAATGTACTTTTATTCAGTAAAAGGGAATAAGTATGAGGACAAGAGACTCTTTCCCACGTGCCTTAAGTAGAACGCCTTCAAAACTTGTGAATTGACTGTGTGAATGCTCAAATGAAAGCTGAGCGGTTACCATGGACCAGGTCCCAGGCACAAGGTTTTCATGGATCATCTCATTGAATCTTCACCAAACTCGGAAGGGAACACGGGGTTTTCAACATTTTTGGATGAGTACGCTTCATTTTACGGAGGTTAGGTCATGCTGTTGCAAAGTAGTAAGATTTTAAACGAAACCAGCTTTAACCAGCCGGGGGAATATTAGGAAATGAGGGTTAACATTTATATAGCACTTCTTACATACCAAGTGCTGGTCTAGGCATTTACGTATATCGACACATTTAATCCTTACAACAGTCCCATGAGGTAGATAGTAGTATTATACCCATCCCATGGATGAGAAAATGAAGGTACAGAGAGCTCAAGTAATTTTCTTAGAACCACATAGCAAGGAAGTAGTAAAGCTGGGGTTCAAACCTAGGCAAACTGATTTTTAATTAAACTCTTCATACCGGGATAAATGTTGCTTTTGGTGGTTTCCTAGGAAAGAAAACATATTGACACTTGTTGAGCTTATATGGAACGGCCTTATACTGTTTACTGTGGTTGATAAAACTAATCCCCCTCCCATTTCTGAAGTATAATGTCCTATGTTAAAGCAGCATAAAAATAGCCCAATTCATGAATCTTCAGGAGTGTTCAATTCTTATGAACAAAGCGAAGATGATGAAAGCAAATCAAGAAATAAATTCTTCTAACAAGAGCCTGTCTGTCCTGATTTCCCATCGCCACAAATGTGTGACATTTTTGGTTTCTCCTTTTTCCAGGGAAGTTGTTAAATGGTTAAAAGCAACCCTGACAAAATACAAATCAGCAATTCCCGCTTAATGTCCCATTTTACCCCTCTGGTTTCAGTCTCCCAAGTGGAAATTTAAAGGACTCTCAAGTGGGTAGGTGAGCTCTGTTCCCATGGCTAAATGGGGAGCCGTGGGTTGCGCAGAGTATGCAGCTGTTAGAGGTACCCACCATGATGACTTATCCTGGATGATTTCTTGGTCTGAGATATGATTCACAAGGTGGCATCACTCTTCTCCCTTCCGGTAAGGCCATACCTAACTAGACTATTGAGTTCAAGTCAAGTAATTACACTTAAGATATTATAATTGTCGTTGAGAGAAATGCTATGAAGAATTTGTGGTTTTAAGAGAGCATAAAATATGGCCATTTGGCCTAGGAAGCGAGGTCAAAGTAGACTTCAGATCTCTTTCATCTATTTTGTCTTCTTTGGACTGTTTTTCCTTCCTCCTGAAATGAATATTCTGTTTGGATTCTCATTTCTGGATAGTGCCTCTCAAACCATCTACCTTATTTCATTTATTTTTTATTTTTAAAATAAATTTATTTACTTATTTTTGTCTGCGTTGGGTCTTCGTTGCTGCATGCAGGCTTTTCTCTAGTTGTGGCGAGCGGGGGCTACTCTTCGTTGCGGTGCGCAGGCTTCTCATTGCAGTGGCTTCTCTTGTTACAGAGCACGGGCTCTAGGTGTGTGCGGGCTTCAGTAGTTGTGTCTCGCGGGCTCCAGAGTGCAGGCTCAGTAGTTGTGGCACATGGGCTTAGTTCCGCGGCATGTGGGATCTTCCTGGACCAGGGCTTGAACCCGTGTCCCCTGCATTGGCAGGCAGATTCTTAACCACTGCGCCACCAGGGAAGCCCTATTTCATTTATTAAAGCTTACAGCCTCTATTCCCTACTCCCAGCTCAGATTCCTAAATACCACAGGAAGAAAGCTCTGTTCCTGCTTTGCAGGGAAGGGAAAATGGGCCTCCCTCTATCCGTACAGTACTTTTTTTTTGCATTTCATTCCAGTTTTTATATATATATATATAATATATATATATTATATATGGCAAGTGCCTATCTATCTAACTATAATTTAGATATAATTGACTTACAACACTATGTTAAGGAACAGAGACTCTTAGCCCTAAAAGTCCCTCATGAGTACATTTATGTTCTCTTTCCAAGAAGAGAATTTGTACTTTTCATCATATTTTCAAAAGAGTCAGAGACCCAAAAAAGGTTAAGGACTGCTATTTGAGAGCCTCTGTGGGATTCTGTTTATCTTTCCTCTGAATGTTTTGACATTGCATCTGCTGTGGCCAGCCTTCCTCTGGGCTACTGCGATCCCTAAAATAGCACATTTCCTACTCTCAGGACAATCTTCACTTCCCCCTCTCCCCCAGCCATTCCTTGGGTCACACTTAAGTTTAGAGAGGCAGTTCCACCTTTTAATTTTACCTCCTCTGTGGCCCTGCTTTTAGCTGAATAAGCATTCCTACCACAGCCCTCTGAGTCTCGCTCCAGACTCTGATGGACCCACGTGGGTGTGCACCCCCCCCCAACTGGAGCCGCGGGCTCACTGGCTCGCCACACCCCCGTGGTCCCTTTGGCTTCTCTCTCCTTGATCAGACTCCGAGGCCTCCGCTGGGCTTCCTCCCTCAGATGGGTAGGTTCCCTGTGCATATGAATCTTCTTCTTCTTCTTTTTTTTTTTTCTTATACAGCAGGTTCTGATTAGTCATCAATTTTATACACATCAGTGTACACATGTCAATCCCAATCGCCCAATTCATCCCACCACCACTCCCAACACCCCGCCACTTTCCCCCCTTCGTGTCCATACCTCTGTTCTCTACATCTGTGTCTCAATTTCTGCCCTGAAAACCAGTTCATCTGTACCATTTTTCTAGGTTCCACATATATGCATTAATATATGATATTTGTTTTTCTCTTTCTGACTTACTTCACTCTGTATGACAGTCTCTAGATCCACCCACATCTCAACAAATGACCCAATTTCATTCTTTTTTATGGCCGAGTAATATTCCATTGTATATATGTACCACTTCTTCTTTATCCATTCGTCTGTCAATGGGCATTTAGGTTGCTTCCATGACCTGGCTATTGTAAATAGTGCTGCAATGAATATTGGGGTGAATGTGTCTTTTTGAATTATGGTTTTCTTTGGGTATATGCCCAGTAGCGGGATTGCTGGGTCATATGGTAATTCTATTTTTAGTTTTTTAAGGAACCTCCATACTGTTCTCCACAGTGGCTGTATCAATTTACATTCCCAGCAACAGTGCAAGAGGGTTCCCTTTTCTCCACACCCTCTCCAGCATTTGTTGTTTGTAGATTTTCTGATGATGCCCATTCTAACAGGTGTGAGGTGATACCTTGTAGTTTTGATTTGCATTTCTCTAAAAAGCAGTGATATTGAGCAGCTTTTCATGTGCTTTCTGGCCATCTGTATGTCGTCTTTGGAGAAATGGCTAGTTAGGTCTTCTGCCCATTTTTGGATGGGGTTGATTTTTTAATACCAAGCTGCATGAGCTCTTTATGTATTTTGGAGATTAATCCTTTGTCTATTGATTCGTTTGCAAATATTTTCTCCTATTCTGAGGGTTGTCTTTTTGTCTTGTTTATGGTTTCCTTTGCTGTGCAAAAGCTTTGAAGTTTCATTAGGTCCCATTTGTTTATTTTTGTTTTTATTTCCATTACTCTTAAGAGGTGGGTCAAAAAAGATCTTGCTGTGATTTACGTCAAACAGCGTTCTTCCTATGTTTTCCTCTAAGAGTTTTAGAGTGTCCAGTCTTACATTTAGGTCTCTAATTTTGAGTATATTTTTGTTAATGGTGTTAGGGAGTGTTCTAATTTCATTCTTTTACATGTAGCTGTCCAGTTTTCCCAGCACCACTTATTGAAGACCCTGTCTTTTCTCCATTGTATATCCTTGCCTCTTTTGTCGTAGATTAGTTGAGCATACGTGCGTGGCTTTATCTCTGGGCTTTCTATCTTATTCCATTGATCTATATTTGTTTTTGTGCCAGTTCCATATTGTCTTCATCACTGTAGCTTTGCAGTATAGTCTGAAGTCAGGGAGTCTGATTCCTCCAGCTCCGCTTTTTTCCCTCAAGACTGCTTTGGCTATACGGCGTCTTTTGTGTCTCCATACAAATTTTAAGATTTTTTGTTCTAGTTCTTTAAAAAAATGCCATTGGTAATTTGATAGGGATTGCATTGAATCTGTAGATTGCTTTGGGTAGTATAGTGATTTTCACAATATTGATTCTTCCAATCCAAGAACATGGTGTATCTCTCCATCTGTTGATATCATCTTTAATTTCTTTCTCAATGTCTTATAGTTTGCTGCATACAGGTCTTCTGTCTCCCTAGGTAGGTTTACTCCTAGGTATTTGATTCTTTTTGTTGCAGTGGTAAACGGGAGTGTTTCCTTAATTTCTCTTTCAGATTTTTCATCATTAGTATATAGGAAGGAAAGATTTCTGTGCATTAATTTTGTATCCTGCAACTTTACCAAATTCATTGACTAGCTCTAGTAGTTTTCTGGTGGCATCTTTAGGATTCTCTATGTATAGTATCATGTCGTCTGCAAGCAGTGACAGCTGTACTTCTTCTTTTCCAATTTGCATTCCTTTTATTTCTTTTTCTTCTCTGATTGCCGTGGCTCGGACTTCCAAAACTATGTTGAATAACAGTGGTGAGAGTGGACATCCTTGTCTTGTTCCTGATCTTAGAGGAAATGCTTTCAGTTTTTCACTATTGAGAATGATGTTTGCTGTGGGTTTGTCGTATATGGCCTTCATTATGTTGAAGTAGGTTCCCTCTAAGCCCACTTTCTGGAGAGTTTTTATCATAAATGGGTGTTGAATTTCTCAGAAGCTTTTTCTGCATCTATTGAGATGATCCTATGGTTTTTATTCTTCAATTTGTTAATATGGTGTATCACATTGATTAGCATATATTGAAGAATCCTTGCATCCCTGGGATAAATCCCACTTGATCATGGTGTATGATCCTTTTAATGTGTTGTTGGATTCTGTTTGCTAGTATTTTGTTGAGGATTTTTGCATCTATATTCATCAGTGATACTGGTCTATAATTTTCTTTTTTTGTAGTATCTTTTTCTGGTTGTGGTGTCAGGGTGATGGTGGCCTCATAGAATGAGTTTGAGAGTGTTCTTTCCTCTGAAATTTTTTGCAAGAGTTTGAGAAGCATGGGTGTTAGCTTTTCTGTAAATGTTTCATAGAATTCACCTGTGAGGCCATCCGGTCCTAGACTTTTGTTTGTTGGAAGATTTTTAATCACAATTTCAATTTCATTACTTGTGATGGGTCTGTTCATATTTTCTATTTCTTCCTGGTTCAGTCTTGGGAAATTATACCTTTCTAAGAATTTGTCCATTTCTTCCAAGTTGTCCATTTTATTGGCATAGAGTTGCTTGTAGTAGTCTCTTAGGATACTTTGTATTTCTGCGGTGTCTGTTGTAACTTCTCCTTTTCATTTCTAATTTTATTGATTTGAGTCCTCTCCCTCTTTTTCTTGATGAGTCTGGCTAATGGTTTATCAATTTTGTTTATCTTCTCAAAGAACCAGCTTTTAGTTTTATTGATCTTTGCTATTGTTTTCTTTGTTTCCATTTCACTATTTCTGCTCTGATCTTTATGATTTCTTTCCTTCTGCTAACTTTGGGTTTTATTTGTTCTTCTTTCTGTACTTCCTTTAGGTGTAAGGTTAGATTGTTTGAGGTTTTTCTTGTTTCTTGAGGTAGGCTTGTATAGCTATAAACTTCCCTCTTAGAACTGCTTTTACTGCATCCCATAGGTTTTGGATCGTCGTATTTTCATTGTCATTTGTCTCTAGGTATTTTTTGATTTCTTTTTTGATTTTTTCAGTGATCTCTTGGTAATTTAGTAACATATTGTTTAGCCTCTATGTGTGTGTGTTTTTTACGCTTTTTCCCTGTAATTGTTTCTAATCTCATAGTGTTGTGGTCAGAAAAGAGGCTTGATATGTTTTCAGTTTTCTTAAATTAACTGAGACATGATTTGTGACCCAAGATGTTATCTATCCTAAAGAATGTTCTGTGTGCACTTGAGAACAAAGTGTAATCTGCTGTTTCTGGATGGAATGTCCTATAAATATCAATTAAATCTATCTGGTCTATTGTGTCATTTAAAGCTTCTGTTTCCTTATTTATTTTCATTTTGGATGATCTGTCCATTGGTGTAAGTGAGGTGTTACAGTCCCTCACTAGTACTGTGTTACTGTCGATTTCCTCTTTTATAGCTGTTAGCAGTTCCTTTATGTATTGAGGTGTTCCTATGTTCGGTGCATATACTTTTATAATTGTTATATCTTCTTCTTTGATCCTTTGGTCATTATGTAGTGTCCTTTCTTGTCTCTTGTAACATTCTTTATTTTAATGTCTATTTTATCTGATATGAGTATTGCTACTTCAGCTTTCTTTTGATTTCCAGTTGCATGGACTATCTTTTTCCATCCCCTCACTTTCAGTCTGGATGTGTCCCTATGTCTGAAGTGGGTATCTTGTAGACAACATATATGTGGGTCTTGCTTTTGTATCCATTCAGCCGGCTTGTGTCTTTTGGTTGGAGCATTTAATCCATTCACGTTTAAGGTAATTATTGATATGTATGTTCCTATAACCATTTTCTTAATTGTTTTGGGGTTTTTTTCATAGGTCCTTTTCTTCTCTTGTGTTTCCCACTTAGAGAAGTTCTTTTAGCATTTATTGTAGAGCTGGTTTGGTGGTGCTGAATTCTCTTAGCTTTTGCTTGTCTGTAAAGCTTTTGATTTCTCTATCAAATCTGAATGAGATCCTTGCTGGGTAGAGTAATCTTGGTTGTAGGTTCTTCCATTTCATCACTTTAAGTATATCATGCCACTCCCTCTGGCTTGTAGAGTTTCTGCTAAGGAATCAGCTGTTAATAGGAGTTCCCTTGTATGTTATTTGTCATTTTTCCCTTGCTGCTTTCAATAATTTTTCTTTGTCTTTAATTTTTGGCAATTTGATTATGTGTCTCAGCATGTTTCTCCTTGGGTTTATCCTATATGGGACTCTCTGTGCTTCCTGGACTTGGGTGGCTATTTCCTTTCCCATGTTAGGGAAGTTTTTGACTATAATCTCTTCAAATATTTTCTCGGGTCCTTTCTCTCTCTGTTCTCCTTCTGGGACCCCTATAATGCGAATGTCGTCACGTTTAACTTGTCCCAGAGGTCTCTTAGGCTGTCTTCATTTCTTTTCATTCTTTTTTCTTTATTCTGTTCCACAGCAGTGAATTCCACCATTCTGTCCTCCAGGTCACTTATCCGTTCTTCTGCCTCAGTTATTCTGCTATTGATTCCTTCTACTGTATTTTTCATTTCAGTTACTGTATTGTTCATCTCTGTTTGTTTGTTCTTTAATTCTTCTAGATCTTTGTTAAACATTTCTTGCATCTTCTTGATCTTTGCCTCCATTCTTTTCCAAGGTCCTGGATCATCTTTGCTATCATTATTCTGAATTCTTTTTCTGGCAGTTTCCCTATGTTCACTTTATTTAGCTGTTTTTCTGGGGTTTTATCTTGTTCCTTCATCTGGTACATAGCCCTCTGCCTTTTCATCTTGTCTGTCTTTCTGTGAATGTTGTTTTTATTCCACAGGCTGCAGGATTGTAGTTCTTCTTGCTTCTGCTGTCTGCCCTCTGGTGGCTGAGGCTATCTAAGAGGCTTGTGCAAGTTTCCTGATGGGAGGGACTGGTGTTGGGTAGAGCTGACTGTTGCTCTGGTGGGCAGAGCTCAGTAAAACTTTAATCTGCTTGACTGCTGCTGGGTGGGGCTGGGTTCCCTCCCTGTTGGTTGTTTGGCCTGAGGCAACCCAACAGTGGAGCCTACCTGGGCTCTTTGGTGGGGCTTATGGCGGACTCTGGGAGGGCTCACGCCAAGGAGTACTTCCCAGAACTTCGGCTGCCAGTGTCCTTGTTCTCATGGTGAGCCACAGCCACTCCCTGCCACTGAAGGACACCCTCCAACACTGGCAGGTAAGTCTGGTTCAGTCTCCCCTGGGGTCAATTCTCCTTTCCCTGGGTCCCAGTGCACACAGTACTTTGTGTGTGCCCTCCAAGAGTGGAGTCTCTGTTTCCCCCAGTCCTGTCAAAGTCCTGCAATCAAATCCCACTAGCCTTCAAAGTCTGATTCTCTAGGAATTCCTCCTCTCATTGCCGGATCCCCAGGTTGGGAAGCCTGACGTGGGGCTCAGAACCTTCACTCCAGTGGGTGGACTTCTGTGGTATAAGTGTTCTCCAGTTTGTGAGTCACCCATCCAGCAGTTATGGGATTTGATTTTATTGTGATTGCACCCCTCCTGCCATCTCATTGTGGCTTCTTCTTTCTCTTTGGATGTGGGGTATCTTTTCTGGTGATTTCCAGTGTCTTCCTTGACGATTTTTCAGCAGTTAGTTGTGATTCTGGTGTTCTTGCAAGAGGGACTGAGAGCACGTCCTTCTACTCCGCCATCTTGGTTCAGGCTTACCCTACAGTACTTTTTATTACACTATTTGGCAGAGTTCCTAACCATAGGGATGCTATTAATAATCTGTTTATTGCCATATACTGTATGAAACATACCTTCACATGCCTGAGACCTTGTCTACATGGGAATCTTGGTTAATTTAGTGCAAAAACTAGCTTGAGCTATTCATTTTACATTGATTCAATAAGATGTTTTACCAAATGGATTGAATTGGCAGGTTTTAGATGTGAGGACACAGAACATCAGAACTCAGCAGGTAATACTTAAACATGAAACTGAGTTCACTTACTTTTTCTTATTGTGATAAACACGTAACATTTACCATCTTAACCATTTTTAAGTGTACAGTTCAGAAGTGATAAGTGTATTCACATTGTTGTGAAACAGATCTCTAGAAGACTTTCATCTTGAAAAACTGAAACTATTGATATATACCCATTAAACAACTCCTTTCCCCCCTCCCTTCAGCCCTTAGCAACCACCATGCTACTTTCTGTTTCTATAACTTGAACAACTTTAGATACCTCATGAATGGAATCCTGTAGTCTTTTTGTGAGTGGCTTCTTTCACTTAGCATAATGTCCTTGAGGCGCATACATATTGTAGCATGTGACAGGATTTCCTTTTTAAGGCTGAATAATATTCCATTCTATGTATATGTCACACCTTGTTAATCTGTTCATCTGTCGGTGGACATTTGGACTGCTTCCACCTTTTGTCTGTTAACAGTGCTGCTATAAACATGGGTTTGCATATGTCTCTTTGAGACCCTGTTTTCAATGCTTTTGGATATATGCTCAGAAGTGGGATTGCTGAATCATATGATAGTTGTATTTTAAATTTGAGGACTTTCCACACTCTTTTCCATAGTGGTTGCACCATTTTCCATTCCCACTAATGGTACCTATGAGTTCCCTTTTCTCCACATCCTCGCCAACACTTGTTATTTTCTGTTTTGTTTTTGTTTTTGTTTTTGATGGCAACCAGCTTAATAGGCATGAGGTGGTCTCTCCCTGTCCCCTGCACTTTCTTTTTTTTTGTCTTAAGAATGAAACCAGTGTTGTAGGGAATTTCATCTTCATTATTAAAAGCATTAATAACCTAATTTGGGAGAAAAGTAACATATTAGAGACAAGATTTTTCCCTACCCTCTAGGGGCCTCTAATTTAATAAAAGAATGATCACTACCTGTATAAACTTCATTTACCCTTTGGCTTGCAGATGATATAAAAATTCTGTGAATAAACCAGCTCCTAGAATTTGAATATTTAGGCAGAGGAAATTCTAGAAATTTCTTGTCCAGTAGTTCATGGTGAAAAAATATGGAATGTAATCGTTTTTGAAAAACACGGTAAAAAGCCTAGTGATTTGGGGGTGGGGTGGTGCCAAGGGATGGGTGACTGGAATTTGGGCCAAATTGAGAATGCAGTTGCGGAGTGAACTGTGCCTTGGAGAACCCCAGAGGCAAGAGTGACATGAGCAGATAGTCAGAAGAGCAAATTTGCTTGGACGGTGTAGAAAAGCTGGCTTGAGGAGCTGAATGAAAAAAGGAAATAAAGATTCAAGTCTTGAGGCATAAGGCGCTGTGGGAACCCATCATCTTGTCTGTATCTCCAGTTCAGTGGTACGCCGATAGAGGCCTAAAGGAGCTGGTGGAGGAAAAAAATCCCCTTTGACCTAAATGTTGAGGTTTGAAGAAGGAGATGGGTGGTTCTTTGAATGTGTGCTTCACAGGTAGAGATGGTCAAGGTCTCGTCTGTGGATCTCACTGCAGGGGCGGAAGGGAGGAAGTGCAGGGTTATGTCTTCTGGTTTGTTCACGTCTCCTTTTGATCTTCACAACGACTTTCACCTTGGCTCTTTCATAGTTTGTCCTGTTATGTGCAGGCTTTCTGGCACAGGAAATGGAGTACTTGTTCCAGAACACCAGCATCTGTTCTGTCATCTTTCTAAAGGAATAATAACGTTTCATCTTTTAATCCTTGCGTTCTGTTGCTAACATCGTGAATGTACATGGCTTGCCTGGTGTTCTTTGACTCTTGTGCTGTATAATTTTTTAATGGCTATGTGTGCCTATTCTTTCTCCCAAATGACCTCTTTCACCCTGTTAGACTTGGGAGGAAGATTGAATGCTGGCTATTTTATTTGGCTTTTGTTGTTTTTCTCAGTGGAAACGAGAAAAGAGTCTGTTGGTTTAATGACACTGAGTTCCTTCAAGAAAATCTTAGTTATAGAGCCAAGAAGTTTTTTTCCATTGCCTCATCCCTCATGGTCCTTTCAATTTTACCTTCTGTGTAACAGTTAGGTTTCATTTCACTGCCTTCCATTTCCTATGGAAGGCTGACAGCGATCCTTAACCAGATTCAACAGCCCATTTATCTCTATCATTGTTTAAGATGTAAGAATTTAATCAAAGCTGTGCTTCAGGAGAACTGCTAATATTCTGTACATAAGTTTCCTGATACTTATTGGGCTTTTAGGAGGAATTAATAAACAGCACCCCCTCTTATCTGTTTTCTATTTAAAACTTATTAAAAATGATACAGGAGTTTTTAAAAAATAAGGATAAAATGTTTTATTACTGACAAAATTGGCCTGGACATGCCTTGACCTGGCACCTGGTAGCAAACTGGGTTTTTTAAGTTACTCCCTATTCCTCAAGCTGAAACTTATCTGACTGCTCACAAGTTACCTTTCTATGTCTTGCAGCTACTTCTCCCCTCACAGTGAGGATTTCCTGTTTCCTGTTCTTGACTGACAGGAACTGCCCCTACGTTTCCTTCTGCCCCAGGTGGTACTTGCCCCTCCTCTTCTCTGGGGCAAAAAATAGAATGGCTGCAGAGAAAGAACAATTATCAAGAAGGACAACTATGCTAGGAAGTATTTTAAAAATATTCTGAATGGCGTCTGGTCACAATTCTGTCCCTTCTGCCTGCCTGCCACCCCAAACCCCATGCTTGCTTTCCCAGAACATATGGTGCCGATTTTTCACAAGTGACCTCTTCCACCCTCTTAGGCTTAGCCTTTGCTTGGGAGGAAGAGAAGCCATAAGCCCATGAGATCTTTAGAGGGTCCATGGCAGTGTTACACCTTGAATTACAGGCTAAACATCCAGGGCAGTCAGATACTTGCCGAGAACACAGATGTTTCCAAAAGCGGGACGAATCACTGCAATTGGTGAAGCTAGAAGGGTAGGTTTTTGAGTAGGTCTAATTTTACAAGATCTTGGTAAGTTCTATAACTCTACACACAGAGACAGAAAACTAAGTAACTTAAAGATGGAATTTTCCTGCTTTTCTATCAAGCACAGCTTGTTCCCACCCTTCTAATAATCATCAGGTTTAATGATGTCTATTTTCTCTTCTGAGGTGAAGATAAAATGGAGAAACTATGACTATTAAGCAAGTGTCAGTAAGATCTGTGTGTTCTTTTCCAGAAAGAGGAAATTCATGTATGGTAACCACTGGAACAAGTCACTTTAGGAATTCATGCAAGAATCTTCCCCCTAAATTGGGCCGGCTGCTGTCCAGCACCGCTACTCAAGTTCTGAGCCTGGTCTGTCTTGGGCCACTTAGAGTCAGGATTAGCCGAGTCGTGGTTATCCCTAGTAGGCAAAACACTTCTGTGGATGTGCCCTCTGCATCTTGTTCTCTTTGCCACCCCCTTGAGTCCACAGGCAAAGTGTTGAGCATGGGGGGCGATCCTGATCACAACCTGGTGTTGGGGGGGCGGGCAGCGGGTCAGGGGGAGGGGCATGGGAACTCTAGAAGAGGGATTGTGGACTCCACTGCCCGTGGCGCCAGGCAGGAAACATAAGTAATCAGGTATCTAAAAATACAACAGTAGCACAAGATGGCTTCAAAAGGCAAGCTCCATGATGGGGAAGACAAAAGGGAGTGGTGGGGAGTGTGGTGAATGAGGAGCACAGTCCTGTCTAGGGAGGTGTCCTCTATTCAGCTCAGGCAGAATGTTGGCTCAAGTACTGCTGGGATCTCTGAAGTCTAACTCTTAAAGGATGGAAAATAATTCAAGTATTTAAAAGCACTAGACAAGCACAAGGAAATTTGTCTGCAGGCAAATTTCATTATAAAAAGACCCAATGTTGTAAAGCGAGAGAGGGGCTTGCAGGACTAACACGCAAGAAGCCTGGGCTTTCTCTTAATATTTATCTTCTCTCCACATATTCCCTCCCACCAAGCCATAGTTTTCTCTAACTCAGGCTGCCTTTGATTAAGATAGTAAAAAGAGGGGCTTCCCTGGTGGCGCAGTGGTTGGGAGTCCGCCTGCCAATGCAGGGGACACAGGTTCATGCCACGGTCCAGGAGGATCCCACATGCCGCGGAGCGGCTGGGCCCGTGTGCCATGGCCACTGAGCCTGCGCGTCCGGAGCCTGTGCTCCACGGCGGGAGAGGCCACAACAGTGAGAGGCCCGCGTACCACAAAAAAAAAAAAAAAAAGATAGTGAAAAGATATAGAAGGAATGAGGTTCTCAGCCCTTCTTTTAAGGAGAAAGATTTGAAACGTGTGACATTTGTATCTTCATGGCCGTCTCACTGATTTTTCACACGGAACCTCTTCAAATGTCACAGACCTGTGTTCTGTGTTGGAACCACAGACACACATGTCTACTTATACACATACAGGGGAGAAATTTAATTCACACATAATCTTGTTCTATGAAATAGAAACCAATTCCACTTCTTCAGGAGATACCTGAGTTGTTGATATACACCAGAGTTCTCAAGAGGTTTCCTGCCGACCCCCGAGATGCAGCAGATGTCACTCAGGATTAGTTTAAAACGTTACGTTTGAATGTCGGCAGACAGGCCTCCCCAGGTTCTCAGCCCCCAGTCCTGTGGTCCACCTCTTGCCCCACACAGTGGTCTCACCTGCATGAGCCCTGTGGCCATTTGGATTTGTGACTCCTGACTGAAGTATACTTTTCGAAGATCAATCATGAGAGAAATAGATTCCGCACCGTACAATCTCACACCCTCTTCGCCGTCAATATAGACAAATAAGGTTTACTCTGAAGAGTCATTTGAGTTTAACATGAAGTGTAGCCAGTTACTAACTCCTCACTTCATGTGTTTCTGAGATGCCTTTTTTACTCTCAATGCTGCCAACCCCCTCTCCGCTCTGAAGACACCAATCATTTGGGATTATTTTAATTGTATGTAAATCCCAAAGATGCAAAATGTGGAATACAGGCTATATTTGGCCTTAAATGCTTTGGAACAGTGTTTAAAAAATTTTAAGAAGTCTCTACTCCGTGGTGCCCCGGAAGCCCCATCCACCCTCTAACGTCCTGTAGCCGCGACTGCTTCAGACATAGGTGCTCTCAGCCTGTTGCCTGTGAACATCTGGGTTTGTGGCCCCTGCTTGCTACAAATATAGGGGTTCAGGCTATAGCCCTAGTCAACTGCTTCCCCAGCATCACCATCAGGAGCTTTTGGGAGAGTGGCCATAGATTGATACTAGGGTTGACCACTCTGAAGACTTGGACCCTCTCTAGGTTGCATCTTCCAGGTTCTCTGAATACTGGAGAATCCCTTGTTCTGAGAGCTCAAGAAGCCTCAGGAAGTCAGGCTTCCGGATGGAGGTCTATGTCTGAATTCTACTCTTCATCCTTCCATGAAAACATTGTATGTCTCCACAGTGTATGTACCTGTCTGTCACAAGGGTAATATCTTCAAAATTTATTAATTCGCTTTCTGCTTTTCCCTTTCTGGATACAAGCTCTCTAGCTCAGCCTTCCCCAGGCAGCCATGGGGCAGAGGGATGGGCTGGGGAACAGAATGTACTACAAAAGAGATGCTGAGGGAAAGAGCAAGGGCATGCTCAGATTTTGATATTTAAAAATAGGTTGTGAGCCATGATACGGTCTTGAGAAATGTTTCCATTCCCTCATCTCCCCTTAATATTCACACGTACGACTGGATGGATCAACAAATAAGCCGAGTCCTTCTAGGTGTGAGGAAGATGCCTTGTTTGTTCACGCCAGCTGGCTCCTCTGAGGGGGGGTGGGTGGAGAGGACAGGATGCAGGAGAATTAAGAGGGCGCCTAATAAGCACCTACTGTATAGCACAGGGAACTCTACTCAATACTTTGTAATGGCCTATATGGGAAAAGAATGTAAAAAAGAATGGATATATGTATTACTGATTCACTTTGCTGTACACCTGAAACTAACACAACATTGTAAATCAACTATGCTCCAATAAAAATTAAAAAAAAAAATAGGATGCCGCCTCTGTCTGCTGTCTTGTAAAACCGTGCAGAGAATAGAGAGAAAAGGGAGGAGGAAGATGGTAAGACGTGCGCTGCTCCTTTTTCTTTCACCAGGTTTAGGCTTGAAGAGAAACAGGTATGTGGGGTAAGTGAAGCTAATGCCAGACAGAAAAGGCTCCCTGTTCCTTGTTTCTCCGGAGCACGGCTGTGGGAAAGCATGCCGAGTGCTCAGCGTAGAGAAGCTGGTACTTGAGCCTTCCTGAGTTGCCCTAATTCCTCTGTTAGGATTGAGAGCCAGTGGGTCCGTGAAGGGGGCTGATACAGCAGCGGTGACCCTCAACTGAGGATGGAAGTAGCTCGTGGCCTGAATCCCATAGTCGCCAAACTATGGTGAGTCAGCACAGAGCACCATCTGAGTCAGAAGAATGAGCCTAAATGACACCAGCTTCAGCAGAGCCCAGGGACCTAGGCCGACTAGGACTATTGTTCTAGAGGTCAGGCCTGCCAATGCCCACAGAGCCCCAGTACAAGATCGGGGGACGCCCCCCCGATGTCCCCAGGGACTCAAATACTTGACTCCCCCATCCACCTTGACGCCAAGTCAGGGAGAGAGGCAGGGGCAGGTAGAGGCAACCTGGGACGCTGAGCATCCTTCCCTAGAGAGACTGAATGCTATTCTGAGGAACCATTTAAATAATTGAATCAGATTATGTCTAAAGTGGACTGAGAAGACGTTAGGGACTTGGAAGAAAGATATTAATCATAGACTAATTATTTGTCTACCTTGCACATCTGAGTTGTGTGAGTTAAATTTTTTGACCCTGTTGTACGTATAGACAGATGGAAAAAATCTGGTCCTTCCTCTAAGAAGTCAGCACAATTTTTAGCTACGGGAGTTTTTAGCTAAGGGAGTTAATTAGTTAGCTAGGGGAATTAGATGAACGTTTCAAGCCAGGAGACTGTCATTTAGAAAATTATCTCTTGTACTTAATACATAAAAGGTACAAGCCAGCTATGAAATACTGCAGCCCTTTTGAAGGCCAGCCACCAATTCTTTGCTTACTGAATAATGTATCCGTGTAATTCTTTGTTTATAAGACACTTTCATAAGAGAAATCTCATTTTATCCCTTTCATGGTAGGAATTCCTGTGAGCTAGATAGGCATGCATATTTTATAGAGAGATGGTAAGGCAGAGCACTAAAGTCATTCGCCCAAGGTACGGAATTTGTAAAGAGTGTAGCTAGGACTTCACCTCACCTCAGATTCCAGGTCTGGCTTCAGCCCAGGGGCCTCTTAGTTTGCTGTTACCAACTTCTAGGCTGGTGGCACACCCAGAGGTGGACAGATGTCAATGCAGTGTAAGGAGAATTGTGATAGTGGTAATCACAGGGCTGTGAGGTATGGTGGTAGGGTCAAAGAGCTTGAGCCAATGGAGGATGGTGGACCCAAGCATGCCCTGAGGCTTTCTGTCAGGTCGATTGCACATCCGGGAAAGGTGATGGTTCTGTAAAAGATGGATTCTGTCAATTTGACCTGTTTCTTATGTATTGATATTAATCATTGAAAACATTCCCTTTTGAGATTCCTCAGGTTGCTGAGACCTGATAAGGGCTCTTGCGTCTCAAGGTCAGTGTGGTTCCACAGAACAGGAGAGACCAGGAGTGCTGCGGCAGGAGCATGTGTTCCACACTTGGGTCTCGAGCTAAGAGGATTTTGAAAATGTGTCAACTATGAAACCAGGACATGTGTAAATGGAAACTGGGGTATTTGTGAGAGTTGACTCCGTCCAATGGACAAGACCCCAGTGTAGGACCCTTGGAGGGTGGATCGAGGAAGCGTTCAGGAGGAGAAATGCCCGGGCTGAGGCATAAAAGGCAAGTGGGCATCGAGCAGATAGTGTAGGTGGGTGATTCCAGGCAGAAGAAAGAATACCTACAAAGGACAAGAAGTGAGAGGGGAAAAAGTAACATTGATACGACTTCAAGTAGGCTAGCTTGGCTGGACCATATATCGTCGTCTACCTCTTAAAATCTATCTGGAGATATAAATGGGCCAGATTGAAAAGACCCTTGAGACCCTGTTAACCATTAAAGACGTTAAAATGGCAAGAATCCACCACTTCACACGATGGGCTAGGCACAAAGGGTTTTATAGGTAATTCAAAGCACAAGTTGACTTTGCTGTATCTAAGTGTTTCCAGAACATAGTAAAAAAAAAAAAAAAAAAAGGAAAGCTGCTTGAATCATTGTACAGGGATAGATTACCTTTGATATGCAAACCAGACAAGAACACAAGAAAAATAAAATTATAGGACCATTTCCTTTATGAACATAGATACAAGAATCTTAATATAGTGCATAGACAAATCTAATAGCATTTTTAATGCGTCGTGATTAAATATAGTTTCTCAAGAGAAGGGTGATTCAACATCAGAAAATTTATGAATGTGGTTTACTGCACAGACTGAAAGACAAAAATATCAGAATTAGCTCAGTGATTCCTATTTGCTATGCTTTTTCTTTAAAAAACATATTTCTTTCTGGATAGGCTTGAAAGTTGAGCTTTAATTTTTATTCTGTTGGTTACTCCTAAGTTATTGAAAGCTGTATTTTCAGTTGTTTCCCCTATCACTTTATAAAGTGTCTCAGTACTATGGCTCCCAACCAACACAAGGGTAGGACTTATAGCACACTCTCATCTTCCTATGGCCTCTTCCTGCCCCACCTCCATTTCCTAATTCCTTTGTTAGTATTTTAAGGTGTTTTTGCCCCTCCCAGATTGTTACAATTGTAGTTTTTCTTTTCCTGTTGTCCCTTTCGATCGCCCTCACCTGCACCGCCGTCTCTGCCTCCGTCCTTCCCACCTTCCATCTTCCGTCCTCCTCTTTATTTAAACCACGAACTTCATGATTTTTTTTTTTTTTTTTTGCTTACTTCCCGTATCTCTTTGCTTCCTTCTGCATTCATTTCTCTTCTTCCTGTAGAACATCTTTCAAATGGCTTCAGTGATGGTGGGGTTTTTTTTGACATCTCACAAGTCTGAAAATGTATTTAGTATGTCTTTGTTTTCAAATGCTAGCATAGTAGGATATAATATTCTAGAGTTAACGATCTTTCTTTTCAGCAGTTTGAAGATACTAGCACTTTGTGTTCATGTATCCAGTGCAGCTGAGACAACTGACATCAATTTCAGAGTGTTTTTGGAAGGACATTTGCATCCCTCATGTACTTCAGAAGCCTTCGTCTTATTTTTTTTTAATTGGAATGGGTCTCAGTAATGACTGTCTTCTCAAACTTCCTTGCAGTTGGAACTCTTCCCATCTGTGACCTCAGGTCTGTCTTTATTTCTGGAAAAGTCTCATCAGTCATTTTTTCAAATAATTTCTCCCCTTTCTCTTTTTTGACACTCCTACTGTCCTTCATATCTTTTATCTTTATGTTTTCTTTTTCTATACTTATGTCCTTCATGATGTTTGGGTTGAGGAACTCTCCCAGGAATCTTTCAGCTCACTAATCTGTGATTTAACTTTGCCCATTCTGCTGTTACTTCGTTCTGCTGAGTTTTCATTTCAATGTAACAACTTCCATATCTAACTTAAATTCAGTGACGTTCCAATTCTTTTATCCCACTTTTATGTGTTCAACATTTATTTGGCTTTATGTTCTGTCAGTTCTATGTATTCGTTGTACTTGTTTAAAATCGTCCCATTTAGTTTTCTTCCTACATAGGTGGTTCTATTAGTTGTGCTTATGCTTCATAGATAGTCAAGCTGGGCCCGACTGTCTGCCCTTAGCAGCTCATGACCACAGCCCCACAGCCTGAGCAGAGCATCTCATTCTACTGTGGGCTCATCAGCCCCAGTGTCCTAAAGGGAAGATATTAGGCAGTGTTATAAGCGGCATGTTTGTGTTTCTCCCCAAGTCCATTTATTGAAGCTCTGACCCCCAATGCCATGGTATTTGGAAGTAGAGCCTTTGGGAGATAATTAGGTTTAGAGGAGGTCATGAGGGTAGAGCTCCAGTGATGGGATGGATTAGTGTTTTGTTTTGTTTTGTTTTGTTTTGCGGTACGCGGGCCTCTCACTGTTGTGGCCTCTCCCGTCACTGTCCGGAGGACAGGCTCCGGACGCGTAGGCCCAGCGGCCATGGCTCACGGGCCCAGCCGCTCCACGGCATGTGGGATCTTCCCAGACCGGGGCACGAACCCGTGTCCCCTGCATCAGCAGGCGGACTCTCAACCACTGTGCCTCCAGGGAAGCCCTGGATTAGTGTTTTTTATGAGAGGGGGAGGAGACTGGAGCTGCTCCCTGTCTGCCATGCGAGCGCACGGGGAGCAGGCAGCCATGTGCGAGCCGGGAAGAGCACTCTCACCAGAGCCTGACTGTATTGGCACCCTAATCTTGAACTCGCAGGCTCCAGAACCATGGGAAATGTGTTACTTATTGCCGCCTAATCTATGGTGTTTTGTTCTGGTAGCCTAAGCTAAGACAGGCACTCAGAAACTCCAATGGGATCTTCATGTTCTCGGTGGATAATTCCCTTGAAGACACTTACCTGTTAGGCACACAGTCTGGCAGGAATGATGAGGGTGTGGCTAATTTAGTGTGTATGAAGTTCTTTCACTTTAGAGAATTAAAAAAAAAAAAAAAAACCACTGCTTTATTTCCCATAAAAGTCATTTGTAGGGTGGAACACACAGCATTAGTGCAGTTAAAGCAAATAAAAATGTAAAACCAAAAAGTAAGCCAAAGCTAGTGGAAAAGATGAGGAAAGGAAAGACTGTGTAAGCTGTCTGAGGCAGAAAGAAACACTTATGAATATTAAAATGTAAATTCATGAAAAATCTATATCTTTAGCTCTTTATCCAATAGCTTGAGGGAGAAACACATTTTTTATTCTGTCACTACTTTGACTTCATAGCCTGTCAGTCTCATCAACCAAACTGAGACAAATTCTCTTGAAAACCAGTAGGAACCCAAAGTCAACCTTCAGGGCCATTATCCTCTCCGTCATCCTCTGCTAATGAAGTCAGATACCTTTTCAAATAAACCATGGATTATCATTTTAGTGCAAACTCTCCTCATTTGCACCTAAGAGGAAAGCAGCAAAGTCATCACTTGGGTTAGCTACAGCCAGCAATCAATAATTCTATCAGCTCTTTTCTGGCAAGTTTATTGTCACCCTTGCATTTTATTTCCCTGAAAAATTTCCTTATTTTCTACTCGGTGCTTTACTTCTAAATACCTCACTTTCTTTCCCCATAGGTTCCTTTTGTAATACCCCATCTTCTGTATGTCTGCTTCTTGTATTAATTTCAGGAAGCATTATTTAAAATACTAGTGTGTTTAGGTTGAACGAAGAGATAGAAGTGGGTAATGGTTTTTATAGTAAATAACATTGTGTATGTGTAAAATAGGGTTAATCCCAGTGCTACTAAAAAAAAAAAAACTCATAAGAGTAGGAATTAGATGTTCAGTGGATACCTATACTAAAATCTAGAAAGACCAGAGCTGCATATATAGTCATAAAAATAAGTATGTGTAATTCGAATTTGAGTGGTAATTGAAATGTTTACTTGTTTGCATGTTTTTCTTCCCTAATAGAAATTACATAGTATAAGATTGGAAACCTTGTCTTATACATCTTCATATCATAGAATCTAGGTGTTTCTTATCCCTAGTAGAGGTTCAATAATGTTTTTAAAATTAATTAATGAATGAAGATGTGAATTAGCCATGATACTTGAGGTTGACTCTGATCTTCCATAAACTATCCTTGTAACGTTATTGTAAAAGCTAAGAAATGGGAGATGTCAGTTGCCCTTGAGCTTAAATCCTGAGATTTCAATTTTGTAGCTGTATTATTTATCAAATTGCTGCTGCATAACAAATTATCCCAAACATTAGTGGCTTAAAACAATATTATTCCTCAGTTTCTGTGTGTCACGAATCCTTACTTGCATCTTCACTAGCTGCAGTCAAGGTGTTGGCTTGGGTTGTGGTCATCTCCAGACTCAACTGAGGGTAGATTAGCTTCTAATTCTAAGCTCGCTCACCTGGTTGTTGGTAGGATTCATCCTCTTTTGGGCCGTTGGATTGAGGGACTCGGTTTACTGCCGGCTCTCGGCCAGAAGCCACCCCTCAGTCCCATGCCATGTGGACTTTCCATAGAGCAGCTCACGTTGTGCATCTAGCCTCACTGGAGCGAGCAAGCTAGAAGAACTAGAGAGAGAAGGCCACTAACTCCAGTCATTTTTTTTGTAACCTAATCTCAGAGGTGATATCCCATCACTTTGGCTGTATTCTATTTGTTAGAAATCAGTCACTAGTAAATATGAATACCAGGGGGCCATTTCAGAAGACTGCCTACCACAACAGCCATGCAACCTTGGTAATGACACTCTTTTGTTCAATTTCCTCTTTTACAAACAGGGCTACTAATAGGACCTACCTGATGAGGCTGTTGTGAGAAAAAATGAGAATATGCATATCAGTGGCTTAGGAAAGGGCTCAACTCAGAGCAGAAGTCAGTGTATGCTATTACTGTTACTTTTTAGTTATGCCATCTCTTCTGCATGTAGATTCCTTATTTGTAAAGTAACTGAGGATTAGATGACCTCCAAGTCCCTTTGTAAACCAGAGGAATCTATTGATTCTCTAGCCCCTGGAGTTTAACACTTCTTGGACTCAACATTAGTGTTTTTTCCCTCATCTTTATAATATCTCATTATGATCATGCTTTCAAAACTTGTTGTAATTGAAGGAGCTGTCTTATAATTAATGTTTGGAGCAATGCAAACATTGATGTAGGGCCTGACCCTAAGAGTCAGAAGATACATTTTAAGAGTTATATCGTCCCCATACTGCAGACAAGTCCTTCAACACTTCTCAGGCTCAGTTTAACTCATGGGTAGGGGTAGGTGAGTTGGACTGGATGATCTCTAGTACCCCTTCTAGTTATAATAGTCTTTGGACATAATTTCCGTTTGCTGCCTATATTGGTCCTTAATTTTTCTTTCCATGTATTTCATACATATTTACTTAGGGGCAACTTTATGAGATTAGTTTTCAGGCATTTTTTAGAATATCCTCAATTCCATAAAGATTACAGGTTTGATAGAAATATAGTTGTATAACTTTAGAAGGAGCTATTAAAATGTAAAGAAAATTATTGTGAGAATTAGTAAACCTCCAGGATATCCTTACAGAGGTCATTTCTATAAAGTCAAAGAAAAATGAAGTCAGGTGATTTCATCTGTGTGCATCAGGGGAAAAATGTCTCCCAGTTGAAGAAAAAGATTTTTGGGCCTTTGGACTG
This sequence comes from Delphinus delphis, assembly GCF_949987515.2. NCBI lineage: Eukaryota > Metazoa > Chordata > Mammalia > Artiodactyla > Delphinidae > Delphinus > Delphinus delphis. The sequence continues at coordinate 58,419,070 of NC_082694.2, read as the reverse complement.
ACTGGAATCCAAAGTGAAAATAAAACTGGATTTTTTTTTTCCTGTAACAATCCTAGTCATTGGATTGTAAAAGTAGTTTCCTGAGGTCTAACTTGTGCCTTCTTAGAAACTCTAGACATATATAAGCTGCTGCAATAAAATGAGGAAACTTGAATTGAAAACAAACCAGACATTGTCCACCCAAAGACGTCCAATCTCTTCCAGTCATTTTGGTAGGATGCTATTATAGCTTCATCAATTTTGAAATTCCATTTCTGAAACTACCTGCAGAATCTGAGGCAAATCCCTTTGAACATGCTCATTGATTGAAAACTCTGTCCATTTTCTGAAAACAAATCCATATTCAAAGAAATATCATTTAAAAGTAAGCACAGTGGATTGAGTAATCAAACTGGTTAATACTTAGCATATAAAATAAAGAACAACGTGAGAGTGGTTTTATGTTGTACTTAAAAACTAGCTCTACAGGCAATTCAAAAGATAACCTCAAATTGTTTAGAATGAGGAGTCTACATTGAAGAAAAACTCTTACATGCTTTTTGATGTTTCTGAAAAAAATACCACTTTCAGTTTGTATGAAGTGTTACTTGAACCTGAAGCATCTTTACAGTCGATTCAAATTCTGGTTCTGCCCCTTTGGAACTGTGTGAAATTAGTACCCCTGGACTTCATTTTCACTTATAATATGGAATAATAATGTCAGAGATGTGATGAGTATTAAATGAGGTGACAAGTGAATATATCTTACAAACTCCAATGGGTAATCACCAGGACGGTTATCAACATTAATAGTGTTATTTTATGCATAATTTCATATCTTGATTTTACAAACTCACTAAACTGATAAGTTATATAATATTTCAAAGATGATGATAGTAATAATAATAGTGACATTCTTGGAATTCTTACTGCCTGCTGGCATCATGCCAAGCCCTTAAATAAACATATTAACTGAGTTTCCATTTTATAGATGAGAAAACTGAGGTTTCGCGAGGTTAATTTTGCCCAAATTATAAAACCAGCAAGTGACAGAGCTGAGATTCAGACCCAGATCCAAATGACCCCCAACCAATTCTCTTAAGCCCTGTGCTAAACTGCTTCCATTTCCAGCACCCGATATAAAGAGAAAAGAAATGCAGGAGCCCTACTGGTTATATTACACCAGCAATTCACAAACACAAGTGGATTACCTGGGAAATTTTAGAAAAAAAACCCAAAGTCAAGGACAGATTTGAAATTTATTTAATCAAATTCCCTGGGGGTTGAATCCAGATATTAGTATTAAAAAAAAAACCCTTCAGCTGATTCCAACATGCAGCCCAATTTGAGATTCTGTGTCTTAAACACTCAGCCCCTGAGGTAGACCAGCAGAGTGATTAAGACTTTGGGCTTGGGAGTAAGATGATTCCAAGTCCTGTATGGTTGTTCACAAGCTGTGCAAACAAGGACAGGTTACCTCACTTCTCTGAACTTTGAAAATGATACTAACAACATTGTATATTTGTGGTGAAAATAAAATAACCCATGAAATGTTCCCAGCATGCTGCCTGGATCATAGGTCATGTCCAGACCTATGTATCTCACATTCGTGCCCTGCACAGATTTTGTTGCTTTGTGAAACCTTTAAGCACACATTTTTCTGTCCCTGGGCGGAAGTTGGAGGCTATTACTGGGCCCTAAAATCTCTCCCAAATTGTTAATTTTATGCCATTTTTAAAGAATAGCATGAGATGTATTTTATGTAATAAGAAATTGACAATATTTAGCAACAGAAGCAGTAGATTGCTTATTCTGTGAGTAACCCAGGTCACTAACAAGAAGAATTTGATGCCTTGATTAGTTAATATTGGTGTTCTGGAAATGACCATTTACAGGTTTTTATAAACAGGTTGTTGTTTTTTTTTAATATAGATGTTGCCTTTTCCCCTTATAACTTGTTTACTTTCCTCCCACAGGTGTAGGCAGTGGGTTGTTTGAATTAGTCTTTTAAGTGAGTGTTTAATGGAGATGAGTAATTGCTCGCAGCTGCATATATCTGTAGGGATTTGTTTCTGTTTTAGTAGGGGACAAGATAATTTGCCAGGCAACTTTGGAAAGTGTAGTCTCCGTTGTCCCTGTATGCTTGAGGGTGACTTTGCCTCTTGAATTGAAAAGCCACTGAAGCTTCCCACCTCCACCATAGGACATCATGGCACCTGGGGCACAGGCAGCCAATTTTATCTTGAGAGGGTTTTTTCCCCTTCAGTATGGTTTCATTTTGAGTGAAGATTATAAACATGGATAGTTGATAGGTTTTCCAAGACGCAGAATAGCGATTTCAAGGGACTGGACCCTTCCAGCTTAGCACCTAAAATATCTTTTGAAGATGAGGTATTCGGATGTGATAGATAGAACTTGAATATATAGATGTGGGCCTGAGGAACACTGGGGTAGGATAAGCTACTAGAATACTGACGTGATGATTTTGGGAAAAGCCTCTCCACCACCTTCAGATTTTACTGGAAGTTCTGAAAATAGCAATTCCATTGCCTCCCGATTGTAAGGCAAAGTAGGATGTGTGTCCTCCAAATGCAGCAGTGCAGTTACTGATCCTGAGAGCTGGCAGATGAAGACTTGTTTCTACGTGCTGATGGATTTAAAGGTAGACGTGAGGATTCACATCTACCTGCTTCCCCTGTCCTAATCTCTCTGTGGCTTGGAGGAGCCATGGCTGACTTAGGAACAGGAAAAGGCAACCGTGGCTCCTTAAAAATGTGGAACTCTGGCCTGATCAACTTCCAACTTGTTTGCATTCCTCCCCTAATAAAGACTGGCTTTTCCATTGCTGGCAGTGTTGAAAGTAGGCTTCAAGATCTACTTAGAAACAGGATTTTCTAGAGACTTTGTTTACAGAGACCTTGTAGGGGAAAGAACAGGATTGGCAGCGAAGGATGGGGTTTAAGGGTCATAGTTCTGACATTTCCTGGTTCTGTGATCTTGGGTGATGCGCGTAACCATCTCGGCCTCGGGTCTCTAAAGTGAGGGATAACACTTTCCTGTGTCAGCATTATTGTGAGGAGGGAAATAGTCTTCCGGAGTTGGAAGGACCCACTCACCGTAAAATGCTGAACAAACGAGAGCAGTTTGCTTGTTCATTTTTCTTTGCATGGCAAGCAAATAAATTGAGTGGGTAGGAAGAATTTTTTATTAGAAATTCATATTTTGATTCTTGGGTGGTAGCTCACTTCTCTATCCTCTAAAACCAGTCAGCCTGGTCTTACGTGTTGAAGGGTGAGCTGTGACAAAGCGAGAGAGAGGCATGGACATATATACACTACCAAACGTAAGGTAGATAGCTGGTGGGAAGCAGCCGCAGAGCACAGGGAGATCAGCTCGGTGCTTTGTGACCGCCTGGGGGGGTGGGAGGGAGGGAGACGCAAGAGGGAAGAGATATGGGGATATATGTATATGTATAACTGATTCACTTTGTTATACAGCAGAAACTAACACACCATTGTAAAGCAATTATACTCCAATAAAGATGTAAAAAAAAAAAAGAGTAAGCCATCAGTGATAACACAAGTCTTAAGTCAACATTCCCCTCTACATGCTTTGGGTTGCCTGAGGGAGGTGATACCACATAGTAGTAGCAGGGTGCAGTTGGAGTTAAGTGTCTGGGTTCAAGTGCCCATTGGGCCACATAAAGCCATGAGACCTTGACCTTTCTGTTGCTCATTTTCTGGTAGGATATTTGTAGGATTAAATATTTCATGTGAAGTATTGAAAACAGTGGTTATCATACAGTAAATGCTATTATTTCAAAGAATTACTAAAAGATATAGCATTTGGAGATAGGGTCTTATGTTCCTATCTTGGTCATTAGATTGGAAAAGAAATTATTTTTCATGATTCTTCCTAATGACTTTTCATGTATAGCTTTAGTTTCTCCGGCATGTGTAAACGGATACAGACTTATATCTAACGATAGACATGATTTATTAAGAAGCTGTTCTATGCCAGGAATCATAAAATTTCTCCCACTCTGTGAGCCAGGTAATTATTTTTATTCCCAGTTTTATAGACGGGGCAACTAAGGCATCATCAAATCGAGGGACTTGATGAAGATCCTTAACTAATAGCAGGGCTAGATCTAAACTTGTATCTGGGGTCCTCCAAACCATGTGTCCTTTACTCCACATAACTCCCAAACATCTTGCCTTCTGAAGAGGCAGAATCATCCTTTCTTCCTTAAATGGCAATGGAAACCTACATACTCATCTTATACCATAGGTATTCCTAGAGTTGTGGGCAAATGTTTCATTTTTGTAAAATGATATTGCAAACGTATAAGGAACATTTAAACAGAATCCTATCATAAATCTTTAAAATCTGGGATAAATTTAGCTATTACTCAGTGAGGCTTAAACGTAGTCATATTAGCGAACCTTCTTACGAATACTGTTCTAACGTGCTTGTCCGTGATACCGTAGGACGATTTAGTTTTTAGCAAAAAGAAAGTTATTTTGTGAAGCTGCTTTGGTTGAGGAGAGTGCTCTCAATATGACAAAGAAAACTGACCAAACAGGCAAGTTCCCCTGTATCCACCTAGTTTCCTGTCCTAGCCACTAGAGGGTAGTGTTGGCATTGGAATGACTCTAAGATAAAGTTTTCAAATTGAGAAAGCTGTGTGTGAGCGCAGACTATTGCTAAATTTAGAATATATAAAATGATTTGATGAGACAATTTGATATGACAGGAGATACCACATAATTGAAATTGGATTCTGTGTTATAGACAACGTACATCCTGAAGGGATTTCTTGAGGTCCTGTGCCTGTAGGTGGTGGGGTCTGGGAAGCAATTAGTCCCCCCACCAATTGGCTTTAGTCCCAAATTGCATTTAGTCCCATGCAATTTGGGACTAAAACCTTTCCTTTTCACCTTTCTATTTCAATTCCTGTTTCACTTTTCCACTTGCAAATTGTTGGCATGGGGAAATCCCTAGTGTGAATTACCTTCCCTTCCTTCAAACTTCAATCATGACCACCACAGACATCGATTTCTCGCTTAATAAATCTCTTGAGAAATTCAATCCTTGTCACAGGTGTCATCCTGCTTATCTTGGTTAGAGCTCTGTGAGGTCTGTGGGTGGGGGGTGGGGGGCATTTTGTCGAACTTGGAGTTGATTGAGTGACTTTCAAGGCCAGGCAGTGACTTCTAGGTGTGTGACCTTCCTTATCCTTTGTCCACTATGCTGCCCCTAGCAGCCCTGCAGAACAATGAGGCTGGATGAGTATCCAGAACAAGATATTTAGATTAAAAAAAAAAAAAGTTTGCTTGTTCAAAATTGTATGCATGTTATTTCATGAAGCATGCCACCTTTTTAAATTAAAATTTTAATTTTGAGGGGCTTCCCTAGTAGCGCAGTGGTTGTGTCCGCCTGCCGATGCAGGGGACACGGATTCGTGCCCCGGTCCGGGAAGATCCCACATGCCGCGGAGGGGCTGGGCCTGTGAGCCATGGCCGCTGAGCCTGCGCGTCCGGAGCCTGTCCTCCGCAACGGGAGAGGCCACAACAGTGAAAGGCCCGTGTACCGCAAAAAAAAAAAAAAAATTAATTTTGAGTTTGTGGATCTCAAGATAGTAGCTTTTCATGCAACTGTAAGAAATAAGGCAGAGAATCCCATACACCCATCACCCCGTTTACCCCTTTGGGAGCATCTTGCAACACTATAACACAACATCACAACCAAGATACTGACATTGATACAGTCAAGATACAGAACTTTTCCATTACCACAAGGATGCTTCGTGTTGCCGTTTTATAGCCACACGCACTTCCTTACCCCTTCGACCTCCTACCTAACTCCAGGCCACCACTGAGCTCTTCAACATTTCTGTGACTGTGTCATTTCGAGAATGGTGTCTAAATAGAATTAGACAGTATGTAACCTTTTGGGATTAGTTCTTTGTACTCAGCAGATTCCTCTGGACAGTTATCAAGTTGTTGTCTCAATAGTTCATTCCTTTTTATTGCTGAGCAGTATGCCACGGTATAGGTATTCCACAGTTTAACCATTCACTTGTTGAAGGACATCTGGGTTATTTCCAGTGGAGACTATTAGATTAACACCATGTTGTTTGTTTTTAAATTTTATTTTCTTGAATAACACTAAATGCTATTGTTTTTTAACTTCCAGTGTCCCTAGTGTTCATTGCTAGTATATGGGAATACAATTTTGTTTGTTTACCTTGTATTCTGTGACTCTGCAGACTCAGTTTTAGAAAGGTTTTGTTTTGTAGAGGTTTGGGAATTTTTCACATAGGCAATTGTGTCATCTGCAGTCAGGGATGACTTATTTCTTCCTTTCCAATCTGTGTGCCTTTTATTTGTTTGTTTTGCTTTATTACACTGGGTAGAACTTCCAGTACAGTTATGGATAAAAGTGGTGGAAGCAAGCATCCTTGCCCTGTTCCTGAACTTACGGAGAAAGCAGTCATTCATTCACAATTAAGTCTGTTAGCTGTGGGTTTTTGTAGAATCTATGGATCAAGTTGAAGAAGTTCTCTCTCCTTACTGAGAGGTTTTTCTTTTTCTTTCTTTTTTTTTAAATGATGAATGGATATTGAGTTTTATTGAATGCATTTTCCATATTAATTGGTAGGATCAGGGATTTTTCTTCTTAGGCTGTTAGTAATATAGTGGATTATACTGTTTGACTATCAAATGTTGAACCAGGCTAGAATAAACCCCAGTTTGTCATGGTGTATAAGTCTTTTTTTTAAATAAAGAATTACAAAATTGAGGTATAAATGACATGTAATTCTTATGTGTTGCTGAATTCTATATGCTATTTTGTTAAGGATTTTTTTGCGTCTATATTTATGAGTATATCTGTGATTTTTAAAAATATTGTCTGGTTTTGGTATCAGGGCAATACTGCCTTCATAAAATGAATTGGGAAGTGTTCTCTCCTATTTGCTGAGAGGGATTATGTAGAATTGATATGAACTCTTCTTTAAATGTTTGGTAGAATTGTCCAGTGAAACCATCTTGGCCTTGCAAATTCTCTTGGGAGTTCTAAAATTATAACTTAATGTCTTTAATAGTTACAGGCTTATTCAAGTTTTGTATTTCATACTGGATGAGTTGTGATAGTTCGTTTTTGAGAAATTGGTCCATTTCATCTAAGTTGTTGAATTTATGCTTGCAGAAATATTCCTAGCATTCGCTTATTATCCTTTTGAAGTCTGCAGAGTCTGTAGTGATATCACATGTTTCATTCCTGCTATTGATAATTTGTGTTTTCTTTCTTTGCCAGTCTTGCTTGAGGTTTGACAATTTTATTGATCTTTTCAAAGGACCAGTTTTTTTCCTATTAACTTCACAATTGTTTTCCTACTTTCAATTGATTTTTGTTCTTTATTTTCTTCCCTGTTTGCTTTGAGTTTATCTTGTTCTTTTTTAGGTTCTTGAGGCAAGAGCTTAGATTGTTGATTTGAGACTTCTCTTTTCTAACATGTTCATTTAGTGCTATAAATTTCCTTCTTAGCACTGCTTTAGCTGTGTCCCACAAATTTTTATATGTTGTATTTTCATTTTCATTCAGTTCAATATATTTTTATATTTCCTTTGAGACTTCCTCTGTGACCCATGGATTATTCAGAAGTATTTCATTTTCAAGTGTTTGGAGATTTTTATGTTATCTGCTATTGATTTTCAGTTTGATTTCATTGTGAATATCAACTCTATATAATACCAGCTGTTCTGAGTTGAGGTTTGTTTTATGGTCCAGAATATGGTCTATCTTGATTTATGTTCTGTGGGTGCTTGAAAAGTATGTACATTCTGCTGCTTTTGGGTGGAATGCTCTATAAATGTTTATTAGGTCCTGTTGGTTGATGTGTTATTAAGTTCTTCTACATCCTTGTTGATTTTCTGAGTAGTTACATCTATATTGACAGTAGGCTCAAAGTATGATTGTGGATTTCTTTTTTTCCCTATCAGTTTTACAACTCTATTGTTAGAAGCATGCATAAGTAGGATTGCTGTGTCTTTTTTGTAGATTATCCCTTTTATCATTATATAATGTCTTTTTTTTTTTTTTTTTTTTGGTCTCTGGTAATTTTCCTTGCTCTAAAGTCTACTTGTCTAATATCAAAGGAAAGCAAGGATAGCTATATTAATAATTGCATGATATATTCTTATCTTTTTTCTTGCTACCTGCCTATATTACATTTAAAGTGAGTTTTTTGCAGAGAGCATATAGTTGGGTCATTTTTAAAAATCGACTCTGCCAGTCTGTCTTTTTAGTTGATGTATTTAGACCATTTAATATAACTTTTTACATATTTTAGGGCTTAAATCTGCCATCTTAATTTTTGATTTGTTCTGTATTTTTTTTAATATTCTTTTTTTCTGCCTTTCTGTGGGTTACTGGAACAACTTTTCAGAATATTGAATTATCTATAATATTCTCGAATGTCTGTCTTCTCTCTACCTATCAGAGTCTTCTTATGTTGTTTTTATACACCATGTCCAGGGGTTTTAGTTATACTTGTCAGGAGGAAGAGGGAAAAGTATGTCTACTCCATCTTCCTGAAAGTGGAAGTCTGACCCTATTTTTATTAACAGCTTTATTGAGATGAATCACATGCTATACAATTCACCCATTTGAAGTGTACAATTTAGTGGCTCTTGGACAGAATTGCACAGTTGTCTCCAAAATCAATTTTAGAACATCTTTTTCACCGCAGAAGAAAACTCCATACCCCATCACCCCTTAGCCCCTCCAACTTCCGTCAACCATAGGCAACCACTGCAGAGAACGTTGGGCTCTCAACAAGAGACCAGGGGTCTACTTCGCTTGGCTCTTCTACCTGTGCAACATGGGGCAAGCAACTGAACCTTTCAGGATGGTGTTATGTAATAGAAGGGAGCTGGATTAAGTGCTCTTGATTCATCTCTAGCTGAGTTCAGAGGAGGAAAAAGATAATAGGTTTGGGTTGACCTGAGACGGCTTTATGAAAGAGGCTAGATTTGAATTAGGTCTTGAAAGATACACCAGGCTGTCTACATCAGTGTAGTAGGCTGAGTACTCATCTTCTTCCCCCTGCAGGACATCATAAGGTAAACCAACCTGGGTGAAAACTCTCCAGAGGGGAGAGTTGTTGTGTCAAGACCCAGCTGGCAGCGCTCATAGCCGGCATTCATCTGCATGTACACTGGGCCTCCCGCAGCACCCTCCAGTGCTCTTTTTGTATCTGTCTCCAGGAATGGCCTCCTCCGTCTCTCCTGCCTTTGCATATTCTAAAAATTCTTTGAGACTTATCTCGGGGTCTTCCTCCTCCAGAAATGAGCTTCTGAACCTTTATATTCCTAGAACTTGCATTATGTATGATACTCCTATAGCTCATATAACACATACTGCTCTGTTGTGTCTTAACTGTCTAACTATATTTCAAGCTCCTGGAGAGCACAGGCCATATCTTCTATCTACCAAAGCCCTGGAAGGGACTTAAATGATGACTTAGAAAGGTGGCCCCCTAGTTGATTATCACTGGGGGTTTTCAGAGATAGAGATTCTTGGGCCCTATCTTACATGTAATGAATCTTATTTTGTGGGTTTGTCTGTAAGCATTTGCTCAGGGCAGGGTGGGTTAGGGGCAGGTGAGAGGAAGCTGTGTCTGTTTTGCTTTGGTTCTGTTCTACATTTACTGTCTACAAAATACAGTGCCTCCTGATATATATGCGTGGCACCTGTGATGTACAGCTTACTTGCTGGTTCTTCATTTGACACAGGACATTGAAGTTTCTGTTACTTTTCCATGACCCTGACTCAAATTCAGAAAAGAGGGATTATTCTGCATTCTGAGAATGGACAGCAAGCCCAGCTCAGTGTCATGCCGTTCTCCTACAGAGCTCTCCTGTTTACACACTTGGAATTGTACCCTGATGGTTGTACAGTAGCTTGTTCTGTATGTCCTGGGCCAGAGAAATGAGACCCTGAGTTTTACTCTGTACCTTCTATATGGAAGTTTCGGAGGACTGCAATGGGCCTGAAGACTCAGTATATTATAATGCATATCCAATATGTGCTTTCGTTAAATAAATCTGATAAAGCATAGAGTTAGGTTAGAAAAGATAACGTCCAAATAAAAATGTCTAGCTAGAGAAACGTGTTTTTCCTCTGCTGAAAGGTAAAGCATAATTTCAGCATTTGGTGTCAGGAATTACTCAGGAAATACAAGTCAAACTTCTATAAAGAAGGACTTTTATTCCTTTGTAAATCTAGTGGAAAATTAATCATACAAAATACAGTGGTGCCAAGAAAGCATTTAAGAGCACAGATGCATGAATATGAAACATTACATTTTCCAGGCAGTGTGTTTCCTTAGCGGAGTAGACTCCTTCATGACTGAAGCGATCATTACACCACAGTGATGGGTGACAAAGAGTCATGTTTTCCTATGTTTTAATCATTTATTTGGAACTGACTGTGGAAGCAGGAAATGCAGGGGGAAAATGCCCCTTTGCTTTGCAGTGCATGTTACACAGTGAATGGGACATTTCTGAGGATTTTCCCTCCTCCCTGCTTCAGGGTAGTGTCTATATGGACTGAACTGAATTTAGAGATATCTGCCATCCTGTATTCCAACTGTCTATCTAATGAAGTAAATGCTCCGGTTGATAAGAATGCTTTGGCACTGTGTGAGAGGAGGAAGGAACAATAGCGTGAAAGTTTCTGTCTGCTTCAGACCATTTAGGAGGGAGTAAATTTATATGGTGCCCTGGAAGCTCAGTTCCCCCTGATGTGGCACAGCTCCGGTGGGAGCAGCTGGTGTGGCCACATTCCAGTGGCTTACACCCCAAAACTACTACTGCTACTTGCTTCCCTGGGAGATTTGTTCAACTGTTATCTTCTGAGACATTGAATTATGATGTATATATGTATATGTATATATATCCCACAATATATACATATATATGTATATATAGGATTTTTAATTACCACAAATTGTCTGTTGTTCCGTACTGTTCCATTTTAGTTTTTTTCTCTTTTTAACATCTTTATTGGAGTATAATTGCTTTACAGTGGTGTGTTTCCACTTTTGAACAAAGTGAATCAGCTTTGTTATATATATATATACATATCCCCATATCTCCTCCCCTTGGGTCTCCCTCCCACCCTCCCTACCCCTCCAGGTGGTCACAAAGCAGTGAGCTGATCTCCCTGTGCTATGTGGCTGCTTCCCTAGCTATCTATTTTACATTTGGTAGTGTATATACGTCCATGCCACTCTCTCACTTCATCCCAGCTTACCCTTCCCCCTCCCCGTGTCCTCAAGTCCATTCTCTACGTCTGCGTCTTTATTCCTGTCCTGCCGCTAGGTTCTTCAGAACCTTTTTTTTTTTTTTAGATTGCATATATATGTATTAGCATACAGTATTTGTTTCTGTCTTTCTGAGTTACTTCACTCTGTATGACAGACTCTAGGTCCATCCACCTCACTACAAATAACTCAATTTCGTTTCCTTTTATGGCTGAGTAATATTCCATTGTACATATGTGCCACATCTTCTTTATCCATTCATCCAATGATGGGCACTTAGGTTGCTTCCATGTCCTTGCTATTGTAAATAGAGCTGCAATGAACACTGTGTTACATGACTCTTTTTGAATTATGGTTTTCTCAGGGTGTATGCCCGGTAGTAGGATTGCTGGGTCATATGGTAGTTGTATTTTTAGTTTTTTAAGGAACCTCCATACTGTTCTCCATAGTGGCTGTATCAATTTACATTCCCCCCAACAGTGCAAGAGGGTTCCCTTTTCTCGACACCCTCGCCAGCATTTCTTGTTTGTAGATTTTTTGATGATGGCCATTCTGACTGGTGTGAGGTGATGCCTCATTGTAGTTGTGATTTGCATTTCTCTAATGATTAGTGATGTTGAGCATTCTTTCATGTGCTTGTTGGCAGTCTGTATATCTCCTTTGGAGAAGTATCTATTTAGGTTTTCTGCCCACTTTTGGATTGGGTTGTTTGTTTTTTTGATATTGAGCTGCATGAGCTGCTTGTATATCTTGGAGATTAATCTTTGTCAGTTGATTCGTTTGCAAATATTTTCTCCCATTGTGAGGGTTGTCTTTTTGTCTTGTTTATGGTTTCCTTTGCTGTGCAAAAGCTTTGAAGTTTCATTAGGTCCCATTTGTTTATTTTTGTTTTTATTTCCATTTCTCAAGGAGGTGGGTCAAAAAGGATCTTGATGTGATTTATGTCATAGAGTGTTCTGCCTGTTTTCCTCTAAGAGTTTGATAGTGTGTGGCCTTACATTTAGGTCTTTAATCCATTTTGAGTTTATTTTTGTGCATGCTGTTAGGGAGTGTTCTAATCTCATTCTTTTACATGTAGCTGTCCAGTTTTCCCAGCAACACTTATTGAAGAGGCTGTCTTTACTCCACTGTACATTCTTGCCTCCTTTATCAAAGATAAGTTGACCATATGTGCGTGGGTTTACCTCTGGGCTTTCTATCCTGTTCCATTGATCTATATTTCTGTTTTTGTGCCAGTACCATATTGTCTTGATTACTGTAGCTTTGTAGTACAGTCTGAAGTCAGGGAGCCTGATTCCTCCAGCTCCATTTTTCCTTCTCAAGATTGCTCTGGCTATTCGGGGTCTTTTGTGTTTCCATACAAATTGTGAAATTTTTTGTTCTAGTTCTGTGAAAAATGCCATTGGTGGTTTGATAGGGATTGCATTGAATCTGTAGATTGCTTTGGGTAGTGTACTCATTTTCACAATGTTGATTATTCCAATCCAGGAACATGGTATATCTCTCCATCTGTTTGTATCTTCAATTTCTTTCATCAGTGTCTTATAGTTTTCTGCATTACAGGTCTTTTCTCTCCTTAGGTAGGTTTATTCCTAGATATTTTATTCTTTTTGTTGCAGTGGTAAATGGGAGTGTTTCCTTAATTTCTCTTTCAGATTTTTCATCATTAGTGTATAGGAATGCCAGAGATTTCTGTGCATTAATTTTGTATCCTGCTACTTTACCAAATTCATTGATTAGCTCTAATAGTTTTCTGGTAGTATCATTAGGATTCTCTATGTATAGTATCATGTCATCTGCAAACAGTGACAGCTTTACTTCTTCTTTTCCGATTTGGATTCCTTTTATTTCCTTTTCTTCTCTGATTGGTGTGGCTAACACTTCCAAAACTATGTTGAATAAGAGTGGTGAGAGTGGGCAACCTTGTCTTGTTCCTGATCTTAGTGGAAATGCTTTCAGTTTATCACCATTGAGGATGATGTTGGCTGTGGGTTTGTCATATATGGCCTTTATTATGTTGAGGAAAGTTCCCTCTATGCCTACTTTCTGCAGGGTTTTTATCATAAGTGGGTGTTGAATTTTGTCGAAAGCTTTCTCTGCATCTATTGCGATGATCATATGGTTTTTCTCCTTCAATTTGTTAATATGGTGTATCACGTTGATTGATTTGCATATATTGAAGAATCCTTGCATTCCTGGAATAAACCCCACTTGATCATGGTGTATGATCCTTTTACTGTGCTGTTGGATTCTGTTTGCTAGTATTTCGTTGAGGATTTTTGCATCTATGTTCATCAGTGATATTGGCCTGTAGTTTTCTTTCTTTGTGACATACTTGTCTGGTTTTGGTATCAGGGTGATGGTGGCCTCGTACAATGAGTTTGGGAGTGTTCCTCCCTCTGCTATATTTTGGAAGAGTTTGAGAAGGATAGGTGTTAGCTCTTCTCTAAATGTTTGATAGAATTCTCCTGTGAAGCCATCTGGTCTTGGGCTTTTGTTCGTTGGAAGATTTTTCATCACAGTTTCAATTTCAGTGGTTGTGATTGATCTCTTTATATTTTCTATTCCTGGTTCAGTCTTGGAAGGTTGTGCTTTTCTAAGAATTTGTCCAGTTTCTCCAGGTTGTCCATTATATCGGCATATTGTTGCTTGTAGTAATCTCTCATAATCCTTTGTATTTCTGCAGTGTCAGTTGTTACTTCTCCTTTTTCATTTCTAATTCTATTGATTAGGCTCTTCTCCCTTTTTTTCTTGATGTGTCTGGCTAATGGTTTATCAATTTTGTTCATCTCCTTTTAGTTTTATTTATCTTTGCTATTGTTTCCTTCATTTCTTTTCCATTTATTTCTGATCTGATCTTTATGATTTCTTTCCTTCTGCTAACTTTGGGCTTTTTTGGTTCTTTCTCTAATTGCTTTAGGTGTCATGTTAGGTTGTTTATTTGAGATGTTTCTTGTTTCTTGATGTAGGACTCTATTGCTATAAACTTCCCTCTTAGAAGTGCTTTTACTTCATCCCATAGTTTTGGGTTGTTGTTTTTTCATTGTCATTTGTTTCTAGGTATTTTTTGATTTCCTCTTTGATTTCTTCAGTGATGTCTTGGTTATTTAGTAGCATATTGTTTAGGCTCCATGTGTTTGTATTTTTTACGTATTTTTCCTTATAATTGGTATCTAGTCTCACAGCGTTGTGGTTGGAAAAGATACTTGATACGGTTTCAATTTTCTTAAATTTACCAAGGCTTGATTTGTGACCCAAGATATGATCTATCCTGGAGAATGTTCCATGAGCACTTGAGAATGTATTCTGTTTTTGGATGGAATGTCCTATAAATATCAATTAAGTCCATCTTATTTAATGTATCATTTAAAGCTTGTTTTCCTTATTTATTTTCATTTGGATGATCTGTCCATTGGTGAAAGTGGGGTGTTAAAATCCCCTATTATGATTGTGTTACTGTCGATTTCCCCTTTTATAGCTGTTAGTATTTGCCTTATGTATTGAGGTGCTCCTATGTTGGGTGCATAAATATTTACAGTTGTTATATCTTCTTCTTGGATTGATTCCTTGATCATTATGGAGTGGTGTCCTTCTTTGTCTCTTGTAATAATGTTTATTTTAAAGTCTATTTTGTCTGATATGAGAATTGCTACTCCAGCTTTCTTCTGATTTCCATTTTCATGGAATATCTTTTTCCATCCCCTCACTTTCAGTCTGTATGTGTCCCTCGCTCTGAAGTGAGTCTCTTGTAGACAGCCTATATACAGGTCTTGTTTTTGTATCCGTTCAGCCAGTCTATGTCTTTCGGTGGGAGCATTTAATCCATTTACATTTAAAGTAATTATCAATATGTATGTTCCTATTACCATTTTCTTAATTGTTTTGGGTTTGTTATTGTAGGTCTTTTCCTTCTCTTGTGTTTCCTGCCTAGAGAAGTTCCTTTAGCTGTTGTTGTAAAGCTGGTTTGGTGGTGCTGAATTCTCTTAACTTTTGCTTGTTTGTAAAGGTTTTAATTCCTCCATTTAATCTGAATGAGATCCTTGCTGGGTAGAGTAATCTTGGTTGTAGGGTTTTCCCTTTCATCACTTTAAATATGTCCTGCCACTCCTTTCTGGCTTGCAGAGTTTCTGCTGAAAGATCAGCTGTTAACCTTATGGGAATTCCCTTATATGTTATTTGTTTTTTTTCCCTTTCTGCTTTTAATATCTTTTCTTTGTATTTAATTTTTGACAGTTTGATTAATATGTGTCTTGGCATGTTTCTCCTTGGATTTATCCTGTCTGGGACTGTCTGTGCTTCCTGGATTTGACTGACTATTTCCTTTCCCATGTTAGGGAAGTTTTCAACTATAATCTTTTCAAATATTTTCTCAGACCCTTCCTATTTCTCTTCTTCTTCTGGGACCCCTATAATTTGAATGTTGGTGCATTTAATATTGTCCCATAAGTCTCTGAGACTGTCCTCAATTCTTTTCATTCTTTCTTCTTTATTCTGCTCTGTGGTAGTTATTTCCACTATTTTATCTTCCAGGTCACTTATCCGTTCTTCTGCCTCAGTTATTCTGCTATTGATCCCTTCTAGAGAATTTTTAATTTCATTTATTGTGTTGTTCATCATTGCTTGTTTGCTCTTTAATTCTTCTAGGTCCTCATTAAGCATTTCTTTTATTTTCTCCATTCTATTTCCAAGATTTTGGATTATGTTTACTATCATTACTCTGAATTCTTTTTTCAGGTAGACTGCCTATTTCCTCTTCATTTGTTTGGTCTGCTGGGTTTTTTCACCTTGCTCCTTCATCTGCTGTGTGTTTCTCTGTCTTCTCATTTTGCTTAACTTACTGTGTTTGGGATCTTCTTTTTGCAGCCTGCATGTTTGTAGTTCCCATTGTTTTGGGTGTCTGCCCCCGGTGGCTAAGGTCAGTTCAGTAGGTTATGTAGGCTTCCTGGTAGCGGGGACTGGTGACTGTGTTCTGGTGGATGAGGCTGGATCTTGTCTTTCTGCTGGGCAGGACCACGTCCCGTGATGTGTTTTGGGGTGCCTGTGACCTTATTATGATTTTAGGCAGCCTCTCTGATAATGGGTGAGGTTGTTTCCTCTCTTGCTAGTTGTTTGGCATAGAGTGTCCAGCACTGTAGCTTGCTGGTCGTTGAGTGGAGCTAGGTCTTAGCGTTGAGATGGGGGATCTCTAGTAGGGCTTTTTCCATCTGATATTACGTGGAGCCGGGAGGTCTCTGGTGGACCAATGTCCTGAACCTGGCTCTCCCACCTCAGAGGCACAGGCCTGACACCTGGCTGGAGTGTGAAGACCTTGTCAGCCACACGGCTTTTGGGAAGTCTGAGGTCTTCTGCCAGCGTTCAGTAGGTGTTCTGTAGGAGTTGTTCCACATGTAGATGTATTTCTGATGTATTTGTGAGGAAGAAGGTGATCTCTACGTCTTAATCCTCCGCCATCTTGAAGGTCTCTCACAGACGCTTTTAATAGTGTTATTACTGTGAATTTTTTCCGTCACTCTTCCTGAACTTGGCTTTCAAGCTCTTCATGTTTAGTCCATTCAGCCTTCCAGAGCTCTAGAGGAGACTTTCAGCACCCCACCTAGGTGGCGGCGGCTTCCAGGCCCTACTGGCTGCGCCACCCTGCCTGCTGCTTCCCCAGGAAAACATGGCCACTGGGCTCCCCATTTTAGTTTTTAAGGCACCTCATTCTGTTTTCTTTTAAAAGTGTTTTATTTTTACTTTTCTGAAATATTTCTTTGGAATATTTCACAGTTAGATTCACCACATTTTAAAAGGCATATCAACTTTACTGATAATAGCTTTTGCCATTGTGATTTTTACCAGTGTTATTGAGATATAATTGATATATAACATTGTACAGGTTTAAGGGATACACCAGATTGAGTTGATACTTATATATTGCAAAATGATTAACACAATAGTATTAGCTAACACCTCCATCACTTCACATAATTACCATTTCTTTTTTGTGGTGAGAACATTTCAGATCTATTTCTTAGCAACTTTCAAGTATATAATACAATATTACAAACTATAATCGCCATGTTTACATTAGATCCCCAGACAATCTCTCCATTTTTTTTTTTTTTTTTTTTTGCCACACCCAGCCCCTGGTGACAACCCCTCTATTCCTATGATGTTGGCATTTTTAGATTCCACGTATAAGTGAGATCATAGAGTATTTGTTTTTCTCTGACTTATTTTACTAGCATAATGGCCTCAAGGTCAATCCATGTTGTTGTAAATGGAAGGATTTCCTTCTTTCTCATGGCTGAATAATACTCCATGGATCTGTTGATGGACACTTAGGTTTTTCCATATGTTGGCTATTGTGAATAGTGCTGCAGTGAATGTGGAGTGCAGGTATCTCTTCAAGATCCTGTTTTTATTTCCTTTGGCTATATGCCCAGGAGTGGGATTGCTGGACCTTATAGTAGTTCTATTTTTAATTTTTTAAGCAAATTTTACACTGTTTCCTATGATGGGTATATTATTTTATATTTCTGCCTATCTTTTCTCCACATCCTCACCAATGTTCATCTCTTGTCTTTTAGATGACAGCCATCTTAATAAGTGTGAGGTGATATCTCATTGTGGGTTTTTTTGGTTTTTTTTTGCTGTACGTGGGCCTCTCACTGTTGTGGCCTCTCCCGTTGCGGAGCACAGGCTCTGGACACTTAGGCTCAGCGACCATGGCTCATGGGCCCAGCCACTGCACGGCATGTGGGATCTTCCTGGACCGGGGCATGAACCGGTGTCCCCTGCCTCGGCAGGCAGACTCAACCATTGCACCACCAGGGAAGCCCTCATTGTGGTTTTGATTTGCATTTCCCTGATGCTTAGTGATGCTGAGCACCCTTTCATATACCTGTTTCTATTTATATGTCTTCTTCGGAAAAATATTCAATTCCTCTGCCCATTGTATAATTGGATTGTGTTTTTGCTATTCAGCAAATTCTTCACATATTTTGCATATTAACCCCTTATCAGATATATGATTGGCAAATATTTTCTCCTATTATGTAAGGTTACCTTTTCATTTTATAGGTTCTTTTGCTATGCAAAAGCTTTTTAGTTTGATGTAGTCCCACTTATTAATTTTTGCTTTTGTTGCTTGTGCTTTTGGCATCATATCCAAAAAATCATTGCCAGTGTAAGAGAGGGGTTTTCCTATGTTTTCAAGTCTTTAATCTATTTTGAGTTAATTTTTGAGAGTTGTGTAAGGTAACAGTTCAGTTTCATTCTTCTGCATCTGATTATCCAGTTTTCCCAACACCGCTTATTGAAGAGACTGTCCTTTTGCCATTGAGTATTCTGGGCCCCCTTGTCAAATATTTGTTGACTGTATATGTGAGGGTTCTGATTCCATTGGTTAGTGTGTCTATTTTTATGCCAGTACCATACTATTTTTACTATAGCTTTGTATGATAAGTTTGAAATCAGGAAGTGTGATGTCTCCAGCTTTATTCTTTCTCCGGATTACTTTGGCTATTCAGAGGTTTTTTGTTTGTTTCCATACAAATTTTAGGATTATTTTCTATATTTCCATGAAAAATACCATTGGAATTTTGATAGGGTTTGCATTGAATCTATAGATGGCTTTGGGTAGTATGGACATGATAACAATATTCTTCTGATCCATGAACACAAGATATCTTTCCATTTGTTTGTGCCTTCAATTTCTTTCAACAAAGTCTTATTATTTTCCATATAAAGATTTTTCACTTCCTTGATTAAATTTATTCCTAAGTGGTTTTTTTGTGTGATGCTACTGTGAATGGTGTTATTTCTTTTTCAGTTATTTTGTGTTAGTGTATAGAAATACAACTGGTTTCTGTATGTTAATCTTGTATCTTGCAACTTTAGCGAATTTGTTGATTAGTTCTAACAGATTTTTTTTTTTTTTGGTAGAATCTTTAGGATTTTCTGTACAAAAGGTGATATCATCTGCAAACAGAGACAGTTTTACTTCTTCCTTTTTGATTTGGCTGACTTTTATTTCTTTTTTTGCCTGATTACTCTGGCTAGGACTTTTAATACAGTCATCCTTCAGTATCTGCAGGGGACTGGTTTCAGGAGCCCTGCAGATACCAAAATCCATGGATGCTCAACTCCCTTATTTGAAATGGTGTATTTGCCTATACCTATGTACATCCTCCCATATACTTTAAATCATCTCTAGATTATGATACCTAATACAGTGTAGATGCTATGTAAAAAACAATGTAAACACTGTGTAAATAGTTGCCAGTGTACTGCAAATTCAAGTTTCGCTTTTTGGAATTTTCTGGAATTTTTCCTCCAAATATTTTTTGATTTACTGTTGGTTGAATCTGTGGGTGTGGAACCCATGGATATGAAGGGCTGACTCTACTGTGTTGAATGAAAGTGGAGAGAATGGGTACATTTCTCTTGTTCCTGATTTTAGGGGAAAAGTTTTCAACCTTTCACCACTGAGTATAATGTTAGCTGTAGGCTTGTCATATATGACCTTTATTATATTGAGGTATGTTCCTTCTATAACAATATAACATTTATTGATTTTGCATATGTTGAACCATTCTGGCATCGCAGGGATAAATCCTGCATGATCATGATGTATTATCCTTTTAATATGCTGTTGAATTTGGTTTTCTAATATTTTGTTGAGAATTTTTTGCATCTGTATTCACCAGGTATTTTAGCCTGTAGTTTTCTTTCCTCATAGTCTCATTATCTGGTTTTGGTATCAGTATAATGGTGACCTCATAAAATGAGTTTGAGAATATTCTCTCCTCTTCAATTTTTTGGAAGAGTTTGTGAAGGATTGGTGTTAATTCTTTAAATGTTTAGTAGAATTCACCAGAGAAACCATCTGGTCCTGCACTTTTCTTTGTTGGGAAGTTTTTAATTACTGATTCATTCTCCTTACTCATTATTGGTCTGTTCAGGTGTTCTATTTCTTTATGATTCAGTGTTGGTAGGGTGTATGTTTCTAGAAATGTATCCATTTCTTCTAGGCTTTCCAATTTGTTGACATATAATCGTTCATAATGGTCTCTTTATGATCCTTTGTATGATATCAGTGGCAAGGTCTCCTCTGATTTTATTTATTTGGTCTTTCCTACTTAGTCTAGTTAAGATTGGTCAATTTTGTGTATTTTTTCAGGAAAGCAGTTTTTAGTTTTATGGATCTTTTCTACTATTTTTTCTGGGGTCTATTTCATTTATTTCTGCTCTGATCTTTATTTCCTTCATTTTGCTAACATTGGACTTAGTTTGTTCTTGCTTTTCTAGTTCTTTGAGGTGTAAAGTTAGGTTGTTTGAGATCTTTTTTCTTCATGTAGGCATTTATCACTGCAAACTTTCTCTTAGAACTGCCTTTGTAGCATCTCACAGGTTTTTGGGTGTTGTATTTCCATTTTTATTTGTTTCAAGATATTTTTTGATATCCATTTTGGTTTCCTCTCTGACCCATTTGTTGTTCAGGAATGTGAACAACTGTATGTTGGTGAATTTTCCAGCTTTCCTCCTGTTATTGATATCTAGTTTCATGTCATTGTGGTGGGAAAAGATACTTGGTACGATTTCAGTCTTTTTAAGTTTGCTAAGACTTACTTTGTGACCTGTCATATGAACTCTCCTGGAGAATGTTCTGTGTGTGCTTAAGAAGAGTATATTATGCTGCTATTAAATGGAATGTCTGTTTATGTCTCGTAGGTCCATTTGGTCTAAAAAATAGTTCAAATCCAAAATTTTTTCGTTTTTTATGTATGATTGATCTATTCATTGTTGAAAGTGGGATATTCAATTCCCTACTATTATTGTAGTGTTGTCTATTTCTTCCTTCAGATCTTTTAGCACTTGGGAGTGGTGGCGAACTCCCTCACCTTTTGTTTGCCCTGGAAAGCATTTATCTTGTCTTCAGTTATGAAAGAAATCTTTGCTGGGTAAAATGTTCTTGGTTGGCAGGTTTTTTTCCTTCAGCACTTTGAATATATACCATCCCATTCTCCTCTGACCTGTAAGGTTTCTGCTGAGAAATCTGCTTATAGCCTTATTGGGGGTTTCCTTGTAAGTTACATGATTGCTGCTTTAAGATTCTTTTTCATTTTGATCTTTGATATTTTTATTGTAATGTTTCTTGGAGAGTGTCCCTTTAGGTTGATTTTTATTTGGTGATCTATCAGCTTAACTTGGATGTTCTCTGCTATCATTTCTTTAAATAAGCTTTCTACTCCCGTCTCCTCCTTCTCCTTTGGGAACTACAATAATTAAAAAATTGTGACTTTTGATGGTAATCCATAGATCACATAGGCTTCACTCCTTATCATTTTTTTCTTTGTTCTCCTCTGATTGGATAATTTCAAATTCCTGTCTTGTATCTCACAGATTTTTTTTTCTGCTTGATCCATTCTGCTTTTGATGCCCTCTATTGAATTTATTTATTCTTCAGCTCTAAAATTTCTATTTGGTTCTTTTTTATGATTTTTCTTGTTCTGTTCATGTATTGCTTTCCTGATTTTGTTACATTGTCTCTGTATTTTATTGTGGATCACTGAGTTTCTTTAAAACAGCTACTTTTTTTTTTTTTTTTTTTGCGGTACGTGGGCCTCTCACTGTTGTGGCCTCTCCGCGGTGGAGCACAGGCTCCGGACGCGCAGGCTCAGCGGCCATGGCTCACGGGCCCAGCCGCTCCGCGGCATGTGGGATCCTCCCAGACCAGGGCACGAACCGGCGTCCCCTGCATCAGAAGGCGGACTCTCAACCACTGCGCCACCAGGGAAGCCCTAAAACAGCTACTTTTAATTCTTAATGGCTAAGTCACAGATGTCCATGTCTTTAGGTTTGGTCACTGGAAAACTAATGCTTTGGTGTGATGTTATATTGATTTTTCATATTCCTTGAAGTTCTGCATTGCAGTTTGTGTTTGAAGTAGCGGTCACCTCCTCTAGTCTTTAATAACTGCTTTCTGGAGAGAGATGACTTCCATTAGTTTTGCTAGAGATTCTGAAGCTATCTCAGACCTTCTATGGGTAACCAGCCCCATGCTTCCTCCCTCTTGTTGCAGAACTCTTAAACTGGTATGACTTTTCCAGATCCTGCAACACACCAGGTTGAGTGCTGACAGCCTCTTGTGTTTTTCCAAAGATGATGCTGAAATTCAAGTTTTGGTCTCTCTGGGTCTGGTAGATTTGGACTGGCTTTTTGTGCATGCTACTAGCTGTCTGCCAAATGTTGTTCTTGCTGCCACTGTTGGGAGCATGCACAGGGAGCCAGCCACAGGATGGGAGGGTCTGTGGGTGAGGCATGCAGAGTTCTGTGGGGTGCCCATGGGCCAGATGGGGAGATCTGTGGATGAGACATTCCCAGCAACTCATGGACAGGATTTTAATGAAGTTTCTGATGGAGTTAGTTCCTTTAATGCTCTCCTAGAGACATATCTGCCATTCTCCCAGTCTCTTCTGCCCCCTCCCCTTACCTCCCAGTCATGTAGCTCAAAATCATTACTCTGGATGGGATGAGAGAGACATTAACCTCTTTGGCAGCATCCTGCATAGCTGGAGAACCCTGTTGCTCACTCACATACCCTCTCTTTCTCTTGCAGGAGAAATCACAGGCAGGAGAAGATCTCTTGGCCCTAACCTGTGCCATATTGGAAGAGGGGTGATGTGAGTAAAGTCAAGTTGTTTTTCTGACCCACTTCAATGCGTCCAGACTCATATTTTATTTTGCTTCACCGGTGTACTGGACTTCTACTCTGGAAACTCGGACTTCCACAAAGAATCTCTCATCCATGGGTGAGTGTTTAAGACAATGTTTTCCAGGCGCTCTTGGACTATGACTGAGAGGCCACAGCACCTTCTCCATACACTGCACACAGCTGTTTTTGCATTTCAGTTGCGTTCTTACCTTTCTTGAAATAATAAAGCATGATAGGCCGAAAGAAAAAAAAATCTGGAATCAGATCATGGGCTACTGCAAAGTCCATAGGTGAGACTGAGGTCTGTCTGCCTGTTACTTGATTTATGGGTAGGTGAGACTTCCAGGGTCCCTTGGTGTATGGTGCTGGATCCAGATCCCTCAAGGGCACTTTTGTCCATGGATGAATGCTGAATTTTGAGGGGGAGGGTTTGGAAGGGAACAAAAGTGAGGGACATCTTGTGTCACCATGATGCTGATATCACCTCCAAGTACCACATTCTTGTAATGTTTCCAAAAATCTTCTCTTGGAGCATGATAGTTCATAGTTCTTTTCACAGATTCTTCTCTTCTCTGCATTATCTCTGACTCTTCCTTGTATCTTTGCTTTTTCTGTTTGTTTTGGATTGTGTCTTCATTTTAGAGGTATTTCTTAAATATCTGGTTGTCCTTGGCTGTGCATTTTGAGACTGGGGCATTGAAATGCTCCTTGGAAAGTTTCATGTGATCATGGGGCTTGCCCACTTTTGTGATCAGGTGTCACCTAGACATTTCATTGTGCAGTGGTGGATGCAAAATATTAATATATTTAGGTCTTTCTCTTGAGTTGTAGTTTTTCCTAGGGATGATTCTCCAATCTTCTGGCTGAGGAGCATATGCCTGGCTGCTTTGCCTTTTAGGAGTTAAGTTGCGAAAAGAACTAGGGATTTCATATTCAGCATGTGGGTTTTCACTGAATTCCCATAATCTCAGAGGCACTTGGTACCTCCAAGGAATTCCTGAGCCTAAGGAATTTGCCCTGCCTTTCTTTCTTTCTTTCTTTCTTTCTTTCTTTCTTTCTTTCTTTCTATCTATCTATCTATCTATCTATTTATTTATGGCTGCATTGGGTCTTTGTTGCTGCACGCAGGCTTTTTCTAGTTGTGGTGAGCGGGGGCTACTCTTCATTGTGGTGCATGGGCTTCTCATTATGGTGGCTTCTCTTGTTGTGGAGCAGGGCTCTAGGCATGTGGGCTCAGTAGTTGTGGCTCACGGGCTCTAGAGCACAGGCTAAGTAGTTGTGACGCACGGGCTTAGCTCCTCCGCCGCATGGGGGATCTTCCCTGACCAGCGATCGAACCCGTGTCCCATGCATTGGCGGGTGGATTCTTAACCACTGCACCACGAGGGAAGTCCCTGCCCTGCCTTTTAATTTTTTTTTTATTTTTTTATTTTTGCGGTACACGGGCCTCTCACTGCCGTGGCCTCTCCCGTTGCGGAGCACAGGCTCCGGACGCGCAGGCTCAGGGGCCATGGCTCACGGGCCCAGCCGCTCCGCGGCATGTGGGATCTTCCCGGACCGGGGCACGAACCCGTGTCCCCTGCATCGGCCCACGGACTCTCAATCACTGTGCCACCAGGGAAGCCCCCTGCCCTGCCTTTTGAAATGAATTCACTGTAATCTCAGTGGAATTGGAAGTGAAAATAAATGTGTGTTCAAGTTATGTTTAATTGGAAGCCCAAGGTTGATATTCAGTTTTATGGAAAATTCACATATACAATTTCTGTAGGAGGACTTTAGCTCTAAGGGGCATGTGTAGTTTGAGAAGCAACTGATCAATTAGTGATTCTCTGGCACCAAAGAATTTTAAAGTAGTTAAGGGCTCAGAGATGAATGCCTTCTAAGACCTCTGGCCAGGGATATGGGTTTTCAAAATGTACTAAGGATATAATTTAGGATATGAAAGAATTTGAGGACACGACACTCTCTTTGTTGTATTCAAGGTCTTGAGCTTATATTCAATCTGCGTTGTCTCCAAATTATTTTGTCTTCAGCTTTGCAGACTGGACCCCCCTTACAGTTGCTGAGGCAGTATGTTATACTTGTCAAAGCCTTTTCATGTATATTTGACCTTCAGGTTTTCTTTCAATTATGAAAAATAAATGTGTAACATACAGATGTACTGTTAATGCTTCAGTAGTTAAAAAAAAAAAAAGCTTCACAAATATCAAATTGGTTATATATTAGTGTCTTGGGTGACAGTCCTAACAGTGGGGTGGGTAGAAGTTGAAAACCGCTCATTTTAGAGTTTCAGAAGAGCAGCTACTTAACCAGACGTTCATAATCATTCTTTATTCTGAACACCATCATCCCCCATCCTGTGGGCCTTGAGCTGAAGACAGAGCAAATTTTCCTTTCTGGACTTCAAAAGGGTTGAGGCTTCTTGGCCCCCCGAAGCTAAACTGTTTGACTTTATAATTTAAAGTGTGTCTTTACAGCAAACAGAATTGCACCTCAGGATCATTTTTCCTAGAATGTGCTTCTTTTCTATGCATAAATTTGGATTTCCCTGTATCAATATAGTCTTGCCTTTGCTCTGGATAAGTTCATGTGTATTTAAGCTGCTGCTGATAGGAGAGAAGAAGCTGAGACCTGCCATGGCTGGAAACATGTGCAGATATGATCTTTACCTCATGTGTCCTGAGTCTGGTGCAGCTCTGTCCAAGCTAGACTGTTGAGGTCCCAAATCTTTACATTAAAGACTCAATATCCAGGAATCTAAAAAATAAAACAAATGAATGTATACAACAAAATGGAAAGAGAGTCACAGATACAGAAAACAAACTGGTGGTTACCAGTGGGGAGAGGAAGTGGAGTAGGAACAAGATGGGGGTATGGGATTAAGAGATACATACTGCTATGTATAAACTCGATAAACAACAAGGATATATTGTACAACATAGGAAACTTTAACAAAAGAAGTGAATATCCAGGCTTGGGCATCTGTACAAATTCTTGTGTATTTATGGGCTAACTCAAAGGAAGACCCTAGAGCAAGACCTTAGCTTGGAGGTTTTCCCTCGAAAGGGAGAGGCTGGTCCAAGGTCATGAAATGAACACTAGGAAGTGAGAAATAAACTTTTGTCTTTCTGGGCCTTGGGATTAGGAACTTGTTTTATTGAAAACCAGGATATGTTTAAGGACATTCCACTAGCGTACATGTGTGGTTCATAAGCAGGTTCCTAAAACATGGTCTAGATGGGAGAGGTACAGTTATGGATCTCTTGAAATTAGTGTTGGGTCTTGGCTTGTAGGTTTTGTGGGCACCGTATCTAAAAGCAGTTTCAATTTTACTGCCTTCTTTTTTAAAAAATTATTTTATTTATTTACTTGGCTGTGCCAGGTCTTCGTTGCGGCATGTGGGATCTTTAGTTGCAGTGTGCAGGATCTTTAGTTGTGGCATGCGAACTCTTAGTTGCAGCATGCATGTGGGATCTAGTTCCCTGACCAGGGATTGAACCTGGGCCCCTGAATTGGGAGTGCAGAGTCTTAACCGCTGGACTACTTTATTTCTTTTTCTTCAACCCCTCTATTATCCTCAAAACAGCAAAAAAAATTTGTTTATTTAATCTGTTTTAACTGGAACTCGAGGAAGCATCTGTACCCAGGTTTTAGACGAAGCAGTCTAAAGGAGAGGAATGGCAACCTCTGGTGAGGTGGCAGGAGGTCATATATGCTGGAGCAAGTGATGGTCCACAGATAGAAGCCTGAAGTCAGGGGACAATCAGGATGGATTTGAAGAGTGTGAAACATTTCCCAGGGAGTCCAGAATACCTGAGGATGATTTAACCAGGCAAATGGAATAAGGATCTCAGATATCATCATTTGGTGAATGGGGATACATGAGAGAGAAGGACTGTGCTGGTTATACTGATAAAACAAATTACTTTGTAGTTTTCATCCCCCCTTTTTAAATACAAGATAGGCTTTATTCTTTTGCTGTGTTCTTCTAAACCCTTATTGAACAGCAGATGTGAATTACAATTCTTAATGACTTTCTCTTTCCCTTCTCTTTTTTTTTTTTTTTTTTGCGGTACACGGGCCTCTCACTGCTGTGGCCTCTCCCGCTGTGGAGCACAGGCTCCGGATGCGCAGGCTCAGCGGCCATGGCTCACGGGCCCAGCCGCTCCGCGGCACGTGGGATCTTCCCGGACCGGGGCATGAACCCTGCATCGGCAGGCGGACTTTCAACCACTGCGCCACCAGGGAAGCCCTCCCTTCTCTTTTTAATGAGATCCCAACAAATGTTTTCTTGTTCCCTTTTGTGTCTAGTCTGCTCCCACTCACCAGTCCTAAATCCTTCACACACAGTTTTAAGGTCTCTAGTACCTTTGAAGAAGCTGCTGCTGCTCTTTCTTTCTCATCTCCACCCCCATCTCTTGAGCAGGTACTGTACCCCCATCTCTTGAGCAGGTACTGTACCCCCCTCCTTTTTCCTTGACCTTTATTGTTGGCCTTAACAAAAAAATTATGTATAACTTCCTACGTGCTATCTCTACTTTCCCTAATTCTTCTCAATTTTTGAAGATTCTTCAGGAAGTCCCTACAAGCTCTGCTAAACCCTGAGACTTTAACTCGTACATCAGGATCTGCTGGTTGCACTCACGTGTATCTGCTGTATCTCTGGGCCATCAGTGTTTCCATCCTCTGCTTGGCTGTGTGTTTACTTTGCTCAGGGCTTTTCCTGTTAGCACTTCATCTCTAGGCTTAGGGAAGCCACAAGAAGCTCACCTTTCACAAAATGTCTGAAGAACCCCAGCCTAAATCACTCCGTTTCTTTCTTGTAGGTGTAAACCTTCTTTGTAAAGGTACTTCACACGCCGGTCGCCTGGGTTTCCCTTTTGTTTTTGTTTCTGATCTATTTTTTTCATTGCCAAATCTCTACTCCTTCGTGCAGTGCCTGGCATGTAGATGCTCAAGAAATGCTTGTGGAATGAATGAATGAACGAACGTAAGATGAACCAGAACTCTGTCCCAGTTCTAAATTCTCAAGAAAGGAGGTGGGCCTCACTCTAGATAATTTCAGAGTAGATCAGGATTCTCTGGTGCCCTCCTTTCTAAATTTTTTTGTTTGTTTGTTTGTTTGTTTTTTGCGGTACGCGGGCTTCTCACCGTTGTGGCCTCTCCCGTTGCGGAGCACAGGCTCTGGACGCGCAGGCTCAGCGGCCATGGCTCACGGGCCCAGCCGCTCCATGGCATGTGGGATCCTCCCAGACCAGGGCACGAACCCGTGTCCCCTGCATCGGCAGGCAGACTCTCAACCACCACGCCACCAGGGAAGCCCCCTCCTTTCTAAATTTTATTCTGCGGCCTCCAACCCTCGAGAATTCCATGCTGTCTCTAAAGTCTTCATAATGTTGCCCGTGAAAGCCTTCCTCTCACCTATGTGAGGAGTGAATGGTGACCAAGCAGTCACCCTGTCAGGCATGGTGTGGTTGCTTTACAGGTACTGTGTAACTGGATTCCTACAATAAACTTCGGAGGTAATTGATTTCATTTCCATTTGTCAAATGAGGAAACTGAGGTACAGAAAGGTGAGATCCTTGGCCAGTGTTCCACATTTGGGAATCTTGTTAGGATCCAGGATTTGAATGTAAGTAGAATAAACCAGGGCCCATACCCTTTACAGTTACGCTATCATCTTTTCCCGCCCCAGGTTCCAGAACATTCTTGCCATCTGTTTCCTTAATGTTAGCATTAAACACACACACACACACACACACACACACGCGAAACTACCGTATTTATGCAGTGAGGAAACACTCATGAAATAATTCATGATTTTCCTTTTAATAATTAAGAAGATATTGGCACCCTAAACATTGTGATGGTTTTTGGTTTGTGACTGTGATCTAATGACAGTTGACTGTTTTATAGCATACACTTAAAATTATTAGTATGTTTGTAAATACTTTGTATCATAATAGTCTAGAAACCCCGTCTTGTCATTGGTTAGTCATCTCTTCGGCACTCGCCACACCCCCTCACCCCTGCATTTGTTAAACACCTTTTGAGAGTTGGGCACCATACTAGACACTGGGATTATAAAGATTCTCAAACACTTACGTACAGATTCCTCCCCATTTTAAATCTCCTCAATGTCTTGTCGTTTGGGGAGGTTTAACTGCAAACACCTATGCGTGACTTAAAACCCTTCATGACCTGGCTCCTGCCTCCCTCCCTCCATTTTCATCTCTTCCTTATTCTCTACTCCCTACCTACTTCCTGCCCTTGAATAAATGAACTGTCCTGAACTTCCTTTAATGATTCTTTCCTCCCCAGGTTTAACATATGTCATTCCTCTTCCTGAAACACTATTCTCCATAGTGCCTAAACTCGATATTTAGTTTTTGTCTTGGATACCACTCTGTGCAGGAAGCTTTTCTGACCCCCAGAGTTTGGGTTAGGGAGCCCTTCTCACCACTTCCACGTACCCTGCGCTTCACTGATTATAGGCAGGCGGGGTCTCTCTCCCTCTTCTCACCATTTTATACCTTCAGGTAGCACACAGCACTGTTCCAGGTAGAGACATGGTAGTCTGGTGGAGAGGCGTGGAAGGGGATCAGGTGTTTGGTTTTGAGTTTTACAGTGTTATTGTCTACTGTCTTTAATTAGAGGAAAGCATCAGTTATTTTATTATATATTTCCTTCCAAATAACTATTAGTATTAGCTTCATTTATCTTTGCCTTTCTGGAATGACCACAGTTCAGCCCGTAGTCCTCTCTCTTCTTTGAGCTCAGTGTATGCTAAAATTTTACAGAAAGCAAAAAGAATTGGTGACAGGAAACCCCTTATTTTGGCAAAATTGTTGTATTAGACATCTTGGTTTTGAAGTTTCTTGCTAACTTCAAAATCCCTTTGTCTAATGTTGTGTGTTCTTTAAAAGAAACAGGGAGCCGCCCTGGAATCTCTTGGATTAATCACAGGGCAAATGAAACCACCACTGAGGTTCCCACAAGTGTCTGGATGGAGTTTCCAGCTGTTCTACAAGCTACTAGATGACCACTGTCTTGGCCCTGGCTGTCGGGAGTAGGGTGGGAAGTCTAAATTCCAGACGAGGGTTGGGGTCCTTGGAACAATGATGAGCTCCTTCCAGCATTGCTTCTTAGTGGGAGAGGATTAAGGGAACTATTTGTTTTCTTTCCTGTCTCTACAACGGACTCAGTTGGATTTAACTTTATGAAAAATGCAACAATGACAAGTCATTTCTTAGAACTACTCATATACGTAATTCCTAGGCATCATAAGAATGCTATCTATGTGTGTCTTAGGAGGTATGAAGTTAACTTTGTTGGGATTTTTATTTAATTACAAAACAAAGTTTCATATATGCTCAGCCTTTACAGTTTGACGTTTATGTCAACTTAAAAAAATTTTTTTTAAATCAAGAAAGTATTATTTCTCAGTCTGTCACTTCTCGTGACTCAGCTGTTAAAATTCTGAGCAAGGGTGATACATCCAAATGGTGTGCAGGGGAATGCTGCTGTCGTAAGGAGAAGAGAAAATATTTTCTTGGGACGGTCAAATGTCACCTGCTTAACATTTGACCTGGTTCATGCTTATAGCAGGACAAAGGTGGAGCTATAGAGGGGGAAAGAAGGGCCAACCAGAAGCACCATTTTTCTCCCTAGCTCCCTTCCGGAGTGACCTCTAGGACTCCAGCTTTGATTTCGGCCTGCCTGTTCCTTATGACCTCCACCGAATTCAGTAGTGGGTGGAGCATCTATTCTCCTGGCCGTGGTTGTCAAGTGCTCACTTCCAGTGCGGGGATGGACCTGCTGCTCCTCTTCTCAGAGCTGCCTTATCCCAGCTCCCTGTTCTGCTTCCTGCCCACTGTAACCACGAATGACTGCAGTTCCCATACCCACGCTGAGCCTCAAGGCCATGGCTGTTCTGCACATGAAATCTGCCCAATAGTGAAGCCAACAGAAAAAAAGCAGAGCTCAGAGCTGAAAATAGAGGTAGTCATGGTTATACTGTTTGGACCCTCAGATCCAGCCATATGTGAAGCCAGCCCTACCTTTTAGACATTATGGTGATGCTAGATTTAATAGCATTTTGACAGCCTTCAAATCTCAGCTCATAAGGGCTCAACTCATTTTGTCAGTACTGTAGTCATAAAAAACCCTGACTCCTTTCCTAGCAGCTGATGCGTGCTTATTTATTGACAGTCCTACCTGGACCCATGGCGGTGGTGTCAATAAATAAAAGTCTTTATTTGCGGCTCTAAGTTCTTCTTTTTTTTCTTTTGGCTGCATTACGGGGCAGATTCCATGTGGCATCAATGAAGGCCACTAGCTCAGGACTCTCATCCTCCTAGCTTCAGTGCCCCAGCAGAAAGAAAGCAGTTTTTTTCTTATAGAACTGGTAGAAAGATCCCAGAGAAGATCCTGACGGGCTTGGCTCCAATCAGAGACTAATCCTTAAAACAATCATAGTACTGGAGGTGGGGGACTTATTGATAGGACCTGCCTCCAGCCTTCTTCAAGGCTGAAGAAGAAAGGGATTTGGGGAATATCTGTCCATTTGTTTGCTACAGGGCTATCCTTTGCCTTAATCTTGGCATTGAACCCAGGTCCCTGGGAAGTTCATGAAGACTCTCATGTTTCTGGGAAGAGTGGGCTGTGTCCTCCCACCTCTAGAAGGCTTGCTGCCTCCCTCACAGGTTTCTCTCCCTGGTGTGAATACCACGGCTGTGCCTGCCGAACGTTTTCTGTCTTATCCTGGTTTCTAAATCAAAGCCTGAGGGAGGCTTCTGTGCTACTTCTTTATTAGAGAATATAATCCCGGGGAACAGGAGGGAAGGAAAATGGAAATGAGTCAGGAAAGGAGGGAAAGCCAGTATAAAGGTACATTATTAAGCCCACCACCACTTGGTGTCAAGAGCAACTGGGAGCTCAGTCTTGCAGGATCATCTTAGAGATTGTACAGATGACTGGTCTGCAAGAAAAGACTGTCTTCCTCCAAGGGATGAAGTGAGAAGAATTCATCCACTGGCTCCTGCCTGCCCTTGGTCAAAATTTAACCTCATGGGTGTTGATTCCTCTGAACATCTTGGATGTGCATACATGGGCTCTGCGGCATGTCCCATCTTAGTAACAACAGGAAACCCTGGGCAGGAGGCAAGAAGTACATGGTGTAGGTATGAGAACAGACATTGTATTTGGCTCCTATAATACAAAATGGTGCCTTCTCTGGGAGGGGAGGGCACAAGTCCAGTCAGTCAGAGGATCTTTCAGGGAATAGGCAGCTCAAACTCTGAAAAGACTTGGTTGGACAAGAAGGTTAATGGCGCAAATGACAGTTGCTAATTAATATGTATCATCTCTCTCCTCCACCATCTCTTCTAGATTTCTCCTACCTGTGGCCAACACTTGAGTAGGTCTGGTGTGTCCCAGTAAGAGGACTCAAACCTTCATTCCTGATGTTTTCTGTGCGTTGTTTGTGTCAGGCTGTGATTGCTACAGTTGTCTGTTTACTGTTATTACTGACTGAGAAGCACCAAGGGATGTTCTAGGGAATCCTCTGCTTCCAGACGTGCTCCTCCTTCATCCATTGTGTGGCAGCTACCTCAGGTCCTCATAGCAGTCAGGGTTGATTGCACTTATCAGTAGGATGATTCTCTTCTTTGTCAGTAGCATAAGGAAGTCAGTGATCTATGGTATTACAGTGAGGAATTCACTGGAACCGTTATGTTACATGATGGAAAAATTTGTTCTTCACACTGCTCACTTTTTCCCTACCCGCACCCTGAATTAGGACATAGGATGAGAAACACAGATTCCACAGTGGGTCATCAGGAGTGACAATTAAAGGGGCCGATCCTATTCGTACCCCTTGGTTCTTGGACTCCCGTATTCTACATGTTGGGAACACAGCCCTTTTGGTTAAATACATATACCACATTTTAGACAAGAAAGCTTCAACTCCATAAGAGTAGTCTTCAGCCTGGCACTTCAGCTGAGGCTTTAACAGCCTGTTTTGTTAGGTTGACTGCTTTTGGGTGATGAGCAGTTGATCACACGTTCATGTACCTATTGTTGAGTGTTCTTGAAGAGAAATGGGTCTCTTGGTCCAAGGCAATGTTACATGGGATGTCATGTCAGGAGAAGAGACATTCTGAAAGTCCATGGGGGCTGATATTGGCAGAGGCTCTGTAGTGTAGCAGGGAGGGAAAACATATATGCAGAGTAGACACACACTCTGGTTGGGATAAATTGCTATCTCCTCGAAGGTGGAATGGATATGGTTAACTCGTCATCAAACAGTTGGCTGGTCCCCTCCAAAATGGTGCCGTATGAGGGCTCAGCATTAGTCTTTCCTTCTGGCAGTCTGTGCATTCAGCAGTAGTAGAACTGGATCAGTGTTGCTGAGAAGGAGTCTGTGCTGAGGGGTCCTTGTACAGCCTCCATTCCCACCACCATGATGGCTCTGTTCATGGGCTCATCATGCCACCTGTGATACGCAAGGAGACAGCCTGGCTGACATCCACAGTACAAGTCATTCCTATCGTCTGGTCTTTGAGAGTCTCCTTTATGGTGAATCCTCTATGGAGGACATTCACATTCTCTGGAGGACGTGAGATATAACCTTTGCATACTTTGTGCCCGTGCTCAAGTGTCCATCATTATCACTCTCACAGGCCTCTTTCTCCCCAATATTCTAATCTTTACCTTCTGGGACGCTGACCAGCCAGCCAATTCATTGCCCAGGATTCCTTGTATAAATATACTTTAGGCGATTTCTCCATACAAAGTGAATGATAAAATATACTGCTCACGGCTCTGCCCACTAGGATTTCATTAACCACTGCCCTTTAAGGCCCTTCCAGGGTGGGCAGGCCTGGAATCCTCGGAAGCAGGAGTGAGGGAAAGGGGAAGTGAAGCAAGGAAGGTGGACAATCTAACATGACGATGCATTACCCAGGTGACATTGGCCCTATACATGACCGTTTCTCAGGATGGTCTGTTTGGGGAGGGAGGGAGGGAGAAGACTTTGTCCACTGGTCAGAGTATCACCTTGAGTGTTAATTCTTATGTAATTTTGCATTGCATGTGTGTGGGTTTCAACTGGGTCCTGTAGTGTCTCAATCTTCCATGATACAGGTGTGTGGTAAGATGCTGTTGGGTTGTACCCAAATGAGATTGGTCAGATTTCCCACAGAGCTGGTAGCTACTGCAGCCACTGAGGTTAGAACAAGTGGCCAAATGCCCTGGGCATAGATGAATACAAGAGGGCGTGACATGGTGCATAAGAAGTGTCTGATTCTTCTTCCCTCCTTATGGAAAGCTTCCTTGTAGAGTGATGGTCTATTCCATACAACCCCCATGGCTCTGCAAACACCTCTGAGAAGTAGGCAGGTATGCTACTGGGGCACATATAATGTATCCCCAGGCAAGGCTGAGGACACAAAGCGGAATAAGACCTGGTCAGTTTTTTTCTCTCAAGGAGTTTGAAGTCCATTATATCCTCATTTGACAGATGGGAAAATGAAACAAAAGAGATGGTGATTTTCTTCAAGTCATTCAACCAGAACTTGGCAGAGCTGGACCTGTTAACATTTTATGACTACCATTCCAAATAAATTGTGCTGCTGGTACCAGTTACTGGAGTATTAAAACAGAAAATGACTGGCAAGCATGGGTTCATGACTCATTGCACAGTTTCAAGTTTAAACAGTGCTTCACAGTACCTGAGATTTTAAGTTCTTCTGTGATAATACCACCAAAGGTAGATTGTTTTTTATAAATGCTAATTTGCAGCAGGTGAGAGGACTGACAAATTTATTGTCAAAGGGCATCTATCCATCTGATTGCAAAAAACAAATACCAATTGTAATATCTTTAGAAAATACTTATAACCAAAAAATACAAATAAAGCAAATAACACCATATATAATCTTTTTGACCTTTATATGTTGTGACTATCTTTCTAAATCATTTAAAATTTGACTATATCTTCATTTTAATGACTTTATAGTATTCCATTATATGGTTATATCATAATGTGTTTAACAGTTATTTATTGGTGGACATCAATTTTTTTCAGTGTTTTGGTATTAAAAAAATAATGGTTAAATAGCCAGAGAGGTATATCTTTGTGAAATCCATGGTTTTTTAAATAATAACTTCATCATGAAACTCCTAATTCAAAATGCATGCATTCTGATACGTACACATATGAGAGTGTCCATTTCCTTCCTAATTTGCCAGCCTCGGGTATTATAATTTTTAAATATTTGCTCATGTGATAGGAGAAAAATATAAAAATACAAATCCTTATTTTAATGACCGCAGAGAAAGCTTTATTTTGCTAAAAGATAACAGGACTTCTAGTCCAAACAAGGATAAAATTAACATGTTTATCGGACAGTTACGTATATTCATTGTTGTAAAGTTTTTCAAAAGTGGCTACAATTGTTTCCCTCGCCCCGACTTTCACAATGTGATTTTGCCGAATCTTCCATCAAGAAGTAGAGTCCATTTCCTCACTCCTTGGATCTGGGTTGGACTTGTGTTGGTTCGCAAATTGGCTCCCATACACAGAGGGCAAGGAGAGACGGAGGAAAGTGGCAGACCACTCCAGATTGGTAGCTGGCAGGTTTAATGAGCAAGGGAACTTACATATGGGGCTTGTCTTAGGCGGCTGCAAGATGAGTAGATTTCCCCATCCAACCGCTGGAATCTTAAAAGTTGCTGTAGAGGCCTTAACCACAGCTGGATGGTCTCCACAACAGCTTACTTTCTCAAGGGTGCATCCTTGTCCTTGAAGTGGCTGCTAGTATGGGAATAGTAGGTGGGACCTCCATTCCAAGAAGAGGTGAGGTCATGAGGAGCCTCCAGTTATCTAGGTCAGCCAGCAGTCATGTCCTCTCGATGACCACCTCCAACAACTTGCGACTTGCTTTGGCCGCTAGAATGTAGCAAGTGGTTTGCTCTCTCCGAGCCTAGGCCCCAAGAGGCTTTTACACTTTCATCTGCCATCTTGGAATCACCATGTGAATAGGCCCAGGTCGCCTACTGCGTGATGAGAGATCCATAGGCCGGGGACTCCGTCATGCCAGCAGCCAAACGGTCAACCCCCAGAAGCAGAACTGGGTAGCTGATCTGTAGTTGAGCACAAATGTGTGAATGAGTCCAGCTGAGATCAGAACCGTTCAGGTAAGCAAAGCCTAAATTGCTGACCCTTAGATTCCTGAGAAAAATAAATGATCACTGTTCTACATTACCGCGTTTCGAGATAGTTTGTTACCCAGCAGAAGTTAACTGAAGCACTCATCACAGTATTATGGTGGAGAAGGTAACATTCATATGTGATGAAAAGTGATCTTAGTTGAAAAATAGGATGAGTGTTGTTTCAATAACGAAAAGATCAGTTCTTTATAAGCATGGCATTATAATTTACCAAGTGATGAAAATGAAAATAAGTTGTGCACCCTGTCAGTTATTAAACATTTATGAATCCATTTCCCCTGTACATATCCTCGGGAACTGTTTTAGGTGGGCAATTCTGAGAGACTGTTGACTGAGAATATGATTCTATAGGGTTTAGTCTTAACTCTGGAACAAGAAAGCCATGTGAGTTGAGAAGTGAGCGCTTTATATTTGTGGACCTCATTTTTTACAACTGCAACATAAAGAACTTGGAATAACAGCAACAGTAGCTAAGATTTATTGACTGCTTAGTCAGTGTGACAGGCTCTGTTCTATGGACTTTCATGCATTATCTAATTTCTTACAGTGGTGCTTCAAATTTCTCACCCATAAAAGATAAAACACTGTCTTCTCTGTGGTGAGGATTAAATGAAGTGGCCCTAAATCATCTCTGGGCTTTAATGGTCCTGTCTGATGCTGATCGATATTTTCTTTATAAGGCAATATAACTAAACGCAATACTTTGTCTTTATTTACCACATTGATTGCTAAATAATTATGAGGTAGGCATTTTTTTTTAACAGGTCTTTGCTTCATTCACTGGGGATCTTTTGGGACTGGAGTTCTCAAGCCAATGTCAATAAATCTTATATCAGCAGTATGTGGATGACTCGAAGGTCTAGGTCAGCCCTTGGCTCAGTTTTGGGAAAAGTCAATTTCAGGGAAAACATGAGAAATGTTGCCATTTGTATGACTTTAAAGATTGACTATTTTGAGTGATTTTCATACCAACAGATGCCACGGTGGGGACAATTTGCACCCATCAGAGGCAGACTGTCACTTGCTGGGATTCCTGAACACGTAAAAAGCGCTAACTATAAGGGGAAAATTTGACTTCCGGACTCTGAGTTAGGAATGTCTCTTTATTAACAGACACTATTTAGAGAATGATAAGGCAAATTGCAGAGTGGGAGATGGCATTTGCGCTACCTACAAACATAAATATTCTTACCCCACATGGCAATAAGAAAAAGATGTGTGAATAGAAAAATGGGCAAAATACTTGAACAGGCACTTACAAATACCCAAAATGTCAATAAACATATTAAAAGGTACTTGAAATCGTCAGTCATGGGGGAATTACGTTAAATCACAATAACTGGAATGGCTAAAATGTACAAGGCAATACCAGATGTTTGCAAAGATGTAGAGGGACTGGAATTTGCAAATACTGTTGATGGGAGTGTCAATGTGTACAATAGCTTCGGAAAACGGCTACATGTACTGACAGTGAAGGCATATACATCCTCTCAACCAGTTATTTTACTCCCGGTTGTAACTCAAGAGGAAATGTGTACCTTTATGTTCACCAGAAGACATGTGTAAGAATGTTTATGGAAATGCTACTTGCAATAGAACAAAGCTGGATATAACCAAATGTCCATTAAAAGCAGGTAAACAGTGGTATATTCATAACCTGTAATGCTTTATAGTAATAAAGAATAAGTGGCTACATGCAACAACATGGATAAATCTTATAGACCTGTTCATAAGAAAAAGGCACAGAAGAGTCCATACTGCATGATTCCATATATAAAGCTCAAAAGCAGGCACAACAAACCTATGGTGTTAAAAGTCCAGGTAATTGTTATTTGGGGGGAGGCGGATGATGAGTGGGCGGAGCAAATGTTTATCTTGGGGATTTGAATGGCTGGGAAAGGACGTGAGGGGCTTCTGAGGCGCTGCAAATGTTCTATTTCTTGATCTGAGGGGAAATCATACACACGTGTTCACTCTGAATATTTAATGAGTCATTTATAACTCATGTGTGTCTCTGTTCATGACACTTGAGTGGGTAAGTTCATCTTTTTAAATAAATGAACTTATGGGAGCTTTTGGAAAGTGTCCCACAGAACAGCCATGGGTTGTAAATAGCAATGGCACCCAGATATGGCCCAAGCAGAGTGAGCTGTTTCACGAGAAGGACCGGCATGTTGGTACCCGGTACTGGCTCTCGAGTGGTTTTGGAATCAAGTAACTCAGAAGGGGCCAGGCCCAGGCACTTTGGCTCGGGTTGGTGATGCAGCATATAGGCAAAGATCACGAGTGGGGGGCCTGGGGGGTTGTGGAACTGCTGGTGGGTAAATCCTATGAATTCAGAGAGCAACGATGAGGTCAGAGAGGAAGGAGTAAACGCCGAAGACAGTGGGAGAGTCGAGAGTGACATCCAAATACCCCGGGCATATAGAAGGTGGTGTGGATAGGAATGCAGATTTACAAGATGTTTTAGCCTGCCTGTTGATCCAAGGCAGCAACTGTTTGCTCTGGTGGGTGAGAAGTGTCCTCCCTGGTGAGGAAAAGGCTATTTGGCTCCTCAAAGTGAGGCAAGATTTGCTAGGGACCAGGTGGTTGAAGCAAAGAAGGAGGGTGAGAACTCTTTAGGGCAGGAGAGCTCAGTTTTAATGATTGGATGATTCAGGAAGGAAGGAGAGTTACTTCTTATCATTCTGTCAGTGGCAAGGGAAAATGTATTGCTGTGTGGGTGCTGTGCAAAATAATTAGGACCCAAACCATATAATTGGAAGATGTCCTACCTTAGCTGCTATGGCTTCTGGCACAAGAACAAACAACAGTTGGTCCTCAGATGGTAATCGTGATATGGCGTGAATCCGTCTCACTAAGCATGGAGCAAGCATGTGTTAGGAAGTGGCGAGTAAAATACTAATGCTTAAGTAACACCTCATCTTATACAGCACTGTTATCCTTTCAGAGGGCTTTCACAAATAAGATCCCATCTGAAACTCAAAACATCCTTGAGGGGAGGGAGGGTTTGTATTCCTACCCACCTAAACAGATGACTCAGCGGGGCCCCAAAGAGGAAAACGTGATCTGTCAAAGGGCTTACAGTGCGAGAGCTCTGGCATCACTTTCCTCGTATGATGCTTTCTTGGCTAAGCTGTGGTGCATGTTGGCCATGGGACGCTAACTAAAGGCAGCATGGTACATGGAGCAAAGATTTTTCTTTTAGTTTAGGGGATTTCACATGTAGCTGATGCAGGACTTAGAAATGGAAGCCTGACTTTTGAGGTCGACTTTTTTTTTTTTTTTTTTTTTTAAAGCTCTGTTACCTAAGAACAGGCAACCCCTGGGTTCCCTGGAGTCCAAAGACTGGCTTGTGCTTCCATTGATAAGACCTCAGAGCCCTTTGCTGGAAGCTCATCACACAGGATCCTGCTTCTCAGACTTTCAAGTGCATAAGAATCACCTGGGTTGGTGGTAGTAAAATGTATATTACGATTCATTAGTTCCGGCTATACGCGCAGCAGTAAGAACACAATATGCTTTTATGGTCACTGTGAACTGAGCCCTTTAGTGTGGAGCCTTAGGGACTAAGACATCTAGAACCTGGATCTTTATTAAGAAATAGGCTCAGGTTCCCACATAAAGCCACATTTAGGAATCTTCCTGCTTTCTGGATCTGCTTTAAAAAAAAAAAAGCTTAGCAATTTTTATTTTACTTTTTGTCTCCTGTTTGGCAGTAAACAGAATTTATAAGTCCAGGTGCTTAACTCAGTCATTCCTGGAATGTCTACTATATAGCAGCCACAATTGTAGACCTTGGGAAGAGAGCAGAAAACAAAACGGAAGATGTCCCTGCCCTCAGGAAGTTTACAGTTTAGTGGGGGTGGCGAGAAGGGGAAAGTCGACAAAAAGTGAATATGTAGTGTGTAGGATGGTTGTAAGGGAGACAGATAAAAACGTTTTTAAAAAGCAGAGAAGGCAGATATGGTAGAGGGTGTGGGGTTGCAGTTTTAGGTAAAAAAAAAAAAAAAAAAAAGCCTCATTGAGCAAAAAAAAGCCTCATTGAACCAAAAAAAGAAAAGCCTCATTGAGCAAAAAAAGTCTCCTTGAGGACGTTGGAGCAAAGACAAGAAGGAGGTGAGAGAGTGAGCTTGTGGGGAGATCTGGGGAGAACATTCCAGGCGAAGGGAGCCACAAGTACAGAAGCTTTGAGATGGAGCGAGCCTGGCATGTTTACAGAATAGTGAAAAGGCTGGTGTCATTAGAGTTGGGGGCCAGGGGACTGTGGTGAGACGAAGGTAGGAGGGGAAAAAAGGCAGCTTAGAGCCTAAGGAGCCACTGTATGGACTTTGGCTTTTAATCTGAGTAATATGGGCTGTAATACGTTACGTGGTTTTGAGCAAAGGAATGAATGACAGGATCTGACTTTTGTTTTAAGAGAATCATTCTGGCACCTGTGCTAAAATCTGTAGAGGATAAAGGTATGGCCATGTAGGGGGTATCAGTCACCCAGGTGAGAGATGAGGATGGCTTGGGTCGTGGCAGTTGCTGGTCTGGTGATGAGAAATGGTGGGACATATATTTGGACAGATGTGATTTTCCTGTGTGTTTCCCTGGGTCAGTGGGGAACTGGGATTTATTAATCTGGGTGCTTGACTCATGAAACTCCTGGAAGTTGCTTGACAGTTATAAGGGGTTTTGTTTGTTTTGGGGTTTTTTTTGTGGGGGGGGGAGGGGGAAGCATACCATTTCATTTTGTCTCTGCTGCTGGATTATCACTTCTTTTATCATTAAAAAAGATTATGGAATGTTGGAAGCGGTGGTGTTTGAGGTTAACCTTTCCCAATACAGACTTCAGAAAAATGGAGCAGCATGAATTCCGTTTTTAAGTTTTATATCACAGATGGGTGCCTTTCCATTAAAAAATAAATCAGGAGTGGCAGCAATTGTCAATGTTATTTTTCTTCTTATAACTCTAACTTGAGTATTAAAGATAGAAACTCTCGAGAGAATTCACTACTCTGGGATGGCCAATACGTAGCAAATAGCGTCCCCCGACCTCTTTCTTACCAAGGGCAGACACTGCTAACTGAGCACAGCATTCTTTTTCACTGAGTCCTGATGGGGCGTTGGAATCTTTATCAAAACAATCACAAATAGATCAGAGCTGGCATGAGTTAAAACCTATTTGCCACACCAGTGTGTAATTGCTGTTACTGACAGCCTAATGGGGTTGGACAGGAAGCCGTGCTTCACAGACGTGCAGCTGGAGCCAGACGTCATCTTCGTCTTGTCAAATCCTGTCTCCGTGGCTGGCTAGCTCTTCGACCCTGCACTGGTAACTTCACATTTCAAAGCCTCAGTCTCTTCCTGTGTAAAATGGGGGAGATAATACCTATCACATAGGTAGCTAGAAGACGTAAATACTATATATGAAGTGCTTAATGCAGAGCCTTACCTGATTTATTGAAACCTTTAGTACATCTCAAACATTGTTATTTGAATTAGTTTAATTAATAGACTGATGTCTTGAGGACAAACCTAGAAGTATCCTGGCTCTGCCACTTTTTTTTTTTTTTTTTTTTTAAATTTTTAGCTTGTAAGCATGTTCGTACTGTCTCCAGGAAAGGAAACCATTTCTTGCTCACTCTCCCTAAGCCCACACAGGTGGTATTGGAACCCTTCATCCTGCTTCAACCTCCTCTGAATTTGGGGTTGGGGGGATTCAGTGTCCAGGGGCAGGAGAGCTGGTAGACACATGGTGAAAGGGGAAAGCCATGGCTGGAGGAAAGGACTGTGGTCTTGTAGTCCTCGGTCTTCCATTTTACATTGGATCTATACGTGGACGTTCCCTTAGGGACAAGACACACAGTGAGGTGGTACCCAGTGACGTGTATTCCATTGTTCACCATGAACAATGCGGATTTTTGTCTGTTATGTTGGTTTGGGAGTTAAGCTCTCCATTAACGCTACTTGTGTGGGAAAATATACCCCAGGTTCCAAAAAGTTT
This sequence comes from Delphinus delphis, assembly GCF_949987515.2. Taxonomy (NCBI): domain Eukaryota; kingdom Metazoa; phylum Chordata; class Mammalia; order Artiodactyla; family Delphinidae; genus Delphinus; species Delphinus delphis. Next base: position 58,376,836 of record NC_082694.2, on the reverse strand, counting down.
TATGTACTCTATAGTATTTTAGTAATAAAACTCACATCCTTAATGGATTCTGCCTTTAAAAAACCAGTTATAATTACGCTGTACACCTATACACATAAATGCCAGGCCACTGTCGGGAAGGTAGAGTTAATTGGGGCCAGTCTGGTATTAGATCCCTTGAGTTTCACCTTCAGTCTTCATACCATAGGGATCAACTTCCTTCTGCCAAGTTGAAGGGGGCATGTTTGGGTCCCAAGTCCTGGCGCTCCAAGGATGTTGGTGAAGACCCCTTCAGCAGTATTATCACCAGAATTGCCATTCCATTTATTAAATATAAATTTTTTTTTACAAGATACGTTATATGTATATTAGCTTGATTCTTGGAACAGCCTCATTAAATAAACGTAAAGGCATTTATTTTGACTTTTTGGCCCCAGAAAGGTATTTTCTGCTGTGGGGCAATAATATTTCACTGGGCCTTACGGTAGCCTAGATTTTGGGTGGATAACACACACACACGCTGAAGCTTTACTTGCCTTTCTTCTGCCAATGACAGACAGCCCTAAGGACTTTTTTTTCCCTCTGCTGAGAATGAATGGACTTAAAAATCCTTCCAGGGGAACATAACTAGGTGATGGAAGAGAACATACAAAATAGAAACTTTGTCTTCTCTGGCCTAAATCAAACCCTTATTTTTTAATTCATTCCACCAAGATTTTATTCTGGCTTCTATTCTTTTCTTTTCTTTTTTTGGGTGTGTGTGTGTTAGTTTCTACTGTATAACAAAGTGAATCAGCTATATGTATACATATATCCCCATATCACCTCCCTCTTGCATCTCCCTCCCACCCTCCCTAACCCACCCCTCTAGGTGGTCACACAGTACTGAGTTGGTCTCCCTGTGCTACATAGCTGATTTCCACGAGCAATCTATTTTACATTTGGTAGTGTATATATGTCAATGCTACTCTCTCACTTCGTCCCAGCTTACCCTTCTCCCTCCCTGTGTCCTCAAGTCCATTCTCTATGTCTGCATCTTTTTTTTTTTAACATCTTTATTGGCGTATAATTGCTTTACAATGGTGTGTTAGTTTCTGCTTTATAATAAAGTGAATCAGCTATACATATACATATATTCCCATATCTCCTCCCTCTTGCGTCTCCCTCGCACCCTCCCTATCCCATCCCTCTAGGTGGTCACAAAGCACTGAGCTGATCTCCCTGTGCTATGCGGCTGCTTCCCACTAGCTATCTATTTTACATTTGGTAGTGCATATATATCCATGCCACTCTCTCACTTCACCCCAGCTTACCCTTCCCCCTCCCCGTGTCCTCAAGTCCATTCTCTATGTCTGCGTCTTTATTCCTGTCCTGCCCCTAGGTTCTTCAGAACCATTTTTAATTTTTTTAGATTCCATGTATATGTGTTAGCATATGGTATTTGTTTTTCCCTTTCTGACTTACTTCACTCTGTATGACAGACTCTAGGTCCTTCCATCTCACTACAAATAGCTCAATTTCGTTTCTTTTTATGGCTGAGTAATATTCCATTGTATATATGTGCCACATCTTCTTTATCAATTCATCTGTCAATGGACAACTAGATGGCTTCCATGTCCTGGCTATTGTAAATAGAGCTGCAATGAACATTGTGGTCCATGAGTCTGTTTGAATTATGGTTTTCCCAGGGTATATGCCCAGTAGTAGGATTGCTGGGTCATATGGTAGTTCTATTTTTAGTTTTTTAAGGAAACTGCATAATGTTCTCAATAGTGGCTGTATCAATTTAAATTTCCACCAACACTGCAAGAGGATTCCCTTTTCTGCACACCCCTGCCAGCATTTACTGTTTGTAGACTTTTTGATGATGGCCGTTCTAACTGGTGTGAGGTGATACTTCATTGTAGTTTTGATTTGCATTTCTCTAATGATTAGTGATGTTGAGCATCCTTTCATGTGTTTGTTGGCAATCTGTATATCTTCTTTGGAGGAGTATCTATTTAGGTCTTCTGCCCATTTTTGGATTAGATTGTTTGTTTTTTTGATATTGAGCTGGATGTGCTGCTTGTATATTTTGGAGATCAATCCTTTGTCAGTTGCTTCGTTTGCAGGTATTTTCTCCATTCTGACAGTTGTCTGTTCGTCTTGTTTATGTTTTCCTTTGCTGTGCAAAAGCTTTGAAGTTTCATTAGGTCCCATTTGTTTGTTTTTATTTCCATTTCTCTAGGAGGTGGGTCAAAAAGGATCTTGCTGTGATTTATGCCATAGAGTGTTCTGCCTATGTTATCCTCTAAGAGTTTTATAGTGTCTGGCCTTACATTTAGGTCTTTAATCCATTTTGAGTTTATTTTTGTGTATGGTTTAGGGAGTATTCTAATTTCATTCTTTTACATGTAGCTGTCCAGTTTTCCCAGCAACACTTATTGAAGAGCCTGTCTTTTCTCCATTGTATGTTCTTGCCTCCTTTATCAAAGATAAGGTGACCATATGTGCGTGGGTTTATCTCTGGGCTTTCTATCCTGTTCCATTGATCTATCTTTCTGTTTTTGTGCCAGTACTATACTGTCTTGATTACTGTAGGTTTGTAGTATAGTCTGAAGTCACAGAGTCTGATTTCTCCAGCTCCGTTTTCCTTTCTCAAGACTGCTTTGGCTTTTCGGGGTCTTTTGTGTTTCCATACAAATTGTGAAACTTTTTGTTCTAGTTCTGTGAAAATGCCATTGGTAGCTTGATAGGGATTGCATTGAATCTGTAGATTGCTTTGGGTGTATAGTCATTTTTACAGTGTTGATTCTTCCAATCCAAGAACATGGTATATCTCTCCATCTGTTGGTATCATCTTTAATTTCTTTCATCAGTGTGTTATAGTTTTCTGCATACAGTTCTTTTGTCTCCTTAGGTAGGTTTATTCCTAGATATTTTATTCTTTTTGTTGCAGTGGTAAATGGAAATGTTTCCTTAATTTTTCTTTCAGATTTTTTATCATTAGTTTATAGGAATACAAGAGATTTCTGTGCATTAATTCTGTATCCTGCTACTTTACCAAATTCATTGATTGGCTCTAGTAGTTTTCTGGTAACATCTCTGGATTCTCTATGTATAGTATCATGCCATCTGCACACAGTGACAGCTTTACTTCTTCTTTTCCAATTTGGATTCCTTGTATTTCTTTTTCTTCTCTGATTGCTGTGGCTAAAACTTCCAAAACTATGTTGAATAATAGTTGTGTGGGTGGACAACCCTGTCTTGTTCCTGATCTTAGAGGAAATGTTTTCAGTTTTTCACCATTGAGAATGATGTTGGCTGTGGATTTGTCATATATGGCCTTTACTATGTTGCAGTAAGTTCCCTCTATGCCTACTTTCTGGAGAGTTTTTATCATAAATGGGTGTTAAATTTTGTCAAAAGGTTTTTCTGCATCTGTTGAGATTATCATATGGTTTTTATCCTTCAGTTTGTTAATATGGTGTATCACATTGATTGATTTGCGTATACTGAAGAATCCTTGCATTCCTGGGATAAACCCCATTGATCATGGTGTATGATCTTTTTAATGTGCTATTGGATTCTGTTTGCTAGTATTTGTTGATATTTTTGCATCTATGTTCCTCAGTGTTATTGGTCTGTAGTTTTTTTTATGTGTGACATTTTTGTCTGGTTTGGGTATCAGGGTGATGGTGGTATTTTAGAATGAGTTTGGGAGTGTTCCTCCCTCTTCTATATTTTGGAAGAGTTTGAGAAAGATAGGTGTTAGCTCTTCTCTAAATGTTTGATAGAATTCGCCTGTGAAGCCATCTGGTCCTGGGCTTTTGTTTGTTGGAAGAATTTTAATCACAATTTCAATTTTAGTGGTTGTGATTGGTCTGTTTATATTTTCTATTTCATTCTGGTTCAGTCTCGAAAAGTTGTGCTTTTCTAAGAATTTGTCCATTTCTTCCAGGTTGTCCATTTTATTGGCATATAGTTGCTTGTAGCAATCCTTCATGATTCTTCATATTTCTGAGGGTCAGTTGTTACTTCTCTGTTTTCATTTCTAATTCTGTTGATTTGAGTCTTCTCCCTTTTCTTCCTGCTGAGTCTGGCTAATGGTTTATCAATTTTGTTTATCTTCTCAAAGAACTGGCTTTTAGTTTTATTGGTCTTTGCTATTGTTTTCTTCATTTCTTTTTCATTTATTTCTGATCTGATTTTTATGATTTCTTTACTTCTGCTAATTTTGGGATTTCTTTGTTCTTCTTTCTCTAATTGCTTTAGGTGTAATGTTAGGTTGTTTATTTGAGGTGTTTCTTGTCTCCTGAGGTAGGATTGTATTGCTATAAACATCCCTCTTACAACTGCTTTTGCTGCATCCCATAGGTTTTGGGTCATTGTGTTTTAATGTCATTTGTTTCTAGGTATTTTTTGATTTCCTCTTTGATTTCTTCAGTGATCTCTTGGTTATTTAGTAGCGTACTGTTTAGCCTCCATGTGTTTGTATTTTTTACAGATTTTCCCCTGTAATTGATATCTAGTCACCTAGTGTTGTCGTCGGAAAAGATACTTGATACAATTTCAATTTTGTTAAATTTACCGAGGCTTGATTTGTGACTCAGTATATGATTTATCCTAGAGAATGTTCCATGAGCAGTTGAGAAGAAAGTGTATCTGTTGTTTTTGGATGGAATGTCCTATAAATATCAGTTAAGTCCACCTTGTTTAATGTGTCACTTAAAGCTTGTGTTTCCTTATTTATTTTCATTTTGGATGATCTGTCCATTGGTGAAAGTGGGGTGTTAAAGTCCCCTACTATGATTGTGTTACTGTCGATTTCCTCTTTTATGGCTGTTAACATTTGCCTTATGTATTGAGGTGCTCCTATGTTGGGTGCATAAATATTTACAATTGTTATATCTTCTTCTTGGATCGATCCCTTGATCATTATATAGTGTCCTTCTGTGTCTCTTGTAATAGTCTTTATTTTAAAGTCTATTTTTTCTGTTATGAGAATTGCTACGCCACCATTTTTTGATTTCCTTTTGCATGGAATATCTTTTTCCATCCCCTCACTTTCAGTCTGTATGTGTCCCTAGGTCTGAAGTGGGTCTCTTGTAGACAGCATATATACGGGTCTTGTTTTTGTATCCATTCAGCCATTCTCTTTTTGTTGGAGAATTTAATCCATTTACATTTAAGGTAATTATTGATATGTATGTTTTTATTATCATTTTTGGGTTTGTTTTTGTAGGTCTTTCCCTTCTCTTTTTTCTAGGCCATGGTCTGCTCTTACTTCCTTAGAATTACCTCTCACTATCTATTTTCCTTTTCTGGAGCTCCTTCTAGATGTAAATTAGAGCTACTCATTTCTCTTTCATGCATCCTAACTTTCTTTTTATATTTTCTAACTTTTTATTTCTCTCTTTTATTTACATTTCCTCAGATCTATCTTCCAATTCATTAAGTCTCTCAAAGTATGATTAATTTGATTTTTTTTGAGATATAGTTGGTTTACAATATTATTATAAATTTCAGGTATACAACATAGTGATTCAAAATTTTTTAAGTTTATGCCCTAAAGTTATTATAAAATACTAGCTATATTCCCTGTGCTGTACAATATATCCTTGTAGTTTGTTTTGTATATAGTGGTTTGTACACTTACCCCTATCCTGCCCATCCCCCATTTCCTCTCCTCACTGGTAACCACTAGTTTGTTCTCTATATCTGTGAGTCTGTTTCTTTTTGTTATATTCACTAGTTTGTTTTATTTTTCAGATTCCACCTGTAGGTGATATCATACATCATTTGTCTTTCTCTGTCTAATACACTTCACTTAGCATAATACCCTCCAAGTCAATCCATGTTGTTGCAAATGGCAAAATTCATGCTTTTTTATGACTGATTAGTATTCCATTGTGTGTGTATACCACATCTTCTTCATCCATTCATCTGTTGATGGATACTTAGGTTGCTTCCATATCTTGGCAACTGTAAATAGTGCTGCTATGACATTGGAGTTCATGTAGTTTTTTGAAGTAGCGTTTGCATTTTCTTCACCTATTTATCCAAGAGTGGAATTGCTGGATCATATGGTAGTTCTGTTTTTACTATTTTGAAAAAACTTTATACTGTTTCTGTAGTGGTTGCACCAGTTCACATTCCCACCAGCAGTGTACTTGGGTTCCCTTTTCTCCACATCCTTGCCAACATTTATTTGTGGTCTTTTTGACGATAGCCATTCTGATGTGTGTGAGGTGATATTTCAGTGTGGTTTTGATTTGCATTTCTCTGATGATTAACGATTTTGAGCATCTTTTAATGTGTCTGTTAGCTATCTGTATGTCTTCTTTGGAAAAGTGTCTATTCACGTCTTCTGCCTGTCTTTTAACTATGCTGGGGTTTTTTGTTTGTTTGTTTTTTGATGTTAGTTGTATGAGCTGTTTATATATTTTGGATATTAACCCCTTATAGGTCATATTATTTGCAAATATTTTCTTCCATTCAGTAGGTCATCTTTGCATTTTGTCAATGGTTCCTTTGCTGCGCAAAAGCTTTTAAGTTTAATTAGGTCCCATTTGTTTGTTTTTGCTTTTGTTTCTTTTGCCATAGGAGATAGATCCAAAAAAATATTGCTATGATTTTTATCAGAGATTTCTGCCTATGTTTTCGTTTAGCAGTTTCATGGTTTCTGATCTTATATTTGGGCCTTTAATCCATTTTGAGTTTATTTTTGTATATGGTATTAGAAAATGTTCAATTTCACTCTTCTACATGTAGCTGTCCAGTTTTCCTAGCATCACTCATTGAAGAGACTGTCTTTTCTCCATTGTATATTCTTGCCTCCTTTGTCATAGGATAATTGATCATAAGTTCATGGGTTTATTTCTGGGCTCTCCATTCTGTTCCATTAATCTATAAGTATGTTTTTGTGCCAGTACCGCACTGTTTTAATTACTGTATCTTTGTAGTATAGTCTAAAGCCAGGGAGCATGATACCACCAGCTCTGTTCTTCTTCTGAAGATTGTTCCTGACTATTCGGGGTCTTTTGTGTTCCCATAAAAATTTTAAAATTGTTTGTTCTAGTTCTGTAAAAAGTACCATAGGTATTTTGATAGGGGTAATCTGTTTAAAATTTTATTGCCTACTTATTTGTTATGAGACATTATATTGGTGATTTGTTTAAGTTTTCCCTCATTTTTTACATAATGTCTCAGTCTCTTAAGCTTCTTTCCTGTTTATTTCTTTGATAACAATTATATTTTCTTTAAGATTGTGTAGTATTTGTTGAAGTTCTACTACTGAATTTAATTGTAGCCCGACTCTTGAATTTTACTACCTATTATTTTTTATTGTGTCTTAGTCTTTCCTTAAGACTTTGATTCTTCCATTAGTGTATTTAATACTTTTAAGTATACCTTAAAAATATTTTCTTTCAGGTTGACATTCTAGCACAACGTTTTTGGAATACTTATGCTGTCTCTAGCTCACAGTGGATTGTTAGGTATTTTGTTGTTTTAGATCACAGTGTGCATGTGTAGATGAAAAGCTATAACTCAGGTTGAGAACAGAACACTCCAGAACAGTTTTCATGTGTATGTTTTTGCATGTATTCTTGACAAGTATTGCAGGAAAGTCTTGAGTCTGAACTTAATTTCTGTTAGTTTGTTGATTTGGAAATTCCAGGCCAATGCATATTTGAATTAGAAACCCAAAGGAAGTGAAGGCCTGGGTTTTAAACTTTTATAGAGAATTTTTATTTGTTTCATCCAGAGTCTTGAGAGAGAGAGAGAGAGAGAGAGAGAGAGAGAAATTATTCTGTCATCTCCTAGAGTGTTGGTGGGAATTTCTTTTCTGGTCAAACTTTTCAATAAAATTTGTAACACTTCAAGTATCCAAACTCAATTCCCCCTCCTCCCTTCACACTGGCCCAAGGCCTCAATCTCCTATTTCTGCATGAACACTGGAACCCCATCTCCTATTTTACCAAGATTGCTACCCTCCACCTCTCACCAAACTCTCCTAGGGAAGCTATAGCATTAGCAGCACATACTTGTCTGGTTTTCAGGGCTGCCTTCATTTCTAACATTTGGGAATTTCCCTTCTTCATCGTCAGCTTAGCTATGCATCTGAAATAATGTTTCCTATGTTTCATCTAGCATTTGCCTGTATTTGTAGTAGGAGGATTTTCAAGTTATCTTATTCTGCTCTCATTCCAAAATCAGAAGCCCTTCCATATCATGCATTTGTTGAACTCTAGTTAATACCAAGCACTGAACTTAGTACTGGGGATACAAAGACAAATAAGACATAGTCCCTGCTCACAAGATAGTACTCTAGTGGGGTAAATAACCATGTAATTTTTGGATAATATAGTGTAATTGGTACAAAAGGGATACATATATAATCCTTTTGAAACAAAACAGCACCACCAAAGCTATGGATGAGCTCAGGTCAGAGAAGTTTTACTGGAAGAAGAGGTACATAATTTGATCCTGAAGTGCAAATAGGAGCAAACCAGGCAAAGGTAGGGGAAGAGGGAGAAAAGTTCATGGTGAATTTGAGAGAACTGCAATCATGTCAGAACTATTGGAAGACAGAGTTCAAGGAAACAGCCATGTCTCATTGCTAGACTCAACAGATTTCTGATTACTGACTGTTCTTCTGGTGCCTTGATAACAAGGGCAGTGTCATGTAGATACAGCATTCTAGTTACAGGAAAGAGATGGTTACTCTGGACAGTCAACTCCTCCGGGAAGTGGATGCCAGGAAAGAGAAGTAAAAGAGATTTATTGGGAGTGATGCCTGTAAGAGACAAAGAGAAGAGAAACAGGGGAAGGCAGGGGTAGACTTCAGTCTGCTATGCGGGTCTCAGGGGGAAAGCAGGAAGATTGGGTACGAAGAGCCTTAGATTATGGTGCAAAGCTGAGAAAATATTTGTCAAATGAAGCGAAGCTCTAGTGCATTGCCCATAAAAGAGTCTGCACTTGGCAGTAATAACCAAGACATTGTGTCCCTGCTCAGTGCTGGACTCAGTATTTGACAGGGGCTGCCAGGTAAGAGCTATGCTTATCTCTTTTAGCCTTGGCTCAAATGTTGTGGCAGACCCCAAAGGTCTAACCATTCCTTGTTGCAGGTTCTCTCTTGAACCTCCATGGCTACCCACCCCCACTGGGAATTTCATAAACTAGTTTGTGATTTATATATGAGTCTCAGTGTGAATTTCATTATCGTGACCCTATCAGTAAGAGTATGTTCATGTCTGAGTCTCCAGTGCGTAGGCCTGTAAAGTTGATTGTAAGAATCACATCATGACAGATTTATCTGGGTGTTATGTCTAGGGAGGCCTAGGCCTCTAGATATCTTTCAACCTGTTAGTTTTTGGCAAAAAACCTCTGTCTCACTGTGTATCACGTGCTTACCTGTTTTGTTCTAAATTCAGTCCTTTCCACTACATTGTGCCTCTTTCCCTGGTGAGTCAGGCATCATTTTCACTCGAGGTACACTTATTGGACTTCCTTTGGCTAGACTAGGAGAAGGCTAAAGATCATACTATTTGAAAACTTTGAGAATAATTATGCATAAAGAGATTTGAGCTATTTTAGAAAACGGTACATCAGTATCAAAAAGATACTAGCAGATTACTGTCATAACCTTCCTCCCAAGAAATTTTTAATTGCTGAGGGATTTCTTAACACATGTCATGGAAAAATTGGTCACATAATTTGAACCTTTGAAATTACATGCTGTTTTAAAAAAATTTTTTAAAGAGGGAATGAGAGTGAATCATTGAGAATGAGTCATTTATGTTCCCTTTGTGCACTAACCACCTCATCAAGACTTAAGTTCACACACATACCTGTCCTTGAAATTCTTGAGCTATAAAAGCAAGGGATGTGCCTTTAAGGTTTTTATTTCCTTATTTTAGAGCACATAGAGTGAATGGATTAACAATGAACCTTGCCTGGGTGACACACATCTTGGTTTCTGACGTCTCTGTACAGAATATCATGTTCTGACACATTCTGTCCCTGAGGCTATTTATCTAGTCCCTTTCATTGTAGAATGACATTCTGTAGTGGCCAGATTTTTTTTCCTTTCTCCCATAGAGAATTCAGTTCTACCGAGCTTCATGAAATATCCCTTGCCTTCACTTGGACTCAAGTGGTATATTCTTGAGAAATGTGATATTTTAAAGCAAGTGATTTAGGCACAGATGAATCAAAACCACATCTTCCTTGAGAGCTGAGTCAAGCTGTCAAGTACCTAAGCACGTGGGTTCAAGAAAGAGACATTTATAGTTGCTGTGTGAGAGGATGGTGAGGAGGAAAAGGAAGGATACCCAAGGCTACCCAAGGCTACCGAGAAAATAAGGTCAGAGAAATTATTCCTTCTTAAAGGTTTCCCTTCAGGCTAATGAAATGGACCCAGAGCTGCAAAAAGTTCTTCTAAAATTACATGACATTTTCATTTACAGTTAAATGCTAGAGGTTTTCCTGATGAGCTAATGTGCATGTTGAAGTCTCACTTAGGAATTTAATTGTAGACCTTGTGCCTACCATGGGCACCAAAGGTCTAACTCCAGCCAAACTCCCCTGTTTATTTCTTCCCTGTTGATGTTCCAGTCTCCTGTAATTATGCTCCACCTATGTTTCCAAGGCTCCTGAGCATCTCTGCATTGGAATTTGTGTATATGCATATATGACCATTGACACCTAAGTGAGGAAAACATTCTATGCCATCTAATTAAAGAAAATTAATAAACATACAGAAATCAAAGAAAAACATAATGAAACAGGTAGTAAAGGCCACCAGTGCCTGCTCCTCAAGATATATGTATATGCAGATTAGCTCTCTAACCTGGCTGAATGCTAATGCTCTTGCTTTATAATTGTTCTGCTCCAAGTGTTTATATAATTACTCCATTCTTTTTCTTGGGATGTTTTGGTTAGATGATTCAACTAAATGTTAAAACATCAAATGAATAAATAGAACTGCAATTGACTGGGAATGATGCCAGCACTGAACATCATTATTAACGTTATACGTTTTAGCAGAGATTGAATTAAATGGTGGTTATATCTAAATGTTCCAGTGGGAATGTTATTAAAAGTTCTTTGGAAAGACTTTTCTTTTGATGTGTGGTATGTTTTTGTTGCTTTTAATGACAATATTTCCAAATGGGTCACTCAATGTGAGAGAGGCATTACTATGGACTTAAGATTTTTTTTTTTCCTAGCAGAGGAGGGTAGGAAGGAGAGACAGAGTTGGCATTTTGCCACTAATTTAGTTTAAGGAAAAGAAAATAGCAACAGCATAGTTTTTGGTTTTTTTTTAAATATATTTATTTATTTATTTTTGGGTGTGTTGGGTCTTTGTTGCTGTGCACGGGCTTTCTCTAGTTGTGGTGAGCGGGGCTACTCTTCCTTGTGGTGTGTGGGCTTCTTATTGCTGTGGCTTTTCTTGCTGCGGAACACAGGCTTTAGGCACGCAGGCTTCAGTAGTTGCAGCATGTGGGCTCAGTAGTTGTGGCACACGGGCTTAGTTGCTCCATGACACATGGGATCTTCAGGACCAGGGCTCGAACCCATGTCCCCTGCATTGGCAGGCGGATTCTTAACCACTACGCCACCAGGGAAGTCCCAACAGCATAGTTTTAGAATAACATTTATATAGCAAAATAAGTTGAAGATGTGTTCGTTATTGGATTAATTTTGTCAGTTATAGAGGATAAAAGTTATCCCCCCCAAGAAATGACTGAGAGAATTTCAACCAAAGGATTTTGCTGAAAATCCTAAACCTCAGGTGAAATTTTTCAGTATGTAAATGACAGATATAAGAATAAAAAAAGGTGGGGATGAGGGTAGAAGTCTAAAGTACAAATGTTGTGAAAAAATAGAAATAATGTGACTGAAAAGTGAGAGGGAAAGGGAAAGGGAAGAAGAAAATAGAATAAGCTTATTGATAGTTGTATAAGCAGGAGATGGGCAGTAAAGTATGGTAACAAAAACTGATAAACCAGATCACCAAAGGCAAAATCCAACCAACCTAGCAAACAACCAACCAACCCCAGGAGATTAGAAGCATTACAAACGTACAAGCACAACTGTAATCACCAGTGAAAAAATACAAATATTTCCAAATACCAAAAATTGTTTTAAATTAAAGAGCAAAGAATACATATCATAGGAAAAGAAACATAGCAAATATAACAAAATACATAGGAAAATTTTTGCCATGGTTGAGACTAACTATATCAGTTATATCAATAAATGTGAATAAGTTTAACTCATGTACTAAAAAAAAATATATAATTTGGCTCACAAAACATGAACTAACTGTATATATACTGTAAATAGAAGCTATACCCAAAACTAAGTAGTTTTGAAAGGCTAAAAATAAATGGATAAACTAAGACATAACAGGCAAATGGAAAAATAAGGAAGGTAGGGGTAGTAATCTTGATATTAGACAAAATAGAATTCAAGCCAAAAAGCATAAATATGTCAAAGAGGGGGATTTTGTTCCCCATTTTTCTTAACTGCAGTAAAATACATAAAATTTACCATCTTAACCATATTTAAGTGTACAGATCAGTGGTACATTGATTTTGTGGCGCAACCATCACTACCTCCTATCTCGGGAACTTTTTCATTTAGCAAAACAAACTCTATACTCATTAACTCTATACTCCCCATCACCCTGCCCTCCCCAGCCCCTGGCAACCACTACTCTGCTTTCTGTCTCTATGAGTTTAACTACTCTACATACCTCATATAAGTTGAACCATACAATATTTGTTTTTTCTGTGTCTGGCTTATTTCACTTAGCATAAAGTCCTCAACTTTCATGTTACGAAATATGTCAGAATTTCCTTTTATTTATTTATTTTTGAATTTAATTTTATTTATTTTTTTATACAGCAAGTCCTTATTAGTTATCAGTTTTATACACATCAGTGTATACATGTCAATCCCAGTCACCCAATTCATCACATCACCACCACCACCACCCACCACTTTCCCCCCTTGGTGTCCATATGTTTGTTCTCTACATCTGTGTCTCAATTTCTGTCCTGCAAACCAGTTCACTTGTACCATTTTTCTAGGTTCCACATATATGTGTTAATATACAATATTTGCTTTTCTCTTTCTGACTTACTTCACTCTGTATGACAGTCTCTAGATCCATCCACGTCTCTACAAATGACCCAATCTCGTTCCTTTTTATGGCTGAATAATATTCCATTGTATAAATGTACCACATCTTCTTTATCCATTCGTCTGTTGATGGGCATTTAGGTTGCTTCCAGGACCTGGCTATTGTAAATAGTGCTGCAATGAACATTGGGGTGCATGTGTCTTTTTGAATTATGGTTTTCTCTGGGTATATGCCCAGTAGTGAGATTTCTGGATCATATGGTAATTCTATTTTTAGTTTTTTAAGGAACGTCCAAACTGTTGTCCATACTGGCTGTATCAATTTACATTCCCAGCAACAGTGCAAGAGGGTTCCCTTTTCTCCACACCCTCTCCAGCATTTGTTGTTTGTAGATTTTCTGATGATGCCCATTTTACCTGGTGTGAGGTGATACCTCATTGTAGTTTTGATTTGCATTTCTCTAATAATTAGTGATGTTGAGCAGCTTTTCATGTGCTTCTTGGCCATCTTTATGTCTTCTTTAGAGAAATGTCTATTTAGGTCTTCTGCCCATTTTTGGATTGGGTTGTTTGTTTCTTTAATATTGAGCTGCATGAGCTGTTTATATATTTTGAAGATTAATCCTTTGTCTGTTGAGTCGTTTGCAAATATTTTCCCCCATTTTGAGGGTTGTCTTTTCATCTTGTTTATGGTTTCCTTTGCTGTGCAAAAGCTTTGAAGTTTCATTAGGTCCCATTTGTTTATTTTAGTTTTTATTTCCATTTCTCTAGGAGGTGGATCAAAAGAGATCTTGCTGTGATTTATGTCAAAGAGTGTTCTTCCTATGTTTTCCTCTAAGAGTTTTACAGTGTCTGGTCTTACATTTAGGTCTCTAATCCATTTTGAGTTTATTTCTGTGTATGGTGTTAGGGAGTGTTCTAATTTCATTCTTTTACATGCAGCTGTCCAGTTTGCCAGCACCACTTGTTGAACAGACTGTCTTTTCTCCATTGTATATCCTTGCCTCCTTTGTCATAGATTAGTTGACCATAGGCACATGGGTTTATCTCTGGGCTTTCTATCTTGTTCCATTGATCTATGTTTCTGTTTTTGTGCCAGTACCATAATTTCTTGATTACTGTAGCTTTGTAGTATACTCGTCAGGGAGTCTGATTCCTCCAGCTCCATTTTTTCCCCTCAAGACTACATTGGCTATTCAGGGTCTTTTGCGTCTCCATACAAAGTTTAAGATTTTTTGTTCTAGTTCCGTAAAAAATGCCATTGGTACTTTGATAGGGATTACATTGAATCTGTAGATTGCTTTGGGTAGTATAGTCATTTTCACAGTATTGATTCTTCCAATCCAAGATCATGGTATGTCTCTCCATCTGTTGGTATCATCTTTAATTTCTTTCATCAGTGTCTTATAGTTTGCTGCATACAGGTCTTTTGTCTCCCTAGGTAGGTTTATTCCTAGGTATTTTATTCTTTTTGCTGCAATCGTAAATGGGAGTGTTTCCTTAATTTTTCTTTCAGATTTTTCATCATTAGTATATAGGAATGCAAGAGATTTCTGTGCATTAATTTTGTATCCTGCAACTTTACCAAATTCATTGATTAGCTCTAGTAGTTTTCTGGTGGCATCTTTAGGATTCTCTATGTATAGTATCATGTCATCTGCAAACAGTGACAGTTTTACTTCTTCTTTTCCAATTTGGATTCCTTGTATTTCTTTTTCTTCTGTGATTGCCATGGCTAGGACTTCCAAAGCTATGTTGAATAATAGTGGCAAGAGTGGACATCCTTGTCTTGTTCCTAATCTTAGAGGAAATAGTTTCACTTTTTCACCATTGAGAATGATGTTTGCTGTTGGTTTGTTGTATATGGCCTTTATTATGTTAAGATAGGTTCCTTCTATGCCCACTTTCTGGAGAGTTTTTATCATAAATCGGTGTTGAATTTCTCAAAAGCTTTTTCTGCATCTATTGAGATGATCCTATGGTTTTTATTCAATTTGTTAATATGGAGTATCACATTGATTGATGTGCGTATATTGAAGAATCCTTGCATCCCTGGGATAAATTCCACTTGATCATGGTGTATGATCCGTTTAATGTGTTGTTGGATTCTGCTTGCTAGTATTTTGTTGAGGATTTTGCATCTATATTCATCAGTGATACTGGTCTGTAATTTTCTTTTTTTGTAGTATCTTTTTCTGGTTTTGGTGTCAGGGTGATGGTGGCCTCATAGAATGAGTTTGAGAGTGTTCCTTCCTCTGCAATTTTTTGGAAGATTTTGAGAAGGATGGGTGTTAGCTCTTCTGTAAATGTTTCATAGAATTCACCTGTGAGGCCATCTGGTCCTAGACTTTTGTTTGTTGGAAGATTTTTAATCACACTTTCAATTTTGTGATTTGTGATTGGCCTGTTCATATTTTCTATTTCTTCCTAGTTCAGTCGTGGGAAGTTATACCTTTCTAAGAATTTGTACATTTCTTCCAGGTTGTCCATTTTATTGGCATAGAGTTGCTTGTAGTAGTCTCTTAGGATGCTTTGTATTTCTGTGGTGTCTGTTGTAACTTCTCCTTTTTTATTTCTAATTTTATTGATTTGCGTCCTCTCCCTCTTTTTCTTGCTGAGTCTGGCTAATGGTTTATCAATTTTGTTTATCTTCTCAAAGAACCAGCTTTTAGTTTTATTGATCTTTGCTATTGTTTTCTTTGTTTCCATTTCACTTATTTCTGCTCTGATCTTTATGATTTCTTTCCTTCTGCTAACTTCGGGTTTTGTTTGTTCTTCTTTCTCTAGTTCCCTTAAGTGTAGGGTTAGATTGTTTATGTGAGATTTTTTTTTTGTTTCCTGAAGTAGGCTTGTATAGGTATAAACTTCCCTCTTAGAGCTGCTTTTGCTGAATTCCATAGGTCTGAGATTGTCGTGTTTTCATTGTCATTTTTCTTTAGGTATTTTTTTGATTTCCTCTTTGATTTATTCAGCGATCACTTCATTATTTAGTAACGTATTGTTTAGCCTCCGTGTGTTTGTTTTTTTTACGTTTTTTTCCCCTGTAATTGTTTCTAATCTCATAGCGTTGTGGTCAGAAAAGATGCTTGATATGATTTCAATCTTCTTAAATTTACTGAAGCTTGATTTGTGACCCAAGCTGTGATCTATCCTAGAGAATGTTCTGTGCACACTTGAGAAGAAAGTGTAATCTGCTGTTTTTGGATGGAATGTCCTATAAATATCAATTAAATCTATCTGGTCTATTCTGTCATTTAAAGCTTGTATTTCCTTATAAATTTTCTGTTTGGATGATCTGTCCATTGGTGTAAATGAGGTGTTAGAGTCCCCCCTATTATTGTGTCACTGTTGATTTCCTCTTTTATAGCTGTTAGCAGTTGCCTTATGTATTGAGGTGCTCCTATGTTTGGTGCATATATATTTATAATTGCTATATCTTCTTGCATTGATCCCGTGATCATTACATAGTGTCCTTCCTTGTCTATTGTAACTTTCTTTAATTTAAAGTCTATTTTATCTGATATGAGTATTGCTACTCCAGCTTTCTTTTGATTTCCTTTTGCATGGAATATCTTTTTCCATCCCCTCACTTTCAGTCAGTATGTGTCCCTAGGTCTGAAGTGGGTCTCTTGTAGACAGCATATATATGGGTCTTGTTTTTGTATTCATTCAGCCAGCCTGTGTCTTTTGGTTGGAGCATTTAATCCATTCACGTTTAAGGTAATTATTGATATGAATGTTCTTATGACCATTTTCTTAATTGTTTTGGGCTTGTTTTTGTAGGTCCTTTTCTTCTCTTGTGTTTCCCACTTAGAGAAGTTCCTTAAGCATTTGTTGTAGAGCTGGTTTGGTGGTGCTGAATTCTCTTAGCTTTTGCTTGTCTGTAAAGCTTTTGATTTCTCCATGGAATCTGAATGAGATCCTTGCCGGGTAGAGTAATCTTGGTTGTAGGTTCTTACGTTTCATCACTTTAAGTATATCATGCCACTCCCTTCTGGCTTGTAGAGTTTCTGCTGAGAAATCAGCTGTTAACCTTAGGGGAGTTCCCTTGTATGTTATTTGTCATTTTTCCCTTGCTGCTTTCAATAATTTTTCTTTGTCTTTAATTTTTGCCAATTTGATTACTATGTGTCTCGGCATGTTTCTCCTTGGGTTTATCCTGTATGGGACTCTCTGCACTTCCTGGACTCGGTGTCTATTTCCTTTCCCATGTTAGGGAAGTTTTCGACTATAATCTCTTCAAATATTTTCTCAGGTCCTTTCTCTCTCTCTTCTCCTTCTGGGACCCCTATAATGTGGATGTTGTGGCATTTAATGTTGTCCCAGAGGTCTCTTAGGCTGTCTTCATTTCTTTTCATTCTTTTTTCTTTATTCTGTTCCTCAGTAGTGAATTCCAGCATTCTGTCTTCTGGGTCACTTATCTGTTCTTCTGCCTCAGTTATTCTGCTATTGATTCTTCTACTGTATTTTTCATTTCAGTTATTGTGTTGTTCATCTCTGTTTGTTTGTTCTTTAATTCTTCTAGGTCTTTGTTAAACATTTCTTGCATCTTCTCGATCTTTGCCTCCATTCTTTTTCTGAGGTCCTGGATCATCTTCACTATCATTATTCTGAATTCTTTTTCTGGAAGGTTGCCTATGTTCACTTCATTTAGTTGTTTTTCTGGGGCTTTATCTTGTTCCTTCATCTGATACATAGCCTTATGCCTTTTCATCTTGTCTATCTTTCTGTGAATGCGGTTTTCGTTCCACAGGTTGCAGGATTGTAGTTCTTCTTGCTTCTGCTGTCTGCCCTCTGGTGGATGAGGCTATCTAAGAGGCTTGTGCAAGTTTCTTGATGGGAGGGACTGGTGGTGGTTAGAGCTGGCTGTTGCTCTGGTGGGCAGAGCTCAGTCCCTTTCTTTTTAAGGCTGAATAATATTTCATTATGTATATGTCACATTTTGTGTATCCCTTCATCCTTTGATGGACACTTGGTTGCTTCCATCTTTTAGCTATTGTGAATAATGCTGTTATAAACATCAGTGTACGAATTATCTCTTTGAGACCTAAGAAGGGTACTTTCTGATGGGAAAGTCACAATTCACAATGTAGGTGTATCCTTATGAATATTTATGCATCAAATAACATAGCAACCACCTTTATGAAAATAAACTATAGGAGTTGCAAGGAGACAGAGGTAACTACAGTAATAGTAGGAGACATTCATACAGTGCTGTTAATACAGGAAAGACGAAGTAAACAAAAAACATAGGAGATGAAAGACCTAAAAACATGACAGATGTGGAAGATCTTGTGCATAGGTATCACTCTATACCCTGACAATAGAGAAGACATTTTTTTTCTCGAGTTCATGCACCAGTCACACAATTTGATTATTTTTTACTACACATACACACACAGTAAATTCAGTGGTATGATGATAAATATTAAACAAGCATGTGTCTATGAGAAAAAAGCTCTGTTGCAGTATTTGCTAATTTCTCTGATGTAAATCCTCATACAGCCAATTTGAAGTTACCAAGGTAATGTCACTGAACAAGGAATTGGGAAGAGATGAAGACGATTGGATTTCATAAGCCAGTACAAGTCAGCTCTAACACATTACTAGGTTTCATAAAGTAGAAATATTACAGGTGAAACTCCATGATCACAAAGCAATAAAACTAAAAATTACTAACAAAAAGAGAACTGCTCTTTGAAATTTAAATATTTTTTATTAAGTAACTCAGTGAAAGGGGAAATACAAAATGAAATTATAGAATGAAAAATTAAGACAAAGCTCTCTCTTTATTACAATCTGTGGGATACATTTTAAGCAGTTGTCAAAGCAAAAGTCATCGGAGTAAACACTTTTACCAGTAAAGATGAAGTTCTGAAAATAATGTTTTAGCTCCAAAAACTAGTAAAAGGACAACAAAGTAAATATAGCACAAGGAAGGCAATCATAAGGGCAAAGCAGAAATCATTGTGGTAAAGAATAGCAAATCAGTAGACCTAATCAATAAATCCAAAATTGTATTTTTATAAGTCAACAAAACTAGCTAACTTGATCCTGAACAAAGGCAGAAAGCACATAAGTACAAAATAAGAACTGACAAAGGGGAAATAACCATTGAAACAGAGGAAAATTTTAAAGTACTAATAAACTATAGACCTCGATGCAAATCTGAAAATTTAGATGAACTGGATAAATTTTTAGGAAAATAGAGATTACCATAATTGACCCAATTGGAGTTAGAAAGTATAAACAGATCAATTTTCATAGTAGAAATAATGAGAGGTAAGGAATTATCCCACAAAAAAGGACTAGGCCCAGATGACTTCACAGAGGAATTGTAGTAAGTCTTCAAAAAGCAGTAGTCCTAATGCTCCATAAATTGTTCCAGAGCATTGAAAACAAAAATGAAAAATGTCCTAACTTCTTTTATGAAGCAAATATAATATTGATACTTAATGCTGCTAAATATACTGTAAAATTATAATAACCATATTATTTATGAATATTGATGCAAAAATAATAGCAAAGAGAGTTCAACAGCACATTAAGAAAAAAATACACTATGACCAAGTGAGATTTATTTCATGGTTGGTTTGGTACTAGTAAATTCATTAATATCACATACCATATTAATAGCTCTAAGGGGGAAAATCATGTGATTATCTCCATAGATGCTGATAAAGCCATTGATGAAATTCAAAATTAACTGATGATAAAAGCATTCAAGAAAAAAATGAATTGAGAGCTACTGTCTTAACATGATTAAATATATATTAATCTCAAAGCCAGTGTCTTAATTGGGAAATACTAGAGGAATTTCTACGATCAGGAATGTATGGCATGGATGCCAATATATTCACTGAATTTCAGTGTTTCGCTAGAGAGATTACCCAATGCTATTAGATGCAGGAAATCAAAGTATAAGGATAAAGAAGTAAACCTATATCTATCTGCACAAGATACATTACATTTGACAAACTGAACAGAATCAAAGATACAAATGATTCAAACACATCATCACAAATATGTCAGTTCTTCCTGTTAATTTCTAAATTTACCACAATAATAAAATATAATTTTTATGGAATTTTACAAATTAATGCTTAAATTTTTATAGAAAACCAAATGTAGAAGAATAACCAGAGAAACCCAGAAAAAGAAAAATTATGAGTATGAACTAAACCTATCAGATATTAACATACTATACAGCCTCTGTAATTAGAACAAGGAGGTATTGAAGCATAAATAGACAAATACACCAGTGGAATAGAAGAGAAAACACAGTGATAGACCAATGGTCATATGGAAATTTAGTATAAGATAAAAGGCAAAGATAGACTTTTTAATAAAGGAAGCTTGGACAACCCTGTTACCGCTTGGAAAAAGAAAAAAATTAGATTTGTACTTTACACTATACAGCAAATGCATTATTAACTTAAAATGCATCAAAGATCTAACTGTAAAACCAAAACCGTTTAATACTCTAAGAAAACATGTTAACAGCTGATCTTTCAGCAGAAGCTCTGCAAGCCAGAAGGGAGTGGCAGGACATATTTAAAGTGATGAAGGAGAAAAACATACAACAAAGATTACTCTACCCAGCAAGGATCTCATTCGGATTTGATGGAGAAATTAAAACCTTTACAGGCAAGCAAAAGCTGAGAGAGTTCAGCACCACCAAACCAGCTTTACAACAGCAGCTAAAGGAACTTCTCTAGGCAGGAAACACAAGAGAAGGAAAAGACCTACAATAAAAAACCCAGAACAATTAAGAAAATGGTAATAGGAACATACATATCAATAATTACCTTAAATGTAAATGGATTAAATGCTCCCACCAAAAGACACAGACTCACTGAATGGATACAAAAACAAGACCCGTATATATGCTGTCTACAAGAGACCCACTTCAGACCTAGGGACATATACAGACTGAAAGTGAGGGGATGGAAAAAGATATTCCATGCAAATGGAAATCACAAGAAAGCTGGAGTAGCAATTCTCATATCACACAAAATAGACTTTAAATTAAAGACTATTACAAGAGACAAAGAAGGACACTCCATAATGATCAAGGGGTCGATCCAAGAAGAAGATATAACAACTGTAAATATTTATGGACCCAACATAGGAGCACCTCAATACATAAGGCAAATAGTAACAGCCATAAAAGGGGAAATCGACAGTAACAAAATCATAGTAGGGGACATTAACACCCCGCTTTCACCAATGGACAGATTATCCAAAATGAAAATATATAAGGAAACACAAGCTTTAAATGATACATCAAACAAGATGCACTTAATTGATATTTATAGGACATTCCATCCAAAAACAACAGAATACACATTCTTCTCAAGTGCTCATGAAACATTCTCCAGGATAGATCATATCTTGGGTCACAAATCAAGCCTTGGTAAATTTAAGAAAATTGTAATTGTATCAGGTATCTTTTCTGACCACAATGCTGTGAGACTATATATCAATTACAGGAAAAGATCTGTAAAAAATACAAACACATGGAGGCTGAACAATACACTACTTAATAACCAAGTGATCAGTGAAGAAATCTGAGAGGAATAATAAAAAAACACCTAGAAACAAATGACAACGGCAACACAACGACCCAAAACCTATGGGATACAGCAAAAAAGTTGTAAGAGGGAAGTTTATAGAAATACAATCCTACCTTAAGAAACAGGAAACATCTCAAACAACCTAAACTTGCAACTAAAGCAATTAGAGAAAGAAGAACAAAAAAAAAACCCAAAGTTAACAGAAGGAAAGAAATCATAAAGATCAGATCAGAAATAAATGAAAAAGAAACGATAGCAAAGATCAATAAAACTAAAAGCTGGTTCTTTGAGAAGATAAACAAAATTGATAAACCATTAGCCAGACTCATCAAGAAAAAAAGGGAGAAGACTCAAATCAATAGAATTAGAAATGTAAAAGGAGAAGTAACAACTGACACTGCAGAAATACAAAAGATCGTGAGAGATTACTACAAGCAACTCTATGCCAATAAAATGGACAACCTGGAAGAAATGGACAAATTCTTAGAAATTCACAACCTGCTGAGACTGAACCAGGAAGAAATAGAAAATATGCACAGGCCAATGACAAGCACTGAAATTGAAACTTTGATTAAAAATCTTCCAACAAACAAAAGCCCAGGACCAGATGGCTTCACAGGCGATTTCTATCAAACATTTAGAGAAGAGCTAACACCTATCTTTCTCAAACTCTTCCAAAATATAGCAGAGGGAGGAACACTCCCAAACTCATTCTACGAGGCCACCATCACTCTGATACCAAAACCATACAAAGATGTCACAAAGAAAGAAAATTACAGGCCAATATCACTGATGAACATAGATGAAAAAATTCTCAACAAAATACTAGCAAACAGAATCGAACAGCACATTAAAAGGATCATACACCATGATCAAGTGGGGTTTATTCCAGGAATGCAAGGATTCTTCAATATATGCAAATCAATCAATGTGATACACCATATTAACGAAGGAGAAAAACTATATGATCATCTCAATCGATGCAGAGAAAGTCTTTGACAAAATTCAACACCTATTTATGATAAAAACCCTGCAGAAAGTAGGCATAGAGGGAACTTTTCTCAACATAATAAAGACCCTTTATGATAAGCCCACAGCCAACATCGTCCTCAATAGTGAAAAATTGAAACCATTTCCACTAAGATCAGGAACAAGACAAGGTTGCCCACTCTCACCACTATTATTCAACATAGTTTTGGAAGTTTTAGCCACAGCAATCAGAGAAGAAAAAGAAATAAAAGGAATCCAAATTAGAAAAGAAGAAGTAAAGCTGTCACTGATTGCAGATGACATGATACTATACATAGAGAATCCTAAAGATGCTACCAGAAAACTACCGGAGCTAATCAATGAATTTGGTAAAGTAGCAGGATACAAAATTAATGCACAGAAACCCGGCATTCCTATACAATAATGATGAAAAATCTGAAAGTGAATTTAAGAAAATACTCCCATTTACCATTGCAACAAAAAGAATAAAATATCTAGGAATAAACCTACCTAGGGAGACAAAAGACCTATGTACAGAAAACCATAAGACACTGATGAAGGAAATTAAAGATGATACAAATAGATGGAGAGATATACCATGTTCTTGGATTGGAAGAATCAACATTGTGAAAGTGAGTACACTACCAAAAGCAATCTACAGATTTAATGCAATCCCTATCAAACTACCACGGGCATTTTTCACAGAACTAGAACAAAATATTTCACAATTTGTATGGAAACACAAAAGACCCTGAATAGCCAAAGCAATCTTGAGAACGAAAAATGGAGCTGGAGGAATCAGACTCCCTGACTTCAGACTATACTACAAAGCTAGAGTAATCAAGACAGTATGGTACTGGCACAAAAACAGAAATATAGATCATTGGAACAGGGTAGAAAGCCCAGAGATAAACCCACACACATATGGTCAACTTATGTTTGATAAAGGAGGCAAGAATGTACAGTGGAGTAAAGACAGCCTCTTCAATAAGTGGTGCTGGGAAAACTGGACAGGTACATATAAAAGTATGAAATTAGAACACTCCCTAACACCATACACAAAAATAAACTCAAAATGGATTAAAGACCTAAATGTAAGGCCAGACACTGTCAAAGTCTTAGAGGAAAACACAGGCAGAACACTCTATGACATAAATCACAGCAAGATCCTTTTTGACCCACCTCCTAGAGTAATGGAAATAAAAACAAAAATAAAGAAATGGGACCTAATGAAACTTAAAAGCTTTTGCACAGCAAAGGAAACCATATACAAGACCAAAAGACAACCCTCAGAATGGGAGAAAATATTTGCAAATGAAGCAACTGACAAAGGATTAATCTCCAAAATTTACAAGCAGCTCATGCAGCTCAATATCAAAAAAACAAACAACCCAGTCCAAAAATGAGCAGAAGACCTAAATAGACATTTCTCCAAAGATATATAGATTGCCAACAAACACATGAAAGAATGCTCAGCATCATTAATCATTAGAGAAATGAAAATGAAAACTACAATGAGAGGGCTTCCTTGGTGGCGCAGTATTTGAGAGTCTGCCTGCCGATGCAGGGGACACGGGTCCCTGCCCCTGTCCGGGAAGATCCCACATGCCGTGGAGTGGCTGGGCCCATGAGCCATGGCCGCTGAGCCTGCGTGTCCGGAGCCTGTGCTCCGCAATGGGAGAGGCCACAACAGTGAGAAGCCCGTGTACCAAAAAAAACCAAAAACTAGAAAAAAAAAACAAAAACAAAACTACAATCAGATGTCATCTCACACTGGTTAGAATGGCCATCATCAAAAAACCTAGAAACAATAAATGCTGGAGAGGGTGTGGAGAAAAGGGAATACTCTTGCACTGTTGGTGGGAATGTAAATTGATACAGCCACTATGGAGAACAGTATGGTGGTCCTTAAAAGACTACAGATAGAACTACCATACGACCCAGCAATCCCACTACTAGGATTGCTATTTACAATAACCAGGACATGGAAGCAACCTAAATGTCCATAAACAGATGAATGGATAAAGAAGTTGTGGCATATGTATACAATGGAATATTACTCAGCCATATAAAGAAACGAAATTGAGTTACTTGTAGTGAGGTGGATGGACCTAGAGTCTGTCATATAGAGTGAAGTAAGTCAGAAAGAGAAAAACAAATACCTTATGCTAACACATATATATGGAATCTAAGAAAAAAAAGTCATGAAGAACCTAGGGGCAAGACGGGAATAAAGACACAGACCTACTAGAGAATGGACTTGAGGATTTGGGGCGGGGGAAGGGTAAGCTGTGACAAAGTGAGAGAGTGGCATGGACAAATATACACTACCAAACGTAAAATAGTTAGCTAGTGGGAAGCAGCTGCATAGCACAGGGTAATCAGCTTGGTAGTTTGTGACCACCTAGAGGGGTGGGATAGGGAGGGTGGGAGGGTAGGAGGGAGGGAGAAGCAAGAGGGAAGAGATATGGGGACATATGTATATGTATAACTGATTCACTTTGTTATAAAGCAGAAGCTAACACACCATTGTAAAGCAATTATACTCCAATAAAGATGTTAAATATATATATATATAACTATATATATATATATATATATAGGAGCTCAGTTAAAAAAAAAGAAAACATGAGTGAATTCCTATTTACTTGGTGTAGAAAAAGTCTAATTACACCTCAAAATCTATAGGCAATAAAGTGCTGATAACTCTTGACTACGTAAAATAAGACGTTTTTACATGTTAGAAGAAAACACCGTAACTGAAAAACTGGGAGAAAATATTTGCAGCATATACTACAGACTAAAGCCGAATATCCGTTAACATATAAAAAGAAACCTTAAACATCAAGGTGCCAAGAGCCAAAATCCAACAGAAAAGTGGGAAAGAGACATGATCAGATAATTCACAGATTAACATGTAAAATGGCCCTTAGATATGAAAAAGTTTCCATTCATAATCAAATAAATGCAAATTAATAAAACCACTGAGATACCATTTTTCACCTATAAGGTGGGTGAAAATTAAAAAGTATCGACAACATACTCCATTGGCAAGGCTGTGGGGAACAGTTACTCTCATACCTGCAACATGAAATGCAAACAGATACAACCCTTCTTAAGGGTTATTTGGCAATGCCTACAAAACTGTGCTCACCTTTTGATTCTGCAATCTCGCTTCTCGGAATCTGCTCTGAAGATACATCCCCCCAAATATGAATATTATAAATGCACAAGGTTTATCATTGGTAATTGGAAAATACACATGGGAAAAATCTAAGTGTCCATGCATAGCAGAGAGTCAGCTACAGTACCTCCATCCAATGGAGTCCTCTGCAGTTGTCAAAAGAATGAGGAATGTGAACTATGTGAATGTGAATGTGAACTAATACGAAGTGATTTTTCCAGGATACATTGGTTAAGTGAAAAAGTACAGAAAGTGTCTGTAATATAGTGCCCTTCAATATAGGTAAGAAGGAAATAGGAAAAGATATCTGTATCTGCTCATTTGTGTAAATAAATACAGAAAAGTTAAATCAGAAGCTTCTGACAGGCTCAGTGTAAAATTGGTGTCCTGAACCCTGGCTGAGATTTCTTTTTTTGAGAAGTATAGTTGACTACAGTATTAGTTTCAGGTGTGCAACATAGTGATTCAACAGCTAAATAACTTTACCAAACGGCCACCATGATAAGCCTAGCAACCATCTGTTACTATATGAAATTATTATAGTATTGTTGACCATATTCCTTACGTTGTATATTACGTACCATGACTTATTTATTTTATAACTGGAAGTTTGTACCTCTTAATCCCCTTCACCTATTTCACCTCCCACCACCCTACCTCCCTTTGTTCTGGTAACCACCAATGAAATTTTTTTTTCTCCCTATCCCCCTCCACAATATAAGTCCTCTCTCCCTACCCTTCCCTCCCTAGCAATAAGAACACACACATGAGATCTACCCTCTTAACAAAGTTTTAAGTTCACAGTATAGTATTATTATCTGCAGCTACTCTGTTGTAGAGCAGATCTCTAGAACTTATACTTTATACCTGTTGAATAACAACTCCCCATTTTTCCTTCCCCCCAACCCCTGGAAACCACCATTCTATTCTCTGTTTCTATGACTTTGATTATTGTTGTATTTGGCCAAGGTTAGGTTTAGCTTTTAATCAGACATTAAGATCTCAAGGGCAGGGGTTAGAATAATTCATTCAAATGCCTTTTAAGGGGCTAGTTCTACTTGTTACTCTGTTAAACACTTGATAGATAGATCTTCCAACTCTTAAGATCAGTGCAAATGAGGAAAAAGTGATTCTAGATTGATGCAAAACCCTGATGACTTCCCCCTGGAACTGATTGAGTATATAATTTGAGTTGCCTCTGAGCAAGGTTTCCTGTCCCTTCTGGGGCCCTCAGTCCTGCCGTTCCCACATTAGAGCCTCAAGATGCTTCTTCTGAGACGCCTATGGTTAAAGGTTAGCAGCTCTGCCTGTTCCTTGATAGAAAGGAGTATCTTCAGTGTCCAGTGGATTATGATCAAGCATCTGTGGAAAAGCAAATAAAGCCAGTCCTATTATTACAATCTGGGGCATATGTTACCTGGGACAAAGGCAGAACTACTAAGACCTAAGAGGTGGGAATTCTAATGCCTTATAGCTGTCTCTATGTTTATATATCCTATCAGCTGGAATAGGAAAAAAGTAACGTTTTAGACAGGCAGTCACATGTGGGGAAAAGAGGAGAATTTGCATCAGAGAGACCCAAATTTAAATCCTGATGCAGATACTTATTAGATATAACCTTTGCAAACTGCTTAACTTCTCTGAGCCTCAGTTTCCTTATCTGTAAGACAGAAGATCACCCTTTGGTTGAGCTGTCATGAGAACTGGATAAGGCACTGTGTATATCCAGGGTATGTACTAGATTTACAGTCAATGTTGGGTCGTTCCTTCCGATTATTATCTCATAATTTTATATCTTTTCATTCATTTCTGTATTTTTTTCTGTTTTATTTCAGTTCCCTCACCTTCTCAGCTGCTTAATGACAGGGATTCTCCACAGTTGACTCTGCCTTTCCTCCTTCCTTTGTAGTCCATAGAGGTCTTCCCTCTATCCTTGGTTTCAATTATGATTTTCTTTCCCTGAGAGGAAACAGTATCAGTGTAAGAACTGTTTATATTGATCAGTACCAGGGAAGAACATTGCAAAACTACATCGATATCTAACTTATGGATCATTCAATCTCACTATCTATTGAAGACCTCCTTTGCATAAGGTATGGAGATAAAGTCATAAATGAGACCTAGACTTTTGAAGGAGTCTGGTTATAAACCAATAAAAAATATAAGCAAAATAATAATAAATAATATAAATTTTTTTAATGTAATTTTAAACAAAAAATAAATTTTAAATAATAAAAGCAGAATGATAGGATTGAAATAGAGATGCATAGACTGTGCTATGGGATGTTAAAAGTCATTAATTATGACCAGAGAAATCTTTGCCAAGAAGATGCATTTAGAGTGGGTCTTGAAGGAGGAGAATGTCAAGAGGAAACCGTTTCAAAAACTGATTATTTGGTGATTTAGCTTAATTTTATTCAAAGCATATGAAAGAGAGAGAGGAGGGATCAAAGAGATCTAAGTAAACAAATAATATAATGTTCCTCGTTTTAATTTTCCCATTGGGTGGAAAATTGTTATAGGGCAAAGACCTGTGAGGAAAAAGCATTTTTCCCCCCACTGTGTCATTTATAAGAAGTCATAAAAAGAGCCAGTATCAGGAAATTACCTCCTCTCTATTGAGACTAGCTAAGGACTTGGTTTAATAGAAACCACTCATTAGAGAAATTAACGGTAATAATCTCAATTATGATCCTCTCTCATCTTGTTATGTGGAAACAACAGAGCACTGAAACCTAACTGCAGACGGGGGCAGATGCCTAGAACCCTGATGTGGCACTGATGGAAATAGTCCCTCAACATGGGGACACTCTTGGAGGGAGACACAAGTCCACGCTGCACTGTGTTTTGGGTCAAGCTTGTACTGAGCAGTAGCAGGAACTGACTTGTAACAATATTTTGTCTGTAGTTTATCAATTTGTTTGGTGCTTTGAACAAGATAGTTATGCAAGTTTACTTGTGAAGAGCACGACCTCCAAAATAAGGAAATCTGGACTCATTCACAGCTGTGTGACTTGGGGACCACAGTTTCTTCACAAATCAAATGAACCAATGTGACTTCTTACCAGGCTTGGTGAGAATTAAAGGCCCAAATCCAGATGAACACAGTTTAAAACTTTTAAAAGCTTTTACTCATGTCAGTTATCGTTCAAGGGCACATTAAATCAACCAATAAATTACCAGACACATGGCATTACCTTGTCTCGGGAAACCAGGAATTGTTCTCATTTTGTGGAGAAAGCTGGAAGGTCATTATTGAATTCTTCTTGTGGATGGTTTAGATAATAGCTATAAATTATGACTCTATTTCCTCCAAAATAGTGTCTTTCAAACTGTAGGTTGTCGGCATTATTGGGGCCTGGAATCAATTTAGAGTTGTCACTGGAATTTTTTTTTTCCTTACTGAAACAGAGAAAGTAGAATAGACCAGAATGCAATAGAAAATACACAACTGTATCATGGTCTAAGGGCACAAACTTTTTTTTTTTTTTTGCGGTACGCGGGCCTCTCCCGTTGCAGAGCACAGGCTCCGGACACGCAGGCTCAGCGGCCATGGTTCACGGGCCTAGCCGCTCCGCAGCATGTGGGATCTTCCTGGACCTGGGCACGAACCCGCGTCCCCTGGATCGGCAGGCAGACTCTCAACCACTGCGCCACCAGAGAAGCCCCAAGGGCACAAACTTTTAAATGAAGAATTTGTTACATGCCTGTACACATGTGCGCATGCACAAACACATATACACTTTGTAACTATTAGTTAGAAAGGTCAAATGTATTTCTTAAAATGGCTTGCAGTCAACATTTGAAAAACTTCCCTCTAGAGTGTTAATGATGAATGACATTCTTAAATTTTTTTCCCCCCCCAAGCTGCTGCTTTTCTCTCTGCAACCTGCCTCTGCTGATGGGGTCTTCGCTCATATTGCATTTCCCTTATTAGCATTCACTGGCCTTCTATTTTTTTTTTTAACATCTTTATCGTAGTATAATTGCTTTACAATGGTGTGTTAGTTTCTGTTGTATAACAAAGTGAATCAGCTATACGTATACATATATCCCCATATCTCCTCCCTCTTGCGTCTCCCTCCCATCCTCCCTATCCCACCCCTCTAGGTGGACACAAAGCACCGAGCTGATCTCTCTGTGCTATGCGGCTGCTTCCCACTAGCTATCTATTTTACACTTGGTAGTGTATATATGTCCATGCCACTCTCTCACTTCATCCCAGCTTACCCTTCCCCCTCCCCGTGTCCTCAAGTCCATTCTCTACTTCTGCGTCTTTATTCCTGTCCTGCCCCCAGGTTCTTCAGAACCTTTTTTTTTTTTTTAGATTCCACATATATGTGTTAGCATACGGTATTTGTTTTTCTCTTTCTGACTGACTTCACTGTGTATGACAGTCTCTAGGTCCATCCACCTCACTACAAATAACTCAATTTCATTTCTTTTTATGGCTGAGTAATATTCCATTGTACATATGTGCCACATCTTCTTTATCCATTCATCTGTCGATGGACACTTAGGTTGCTTCCATGTCCTGTCCTACATGTACATTGTGGTACATGTGTTTTTTTCATTTATGGTTTTCTCAGGGTATATGTCCAGTAGTGGGATTGCTGGGCCATATGATAGTTCTATTTTTAGTTTTTTAAGGAACTTCCATACTGTTGTCCACAGTGGCTGTACCAATTTACATTCCCACCAACAGTGCAAGAGGGTTCCCTTTTCTCGACACCCTTTCCAGCATTTATTGTTTGTAGATTTTTTGATGCTGGCCATTCTGACTGGTGTGAGGTGATACCTCATTGTAGTTTTGATTTGCATTTCTCTAATGATTAATGATGTTGAGCATCCCTTCATGTGTTTGTTGGCAATCTGTATGTCTTCTTTGGAGAAATGTCTGTTTAGGTCTTCTGCCCATTTTTGGATTGGGTTGTTTGTTTTTTTGATATTGAGCTGCATGAGCTGCTTGTAAATTTTGGAGATTAATCCTTTGTCAGTTGCTTCATTTGCAAATATTTTCTCCCATTGTGAGGGTTGTCTTTTTGTCTTGTTTATGGTTTCCTTTGCTGTGCAAAAGCTTTTAAGTTTCATTAGGTCCCATTTGTTTTTTTTTGTTTGTTTGTTTTTATTTCCATTTCTCTAGGAAGTGGGTCAAAAAGGATCTTGCTGTGAGTTATGTCATAGAGTGTTCTGCCTGTGTTTTCCTCTAAGAATTTTATAGTGCCTGGTCTTACATTTAGGTCTTTAATCCATTTTGGACACTTACATTTTTTATCTCCTCTTACATTTCTCATAAGTCTTATTTTCTACATTCTCAACTGCCTACTAGACATTTTATCCAGGTTGTTTAGCTTTCATCTCAAACTGATATGCCTAAAACTAAACTCTCTACCTTCAAATCATTTTATTCTACTAAATTTCCATGTCTGTTTTATTCACTATACTGCTGGTTATTCTTGGTCAAGCCCTTTGGAATTTTCAACTCTTGTCTGTCTCTTTCCCTCTCTTCCTCATCTTGAATCGTGGGGGGTAAAGAGGGTGTGGAACTGTCATTAACAAAGTACTTGAAATTTATCAGGCACCTTGCCGCTTGTTTTATATGTTGCTTCATGTAATTCTCATGATACCTTTATAGGCAATGAGGCTCACAGAGGTTGAGGAGCCAGCCCCAAGTCAGGCAAATTGTATTTATGTGGAGCAGCTCTTTTCCTTCTGTCAGCTTAGGCATCTGACTCCAAAATACACATGCTTTCTGTCACATTCCGCCATCTTCCCAAATGTACTCTCCTTAAATTTATTTCTACAGAAGCTTAGTGCAGTTATGATCCAGAATAATAATCACGACAAGGTCTTGGGTTACCATCAGGGCTCATATTGCTGGAAAGGACTTCAGAGCCCTGAACTGTTATTTTACAAAAGACATAATTAAGACACAGAAAGGTTAAGTGATTTGATTTCAGCCGGAGGCTACCTGTGGCAGAACCTTGGTCAGAATTCAGGTCTGATTTTCATATAATGTTCGTTTCATCTCTCTTACTAGCCTGAGGAAGTAGGTGAAAAGACAAAAAAGACCCAGGATATCTACAGGGCAGAGCGCTTCGGCACCCCCTAAGGTGTCAGAGTCTTTAGATGAAATGGGCTCCTTATCAAATCCTCAGGATCAGAAATCCTTTGAGATTTTTCGTCTGAATCTTCATGGCTCAATATACTTCTAAAAGCCCTTTATTGGCCAATCCTGTGTGCACGGTTGGAAGGCCTGTAAATGGGCCCTCTGGTGAGTTAAGGATTCTACATATTAGAGAAATAAACTCACTGAGTCTTTTGCCTTCCCTCTGGGGCTCCAGCTGACCAAGCAAGGGTGGGGTTGAAGTCAAGCCCAAGACTGTTGAAGCGCAGTAAGTGGGGTTTATGTGCCGACCCCTCATCCTTCCATTTCATCTCTTGATATACTCAGTTATCCCAACCTTGGTTCCGTGACTCATTTATTCATTTCAACTTTTGGTGGAGCCGTTATGATTTTTGTGTGTGTGTGTGTGTGTGTGGTATGCGGGCCTCTCACTGTTGTGGCCTCTCCCGTTGCGGAGCACAGGCTCTGGACGCGCAGGCTCAGCGGCCATGGCTCACGGGCCCAGCTGCTCCGCGGCATGTGGGATCTTCGTGGACCAGGTCACGAACCCGTGTCCCCTGCATCGGCAGGCGGACTCTCAACCACTGCTCCTCCAGGGAAGCCGTCCGTTATTATTTTTATTATGTTTTGAATTTGCCTCGGTTCAACTTAAGGTTTCCTTCATCTCCATTTCTCTCCCCCCTCCAATAAAACCACTTCTATATTTCTAAAAAAAATACTTTTCATTTACTTTCTTCACTGAGAGTTAGGAGGTTCTTAGTTCAGATTTCTGGCAGCTGTGCAGGCAATACTTGGTAAGGATGGCACAGTGGTTACAAAATCTTTAATATTAGGCTTCCAGTCTTCCTGAAATAGGCAGAAGGGGTGTATCAAGAGTAGATCCTGGGCTTCCCTGGTGGCGCAGTGGTTGAGCGTCCGCCTGCCGATGCAGGGGACACGGGTTTGTGCCCCGGTCTGAGAAGATCCCACATGCTGCGGAGCGGCTGGGCCCGTGAGCCATGGCCGCTGAGCCTGCGCGTCCGGAGCCTGTGCTCCGCAGCGGGAGAGGCCATGGCAGTGAGAGGCCCGCATACCGCAAAAAAAAAAAAAAAAAAAAACCTTTATTTGAACACATTTTCTTTATGATAGGAATCACTTTAAAATGCAGAAGAGTTCTGGATTATTGATGGACTCACCTGAGTGTTGAAAGGCACACATTGAAAAGAGATTATTTTAGTAAAATGTCCTACATGCAGATAGGCCTAAGGTAAAAGTATAGGTCTTTTGTTCATTGTGGTTTAAAGTCATTGATGACTTCAGAAGATGAGACCTCTAGTTGTGAGACCATGAATACTTTTATTTACTAAGTGAGAGGACCCATTAATATCCTGAATTCAGTATTTATTTGTTTTTATTTAGAAGGAAAACAACATTCCAGAGTAAATGGAGAGACTAAATATTGCTCCATATCTTGTATGCCGTAGTCTTTTCTACCTTTGTATTTTATTCTTATGACAGTACCTTCCACCTCCCATCTGGAATTCCCATCCAGCCCTCTCCTCTGCTGTAAGTTCTACTCAGTGAAACAACTAGTGTCTTAAGCTGCCGGAGTCCTTGTCAAATCCTTAGGACCAGACGTCCTAGGAGGTGTTTTTCTAAATCATCCTGGATTGATATGCCTCTAAAAGCCCTTCTTTTTTGGTCAAATGCTTTGTGAGTTGTTTGAATGTAATTCCACCAAGAAACGGGAATCAAATTGTTAAAATTCCCAGCTGCACCATGAAAATTGATTTTACTGCACTAGCCCACACATATAGCTCTGCATTCTCGGAACGGTTACCCTTAAGCCCACACAGTTTAGTATTTAAATTTTCTTTAATTGTTTTGAAGTTATTTTTTTGTATCCACCTCTAAGTACAAATCTCTATACATTTATTAAGTGTCCACTATGAAAGGTGCTGCTTGGCACTGGGGAAGATTCTTTTTAATGGAGATATTGCCAGTGACCTCAAATTATTGACCCATCCATTCCCTGGACACCCATTTATTGAGCATTTTCTGTGGGAGAGGTCCTGTGTTAGATATTGGGGATATAACATTCATCAAAAAGTCACTTGGCTGTATG
Source organism: Delphinus delphis (assembly GCF_949987515.2). NCBI lineage: Eukaryota > Metazoa > Chordata > Mammalia > Artiodactyla > Delphinidae > Delphinus > Delphinus delphis. The sequence goes on along the minus strand of NC_082694.2, from coordinate 58,342,742 downwards.
TACTCAACAGGAACCGTGACCAACAGGTGCTGAAACCAGGGGTCAACGAACTTTCTGTAAAGGGCCAGATAGTAAATATTTAAGGCTTTTCCATGTGGTCTTTATGGTACCTACTCAATTCAGCCATTGTAAGAGCAGCCATGGACAATACGAAAGTGAATGGGCACGGCTATATTCCGATAAACTTTTATTTCCAAAAACAGGAAGTGGGCCAGATTTGGCCCTGGTCCACAGTTTGCTGGTCTAAACAGATAGGTCTTCATTATTCTCAGGTAATAAGGTGCCCGTAGGTAGCTGCTATTGGATTTAGAAGCTCAGTCATAGTAGTGCCACTGTCTCTGAAATTTTCTTGTTTTTTTTTCGTTATGGGGACAGGATGACCACTGTCGTCCAGCTATTATGATGCCACTCAAGGTAGGAATAACAGGGAAAGGAAAAGGGCCAGGACACTGACGAATATTGCTTTTTTTTTTTTAAATAAAAATCCTCACAGCAGACTTTCTGTCGTGTCTCATGGACCGTAACTCCTTGCTGTAAGGAGGGCTGGCAACACAAGCATTTGACTTTTTAATCTTCATTGTGAGATGTGGCAAGGGAGAGGGGATCGCAAATGGCTTTGGAGGAAGCCAGCGTCTACTACAAATACAGTGGTCAAGACAATTCCTGTTTTCGGGGGACTAATAAATGGGTGGGGTTTATTGTTCAGATGAACAATCGACAGATAATTCTAATATGATGTGTGAAACAGGAGTCAGCATAGAGTCGCACAGGAGCCGACTGAAAGGACAGCATAGCTTTGGGTGGGGTTAGGTATGGGGGCACTCCAGGGAAGCCACATCTAATCTGAGCTGTTGAGAAGAGAGGAATGGCATGTAGATAAAAGGATTAAGTACTATAGTCATGGTGGAAACAAGGAGCTAGAAGAATTCGGAGGGAAAAGAACTCAGCTGGGTAATTTTGTGAGTCTGCTCAGTTTTCAAGTAAAATATCTGGGTTGAGGATGTTGGGGGAAGAGTGTTTTCAGGTGGTGAGGACAGAGTGAGCTGAGGTATAGAAGGGGAAGAGAAATGTGGACAAATAGACCCAGTTCTTTCTGGTACACCAAGGAGAGCATGACCAGTAATTACTAAAGGGGAGCAGCAGTGCGCGGCTGTTATTTGACGTGTCACTCTAGCCCACCAGAGCGCTGGCTTCAGCTCCATCTGAGCTCCCAGCTGGCCCCCATTTAGCAGCCATAGACACGGACCTCCTTGCTCCACCTATTCTGCCTGCTGCTGCGTGGATCAGAGATGAGCCTTCCTTGCAGAGCCCCGCCACATTCATACATTTGTGAGCTAAAAATATGGGTTGCTGTTTTAAGCAACTAAATTTTGGAAGATTTGTTACACAGTGATAAATAACCAGAAACATTTCTGATCGTCTTCTCAGAATAGATTCCTAGAAAAGGAAAGGCTGTGTAAGAGTATAAATATTTTAAAGGCTCTTCATACATATTGCCTTACAGACTTCTAGAAGCGTTGTCAATTGCACCCCTCTCATCAGTGTATGGGAGTGTCTGTTTCACTGTACACTTGCCAGCCTTGAAGATTATGTGAAAAAGAACTTGTTTTAAATTCTTGAATGTGAACTTTTTAGTTATTTAATGAATTTCTATTAGTTATTTACTTTTGTGCAACTGCCTGTTTTTCCTTTTGATTTGTCCTTTAATAAAAGGACTATCCTCTTATACTTCTGGCCCATGTTTCCCCAGCTTATTTGCTTTTAAATCTTTTATCCTTTTAATTTTGCTTTCAATTTTTATGTAAGTGAATTTAGTATTACATAATCCAGTTTCTTACTTCTTTCCATGAAAAGACAAGCAAAGAATGATAACCCATACAGAATGACCAGAAATAATACCTGAGGCTCCAGTAGAGACAGCCAGATGCACAGAGCAATCTGTAGATGTCACATGTACAGCACAGGCAGCTATAAACTCCTTTCCAGAGGTGACTGCTTGTGGCTCTGATTGCATCACCAGGGAAGGGCAGTTTCTTTGGGGATTACGAACAAATAAAACTCTTCTGGAAACACAGATGAAAGAGTACAACATTGCCCAAGTCTATGGATTGATTATACCTATAATAACAAATGATCCCTTCTACAATACACTTGCGATATAACAGGGTATCTCTAGGAAGCAAACACCATCCTCCTACTTAGGGATCTACATTTTAATGGACTTCTATGATAATACAGAGAATGAGACTTCAACTCAAGGATTTAAGTTTTTATGTTTCTTAAAGTCAAGGATTTAAGTTTTCTATGTTTCTTAAAAATTATATACTTAGAGTATAAGTTTAAATTCTTCAAAGAAAATTATTCATTTCCATCACCCAGACACACTGCTATTAACATTTTAGTAAATGTCTTTTTTTATAAGCAGTTTTAACATCTGAATTCCTTTTGTGTGAACAACTATGTAACCTGCACTTCTCACTTACTAGTAAATGAAGGCACCTGGCTTTGTTATTCAAAACTATTCCTAAACATTTTAATAGCTATGTCAGTTATTCTTTTTGTAGCATATTTAGTTTTTTTCCATTTGTATCACTGTTATGGGTAATTCTATGATGACCATCTTTGTGCTTTCTCCACATTTATTATTATTTTTTAGGTTACTTCCAAGAGGTGAATTATGGAGTCAATATGAACTTCGTTAATTTTCACAATGTATATGGACAAATACAAACATTTACTTTTTCATAAAGAAAACTTTGCTGTTTTCCATATGTTTAATTTTGTCTGGCTGGTTTAGCCTTAAAGCCTTTAGGCTGATGTCATTGCTTAGCCCCAGACCTTATTGGAAGGAAGGCAGGAAGAGGGGTAAACATGGCAGTGCCCAGAGGATGGGTTTCAGATGAACAGTTAAGTATAGAAAAGCGGAGGTTTTGAGACATTAAATTGCGCTCCAAGTGTTTGACTGCTCAGGGTGTGTGGAGTTGGGAGTTTATTCAATGACCTCCCAAAGCTTCCTTATACGAGGTAGTGATTTAGCTGGGTTGTACTATTAACATATGGACTCTTCAGAAACGACAAGGATTCTGTGGAAGATAGACACAAACGAGCCCGTAGACTGTCGGCACAATGAGTCAGCGTTTGTAGCACCTGGCCTGCCGGGCTCGGGATGATGTATAGGAAGCCCTGTGTCCCTCTTGGGAATCTGTGGGCAGACATACAGGATGGATGGCCAGCTACAGAAAACACATCCATGCCCACAGAGGGAAATCCTCTTACAGGAGCCACCTAGGGGGCTGGAGGAAATTTACTTTAGGCAAGAATTTACTTTGTCAGTTACACTGAACATGGTGGGATTAGTAGCAGAGTTTAGGAATTCTCTTTTTCAAGTTCCTACTTTGTTTGGCAACAACTTTTTTTGTTTTTAATTCTCTTACATATAGCTATAGCTATTCTCAGTCTTCACTGTGAACCAGATTCACTTGTGGAGCTCATGAAAATGCACACTCTCAGGCCTTACCCCTAGAGACTCTGATTCAGTAGGTTGGAGTTGGGGCCCAGGAAGATGCCCTTTTTAGGTGAAGCTGATGCAGGTGCTTCTTTGACTACAGGTAGAGAAACACTGACCTGGGAGCTGTGAGGACCAGCCAGGTGCTTCTCCCAAATCCCCCTTCTAGGAAGGATTGTTGCCCCCGCTGCTGGCAGTGCTCTCAGCCCCCTCAGGGGTTGCTTCAGCGACAGAAAGCCTCTTTGCCCCCATCCCCAAAACAGTGACCGATCCAGGCAGGAGTACAAAGGCCTGGCGCACTCGGCTCATCATAGATCAATCTCATGGCCACGGTAGCTCCAAAGTCCCTCATGGTGTCGGCTGAGGCCCCAGGTCTTGCTTACAGTACAGCTTCTCCCTTCTCCCCGTCCTGCTTCCTTTTCCCACCTTCCGCCAGGCTTGATCCCGAGGATACTTTCTAGTGAATTTTCTACACAGTAAATTCCATTTGAGACCGGGCTTCCCCCAGAACTTGACTATAAACGGGGGCTCACCCAGGTTCTGCCATCATGTAAATCAAAAGAGGACAGAAAAGTAGAGGGCTAAATGGGGTGCCCTCCACTCCACTGGTAACCCCACCTACCCACTGGCCCCCCGCAGCCACCATCAGCTTGTCCTCTGACAAGTTCCACATCTTCTCCATTACCTGCTGCCTTTTCGTTACCCAAGGTTTATCCTTGGTTCCTTCAGTTGTTCAGTAAACCTTTGTTAAATAGATTTTAATCAGATTTTCCCTGATTGAAAGTATTATGGTCTGGAAGAAATAGAGTATAGAGTGAGGTTTTTTCCAAGATGCTCTCCTCTCCAGAGTAGATCATGGTTTATAAGTGTCTCTCTTGTGATATGTAAGTTTGTGATATGAGTCACAAAGTGAGCTCTTACAAGGTTTATTGGAGTCTCTTTGTTAATGCTTCCCTTTGCTCTATCTTCCATTCGTACACCCTCCTCACCCACCCCACCTACAGAGGGCAGAGGCAGAATAGAATGGTGATTAGGGGCAGAGACTTCAGTGTCAAACTAAGTTGAGATACATAGTAAGAACTCAATAATAATTGAGCTAATATTTATAGAGCCCTTATTCTGTACCATGCACTGTTGATTTAATCCTTGCCCAGTTCTATGAGGTAGATACTATTAACCTCATACTCCAGGTGAGTAAACTGAGATAAAGAGAGATTAAACAACTTATTGGTCACATAACTATAAGTAAGTGATGGAGTTGAGATTCAAACCCAATTATTGATAATTATAAGCTATCAAATAAAGTATCAATAATGATATTTGTTATTAATATCATGGAATCACCATCATTATTATTAATATGTAGAAAGCAATTCTCTTTTTCTTTTGTCAAACATTCCCCCCGCGCTTTCAGAAACATTCTTAATTTGTAAAGCCAATGACTGAGGTCCAACATTGCGCTATTCATTTGTCACTGAGCAGTGCGCTTAGCTTACTGCCAGGGTTACTGGGCATGGGGTGACGCTTCCACAGTCCTAATTCACAATCCCCAAATTATTAAGGTCGTCGTTCTGAGAAACATACACAATTAGTTTTTTTTTTTTTTTTTTTTTTTTTTTTTTTTTTTTTTTTTTTGCGGTATGCGGGCCTCTCACTGTTGTGGCCTCTCCCGTTGCGGAGCGTAGGCTCCGGACGCGCAGGCTCAATGGCCATGGCTCACGGGCCCAGCCGCTCCGCAACATGTGGGATCTTCCCAGACCGGGGAACGAACCCGTGTCCCCTGCATCGGCAGGCGGACTCTCAACCACTGCGCCACCAGGGAAGCCCCACAATTAGTTTTTTACGGAACTGTGTCTCCAAAGCTTCATCCTTTTAGACACAGGTTGCTTTCTGCTTTTTTGTGATTGGTCTCCCATCTAACATCTAAACATTCCTGGAAAACTGGTGATGGATTGGAGTCCCAGCGTTGCTTATAGGAAAATAAACTTTCAAACTCCTTAGATGGTTGGTCTCGGTTTATGCTTTTATTCTCAGCTTATGTCCTTATTTACACCAGGCCTGGGAAAAAAAAGGGGGAAAGCCAAGTTCTGAAGCAAAACTTTGGAAATGAGATAAATTCCAGCTGCTTCAGCAAAAGGAAGCAGCTGTATTCAAGCAAAGCAAATGATAAAAACTGGATTACCCTCTCCTGCTGGAGACCAAAAGAGTTTCAAGAAGTTTGGGACAAAAATGGAATTATTTCTTTGAGTTTAATTTCAGCTTAGTATAAGGCATCCTCTGAAATGTGGATATTTTCACTTTAATGATTCTCCCACAGAACCAGGATGAAATGGTCTTTTTAGAGAGTGACCTTTAAAAGTACGTGGAGAGAAAAGAAGATGAAGGAAGGTGCTGGGCAATTGTCACCTTTTCATCAGAAGTGAAAAAATGTTTTATGCACCTCATCCCTAAAGGCTGGCATCATCATCATCATTACAATCACCAGTTACCGAGGTTGACTATGGGGCAGTCACTGGGGTACACAGATGATCTGTCTTTCTATAATATGTCCTTGACTATGTATAGATTAACACCTCTAACATCTGACCCAACATTGCTCGGTATCACTCTTTGCTCTCCATCTATCAAATCTGTCATAGTCACCTGTTACCTTTCAATTAGCTCATTCATGCATCGATTTCTTCATTTATTAAAGAGTTGTTGAACATCGAATACAACGTAGGCACTGTGCGAGGTGCTTACAGCTCATTGGGGGAGATAAACTTATTCACAAAAAAAGTCACAGTGCAGAGATACATGTTTAATGTCAGTGCTCTCGGAAAGGAGGAAGTGGTCATTGCTGCTTAGGAAAAGATTTCGTGGGGGTCAGGGATGCCTCACGGGACGGGAGGAGGAAGAAGTGAAGGAGATGCTGAGTGGGTCTTGAAAGGAGCAGAAGTTTTCTAGCTTTTGCTCAGAGCTTGATTCTCCTACTGTGCTCCGTGGACCTTAAACACTGTTCAGACATGTTTTGGGGTATCTGTCCAGCCCATTCCCATAATGGTAAATCATATTTTATGGCATGCATCTACCTCCTTCCCGTATTTAATTGGACTAAGGGTAAATCTCTAAACTTAGCTGTACCAGTAAGATTCTCTTTTTTGTTTTTTCAGGTTCTTAATTAATAGACACAGAGGCTGTGATTGGGGAGTCGAGGACACTGGAGCCAAAAGATCAGGATTAAAATGTCAGACTAACTTTCCTCTCTGCTTGCATAACTTGTTATTGTTTAAATGGGCCCTGAGATATTGCAGCTGGACCCAAATAAATCAACAAATGAATTGATCACAGGGTGCTAGGATAATAAATATGGGATTTGGCACAGCAAGTGGAAGAAATTGGGAGCCACTTTCGATGGTGTGGTTGGGGAAGTCTCTCTGAGGAAACAATATTTCAGTTGGGATCTGAAAGGTGAGAAAAAACAGGCCATCAGACAATGAAGGCAAGTGCCGCCCAGGCAGGAGCAGCAGCTGGAGCGCGTCCTAGCGGCAGAGCAGCGTGGCTTAGAGAAGTGAGTAAGGAGGAGAGGAGATCTGGACCCGTTGGGACCAGGACCTGGAGGCAGTTGGTATTTTACTCTTGATATAGAATAAAACCAGTAGCCATTAACGAGTTTTAAGCAGAGCTTTGACTATCTGAGTTAAGTACAGTCGTCCCTCCCTCTCCGAGGGAGATGCTTCCAGGACCCCCGCGGATACCAAAATCCATGGATTTTCAAGTTCCTCATGTAAAGTGGCCTAGCACAGTCGACCCTTCATATCTGTGGATGTGGAACTTGAGGATATGGAGGGCCAACTGTGGTATCAATTCATTTCAAGCTCTCAGCGAGTTGACCTAGCAGTAGGGATTTTTTTTTTTTTAGTTTTATTGAAATATAGTTGATTTACAATGTTGTGTTAGTTTCAGGTGTATAGCAACTTGATTCAGTTATACATCCATATAAAATACATCCTTTTTTTTACATTCTCTTCCATTATAGATTATTACAAGATACTGAATATAGTTCCTTGTGTTGTACAGTAGGTCCTTGTTGGTTATCTATTTTATATGCAGTAGTGTGTGTATTTTAATCCCAACCTCCTAATTTATCTTCCCTCTCCCCGCTATCAACTTTGGTAACCATAAGTTTGTTTCCTATATGTGGAGGCAGTAGGCATTTCTAACACGTGGCGTAGGCTAGCACGATCAAAGTATTCTACATGTGTCTGTGGACTTCACATGACCCAGTCTGGCCCTTTTATGGGGCGCAATCTGTTACCTAGATACCCACAACTCAGTGGCATAGGAAACTAATGATTATCAAAATAGCAACATTTACAGATTCAGACTGTAAATATTTTTAATATAACGAACTGTATTTAAGCCTCACGTATTAGGTCAACTACCTATTAATGGGTAATTGGGGATGATTATTATCCCGAAGTCAAGAGAAGTTCCATAATTGATCAGTGGTGGAGCTGGGATTCCTGTTTAGGTTGTTCTGACTCTAAAGCTAGAATACTTAACTACTCTTTTGTCTCTTGTTATGTTAAAGCTGACTGAGATTTCTGAGCAGAATCAACTCCTACCCTCTCATTTTAGAAAGTGAGGCAGTCATGGCCGAATGTTAGGTGGGCTGGGTGAGGTCACGCAGCAGCTAGTTGGTGGCCTAGCCTTGTTCCAGATTGTACTCACTAGTCCTCACAGACAGTTTTGAACTACGTGTGCCCTCGTATTGCACGTACTGGTGCTAGTTACCTCCATCTTGTCTTAAGAATCTTTGGTTTTGTGACTCTTACAAGCAAGACGACAACACACTTTTGCATTAATGACAAAGTGAGATTACTTCACTGAAGAATTAAGAAGGAAAAATATCTATCTGTGGGAGGAAGGTCAGATAACATGCTATGCAAATGTAGCTCAAAATCATGTGGTCTGTCACATGTCCAGAGCAACAGCCGGAAAATGAAAGGCTTCCTATGGTGATAAGCATCTCGGTGCTTTTTTGTCAATCTGCATCTTATCCCACCTGGTGAACTTAAACCCACCTCCCCCACTTGCCTTTCATCTGTGAACACCAATCTGGGTTATTTTATTTTTAAGGCTCTACAGCTCCTAGGCTTCATCTTCCCATGACAGAGGAGAGGTTAATTATGAATATCTGAACGATGTTGTGTCAGTCATTCCCAATGTGTGTTTCTGGAATACTAGCTCTAGTAGGCATTACGTGAAAAAAGGGTTCTGTAGCCAAATGGGTTTGGGCAAGGCTGAGCTTACTGAGTTAGATAATTGTTTTTCCTACAAGAAACCTATGGTCTTTAGTATGTATTGTGACTATCAAAGACAGGGGTATAGAACATGGCATTTCCCAAATAGATTTGACAGTGGAAAACTTCTCTCAGGGTTTCCACTAAAACTCTCAAAACTGTAAGTGCTGGCCAATTCTCTGACCTAATTCTCAGGCACTTAATCGGCTACAGCCAGGCTTGCTCTATATAAATAAAGTCTGCTCCAAGTATAACAATGAGATTCTCCATCCCTAGGACTCTTAATTAGTTTTTTACCCTTTCTTTATCTCCCAGCCTTTCTCTACTTTTTTATTTTTTCCATTTTCGTATCGGTACATGGCAAAACCTTTTTAAAATTGAAAAATGCAACTTGATGTACACGTGGAGAAATATGTAGTCTGTGTAGGATAATCTCAGAGGCACAGGAAAGGTACCTTTGCTCCAAACTATCTGTACTTCTCTTTAGCCCATTTTGTGATATGAATGATATACTTAACAACTCATTTATGTAGCTTTATTAGTATTGTCTTAGAAAGAGTATCTTCTAGCCATTGATAGCATCTGATGAATTAGCTGCTTTAATTCTCTAATTATTTTCCCTTGGAAGGTTATAGGGAGAGAGCTTTGAGAGGGTAGGAATTTTGATAAGGACTGTTACAGGCTGTTGCGCTTTGGGGCCAGAATCATCTAGCTGTTTCCTACTTGCCAGCACTACCCTTCCTTGACTGGGACACTCCTGATTCCCCAATCCACATTACTTTGATTCTGGAAACTTCCATAGGGAGTTCCAGAGTTCCACAGTAGACTCTGTTCCACTGTACACTCTGGGACTTGATGAGTGTTGAACAAGGCGGATAACTCTGCATGTAAATTCACACAGCATTTTGGCCTTTTAGGTCAAGAAGTAACAGTAAATCTTCAAACAGTAATACCAGTTACTAAACAGCAAAAACAGTTTATTTTGATACCACTTGATTTTACGTGACACTTAAAAGTGGCTGGAATCACGGTTAAAAAGGTGCGTTTGAACATTGTGCCTCCTTCCGACTGTTTCTGGAATGCTGTTGGGTAGCTAACAGCTACCTAGGCAGTAGATGGACGGCTGACTCAGCGTGGACTTCCTGGCTTCTGGCTCACTATGCCCAGATCAAGAAGGGGGAGGGAAGGGGAGGGGGTAAAGAAGGGAGCAACTAAGTGTGCAGTGGGGTGAGAGATTGAGGAATGAACTCTCCTGTCTCATGGAGACGTTGAATCTTGTCACTGGAAAGGACATTTACATTGAGTTTAATTGCTGTCTTTTAGAGGTGAATCAAGCAGACCAGAGAGGGTAAATGACCTGCCTACAGACATGCGTTAGAGCTTGGATCAGAGTTCAAGCCTAGCGCTCTGCTCTGTTAGACCACACTGCCAAAGACCTGTGGGCTGGGTGACATCAAAAGGATGATGGAGCCAGGAGAAAATGTGGGCAGAGCGACTTCTCTTCTCTGTCACCTCCATCTTCCCACTGCCCACTTCAGTGCTCCCTTCATTTTTCTTTCCTTTTCTTGCCATTTGTCACAAAACCAGCCCCCTCTTCTTCTTTTGCTACTCCTTTTGTTTCTCATTCTTTCTCACCTTATTTCGTTACTCTTTTTTTTTTTTTTTTTTTTTGTGGTACGCGGGCCTCTCACTGCTGTGGCCTTTCCCGTTGTGGAGCACAGGCTCCAGACGCGCAGGCTCAGCGGCCATGGCTCACGGGTCCAGCCGCTCCGCGGTATGTGGGATCTTCCCGGACTGGGGCACGAACGCGTGTCCCCTGCATCGGCAGGTGGACTCTCAACAACTGTGCCACCAGGGAAGCCCTCGTCACTCTTTTTTTTCCCATTCTTTTCTCTTCCCACAATTTTAGCTACTAACTCATTTCTTTCCTATGTCTCAAATGTTTCTCTCCAAGGTGTCAATTCCTACAACTTCAACTGATCGGTAACTTGGTTCTATTCAAGTTGACTGCAAATGGCTATGCATCTGAGCGCACAGCTCTAAGGGGTACAGAAACTTCAGTATGACCATCCCCTGTCCTCTGGTCCCATCCCCATCCAAGAACTTGATTTATATGCAACAAAATGGAAAAAAAATTGACAAACTTCCATTAGCTATGACAACTGCTCTCTAAGAAGGGCAAAGCTCGTATAGTCCTGCTGAGGAGCTTGTTGGGTTTGGTGAATGAAGGTAAGCTAAGACAGGCTTTTTCTATCTTGTCTTGGGAGAGTTGAATGGCTTTCCATAGCCCAAAGAGAGGAATTTGAAGTTGCATGAAGAAGAGAGATGAAATAGCTTGGATAAGAAGAAAGAAGCCAGAAAGATGGGGTGAAGCTGGTCTCAGGAGTAGCCAGTGGAAATTCCCCATGGTGAAGTGACCTAAAGACATCTTAAGAACAGGGATGCATAAAAGTTGTGATGGCAACAGCCTCTTCTGTCTCCCTCCAGATCCTAAGTTCATTGAATTTCAGTCGTACATGCTTTGGGGTTATGTTTGATTGATGGCTTTGGAAATTGCTTACAAGGCTAAGTTTGACATTTGGGGACATTCAGTGCTGAGTGGAGAGAACAAGCCTATGAGAAATAGGAGCCTGGAGCAGAGGTGACCGTGAGCATGAGGCTGCCTAGGAATCTGAAAGAAAGTTTGGAGGGAGGGCAGATGTTTTGGACTTGCACTGAGCATGGAACAAGGATTGGAGCTGATTTTATCTACATTTCAAGGGGCCAGGATTCCTTGGCCGACATCTGGTTTACACATATATGATTAGAACACAGATGGGTTTCCCCAGGCCCAAATTATAACCACATAGCAGCAGCTTCTCATAAGCTGCTAAGAGAGAAGGTCATAGAGGCTCTTATCCAAGGGCAATGGCATGTTTACTTTTCATTTAGAAAGAAGGTCTTGGAAAAGATCAAATGGGTAAACTTGTTAATACAGCGAATGTGCAAAACCTGAGAGGAGTCTCTTCAGTGCTTATTGCCAGCTGGTACATGGCAGTTGCCTAAAGACTTAGAGACAGGGGGCCTGGAAGGATGATTAGAAACCATTTCCACTCATAACTGAGCAGGGATGCCAGGTAGGAGAAGTGTTGGCTTCCATAATGGGAAGACACTTTTCCTAATGAAATAGGATTTTTTTTCTTTTGGAATTGACCGAAACACCATAGACCATAAACCATCATCACCCCTCTCTGGTTAAAGTAAAACAAGTATTGGAAAGCTGACATGGTCTAGGGTGCTGGTAAGCAGGACTCAGTGGTCCTCAGTGGTCCTCAGTTTCTTCCATTTCAGAGCAATGAGAGAATTTCCAGCAAAGAGGGTGTCTTTAAATAAAAATGCTTACCAGTAGGAAGCCTTGATGTAACAGGCACTGTGCTAAGTAAATGCATCACTTAATTAAATTTAATTCTCACCACAGATATTATTTGTGGCCAATGGAAGTCCTGTGGTTGCCCACTTGAGCAAATATTGACTTTTTAGGCCTTTAGAAATGTCTGAAAGCAATCTGTCATTATCACTGTTGATTGATTAAATATCAATTAATTTTTACTACCATGCCCCCAGCTCAAAGAACAAATCAAATACAGCAGCTTTTATAGCTGGTGAGCAACAAGGGTAGGTTTTTAAAAAAAATATGGACTACTTTGTTGATTACTCCTGAGGTCTTTGAGATGGATCTGCAGAAGTAGGAAAAGAGAAAACCCATTACAGGGGCAAAGCCAGGCACCTTAGGCTATAATCTTGGATAAATTGATAGTATTTCCTAGTCTCAGATTTTTTATTGGTAAATGAAGGGATTTGAAATGAAAATTCTTTTCTGGCCCCTCCAGCTAAAAAATCTGCTTCTACGTTTTGAAGCTCTGGAGCTGTTACTGTCTCTTCTGTCCTGATTTGCCTGATTTCCTGACACTGTCACTTATAAATAAGAGATCAAGTGTGAATTGAATCATTCAACTGAGGACCAGGACACCTAATGTCCCTGACACCAGCCCAGCAGTTGTGTCTTTCTGTTCCTCACTCCTCTCAATTGGAAATAGAAACTGTCCTCACTTTTTCTAAGTAATAATATAATAAGATACACTCAATCCCATCAAGTTCCACAGAATGGAGTCTATGTAAACAGGACATCAGCTAACATGGATAGAAGTCCAGACATACTGTTGCAGAAAAGCAAGTTACAGAATTTGTACAGTGTAACACGATTTATGTGACACATATAACAATTTTGTGTATGTGTGTGTGTGTCTATGCCAATAAATGCGTAAAAGTAATTAGGGGTAGTGGTTAAAGAGAATTTAAGTCTTATATATATTTTTTTAACAAGAACAAGGCGTTATTTTTATTTGAATAATTCAAAGCAATAAAACTACACTGTAATTTTTGTTGGCTGTACAATGATTTGCCATCTTTAGATGGAAACTACATTATGAAGTCTCCAAGAACGGATCAAAAGAAAACAGTCACCAACTTGAAGAGATCTGGTTGGTGTTTGCGTGATGGGAAGGGAAGTGGGTGTTGGAAGCATGATGCAATATGGGCGGTGTGATATCGGGAAATGGAATGTACGTGTATGTATTGCTGTGTTCTGGAGAAGCCTCTTTTTTGGTCTGTTTCTTGTTTTGATATTGCTTTGAGGAAAGAGTCCAAGAATATGGTTTTCTTTTAAAAAAAAAAAAGGGAAGATGATACGGTGCCTGTGAAATTGAGGACAGGCGTGTGTGTGTGTGTTGGATGCTGGAGGAATCCTATACCCCTTGTTACTCTTTATTTAGGTTTTATAGGAATTAGTAGCTGAACACTTTTCAAAAACTTCCTATATTCATTATTTTGTTTTATCATTAATGAGGATAAAGGAGAGGAATCTGGAGCTCAGATAAATGAAATGATTTGCCCAAAGGTTATACCACAACTGGACTTCATCCCAACTCACACCAACACCAGCCTGCTAATACCCTGCTCTGCTGTGGGCAGAAGGTTCAGAGGGCATGGCCTGATGACACAGAAGCGTACATTGGGTTGTGATGGTTAAAGAAGTAGGATACAAATACAAATACCAGTTTCCTGCTGGCCATATGATTAGTCCACAAGAAATGTCAGATATTATGTGTTGTTCCAATTATTCGAATTTCCAGAAACAATGGACAATCCTCCAGACTTTGAGATTCTCTGACATGATTCTGCAAAGATTCCCCCTCCTTTGCACTACCTCCACACCTCCTTCCCTTTGCTTTTAGGTTCCTTTTTTTTTTAATTAATTTACTTATTTTTGGCTGCACTGGGTCTTCGTTGCTGCGCACGGGCTTTCTCTAGATGCGGCGAGCGGGGGCTACTCTTCATTGCTGTGCGCGGGCTTCTCATTGCAGTGGCTTCTCTTGTTGCAGAGCACGGGCTCTAGGTGCACGGGCTTCAGTCGTTGCAGCATGTGGGCTCAGTAGTTGTGGCGCACGGGCTTAGTTGATCCGTGGCATGTGGGATCTTCCCTGACTAGGGTGTGAACCCGTGTCCCCTGCATTGACAGGCTGATTCTTAACCACTGCGCCACCAGGGAAGCCCCTGCTTTTAGGTACCTTGATGAGCACGATTTACATTTTAAGCATTGGTTGCTACCACCAGAGACCTGTTGTTGAGTTGCCTAAGTAGTTTGGAGTCCCTGACAAAGATCGAGGGCTTTGGCTTTAGCTGTTTCAGGAGGCAGTGGTGTGCATCTGAATAAACTTAGCTTAATCATGGTTGGCGCAGTTTATCAGGGACATAACATCAAATAAATAAATGACTCCTGGAAAACAGCTCATTCTAAAGCCAGCCACTTTTACTGCTGAGCTCTGATTTCACTATGATTAATGAGGATGTGCTTCCTCATCTTTGGAGATCAAAAGAACAGCTTCTCAAATCCCTTCCCCTCCCAGCACTGTCTTGCCGTTTAATCTATGAGACTCAAGATGGTTCCATTTCGTGAGTACTCCGTGGCTTAGAAACAACTGTGTCCTGCACAAATAAATAGGACGGTTATGATCACTGTGCCATCCTAAGACTCAGTCTCCTGCTCAGAGAGTGTAGCTTCAGGATAACAGTGGTAAGTGATTTCCCCCCAGTAATGCCTCGTATGCTTTAGCACTTCTGAGGTTCTCGTAAAGGAATTCACTGGTACTGAAGAGGGAAGACATTTCCCTCCAGAAAGTTAGAAAGTCTCTCTGTGTAGAAAAGCGAGAAACTGTGTTCTTTGGGGTTTGCCTTTGAGTGTTGCTCTGGGCTTAATTCTTTGTGTTTTGTGTTTATTATGACTCAAGTGGAACATTCTCAAAGATTCAAACAACCCAGAGGCATGCAGAGCAAAACATGGAACTTCTCTCTGCTTCCTTCCCCTTTTCATTTCTTATTCCAGAGGTAGCCCCAGTCAGCAGTCTGTCTGCATCTTCCTTCATTAATGCATTGACATACATGTATAAAGTCATTTTCTTCCTGCTTATTTTATTTATTTTAAAGGAATGTGATTCTGAATGCAATATTCAACAATATACTCAATAATACACAGATTTTAAAAAAATTATGAAATATTTCAGGCACGTAGAAAGTTTCGACAATAATGAAATATCCACTTACCTATTACCTAAGCTTTGTGAATGGTTACATTTTGCTTAATTTGCTTCATATATTTTAGTGAAGTGTCACAGTAGAAATACTTGTTGATGCTCCCTCAATATCTTTCCTTTATCCCTTCCCTCCTTCAAATGTAATCTCTATTCTAAATTTGGTGCTTATTCATCCCTAATATGTTTTTATACTTTTACTAAATGTTTTAAGGTAGAATTGTTATATAAAATATTAGTCTCAGGTGCACAGTATAATGACTTGGTATTTGCATATATTGTAATTTTTTTTTCTTGTGATGAGAACTTTTAAGATTTACCCTTAGCAATGTTCAAATATGCAGTACTACATTATTATTAACTATAGTCACCATGCTGTCTATTACATACCCATGATTTGTTTATTTCACAGCTAGACGTTTGTACCTTTTGATCTTCTTCATCCATTTTGCCCACCCCCCCACCTCCAATCTGTTCTTTGTCTCTAAGAGTTTGATTTGTGTTGGGGTTTTGTTGTTGTTGTTCTATTGGGGTTTTTTTTTTTTTTTTTTTAGATTCCACATATAAGTGATATCATACAGTATTTGTTTTTCTCTGTCTTATTTCACTAAGCATAATATTCTCTAGGTCCATCCATGTTGATAAAAATGGCAGTATTTCATTCTTTTTATGACTGAGCAATATTCCATGGTGCATACATGTGTATAAACACACAGAGCACGTCTTATTAATTAATACAATCATCTGTTGATGGGCACTTGAGTTGCTTCCATGTCTTAGCTATTGTAAATAGTGCTTCTGTGAACACTGAGGTGCATGTATCGTTTCAAATTAGCATTTTCAATTTTTTTGAATATATACCCAGCAGTGAAATTGCTAGATCCTATGGTAGTTCTATTTCTGATTTATTAAGGACCCTCTATACTGTTTTCCATAGTGGCTGCACCAATTTACATTCCCATCAACAATGAACAAGGGTTCCCTTTTTCTTAACATCCTAGTCAACATTTGTTATTTGTGTTCTTTTTGATGATAGCCATTCTGATTTGTATGAGGTGATACCTCATTGTGGTTTTGATTTGAATTTCTCTGATAATCAGTAATGTTGACCATCTTTTCATGTGCCTGTTAACCATCTGTTTGCTTTATTTGATTTTGAGTTGTATGAGCTGTCTATATATTTTGGATATTAACCCTTTGTCTGTCATATCACTTGCAAATATTTTCTTCATTTCTGTAGGTTGTCTCTTGATTTTATTGATGGTTTCCTTTGCTGTGAAAAAACTTTTAAGTTTAATTAGGTCCCATTTGTTTAATTTTGCTTTTATTTCTTTTGCCTTAGAAGACTGATCCAAGAAAATATGGCTATGGTTTGTGTCAAAAAGAGTTCTGCCTATGTTCTCTTCTAGGATTTTTATGGTTTCAGGTCTTACACTTAGGTCTTTAAATCATTTTGAGTTTACTTTTGTATATGGTATGGGGAAATGTTCTAATTTCATGGTTTCACAGGCAACTATCCAGATTTCCCAACACCACTTGTTGAAGAGACTTTCTATTCTCTATTGCATATTCTTGCCTCCTTTCTCATAGATTAATTGACTGTAGGTGCATGCTTTTATTTCTGGGCTCTCTATTCTGGTCCATTGATCTATATTTCTCTTTTTGTGCCAATACCATGCTGTTTGGGTTACTGTAGCTTTCTAGTATAGTCTGAAGTCTCTAAGGGTTATAACTCTGGCTTTGTTCTTTATTCTCGGGATTGCTTTGGCAATTCATGGTCTTTTGTTGTTCCATGTATATTTTAGGATTCTTTATTCTAGTTCTGTGAAAAATGTCATGGATATTTTGTTAGGGATTGCATTAAATCTGTAGATTGCTTTGGGTAGTATGGCCATTTTAATAATATTGATTCTTCCAATTCAAGAGCATGAGTTATTTTTCCATTTCTTTGAATCATCTTCAGTTTCTTTCATCAATGTTTTATAGTTTTCAGAGTATAAGTCTTTCACTTCCTTGGTTAAGTTTATCCCTAGGATTTTTTTTTTTTTGATGCAACTTTAAACAGGATTTTTTTTTTTACTTTCTAATATTTCATTATTAGGGTATAGAAAAGCAACAGATTTCTTTATATTCATCTTGTATCCTGTAACCTTACTGAATTCATTTATTCTAATAGCTTTTGGGTGGAGACTTTAGGGTTCTCTACATAGAATATCATGTCATCTACAAATAGTGACAAGTTTTACTTCTTACCTTAAAATTTGGATACATTTTTTTTTCCTTGTCTGATTGTTGTGGCTAGAACTTTCAATGCTATGTTAAATAGAAGCACTGTGAGTGGGCATCCTTGTCTTATTCCTAAATTTAGCAGGAAGGCTTTCAGCTTTTCACTGTTGAGTATGATGTTGACTGTAGGTTTGTCATACATGACCTTTATTAAGTTGAGGTATGTTCCCTCTATAGCCACTTTGATGAGAGTTTTTATCATGATTGAATGTTGAATTTTGTCAAATGCTTTTTCTGCATCTATTGAGTTGATCATATGGGTTTTGTCTTTCCTTTTGTTAATGGGGTGTATCACATTGATTTTGTGCATGTTGAACCACCCTTGTGACCCTGGAATAAACCCCTCTTGATCATGGTGTATGATCCTTTTTATGTGTTGGATTTGGTTTGCTGTAATTGAGGATTTTTGCATCTATATTCATCAAAGATATTGGCTTGTAAATTTCTTTTTTGTAGTGTTTTTCTCTGGTTTTGATATAAGGTAATGGTTTTGATATAAGGTAATGGTGGTCTCACTGAATGCATTTGGGAGTGTTCTGTCCTCTTCAATTTTTTGCAGTAGAAAAGAATAGGTATTAGTTCTTCTTTATATGTTTGGTAAAATTCCCCTGTGAAGCCATCCAGTTCTGTACTTTTGTTTGCTGGGAATTTGTCTATTACAAATTCAATTTCACTTCTAGTGATCAACCTCTTCAAATTGTCTGCTTCTTCCTGATTCAGTCTTGTATGTTTCTAGAAATTTGTCCATTTCTTCTAGGTTGTCTGTTTTGTTGGCAGACAACTCTTTGTAGTATTCATTTATGTTTTTTTTTTCATATCTCTGAGGTATTATTATTTCTCCTCTTTCATTTCTTATTTTGTTTATTTGGGTCCATTCTCTTTTATTCTTGGTGAACCTGGCTAAAAGTTTATCAATTTTGTTTATCATTTCCAAAAAACTCAGCTCTTTGTTTCATTGATCTTTTCTATTTTTTTTGTCTTTATTTTATATATTTCCTCTCTGATCTTTATTTTCTTCCTTCTGCTAATGTTGCACTTTGTTTATTTTTTTTCTAATTCCTTAAGGTGGTAGATAATGTTGTTAGAGATTTTTTTTGCTTCTTGAGGAAGACGTGTAACACTATATACTTCTTTCTTAGAACTGTTTTTCCTCCATTCCATAAACTTTGGAGTGTTGTTTGTATTTTCATTTGTCTCTAGGTATTTTCTAATTTCTCCTTTGATTTCTTCATTGACCCACTGGTTTTTTAATTTATTTTTTGAATTTGAATTTTATTACTTTTATACAGCAGGTTCTTATTAGTTATCTATTTTATACATATTAATGTATATATGTCAATCCCAATCTCCCAGTTCATCCCTCCCACCCCACCCCCACCTCCCAGTCTTCTTAATAGCATGGTGTTTAGTCTCCACATAGTTATTCTTTTTCCAATTTTTTAAATTGTTGATTTCTAGTTTTATAGTGTTGGGGTTGAAAAAAATGCTTAATATAATTTCTATTCTCTTAAATTTGTTGAGACTTGTTTTATGGCCTGGCATGTGATCTGTCCTGTAGAACGTTCCATGTACAGCTGAAAAGAATGTGTATTCTGCTGTTCGGGGATAGAAGTCCAGCTGGTCTATTGTGTCATTTAAGACCACTGTTGCTTTATTGATTTTTCTGTCTGGATGATCTGTTCATTGATGTAAGTGGGGTGTTAAGGTCCCCTACTCTTATTGTATTATTGTCAGTTTCACCCATTATGTCTGCTAATATTTGCTTTATATATTTAGGTGCTCCTCTATTGGGTGCATATATGTTAATGTGTGTAATATCCCCTTCTTGTCTTATCCCTTTATCATTATATAATGCCCTTACTTGTCTTTTGCTATAGACTTTGTTTTAAAGTCTATTTTGTCTGACAGGAACATTGCTGCCTCCACTTCCTTGTCATTTCTGTTTGCATGAAATATCTTTTTCCATCCTCTCATTTTCAGTCTGTATGTATCTTTAGTTCTGAAGTGAGTCTCTTATAGGCAGCATATAGATGAATATCTTTTTCTTTTAAATCCAATCAGTTAGCCTATGTCTTTTGATTGGAGCATTTAGTCCATTGACTTTATTTTTTTTTATTTTATTTTTTTTGCGGTACGCAGACCTCTCACTGTTGTGGCCTCTCCCGTTGCGGAGCACAGGCTCCGGACGCACAGGCTCAGTGGCCATGGCTCACGGGCCCAGCCGCTCTGCAGCATGTGGGATCTTCCTGGACCAGGGCATGAACCTGTGTCCCCTGCATCAGCAGGCGGACTCTCAAACACTGCACCACCAGGGAAGCCCCTAGTCCATTGACTTTTAAAGTAATTACTGATAGGTATGTGGTCATTGCCATTTTATTACCTGTTTTCTGGTTTTTTGTGTAGTCCTTCTCTGTTTCTTCCCTCATGGTTTGCTAATTTTCTTTACGAGTGCTTGGGTTCTTTTCTGTTTAGTTTTTGTGTATCTACTCTAGGTTTTTTATTTATGGTTACCATGGGGTTCATATATGTTGACCTCTAACTATATTTACTTGTTTTAAATTGGTAGCCATTTAAGTTCAAACACATTCTAAAAGAGTTACATTTTTACTCTCCCACATTTTGTGTTTTTAATGTCATATTTTATATCTTGTTTTTCTGTTAGCCATTTATTAAATACCATATTTTTGCCTTTTCTAGCGGGATTTTCCCTTTCCTATAGACTCTTACTTCTTTTCTACTTAGAGAAGACCTTTTAACATTTCTTTTAGGATAGGTTTAATGTTGATGAACTTTTTAGTTTTTGCTTGTCTGAGAAGTTCTTTATCTCTCCTATTCTAAATGATAATCTTGCTGAATGGAGTATCCTAGGTTACAAGTTTTTCTTTTTCAGCCCTTTGAATATATCATGGCACTTCCTTCTGGCCTGCAAAGTTTCTGCAGAAAAATCAGCTGATAGCCGTATGGGGGTTTTTGTGTATATGACTTTTTGTTTTTCTCTTGCTGCCTTTAGAATTCTCTCTATCTTTATCTTTTGCCATTTTAATTATGATATGTCTTGGTGTGGGTCTACTTGGGTTCATCTTGTTTGGGACTCTCTGTGCTTCCTGTACCTGAATATCTATTTCATTCTTCAGGTTTGTGAAGTTTTCAGCCATAATTTCATCGCATACATTTTCTTTGAAAAAAAAACTGTATATCTAGGTATAATTTTATTTTTATTTTTTTAAATTTTATTGAAGTATAGTTGATTTACAGTCTTGTGTTAATTTCTGCTGTACAGAAAAGTGACTCCGTTGTAGATACATATTCTTTTCCATATTCTTTTCATTATGGTTTATCACAGGATATTGAATATAGTTCTCTGTGCTGTACAGTAGGACCTGGCTGTTTATCCATCCTATATACACTAGTTTGCACCTGCTAATCCCAAACTCCCAATCCTTCCTTCCCCCACACTCCCTCCTCCTTGGCAACCACAAGTCTGTTTTCTTTGTGAGTCTGTTTCTGTTTCATAGATATCTTCATCTGTCTCATAATTTAGATTCCATGTATAAGTGATATCATATGGTATTTGTCTTTCTCTTTCTGATTTACTTCACTTAGTATGATAATCTCTAGGTCCATCCATATTGTGGCAAATGGCCTTATTTCATTCTTTTTTATGGCTTAGTAATATTCTATTGCATATATGTACTACATCTTCTTTATCCATTCATCTGTCAATGGACATTTAGGTTGTTTTTGTGTCTTGGCTATTGTAAATAGTGCTGCTGTGAACATAGGGGTGCATGTATCTTTTCAAATTATAGTTTTGTCTGGATATATGCCCAGGAGCAGGATTGCTGGATCATATGGCAACTCTATTTTTAGTTTTTTGAGGAACCTCCATACTGTTTTCCATAATGGCTGCACCAGTTTACATTCCCACCAACAGTATAAGAGGGCATGTTTTCTCCATACCCTCTCCAACATTTATTGTAGACTTTTTAATGATGGTCATTCTGACTAGCGTGAGATGGTACCTCACTATAGTTTTGATTTGCATTTCTCTAATAATTAGTGATGATGAGCATCACTAATTATTAGAGAAATGTAAATCTTTTTAGGTGCCTATTGGTCATCTCTATGTCTTCTTTGGAGAAATGTTTATTTAGGTCTTCTTTTTGTTACTGAGTTGTATGAGCTGTTTGTATATTTTGGAAATTAAGTCCTTGTCTGTCTCATCATACGCAAATATTTTCTCCCAGTCCATAGGTTTCCTTTGCTGTACAGAAGCTTATAAGTTTGATTAGGTCTCATTTGTTTATTTTTGCTTTGATTTCCATTGCTTGGGAGACTGACCAAAGAAAACATTGGTATGATTTATGTCAGAGAAAGTTTTGCCTATGTTCTCTTCTAGGAGTTTTATGGTGTCATGTCTTATATTTAAGTCTTTAAGCCATTTTGAGTTTATTTTTGTGTATGGTGTGAGCGTGTGTTCTAACACCCGTTACATGTAGCTGTCCAACTTTTCCAACACCACTTGCTGAACAGACTGTCTTTTCCCTAATGTATAGTCTTGCCTCCTTTGTCGAAGATTAATTGTCCATAGGTGTGTGGGTTCATTGAATACATTTTCAATCCTCCTCTCTCTTCTTCTGGGACCCCTATAATACGAATGTTGGTACGCTTGGTATTATCCCAAAGATTTCTTAAGCTGTTTTCATTTTTTTCCAATTTGTTTTTATTTTTCTCTTCTAATTGGGTGATTTCCATTATTATATTTTACAGATTACTTATGCATTTTTCTGTATCATTTACTATGCTATTCATTCCTTCCAGTGTGTTTTTTATTTTCCTTATGAAATTCCTCATTTATGATTTTTTTTTTCATATTTTCTAGTTCCTTGTTAAATTTTTCACTGTGTTCATCTACTTTTTTCCCCTAATTCAGTGAGCATTCATATTACTAATGTTTTGAATTCTTTATCTGGTAAATTGTTTATTGCTATTTCATTATTTCTTCAGGGGTTTTCTCTTGTTCTTTCAACTGAGAGCAGTTCCTCTGCCTTTTCATTTTGTTTAACTAACTCTATCTCTATGAATTTAGGTCCAACAATTATTAGTTGAGGTCTTGAAGTGGTGCCCTTACGTAGGAGTGTCCGCTATAGACTGCTTATGCCCAGTGCCTTTGATTGGAGAGATAGATTTGACGTGGACACAAGTCATGTCTTTCTTCAGGATATGCTGGCAGCTATCACCTTGGTAGGAGGTGAGGCTGGAGATGGAGGGGCTAGATCTAGAGCTAGGTGTGAGGCAGAGCTCTGAGATTCGGTTCTGAGCTGGCTCTGTTTTCTTTATGTGTATGTTTTCCTCTCTCCCAACGCTGGGACCCTTGCCCAGAGGGGAGCAGTCCTAAAATAAGGGGGGCCTGTGTAGGTTCTTAGATATGATGGGGCATGGGCTGCAGCAGATCAGCTGCAGACAAAGGTCTAAGCTGCCTCTGATGCACTGTTTGTGCAGATACCAGCAATTTTTGCCCTCGCCCTGCTCAGCCCTGGCCTTGGGTCCAAGTACTCTTTGTCCCTCATAGCCAGTAACTCCCCCCACCCTGTTGTGGAGCTGTACTGCAGGGTAGATGGGACCCACATTGCCTCTTTGCATGTACTGGGACATGGGCTGTGGTGGACTGGCCATCATCAGAGTTCCAGGCTGCTTCTGATGTGCTTCTGAGTACACACCAACAATGACTGCCCCCACCCCACCCAGATGCCACCCTGTGTCTGAATTGCCTCTGTGCCCCATGGCCAACCTGTCTTCTCAGTCATGGCAGCTCTTGGTCCAATGCAGAGCTGTAACATGGAGTAAGTGGGGCTGGAGTGTTTGCTCAGCTCAGGCTGGGGCGTGTGCTGGCTGTGTCATAGGAAACTGGACAGAGAAGTCTTAAATCTGCCTTCTCCATTCTGCCTTTGGGGGCAAGGAAGCATGCATCTCCATTCTGCCTTTGGGGGCAAGAAAGCATGCACACACTCCTTATGAGTGGAGCCCAGGCTTTCCACAGCCCTCCTGTTAGTTCCAGCAGCCCTCCAACCAGCCAAGGGGCTTGTCTTCCCTAGATAAGAGTCAGGGATGGAGTGCCCAGTAAATGGCTTGAACTGCTCACTCCCAGGGTGAATTTCTGCCCATGTAATCTCGCTTTTCCTCTGAGTCTCCTCCCAGGGCCGTAGGTCCTGACCTGATTGCCTCTCTTCCTTTCCTACCCAATTCCATGTATATCCTTCTTAAAGCTTTGATTGTATAGGAGTCTTTCTGCCAGTTTCTAGTGAGAATTGTTCCATATGCAGATGTATTTTTGATGTGTCTGTGGGAGGACAGTGAGTTCCATGTCCTCCTACTCCACCAGCTTGATCTATCTGTGTCAAAACTGTAATGATTGATACTCTGCAAGTCACGTTCTACAAGACTTCGGAGAGTTTTCTAGAGTACCCACCATGAGCAAAATTGTTGGATTGTAGTTTATGTGTTATTCAGCTTTAATAAATATTGCCAGATTGTTTATTGAAGATGTTGTAGTTTAAAAAAATTACTTTTTTCTTCACAACTTCCTTAATACTTGGTATTGTCAGACGTTTAAATTTTTTTTTTTTTTTTATTGCTTTAACTTGCATTTCCCTAGATGTTAGTGAGGTTGCCACAATTTTCCATGTTTATTGGACATTAAAGTTTCTACTTTAGTGAATTGTCTAGTTACGTCTTTTGCTAATTTAGTATTTCCATAGTAATATGTAACACTTAAAAAACACTTATTATATGTCAGGCAAATTGGAAGGGCTTTATGTATGAAGTCATTTTATCTAAACAAGAATCACGTGAAAAAACTCAACCAAGCTCTCATAGGCAGTAAATTGCAGAACAGAGATTCAAATTCATGAAGTCTGGTTTCAGAGTTTGTGCAATTAACCACTGTGCTGAAAGTACCCCCTCACCCACACCCACCCCTGTTATCTGCAGTTTCACTTTCTACAGTTTTAGCTACCCACAGTCAATCATGGTCTGAAAATATTACGTGGAAAATTCTAGAAATAAACAATTCATAGGTCATGGCTTGATGATCCTCCTTCTGACTCATCAGAAAGTCAGTAGTAGCCTAAGCCTATGTCACAATGCCTACTTCATTCACCTCACTTTCTCTTATCATCTAGGCATTGTGTCATCTTACATCATCACAAGAAACGTGAGTACAGTACAATGAGATATTTTGAGAGAGAGACCACATTCACATAATTTTATCACTGTATATTATAATTCTATTTTATTATTGTTGTTGTTGAGCTGTTACTGTGCCTAATTTATAAATTAAACTTTATCATAGGTAGGCATGGGACAAAAACATTGTATATATAGGGTTGGGTACTATCCATGGTTTCAGGCATCCACTAGGGGTCTTGGAATGAATCCCCTGCAGATAAGGTGGGGGGGGGGGTGCTGTAGTATCTGGCCAGATAGCAATCCTACCTTGTTCTTGTTCATATTCTTCTTCTTTATATTTCATGCCTATTCTGGGCTCTTGGCTCTTCCGTATGCATTTCAGGATTACATGCTTTTCAGATTCCTCCAAATCCTGTTGGAACTTTTAATTACATGGAAATTATAGTTTAATTTGGGAATACTTAACACTTTCACACTGTTGGGTTTTTCTCCCATGAGTGAATATGTTATATCTTACCACATATTTATCTCCTTTATTTGTCTCCTTAATGACTTTTAATGATTTTTAAAATAATTTTGTCCATGAAGGGGTGGCATATCTCTCATCCTCTCTCTTTAAATTTATTCCCGAAAAATGTATTGTTTTTGCTGCTGCTTTAAATGACATGTTTTTATCAATTTATTTTTACTTAAAAATTTTCTATATAAAAGCATAATTATTTTATACTTAGTTTTTATCTGGGAAATTTTCTGTTTCTCATTAGTTTTAATATTTTGAATAGAAATCTTTTGAATTTTCTAAAATCTACAATTTTAATTTCAGTGAAGGGAAGTTTTCTTTTCTAAATCTTATGCCTTTGTTTAATTTTCTTATCTTATAATTTCTTATGGTTTTCTTATGGTCCTTGTCTGTTATTGGAATCCAGGATTTACTTGCCTTCTAAAGAGTTAGAGAGAATTTCCTTTTTATCCACCCATTTTTATCTTGAATACTTGCATAATATTGGGATTATCTCTTCCTTGAATATTAGGTAAAACTTGTTTGTAAAATCATCTGGGCCTCCCCCCCACCCCTGCCCTGTAGGTAGATATTAAATTACTACTTCATTTCTTAAACAGTCTTCAGTCTATTTTTTTAAATTATCGCATTTTGAAAAATGACTTGTTCTTTAGAAAATTATTCACTTGTTCTGTGTTCATGTTAACAAACAAATTTTCTCATGATATTATATAACTTTTACTTTAAATTTTGGAACATTTAAAAGCTGTTGAAAAATATTTACATAGAAAATGATGTAACAGAATCATATAAAATGTCAAGTTAGGTTTTAACTATTTGTCATATTTGCTTCAGATCTCTCTCTCCATCTCTCTCCCTTCCTTTCTCTCTCTCTCTCCCTCCCTTTCTCTCTCCCTCCCTTTCTCCATCTATCTCACTTTCTCTCTCTCTTCTCTCAAAGAGAAAGGAAGGAAGGTGAAGGGAGAGAAAGAGGAAGGAAGAAAGAATATAATTGAGGAAGGAAAGAAGAAAATATTACAGATACAGTTAATGATACCCCTTCACATTTCATCTCGGTCTTCTCTCTTGAGATAACTGTTAACCTGAAGCAGTTGTACATCACATTTCTGTTTATTTTCTTACCTTCTCTATATATTTATATATGTATATTTAAATGATATAGTCTATTGTTTTGTGTGGTAAGCCAGATTTACATATGTGACAGCTACAGGCAGGTACTGTTCAGGGATTTCCTTTAACTATCCCTTAAAAAAATTACATATATATATATATATATGGTTTTTATCACCTATGAATGTATTCCTAACAATATACTGTTTTGCTTTTCTTATAATTGGGCTTTGGTATTATGCTGTGTATTATAGTTTTCTGCAACTTACTATTCACTCAAATTATATTTCCAAGAACCATGTATCAATATGTTTTTCACATAGTTACCTTCATTTTTTCACTACTAAATAGTATTTTTTGTGTGTCATACAGCAATTTATTTATCCACTTATCTGTTGACAGTTATTTTTTCCAGCTTTTTGCTACTGTGGACAGTACTGCCTTCAGAACACTTCCTTCTTTCCTTTTCTTTATCAAACAGTTTTTTAAAAATATCTTTATTGGAGTATAATTGCTTTACAATGTTGTGTTAGTTTCTGTTGTACAACAAAGTGAATCAGCTATACATATACATGTATCCCCATATCTCCTCCCTCTTGCGTCTCCCTCCCACATTCCCTATGCCACCCCCCCATCCCACCCCTCTAGGTGGACACAAAGCACGGAGCTGATCTCCCTGTGCTATGCGGCTGCTTTAATGAGTACTAATATGCTAGGCACAACTCTAAAAACTCGGGTCATAGCAGTGGACAAACCAATCAAAGATCTGTGTATTGGCAACTTAGATTCTAGAGGGCAAAACAGCTAAGAAACAAGACAAATAAGTAAACTCTATAATCTGTTATATGGTAATAAATACTAAAGTAAAAAATAATATAGCAGAGAAGGGAGAAAGGAGGTCTTGGTAGCAGAGGAATGATCGTTTTGGAAAGGACGCCAAGGAAGCCCGTACTGAGAAGGTGCTCTTTGAGCAGAGACCCACAGGAGTGAGGAAATAAGCCACGCACGTGTCCAGGGAAGGAGAATTTCAGGCAGAGGTAGCAGGAAGTTCAAAGGTCCTAAGGCAGGAGCGTGCCTGGTGCACTCCAGAGCCTTCAGGGAGGGCAGTGTGGCCGCCACACTGTTCAAGACAGAGGGTGACCAGAGATAAGGACAGAAAACTAGGGGGTGAGGGGGCAAGGGGAGGGTGCAGATCCTGGAGGGCCTTGTGACACAGAAGAGCATTTGGCTTTTACTGTGAGTGAGATAGCAAGTTCTTTCACTTCCATTTTTATCCAAATCCCTTTAGCGGCTGAGCTGAGAAAAGTCTATGCGGGCTGGGATAGAAGCAGAGAGACCGGTTAGGAGGCTGTTTCCGGAATCCAAGTATGATATTAGCCAAGGTCTGTACTTTATCTCACTTCATATTGCCCCACCACAACCCTTTAAGGTAGATATTATTATGCCCATTTGCCAGTAAGGAGTTGAGGCTCAGAGGAGGTGAGTCAGCTCTCTACCTAACCCTCTGTCACACGGCCTGTTCAAGGCAGAACACGACTTGCACCTGAGTCTGACTTCAACTACTTTGCTACATTCCCAGAAATAGTTCCCAGTTACAACAAAACCATTTTGCCTAATTTAAAATCCCAAATACCAACAGGGGATCTTACAATGGACTGAATTATTCGAACCTGGAATTTTGCAAAGAACTTCAGCTATAGTGCTTCAGCTCTCAGATATTCATATCTACATACGGAAGAGGTATTACTGGAAGGCAAACTTAGTCCAAAGCACATGAAAGACACTGTTGGAACTGTGGCAGCTACAGTTGTCTACAGGCCCAGCCCTCAAAGATCACCCCATAATAATTACATGACTATAGTTAGATTCACTGAGGAGAATACATTTGTTTGTTTGTTTTCTGTTGACTACAATCAAACTTTTAGGAAGGACCATGACCATTTGTTGCCCTCCACGTTCAGTTTTGGAAACTGCCTATTGAAGGTAACTGCTAGCAGAGTGCTTAACCTACAGATTATAAACAAGATTTTGTGCTTTAGAATTTCAAAGGCTTCTACAAATCCTAGGGAAATGTCACTGCATTGTGTGTTGGGCAGTATGGTGTTTAATTGTGGAACTCACATGGTGTCATAAGATTTAAAGCAACAAGGAAACTCAGAATTACTCAGTGTACTACCTTTATTTTATAGAGGAAAAAAACTGAGGCAAAGAGAGGCTGATTGTTTAAAGTTAGTCATTGATCCAGAACTGAGCAAGGATGTTCTGAGAAGCGCTCCAGTGCATTTCAAGGAAAAGTCTTGAGACATCAGATGGACTTGTCTCTTTGGCTGTCTGGCTGTGTGACCTTGGGAATGTTATTTAACATTCCTATCTCTCAGGTTCTCCATTAGTAAAAGCTGGATAATAACTATCTTGCAGAGTCATTGGGGAGAATTAGAAACATGTCAAAAGCTCCCAGGTAGTGTCTGGCACAAGGCAAATGCCAGCTATAATTTGTACTCTTTTTGAGTTCAGGAGTCTTTTCAAGACTACCCTCTAAATTACCGACCTCAACACCTAAGGCCAAGCCAAGTTTTAAGCCTCATCTACACCGACAAATAATGCAGGTTTGACCCATCTAGACACTCATTAAGAGATGTATTTTAGGTACATCATTGGGAAATGATGTATTTCATGAAGGCCCTAGGGCTCTCAGGGAAAGGGGAAAAGGTAGCTAGTCTTCAGAGCATCCCAGGTGAAGTAAATAAAGAGATAATGACTTTTTTTTTTTAGTAGAGAAATTATGTGATTTCCCATTTCCAGGGGGCTGCAATCTCCCATGTGCACCCAACCCTGGTGCTGCAAGTGTTTGGAGTAGCTTGTTCTTTCTAAATGGGTGTTCAGTGTGCTGGAGGGTATTTGATTGCAATGAGCTAGACTAGACACATTTCCTTTGGGTGCTAGAATGAGAAGTTATTGAATTCACAAGTTTGAATTACACATCAAGTCTTCACAATAAAAATGACTCCTGGTTGTTCTGACATCTGCATTAACTACTGTTCACCAGAACAAAACATCATCGTTTTGGTGGGGGGTATATTTGAATGATCTCTTGAGAGCGCACAGTGCTATTGGAGGAGAACTGAACAGTCCTCAGGCAGGGGAACACTGTGTCTTTTCTGCTTTAAAAAAAAAAAAAAAAAAGATGCTGCCGAGCGAAGCTGGCGTTCGCTCAATTAAAGCCTCACTAGGTATCCCTTGGTGGAGACTCTGCGGTTTAATGACAAGAGACAGCTTTCTGGATTCAATTTTCCCAGAGTTCCTGAGGCTCTTAGGTGTTGACACACAGTAAACCCCTAAGAAATACATGATAAACCAGGAAGTTGATACAGTGATTTACAGTGGGGTGAATATTTTTCCAGGAACTGGAGTACTGTGTTCAGTATCTGGGGCATCTTCTTCTTGGGGTCACGCTATTTGGCACACCAAATAAATGATCATGAAATTGCTTTGAAATCATGGAGTCAGAACCGACGCAGGCACATTGTCCTTAAAAATATTATATCCAATTTTAGAGCAATAGATAAGGCATTGCTATTGACTGAAAACTGTCTCCCAAAGGGATACATTGAAACACTCTCTGTGCAGATCACTTGACTTCTTTAACACTATCTATCTTCAGATGTGTTACTGGACCAAGGATTCCTTTAAAACTGTCTTTCATTACTGGCTGGCTATGCCGACCTCGACTGTTGCCCAGTTCTTCATCAGCGGTGTGTTTGCAAACCACTTCCGAATCATGTGTTGAATCTCAGTAGTTTCCTTCTCCAGGGATGACTTTACCTCTAAATTTTTGGAACCAGTATTTACTGTAGACTGCCACCCTGTCTGCTTGGCCCTAAATATGCAAATCTTACATGTGGCTATCATCACGATGTCATAGGGGCTCTCAAGTTACACTCTTGGAGATCTCAACACCCATAGTAGTAGAAAGGACAGAGCAAGGACACACGGGCTTTAAGTGAAATAAACGGAAGGAGTTATTATTTTATTGACTAACCAGCCATGTTTAAGAGCAACAAATATTTGACATGTCTTCTCTTTGGGGACTACGGTCCTAGGCAGGCTTCAAAAGTTGGTGGATGGAAGTCAAAAGAGAGTTACACAAAGCAAAGCAAAATATATCTCTGAGTGTTTTTAATTTAAAAACCCTACTTGTGAAGGGTATTTGCCCCTCTTTCATCTAAAGTAAGGTTATGACCATATTAGAAGAGCAAAACCATTTTGAGATTTCGACGTGCCATGTTTTATTTTACAACAAAATAATGATTTGTATTTTGTTTAAAATATGTTGCAAAGAATCAGACATCAGGAATATTTGCACAATAGCTGACTTACTGGCACTACCTGGACCTCATTCCAGGATGGTCTGACCGTCATAAGTTGCCTGTATCCCCTAGTATCACATGTTGTGACTCATTTTTCCACAGTGAAAGTAGAGCAGCCAATAAGATGCAGTGGAGGAGGCTTTCTGGTCCACATGTGGGAACTTTTCCCTTTCCCCTCCAGTTGATTATACTGTAATTCTGTTGGCTAATGTCAGTGATACCTGGCAATAGGTAGAGTATTTAGGTGTTTAAATAGATCTTTTTCTACCACTGGATGAACCTCATCTTTCTCTCTTTTCCTGGGATTAACCTTCCTGTTATTCTGTTCCTTCCCTCTTCTCATTTGTCTTTATCTCGGGTTGTGAATTAAGGGGAGAAACAAATCCTGAACTCTGTGACACCTATTTCCCCTCATTCCTCAGTCCTAGTACTTAGCGGTCTTGCTGCTGGTTTATCAGAATCGGTAACAGACAAGTTGGGTACTTTTAGGTTTGTCTGGACACAGGGGCAGCCATGGTGCTGGGGGAATATGATCACTTAATCCCCCTTTCTTTCTTAGCTCGAATGCTAAATTATATAGCGTTGTCAACATCTGTTGCATTTAATTTTTTTAAGCCGAATGTATTTTCTTAGGTATGGGTAAATCTGCCTAAAGAATTGTGTTTTATTAAGGAATGAAAATTCAATAAAAGATCTCGGCTGCTCAATTCTGCAAAAGGGCCAGTAATGAGTATTTAAACTGTTAGTAACCAAGCAACCTGAAGACACAATAAGAGAACTTTTGAGTTCACCTCCTTCTTTTTGTTCTTGTGAGCATTTTCCTTTCACAGGGCTTGGAAGGGATTTGTCCTTTGATGTAAATTTAATATTTTGAGACCTATTGGAAATGAGAAACATTGTTTTCTCACTGAGCTCTGTCCTGTGTATGCTTTGGGGAAATAGGTATTGATGAAGACAGTTTGAAAGCTGACGCGCAGGCATAAATCCTACATCTTTTACCGTTTGTTTGAAAGAAGCCAATCAAATCCTAGGAATAAATTTTCTCACCCTGCACCAGTGTTTTTGCCTCAGAAATCATGGTTTCATGTAAAATGCGGCCAAGCAGCGGCTCTCTGTACACTGTCATATAAAAACCAAACAGCTTTTTTGTGGCTCCTCCCTGAAGCAGCCATGATGAAGGTATCAGCTGGGATTGCAAAAAAAGAACGTTGTTTTAGAGTCTCTCTTGCACCCGCTGTGTTCTCTGCTGTCAGTTTCATGCCCGTTCCGTGTGGGCCCTTCCACCCTTAGCCTGCTCCTATTCTGAGCTCCTTGGATGGGTACCACATTGCCATCCCCTGTATATCACCCTGTCTGTCCTCCACGATGGCCATTGGCCTATTTCTCATTGCTCTTCCCTCCACGTTCCTTCGCTCACTGTTTCTGTCCATGTTCAACCTGGGTCTCTATGCATTGCTCACCGATCTGGGGGTTTGTTCTGTTCATCTTGGTCTGGGCTGACATGTCTTTGCTAAAAAGGCACAACCTATACTAGTACAGCTGAGTAGATTTCCCAGTGTTTCAAGAAATCCTTCGATTTTTTTCCCCTTAACAGAGAGGCCAGGAGAAGCAGGAAGCCCCCCTTTTTTTTTTTCAATGTTGAGTGTCTATTTTGTTTTCTTTTGTTAAAATTAATTAATTATTTATTTGGGGGGGGCTGCATTGGGTCTTCGTTGGTGGGCATGGGCTTTCTCTAGTTGCGGCGAGTGCGGGCTACTCTTCGTTGCGGTGCGCGGGCTTCTCATTACGGTGGCTTCTCTTGTTGCGGAGCACGGGCTCTAGGCGTGTGGGCTTCAGTAATTGTGACATGCAGGCTCAGTAGTTGTGGCGCATGGGCTTAGTTCCTCCGCAGCATGTGAGATCTTCCAGACCAGGGCTTGAACCTGTGTCCTGTGCATTGGCAGGAGGATTCTTAACCATTGTGCCACCAGGGAAGTCCCAGGAAGCCCTTTTAATATCAGGTGTTCTGAGTCCTCAGAAGCTGAGGTCACCAAGTTTCCCTCCATTCTGTGGTGAGCAAGCTTCAGCTGCCTGGTTGATGGAGACATTCTGTAACTGGGCAGCTGTGCACATTGGAGGTGAGGTGAAGAATCTGCATTATTGAAGACAGGGTAGGGCCTGGCATGAGGCACCTTCAGCCGTTCCTTCATGAGATGGAACTGGGAAGCCCCCTCCCCTGTGTGCTGGAAATCAGGGATCCTAGTGTGATATTTACAAAGAACGTCCTTGATTTCTTTGAGTAACCTGATTGGTTAGTTGTGGTTAGGCAAGGGTGATTTGTGTAGCAGTAAATTCCCTCTCAGAAATTTCCCCTGAAACACATATGGTGTCCTCTGGTTGGAGATGGGCTATTATTTTGGTACTTAAAGTCCTGAAGGCCAGTGGTAACTTCATGTCCCCTCTCCACAGGGTTTCTGCTATTCAGTTATGCACTGGAAATGACAGGCTCTTTTCCTTGTTACCCTCTTTCCCTTAAACTAGGAGGCAGTAGGGGAGTGAACACCTGCTAGAATTTGTATATGTTTGTTATATTCTCTCAGTGTAATGAAAGCAGCTCTCTTTGGATTCCTACATAACAGCCATCACACCTTTCAACGGGCTGTCGTGATGGCATGTTTTTTCCAAGGAATCTCTCTAATCATACTAATCACAGTGCCCACCTGTGGCCCCATGTCCCAGAAAAGCTTTTTATTCTCACGTGTCTATTTGAAGTTTTCGTTAGAACTGCCCCCACCCCCGCCATCCCCATGAGTTCTGTTCTTCCTCCCCTCAACCTACTTTCACGTGGTTATTGGCTCTCTCCCAGGAGTGACCTCCCACCCTGGCTTTTTAAAGATTTCTATTTTTCTTAACCTATTTCTTCTCCCCACATGCCACTAGTCCCTTTCTTTCTGTCAAGGCAGCGCTGCTTCTGTCTCCCTTCTTTCTTCACCTTGTTTTTCAGTCAGTCCCACAGCCCTCCCAGATCAATCAACCAGCACACTGATTATAGTAAAAATAACAACGGCAGCAAAACCACTACTATGGCCACCGTTACTGACTACCTACAAGTGCTGGTCCCTGTCCTTGCAAAACTCACTGTGAAGACGTCTCTTAAAAAGCAAGGTGGAGGTATCATTATCCCCATTTTACGGATGGGGAAAATAAAGCCTCGAGATGTTAGCTACTGTTCCTAAGTAACAAGACACTAGTTAGCAGACTTGAGATTCAAACCCGTAACTCTCCAACTCTGAGCCTGTGCTCACTGTACTGTGCTATCTGACAAGAAAAGTCGTGTACAGTTTCATGAAGTGTTGATAGCTCATCTTTATCTCATCTTTTCTTCAGATCTTGGCCATAGTTCTGTCAAGAAGAAACTGGCTCAGAGAGGTTCATGAACTGGTTCATAACCAGAAGGCTTGTAAGTGGCAGAAAATCCAGGATTGACCTGGAGCTGTGTTCTGTATCCTGCCACACATGGTATAGGGAAAGCCTTGGTTCTCTTTAGGTATAGCTGCTAAGAGCTGGGTGGGGACAACTCTGTTGCTGGCTTATAGTGTATTGTTTAGGCTCCATGTGTTTGTATTTTTTACATTTTTTCCCCTGTAATTGATATCTAGTCTCATAGTGTTGTGAGGAAAAGATATTTGATATGATTTCAATTTTCTTAAATTTACAAAGGCTTGATTTGTGACCCAAGATATGATCTATCCTGGAGAAGTTTCCATGAGCAGTTGAGAAGAAAGTGTATTCTGTTGTTTTCGGATGGAATGTCCTATAAATATCGTTTAAGTCCATCTTGTTTAATGTATCATTTAAAGCTGTGTTTCCTTATTTATTTTCATTTTGGATGATCTGTCCATTGGTGAAAGTGGGGCGGTAAAGTACCCTACTATAATTGTGTTACTGTCGATTTCCCCTTTTATGGCTGTTAGCATTTGTCTTATGTATTGAGGTGCTCCTATGTTGGGTGCATAAATATTTACAATTGTTACATATTCTCCTTGGATCGACCCCTTGATCATTATGGAGTGTCCTTCTTTGTCTCTTGTAATAGTCTTTAATTTAAAGTCTATTTTGTGTGATATGAGAATTGCTACTCCAGCTTTCTTGTGATTTCCATTTGCATGGAATATCTTTTTCCATCCCCTCACTTTCAGTCTGTATATGTCCCTAGGTCTGAAGTGGGTCTCTTATTTTTTTCTTTTTCTTTTTTTTTGCGGTACGCGGGCCTCTCACCACCGCGGCCTCTCCCATTGCGGAGCGCAGGCTCCGGACGCACAGGCTCAGCAGCCATGGCTCACGGGCCCAGCCGCTCCGCGGCACGTGGGATCCTCCCAGACCGGGGCACGAACCCGCGTCCCCTGAATCGGCAGGCGGACTCCCAACCACTGCGCCACCAGGGAAGCCCCCTGAAGTGGGTCTCTTGTAGACAGCATATATTCGGGTCTTGTTTTTGTATCCATTCAGCCAGTCTATGTGTTTTGGGTGGAACACTTAATCCGTTTACATTTAAGGTAATTATCGATATGTATGTTCCTATTACCATTTGCTTAATTGTTTTGGGTTTGTTTTTGTAGGTCTTTTCCTTCTCTTGTGTTTCCTGCCTAGGGAAGTTCCCTTAGCATTTGCTGTAAAGCTGGTTTGTTGGTGCTGAATTCTCTTAACATTTGCTTGTCTGTAAAGGTTTTAATTCCTCCATCGAATCTGAATGAGATCCTTGCTGGGTAGCGTAATCCTGGTTGTAGGGTTTTTCCTTTTATCACTTTAAATATGTCCTGCCACTCCCTTCTGGCTTGCAGAGTTTTTGGTGAAAGATCAGCTGTTAACCTTATGGGGATTCCCTTGTATGTAAATTGTTGCTTTTCCCTTGCTGCTTTTACTATTATTCTTTGTATGTAATTTTTTTCGGTTTTTTTTTTTTACATCTCTATTGGAGTATAATTGCTTTACAATGGTGTGTTAGTTTCTGCTTTATAATAAAGTGAATCAGTTATACATATACATATATCCCCATATCTCTTCCCTCTTGCGTCTCCCTCCCTCCCACCCTCCCTATCCCACCCCTCTAGGTGGTCACAGAGCACTGAGCTGATCTCCCTGTGCTATGCAGCTGCTTCCCACTAGCTATCTATTTTATGTTTGGTAGTGTATATATGTCCATGCCACTGTCTTGCTTTGTCACAGCTTACCCTTCCCCCTCCCCATTTCCTCAAGTCCGTTCTCTAGTAGGTCTGTGTCTTTATTCCTGTCTTACCCCTAGATTCTTCATGACATTGTGTTTTTCTTAAATTCCATATATATGTGTTAGCATACGGTATTTGTCTTTCTCTTTCTGACTGACTTCACTCTGTATGACAGACTCTAGGTCCATCCACCTCATTACAAATAGCTCAATTTCGTTTCCTTTTATGGCTGAGTAATATTCCAATGTATATATGTGCTACATCTTCTTTATCCATTCATCCGATGATGGACACTTAGGTTGTTTCCATCACTGGGCTATTGTAAACAGAACTGCAATGAACATTTTGGTACATGACTCTTTTTGAATTATGGTTTTCTCAGGGTATATGCCCAGTAGTGGGATTGCTGGGTCATATGGTAGTTCTATTTGTAGTTTTTTAAGGAACCTCCATACTGTTCTCCATAGTGACTGTACCAATTCACATTCCCACCAACAGTGCAAGAGTGTTCCCTTTTCTCCACACCCTCTCCAGCATTTATTGTTTCTAGATTTTTTGATGATGGGCATTCTGACTGGTGTGAGATGATATCTCATTGTAGTTTTGATTTGCATTTCTCTAATGATTAATGATGCTGAGCATTCTTTCATGTGTTTGTTGGCAGTCTGTATATCTTCTTTGGAGAAATGTCTATTTAGGTCTTCTGCCCATTTTTGGATTGGGTTGTTTGTTTTTTTGTTATTGAGCTGCTTGTAAATTTTGGAGATTAATCCTTTGTCAGTTGCTTCATTTGCAAATATTTTCTCCCATTCTGAGGGTTGTCTTTTGGTCTTCTTTATGGTTTCCTTTGCTGTGCAAAAGCTTTGAAGTTTCATTAGGTCCCATTTTTTTGGTTTGTTTTTATTTCCATTTCTCTGGGAGGTGGGTCAAAAAGGGTCTTGCTGTGATTTATGTCATAGAGTGTTCTGCCTATGTTTTCCTCTAAGAGTTTGATAGTATCTGGCCTTACATTTAGGTCTTTAATCCATTTTGAGCTTATATTTGTGAATGGTGTTAGGGAGTGATCTAATCTCATACTTTTACATGTACCTGTCCAGTTTTCCCAGCACCACTTATTGAAGAGGCTGTCCTTTCTCCACTGTACATTCCTGCCTCCTTTATCAAAGATAAGGTGACCACATGTGCATGGGTTTATCTCTGAGCTTTCTTTCCTGTTCCATTGATCTATCTTTCTGTTTTTGTGCCAGTACCATACTGTCTTGATTATTGCAACTTTGTAGTATAGTCTGAAGTCAGGGAGTCTGATTCCTCTGGCTCCGTTTTTCGTTCTCAAGATTGCTCTGGCTGTTCGGGATCTTTTGTGTTTCCATACAAATTGTAAAATTTTTTGTTCTAGTTCTGTGAAAAATGCCAGTGGTAGTTTGATAGGGTAGTTTGAATCTGTAGATTGCTTTGGGTAGTAGAGTCATTTTCACAGTGTTGATTCTTCCAATCCAAGAACATGGTATACCTCTCCATCTATTTGTATCATCTTTAATTTCTTTCATCAGTGACTTATAATTTTCTGCATACAGGTCTTTTGTCTCCTTAGGTAGGTTTATTCCTAGATATTTTATCCTTTTTGTTGCAGTGGTAAATGGGAATGTTTTCTTGATTTCACTTTCAGATTTTTCATCATTAGTGTATAGGAATGCCAGAGATTTCTGTGCATTCATTTTGTATCCTGCAACTTACCAAATTCATTGATTAGCTCTAGTAGTTTTTTGGTAGCATCTTTAGGATTCTCTACGTATAGTATCATATCATCTGCAAACAGTGACAGCTTTACTTCTTCTTTTCCAATTTGGCTTCCTTTTATTTCCTTTTCTTCTCTGATTGCTGTGGCTAAAACTTCCAAAACTATGTTGAATAAGAGTGGTGAGAGTGGGCAACCTTGTCTTTTCCTGATCTTAGTGGAAATGCTTTCAGTTTTTCACCATTGAGGACGATGTTGGCTGTGGGCTTGTCATATATGGCCTTTATTATGTTGAGGAAAGTTCCCTCTATGCCTACTTTCTGCAGAGTTTTTATCATAAATGGGTGTTGAATTTTGTCAAAAGCTTTTTCTGCATCGATTGAGATGATCATATGGTTTTTCTCCTTCAGTTCGTTAATGTGGTTTATCACGTTGATTGATTTCTGTATATTGAAGAATCCTTGCATTCCTGGAATAAACCCCACTTGATCATGGTGTATGATCCTTTTAATGTGCTGTTGGATTCTGTTTGCTAGTATTTTGTTGAGGATTTTTGCATCTATGTTCATCAGTGATATTGGCCTGTAGTTTTCTTTCATTGTGACATCCTTGTCTGGTTTTGGTATCAAGGTGATGGTGGCCTCGTAGAATGAGTTTGGGAGTGTTCCTCCCTCTGCTATATTTTGGAAGAGTTTGAGAAGGATAGGTGTTAGCTCTTCTCTAAATGTTTGATCGAATTCGCCTGTGAAGCCATCTGGTCCTGGGCTCTTGTTTGTTGGAAGATTTTTAATCACAGTTTCAATTTCAGTGCTTGTGATTGGTCTGTTCATATTTTCTATTTCTTTGTGATTCAGTCTTGGCAAGTTTTGCATTTCTTAGAATTTGTGCATTTTCTTCCAGGTTGTCCATTTTATTGGCATAGATTTGCTTGTAGTAATCTCTCATGAATTTTTGTATTTCTGCAGTGTCAGTTTTTAGTTCTCCTTTTTCATTCCTAATTCCATTGATTTGAGTCTTCTCCCTTTTTTTCTTGATGAGTCTGGCTAATGTTTTATCAATTTTGTTTATCTTCTCAAAGAGCCAGCTTTTAGTTTTATTGATCTTTGCTATTGTTTCCTTCATTTCTTTTTCATTTATTTCTGATCTGATCTTTCATTTCTTTCCTTCTGCTAACTTTGGGGTTTTTTTTATTCTTCTTTCTCTAATTGCTTTAGGTGCAAGTTTAGGATGTTTATTCGAGATGTTTCCTGTTTCTTAAGGTAGGATTTTATTGCTATAAACTTCCCTCTTAGAACTGCTTTTGCTGCATCCCATAGGTTTTGGGTCATCGTGTCTTCATTGTCATTTGTTTCTAGGTATTTTTTTATTTCCTCTTTTATTTCTTCAGTGATCACTTCATTATTAAGTAGTGTACTGTTTAGCCTCCATGTGTTTGTATTTTTTCCAAATCTTTTCCTGTAATTGATATGTAGTCTCATAGCACTGTCGTTGGAAAAGATACTTGATACAATTTCAATTTTCTTAAATTTACCAATGCTTGATTTGTGACCCAAGATATGATCTATCCTGGAGAATGTTTCATGAGCACTTGAGAAGAATGTGTATTCTGTTGTTGTTGGATGGAATGTCCTATAAATATCAATTAAGTCCATCTTGTTTAATGTATCATTTAAAGCTTGTGTTACCTTATTTATTTTCATTTTGGATGATCTGTCCATTGGTGAAAGTGGGGTGTTAAGGTCCCCTACTATGAATGTCTTACTGTCGATTTCCCCTTTTATGGCTGTTAGTATTTGCCTATGTATTGAGGTACTCCTATGTTGGGTGTTTAAATATTTACAATTTTTATATCTTCTTCTTGGATCGATCCCTTGATCATTATGCAGTGTCCTTCTTTGTCTCTTCTAATAGTCTCTATTTTAAAGTCTATTTTGTCTGATATGAGAATTGCTACTCCAGCTTTCTTTTGGTTTCCATTTGCATGGAATATCTTTTTCCATCCCCTTACTTTCAGTCTCTATGTGTCTCTAGGTCTGAAGTGGGTCTCTTGTAGACAGCATGTATATGGGTCTTGTTTCTGTATCCATTCAGCCAATCTGTGTCTTTTGGTGGGAGCATTTAGTCCATTTACGTTTAAGGTAATTATCGATATGTATGTTCCTATTCCCATTTTCTATATTGTTTTGGGTTCGTTATTGTAGGTCTTTTCCTTCTCTTGTGTTTCTTGCCTAGAGAAGTTCCTTTAGCATTTGCTGTGAAGCTGGTTTGGTGGTGCTGAACTCTCTCAGCTTTTGCTCGTCTGTAAAGGTTTTAATTTCTCCATCATATCTGAATGAGATCCTTGCTGGGTAGAATAATCTTGGTTGCATGTTTTTCTCCTTCATCACTTTAAATATGTCCTGCCACTCCCTTCTGGCTTGCAGAGTTTCTGCTGAAAGATCAGTGGTTAACCTTATGGGGATTCCCTTGTGTGTTATTTGTTGTTTTTCCCTTGCTGCTTTTAATATGTTTTCTTTGTATTTAATTTTTGACAGTTTGATTAATATGTGTCTTGGCGTATTTCTCCTTGGATTTATCCTGTATGGGACTCTCTGTGCTTCCTGGACTTGATTAACTATTTCCTTTCCCGTATTAGGGAAGTTTTCAACTCTAATCTCTTCAAATATTTTCTCAGTCCCTTTACTTTTCTCTTCTTCTCCTGGAATCCCTATAATTCGAATGTTGGTGTATTTAATGTTGTCCCAGAGGTCTCTGAGACTGTCCTCAGTTCTTTTCATTCTTTTTTCTTTATTCTGCTCTGCAGTAGTTATTTCCACTATTTTATCTTTCAGGTCACTTATCCGTTCTTCTGCCTCAGTTATTCTGCTATTGATCCCATCTAGAGTATTTTTCATTTCATTTATTGTGTTGTTCATCATTGCTTGTTTCTTATTTAATTCTTCTAGGTTCTTGTTAAATGTTTCTTGCATTTTTTCTATTCTATTTCCACGATTTTGGATCATCTTTACTATCATTATTCTGAATTCCTTTTCAGGTAGACTGCCTATTTCCTCTTCATTTGTTAGGTCTGGTGGGTTTTTATCTTGCTCCTTCATCTTCTGTGTGTTTTTTTGTCTTCTCATTTTGCTTATCTTACTGTGTTTGGGGTCTCCTTTTTGCAGGCTGCAGGTTCGTAGTTCCCGTTGTTTTTGGTGTCTATCCCCAGTGGCTACAGTTGGTTCAGTGGGTTGTGTAGGCTTCCTGGTGGAGGGGACTAGTGGCTGTGTTTTGGTGGATGAGGCTGGATCTTGTCTTTCTGGTGGGCAGGTCCACGTCTGGTGGTGTGTTTTGGGGTGTCTATGGACTTATGATTTTAGGCAGCCTCTCTGCTAATGGGTGGGTTTGTGTTCCTGTCTTGCTAGTTTTTTGGCATAGTGTGTCCAGCACCGTAGCTTGCTGGTCGTAGAGTGAAGCTGGGTGCTGGTGTTGAGATGGAGATCTCTGGGAGATTTTCGCCGTTTGATATTATGTGGAGCTGGGAGGTCTCTTGTGGACCAGTGTCCTGAAATTTGCTCTCCCACCTCAGAGGCAAAGCACTGACTCCTGGCTGCAGTACCAAGAGCCTTTCATCTACACAGCTCAGAATAAAAGGGAGAGAAGGAAGGAAGGAAGGGAGGGAGGGAGGGAGGGAGGGAGGAAGGAAGGAAGGAAGGAAGGGAAGAAAGAAGATAAAATAAAGTAAAATAAAATAAAGTTATTAAAATAAAAATAATTATTAAGAAAAAAATTTAAAACAAACAAAAAAAAACGGACGGATAGAACCCTAGGACAAATGGTGAAAGCAAAGCTATACAGACAAAATCTCATACAGAAGCATACACATACACACTCACAAAAAGAGGAAAAGGGGAAAAATCATAAATCTTGCTCTCAAAGTCCACCTCCTTAATTCGGGATGATTCGTTGTCTATTCGTGTATTCCACAGATGCAGGGTACATCAAGTTGATTGTGGAGCTTTAATCTGCTGCTTCTGATGCTGCTGGGACGGATTTTCCTTTCTCTTCTTTGTTCTCACAGCTCCCGGGGCTCAGCTTTGGATTTGGCCCCGCCTCTGCGTGTAGGTCGCCTGAGGGCGTCTGTTCTTCGCTCAGACAGGACGGGGTTAAAGGAGCAGCTGCTTCGGGGGCTCTGGCTCACTCTGGCGGGGGGCGGGGAGGGAGGGCCACGGAGTGCGAGGCGGGCCTGTGGCGGCAGAGGCCGGCATGATGTTGCACCAGCCTGAGGCGCGCCGTGCGATCTGCTGGGGAAGTTGTCCCTGGATCCCGGGACCCTGGCAGTGGCGGGCTGCACAGGCTCCCCGGAAGGGGCTGTGGATAGTGACCTGTGTTCGCACACAGGCTTCTTGGTGGCGGCGGCAGCAGCCTTAGTGTCTCCTGCCCGTCTCTGGGGTCCGCGCTTTTAGCCCCGGCTCGCGCCCGTCTCTGGAGGTCCTTTAAGCAGCGCTCTTAATCCCCTCTCCTCGTGCACCAGGAAACAAAGAGGGAAGAAAAAGTCTCTTGCCTCTTCGGCAGGTCCAGACTTTTCCCCGGACTCCCTCCCGTCTAGCCGTGGTGCACTAACCCGTGCAGGCTGTGTTCACGCCGCCAACCCCAGTCCTCTCCCGGTGCTCCGACCGAAGCCCGAGCCTCAGCTCCCAGCCCCGCCCGCCCCGGCGGGTGAGCAGACAAGCCTCTCGAGCTTGTGAGTGCCGGTCGGCACTGATCCTCTGTGTGGGAATCTCTCCGCTTTGTCCTCCGCACCCCTGTTGCTGCGCTCTCCTCCGCGGCTCCTAAGCTTCCCCCGCTCCGACACCCACAGTCTCCGCCTGCGAAGGGGCTTCCTAGTGTGTGGAAACCTTTCCTCCTTCACAGCTCCCTCCCACTGGTGCAGGTCCCGTCCCTATTCTTTTGTCTCTGTTTTTCCTTTTTTCTTTTGCCCTACCCAGGTACGTGGGGAGTTTCTTGCCTTTTGGGAGGTCTGAGGTCTTCTGCCAGCGTTCAGTAGGTGTTCTGTAGGAGTTGCTCCACATGTAGATGTATTTCTGGTGTATTTGTGGGAGGAAGGTGATCTCCGCGCCTTAATCCTCCACTGTCTTCTCTGCCTCCTCTTTTACAAGCACTGCCCAAGGCACGGACAATGTTTGAAGCTACTTTGGTCTTCACCTCCCCACCTCCCGACACTGGTAGGGGCCTGGCTCTCAGCATCTGGCATGAGGACAGCCACTGGACCCCTGTCATCTAAGGCCAATGCATGAGCTCACGTTCTGGCCTTGAAGTTAGAAGGCAGAGCTCCTCCAATGATGAAATGATGCATTTTTCCTCAAACACAAATCCATCTTAAACCTTTCGATTTTTGTGTCAACGAATTTTGGTTTATGTTTGCTCAGGTTTTATTAAATTCAGGAGGGAATTATTGCAAGATTGACCTTTCACATCAGCCAAAACTTGTAATTGCTCTAACTTCTTTGCTAAGAATTTCTTTGGCCTTTCTCAAATTATTGAGGTGGCTTTAAAATCAATAGATGACGGGCCTGCTAAAAATGATCCAAGTGGATCCCAGTTCTCTTTTATGGGTTTTGAGATTAAATAAAATCCATAACTAGTTAATGACTGGGAATTATGGGAAAGCTGTTATGCTGGTTTTCGTGGGGAGGGGCCAGGTAAAGCTGGAGTATACTTGGCATTCATATGATAGCTTCAGTGTTTTTGCTATTAATAGAAATTTTGACCATATCAATGGTTAGTTTCTAAATAATTGCTCGATTCAGACATTCTAATGTCCTGGTAAAATGTTCAGTGATAGTTCGGTTATTTTGACTAAAGTCAATTTAAGCACCATTGTGAGATTTGTGCTAAAGAAACATTATTTAAGTTTTTTCAGCTCACACATTCTGATATTATAAACTGTTAGCAAAAATGTCATAGAGGACTAAAGTCACTTGAGTTCTCTTTTTTTCAGTGTGTATATTGTTTATTTCCTTGTCTATATCTTCATTAATTCAGATTATGAGTTAATACACAGTTTTTAGAATTGAGAGCTTTGCTGGTGAACTACTGTATAACAGCTTTCTTGAAGAGATGTACCTCTTTCATGAGATAGTAATACTTCAATTAACCTTTAAGTGCATGTAGGTACAGATAGGATTCAGTAGATCTGGTCTGGACTATTTGCATATAGAAAGAGCCCCCTTAGATTTTATGGCACTAAGCTCAGCTCTTAAATGCACATTGCTCAGTGCCCTTATGAGGTTTACTTTGCGGACCAGGGCTTAATCAGATCAGTTTTTTAAGAATAAGAAGGACTAATAGAAAGACAAACAAGGACTAAAAGGAGACCAAGAGCAGAGATTCACACTTCTACTTAGAAACCCACTGAGTGTAAGATAGACCTCTGAGAAAGCTAAGCTTGGTTAAGGTCAAGCAGGACATGCCCTCTGGCTGAGAATGACGGGGACCCTTGCAACTCTGCAAAGAGGCACACACACGGGTGACCTTCTGGAAAACAAATGTCGTCAACAAGCCTCCAGAACTGTGTGAGAAAGAGGAAGCCCAGGCTTGACAACTGGCACATTCTGTGCTCCCTGACAGCTTTATTTCTCGTTGTGAAGTACTATACTGGCTTTCTGACATATAAGTTCATTTTTCCTACCATGGCCTGGATGAAGCAGGATTTGATGGTTCCTCGAAGAAGATCTTGATTTGTAACCTTGACAGAATACCCTCTGGGAACCAGCTGGCTCTCCTGTCAGCACAGTGGTACAGGGCTCTAGCTGATAAGGTTAAAGCTCATTGGTGATACATTTAGCCTCAGGTATGAAAATGTCAAGATAATTAGTATTCAAAGGTGGCAAGGTTTCCTTTTTTACTAATGAGACTGAAAGGACACTAAAAAAAGGATGCTTATAATGGAAACATTAGAAAGGATTAGGCAGAGCTTACATAAAAAGACAATAGGTCAGTAATCT
Organism: Delphinus delphis; assembly: GCF_949987515.2. Lineage (NCBI taxonomy): Eukaryota > Metazoa > Chordata > Mammalia > Artiodactyla > Delphinidae > Delphinus > Delphinus delphis. The sequence goes on along the minus strand of NC_082694.2, from coordinate 58,297,933 downwards.
TGATCATTTAAAGCCTGACATTGTGTTAATGTTGCACTTTTTTGGCCCCAGTCATCTTCACCACCATTGTCAGATTTTTCAAGAAATATTCATTGTGAACTTGCTTTATGCAGACCATATGCTGAACCCTGGGATATAGAGAAGTAGAAACATACCCCCTGCCTTCACGGGGCTTTCACTTCAGGGGGACAGTGACCTATGAACTGGGACTATAACATACTGGGAATGCTTTTTGAGTGGCTTGGGGACTCAGTCTCTTTTATACCCATCCTATCATACCTCTTCAAAGATGACACCCATTTTTCTAGGATCAAGCATGATGAATTCATCTTATCTATTTCTTCCTATCATAAGGTATTTTGGTGTCTACCTATTTCTCTGTCTTAGAAGGATGGTAGCATTAGAAAGAATAGAAGGGTGTTGGATGGTGGAGTGGTATTTACGAAAGGAGAAATGATGTCTGAAATATATAAAGAAAGAGAAATAATTTTTTTTCAGTTTGAAGAATGTTGATACTAGCTCGTTATAGGTGGACCCAGTAACAACCGTGGTGTGGTCTTGGAATGATTTGCCATCATCACTTGGTATCCATGGGGGTAATGGTTCTAGGACTGCCCCCCCCCCCACTTCGCCCCATGGATACCAAAATCTGTGGGTGCTCAAAGCCCTATTGTAAAATGGTGTAGAATTTTCATGAAACCTATGCACATGCTCCCATATACTTTAAATTATGTCTAGGTTACTAATAATACCGAATAAAATGTCAGTGCTACGTAAACAGTTGCCAGTGTGTGGCAAATTCAAGTTTTGCTTTCTGGAACTTTATGGAATTTGTTTTTTCAAATATTTTCAATCCATGGTTGGTTGAGTCTGGGGATGTGGAAACTGTGGGTATAAAGGGCCGACTGTATTTCAGTTATTATTCATCTACCTGATTGGTCTCAAGACTATGATGGCCTAAGTCAAAACAAGAGGAAAAGTCTTATCGTTCCTCTGCTCAGAAATCTTAAATCTGGAAAACATAATGTCGAGAGAGGAAAAAAAGTACAAGGTGCAGAAATGGTATTTACTGTAGGGTGCTACTTACATAACTTTAAAACCATTAAAATACTGTATATTGTTTATGGATTACGGATATATGGTAGAAAGTGGCATGCATGAGAATGATAAACAGAAAATCCAGGGGAGTATTTTGCTGTGGGTGAGAGGAAGGGAAGGTCATGCAAAGGAGAAAGTCTTCAAATTTGTTTATAATATTTCATCTCTCAAGTTAGTTGGGGAGAGCACAGATGGCCCATTATATTATTCTCCTAATTTGGGGGGTAAATTTTTTTTTTTTTTTTGCGTTACGCGGGCCTCACTGTTGTGGCCTCTCCCGTTGCGGAGCACAGGCTCTGGACGCGCAGGCTCAGCGGCCATGGCTTACGGGGCCCAGCCGCTCCGCGGCATGTGGGCTCTTCCCGGACCGGGACACGAACCCGTGTCCCCTGCATCGGCAGGCGGACTCTCAACTACTGCGCCACCAGGGATGCCCAAAATTTTCATTTTTAAGTTTCGTTTCAGCCTGTGCACCGCAACGAAGAGTAGCCCCTGCTCACTGCAACTAGAGAAAGCCCGTGTGCAGCAACGAAGACCCAATGCAGCCAAAAAATAATTAAAAAAAAAAAGTTTCATTTCATAAGAAGAGTGGGAATTAGAGAATGTGCTGTTTGAATGCATATGTTAAATCTTAGCTTACGTTGGTGTTGTTTCCTTCCTTCATCTGTACTAGAGGTTCATGTGAGAAAATACCAAATGTATCTGGTGTGACTCTGAGAGCTTAGTTCTGCTAGCTTCCGGTCAGCCTCAGACCGAGGATGGTTGGCCACGCAAATATTATTTCTGAACATTTTCTGGCCAGCATTTCCCTGTGTGCATGTCAGCTGCTCCCTTCGGTATCGATTTTGCACCTGCCCTCCCAGGGGGATTTACTTTGGCTGGGAAACTGCAGTGGGGCTCAAGTACTTTTTCTCATTAGAACTTTGAGCTGCTAAACCCATCCCTGGGCTCAGCGACTCTTTCCTTTGGTGAATGGAAGGTGAGGAGGGCCCGAGCTGCTGCTCCGTAAGTTGAAGAGTGCAGCTGACATCTTTTCAACCGAGCCTTTTCATTTTGAGCAGTTTCTGAGTATTACGACTCATGGAGATGAGACCAAGGTATTTAAAACTGATGGGTTTAGTTTGATTTTTCCCCCGTTTGGCCTGAAGCACAACTCAAGTCATTCCTATGCTCTCTAGGCTTTGGCTAGTGACGAGAAGCAGGTACAATGCTGAGATACAAGTAAAATCTTGAAGGAACTGTCTCTACATTACAAGAAATAATTAGTAAGTGGATAAATTGTGATCTGTGGATGGTATAGTTGGATGGACAAGGGGAAAGTCCATCAAAAATGAGCCAGGAAAGGAAAGGAGTGATGAAGCAAGCAAACTTCATAGGCCATCACTCGTCATGTGCACAGATAATCTGACTCCATCAGAGTTTTCTTTAATGTTAGTGTCCAGTAAGTAAATTTTTGTTTTAACTGAGAAAAGTTTGGTTTCCTTATCACACAATAACATACCTATATATGTACATGTGTACGTAGCGCTGTCTAGCTATCTACCATGTCTTTAAAAAATCTAAACCAACTTGTTTTACATGCTACAAAGATTGGAATATAAACCAGGTGAAAAAGAAGTGCTCCTCTGTTGAACAAAGCTTCTGCCCCTGTTATAGTGCAGGAGCTGTCCCCCTTTCCTCCGGTTTTCATAGAGAGGAAGAAACTAGTACCCTACTGCCCCAACGTGGAAAAAAATGGAAGGAATACGTCTGGCCTCTCATAAGCTCTCATTGTATTTCTCGGGGGAGATGGGATTAGGGAGTGTGGAAAATGAAGGGATTGAGCATGGAAGGCTCAGCCTTGCCCAGGTGTCTCTTGGAAAGACCTGTTCTCAGCAGTACTTCTTTGCTCATATCTGTGAGGCACTTTCTAGGTAGGTCCTGTCCCTACAGGGGGAGGGGGATGGCTTCAACTGTGGGGTGACATACAACTTGAGAGAGAGATTAGGAAGCTCAACTCTGGCCATAGGTCAAGCCCAACTCTTTAGTTTGGCCTCATCAGGAATGATGCTGTCATTTTTATCGTGATTTGTCCAATTTCTGTGTCTTATCAAATGGGGCCGAACTCACTAAGAGGAGAAGGATGTGACTAATGATTATCTCCCACTCCCGGTGACTTCCATGTGGTTCCTGCATGTGTGTAGAGTAAGGTAGGCAAGGGATGTGGCAATGTCCTTAGTTCTCTTCCTGGACCAAACATGGGAAAAGAGTCTACATTCTCTGTATCTAAAAATCTCTCTGTATTTGTATCGCAGGTTTCTCAACCTCAGCACTATTGATGTTTGGGGCCCTTTATTCTTTGTTATGGGGATTATGCTGTGCATTCTAGGAAATCAGCAGCATTTCTAGTCTCTGTCTACTACACGCCAGGAGCACCTACCCAGTTATAATGACCAGATGTCTCCAGGCAATGACAAATGTCCTCTGGGTCGAGGGCGGCAAACCCACTTTCTGTTGAGAGCCACACTTCCCTATAACATTCAATGCCTGTTTCTTATTTTTTGTGAGACAGTCAAATGGAGAATAGTTTTTCTTAATATCTAAGAAACTTGTAGCGATGTAAATTGGCTTTCCACATACACCTCGCTATGTAATATACCAGAATAGGATTTAAGAGGCCTGGGTTCTAGTCCTGGCTCTGCCACAATAAAGCTGTGTGACCTTAGGTAATTTACCCGCAAACCCCCTAGGTTAACTTTTTGTTATACATAAATTAGCATAAATGTTATGCAATAGATTCCTCCTGGTTCTTATATTCTATTATTCCACATTTGGAATACACTTACACTTTCAAAAAGGGCTGCTTTTATGATCCTTGAGTCATTAATTCCACTTCATGTAATTTGTTCTAAGAAATACATGTGTTTGCAAAGATTTCCGTACAAGTATCCTCATTGCATGGTTGTTTGTAATGGCAAATAATTGGAAATAACCCCAAGGTTCATCTTTACGTCGTTAGATAAATAAATTGTAGAACATCCATGCAATATAATACCACTTAGCCATTGTAAAGAATAGGGTTGGGAGTTATCTATATGTGTATATAAAACATGGAAATAAATATATATTTATAAATATGAAAAGATGCACTACATACATTGATATGCAGGAATTGAACAAATAGAAATAGAACATACTTTACAATCCTATTTATATTTACAAAATTATCTCTGTATGTAAACATGTGAATAGAAAATATCAAGGCTTATACACTAAATTGTTAATATTTGAGGGGGGTGGATTATGAATGAGTTTCTCTTTTACATTACATGTTTCGGTACCACTCAAAATGTTAAGTTTTTAAAGAAGAAAATAAGCAAGGTGTATTTTTAAAAGGAATGCGTATTTGCCTTCATACTGGACTGAGGTGATTAAAAAAGTGATTTTATCGAGGTCATTGTTACCAACTGGAGGCAGTCCCCTCGCCCTCCTCCAGGGATACTTATCAATGTCTGGAGGCATTTTTAGCTGCCGCAACCAAGGGTTAGGGGGCACTACCTGGCATCTAGCAGGTAGGAGCCAGGGATGCTGGTAAGCACTCTAAAGAGGTCAGGCCTCCCCCAACAAAGAATTATCAGGTCCAGGTGTCAATAGGGTCGAGGCTGGGAAACCTTGATCTTGGACGTTTGATCAATAACACCTGATAGAAATGTACTGATTGTGATGAAGTACTTATTTGAAGAGATTGTCTTTAAAACCTGCAGGGAGTATTACAGTGGAGCCTGATAGATATATACATCAGAGAGCATGTCCCTCATCCTATCACCTTTTTCCTGGAATATTAAAGGACATTATAAAAAACACTCTACCCAGTTTACCAAAAAGTGTTTTTCTCTCATATATATTTTTTTCACTCTTATTCTTTACATTCTCTCCTTCTTGAAAATCATGTCTACAATGAATTACTTACACATTCAGCCCCCCCTGGCTTAACGACGTTATCAAAGTGCCACGTCCTTGCCATCTCTAGTCTGCCGTTCTCCATGTTGGCTTCATCCTCAGCCTTGTTGCAAGATGGCGAGTGCAGCTCTAGGTGCCATTATTAATCACAGAGACAGCTGGAGGGAGAACAGAGCGTGCCTCTCTCTGTGGCTTTGTCCTAGGAGCGGCTTGGCTCGCTCTCACATCTCAAGAACCAGCGCTGGGTCATGTACTTACCACTGCCCTAATTACTGGCTGTGGACGAGGATTCATTTAGATCAACCACACCCACCTCTGGAGATGTTGGGGAGGGAAGGGTGGTCAGCTTCCCCTTTCCTGACTATGGGTGGGGAGGATAAATACAAGAACAATACTGGGGTTCTGTTAAGAAGAAGAGGAAGAGCACTGGTTGTTGTGCAGGTAACTCACAGTGTCCACATCTCAGGAGCATCCCTGTGTGCTCCAGTGTTGCTCAAGGACCTTCCATTAAAGGGCAAACCCATCCTAATTAACTCCACGGCCAGCTGAGTTAGTTCTGGATCATAAACTCCTTGAGAACAGGGATAGAGATTTGTTCATAGATTTATTAATTATTTATGCCTTGACTGCTTTCAAAAAGGACCTGAAATGACTTACAATAAAGATGGATACAATAAAACTCTTAAAACCATAGTTATATAGCGAGTCATTTTATGGAAGAATGGGATTGAGATTCATCTTTTTTACCTTTCACATCACCTACCTTAGTGCTTTGTGCATTTAAAAAAATGGTTCAGAATAAATACACCATTGGCTGGGAGCATAAACTTTATGAAATACCAAGAGAATCATTTCACAAGTAGCAGCCCGTGCTTCCCTGAGGGGAGGCATCAGAGTTGCTTATCAGGATAAGGTTGAGCAGATATTTCGTGCTAAGGGCAAACAGTACAGGTGATGATTGACCTTGCCATTGGCAGCCACAGATGGATGGGTTGTTGTCCTTGCACTGATCTTTTCAGTGTGGCACTTGAGTGGCAAAGAACCATCTAAACATCACCTATAAAACTCCCGGGATCAAAAATATGTGTGTGTGTAGATTAATGTGTATATCAGTTTATCCCTGTTATCTGTATAAAGACTTTCTGGAAATCCTTCCCACCAGCTAAACTATACCTTAAGGCACCCAACATTTCCTTCTGTTTTTTTATCCCCAATCCCATCACCTAGGAAATAATAAGTATATTTATTTCCTTGAAAATGTAAATGAATGAAGAGACTTGATGTGCTCTTATTTGACATTTAGATTTTAAGTAGAAGCAAAACCTTCAGCTAAAGAGAATTCTCTGATGGTTAGATTCTAGGCCCTGGGAGTTCTGCTTCTGGTAATGGTGAACTTAGATGGTTCAGGTTAATCTTCCAGCTGGGAATAATGGAAAAGCTGGATCCAATATAAAAAACATCTATTCTAAGGCTTAAGAAAGTAGCAATACAGTGACAACTTACGTATCAAAGTTCTGGGGGAAGAAATCCGAAGAGATGAGGCTGGCCTTTGGGGCTGCTTTCCTGTAGAAGGAGATTCAAAGGCTAAGATTAAACAGAGCTTTAACAACCTTACAGGGCTGGTGAGACAAACACCAGAGTTAAGGGTTCATCAAGGAGGGAGCTCTGCTAAACCCCTCAGGTTTTTGTGTTGGGATTCCAAAGGCAAACCCTAGGAGTAAGAGTAAATTGGAAACAGTTGTTTTTCTTTGTAATTTTTATTGGAGTATAGTTGATTTACAATGTTCTGTTTCAGGTATACAGCAATGTGAATCACATATATATATATTATATATGTATATATATATATATCCATTCTTTTTCATTTTCTTTTCCCACATAGGTTATTACAGAATATTGAGTAGAGTTCCCTGTGCTATACAGTAGGTCCTTGTTAGTTATCTATTTTATATATAGTAGTGTACAAGTTAATCCCAATCTCCTAATTTATCTCTCCTCCCCACATTTCCCCTTTGGTAGCCATAACTTTGATTTCTATGTGTGTGAGTCTGTTTCTGTTTTGTAAATAAGTTCATTTGTATCATTTTAAAATTAGATTCCACATGAGTGATATCATATGATATTTGTCTTTCTGTCTGACTTCACTTAGTATGGTAATCTCTAGGTCCATCGATGTTGCCGCAAATGGCATTATCTCCTTTTCTTATGGCTGAGTAATATTCCATTGCATATATATGCTACATCTTCTTTATCCATTCCTCTGTTGAGGGACATTTAGGATGCTTCTATGTCTTGGCTATTGTAAATAGTGCTGCAATGAACATTGGGGTGCACATAACTTTTCAAATTATGGTTTTCTTCAAATATATGCCCAGGAATGGGATTTCTGGATCATATGGTAGTTCTATACTTAGTTTTTTAAGGAACCTCCATACTGTTCTCAATAGTGGTTGTACCAATTTACATTTTCACCAACAGCGTAGGAAGGTTCCCTTTTCTCCACACCCTCTCCTGGAAATAGGTTTTGAATCATGTCAAACCCTGACTAAATTGTGGTGATCTGGAATTGTGAGTGTCCCTTGTCTAGATCTAGAAGCATGTTTAAAACTCCTTAGAAGGAAGATACCATATTGTAGAGCCTTAAATTTTATCTATATTTTTCGTATGAGGAAACACAAATTTGTCATCACAGACCAAAAGAAGCAAGAGACAAAGGAACCAGATCCGTAGGGGATCCAGATAATGGCATTAATTAGACCCGAACTTTAAAATAACTAAGCTTAATATTTTCAAGAAAATAAAAGGTGAGACTGAGAGAGAATAGAACAGAAACAATATTTGAAGAGAAACAGGACAGAATTTTCCAGCAGTGATGAAAGAAACCTTCAAACCAGAGATACATGCCGTAAGCAGGACTAGTACCAAGAAAACAAGATAATCACAAGGAAAATAGATTAAAAAATAATAAATTCAATAAATCTGAATAAAGCCAAGATAGAGGGAGAAACGAGAGAGAGAGAGAAAAACACAGAACAGATGGGACCAACAGAAAGCAAATGGTAATGTGGTAGTTTAAACTCAAATACATGAGTCATTACATTTGAAATAAACATGCTAAAATATTCCAATTTAAAGATTGTCAGACTGGATTAGGAAAAAAAAAACAACTCAGAGCCCAACTATATGCTGCTTATGAGACATACATCTTAAATATAGGGGTACAGAATTTTTCAGACACTAGAGAACTAAGTAGGACAGGGTTTGGCATGGGACACATTCTTCCACGTGCCTAAAGTAACTGCAGTGCAGAGCTGCCTTGCTGGGCTGGGTCTGCAGCTAGAAGGTGATTTATTAGGACACTGAGTAACTGCTGACTGACTTATCAGGCACATTTACCCAAGACTGTAATGTATTATGGGGTCTAGCAGAACGTATAGATTAAGGATTCCTAATCTTTTCACGATGAGATATAATGTTTTGGTTTCTCCGAAGCCTTATGTCATTGGATGATATGCACGAATGGAGGTGGTGGAGGGAAGGTGGCAGGTGAATTTTTCTCTTTCCTTCTTGAAATCTCGTAAAGCAGTGGGGTGAGACTTGAGCAGTTAGGCAGACGTGGAATTAGCCACGGGAGTCGGCGATGCTTTTCAGATTGTAAGAAACAATGACCTGCTAGGGCACATTTTGGTGATGAGTGTTTATGGGAAGGGTAGATGGGGAAGTGAGAAAACACAGGAAATCATCTCAATAGCCTGGTATTGGGGAGAAAGTGGATCCATAATCAGTGCCACTGGGGTACAAAAGGGGTCACCTTACCTTCTCCTCAGAAGTCTTTCTCCAGACTTCTAAATATGTGTCTTCTTAATCCCTGCCATTGAGAGAATGTCTAATTGTCAGAGGATGGGGGAAGCAATTTCAATTGTATTATGAATGATCACTGTTCATAGTTAAAACTAGCCTTTAAGATTTACTTCGGTAGTCATTACTGTGGTATCATCAGCAGTACAGTTCGATATAATGAATGCCTTAGAATCGTATAATAATTGTTCAGGGTATTGGTACTAGCATGATTATTTTTACCCTAATAGGGCACTGACGTCCCCGCTGTACTCTGCTGCTCACTCGGTGTGCCTGGGGGTAGAGGGCACGAGAGGAAAGACAGCTTTGGTTTTAATGGCACTCCCTCTCTCTTCAGTTCCAGCTCATCTACGTTTCAGTTTTAATTAAGTTCTGCTTTCACGTCAGTGACTGCTCCATGTAGTTTATTAAAAAATAAGGTTAATTCATCTGGGGCTTCTATTAAATTGCAGTTGCTGGCCTGAGGGTCCAAGACTGTTTGGAACAGAGAGAAATTATGTATTTTTGTGTCCCTGGGAGGTGAGGTGACACACTGGTCCTGCACCATCTTCCCACGCCTCCAGTATTTACCAGAGCTGAACCCTCCTTGTAAATTTGTTGAATTGAATCCAAAGGTCGAGTATCTGAAGGAAGGAGCCTTGGGACACTATATTAATTTCATCCATGCCATAAATTCCTAACCCATATTTTCAGTGCACTAATGCACCATTTAAAGTAAGCCTCCTGAGAATCTTGTGAAATAGAACAGATTATGGTAGTAATTTAAATAAACCCTCCGCTCCTTCCTCTGATCCATAATTTATATACAGATTTTGGGTTGAAATCTTAGAATTTCATAAATGGGATTTCCCTAAATTGAGGAGTACTTAATTTGAAACGTTTCCCAAGAGATGATTCTGTCCTTCAGGTCATTAACTTATTACATTTATCAATATTTTGGCAAAGGACCAAACATTTGGAAGTTGGATGGAAAATGGAAGGTGTATAGCTAGTTTTGTTTTTTTTTTTAACACGCCAGATACCGTGATCCAGTAAAGCGAAGAGAACATTTTTCTTGACCATCAGTGAGTGTAAACTAGTCAACATATGCTATTTGCATTGAACCCAGCATGATTCTCTAATTTTTCTGATCTAATCACCCATAGGGGACCTGAAGTGTCATGTATATGTGGGTCACTGAGAAACGTCATCCATTTTCCCAAAGACAACTGTAAATGAGAGGAAAGAAAAACCACACTATATTTAATTCTAGTCTCTCCTAGCCTGCTCTGATGGTCTTCCAGGTCTTGGCATTGTAGGTCACTGTCCACTAAGGCGCCATGTCATGGACTAGGTAGAACCATACACTTTTGTATAATTCCACTCATTTCCACTATTTACTTGCCATCAAGTCTGATTAGGCCTCTTCCTGAAGCCTTCATTGTCAGCTTCAAACTGGATCTTCCTTTCTCCCTAGAATAGATGATCTATTAAAAAGCCAATTAGAGGGCTTCCGTGGTGGCGCAGTGGTTGAGAGTCTGCCTGCTGATGCAGGGGACACGGGTTCGTGTCCCAGTCCGGGAAGATCCCACATGCCGTGGAGCGGCTGGGCCTGTGAGCCATGGCCGCTGAGCCTGTGCGTCCGGAGCCTGTGCTCCGCAACGGGTGAGGCCACAACAGTGAGAGGCCCGTGTACTGCAAAAAAAAAAAAAAATTCACTAAACATTTATGAGATTTCTATTATGCAAATAATTATGCCTAAAGATGGGAAAGTACAACATAAATATGATTGACTTGGCACTTTCCTTTATTGAACCATTAAGAAAAAAACAAATTATGAGTTTTAAAGGATACTTTGACCAAAGGACCCCTTCTTTCATCCTCTATGGCTTTCTGGTGAGAAAAGAGTGATATTCTCAAGCTGGCTCTAGCCTACAAGTTAAAAAATGGATGATTTCAGCCCTCTACCATAGGGTATTCTTCCCAGGACTATCTCATTTACTCTTTGGCTAGAGCAGCCAGAGCTGTCAGAACAGGACTCTGTAGGAAACTAATACATCACAGAAAGAAACATCTTTGCAAAAAACAAGCCAAATCTAATGGCCACCAGTAGGGTCAAACCAAGTCAGATGGAGAGGCAAAACTGTGTGCTGAGAAATCTAAGATGGTGAATTTGGGTAGGACATCTGCTAGGTAAAACAAAAAATTGTGATTCTGAGCCAGTCTTGGGGAAGGAAGTGCAGTATACTTGGATCAGGGTTGAGTTTGATTTCTGGCTCTACTGCTTTACTCAGGAAGCCTTAGTCTCTTCAGCTATAAAATGGAGATAATCACACCTAAGCAGGTTATTGGTGTTTAGGAATAATATATGTGACATGCCTAGCACAGAAATAGCTGCAGATAATACGGATGATGATGACGACAATGACTATTGACAACATCAGCCTGAAAACTGCTGAAGAAGCTGGCATCAGCACATCTGATTCCTATAGATTTGTGGCTGCCCTTTCCTGGAATTTTGAATTGGACTTTCCCACAGGCACAATTTACTGCTTATCATAAATAATCTCATTCTGCTTCCCTTTCCCCAGTTCCTCGTAACTTATTCACACCAGCTTTGTCCATCATAACATTGTGTTTGGAATATAACCAAGTCCACAATCATAAATGTTGAAAGTTCATTCAATTAGCAAATATTTATTGAGGTCCTAGTATGTGCTAGGTGCTGGTGATTCAGTAATTAATAAAAATATGACTTGGTCTCTGCTCTCATGGCCACTTATAACTTGGTGGAGGGAAAAGAGGCCAATCAAATAATTATCCAAGTCAATATAAAAATATAATCTAAAAATAATAATTGCTGTAAAGGGATTATTGCTTTCATTGTTATGAAAGTTAATACAGTCTGGGGATAGGAGCTGGGAGCTAGAGAAGAGGGGAGTTATAAATTATTGGATATTCTCAAATTATTTGGTTATAGTAGAATTTCTGACATCAGTTACTATTTTGTGTAGTAATAAATAGGAGGAAAGGTGACTCATATTCATTAAATACCATGCTCTTGACAACAGCTTATAAGGTCATCTGATCTTTCAATTCCTAAGTAGTCTTTTCTGCATGAAACTTCTGGATGTTAAGAATTAGTCCAGATAGGGCCCTGAACCAAGATGGCACAGTAGAAGGATGTGGTGTCACTCGCTTTTGCGAGAACACCAGAATCACAACTAACTGCTGAACAATCATCAACAGGAAGACACTGGAACTCACCAAAAGATACCCCACATCCAAAGACAAAGGAGAAGCCACAATGAGACAGTAGGAGGGGTGCAATCACAATAAAATCAAATCCCATAACTGCTGGATGGGTGACTCACAAACTGGAGAAAACTTATACCACAGAAGTCCACCACTGGAGTGAAGGTTCTGAGACCCACGTCAGGCTTCCCAACCTAGGAGTCTGGCAACGGGAGGAGGAATTCCTAGAGAATCAGACTTTGAAGGCTAGCAGTATTTGATTGCAGGACTTCCACAGGACTGAGGGAAACAGAGACTCCACTCTTGGAGGGCACACACAAAGTACTGTGTGCATTGGGACCCAGGGAAAGGAGCAGTGACCCCAGGGGAGACTGAACTAGACCTACCTGCCAGTGTTGGAGGGTGTCCTTCAGTGGCAGGGAGTGGCTGTGGCTCACCATGAGAACAAGGACACTGGCAGCAGAAGTTCTGGGAAGTACTCCTTGGTGTGAGCCCTCCCAGAGTCCACCATTAGCCCCACCAAAGAGCCCAGGTAGGCTCCACTGTTGGGTTGCCTCAGGCCAAACAACCAACAGGGAGGGAACCCAGCCCCACCCAGCAGCAGTCAAGCAGATTAAAGTTTTGCTGAGCTCTACCCACCAGAGCAACAGTCAGCTCTACCCACCACCAGTCCCTCCCATCAGGAAACTTGCACAAGCCTCTTAGATAGCCTCATCCACCAGAGGGCAGACAGCAGAAGCAAGAAGAACTATAATCCTGCAACCTGTGGAATGAAAACCACATTCACAGAAACATACACAAGATGAAAAGTCAAGAGGGCTAAGTACCAGATGAAGGAACAAGATAAAACCCCAGAAAAACAAGTAAATGAAGTGGAGATAGGCAACCTTCCAGAAAAATAATTCAGAATAATGATAGTGAAGATGATCCAGGACCTCGGAAAAAGAATGGAGGCAAAGATCGAGAAGATGCAAGAAATGTTTAACAAAGATCTAGAAGAATTAAAGAACAAACAAACAGAGATGAACAACACAATAACTGAAATGAAAAATAAACTAGAAGGAATCAATAGCAGAATAACTGAGGCAGAAGAACAGATAAGTGACCCGGAAGACAGAATGGTGGAATTCACTGCTACAGAACAGAATAAAGAAAAATGAATGAAAAGAAATGAAGACAGCCTAAGAGACCTCTGGGACAACATTAAATGCCACGACATCCACATTATAGGGGTCCCAGAAGGAGAAGAGAGAGAGAAAGGACCTGAGAAAATATTTGAAGAGATTATAGTCGAAAACTTCCCTAACATGGGAAAGAAAATAGCCACCCAAGTCCAGGAAACGTAGAGAGTCCCATACAGGATAAACCCGAGGAGAAACACGCTAAGACACATAGTAATCAAACTGGCAAAAATTAAAGAAAAATTATTGAAAGCAGTAAGGGAAAAATGACAAATAACATACAAGGGAACTCCTCTAAGGTTAAGAGCTGATTTCTCAGCAGAAACTCTACAAGCCAGAAGGGAGTGGCATGATATACTTAAAGTGATGAAATGGAAGAACCTACAACCAAGATTACTCTACCCGGCAAGGATCTCATTCAGATTCGATGGAGAAATCAAAAGCTTTACAGACAAGCAAAAGCTAAGAGAATTCAGCACCACCAAACCAGCTCTAAAACAAATGCTTAAGGAACTTCTCTAAGTGGGAAGCACAAGAGAAGAAAAGGAACTACAAAAACAAACCCAAAACAATTAAGAAAATAGTCATAAGAAGATACATATTGATAATTACCTTAAACGTGAATGGATTAATCCTCCAAACAAAAGACACAGGCTTGCTGAATGGATACAAAAAAGAAGACCCATATATATGCTGTCTACAAGAGACCCACTTCAGACCTAGGGACACATACAGACTGAAAGTGAGGGGATGGAAAAAGGTATTCCATGAAAATGGCAATCAAAAGAAAGCTGGAGCAGCAATACTCATATCAGATCAAATAGACTTTAAAATACAGAATGTTATAAGAGACAAGGACACTACATAACGATCAAGGGATCAATCCAAGAAGAAGACATAACAATTATAAATATATATGCGCCCAACATAGGAGCACCTCAATACATAAGGCAACTGCTAACAACTTTAAAAGAGGAAATCGACAGTAACACAAAAAATAGTGGGGGATTTTAACACCTCACTTACACCAATGGACAGATCATCCAAAATGAAAATAAGTAAGGAAACACAAGCTTTAAATAACACAATAGACCAGATAGATTTAATTGATATTTATAGGACATTCCAGCCAAAAACAGATTATACTTTGTTCTCAAGTGCGCACAGAACATTCACTAGGATAGATCACACCTTGGGTCACAAATCAAGCCTTGTTAAATTTAAGAAAACTGAAATCATGTCAAGCATCTTTTCTGACCACAATTCTATGAGATTAGAAATCAATTACAGGGAAAAAAACATAAAAAACACAAACACATGGAGGCTAAACACTGTTACTAAATTACCAAGCAATAACTGAAGAAATCAAAGAGGAAATCAAAAAATACCTAGAGACAAATGACAATGAAAACACAACGATCCCAAACCTATGGGCTGCAGCAAAAGCAGTTCTAAGAGGGTAGTTTATAGCTATACAAGCCTACATCAAGAAACAAGAAAAATCTCAAGTAAACAATCTAACGTTACACCTAAAGGAAGTAGAGAAAGAAGAACAAACAAAACCCAAAGTTAGCAGAAGGAAAGAAATCATAAAGATCAGAGCAGAAATAAATGAAATGGAAACAAAGAAAACAGTAGCAAAGATCAATAAAACTAAAAGCTGGTTCTTTGAGAAGATAAACAAAATTGATAAACCATTAGCCAGTCTCATCAAGAAAAAGAGGGAGAGGATGCAAATCAATAAAATTAGAAATGAAAAAGGAGAAGTTACAACACACACTGCAGAAATACAAAGCGTCCTAAGAGACTACTACAAGCAACTCTATGCCAATAAAATGGACAACCTGGAAGAAATGGACAAATTCTTAGAAAGGTATAACCTTCCAAGACTGAACCAGGAAGAAATAGAAAATATGAACAGACCAATCACAAGTAATGAAATTGAAACTGTGATTTAAAATCTTCCCAAAAAAAAAAAGTCTAGGACCAGATGGCTTCACAGGTGAATTGTATCAAAGATTTAGAGAAGAGCTAACACCCATCTTTCTCAAACTCTTCCAAAAAATTGCAGAGGAAGGAACACTCGAAAACTCATTCTATGAGACCATAATCACCCTGATACCAAAACCAGACAAAGATACTACAAAAAAAGAAAATTACAGACCAATGTCACTGATGAGTATAGATTGAAAAATCCTCAACAAAATACTAGCAAACAGTATCCAACAACACATTAAAAGGATCATACACCATGATCAAGTGGGATTTATCTCAGGGATGCAAGAATTCTTCAATATATGCAAATCAATCAATGTGATACACCATATTAACAAATTGGAAAATAAAAACCATATGATCATCTCAATAGATGCAGAAAAAGCTTTTGACATAATTCAACACCCATTTATGATAAAAACTCTCCAGGAAGTGGGCATAGAGGGAACCTACCTCAACATAATAAAGGCCATATACAACAAACCAACAGCAAACATCATTCTCAATGGTGAAAAACTGAAAGCATTTCCTCTAAGATCAAGAACAAGACAAGGATGTCCACTCTCACCACTATTATTCAGCATAGTTTTGGAAGTCCTAGCCATGGCAATCAGAGAAGTAAAAGAAATAAAAGGAATCCAAATTGGAATAGAAGAAGTAAAACTGTCACTGTTTGCAGATGACATGATACTATACATAGAGAATCCTAAAGATGCCACCAGAAACCTACTAGAGCTAATCAATGAATCTGGTAAAGTAGCAGGATACAAAATTAATGCATAGAAATCTCTTGCATCCCTATACACTAATGAAGCAAAATCTGAAAGAGAAATTAAGGAAACACTCCCATTTACCATTGCAACAAAAAGAATAAAATACCGAGGAATAAACCTACCTAGGGAGACAAAAGACCTGTGTACAGAAAATTATAAGACACTGATGAAAGAAATTAAAGATGATACAAATAGATGGAGAGATATACCATGTTCTTGGATTGGAAAAATCAATATTGTGAAAATGACTCTACTACCCAAAGCAATCTACAGATTCAATGCAATCCCTATCAAATTACCAATGGCATTTTTTACGGAACTAGAACAAAAAGTCTTAAACTTTGTATGGAGACACAAAAGACCCCGAATAGCCAAAGCAGTCTTGATGGAAAAAAATGGAGCTGGAGGGATCCAGGAGTCAAGACTCCCTGACTTCAGACTATACTACAAAGCTACAGTAATCAAGACAATATGGTGCTGGCACAAAAACAGAAATATAGATCAATGGAACAAGATAGAAAGCCCAGAGATAAACCCACACACATATGGTCACCTTATCTTTGATAAAGGAGGCAAGAATATACAGTGGAGAAAAGACAGCCTCTTCAATAAGTGGTGCTGGGAAAACTGGACAGCTACAGGTAAAAGAATGAAATTAGAACATTCCCTAACACCATACACAAAAATAAACTCAAAATGGATTAGAGACCTAAATGTAAGACCAGACACTCTAAAACTCTTAGAGGAAAACATAGGCAGAACACTCTGTGACATAAATCACAGCAAGATCCTTTTTGACCCATCTCCTAGAGAAATGGAAATAAAAACAAAAATAAACAAATGAGACCTAATATAACTTAAAAGCTTTTGCACAGCAAAGGAACCCATAAACAAGACGAAAGGACAACACTCAGAATGGGTAAAAATATTTGCCAGCAAAAAAAAAAAATATTTGCCAGCGAATCAACGGACAAAGGATTAATCTCCAAAATGTATAAACAGCTCATGCAGCTCAATATTAAAAAAACAAACAACCCAATCCAAAAATGGGCAGAAGACCTAAATAGACATTTCTCCAAAGAAGACATACAGATGGCCAAGAGGCACATGAAAAGCTGCTCAACATCACTAATTATTAGAGAAATGCAATTCAAACTACAATGAGGTAGTAGGTAGTAGGTAGTTAGGTAGTTTCTAACACCAGTTAGAATGGGCATCATCAGAAAATCTACAAGCAACAAATGCTGGAGAGAGGGTGTGGAGAAAAGGGAACCCTCTTGCACTGTTGGTGGGAATGTAAATTGATACAGCCACTATAGAGAACAGTATGGAGCTTCCTTAAAAAACTAAAAATAGAATTACCATATGATCCAGCAATCCCACTACTGGGCATGTACCCAGAGAAAACCATAATTCAAAAAGACACATGCACCCTAGTGTTCATTGCAGCACTATTTACAATAGCCAGGTCATGGAAGCAACCTAGATGCCTATCGACAGATGAATGGATAAAGAAGAAGTGGTACATATATACAATGGAATATTACTCAGCCATATAAAGGAACGAAACTGGGTCATTTGTAGAGACGTGGATAGATCTAGAGACTGTCATACCGAGTGAAGTAAGTCAGAAAGAGGAAAACATATTGTATATTAACGCATATATGTGGAACCTAGAAAAATGGTACAGATGAACCGGTTTGCATGGCAGAAATTGAGACACAGATGTAGAGCACTAACGTATGGATACCAAGGGGGGAAAGCGGTGGTTGGTCGTGGTAGTGGTGATGAATTGGGCGATTGGGATTGACATGTATACACTGATATGTGTAAAATTGATGACTAATAAGAACCTCTGTATAAAAAAATAAATAAAATAAAATTCAAAAAAAAGAAAAGAATTAGTCCACTGTCAGACTTCCCTGGTGGTGCAGTGGTTAAGAATCCACCTGCCAATGCAGGGGAGATGGGTTTGATCCCTGGTCTGGAAAGATTCCACATGCCACATAGCAACTAAGCCTGCATGCCACAACTACTGAGTCCATGCACCCCAACTGCTGAAGCCTGTGTGCTCTAGGGCCCGAGTGCCACAACTACTGAAGGCTGCACACCTAGAACCCGTGCTCTGCAACAAGAGAAGCCACCACAGTGAGAAGCCCACGCACCACAACAAAGAGTAGCCCCTGCTCACCACGACTAGAGAAAACCCGTGTGCAGCAATGAAGACCCAACACAGCCAAAATAAATAAATTAATTTAAAAAAAAGAGAATTAGTCGACATGTAACTTTCTCCTCAATTCAGTGGAGAATCAGAGGACAGACTTGCATTACTCTTGTTTCTACGTTCTAATATAAAGTTTCTGACCTGTGGACCAAGGGCTGCTGGTTTCATTAAGGGAAATTCTAATCGTTGTGTCACATTGACACCACGAGGCTTACCGGCTTTTAACTGAGTTAGCTCAGGAAAAGTGCTAAATTAACCTTAGGTTCTTCAGTTTTAGGAACCCCAACACTGATGTTTAACATTGGAGGTGGTTTCAAAGGGCTTAGCTCTCTGATTCCTTCACTTAATATTGTCAATACATGTTCTGGTTTTGATTCCTTCACTTAATATCGTCAATACATGTTCTGTTTTTGATGGGCTTGCACTTGTGGGCCTTCTAGTTTTTAAGTCCTTTTTCTCACCTCTCTACATGTTTCCTTCTCTAGCTCTTCTAACTTCTTTTTCTTCACAACTGTGGCTCCTTCAAGAGCCTTTTGCTAAAAAAAAAAAAAAAATCAACAAAGGAGAAGTGAAAGTCCTTTGACTTCTTTTAAACCCATGACATTCTCAGACCCACAGGATTAGAAGAGAAAAGCAAGGTTGGTCAAATGCTAGCAAGCAGTCCACTTCATATCTCTGCTGGTATAGATTTTTGGGTTCTGTTCAGCCTTATATCACAGCATCTCAAAGAGAGCCTGTTATGTAGTTGGTACTTCAATAAATATTCGAATGGATGATGAACAAACTCCAAATTTGACTTTGTCATATGTTCATTGGCAAGTTTCACTTCTTTCCTTTGGGATTGTGAAGATAGTTCTAAAAGTACAGCCCAACACAGAAAATTGCTCTCCTTCTCTGTCTCAGCTACGTTCTGTTTCTTCTACTCGCCTTCTTCATTGATCTTTATGTGTGATTCATGTCAGACTTTCCATTGTCCTTGGTTGTTTTACCAACTCACTCCCTATTTCCTCATGACCCTCTAATTTCTCAAATTGAGCTGGAGCTGGGCAGCATTTCAGGCTGGCTTAGCTGAGCAAGGAAGCTAGAGGGCATTGGCTCATAACTACCATGAGAAAACTAGTCAGTCAGTGCCTTTGAAGACAGCTCTAGTTAAATTTCAAGAGTGGCCACTGACGTTAGTGTAATTACTATCAATGAAAGTGGCAACTCCCATGGTGAATTAGACCATGTTTCCCAGAATAGCTGAGATTCTAATTGATAACACAGAGAACACAAGCAAATCAGGAAGGAAAGAAGGCTATTAATTCTAAATAGTGAAAATTGAGAAGGGAAAATGAGTTTTTAAAAAAAGAAATAACTCTGTGCTCAGAATAAACTTCTTTTATGGGTAGTTTATTATGTCTTAGAATGGTGCTAAGTGTTTTACATGTATTATCTCATGTAATCCTTTACCAGTGCTGTGGCTTAGAATTATTGTGTAATTGATAAGAAAATGGAGACTTAAAAAGTTTAAGTAGTGGACAATGGAACCAAGTAACCTAACTAAAACCCCCCAATTTTAGCCATTCTGTCATTCTAGGTAACTTATCTGGGTACCAATCACAACTATAATCGTACAATTGTCCCTCTGTATTCATGAGGTATTTGTTCTAGAACCCGCTGTGGATACCAAAATCTGTGGATGCTTAAGTCCCATAGTCAGCCCTCTGGTTCTGTGTTTTTGCGTTTCTGCATCTGTGGTTCTGCATCTGTGGCTTAGACCAACCTCAGATTCTGTACATATTTATTGAAAAAAAATTGTAAGTTCAAACCCGCATTGTTCAAGCGTCAACTTTTCTCTCAACCATTTCTTGTTGCTCATTGAAGATGATGTACTGTATACATTTTGGACTCACTTGAATTCATAGTCGCCTTTGGGTTGTACTTAAAACTGGGTACTTGGGCAAAAGAAATACAAGGGCATTTTTACTAGTTTACTTTGACTACCTTCCTCTGAATAATTTTGGGTAGAGAAAATAACACAACATTTAGAGGAAAGAGAACTGGGTTTGAATGTAAACAGAGGCACTCAGGTATTATATAAGAAAATGTCATAAATGGCACATGGCACTAAATAAATAGGTTCATCCTTAAATGTAAATACAAAACAGAAAATACCTCAAATCTCCTTTCTTCCACATTTATCTTTTGGAAGGAGTAGAGATAGAGAAAGTAAGACTAGGAGAATGTGGAGGTAATGTTAGGAGCAGGAAGGAAGAGAAGAGAAACCAGGAGAACATATGTCCAAAGATGCACGACTCCATCAGGTAAGAGCCCACCAACCTTCTTTGTCACTCCGTCACCTACTGCCCCACCCCCTAATCTTGTCTCCAGTCCAAACATAAACACAAATGAAATATGAATCTCTGTCTTCATCTAAAAAAGACTCACAGCAAGATTCAGTTTTGAACTACACTCCAGATGAGGGAGAGGTCTGTGGTTCCAAGTCCCGTGTTTGTCATTTGTTGGGGTCCTGCCCACGCTTGAATTCCTGTGGGCTCAGCACGTGTGGGACCTTGCTATTAATAAACTGTTCTGGTTAACTGAGAGGTACTAGTTGCCCACAGATAGACTGCCCATTTTTGAAGAATTATACAATTAAGCTTAATTCAATTTTTCTGTGATGATAGCCTTTGAGGATCAGGCAATTAGTGCTTCTGTCTCATTATCATGAATAGAAATTCTCATCGTGCCAGCGAATTGTGGACGCAATGGCTCATGGAGAGCTCAAATAGAGAGCATGTCAGCAAGCCAGTATTTACTCTCTGAGGGTAACTAACCATTGTGGAGATACTGCTGGCGGCAAAGGATGTGACTATTCTAGAAGGGACGGGCAGGGGAAGTGACATTCCTTTTGATGTACACTATTGACCATCATTGAAATAAAGCCCACTTGAACTGATTTGCAAGCTCACATCATTGACTTCAGACATATGTGCTCCTGGGCACTGTGACGAGTTATAAAGAAGACCTGCTAACAGCACACAGTGCCCTCTAAGGAGCACCCTTTGGTTGTGCTGCAAATAGAGATTCAGAACTCTGGTTTTGAATCCATGCTGGTGTTGGCTCATTGAAAGGAGCATTCAAGTTTCCATTAGAGCTGTGGTAAATGAAAATCTATTGAATTCCACAAGCATTTAACAGAGTATTTAATGTAGGCAAAGCTCTATGTTAGGTGATGTAGAGGTACAGGGATAAAGATAAAGACTGGTGCCTGGTAATCCATGGGTTCCTGGTTGTAGGAATCCTCTTCACCTGGTTCAGCAAAGCTCTCGGTAGAGCCCACTGCATTATAGACAGATGTGAACAAGCGTGACATTGTGAAATACTGACTTTCCCTCTGTCTTAGTTCACATTCCTCCCCAAAGAAGACTGCATCAGGAGTAGTTTACTTGGGAAGTGATCCCAGGAAGCACAGCTGAAGAACTGGGGAAGGTGAGACAGGGAAGGGAGAAAAGCCAGTGTAAAGTGTGTTGACAAGCACATCCCACTCTGGGTCACTGGGACTCTCTGAGGTACTTTGTAGGACGTGTGCCAGATGTCCTACTGGAGGATGGGGAGTTGAGACATCTATTGACTCCCAGCCCCCATCAGTTGGGGATTGGCCTTGTGGTCACAAATTCCTCAGAAGTTCCTGGTGCAGACAAGGCTGAGCAGGCTTGAGAGGCTGAGAGGAAATCAGGAGCTCCAGGTGGGAGCTGTCAGCAGGTTGGAAAAAATTTGTCCTAGAAGTCACCTCAGACTAGGGGATTTCTGTTGATTTATTATAACAGTTGCATGTATTCACCACAGAAAGTTTGGAAAATAGAGAAAATAAAATTCTATAATCTCACTTCTCAGAGATAACCACTGTCATCATTCTGGTGTATTTCCTACCCAAAATTGGTTTTTTGTTGTGTGTGTATGTGTGTGTATTCTGTGCATGTATATTGGTAGGGTTTTGCTTTGTTTTGTTGGAAATTCGACTTTTTCTTGCTTTTTCTCCACCATTCAAAGCAGCTCTATCCTTAATATTTACTTGTCTCAGGGAGTTTTGAAGAACTGAAAATAGACAGTACATGAAGTTAGTGCATCCTCCTGTCTTTTGTAAGAATGTTGCAGAGATTATTCTAGGTGTTCTGGAGGAAGAGGGGAAATGAGGGAACCCTGCTGGCTTAGTCAGTCTGGGCTGCTATTATGAAATACCATAGACTGGGTGGCTTATAAACAACAGAAAATTATTTATCACAGTTCTGGAGGCTGGAGGTCCAAGATCAGGGTGCTAGCATGGTTGAGTTCTGGTGAGGTCCCTTTTCTGGGTTGCAGACTACCAACTTGTTGTATGCTCACATGGCAGAGAGCAGAGAGTTCTCTTGTTTAGGGCCTTTTATAAGGGCACTAATCCCATTCATGAGGGCTCCATCCCCATGACCTAATTGCCTCCTAAAGGCCCCTCCTCTTAATACCATGCCATTAGGGGTTAGGATTTAACATATGAATTTTGAGGGGCCACAAACATTCAGTCTATAGCACCTTGACAGTAGCAAGCGAGAGGAGATTCAATCCAAGATTGGAGGGTTGCTAGAAAATCAACTCCTTGGTATCCCAGAAAGACTGTACCTTAGGCACAGGGACTCTAAGGCTTGCCAATGCTTCCAGAGCTTCACATAAGGCATAGAAGAAACAGATTCACCCTGCAGAAGGCCTCGAGCCTGCTGGGCAGTGGCATCTGGGGATGGAGTGACTGACCTGTGCAGACAGACAATGATTACCGATGACCTAAGGGAGCTCCCTGCTGCTTGGCTCTGCATAATATTCTGGGACTTTTCCAAAATTCTAAGGAGGGGGAGACCTGCAGAAGTGACTGTGAATTATTCCATCACCACTGTGGATGTGGGCTCATAATTAGCTTTAGTTTGATAAAGAAAGAAAGGAAGGAAGAAAGGAAGAAAGGAAGGAAAGAAAGAAAAACGAGGATTTAAATTCCAGATTTCTGTAGATTCCCAGGGGATTACTTTCCCGTGGCCTCCTTGACTTTGGGTTCCTGAGTTAAATCTACTCCCTCTGATGAAGCTCACATCAACTCAGATATGCTCTTTTGCTCTTTCATCATTTTCCACAAAAAATAAAAACCACTTACTATAAATATTTTATCTGGTCAGTTTTACTAAAGACGGGGGTCCCGGGGAGAGATCACATTACCCTTCAGCGTCATGCCATCTCGCTGACTATCTTTCCCTTTCCTGTGTCTCCCCTTTCCACCTGCAGCAAAAATGGGCTCCACTGGCTCCTCTGTCTCTTTAGGCTAGGGTTTACTCTGATTCCTTGTTAAATGTATTCTCTGTTCTCGATCATTCTTCTAAGAAGAAAAACAACTTTCTCTCCTTTTCATTTCGTTACAAGTTGCTAATGACCTTTCTGAACTGGATCATGACCTTGGGAGTCTTACATTCTCCCAAAATCTCCTTAAGGAAATTGTTCTTCTAGATACAGACAGTGCCCTTCCTAAAAGGCGTTCTGTTGAATACAGTTACATATGGTCTATAAAACGGCCTCTTCAAGAATTTTCAAGCTGTGGATCGAGAGCATTACGGCAGAGACACCAAATCCCATTTCATTTTTCTCTTCTCGGGAACTCTGGAAGATGTTCTCTAGCTTCCCTTATAGTTAGGATGTGACTATGTGATGAGTCTGAGCTATGAGCCGTGGGCAAAAATGACAGATGTCACTTCCAGGCTGAAGGATGTCCAAGCCGGCAGGCAGCTCTCCAGCTCTCTCTCTGTCACAGCAGCTGCAGAAGCGATGTGGTCAGATGGCAGAGCCGCAAAATGTAAGCAACCTGGACCACAGGGTCACCTCCTGGAGCAACTGCCCTGGAGAGTTGCTTGACTGATTAGACTTTGTGGTCTACTTGAGAAAGAAAGAAACTGTTGTCATTTTAGGCCACTAAGACTTGCAGGTTATTTTGGAACTATAGCATATCCTAAATTAATGGTTAAGCAGTGATCTAAGTAACATGACTACCTCTGGTATCAGACTTACTAGGTTCCATTCCATGCCCTACCACTTTCTAGTTGTTGGACCTTAAAATAAAATAAAACAACCTTAATCTTACTAAGCTTCAGTTTCTTCATATCTATAACAGTACCTTACTAGTACAAGGAGACGACCAATATGCGGTACTTAGAATACTGTCTGGCACAGAAGAAGTGTTCAAAAAGCAATAGCTTTTTGATGACAAGTATCATGCCTGATGATGTCTAAAAGCTAAAACAAAGTTATTGATATAAGCATATAAGTACTCCCAAGCAATTTCAATGTCCGTGTTCTTTGTTTATATTCGGAATCGATTATTCATCTAAAGTAAGAGCACTGGGAAAGCTATTTGTTGAGTCAATGTATGTTTACTGACTAAGGGCAGTGATCAAATGTGTGAGTCTTTGTTGCCACAGAGCTGCACGTAGCACTGTTTTATAGATATTTTCATCTTTCGCACCCATGATTATGTCTATGTATTATTTCTAAGCTAGCCTATTTTTGCTCCATTTTTCCTCCCTAAATTTGTTTTTCCACCAACTTGTCTTTCTATTATCAACAGAGGCCTGTCTTACCTCTTTCAGGTTGAGTACACATGGCCGTACATTCTTGATTCTGTCCATCTCCCTTTGTGCTGGTTGTCAGGGTGATGGGGAGCGGAGGCTAGAGATTGGTGAGGGATGAGACAAAATGCTTTCGCAGTTTAATGCCCGGGTGGTTGGCAGTTTGGCGGGGACCTTAGTAAAGTGAAGGCCACGATGAGCTAGTTTTCTCTCTGTAGTACGTGAGTACACTCTGGGGAGTGGAATTTCAGGCCGGTCAGCACAAAGCAGTTTTGTCGTGTGAGTTTGTGGTACCAGCAGACTGTTAAAGCGGAAACATCCTGTAGCTTTTGAGAAATGCAGAATTCCAATGTTGGAAAGAGTTTGCTCCTATATTTAGGAATTACTTACTTGAGAAGTTAAAATTGAAGAGATTGAGAGTAGAACAAAAAAAGATTCCTCAAATTAAGTAGAAGGAATAGGGGCCGATTAAGAGAACAGAGAGGAGGACCGTCGTAAGAGGACATTGCTCTGAAAGCTAAAGAGGAGAGTTCCGTGGAGTGTCCGGTACATAGACACTAAATACTTAATTATCAGAATGCGTGGATGGAAGGGCAGTCAACCATGCTAAATGGCCCCGGCTCTTTAAGGAGAATGCCATCGAATCAGCCTCACTCCTGGCTCTAGGTTACAACCTTTGTATTCATTTTTAATTTTACTTGTTTTGTTTGTTTGGTGTTTTTCCAGCCCTTAGTTCTAATTTATTTTACCTTGCTGTCTTAACTGATTTCGGAGCAAAGGAAGATACTTAGAAATTAAAGCATTTTTTCCCCAAGCAATTCTAAATTAGCAGGATTTGAAACAAATCAAGAAAATATTTACTATTCAACCCCACCAGGAGATTTCTACCCAATAGAACATTATTATGAAACTTGGGATAAGCACACTGTCATAAGGACTGAACCCCAGATGCATCTGGATAGCAGTCGTCATTATAAAAATAAGAGATTTCGTTCCTAAAATATTTCCACGTAATTTCTGTTCCAATGAATGATATAATTACATAAGGGTCTGTATATAAAGCCATGTTGAGATGAGTGTGGCTAACCAGTGATAACATCGGTGACTTCTATAAATCTGTAATTATCAGTCTCCATACAGAGCATTTCTGGGGGAATCAAGATGGGACTGCTTATTAAGAGCTTGGCGATTTTCCTTCCTACATATTGAAGAAACTGGGATTTTGGTTTTGGCGGCCGCCAGTCTCAAATCTTTCCTAACTCTTCACCCAACAAGCTGCCTCTCCTGCCTTTCCTTTGACTTAAAATCAAGGACCTACCTTGCCTCCAGCCAAGGCTGCGGGCTCAACCATTTCCATCAGCTGGGGCACACAGGTGGCAGCTCCAGCGGAGAGGCGGCTGAAAGCTACGTCACATCCGGCTCCGTCCACCGCATCTACCTGCAGCTTGGTGCACCGTGCCTTTTCCTGCCGGAGGCCAGTTTCTCTTTCTGAAGGCTTTCTGCTCCTTTGGCAGCAGGAGACCCAGAAGCAGAGTGAATTGGTAGTGGGCATGGGATTGGGGAGGAGGGAATGGGACTCTTTGGTGAGTCGCAGCCACATCCACAGGACCTCTAAGCATGAGGCTATTCTCATTACTGTGGCTATTCCCATTTGTCTCCGACATAAACAGCAGAAGGATGGGCTGGAGAGATCAGACAAGGCGGCGCGTTTTCCTTTGACCGAAGATACTGCATCTCTATTCCATTTTATGTTTCTGGAGTATTGTGACAGACAGCAGCTTAAATAGATTAATGTTTGTAATTCAAAATATAAGTCAATTCTACTGCACACATATATGGCTGAGTAGGTGCAGGAGGTAGGGGGAGATTAAGAGTCTTTTACCGGTTCTCAAGATACGTATGCTTTCATTTTCCCCCCATTTGGGGGAGGAGAGGTAAAGACAGATAACATATAGGAAAAACACTCAAAATGACAAACTTGCTTGAATTACTGCTAGTGCTAAACTGTTCCAATGTCATAAACTTGGATTCCTTAGGGCTTGCTTTTTATGATCTTTCTGTGTTAGAATTTTTTTATAGCAGACACTTGATGTACCACTCATACAGTTTCATTCACATTTGACACTGGATAAGAATTTTCTTTTTAAAACCAAAAATACAAGTGAATGTTGTATAAGTAAATGATTCAAGCTCTGTGTTCCCAGAATTCTGTGGGAATGGGGCTTTGAATAGGATAACTGAGCAGTCCCTGTTACTATTTAATTTACAAAAATTCCTTAGCGTTGGCAGTCATTTACATGTTCATTTCATCTTTTTGCACTTAGTAAGGAGCTGTTTAGCTTTCATGTTGTACTTTTAGAACTAATAAATCAATGTCATTACTTTGATAGATGTGCCATTTCACTTTTAATCTGTGTGGCGGTTGCTTGCGGTGACTTAATTGAAAAACTATAATTGCCATGTTATTTAATTTGGTAAATGGCTTATTTATTTATTTATTTATTTTTGGCTGCCTTGGGCCTTTGTTGCTGTGCGTGAGCTTTCTCTAGTTGCAGCAAGCGGGGGCTACTCTTCGTTGCCATGCGCGGGCTTCTCATTGCAGTGGCTTCTCCTGTTGCGGAGCATGGGCTCTAGGTGCGCGGGCTTCAGTAATTGTGGCACACAGGCTCCGTAGTTGTGGCTCATGGGCTCTAGAGCGCAGGCTTAGTAGTTGTGGCACACGGGCTTAGTTGCTCCGCAGCATGTGGGATCTTCCCGGACCAGGGATCGATCCCGTGTCCCCTGCATTGGCAGGCAGGTTCTTAACCACCGCACCACCAGGGAAGTCCCTGGCAAATGACTCTTCTATTACCACTTCTAGGAAGTGTGTCTTCTCTAGAATATTTCAGCTGAATTTGTTTCCTGACCTCTTCTCTGTGGATCTTTTGTTAGCTGATGTCGTACCTGTCACTTTAAGTTGGGTATACTTTTTTTTTTTAAGCTTTTAGAGTACTTTTCTTTAAATAAAAGGTATCAACTAAATTTGACATTTTATGAGTAAATACAGCCCTACTTATCAGTGTGAAAGAAGAGGAGACAGATTGACTGGACTCTCTCTGTGGTGCCTAGGATGGCCTTAGAGTCCCAAAGAATTTGAGTCTAAATATCTGTTCCTTTAGGTTGTCTCTTCCAGGTTTTTTGGATTTTTTTTTCCATTGCACTTTTCAAGTATTCTGTACCACTGTTAATCCCTAGGAATTCTGATACCAAATGGCTGATTGTGTATGATTATCTGAGATAATCCAAGTGATTAGTATGATAGAAAGAATATAGTTTGCTTAGGGATTTTTGTGTCTGGAGTTCTGGGAATTCTCAGTATTTCCTCATAGATAATGATGTCACTGACATAGAAGAATGCTAGGAAGCAGCCTGGTTCTCCTATCTCATCATTCCTCCTCAATACAGCCATTCGTTCTCATCCGTGCTCAGAGTAGATTGTACTATTCACAGAAACCATGCATAGGACCAGTCCAGATTCTAAGTGATCTGTACTCATCTTCCTTCTGTCCCCATGCCAACTCAACTTTTACTGGCATAAGGGGGGAATATTAAATGTTGTTTCTTAACTATCTTGACTGATGGGCTCAAAGCTCTATAAAAACTACAATAGGTTCCTGACTGCAAGCAAACGGTCTTAACTA
Organism: Delphinus delphis; assembly: GCF_949987515.2. Lineage (NCBI taxonomy): Eukaryota > Metazoa > Chordata > Mammalia > Artiodactyla > Delphinidae > Delphinus > Delphinus delphis. The sequence goes on along the minus strand of NC_082694.2, from coordinate 58,269,334 downwards.
AAAGGACACTGGCCAGCAGGATACTGGGAGGGATCCCTGCAGTTATAGGATGGATACTCAAGGTCCAAGAGTGGCAATTTGACAGGAAGCCAAGGGAGGCTTGGGGCAGAGCAGCCAGATGCCCAGCCGGGGTCATGCTGGAAAGCCACTTTGGTCCAAATGCCACTGCTCTTCCACAACTTCTCATCAATTTGAACTTTCAGTTTCCTCCTGCCTTGGTTACAGTCGCTCAAGATTCTGAGTCTCAGAAGCAGGCATCCAGTGGACTGGTCGTAGGTCCTATGAGCTTCCAAAGGAGGATCCTGTTGGGGGAGGGTGGTGTTAGAAATCACCCTTCTGCAAGGCTCCACGGAATCTCTCCAAGGAAAGATGGAATGCTAACTGGAAGGGATAGAGATAGGATGCTAGACAGCCACAAACAAGTCAATAAGTATCTGTAAATGACTGCCGAATCAGCTAAGAATAATGACAGCGTTATCTTCAGGAACAGGAGTCTGGAATACAGTACTTGAGGGAAAAAATCTGAACTGTGCACTGAGTCGTGCAGCCAGCAGCCCAGCAAAGAGGTTCCGCCTGCAGTGCTGACCGCAACTCAGGGCTGAGCCTGAACTGCATGCAGTCAGGGAAAGCAGAGAGGAGTCTTACCCACACACGCGTGCAGGGTATCAAGGTTTCTCCCTGTGCCTTTGAACCGCCCACCCGCTGCTTCTTTATTGAACCAAGAAGCCAAGGAGTTTCTTGCTTCACTTCAAAGCCCTGGGTCCTCCGCAGCGAACCCTGGGTGGGTTCAGTGAGGTCTGGTTCCCACCCTCCTAGCCACTGTGCTTCCTGTCACTGCTTATCTCAGGCATCCTCCAGGAGACTGTCCTTTCTGGACTTCTGTGCTTTCCACGGAAGGGGCAGGTCAGAATTCTCAGGAATGTTGGAAATGTGGGGCCAGTTAACTCGGATTTCCTTACAAGAAATGTAAACTTGCCCCGCTTTAGCCAGGGCCCCCAGCGTCTTCAGTGAAGACGCTAAAATATATATATATATATATATTTTTTCATTTCTACCAATCTCATCTCCGTGTCTACCCCTTATATCTATCTACCTTAGCATCAGCCAGCTGGCACGTTGTGTCTCATTTGGCTAGAAAAACTGAACAATGCTGGGCATTGTTCCATGTACTGAAAATGAGTGATTTGTTATTTAAAATCTAAATAATTTAGTATGCTCTCCAAGAAATTATCTGGTTTAGAAAGTCGACAGGGAAAACTGACGAAGGGGGAGGAGGAGGAAAGGGGTTGGGGGAGAAGGAAACCATGGACAAAAAAGGAAGCTTTTCTGAAATGAAGGAAGGAGGATAAAAGTCGTACTTTTTTTTAGCGGTACGGGGGCCTCTCACTGCTGTGGCCTCTCCCGTTGCGGAGCACAGGCTCCGGACGCGCAGGCTCAGCGGCCATGGCTCACGGGCCCAGCCGCTCCACGGCACGTGGGATCCTCCCAGACCGGGGCACAAACCCGTGTCCCCTGCATCGGCAGGCGGACTCTCAACCACCGCGCCACCAGGGAAGCTCAAAAGTCGTACTTGTTTTGAGCAAGTGTCTCCAGTGATGCAGAAAATCGGAGAAGGCCCTTGATCTCACTGTTGAAGGCACCATGGCGGCTGGTGGTTCTCCGGCACCATACATTCCCATGCGGAAGGGAGATCTTTGCTCCATCTGGGAACCCTGGTGCTGAGGTCCTGCCTCCAAGGGCATACCTGCCACTGCTTGTTCCATATTCACAGGTGGGGGAAAGATTCCCAGCTGACTCCACGACCTTCCTTTCCACTCTCCAAGCTCCCCAAACTTCCTGTTAATTTGGAGGGAATCCCTCCATCTTCATGGTTCCCTTCAAGTTCACTTTAAATTTCCAAGCCACCTAGCGAAATCTCTACCATGGCTGTGGGCTTTTGGACACAAAATCTGGGAAGGCTTGGATAGCCCTGCTAAGACTACTTCCCCATCTCTCTCAAAGTAGGAAGCACTGAGCCTGCAAAGGGCATATCAGGCAGCCTGCAACCTGTGGCCCCTTAAGATGTTCACGTACTCATCCCCGGACCCTGGGAACTACAGAAGTGTCAAATGATAAACTGATAGCATTTGAAGTCACCAAGTTTGTGGTAATTTGTTATAACAGCAATAGGAAAATAAGCCGCAATCTGTGTATGTTCATCCTGAGTTTGGAGCCACCTGAGAAATGAGACACAAGAGACGGAAGGAAGGAGATTTAGAATGTTAGCTTTACTACTGTGGAAGGGGTTTTGAGAAGGTAGCTTTTTCTTTGTGTGCATTGTGGGCTTGTTATTCCTTTACCCCTGAGCGAGAAAGGCTTATGTATTCAGACCCTGGCGGAGCTCTGCTAACTCGCTCTCCAGGGAGTGCTCCCCTTGGCGGAGAGCAGAGAACCTGCACATCCTGAGGGCAGGACGAAGCAGGGGAAGGATGCTTGGAAACGGCTCAGCCCAGCACACGCTGAGCTCGCCAGTTAGACATGTCACTGTCCCTTGGGCAGGAGAGGGTAAAGGAGCCAGAAAGGCAGTAAGTGTTCTAGCAGGAGTTCCTCAATCAGGATTATAAGGTCAGGGGGATAGAGGTCCCTCCTTTAGTGTCTGCTGCCTGTCTTAATTTGTGAGGAGAAGAAGAAAACAGAAACTTCGTATCTTGGAAATTGTCCTTCCATGTGCTTAATGTAAGTAATACTTCCCATATTTTGAACTTAAAAACACAGATACTTTTTTTAATCTTAAACTCCTCATTTATAAAAATATACACACTACTATATATAAAATAGGACAACAATAGGACCTACTGTATAGTGCAGGGAACTATACTCAATATTTTGTAATAACCTATAATGGAAAAGAATCTGAAAAAATGTATGTGTAACTGAATCACTTTGCTGTATACTTGAAACTAACACAACATTGCAAAATCACTATCCTTCATTTTTAAAAAGCCAAAAAAAAATCCAGATTTTTTTATCAATAGAAAATCAGATTCCCCCCCAATCTCTTTAAGTAAACATTAAACAGATACTTAAAGAAATAGGATTGAAAGGGCATCACATCATTACTCTTGCTCCGTCCTGTGTGTCTCTGTGTGTCCCTGAGTTTGTAGCTTCCCTTTCCTGTAGTTTTTTGGGGGCTTCCTCTCCCCTGCTGTCACCCTCCACTCTAGTTTCTCTCCTTGTCCCCTTCCATTTGCCACTCAGAACTCCTATTCACTGACGAACAAACTCCCTTATATCTTTGTGCTATTTATTTGATTCTCCCTGTACCTCCTGATTGTAGCAGAAACCAGGGTCCCACCTGGGATACGCCTTCCCCTGGGGCTCATTCTGCTACATCCCTCCGCTGATCCTAGGCTCTGAGATGGCCTGGTGTGATTTTCATTCCCTAAGGCTGCCAGACCATGATCCTGCCATCTTGCTTCTTGGAGGCTCGTGAGTTTCGGTCCGTCATCCTCTCATGTCTCCTTTTTGCTATTATTTGCTGACCACCCAGTGACTCCTTCTCACTGAGTATTCATCCTGATGGTGGTTTGCCTCTGCTTCCAAAGTCCAGTCATCATTCAGGGGGATTTTCATGCTCTATAAACAACCCATCCTATACCTTGGCCTCTCAGTTTCTTTCTCTTCAAGGACCTCTTCCTCCATTCAGTTTCACCCTCACACAGCCATAGTCTGGAGCCTGTCGATCAGCCAGAACCGTTCCAGAATCATAATTCAGACTCATTGCTTGGAGCCTGCTGACTTGGTTCTCCTCGTGACCCCTCTTATTCCACACAACAGGACTTCTCATTCATTGATTCCTCTACCTCCTGCCTCTCTCACTTTTATCTAGCCTATATGCAGCATTCTATCATTTCAAACTTCTCTTCTAATAACCTAACTTCCCACACTAATTACACCCACCTGGAAAAACCCCACATCCTGGACGGATCCAACTACCCACTTTCTCATATGCCTGTGTCTGATGTATTGGGTGTTTTTTGACACTGTCTTAAATTCGTGGCCATCATCTCATCTGAGTGCATGATACTACCCAGCAATCTCTCAGTCCACTCTCCCATTTCAAACTGTCTCACAATCCTCAAACTTCCAAACCAAATATATTCTCCTTCAGTTAAGCTGATAGATCTGGCTCCTCTTTTGTACAGAAAATAGACATGATCAGACAGGAACTTGCTCAAACTAGTGCTACCAAATTCACAAATCCAGCTATTTCAATCATATTTTCCTCCTTATCTGCTGCTGTAATTTAAGCGACTTTTATAAAATTCTGATTCCTACACTCTGTTTTAAATTGCACACCTTCCTTATTTTCCAGGAGCTTATCTTTTTCTTAAATCCCTTCTAATTCCAGGAGCTTTAATTTCTCCAAGTCTATTGACTCATTCCAGTCAGCTTTTCAACATTCTTAGATTTCCCCCATTTGAAAAAACAAGAAGCACGTAGATGGGGTAGAGATGAGAGTGCGAAGCCAGTACAGTTTACCAAATCTTTGGGGTGTGGGGGCATGATGAGCTCTGGAAGGGTGCCTGAGCACACCCCTCACTGGGCATCTTTCGTATTGCAGTTTTGGGCTGGGCCTTCCTTTCTGGGAGAAGAGCCCCCAATTTTTTTGTACCTAGACCAAATCACATCTTGACTGCCTGCTTTACTTTTTGTCCTTTTCCAGCTACTTCATAAAGGAGTTGTTATCACTGACCATCTCTATTTCCCAATCTCACACTCACTCCTCTACCCATTATAATGCGGTTCTACCTCCTCCAATGCGCTGTAACTGCTTTCATCAAGGTTGCCAATGACCTTCGTATTGTTAAATATAATGGACAATTTGAAGTCCTTATTTAACCTCATGGAAACATTTGTCACTGTTGACCACTTCTTCCTCCTCAAAACTCCACTTACCATGGTTTCTCTGGTTATTCCTTTTCAGATTCCTTTATTAGCTCTTCTTCTAAGTAACCTGTAAGTGTTAGAATTCTACAGGGCTCTATTTTTCACTTACTATACTCTTCCCAGCCCATCTCATCTACTGCCATGGTTTCACTGACTACCCAGATCCATCTCTGACCCTAGCCAAGCCTCACCTACTCGTATAAAGCTTCTTATTTGATTTCTCCACTTGGATGTTCCAACACACCTTAAGATCTTTTGGAAACATGTCCAAGGCTGAATTTATCGACACCTTCCGCAAACTTGTGTGTCCCTCAGGGTTTTTTCCTATTGCATTTTATAAATAGTGCAAGACAAAGACTTGGTACTCCGTGACTCCTCTTTCTCACTTCTAGTCCTGTATCATCATCACTAAATCATATGGAAGGTCTCTCATAAATCTCTCAGATCGCCTTGCAGTCGGCATCCTAGTCCGTGCACCCTCACTTCCCATCTGGGCTACCTTATTAATCTCCTTTTTTGATGTTCCTATGTTTATCTTTTTTTTCATTTGCTGCCATATCCTTAGCACCTAGGCAAATATTGTCATCAGTAGTTGTACAATATGTATTTAGTGAATGAATTAAGTTATTCATTCTTGTCTTTCTCACATCTAGCCTCTAGTCTACATACAACATATTCTTTGAAAACTGTAAGTCTAATTATATTACCCTTCCTGTTGTTATAGCTTAAATGCCTTCAATGGCATGTATTTGCTCCTAAAATTAAATCCAAACCTTGTTTAAGTAACACTTTGGCTCTGCTCACCTTTCCAACCCCATTGCACCCTGCTTCCATGTAGCCCCTTGGCTGCCTGCTGGGCAACTTTCATTTCCTCTCTCTCCAGACGTGTAAACATGTAGGAAAGACCTACAGCATTCTTCACCACGCTCTTCTACTTTGCTAACTCTTGTTCATTCTTCGTGTTCAGTACCAGTTGTTTCTTCCTCACACAAGCCTAGTCTGACCCCCAGATAATTTTACCCATTATGTGCTTCTGCAGCTTCCTCTGCCACACTTTTCATAGTACTTTTCACACCTTTAAAAACATCTGCAGTGCCTGTATTCCACACTAGCATTAAAGTTGAGACCCTCATTCATCGTGGTTTCCCCAGCACATGTAGCAGAAATCTTTGCTGAATGAAAAGATGAATTTAACAAGCATTCATCAGTATGAATAATTCACACCCTCCACCCAATTAATATATGTCCTAAGGACTGTGTATTCCTTTTGTTGTTTCTCCCTCTCTATATTTGATTTCTGAATTCATTTTGCTAGTTTGCAGAGTATGAGATAAGCTGAGATGGACACAGGGGTTGGAGATGTGATATCTGTTTGTGTTAGTAACCAAGATTGTTTGATTCCTTGTAAGTCCTCTGCTGGTACTGACTATTCTGACCTTGGACACAATCAGATCTGGAAGAACCTTGAGTTTGTCCAGTAATTCCTAACATAAAGCACCTTCCATCCCTTTGTATGTGGTTGGAAAACTGTTAGTTTTTTAAAAAGCATACTTGATAAGTATATCCATTTTGAATGTGGTTTAGATTAAAGCATTTCCCGAGGGTTTCATTTTTACTGCTGGTTTCATTGGCAGTTGGCAAATTTGTCCTTTTGTTAAACTATGTGAAAACAGCTCTAAAGAAATTGGCTCCAAAGGCCATTTTAATATTTTTCTTATGGGAGGAAATTAGTGGCCACATTTAACAAATCAACATCTCTACTTAATGTCCATCTCCACTGTTACCTTTGGAGCATTTTAAAGGATAGAAACCAGAAAAATCTCCTGAGTATGATATATAGAGATTCTTTTAGCCTCTTGGAAATGATAGGGTTTGGGAGTGGGGAGGGAGGGATATTGGAAAGAGAGAAATAGGAATAAAGGTGAGGGATGATAGGATTATTTTTCTTTATATTTTTATTAGTTTGCCAAATATCTTAACCTGACATTCTAAATCCTCTTTTAAAATATCATGGAACTTTACCAGCAGATGAGTTTTCAGAAAAATTTCAGTATGAGAGCAGTGGAGGGATTGAGTCTTTTCTTGAGGCTTCAGGCTAAACATAGGGGCTGTTGCCAGGGCTAGGGATCAATAATGAGATGTGACTTCAGGGAAATCATCTATGAGCAGATTTCCCCCGCTCTTCCCCCAAAGCTCCATCATGAACCTATCATGGTGCCAGGAATTTTGCTGTTAATTATTCATTCCTCTAGGCTTAAGGGATTCTATACTTAGGAGTCTTCTATGAAAATGCAGTTTTCCCCTCTGAGGTCTCCGGCACACACACATACATATACCACTTACCAGTTATGAACACTAAGTAATCAAATGTCTTTCCTTAAGGTAAAAAAAAAACATGGGGAAGGACATTCTGATGGGTGAGACCAGCATATGATGGTTCTTTGGATGCAAGCAAAATAAAGTTATCTTTACTAATAATAACTTATTGGAAGGACACTGTTGGTGCCCAGCATCAGAGGAGGAGACAGCCCATCAGGCCTTAAGACAGACAGTAACCAGGACTGTGAACTTAGACAAGATGATTACATTCTCATGCCTCTGTTTCCTCATTTGGAGCCTTGGAGATAAATACGGTGCTGACTTCATGAAGTTGTTATGAGGATCAAATGAATTCCTATTCTTGAAATGCTTAGAACAGTGGCTAGCACTTAGTAGAAGCTCAATAAAAGTTATCTCTTAGCCTGAATGCAGGAAACTCTCAGAGGCTGCCAACAGAAAGACTCTGGTTCTTGGAGAGATGATGATGGCTTGAGCCAGGGAGATAGAGGGGGAGGTGATGAGAAATCATTATATTCTGGACTTCTATAGAAGGTAGAATGCCAACTGTATTTGCTAATTGATTAAATGTGAAGTGTGAGAGAAAGAGAGGAATAAAGAATGATGTCATGGTTTTGGATCAGAGCAAATGGAAAGTTAGGGGTTGCCATTTATTGAGATGGAGGAATTGGGGCAGATAAAGGTCTGTTTTTAGACACTTTTAGTTGAAGATGCCTATAAGACTTCTAAGGGCAGATGTCAAGGTCGGCTGAATAAAGGAGTCTAGTGTTAAGTGCAGGGGCCCAGGCTTGAGTGGTGAATAGAAAACAGCAAGAACAATACATAGAGGAGCTAAAATAATTATTTCCTAACTACTTGCAAGGGTGTAGCTGATATTAATGAATTTCCTCTGACATTACCCATTCTGTATTCTCTTTCCCTCTTGCCCAAGCTTCAACTGATTCAGTTTCTTTGCCTAATGAAGTGATCTAAATTTTTATTCCAGAGGTTTCTGGGCTTTTGGTAGAACTGTCTGTCATACATTTGCTGCAGTCCTCCATTAACACTTCCTGTTGGATGTGGTAGATCAAGGTGGTACCTAGAGATCAACACTTCCTGTTGGACAGGCCTTGTGCAATTCTCCAGTGGGCAGCTTGGTAAAACAGGGCTACATGAAACCATTTTGAGGGAAGAAGTACCACGAGTGGGAAAAGGGTGAAGAAAATGAGAAGGGAATGTTCTAAGACAAGTTTATTTGCTCTACTGATGATTACTCAGTGTCTTTCTCCGGGGAATTGAAAAAGGCTCAGCTCACACCTGGCCTCCTTTCCTCACCCCACCCCTGGATCTCAGGTAGACGCCCCTCGGCCCTCCTCCATTTTAGCCCACAAGATCAAAGCAGGCTGTGCTTGGATTCCTCTGCTCTGAATTTTCATTACCCAAACAGTCATTAAATGAAACTCAGCCCAGGTTTGTTTTCTTTTTTTTAGTCCAGTTTTTATTACCACCACCTGACTAGTTATTAAAAAGCAAGCAAGCATCAATTAGCTGCAGACACATACATGACAATTACACTGGGGAGACACGACACATCCCCTGGAGTGCGGAATAACTGGCAGAGACCAGAGCTCCATGGATAAGCAAGAAATGTGTCTAATTGACTTCCTGGGAAATGAGGTCCTCATGTCAAAACATCTGGGCACAATTTTCTGGGCATTTAAACAACTCTCTGGCTCTGCAGAGGCATAGAGTAGGCCCCGGGCTGCATCTTGACTGGATTTAAGCAGTCCCTTTGTACTTTATCCTTACCCGCTTCCATTCCTTGCCACATATGCCCTTGTCTTTAGCTCTTGGACAGACCCACCTGTTATGGTTTGAAGAGATGGGCTTTTCTCCCTACATCTCATCACCCTGTCCTCTGCCACACTGAACTTCTAGCCATTCCACGGACAGGCCTGAAGGGTCAGATTAGGTATTTTGTGCGTTTTCTTTGCCCCCAGTGTTACTGAAAATGTGTACTTATCCTTCAAGTGCTAGGCTAAATGTCACTGATTTAATGTGGCTTTTACGGAGTGCCCTCTCGCCGTTAGCTGTTTTGTACGCCATTCTCCCACTTCCTACCTCAGGAATAGTACTTATCAGATTTACGCTGTCATTTAACTGCTCACACATCTGTCTTTTTGACTAGCACACGAGCTGCTTGAGTTTAGGAAATGTGTGGTTCTGCTTTTGTAGTCTAAGATCCCAGCTCATGAGCCATTTGGTGAAATTTTGTAGCACTTATAAATTGGTTTTTGCTTGGCCAACTCAAATAATTAGGTTCGAAAATATGACTGAAATAAATTTCATTTCAACAGTTGGTATTATTTGCCTGTCGTTATTGCCCACCAATAAGAAGTATGGGCAGGCGTTGTCTCCTCCCCAGGCTTGTGGAAGAGCCCTGGACAACACCTGTAATACATGAAAGAGCCGTGGTTCTCTGTGTGGTCAGAGGACCATTAGAATCACATGAGCTTGATGGGATGTGGCTTTCTGAGCCCTTCTTCAGATCACAGAATCAGATCTTCAGGAGGTGGGGACTGGGAGTCTGAGTGTTCAAAACATTCCCTGAGGGCTTCCCTGGTTGCGCAGTGGTTGAGAGTCCGCCTGCCGATGCAGGGGGCGCAGGTTCGTGCCCCGGTCCGGGAAGATCCCACATGCCGCGGAGGGGCTGGGCCCATGAGCCATGGCCGCTGAGCCTGCGCGTCCGGAGCCTGTGCTCCGTGGCAGGAGAGGCCAAAACAGTGAGAGGCCCGCGTACCGCAAAAAAAAACAGTTCCCTGAGTGAGTCTTAGAGACTCATAAATTTGAAAGCCACCACGGTAGAGAGAAGGGAGATAAAATGTTCCCTCATAAACGCAACCAGGATGCACTACAGTATAAAATAAAACTAGAGACCAGAAAATACTGTGAGAGGCAAAACTATACGCCCTCCTATTATGGAACAGGGATACCCTTTTATTTCTAACGTCTATTACTTGCATTCTTATCCTCCCTTCAACCATTATGTGATGCACATATCCTCATGCCTATGTGTGTCACAAAATTTTCACAAGTGCCCCTAATAGAAGAAAGTGAAGTTATACTTCTGGGATTCTGAGAAAATAACCCAGTGCCGCCTCCTGGTGAAAAACAACATGCCTCTAAAACCTTTAACTTTATCTTAAATATTCACGTTGACTATGAATTCTACTCCATAATATAGGTCACACACACACATGTATATATATTTGTTACATATAAATACATATCAATATAATATATATTTGTTTTAAAATAAAAGTGATGTTTTAAAACACTTACTATTAAATAAAATTTAAGCTCCAGGAAATTTGACCTGTTAGTCCTTTGAGATAACTGTAGGGTTGTGGTTGTCTCCATTTAAGAAGGTATCATCTTAAAATATCAGTGGATAAGGATTCTGGAAGGAGAAAAAATAGAATGATAAAGCCAGTGTAGCTGTATAAATAAAAAAGGAATGATCTACCAATTGCTTCAAATATTCTTTGGAATCAGAACTCATTTATTGGCTATACAATCTTGGGCAAATGACAGTACCTCTTAGAACCTCTGATCCTTTGTCCATAAAATGAAAATAAACTACCAACCTTTCAACGACAGTTGTAAAGAATAGAGATAATGTATGTGAAACCCATGGTCCATAATAGAATCTCAAAAATTGCAGCGTTTTTTTCTTTTAATCAACTTTTGACCTTCTGGCCATGACAGGATTACTGGTACCTGAATAGTCTTCTCACTATAAAATCTGAAAACAACTGTTCCCAAAAATTTAGCCATAGATAGCAGAGGACTGTGGAGGTGGAGAAAAGAAAAACAAGGTGAACGGTATGACCATCCCAGCTTCCTACCTGCAGGCAACTTCTGGACTCTGCACAGGAAGAAAAAACCCAGGTAGAGCAAAGCGGTCTTGCTGAGCTGAGTAGTTTCAGAGATCAGAGTTTGAGGCACTAAGGTGGCTATAATTTGTGGCACAGAATACTAGAGAAAGAGAAAAGCATAGAAATCTGCATAGGGATTTCCTCAATTCCTTGGATAATTACTAATCTGAACACGTTTCAGTGAAAACTCCACAAGGCCAGGCAAAGAAGAGCTGCTGGGAAAATGATGAATTACTAGGGACCTAGAAGCTGAATAATTCCCAGAGTCTACTTAAATCCCATTCTTACTAAGTTTTATAAGAAGCCTCAAAATAATTTGATGATCCACAGGTAAACTAAGACTAGCACTTTTTAAAGAAAGGAACAAAATCCAGGCACTAACAATTCACTGTGTCCAGCATCCAGTCATAAATTATTAGGTGAAGAAATAGGAAAATGTTACCCATAACGAAGAGAGAAATCAGTCAAGACAAACAGATAAAGAGATGATAAAATTAGCAAACAAGGATTTTAAAGAGCTGTTGTAAATGTGAACACAGTGTCAGTGACCTGTGGAAGAATTCCCAGTGGTCAAACACACATAAAATTGTAATCTTAGAAGAAGGAGGCAGCAAACTAATTGCAGCAATTGGTTGAAAAAATTCAAGTATGATGAAAAATATCAACGCAGATCATGTCAAAGTGAGGAGAGCAATTACATTAAAAAGGGTAAAAAAGGAGAGCTGGGCATATAATCTGTGGGGTGACCACTAAAATAATTATGTCTTAGTTGCTGTTAATAGTCATGTCATCAGTGGATGACCACATTTTGTGTGGAAGCAGAATTTTGTCTGGAATGCTTTAACTCACATCAAACAAATGAAGGTAATTTTAGACTCATGTTTGGAATATTTCATTCAGCTCACAGAATAGGAAAGCAGAAAATTCAGAGACAAAATCTGTCTAGTTCCAAAATGCGTGCAAGCTTGTTTGGACTTTCTCTGGTGGAAAAAAAGGGGGAAGAAAAGCAGGGGGACAAAGTAAGAAACCCAAGAGTATTTTAATGAAAATTGGAGATGATCTTTCTAATTCTTACTGCTGCTTTAGTTCAGGAGTAGGCAGTTTTGTAATAGAAGGCAATAGCTACTGAACTCAATTGAATCATTGTACAATGATGTCACTGTTATGGGTTCAAAACGCAGCTGGGCTAATTAGGTCTTTATATTTTATTAAGAGCCGCTCATTACATCTTTACCCTGGTCATGAAGGAGTTATACTGGTTACAAGAAGAACAGGAAATGTGTGCGGATAGAATAGCAAAATTCATGAAATAGAAATGACAAGGCATACTGATCTTTGCTTAAAAACAAAAATATCAAAAAAACAAAGAAAGCCAATACTTAAAGAATCAGGGTTGTTCAAATACAGTTGACCCTTGAACATGCAGGAGCCGGGGGCGCTGACCCTCTGCACAGTTGAAAATCTACGTGTAATTTATAGTCAGCCATCTGTATCTGTGGTTTCATATCCGCAGATTCAATCAACCACAGATTGTGTAGTACTGTAGTATTTACTATTGAAAAAAATCTGTGTGTAAGTGGACACCCCCAGTTCAAACCTGTGTTGTTCAAGGGTTAACTGTATACTGTTCACTTAGCACTATTCACAATAGCCAAGAGATAGAAACAAACCAAATATCCATCAGTGGATGAATGGTTAACCAAATGTGTTTTATACATACAATAGAATATTATTCAACCCTAAAAAGGAAGGAATACTGTCACATGCTACAATACAGATGACCCTGAGAACATTACGCTAAGTGAAATTAGTCTATTACAAAATGTTATATACTGTGTGATTCCACTTACATGAGGAAACTAGTCAAATTCATAGAAACAAAGCAGCATATTAGTTCCCAGGGATTGGGGGTGGGAAATTGTTTAATGGATATAGCTTCAGTTTTGCCAGATAAAGTTCTGGAGATCTGTTTCACAACAATGTGAATAATACTTAACACTACTGAACTGTACACTTAAAATGGTTAAGATGGTAAATTTTATTTTACCACAATAAAAAAAGCATGTGTGTGTATAAAATTGACTGAAAACGTACAGCAACCCTGTGAGGATAGACATTATTAAACCACTTTAAAGGTGTGGAAATTAGGTTCAGAGAAATAAAATGATTTGTCCGCAGTCATCCAGCTGTGTTCATAGCATAATGAGTTAAACTCAGCCGTCTGACTTTGAAGCAAGTGCCCCTCCTACTCATCTTGTTCCATGAAAGTGGACAAGCTCATTACTGCTGGGTGTCAAGCCGCTTGGAAGTCCATACACCATGAGCAAGTGCCCGTTCCTTGAGTTCCTTTGTATTTATCCGGTTTTCTGCCTCTCCTTTGAAGACATCTTTGTTCACCTCATCTGGGAGTGATTTTCCAGACTTATCGATTTTTAGACTTGATATTACCTTCAAGCATCTAGTCCAGAGGTTTCCACCTCTGTTTTGTCTGCTTTGGATGACATGGTAAGAGAGGGCTCCACCCAGTGTCTCCTGGGAAAGCTCTGCTTTGACTTATTTAATATACTGGAATTCTGTGTGAAGATTTCATTTACAAAAAATGAAAAGGGTGCTAATGCTAGGAAATGAATCTTTTCCAACTACCCATAGGTGGGGAGACCGAGGCCCAGAGTGACTTGCCAGGCAGAAACAGCTAGTGAGTGGTAAGGCCAAGCTGAGAATTCAGATCTCTTTCATAGTCTCTACTTAAATTTGCTGCTCTCTGGACTCTGCTTGCTAAACTCCTGTAATCCCTCTTTTTGGCTACAAATGGATACTATCCTTCTTTTCATCTGTGTGTGTGTGTGTGTGTGTGTGTGTGAGTGAGTTTTACTTCCCTTTCTAAAGTATAATGTCTTTGAGGGATGTCACTCATCCTGCTGTCTGATTGTCTGAGTTAGGACACAATACTTGCATATTGGTTCATTCATTCATTCCACATTGCAGTTGCCTGGTATATACCTGCCAATTACATGAATAAATACATCAGTAGTGGATTTCAAACCCATATAGTCATTCACCTTGATCTGTTTCTGTGCTTTTCAGTGGCAAAAGTTATAAGTAAGGCTTGAAGGCCAGTTTCAAAAGCAGAGAGTTTTTAGAGCAGTTTCATTGTTAAAAAATAGTAATAATTGGAATATGTTCTCAAGTTCACTGCTTGTCTGTATGGCTTTTGGTGAAAGCAGAGTGAGGTGAGTGGCAGGTGGGGACTCTGGGAGACCAGTGACAGAGGGCTTGGGGTCTGTAGAGCTGCAGCTGCATTTTGGGGGTGTTTCACCTGGCAAATACCTTTTCAAGTGTTTCAGGTTCGGTGAACTCAGAATGGAAATTTGGCTAATCGCCTTTTCCATTTGCTTCTCAAGCCTCTGTGTACTTAAGTGGCAATTTAATCCATCTGCTTCATTTCCATTTACACTTAACTCCCCTAAATATTATTTGGAGGGAAAGAAATCTGAGAACTTTCTGATTTAGGTAATGCGGATTGATCGTCAATTCCAGAAAGGAAAAGCATAAACAAATAAATACCAGGATTGTTTAGTCTAATTCATAAATAAGAGGAGTTCTCTCTTCCAGCTGTAGGCATATTGTGCAACATGGTGACATCAGAGTCCAACATTTAGCATGTCTCCTGCGTCAGCCCCCATCATTTACCTTCCTCTGGTGTCCTCCTCCTTGAATGCTCTGCTCTCTTAAAGTAGTACTCTAACCTCACGATGCCGTAAGACAATGCTCCGTATTTTTGTAACGCTTGCTTTACTCATTGGCAGATGATTTATCTGATAAAGGATAAATAAATACGTTGCAGAGTGGAAATTGAAGTTCAGGATGTCTGACTCCAAGGCCTGCACCCTTAACCTCCATGTTCACTGCCTCTTATAGACTTACTACCTTCTCAACATGTTTGCATTTAGGGGGCACTTCCCCGGATACCAGACTCTTAAAGAATGACGCTGGATGGAAGAGAAACAGGCATTAGCAGCAAAACAATCCCTCAGGACTCCGGCACTATAAAAGTTGAGAGTGCGTGAGAGAATTACTCCACTTTCATGTGAGGTTGACTCAGAAGATGCGAAATAGTTCCCTTTGTGAGGGTGCAGGTGTAAATCTACTTGTGTCAAGAATCTGTCCTGGTACTTTTAAAGTAGACAACAAACACACATTAATTTACAATGTGCATTGGATTTCCCCAACAGTTTGAGGCTCTGCAGCCTGAATTTTTGCCTTCCCTCCAACCTCTCCAGGACATCACTAACCCCTCTGTCTCCCCCGGCACCGACCCCAGCATCATTATCTGAGTGTTATGGTTCTCAAAGTGTGGTCTCCAGACCAGCAACACCTAAGAACTTGTTAAAAGGGAAAATTCTTGGGCCCTGCTCCAGACCTGCTGAATCAGGAACTGTAGGGTTGGCGCCAACAATCTGTGCTTTAATGAGTCAGTCCTTCAAGTGATTCTGATCTATACTCAAGTTTGCACACCACTGTCTCTATGAAAGGAGTCAAAAAAATGCAATATGGATCCTTAACACACTATACTAAGAAGTGTAGATCAACCAGAATAAGGCCAGGTCTGGCTCAAGGTACGGATACTGACTACAGACCCTTGGGGTTCTGCATGGCAAGGGTGAGGGTATATAGCTGGTTTTTAACAGGAGACACAGCAGGGGGAGTAGCATTGACTTTGGAGTCCTGAGTTCGAATCCTAACTCTGCTATTTGATAGCTGTGTGACTTTAAGGAAGTTACTCAACCTCTCTGATCTGAAATTCCTAATCCATAAAATAAATAGTATCTACTCCATGGAGTTATTGTGATGGTTAATAGAGAATGTAAAGGTAAAATGTACACATAAAACCACTCACCTGGTGTTCCATACTAAGTGGGTGATATCTATTTGAAGACAGCTTTGGCCACAGCTGTTCAAGTCTGGTCCTCCCTTGTTATTTACAACAGGCTAAGCTATCATTATTCCATAGCTAAGACCTCAGATGCTGGAAAGGCTCTTATCTGTGGCCCTGGCCAACCAAAACAAATGCTCAGACTGCTGTCTTACTTGAGAGAAGTCACTAACCCTTCCAACTCCAACCTGTCTCTTTCTTTGTGAGGGCCTTCAAACAACCCCCGGGCCACGTGATCGCTGGCCAGTTCTACTCATTGACTCCTTGTTTACAACCCCACTCTAGGAGGGCCCTGATCCCCAGGAAAAAGGCAAGAGGCCACCGCAGGGTGAGCGTCTGCATTCCCTCAGGGCTGATTTCTAGCCATGAGGTGGTGGGAGGCTGCAGGAAGCTAGCCAGGATGCAGGAACAGGACTTATTACTACCATGACCTCTACCAAAACAGCAGAAAAAACAGGTATCTGTTGACCCGTCTCAGCAGAAACTGACTGTCTGCCTCTCTTCCGGAGAGCAAGTTAACCCCTTTATGTAACCTTGGCTTTCACTGCAAACTTCTCCAAGGACTGCTTTCCCAGAACAGTCTCCAAGATGCAGCATGTGCCGCTTTGCTCCCTCATTCCTGTTTCTTTCATTCACATGTAATTTTTCTCATTTAAATCCGGTCAGAATAGGTGAATGTGTGATGGCCAGGGCAGTGTGTGCCCAGTGCAGCCTTAACAGGGCCTTACCCCTCCGCGGTCTGATTCACTCAGCGTCCTTGGTTAGCCTCACTCTTGTGGTTAAACTGGTTTATAATTCTGCCTTTTGCTCTTCTTTCTTTGTTCTCAAGATCTGCTGTGCGGTTTCTTCCGCCTTTATAGCTAATTCAGTTTGCACTAGCTAAATTTGATCTCTTCTTCCTCCTCTGTATCACAGATTACCCTTCAGGTCAGTCTTCCCCCTGATATCGGTGTGTAACACACTTTCTTCATTCATCTCCAGCAAGTGAGAAGAGCAGTACATTTTCCTTCAGGCAGCCGGGACAGCCTGGGGTCAGCCACTGTCATCACAGCCTCGCTGAGCATCTCACCAGGGCACTGGGAGAGGGTAGGGAATCAAGATTACCTGTGCCAACCGAGGACTTGCAAGGCAGGGAAACGTTATTATCTTGTGCTAGGAAACCTCCCCATTACCTCTTGAAGGCTAAAGACCAGGCCCTTTTCCTAGTTCTGGAGGTATATGTATTACTACCCAGGGCAGGGTTGACATGGCATCCTGAGAATTCCAAAGGCAAGATATCAAGCTTCTGTGTTTGTGGGTGTCCGGGTGTGTGCACACGTGTGTAGTCGTGGCTGGGGAGTCAGGGGATGATGATAAGAATTCAAAACCAAATTTTTGCTTTACTTCAGTCATAGAGAATGGCTTTCACAGGGCCACACTGCTGACTGGTATCTTAATGTACATCCCCACCTCACAGCTAATAGAGCCAAGCCTACACTGGACTGTGAATAGCCAGCCATCTCCAGAGGATACCATCGCTACTATCTTCCTCTTGGCCATCCATTTGGCACTTTGACAAAAGTCCTGCTGTCCTTCCTCTGCCTAGAGCTGCTCAGCTCAGACAAGTAGCTTTGTCTTCAAGTCTCCCAGGAGAAGAACTTGAAGAGGGGCCCCCAGGTTTGTGTGTCATAGGTCAGAAGGGTCCACCAGCACCTAGAAGCTCGAATGAGGCTCCCCAATTCCCTGCTCCTTTTCCCCCTCCATCTCAATTTACCCCATCTTTCACAACGCCTCGAGCAAAAGAGTGTCAGCAGGTACTCGAGAACCAACTGTGATTCATCAGCTGTGACAGATCTACTCTGTGAGGAAAAGAAGAAGCACAGTTCTTTTCTCTGCTCTCCTGTTTCCTCTAGGGATTTCTCTGAAAGGTTCTGGTCTCATCTGAGTCGGAACTGAGGGCTTTAATTGTAGCTCTTTCATGTCCCACGTGACATGGTGACGTGCAAGAGCAAAATGACTTCTCTGAGATTTGGTTTATTTGTAAAAAAAAAAAAAAAGTGATAATACTTACAGACTATATGGTTATAATGATGAAGTAAGATAGTGAACATAGGGCTTCCCTGGTGGCACAGTGGTTGAGAGTCCGCCTGCCGATGCAGGGGACATGGGTTCGTGCCCCGGTTCGGGAAGATCCCACATGCCGCGGAGCGGCTGGGCCCGTGAGCCATGGCCGCTGAGCCTGCGCGTCCGGAGCCTGAGCTCCGCAACAGGAGAGGCCACAACAGTGAGAGGCCCGCGTACCGCAAAAAAAGAAAAAAAAAAGATAGTGAACATAAATGCCAAGCAGTGTGCCTGGGCCCTTGGAGGGTGTTCACAGCACGGGCTCTCTTCTTACCTTCCCTAAGTGGGAGCCACTGAGTGTTGAGGGGCACAGGACATCTCGGTGTTGACCTGCAGACCAGTGCTAAGAAATCATGTTTAAAAGCCGCTAGTCTAAGGATAATGATGGGATGTCATTGAAGCCACTGGAACATTAGAGGTTAACCCAAATGAAACCACTTGTGTTAGGAAACGCGGCCTGGGACAAAGTAAAACCATGCCACACAGATAGGGAAGAGACCGTGGCAGAGGGACACGGGGGCTAATTTGTTTATGGACTCCAGTTCTGTGTCTGAATTGCTCTTCTCAGGTTGTATGTTGTACATGACGGTATCCACCGATTCCAGGAAAGGCTGTTAGAAATCACGTCCCTAAAGGAATTTACCGTAAGAAGGCACAAATGCCACACGCCAGATAAAGGGGTTTAGTCATCTCCCCACAGGGAGATCTTTTATCCTGGAGTCCCTTCTTGGGAGAATCCCTTCTTGGGTTTCTAAGATTCCCAGGGGGTGAAAAAGGATCATAACCTTCTTTGCCCTTTCCTCTGGGATTGCTCTGTGGCTGAAACGAAGAGGAATCAAATTTAGAAACATCTGAAAGGAAATCCAGATCCAGGATATTATTAGATGCGAGGCAAGCCACAGTATCAGCGGGTGAGGTCCTGTCAACGGGATTTAGAGGATCTTAAATAAGAGCATGGCCCTAAGTCCACGGAAGCGGGAAGAGTCATGGGTTTTCATAGCTTCCCCTCTTCAGAAGCAGAGGCTACAACTTCCTATATGTGGCTTGTATATAACAAGGCTCATTTCATATAATAAGAAAAACAAATGTATTACTTTCAGGAAATGACAGGAAACTAGGAAGAAAATAAAGCTGTGTTTGGGGGACTATCTTAAAATTTTAAACGGTGCTATAAGAACTAAAAAAATATATATATATATACACACACACACACACACACACACATATATATATATATATATATATATATATATATATATATATATAAAATAATGGAGTTGAACTACCGAGAGCCGCCTTCAAGGGCGAAGGAGGAGAGGCAGGAGGAGGGACTGGGGGAGGGTTTCCCGACGAGGGGGCGGCTGAGACAGAGCGCGCGCCCAGCTTTGAACGAGCGGGGCTGGGACTGAGCCGGCGGAGCGCAAGCTCGAGGAAGCGACCAGCAGTGCGCGTGCGCGCGCCTTGTGTGCGCGCGCAGCCCGCAGCAGCTGGGAGCCTCCGCCGGGCGGGCGGGGAGGGGAAGGGGCAGGTTTTGATTCCCACCATGGGTATCACACAGTTTCGGTTATTTAAAGTTTGTACCTGCCTAGCAACAGTATTCTCATTCCTAAAGATATTAATACGCAGACCTGGCAGAGGACGGAAATTAAGTGGAGACCAAAGAATTTTGCCAACTACAGTTGATTCTTCATCAGTTCCTAAGCAGACAGATGTTGAAGAGTGGGCTTCCTGGAATGAAGATGCACCCACAAGTGTAAAGATTGAAGGAGGGAATGGGAATGTGGCAACACAGCAAAATGCTTTAGAACAACTGGAACCTGACTATTTTAAGGACATGACACCAGCTATAAGGAAAACCCAGAAAATCATTATTAAGAAGAGAGAACCATTAAATTTTGGCATCCCAGATGGTAGCACGGGTTTCTCTAGTAGACTAGCAGTTACGTAAGATATGCCTTTTATTCATCAGTCTCCTGAATTAGGTGACTTGGGTACCTGGCAGGAAAATACCAATGCATGGGAAGAAGAAGAAGATGCGGCCTGGCAAGACAAAGAAGTTCTGAGGCAGCAGAAGAGAGAGAAAAGAGAGCAGCAGAACAGCAAAGGAAGGAAATGGAAAAGGACGCACAGGGGCTAATGAAGAAAGAACAAAACAAAATTGGTGTGAAACTTTCATGACAAAATGTTCTTCAGATGTCATAGTGTCAGTACGAGAAACATGAGCTCCACAACCCAAGTAACATTTGTATGGAGCTAAGAGTAGTTTCAGAATACAAATACACTGCTTGATTTTAATGCATTCCTCAGGCCATGCAGGACACCAGGGTTCTCTCAAAGTCCCTTGAACTCTTAGTGATTGAGACTCAACAAAAAAAGACTTGTGAGTTAATATTTTCTTCAACATGTTCCAACTATAAGACAATTGTTTGCTGTAGAGAAATTATTACAAATGGAACAGATCAGTACCTCTTCAAGCTAGTGTTTCTAGCTAATTAACTGGGTGTAAATTTTATGGTGGGAAAGAACTCTGCTGTCTATAATGCTTTCCTTCAATGTGCATAATGATAAGTAATTTTAAATATTAAAAAAAAATAATGGAGTTGAGAACGTCTGTGGCTTAGGAGGCCGCCGTAGTTCACTGCTGCCCAAACTGGTCTACCTGGCGTTTAAAATATTTCATCCAAAGGTCTCACTTACCTATTCCAACCTTGCTGGATTTTAGGAGTCTACTTCCAGATTCTTCCCTTGACAGGTGCAAAAACTGATAACCAGAGATTTTAAGAGATGGCTCATTCTTATGCAGCTGGTTAGTATTAGCGTTGACAAAAGCAATGAAGTCTCCTATGAAAATATATTTGCCATATATTGTTAGTAAAAAAAAAAATCTTTTATTAAACAGCATATTTCTACATGTGAGTATGTGTGTGTGTTTTCATTCCGGGTAATGAATGTGGTTGCTTTCTACTTTCTTCTTCTTCCTCTCTTTTAAAAAATTTTATGGAAGTATAGTTGATTTACAATGTTGTGTTAATTTCTGCTATATAGCACTGAATCAGTTATACATATATGTATTCTTTTTCATATTCTTTCCCATTATGGTTTTATCACAGGATATTGAATATTGTTTCCTGTGCTATACAGTAGGACCTTGTCGTTTATCCATCCTATATATAATAGTTTGCATCTGCTCATCCCAGACTCCCAGTACCTCCCACCCCCACCCTTGGCAGCCACAAGTCTGTTCTCTATGTCTGTGCATCTGCTTCTGTTTCATAGGTATGTTCATTTGTGTCATATTTCAGATTCCATATATAAGTGATATATATAGTATTTGCTTTTCTCTTACTTCATTTAATATGATCATCTCTAAGTCCATCCATGTTGCTGCAAATGGCACTATTTCATTCTCTTTAATGGCTGAGTAATATTCCATTGTGTGTGTGTGTGTGTGTGTGTGTATGTATATATATACATACCACATCTTCTTTATCCATTCATCTGTTGATGGACATTTAGGTTGTTTCCATGTCTTGGCTATTGTAAATAGTGCTTCTATGAACATAGGGGTGCATATATCTTTTCGAATTATAGTTTTGTCTGGGTATATGCCCAGGAGTGGGATTGCTGGATCCTATGGCAACTCTATTTTTAGTTTTTTAAAGAACCTCCATACTGTTTTCCATAGTGGCTGAACCAATTTACATTCCCACCAATAGTGTAAAGAGGGTTCCCTTTCTCCACACCCTCTCCAGCATTTATTATTTGTAGACTTTTTAATGATGGCCATTCTGGCTGGTGTGAAGTGGTACCTCATTGCAGTTTGGATTTAGATTTCTCTAATAATTAGCTATGATGAGCATCTTTTCATGTACCTATTGACTGTCTGTATGTCTTCTTTGGAGAAATGTCTATTTAGGTCTTCTGCCCATTTTTCTATTGGGTTGTTTGTTTTTTTGTTACTGAGTTGTATGAGCTGTTTGTATATTTTGGAAATTAAGCCCTTGTCAGTCACATCATTTGAAAATATTTTCTCCCAGTTCGTTTGTTGTCTTTTTGTTTTGTTTATGGTTTCCTTTGCTGTGCAAAAGCTTATAAGCTTGACTAGGTCCCATTTGTTTACTTTTGCTTTTATTTCTATTGTCTTGGGAGACTGACCTAAGAAAACATGAGTACGATTTATGTCAGAGAATGTTTTGCCTATGTTCTCTTCTAGAAGTTTTATGTTGTCTTATGTTTAAGTCTTTAAACCATTTTGAGTTTATTTCTGTGCATGGTGTGAGGGTGTGTTCTAACTTCATTGATTTGCATGCGGCTGTCCAGCTTTTCCCAAACCACTTGCTAAAGAGACTGTCTTTTCTGCATGGTACATTTTTGCCTCCTTTGTCAAAGATTAATTGTCCATAGGTGTGTGGGTCTATTTTCTTCTTTTGATTGTCTATTTTTTCCTTGATATACTTGTAAGACTATTGGTTGATTTGGAACAAAGAGGGAAATTTAGTGGTTTATATGACTGGGAAGTCTAGGGACACTCTTTCCACAACAGCCAGAACATGTGAATCAAAGCAGGGTGTTGTCCTTCATTAGATTTCTTGACCCTGTTTCTCTCTGAGTGTTGGCCTCCTTCCCACCCACTGAAGGTGATCTTCCTCCATGTGGCCGGGAGACGTGGCCAATGGCAACACTACTCTTTGTTATTTCTACTCCATAACTCCAGGAGAAAGAGAGTTTCTCCAGATGATTCTGACTGGCCCTGTTACCAAGTCCAAGCTTGTACTGCTTGCCACATGACAGGCAAATAAATTGAGAGCTGAGTTGTTGGGGCAAAGAATAGCGACGTTATTTGGAAAGCCAGCAGACCGAGAAGATGGTGGACTAGTGTCCCAGAGAACCATCTTGCCGGCGTTTGGAGGCTAGTTTCTTTTACAGAACAAAGAGGGAGAGGTGAAGAGTAAAAAAGGCAATAAGTTGCTGCAAACATTTCCTGGTTCCAGCCAGACTCCAGAGGGGATGTGTTAATTTCTTCTTTCCTGCCGCCATTCACAGGTGGGCCTGGTCAGGATGTTTTCTGTGATCCCAACAAAGGTATTTTAGCTTAACAATCACACGTGGGAGGCAGGGTTCCCAGAGATGGGCCATTATTTATACTTTAAGCTATAGGCAACATCCCTTTAGTTATTAACTTGTAGCGAAAGTGATAGAATACAAAGGTTAAAGTAAAAGAAACAGATCCAATATGGAGTCAGACTTGTTCTTCCCTGTTATAACCCCTCCTGGTCACATGACCCAGGTAGATTTGTACCTACGTTCAGGAGAGGGGGAGTCTCTCATGGATCCAACCAAGTCATGTGCCTCTCCTGTCACAGGGCACAATTCCATGGTAGAGATCCCTGACAATACTTTATGGAGTGGGAAGAATTAGTCCTCAGAAGAAAGACAACCAAACCACATGTTTACCATAATATGTATTACTCTTTCAGTTAAAAAAAAAAAAGAATATAGTTATTTTAGGAAAAAAGAAAGTCTTGTAACTTTTCTAGTCTCTTCCTGTCATCCTATAGAGCTTCTCCATTTACTGCCCTCATTACTCTCTACTCCCAGCATACTTGGTCCTATCTCTGTGATGTTGCTGGGCTTTCCCTCTCTGACTGAAAGGAGCACGGTACCTACGTAGAAACCTGGGTTCTAGTCCAACCTGTGCCATTAACCACTCTTTGTGAGTCTTGAATGTAACACCCTCTCCTGGAGCCTCAGTTTTCATAACCCTGTGAATACATGAGTGGGGAGGGATTCAGATGACTAATAAACACAAGTATGAGGAGACTCCACATAAGGGGTCTCCCATTTTCCCAGTGGGAAGTATGGCAGGCCCACAAAACAAGTTCAATTATAATAAGGAAACTTTTCAGAATGCACATGAGTATCAAATTGTATTTATTTGTAATTTCTTTATACAGACTTATGAAGATAGCATATTTTATAAAGCATTAATTAGTCACACAGTGTTTTCTACCCTCATGTTCTGTGAGTAATTTTATTTAATACACATAAAATATTTAACAAGAGCATCATCCTCAACAGAGCCACTTTTGAATCACCTAACAGTTTTCCAGAGTATGCCATCTTTATTTCTATTGAAGTTTTTTGAAACTTAATCCCTTTTGAATCTGTGTAGGATGTTTTCACTGGCATTTATTATCCCTTGTCACAAATACTCATTCAAAAGACGGTGTCCTTGATCTTCATTTCTTTTGTGTGTGTTTGTGATACCTACAACATGTCATTATGTTGATTTTTCAAATGATCTTTAAGAGGTTTGTTTACAATGGCATCCAGCACTCACAATTATGAGCTCATACCCCAGGAATAATTCCTACATCTTTATTTGATTTATTGTTTCCTTATTGTCTCCAACCTAATCCATCATGTGACTTCTATACACATCCAACTAGCATTAATAGTGGGTATTTCAGGTGAACATCTTTCATTTACTTCATTATTCCAAGTAAAGTTAATAGATGTGCGCAGTTTGTTAAGAATGTGGATAATGTGACCCCCTCTTTACTGAGGGATAATTCGGAGAGAAACCCTCACCATAATATTTGTGATGGCAAGGGGAAGCAAGAAGAACAGTTGATGAAAGTCGGCTTTTGAAACTGTACACACCATAGAGGAGAGACAGGGATGATGCTGTATGAGGACTCAGTCATGTAGGGAATTAACCTGGGATGACCTGCCTGTGGCACTAGTACAAAGGCAGATATGGGCTGTGTTGAGCCAGCAGAAGCCGAGTAGGGACCACTGTCACCTGGAAAGATAGGTCTTGGTGTGAGCTAAAGGAAAAGGAAGAGAGGGTAAGTTTTAGAAGGATCTCTCTGCCCGGAGTGAGAGCAGGAAGAGAAACAGGTCATTTGTTGCACCTCCATTTACTTCAATATTAACATGTCACGAGTCCTTTCTCTAGGGCACTTGCTAGTCACGAATGTCACATTTCAAATCTGAAACAGCCTAAAAACTGTTGATAACTGTCACTGGGAAAAACTGAGAGGTAGATGAATAGTGAATACAAAGGAATAGGGATGAATCATCGACGTCATTTTCTGAGAGGCTGTATGAAATTTCTCACTAGGTGTGAGGGGGGAGACACGATCATCCGCAAAGACCTACCCCATATGAAAGTTAAGAATGTTATGACTCAGGTTGGATTTAACAGAAGATGGGAGAATAATGAGCTGTTCTTGTCTTGGTTTATTTGCACAAGCAAGGAAAGCGCTTCTGTGCCACTTCTGTCAGATAACATGTTAGTTGTAGAAGTAAGCCCATGTTTTTGAAAACTATTTCAGAGACTTAAATGAATAAAATACATGATAGTATTTGTTAATGAAGCATTTTCATGAACATGATTTCATCTGATCATACACACCTGTGAAGTAGGCCTGTTACTGAACGCAAGTTTGTGTGCCCGATGCAGAGTGAGGCCAAAAAGCAGAGACATTTGAGTTTGGAGCAGAGAAAGGTTTATTGCAGGGTCATGCAGGGAGACGGGTGGCTCATGCCCCCAAACCCCCGAACTTCTCGAAAGCACTTTTAAAGGCAAGGTGAGGGAGGCGGGTGGTTAGTTGTTGCAAACTTGTTGGTGTTGGATCCTTTGTTCTCGTAGCTGTCCACATAGGTCAGGTCACTATGTTCCTGTAAACCTCCAAAAAGACAAATGTTATTCTCTGTCTTACTTTTTATCTCTATATGAATGGACTCTTAAAGGTCAGAGCCCTAAGAATAGGCTATCCTGTATATTTCAGGCTATAGGCAACATTCTTTTACGAAAGGTGCAAAGCCAGTGTGACTAAGCACAGGCAACAGCACAAAGGTTAAAGTAAAACAGATCTAATATGGAGTCAGCTTTGTTCTTCCCTGTTATAGGCAGGCATTATCAAAATTCCTAATTTGCAGATGAACACAAGACAGAAGTATGAAGTAGTTAATTGCTCAAACCTACTTCAGTGAGGTGAGCTCAGAGACTATTGGACTTGCCTAGTAATGTTCCCTCTCATGCTGAGAGTTCTGAAACCATTTTACAGCATGGCACCCAGCACAAGGCTACAGTGAGGTTTACCCTCATCTCCTTCTTTGAGAAAAGTCAGGCAGTCCCGGTGCTGGGAGGAATCCCTCTTCTGCTGGAGGGAAAAATGCTCTGATGTAAGACTCACAGATTCAAAGACAAGAGAGTTATTTTGTTTCAGGGTGTCTTTGTTTTGCTGCCATTGGTTTAGAGTTGGTTTAGTAAGACATGGATGTGGCAACTCTCAAACAGTACAAAAGTTTACAGTGAAACATATGTTTTGGTCTTATGTGCTCCTGACCCTTAATATTCCAGTCCTGATCCTAAGAGGTAACTCTCAAACCACTGTCTTGTGAACGCTTCCAGAGAAATTCTCGGTATATCTAAGCACATTATTGTTTATCCCCTGTCAGTATATATTTTTTAACACAAATGGTAGTGTTGAATGCTGTACCTTCTACTGTATCTTGGAGGCTATTCCTGATCGTTATACAAAAATCAAGCTTATTCTTTGTAGGAGCTACTTAGGATTCCATTAAGTAGATATGACATGATTTATTTATCAATATTTAGGTTCCACAAACAATGCTGAACCAAATATATTTTATAAGTTTGTGTATATACAAATATATCCTTGCAGAAAATAAATAGCTACAAATGTAAATTCTGCATCAAAATCTCTATGCATTTAAAATTTGGAAGACATTGCCAAATTGTCATTCAAAGTAAACTAAGTTATATTCCTATCCGTTATGAATGAGAGTAACTGTTTCCCTCATCAGTGTTGTATATTACCAAACTATTGATCATGACCAATTTACTGGTAAAACTTACCTTTTAAAAAAATTTATTTATTTATTAATTTATTTTTGGCTGTGTTGGGTCTTCGTTTCTGCGCGAGGGCTTTCTCTAGTTGCGGCGAGTAGGGGCTACTCTTCATCGCAGTGCGTGGGCCTCTCACTATCTCGGCTTCTCTTGTTGTGGAGCACAGGCTCCAGACGTGCAAGCTCAGTAGTTGTGGCTCACAGGCCCAGTTGTTCCGTGGCATGTGGGATCTTCCCAGACCAGGGCTCGAACCCGTGTCCCCTGCATCAGCAGGCAGACTCTCAACCACTGCGCCACCAGGGAAGCCCAAAAACTTACTTTTAATTTGTATTTCATATATGGAGTCAGTATTTCTGAAGATTTGTTTCACAAATATGTGAAGAATTTTAAACTAGTTAACTCTACACTTAAAATGGTTAATATGGTAAAAAACATAAATTCATATATTCATGAATTATATATTTATGAATTCATACATATATTTTAATTTTTATTGAAATATAGTTGATTTATAATGTTGTGTTAGTTCTGGTGTACAGCTAAGTGATTCAGTTATACATACAAATATGTACATAGATTATTTTCTATTATAGGTTATTACCAGTTATTGAGTTTAGTTCCTTGTACTATAGGAAGGAACAGTAGGTCATTGTTGTTTATTTTATATGTAGTAGTGTGTATCTGTTAAACTCCTAATTTGTCCCTCCTCCTCCCCTTTCCCTTTGGTAACCAAAATGTTGTTTTCTATGTCTATGAGTCTATTTCTGTTTTAAAAATAAATTCATTTATATAATTATTTTAGATTCCACATATAAGTGATATCATATGATACTTGCCTTTCTCTGTCTGGCTTACTTCACTTAGTATGATAATCTCTAGGTCCATCCATGTTGCTGCAAATGGCAGTATTTCATTCTTTTTTATGGCTGAGTAATATTCCATTTTGTGTGTGTGTGTGTGTGTGTGTATACATATACGTGTGTGTGTGTGTATATATATATATATATATATCTCACATCTTCTGTATCCATTCATCTGTCAATGAACACAGGTTCCTTCCCTGTCTTGGCTATTGCAAATAGTGCTGCTATGAACACTGGGATGCATGTACCTTTTTGAATTATGGTTTTCTCCAAATATATGCCCAGGAGTGGGATTGCTGGATCATATGGTAGCTCTATTCTTAGTTTTTTAAGGAACCTCCATACTGTTCTCCATAGTGGCTGCACCAATTTACATTCCCACCAACAATGTAGGAGGGTTCCTTTTTCTCCACACCCTCTCCAGCATATATTATTTGTAGACTTTTTTGATGATGGCCGTTCTGGCCAGCGTGAAGTGGTACCTTATTGTAGTTTTGATGTGCATTTGTCTAATAATTAGCCATGTTGAGCATCTTTTCATGTGCCTTTTGGCCATCTGCATGTCTTCTTTGGAGAAATGTCTATTTAGATCCCCTGCCCATTTTTGCTTTTCTGATATTGAGCTGCATTAGCTCTTTGTAATTTTGGAGATTAATCTCTTGTCAGTTGCCTCGTTTGCAAATATTTTCTCCCATTCTGTAGGTTGTCTTTTCATTTTGTTTATAGTTTCCTTTGCTGTGCAAAACTTTGAAGTTTAATTAGGTTTCATTTGTTTATTTTTGTTTTTATTTCCATTACTCTAGGAGACAGATCCAAAAAGATATTTCTGCAATTTATGTCAAAGTGTGTTCTGCCTATGTTTTCCTCTAGGAGTTTTATAGTATCCAGTCTTACATTTAGATCTTTAATCCATTTTGAGTTATTTTTTGGATATGGTGTTAGAGGATGTACTAATTTCATTCTTTTACATGTAGCTGTCCAGTTTTCTAAACACCACTTATTGAAGAGACTGTCTTTTCTCCATTGTATAGTCTTGCCTCCTTTGTCATAAATTAATTGACCATAGGTGTGTGGGTTTATTTCTGGTCTTTCTATCCTGTTCCTTTGATCTATATGTCTGTTTTTGTGCCAGTACCATACAAATAAATATAGTTTTATAGCCCTATATGCATTGTTTGTTCTTGCCTCTGTCCATTTTTTCCTACTGGCTTGATGCTCTTTTCCTTATTGGTTTTTGTTTGTTTTTGTTTTGTTTTTATTGCTGTACGTGGGCCTCTCACTGTTGTGGCCTCGCCCATTGCGGAGCACAGGCTCCGGATGCGCAGGCTCAGCAGCCATGGCTCACGGGGCCCAGCCGCTCCACGGCATGTGGGATCTTCCCGGACCGGGGCACAAACCCGTGTCCCCTGCATCAGCAGGCGGACTCTCAACCACTGCGCCACCAGGGAAGCCCTCCTTATTGGTTTTTAAGAGCTCTTTTTATTTTGAGGAATATAGTCCTTTGCCATCTGCTGCAAATATTCTTCCCAGTTTTTAATTCTTATGAAATTTATGGTATTTTTCCACACAAATTAAAAAATGTTCTTGTGTAATTCAAAATACTAATTTATTACTCAAATTTGATGTTTCTTAGAAAATATTTATTTTGTGATTGTTTTATAGGTTTTCTTTAAGGCTTTAATATTATTTTCATTTAAATTCTTAATGTATCTGAAATATATTTTGTTGCAGGGAGTGAGGCAAGAATCTTATATTTTTCTGAAATGAATGTACAGTTGTTCTAATATGTTCTATTAAATAATCTAGTTTTTCCTCCACTGAGTTAGAATGCTACCAAATTTCCACATGTAATTGAGTCTACTTCTGGACTCTCAATTCTGTTCAATTTATTAATCTCTGTATTCATTTACAAGTCCCAAACTGTTTATATTACTGTGATTTTATAATACATCTAATATACTTAGATATTTAATATTTATTTTTATATTTTACTATTAAGTTGTCAAATGTTTTACTACTGATTAAAAACAAAACAAACAAAACAAAAACAACAGAGGCTACAATTTGAGAACACCCCTAAGCCAACCACCCATAGCCTTCTAACCAAAAATGAAACTGTCCTGATTTCACTAAAATGATGACTCTGACCTTAAAACTTAAGCATTCTTCACGTCAGCATGACCTTGCAACTTCCTAGCCAGTCGGCTACAAGCAAATACCATCATGCAGTGCTACTGCTCTAAAAGGAATGTAAGTTTCTAGTAACCAATCACAACAGAAAACAATGTACTTCTTCATTCGTGCTTTATAAACTGAGCTGTAACTGCTGAGAGCCTAGCTTCTTAGCACTTTGGGTTTTAAAGTCTCCCTGCTCACCAATTTGTTTCTCAGTCAATAAAGTAGTTATATAAAGTGAGGCTTTCTGCATTTTCTTTTGACACTATTACCTGGGAAGAGCTATCATCTCATCACTATTCTTAACTTTTACAATATCTTGAACTACTCTGTTCTCTACCTTTCATGTGAATTTAAATATCATCTACTGACCCTCCGCTTACCCTAAAAAGCTGTTGGTATTTTATTGGGATTATATTGCAGTGAGGGATTATTTGAGAAGAACTGACATTGTTTTTGAGTTTTCCTACACAGAAATAGGGCATTTATATTTATGCAAATCTTTTAGATCCCTTCATAAGTCTTTAATTTTTAAAACTTTTATTAAAATATAGCAAACATAGAGAAAAGTAAAATGACCAGAAAATTATCACAAAGTTAATATTCCCACATAACTACCACCAGGTCGATAAATAGAACAGTACCAGCATTTCAAATGTTTCTGTCATGTAACTGAGCAGGACCCTATGCGGACTTCCTGGAGACAGACCACTCCCCCCTGTCCTCTGCTGTAGCTCCTCTCTGAAGTACCCAGATAAGAGTATTTTGTGCATATTTCCTGAGTTTTTCAGATGCTAAACGCCACCACCAAATGGAGGAAATTAACTACTTAATGATCATGAGCACGTAGCTCCCAGACCTTTTGGTGCCTAAGGATTGATCATCATCAACCAATCACAGAATTGTGCATGAGCTGATCACACACCCTGGGATGCCCCTCCCTCACCTGGCCTTTAAAAATGCTTTGCTAAAACCCTTCGAGAAGTAGTTTGGGTTTTTGGTTTTGTTTTTGTTTTGAGCGTGAGCTACCTGTTCTCTTTGCATGGCCCTGCAATAAACCTTTCTCTGCTCCAAGCTCTGATATTTCAGTATGATCTGGCCCCATTTTGCATCAGGCACCCGAACTTGTGTTCGGTAACAGTCATACCTCCTCCCTAATACCACTCCTCATCTTCTGCCAAAATAATCACTGCTCTGACTTCCAGAATTAAAATTATTTTGCTTGTTTTTGGACTTTATACTATATTTTTTTTATGTCTGGCTTCTTAAATTCCACCTTACGTTTGTGAGATTCATCAAATGATTGTGAATAGCTGCAGTTTGCTGAGTTTCATTTTTATATTGTATTCATTGCATAAATATAGCACAAGTTATGGAACCATGCTACTATTGAACACTTGAGTTTTTTCCAGTTTGGGTTGTCAATATATACGCATAAGAATTTAGATGCCTATTGCACACATTTCTGTTGAGTATTAGGGAATGAAATTGCTGGACCACAGGATATGCAAAGTTATACATTTAATAGATGATGCTGAACGATTTTCCAAAATGATTGAACTAACAGTGCATGAGTTCCAGTTATTCATGTTATTACCGACACTTGACATTGTCCTTTAAGTTCTGGCCATTTGGGTGGGTATGTAGTATCATTACTGTGTAATTTTAATATGCATTTTTCTAGTTCCTAAAGTTGTTATTGCCTTTTATGTTTTGTTTATTTTTGGCAACTTGGATAGCCTGCTTTGCAAGTGTTTGTTCTACTCTTGTTCATTTTTCTGTTAATGTCTCTTTTTTTCATATTTTTACATAGAAGTTATTGGAGTTTTTAAAGATATTATACATATTTCTTGTTACGATTATGTCTATACAGATGACCCTTGAACAACATGGGGGTTGGGGCACTGATCCTCACACAGTCGAAAATCTGCGTGTAACTTATAGTCAGCCCTTCGCTTCCGTACATAGTTCCTCTGCAACCACAGATTCACCCAACCATGGATCGTGTAGTACTGTGGTATCTACTATTGAAAAAACTCATATAAGTGGACCCGTTCAGTGCAAACCTGTGTTGTTCAAGGGTCAACTGTATTTTAAAATTGGTATTCCAACTGAGATATATTCTACTGTTACATTTTCTTTTCTTTTTCCTCTTTTTTTTTTTTTTTCCAGAGTATCTTTGGACTTTTCTAGGGTGGAGCAAGACTCCTTAAACCTTTTTCCTTGGGTAGTCCCATTAATGTCAAAATCTACTTTCATTTTGCCATCTTCAGCTCACAAAAAGGAAACTCTTATAGGTAGTGACTGACATTTATCCTTCTCAAGGCTTATCTTCTTAACACTGTTCTCGTCTGGCCTTTGCTTTCACATGAATATGGGTCAATAGAGACACATTTAAGAGTTGTTGATGTGAGTGCTGGCTTCGTTGCTGATTCTGCCGTAATGAAATGTCCAGCCCTCAACCCAAAAGGCCTCCAATCACAGAAATAAGGTCACTTCAGAACTCTCTTAAACTTACACGCTCTAGGCTCTGAGATGAATTCATTCTTTAGCAGAGAAAACACCAGGTGTCCTGGATCCGCAGTTCGGTGCTGCTGTGAAGGATCTTGCTTTTTGTAAATTCTCTTCTCATTTTCTCTGTTTCCACAACAGTGTTCTGACCATGAAAATGCCATAGTATATCGTACTAAATAGCTGGGTCCTTGTCTTATTCATTTAAACTTACTTAAGTTTCTGCCTAGCCTTCTTATCTGATACCCCGATTTCTCTGAAACTGAGGATTTACTTTGACTTCCATTAGTCTTTCCAGAATAGAGCACTGCTTCTGGGTCTGTGTCCCTGCTGTTGGCTGCCAAATGCTGGATGTTCTGGACAGCCTAGTTTGCTGTTATTGTATTTTCTTGATGTCACACTACCTACTTCACTTAACGGAACTCAGTGGTTCTCAAAACGGTACGTTAGAATACCTTGAGGGATAAGATTGCCAGATTTAATAAGGACTCACAGTTAAATCTGAATTTCAGAATAACAATAAATAATTTTTTAGTATAAGTATATCCCAACTGTTGCCTGGGACATACTTAGACTAAACAATTACTTGTTTTTCAATCTGAAATTCAGCTTGAACTGAGCATCCTATCTTTTTACTTGTAGAACCTGGTAACTCTACGTGGTAAATTTTTGAAAACTACCTATACTCTACTCTACCACTTACCCCCACATGTAAAGATTTTGATTTAATTGGCCTATGGGGGTTCCTGAGCCAAGTGTTTATCTGAAATGTTCCCCTGGTGCTTGTCAGTGTCTGGCCAGGGTGAAAACCACTGCTTTAATTGCCTGGAACTGAAATCTTCCCCAGGAACCTGATTTACCACAGTGGTCCCATCCAGTCTTTAGACGCTATTCTTGGCCTTTCCATTTATTCATCCATCCATCCATCCATATAATATGTGAGTGCCAACTCCAAGCCAAGCACATGGCTATCGAGGCTTTGGGTTAATTTCCCAAACCTCTCCTGCATGAATAAATATGGCAGTTTAGTAAAATTAATCCCCAGAAGAAGTCAAGAAAGATTTCTGTATTGTGGCATATGAGGGGAAAAAAGTAAATTATGCCTTCTATGGGTTCTAAAACCTTCTCACTCGTTTTGTTTTGTTTTTTTGGTTTTTTTTTTTTTTTGCGGTACGCGGGCCTCTCACTGTTGTGGCCTCTCCCGTTGCGGAGCACAGGCTCCGGACGCGCAGGCTCAGTGGCCATGACTCACGGGCCCAGCCGCTCTGCGGCATGTGGGATCTTCCCGGACCGGGGCACGAACCCGTGTCCCCTGCATCGGCAGGAGTACTCTCAACCACTGCGCCACCAGGGAAGCCCCTCACTCGTTTTTAATTCCATTTAATCACTGACATAAAGACAATAGTTTATTAAATGTTTCTAATTATAAGTAGATCAAAAGGAAGTGCCCCTTGCCAGTCATAGTGGATTTAGTCCTAAATTCTTATAGGCAGTCTTTGAAGCAAAGTAATTACCCTTAAAGCACTTTGCCAATTAAACACATGTTATTCCTAAGAGATTCTCGTATGCAGTGTGTAAGTGCTCATTTGTCATCTTGCCAGTGGGAGGAAATTAATCTCAACTCTGAACAGTGTATTGCTGTCTCATGCCTCCCATGGTTACAGTGCTACAGTGTCATTACAATGGAATGAAGAGGACAACGTACAAGTTTCCTCGGATGATTAGTGACTCTGCATCTTTCTCAGGGGTTCTTCAAAGATTTCTGTAAAATGTTCCCCCAAAACATACCTCATAAAGTTTTTGATCACAATAAACAGGTTCTTTCACTTTCTAACTTGTTGCTCTAAAAATATTAAAGGAACTATGAAAGAATTCAGAAGAAATTGTTCAAGTATGCTAGGATGCAGTGTCAACTTCAGCATGATTTTCTGCAGTTAAATATTTGGTTTCCCTGTGAAAAAGATTTGTATGCAGTTTAGAAAACGTTATGCATCTCAGCTTAGAAGACTTGATGCAGTTCAGTCTTCTAGAATGCGGTAGTTTATCAAGCATAAGCATTTGTGGTTATGAAACCAGTCACACCGTTTTTCACATTTTTCCCCACGTGGCAATCTTAGGCTCGAGTTTTAATATTTTGATGTGTGGGACTTTAAAAAAAAAAAAAGACCCATCATGTAAGAATTACTTTTATTTTGACCACAGTAGAAGCCCGGTTCTGCAGTATGCATATGTACAATGACAACAATCATAGAGCCATAGATTCATGAAAACGATGAAGGAGTAAGAAGTTATTTTGCTACTGGAGGAATTACACAGTGTAAAACTATCAAGATAATAAAAAATCCTCAAGGAGAACAGAAGAGAAAATTTCACAAGTAGGTTTCTTTATAGCTGTTACCATTTTCATCCAGTTCTACGTGTGGCTTTTTCCGAATTGCACCCCGTGTCCTGTCACTTATGTGGGAGTGAGTGCAGCTCAGTGGCTGAGTGTACAAACGCTGCAGTCAGGCCCGTCCTCAGGCTGCTTCTGCATTGACCAGCCACGTAAGCCTCACACATTCGGGACCCCTTTAATTCTCAAGTTTTTGTTAGAAATATGGTGATAATAATACCTGACTTATTTTTATTTTTGGGTGAGGGTTGCTAAGTGCCTAACAGTGGTTGGTACTTAATAAAGGTGAACTATTGATATTATTTCTTTTTTTTTATGAAGCAGTAATAAAGCAGAAGTTCTAGAGTACAGTCGACCCTTGAACAACACATGTTTGAACTGCATGGGACCACATATACATGGATTTTTTTCAGTAGTAAGCACTATAGTACTACACGATCCAGGTTGGTTGAATCAGTGGATGTGGAGAAACTGCTGAAATGGAGGGCTGACCCTACATTATACTCGGATTTTTGATTGCATGGAGGGTGGGTGCCCCTGCCCCCTGCCTCTTTGGCAGGCATCACTAAGTGTATCAGTACTTGAACCCATCAATCTTCCTTCTTTATTCCACCCTCCTTTTCTTATTGTACACTAAAATGCTTCCTTTCAGTGTTCATTTTCCCGTCACCACTTTCTTCTCCTTTTGTATTTTTCCTTTTGTCTCTTCCCCATTGTGTCTCAGTTGCTTCTGTTCTTTTTCGTTTCTCTCCCTTTTTTTAAACATACAGTAGAACTAAGTCATACTTCACTATGGGTAGATAGCAAGGAACCAATCACAGCTCTCTATCTACCGGCTACAATGACAGTATATAACATTTACCTGGCACTCCTTCTGCGGCAGGCACTCTCTAGGACTTTGTGTGTATTAACTCATTTCATCTTTACAATAACTCCACGAGATAGGTGCTATTATCCTCCTTATTTTACTTATGAGGAAACTGAGACATAAAGTAAATAATTGGCCCATGTTCACCTAGCTTAGCAGAGTCAGGATTTGAACTCAAGTAGTTCAGGTCCACAATTTATGCTCTTTACTCTCTAGTGCCCCTCTGGAGGAACATTGGGAGTTAGGCAGTTGAAATACAGTAACACTTAGACTCTTAAGATTCACCCTGCAATTTTTCAAGTCATAGCAGGTCAAGCTCTAGTGCCTCCCATGACTAAAAAACATGATGTTCTATCTCAAGTTTCCTCTGACTCAAGTAAAAATGAAGTGCTCTTGCTGACTGAGCTGAAAGGGTCTGGCATTTGCCTAGGATTTTTTCTATTTCATTCTTCAATTCTAAAAGGCTCTAATCATTGTCTTTGCTCTTCTGGTAGCCATCGTGTGAGTGTGTGCGTGAATCCTTTTTTGACAACTGGACGTTTTTGGACATCTGGGCTACGCTTCACATTATCTTCAGAAAGACATAGGCACTCTGATCATTTGTTTCTACTGAATTGAAAAGCCTTTGGGGAAGGATGTTTGAAAAAAATCTCTCTGATTTCTCAACAGAAGGAGATTAGATAGGAATTTTGAGTTAATCTTTCCCTTGGAATTTATGGAACTGTGGCGTAGTAGAAACCCTCACAAATATGTGAAGGATGAGGCATCATGGCACCTTCATTCAAGAAAATACAGATTTTCTGTAATCAGTAATAGAACCGTAATTTTTGCCTCATTGCTTATTGCACTCTGGCCAAACATGAGTTGCCCTCAGATTAATCAAGGACAAAATTTTATCATTTGCAGGTTTAAGTCCTGGCTTCTTTAGGGCTGGGACTTAAGCACACTTGGAATTTGCTGGCTAGAATTTTGAAACAGATGGCCACTCCCTTTAGGAAATTTGCTTGGTTGTTTGTGCTCTAGTTCTCATGGTAACCGAAGAAGGTTGTTGACATTTTTTTTTCTCACAAAGTAAAACCAGCAGAGCTGTCAGAACAGGTACAGCTGTTTGATGAGGGCTTGACTTTCGTCGAATTTCCTAGTGTGTGTTACTAGATTACTATTACACTTGTACCTTCTTTTTAGTGATATAGTAGGAACAAGAACCCAGAAGGAATCCTTTGTTGCATATTTCCTATTTAATAATTTTTCATTGTTATAAAAAATTAAAAATGTCCTTGCAATATCAGATCTTTGGTAATGAAGGCCAGCGTTATCACTCACATGAAATGAATTCCTTTCAATAAACGGGATATGCCTGGGGCCATTGTAGATTACCTTCATATGTTACAGATTTATCATCTCAGAATTTCTGAAAATATTTCATGGCATTCCATTCTCAACCAGTGGATGAGATATGGGAGCAGAGGCACTTAAAAAGGATCTGGCTAAGGTGCCAACTAAGGATTGAATGTGACCTTCTGCTAATTGTATATTGGTGTCCATTGTTATTCCTTGAAATGTGGTGAAGTTTCATCTGCCACTGAAGGGGCGAGCACAGATCCTAGGAAGAGCTACTAATAGTTCTGCCTATGTAAGCACGTAAATTGTAGGATCCTGGGAATCTGCACTTAAACATGTTTAATGATTGGGTTCTAAATGAAAAGAAAAATCAAGGGTTTACTGGTGTATCTCTGGATCTGTTTATATTGTCTTTCCCTGTCTGTGACTACATGGTATGTAGCTGATAAGCACAGAGACTAGGCACAATTGGAGAATCACAGCTGTTCACAGACGATGAAAACAGTGTTGCAACATAGCTAGTGCTATGGACAGTCTTAGAACAAACCGGTCATTTGGAATAAGAGAATTCCTGGAATAATCAAGCCCATTTTTGGACTAATAGCTGTTCCCATTCAGGATTATCTACCACAGGCATGTCATTTTTGTTGTTCTGGATTATCTTGTAACTTGCTTTGTTGAAAGAGCTGCGTTGTCAGTCTGTGAGTGAAATCAGGTTTATTTTTGTTCCCACATCAGATGTGTACAGATAAGGCAGACCAAAACAGCAAGAAAGAAATATGTCTGTTTTCCATGGTTGTCTAAAATATCGAAGGTGGTGTTGGATGAGTTGTTTCCAACGTGACTTTGATGAGGCATGAAAAACTTATTTAGTGTGCTTTTCTTGCATCTGGGGGACATTAGCTCAAGTCTCTTCAGTGATAAGACATTCTATATAATCTCATATCACAAATTATAAGATCTATGATAGTAATGCTATAGGATTGTTACCATGGAATTGTATATCAAGTTTTGATGAAATTTTTGGACTCACCTAGTGATC
Source organism: Delphinus delphis (assembly GCF_949987515.2). Taxonomy (NCBI): domain Eukaryota; kingdom Metazoa; phylum Chordata; class Mammalia; order Artiodactyla; family Delphinidae; genus Delphinus; species Delphinus delphis. The sequence continues at coordinate 58,231,045 of NC_082694.2, read as the reverse complement.
ATGGTGATTGCATGGGTAGCATATATTGATAGATATTGTTATCATTTTATGTCATGTTGGGAGCTTGCTCAGTCCAAGTAGATACTTTCAAGATTGTGTTATTCTGCTTCTCTCTATCAACGATCATAAGCTTAAGCTTTGGAGTCGGGCAGACTGGATTTCAATTTCTGATTCTGCCACTTAGGTGTGTGATTTGGGGCAAGTATTTCTCTAAGATTCAAGTTCTCATGTGTAAAAAGTGAAAGAAATTATGCTCCTTTCGAAGGTTCTTGTGAGGATTTGGGATATAATCCAAGTCAAGTGCTTAGTACATCATCTGGTTGATAGCAAGCACTTGATATATCTTGGCTAAAGCTGCTATGGTGAAGAGAGTTAGAATTTAGCTCATTTGGTCTTTTCATCTTTCATCACGGAAGATGTTGCTGGCGTTAAAGAGAAACTTGTTCAGACACTTGTTAAAGATGGTAAGGAAGACTTTATTCAAAAAGGGGACTACTGCAAGTAGGGGAGAGAGACTGAGCTCAGCTCTATAGAACGAAGACAAATGGGATTTAAAGCCAAGGAGCAGAGTCAGCGGTCCATGGATGGAAAATTACTAAAAGCAAACATCAAAGCTAGGTGGACTTTTGCTAGTCTGACTCAACAGGAATCTTGTTGAAGGCACAACCGGGTGATAAGCGTGGGGGATGGGAAACGCGATCAAGTATCAGAGGTTGGGGGGATTTTCACTCAACTGACCCAGCAGGATTTTTTGCCAAAACTGAACTAAGTGGGCCAAGGACAGAGCCCAAAGTCAGGGTCTCCAAGGAGCCTTACTCAAGTTTGGTCAAGGAGAAAGCTTTGTCACTGGTATAAGGGACGTAAGTACTATTTAGGACATCAATACCAACAACAATTTATTCACGGCCTTACGAGCATCAGGCACTCCATAAATGGTGGCTGTTTCATTTAACCTTTATGACAACCCTAAAGGATAGATACAATCAGTCTCATTTTACACAGAAAGAAACTGAGGCTCAGAATGGTTAACGGATTTCAACAAGATTACCCAGGTCAACTGACAAAGCTAGACTCTAAATCCAGAGTTTTCTGACTCTACCAGCCAGCACTGGGGGGGCACTGTTCCATCTCAGGCACGTGTGGCTGTATGGAAAGATCTAGTCTCATCTCAAGCGCTTAGCAAATATTCACAGCGAATGAATGAGTGAATCTCTGTGCGAATGGCAAGTTGCAGTTGTTTTCAGCAGCTTCAGAGGAATGACAAGCGCTGCAAAAATTAATTTGTGATAGTAAAGTCAAGACATGAGCCACTCATCAACCTCATTACCCTAAGTGCTGTGATGGCAGGAACCATAAGGTTTTATTGGGGCACCTCCTTGAATAAGAACAATGAGAATGTGGTGAGAGAGATGAATCTGGCTGTGAGTGTGTACAAGCACTTTTGAAAAGTGGTAAATGGATATGGTACATGTGAGGCAATCTGTCATTGAGAAAACATCTGGGTGTATTCCCTTCTGTGCTGTTCTGTAGATAAATATCCTTTCACAGACATTTTCTTCCTCTTTTACAGAATTCTTTGATACCCCACAGGGGTACGGTTTTAAGGGAATGTGATCTGATGCTACATTTTATGTGTAGCAAAGAACCTTAAGGATAATGTTTTAAAACAGACCTAGTATATAAATTTCAAGAGAAGACCTTTTAAGTGTTTCTTTTGGAGTTAGGGTCAAATCTCTTAAACTGAGTTTTAGTTTAATTCATTTTTAAATTTGACCTTAAGACAATACTTCTGTGAGTGATAGTTGCATTTTCCTGGGCCAAATGTACTGCATTTTAATCCAAGACTCTTCAGTGGATAATTTCTATCTCTGATATAACATAGAAACAAAGTAGTTTCTTAATTCTGTGAAAGTCACTGAAGAATGGTTTAGGGAAAGTTCAGAAATCCTCACGGGGTGTGACGTAGGTTTGTGATTACTTTAGTCCTCAAAAATTCTCCCAATATTTGGTATAGAGCCTGATTCACAGCAGATACTCAATAAATATTTGTCAGACGAATGAATGAACTTTTGCCATAGCTAAAATGTCCTTGAGCCTGGACTTAACTATGACAGGGGAACATTTTGTTTCTCCTTTGTTTGGGTTAGTTAATGGGGTCACACTGAAGATACATAAAAAGTCAATAAAAAAATGAATGACTAATTTACAAACATTTATATTTAAGTGTTAGGAAATATGGTAAGATTTGGAAAACAGTAAAGACAATGATTTGTACAGAACTGACTAGTTCAGGCAATGAACACTTCACTGATTACAGTTTAACAAGTTAAATGTCACATGTAACATACATGTATGACAGTGCTTCTGATTTTGATATTAACATACCGTTAGTCATAAACATGAGAAATATTGCCAGTTCAATTTGGGGTTATGAAATATATAATTTGTTGGATAAGACATTTCAAATTACAGTATATCTCAGGCAGCATGCAGGAAAAGTCATTTATTGTACATTTGTTAGGACACATCTTGCAACAAGCTTCCAGTTTTGGGTAGTTAGATCAACCATACAGAAACCATTGAAATGATGGTATGGTTGGAATCAGCAGTTGTATTTACTGACTGACAGAGAGAGCATTTCTGGTAAAAATAAAACTCTCTGAATTCATTCATTCATCAGGAAAATGCACAGTGATCATAAACTCAATTCTTTAAAAATTGTTTTCACAATTAATTCTCATTTATTGGTGACACAGCAGCTGCAGGAAATCTGAATTCTGAGAGTTGGTTGTACATTAACAGCAGGAATTTATTCTTCTGTGGATTCACATGATTACAACAAAGATGCTTACCATTTGAAATCACATATTGTAACAATGGTGCTATGCAAACATCACAAATATTTGGTGTTTCAGAGTCTAAACAAATATTATGCTGTGGTTATTTCACAGAGACTAGATTAACAGGCAGTGTAAATCACATATATCTTAAGATTTTAAAAATACATTTTATACAATAGGTTTCTAATTTCTTCACTAGCATTTAATTTTGGTGTTTTGTTTGTTTGTTTGTTTTTCATCTCATATTTAGAGTCCTTAAATAATCTATGAAGATTTGGCTTATGCCAAGAGAGTAAGATTGCTGTTTCCCCACAGGAATATGGCTGAGTGGACACTGAATCACAGAGTCAATAAAGCAACATCTAACTTATAATAGATTACTTTTAAAATTCAAATAATATCTAATTATTTTAAAAGATAGTAGTTTGAACAAAACTATAGGCATCAAAAATTTTATTTACAAAACATTTGAATATATTTTTAAATGGCTAGTTCTTACTAACTGCACAAATTGAATATCCTCGGCGTACATAGTCTGCTAACCTTCTACGCGACATTGTTAGACCTCTGAGTTAACGTACGTGAGATGGTAGGTGGGAAAATTAGGGGGTAATTTCCATCCGCTCAAGGTGCTTGAAAGGGAGTACTTTAATGCTTTCCATGTTGAGATCTACCGTTAATATTGGTGCCTTTAATTTGAAGAGATTAGTTGAATTTCCCAAATGTAATTTGGTGCAGTATAAGAATTATAGGAAAGACTGATAAATTTACCATCGGATGTCAGACTTCTAATCTAACATTACACGGTTGATCTGAGTCATTGTATCAATATCTCTCATTTCCAAGGGGTCTGTGTATTACATTGGCTTAAAAAACATTTTCCTTGGTCCTTAGAAATACAAAATATTAATTTTCAAAAGATAGAGGATGAGAGGGTGAGCATTTCTTACAATCACATTCATGATGAAAGAAGTTAATCTACATTTTACAGATTAAATGGTCTTTGGCAGAACACTTTATAAATAACTTCCTCTACTTTTAACGTCTTGTGTAGGCCATTTTCCTTTGTGATAATCAGTTGTAAGCTCACTTGTTTACAACTATAGGTTAATAGGAAAACACCACAGATATAAAAATATTTAAGTTTAGCACATATTCTTTTTGAAAGTTAAATAAGTGTATTGACTCATTGATACTAGAGATGCTATTTCACACAGGCATTTCTAACAGAGCTGCTTAAGATCGTAATTTTGACAATATGGTCAGTAAAGAGAGGGTCTGAATACCTTTATTTCATACCAAATATTATCACTGAAACACACTGAAAGAATCCACTGGAATCTTTTTGATTATAGTACATTGTGTTTCCCACAAAATGAGTAATGTATAATGCATTTACCTGTGTGTGTGTGTGTGTGTGTGTGTGTGTGTGTGTGTGTACTTAAAAATGGCAAGTCTTAGAGATTACATTCATTGGCATGGAAGAATAAAACCTGAAAAATTCAGTTAAGTAGCCAAATGTATTACTGACATACCACTACTCAGGAATTCCAAAGTGGTGAAATTATTTAAAAATCAGCTTTAGACAGGTGACTCTCTCTTCAGGATCAACTAGAGGGACATTAGGATTGCTCACTTCATTTTTCGAGGCACGAACTCCTTCTCTCCACTTTGGCCTCTCTCCTTTCCACTCTCCCCCCCACAGCCTGTGTTTGGAGGCTATTTTTGGTGGGTCCTTTAAACTATGCATACAGGATGTGCACATGTGCACATGGGCTGGTCTTTCCTTTTCTGTCCTGTGTGGGGAATTCATGATCGCCTCTTTGGAAGAGTTTCTGGCACAGTGATCTGCCTCCCTTTTCTTTATGGATTGCCTATGAGTTCAGTTTACTATCAAAAGTATCTACCAAGCTTCTTCGGTAGGAAGGCATTGCCATCCTAACCATCAAAGGTGAGAGAGACATTCTAAATTTGTTTCCTACCTGAATTCTTCCATCTCGCCTGCCCTGGGGGGAACACTCCCAGTGGGACCGAGCAGTGTTTTGTGCAGATAAATAGTGTGTACAAGATGCTAGTTCCTTCTCTTGTCCTCCTCTAGGACGCTCAAAATGTCTCCTCAGTGTGAGCTTCCTACTGTCTACAAAAATTAATGGGTGAAATCCAGGAAAATCCCTGTTGGAATAACACTTGTGCCAACAGTTATTTTTATGGCTTATTAGAATAATAGCAAATTACACCCCTGGCCTACGAAAATCACCATGAATGGCACTGAAAGGCAGAAGCTGTTGGGAGAGTAAAGCAACTATCTGTTACCTTGTCATGTCAAGGCCTTTTTAATGTTTCACATAAGTTAATGGGCTTTAGAGCATGTAACTTTTTCTCTTAAACTTTCCAAGGGAAATTTTTAATCCAGGTTTGTTTCAAGATTTCAAGACTTGAGTCCATAACATAAACCATGGATTGTCGACAAAGCCAAGCCACCACTGTAATTTTGCCTTGTGGACTACAGAGGTCTGGAAGGGAGGTCAAGGCTCTGGCTCTGAGTGAGTCCCAGTCAGTCTGACCCAGCCCCTCCCCTGCAAATGTGCATGTTCCATCACCAAGCACCTTGACATTTGGTGATTATTCTAAGAAGTATCTTCTCAGTGAGGCTTTAACTTTGAGTAAAAGACAGAATATGCAGATGGAAATGGACACAATGGTGGAGACAGAGGAAGGGGGGGGCGGTGTTTTAGCTGGAGTTGTGTGGTGATCAGGTCACAGCTGGGGAAAGAGCCAATGAGAAAATGCTGTCAGAGACAGAAAACGGGACACGCAAATGCAACACAGATTTTAGAGAAGAAGGTAGAACATTATGATACATCAGTTATTCTTTTCCAGTAATTCCTGAAAAAGAGCAGGCAGTCATTCCAAGATATCTGACAAGTGTCTTCCTTCAAAGGAAGGCCTGGGGGTATAGTTTAGCATTTTCCTTCAGAATATCATTGTTGAGGTTCCATTTTAGGCCTCCTTTCGGCTACTCTGAATTTACTTTTCTGCATCAAAAAGAGGGGTCAACCCCTAGAGGGGTGGGATGGGGAGGGTGGGAGGGAGACGCAAGAGGGAGGAGATATGTATACAGATAGCTGATTCACTCTGTTATAAAGCAGAAACTAACACACCATTCTAAAGCAATTATACTCCAATAAAGATGTTTAAAAAAAAAAAGAGGGGTCAAAATACCTATGGATGTTTTAGGTAGCTGTAAATGTGTTATTTTCAGGTTAGATTTAAGGAAGCACACACACATGCATGCACACACACAGCCCACAATCTTAAATTCCCTTTCCTAAGCCATTTTTATAAGCCAAGTTACTTGCTGGCCTTCCACTCTGGTTCTGCACCAATTCAAATGAGCCTAGAAGAAAGCTCCCAGGGGTCTTGGGATTGATGTCTACATTGTCTGTGGTTTCCAGGTTTTATGAGCTATGTGAGCCTTTGACACTATCTTCGAAAACCCAGACACACTTAGAACCACTAGTCATTTGAGCTCAGTCCACACCCATTCTTCAAACCAATAGACCATGTCATTAAATATAACTCAGTTCTGTTACATGATGGCTTAGCATTAAGGTAAATGGGCCAGAGCTGATCAATTAAGGGAAAGGTGTCCAAGGTCATTCTCTAGGCCCTGGGCAGTCAGGCAAAGCGGATTTGCTGTTGGTTTTTTAAAAGAACTAGAAGAGCTGATGAGAAATCTTTCTGATTGGAGATCCTGCCTGAAGCTGTTAACACCAGTGAAGAACGTTTGTAAGGATTAATTTTCCTTCAGATTATATTTTATGTCTGAATGGTGGGCATTTCTGTCCATGTATCAGAAGGTATTGGGCCTAGATGGAATCTATCACTTAAGCTTTTAAGCTTTTTCCTGTGAGGAAGCAGAGTTGAACAGTGGGTGACATGAACTTTTCTTGACCACTCAGAGCACTGTTTGTAGTTCTCAAACTTGAACGTACATCAGAATCATCCCAAGGGCTTATTAAAACCCACATTGCTGGTCCCACTCCCAGAATTTCTGATTCATGGGTCTGGGTTGGGGTCTCAGGTGGGAACAGGGAATTTATATACCCAACAAATTGCAAAGTTGCTGCTGATGCTGCCTTGTTGGGGACCAAATGTTACGAACCACTGTAGTAGCTTATCCTAAAACACACTAGTTATTCAATCACCTTAATTGCACCCCCAGGACAAAGCCTTTCCATTTGGAATGTGAAGGTCAGTGTTGGATTTTTTTCCGAGGCATTCTTATAATGTAGGCAAGGGACAGATTCAATTGGTGCTAGTTTAATTCTTGAGAAACTAGAGGTGCAGAAGTTTAAGTCTCATATTAGCATATACAGCAAACCCCAAAGTGAAATACGACTCAAACTCGTGCTCTAACCTATGACCTTCCTCTGAAGAGAATATGCTTTTTATACATCATTAAATTTGAGTCCCAAAAGGCTATTTGCGGAAGACTCTATGGCCTTTCTTCAGGGAGTAGTATTTGAGGAATAGTATTAAGTCTGTCTCGCCACACAGGTGGTATTCTCCCTGAGACCTCAGGAGGATTAACATGATAACAGCTAAATTTGTTCGTAGTTTCTTCACTGAACACAAAGGTCTGTTGACTTTTTCTAGTACAATCCTTTGTACAGCCTACCAAATGTAAGGACCTATATAAAAGAGTAAAGAGTGAACAAGAACAGCAAGGGCCTCTCCATGAAATCCCGTTGATGAGGAGTTCGGTTCAACAAGCTGTCAGCACGTGTAATTAGAGTTGGCGGTTCTTTTGACTGACAGGTGGACCTGGGTCGATCAAGAGGCTGGACTGGCACAAGGGGTTGAGGAAAAACAGACATGAGTTTGTCAGAAGGGGCCACTCCCTGTGCAGAAGAAGAACTCCATTTATTTATGGGTTCTCTGCCTTAAACCAAGCACCTACTGATGATCGACAGGGCTACCAGGATGGCTTTAAGGCAGTCACCTCTAGAAAGTGCTTATGGCACGGATTTGTTTTAAAAAAAAGGCAGAAAAATCTACCTTTCCAATTTAGGATTTCCTAATCAAATGTGAAATGAGGGTCAAATTCAACATGAGGGACTTAACGGAAATATAAAAATATGATGCCTACTGTAACTGAATAGCAGCTCTACATAAAGACATATAATGAGAGAAGGAAAAGTAATTTTTTCCCCAGGTGGAAGTTAGACAGTACTATAGTTAGGACAAAAATACTATCTTTTAATTTTCTCTCTCAACAACGAGGCTCGCGAGATCACTTCATCTGTTGCAATGCCAGGAACTTTTGTTTACCTTTCCCCCCCTGACAAATATGGCTTTTTGCCTCAGTGCTAATAAAACTGGAATATCTTACTGCTGTGATGTTGCCACGGTTTTGTCATTTCTGATGACATTCTAACTGGGATTCCTTCAAGAGAAAGCTTACATTTATTCCACTAAAACATTCCTTGTTTACATAAGCAGAGTTTGTCATGGTTGCTTTTTCTTTTTTTCTTTCTTTTCCCCATGGCAATGTCTACATCCTCTTGCTATATCTTCTCCAACCATGTGCAATTTCAGGTTGCTAATGAGACATTTGGGCTGTGGCAAACCAGATGATGGCTAGGGATGGGATTTAAGTCTTTTTGTGAAATCTTTCTGAGGAGTCATTTTCTCCATAACAAGGGAGGCGTTTGAAAAGACAGTTGAATCTGCAGCAAATGCAATCCTTTTTTCATCTTCCTTTAGAATACTTATATCTTTTAATATCTTTCTCCCGGTCAGTGTGCATCCTGTCTGTATTCACACACTTTAGTATAAAATCACTGCTGGCTGTCTCTTTCTCCTAAAAGGTTGTCACTAAGTATAAAAATTGAAGAATAGGGCTTCCCTGGTGGCGCAGTGGTTGAGAGTCTGCCTGCCGATGCAGGGGACACGGGTTCGTGCCCCGGTCTGGGAATATCCCACATGCCGCAGAGCGGCTGGTCCCGTGAGCCATGGCCGCTGATCCTGCGCGTCCGGAGCCTGTGCTCCGCAACGAGAGAGGCCACAACAGTGAGAGGCCCGCGTACCGCAAACAAAACAAAACAAAACAAAAAGACAAAAATTGAAGAATAAAAGTGGAATTATTGTAGGAAACTGTGTGAATTCAAAATTTACATTTAGAAGAATAGCAGATTCAACCTTAGGAAGTCACTGAGGTGGAATGCCTTCCTATCTCATTAAATTTTCTATTGTTGGGCATCCCACAAAGGGAGAAACTTTTCACTCCAGTTAGGGAAGGGAAAGTTTTTCAGCAGTGCATAAAGAATTGTTTCAAAATAAATCTTTAAATTCCTGTCAGACTTAATGTGGTTTTATTGGCTTGAGGCTTACATTGGTAATCAAGTATTATGAGGAGTGTTATGAGGACCAACTGGTTCCCAACATAAAGCACCTTCAACCCATACCCACTGGATTGATACCAGGATCACGCCGGGGCTTCACGTGCTCTGGAAGACCAAGTTAAAGGTGAAGCCCCTCCATTTAATGATGAGGAAATTCAAGTCCAGGGAGAGCTCAGGATTCACAAGCCTCTGAAACAATGAGATTCGAATTTTCAAAAGAAGAAAGGCTTTGAGGTCTCCTCTTTGGTGACTATTTGATGTTGAAATGAAGAGAACATTGTGTACTCAGACATGGGGATTGAGGTCTTCTCTTTTTGACTGTTAAAATGTGACAGCTGGAGTTGTAACTCCCTGAAATACAGCCAGATGCCTCAAAGTCGAAAGAACATTAGGCAGAGTTAAGAAAATTCAGTGATGAACTAATATCCACACCCAGTAGAAAAAAATTCAGGAATGGGAAGGCAAATTATTTTTGGAACAAGTTTATCCCAACTTGAAACGCTGAAACAAAAGACTGTATGTCAGTCTCACACGGGCTTTGGTGCACTGTAGACTCTGGAGATGTTAGTTGAGTTTGTATCCATTTATCTCGTTGGTGAAAGATAGAATGTGAAGTTAAGAAAATGAGCAGTTCTATTTCTATTAAAGGAATGTTCCTGGATATTTTTCAGAACGGCTCCGTTTAGCAGTCTTAAACTGATAAAACGTCTCTAGACCGAAATGGAAGTTTAATTTAATTAGTGTACCATAGCTGGACTCTTCCTGACTACATTCAGGGCTAGTGCTAATTTTCTTGAAATTAACTTGTCTTGAATTCTTCATACTTTCTTAGGGTGCCTAGTATAATACTCTGCACAAAAGAAATGTTTGAGGTTTATGGAATTGTATGATTGAAAAAATAGACTCTGATAGTTGATTTAAAAATTGTTCCACTGCCTTGGCTCTATAGATGACTTTTTAGAAGTTTTAACTGAGTATCCAGTAAGTCAATGATCTTGGAGGACAGACTTGTAAATTTTGGCCCTCTTTGGTTTCTTTCTGATTCTCTTTCTTGGGCAATTTGTCAGTTGGTACTTGTCAAGCTCCAGTTTCCAGATCTGAATTTGAATTTGTGAGTACTGTCCAAACACTTTCTGCATTTTTCAATCCTTATTGATTTGCGAGGACTAGGCAGGAAGATAAAGTGACATTTGATATCCTGTCATCAAAGTGACAGGACCTTTGATTAAGGGTTGGAAATATTTCCTCAAACCTTTTCTTTTTGGTGTGGTTTGCAGTCACTTAAAACAAAGCCACTTAGTAAGTACAGTGTTAGTCAGTATGGAGACAATCAGAATGGTCTGTGTTTTTTGTTTGTTTTTGTTTTTGCGGTACGCGGGCCTCTCACTGCTGCGGCCTCTCCCGCCGCGGAGCACAGGCTCTGGACACGCAGGCTCAGCGGCCATGGCTCACGGGCCCAGCCGCTCCGCGGCATGTGGGATCTTCCCGGACCGGGGCACCAACCCGTGTCCCGTGCATCGGCAGGCGGACTCTCAACCACTGCGCCACCCGGGAAGCCCTGGTCTGTGTTTTTGTACAAAACTTCTCGATCAACCGATGAGGCACCTGTTTTTCTTTTTTCCTTTTATATCACAAGCTCTGGAATGGCTGTTTCTCCAGAGAGAATTAGGAAATAGAAGGCAGACTCTGGAGCTGTGTCAGTACCTTCCCACTGAATAAATGTGGGGAAATATTCCACTGGGAGCCATGACAGCTAAAACCTTAGGTGGAAAAGCAGTACATTAAGAGAGGCTGTCAGAAGCCCAGCCCTCCTCTAACCCAGCAGCATGTGCTGAATGTTCTTCATTGTGTTCAAATGTTATTAAATATCTTGTCTGTTGCTTTAAAGGGACCGAAATCAATTCTGGTCTCTTCACAAAAAAAAACCTAGTCTTCGGGTAGAGTCATAATAATACTGCCCATGGATCTCACTTTTGGTTAGTGGAAGCTTCAAGCTCTGAAGAGGTATCAATTAATTGTGAACAATGACAAAGCAACTATTGTTTTCATTTTCCTAATGAAATGATTGTTAGAGTTGGAGTGTCAGTGCATTGGCTGGAAAGAAAAAAATGCAAGTTTAGATTCCTCACCACTAGGTCCAATACTTAAGTGTTTGTTGCTTTCTCAGTGTTTTAAAAAATTCGTTCCATGGCAACCAGTTTGGAGACAGGGATTCACTCTCCAAGCAGGCAACAAGTATGTGATGGAGTTGCATGACTGTTTGGAAAGGTTTGAGTCAAACACAACATGCTGGCTCAGAGCAGAAAGGAATCTCTGCAGGTAATATTCCCATCAAGTGAAAACAATCCTTCTTGCATTGTTCTAATGTTCATAGACCATATATATCCAGCACGGGGGTGAGCAAAGTGGTGATCTGGCTCAAGGACTAGGATTGATCCCATCTATTTCCCTACTTCCTGATGCCATCTAGTGACTAAATGGTGGTGTGATTATGATATTAATAGTGATCCGTCTCCCCTGCCTGACTGCTTGTTTGCCTCTAGATACTCTATGAACGGGATGGGGGAGGGCAGTGGTTGGGTACTGATGTTAGTAAATCCCATGTCTCAATGATCAACATAAATTCTCCTGACAGCTTTGCAAAAATGCAATCTTTGCTTCAGATCTGGGGTTTAAAAGCATCTCTCTCGGTTTTGTGTTTAATATTAAACATTTGAAACAGTCACAGTTTTAAAGAGAAGAAGCAGGTTTCGTTCCTTTGGAAAGGGAGGACAACTCTTTTTTTTTTTGGCTTTCTCTCACTGTCCGCAGTTGTTTCTGAAAGATGCACAGGGCTTAAGAGTCAGAAGTAGGAAAAGGGGGCACTGAAGTAGAGCCACTGATGCAACCTAATGCTCACAGGTTCTTTGGGTGCTAATTGGGAAAATTCCCGATCCATTTTGTTGAGAAAGATACTCATTTGTTTTAGAAAAGTAAATCTATGCAGAGTCTGTGAGAACAACCTGAGAATATCAAGAATATTTTAAGCCTCCCATATACATTTACTACGGCATCCTCTGTCTCAAAGAAGATTCAGAGTGTCAAATTTCCTATCCGATTACTGATGGCAGCAAAAACCTGCGCTTAGAGTTTTAGACGGAAATATCAGACATTATTTTCTTGCAAATTGTAACAATAACAATGTAGCTAACAAAAATAACTTTACAGGGGCTTCCCTGGTGGTGTAGTGGTTGAGAGTCCGCCTGCCCATTGCAGGGGACGCGGGTTCGTGCCCCGGTCCGGGAAGATCCCACATGCCGCGGAGCTGCTGGGCCCGTGAGCCATGGCCGCTGAGCCTGCGCGTCCGGTAGCCTGTGCTCCGCAACAGGAGAGGCCACAACAGTGAGAGGCCCGCGTACCGCAAAAAAAAAAACCCAAAACAAAAAAAACTTTATGTTTTGGCATGATGCCATCCCTTGCTTAGATCCAATACCACAAAAGTTTAGTTGATGCAATATCAATAAAATAAAGTCCCTGCAATATTTCTGATAGTAAGTGTCCCAAACGGAGTCCAGTATGTAATGAAGCATTTGACTAAATAGGTTCCAGTGACTTGGCGTGAACATCACACCCCACTCTGTACACATTCCTCATCCTTCCCTTTGGAGAAATCTCACGTACCAACTGGTTGAAAGGGCTAGTTTGCCTGTTAGTGAGATCTTGGCAGCAAAACACTAAGGATAAGACAACCAGTGTATATGAGAGTTGAGGGTGGGTTTAGTTGAGAATATCTAAGCTAAACTACAGCTAGTGGAGAACCTACATGTCAGTAGATGATTAGGTATTTGTGGCAAAACTAGGTGGGAGTCCCATTCCTTTTGTCCCAACACGCCAAAACACAGTTCTAGAAAATATCAACTAATGTATGGGGGCTGATCTGCTCAGTGCTATGTTTCCAGGAAAATATAGACTCTCATCCTTTTAATCCCCCAGGATTTGACCTAGATGAGGACTTTTTTTCAAGAGCGGTATTCAAACCCCCCCAAAAGACAGAGGGTAATTGGAAAAGTCAGAAAGGAGCCCTAATTGATCCAGAAACTTTCTATCAGAAATGCTTGCCAAACGAGGAAAGAAAAAATGAATTTCTTTCTTTTAAAAATCTATGTATGTTTTTAGAAGGATAGATATAATTAACAGTATTCTAAGCAGTTTTCAAACAACTTGGAATTTACATCTTTAACTAAAAAGGAAAAAAAAATTCAGGAATATGCTTCCTTCCACGTCTCCCCCCCTGCCCCCCTTCTCCCATTTATAAAAGAGATCTGATAAAAAGGAACACCAACCTGACATGGGCTTTCAGGGCAATCCTAGACATCTGAAAATGCCATTCGAGTTCTTTGACATACATCATCTATTTTTGTATTTATGTATCTCTATGCTCTAGGAAGAGATGGGATAGAGGAGATTTACTTCTGAAACCGTATCTGATACTCACAGAAATCATTTCAAATTAGCATTTCAAATCTTTCTGCTTGTTTGTTTTTACACTGGTTGAAATGGCAACTTTCCGTAAAAAGAAGGTTGAAAACAGCATTTCTATTTGCTGTTCATGAAAAGGTCAGTGTTTCACAAGCCTTTTAACTACTGATAGGTCTGTCTGAGCTTTATCGTTTATTTGGGCTAGATTCCAGCTCAGTGTCCCATCTGATGTGTTATTATTTTAAATATTCAAATTATTTCTGAAATGTAAATAACATCAAAATAGAATCAGCCTTTTATAAATGAAATGATCAAGTTATTATGTTGTGAAATTTAGAATCTTCATGGCTTAAAAAAAGAGGGTAGAAATTATTGGAGGCATTTTTATGAGACACCTGTGTAAGTCCAGTGCGTTACACAAAGTAACTCAGCAGTATAGAAACGTGTGCCAGAAGCATCCTTTTTTTTTTTGGTTGCCAAAGCCAAAGGTTAGGCATGCTCAGCTTTGATTTTCATATAAACACTGAGAATGAGAGTGTTAATTGTACTGTTGTTTCTAAAAACTGGGACTCCATCTTCTGTAAGGATAACGGCTTTCAAATATCTTAGACAAGGGTAGCCTGGGATGAGATCTTAACAATTTTCTCTTGGCTAATTCTCTCATTTTAAAATATGTTCTTGTCAGGCACATAGATAATTCTCACCCACATCATTATTTTAGCCATGTTCTTTAATTATATGAGTATCATGAGAATGGAAAATCTTTTAAGATGTCTTCCTTGGGAAGAAATTACAAATTTTAATGTCGAGTATAAGAAGGTAGAGAATTATTTTTCTCACAACTAGACACATGGGCCATATCAGCTTTATCTTAAATATTTATATAATTTAGTCTTTAGGTGAAATTGTTTGAAAATGGTTATATATTTGGTATACATTTAAGAGAAACTGTTCCTTCCACTTGGAGAGAACAGAATCTTCACACTGGAGGATGGGTCACTGCAAACCTAGGATCATGTTTTTAGGAAAGATCTCCTTGGAGAATTTATCTATTGCTCTACCATGTGGCTTTAAGAAGTCTAATAACAAATGCTGTAAATTAAATGTGGGTTATTTCAACTTGGGAATGTAGGGGAAATGTCTTTGAAAATCTCTGGGCCATATCCTTCCAGGCGAATAAACAATTTCCAGTACAGAGGGCTGTATAATCATTCTAGTGAATTAATTCCCTTCTACACTACTGGATTTGGGTAGGTAGATCTCTTTGCAGTCAACAAATTAGCCCAAAATAATGGGCTCTGCATTAACTGTCAAAATTGACTCAGTAACTTTGACGTTAGCTAATTTCTCTCTTGGTGTGTTTGGTTACTAATGTGAATTTCCCTACCATTTGCATATCATGAATGTAATAACTACAGAGAAGCATTTGATCCACTCATGTTTCTTGGAGGCATGGAAGCTATATATGATGGGTTTCTATGGTTACACACTTCACGTTTGGAGATGTACGTGGGGGTCTTTATCCTCGACCCATACCTGCATACATATATAGAATAAAAGGCTAGGTAGGTGGGCACTAAAACATGAAGCACGTGATCCAGAGAGGAACAAAATGAACAGTGCTGCTGCAGTGTGTAGCTGTAGGGTCCAATCCTGTCCTAAACATTTATAGAGATGCCACTGTCTGACGCCTGTTTTCCAGGTGGAACATCATTATATTTGACTTTCCAATAACAAGTTCACTTTCAATAAAACATGACCAGAGTATTTTTAGTATGAGCCTTTTCCGCATTGTTGAGAGGTAATAGTAAACACTACTAAGGGTAATGAATATGATGGGAATAGCCATGGAAGAACTACAAAGGTTGGAAATCGGGAACAAAAAAGGTTAAGATTGCATATTCCCAAGGGGACACCTCTCTGGATCTTCGAAAAAAGGTTAGACTGCATGATTTTAAAGAATGTGAGCAGGTTAAGCATCTGTAAAATACTGCATTGATTACCAGGCAATTCTGGGCAAGCAATTCTTCCTGTCAAGACATGGGTCATAATTCTAACTACAAAGTTATATTGCTTTTTTGAAGTTATGTTCTGTTCTACAAATCAATCAATCAATGAAAATAATTTATACAATGACCACTGATTTAAAAGTCCCATAGGAGAGTCAATGAGAGGACCTTTGACAAAATGGAAATTGGGAGAGCCTCTGAATGCATCTGTTTGGATATCTTGGCAGGGAAAAAGTCACAGCTAGATACTCACCCATTTCTCATTGGCTGGAATGCTGAAGCACTCTCTCCCTTGGGAGTCCCCCCAACTTAGTGGTTGCTCCTCCTATAGGTAAGACATTCTCTGCTTTGGGAGATGATTAACCATGGCTGGGTTAAGTTCTAAAAATTAAATGTCTCTTACAATTGTTTCCCCTTCCTATGCTATCTTTGCAGGTGAAATATCATCAGGACCGACCAACACTTGACGTATGTTGGGTGGAAGACAATGAATGTGGCTAGAGGTGATAAGAACACAATGGTTGGAAAGAAGAACAGAAATGCAATCCATTACCAAAATCTGTAAGTAGATCTGAATGAAAGTTCATGAAGCCACTCATCACAGCACCTTTCTTTCTTTGTAAGAGAAATGTGATTTTTGTATGTCTCTTCTATATCCTGTGCTTGTTTATCAATTGAAATGCTCAATTTTACCAACAGCTGGAATGTCTTGGCCAAGTGCAGTGATTACTACAACAAAAGCCAAGTGCCATTTTTAGGTCACTGTAAGATCCAGTGTCGTACATGGTTGATCATGAAATGGCCAGGTATTCTTGAAGTTATGAAACTATACTCATGACTTGCTCTGGATATAACTGCCCATAATCAGACACAGACAGAAAACCATAATCAAAGAGAAACTGCCCATCTTGAGCCAGGAAACACTGAAAGAAGTCTTAAAGGAGTTGATTTACATTCTTGAGATAGTGAAGTTTTGTCACCATTAGAGAATGTGAGGGCTTCATCATCTACCAGAGGAAACGTGTTATTTTTCTGATTGCTCCCACAATGTTCTCAGATGGAAGCAGCCAAACTGGTGAATCTCACTTTGACAGATGAGGAGCAGGGGCCCTGGGCTGTGGAATCAACAATGAATCTAGGCCCTCGTAGACAAGAGCATGTGTACAATGATCTTTTATTAATCGTGAGACCACTGCGGGGGAGGGTATTGCATCAGGAAGTCTCATTGTGGACGAGAGCCACCTATCAGAATAGCTGCAGAATTGAAGACAGCATGCTTTGTAAGCAAAAATTATAAGAAGAAAAAACTGAGTGTGTTTATGCTGTGAGCCACAAAAGCAAAGCTCCATAAAACCTTCCCTGGTGGAAGGCTTGAATCGGAATCTTTGAAAGAATAAAATTAGCTTATAAGAGGTTAGAATCATTGGGCCACGGCATTTTGCTGAAGAGTTGCTCAACAGGCAAGGCTACTCTGGTCACTGAATTATTCCTTTTGCTGTTAAAGAAGTAGACGTTGGCTGCTCATTCTGTGTTAAACCAAAGATTGGGTCCCAGGAGACACACTAATTGTTGATCCAAGAAAATTACCTTCCCATAGGAAAGTGTTCTGTGTATGACCATATATGAATATAATATGGGAATTCTAAAGAATAATATGAGGAATTCTAAAGAAAAATTTAAAGACAATGAGATGCATGAAGTATCATTTATCTCAATATTCTGACCCTGTGCTCCTTTGGGACATTAAAAGGAAACAATGCGTGACCAAAGGGTTGACATTTGCCAAGTCGAATACTGGGCATCTATTTTCTTTCTTTTGGATGAGGATACCAATTGCACAATAATACCTTTTCGGTCTTTATTTCTTCAAAACATGAAAGCAAAAGATGAAGTAGATGACAATGAGAAGAGAGAAAACATTCCATACAGAATATGCTGTATCGCTAGTGATTAAATCAGAAACAATTAGAAACTTTATTTGTCTGTGTCAATAGTGTGTACCATTTATAAGGAACAGCACAATTAGTGCACTCCCCCCCAAGCTGTGCATAATACACACAAAATAATCAAACAAAAGAATTTTACACGACTATAATTCCTAATACAACCCTGAACAACCAGAATCATATTGTCTCGAAAACATGAAAATTTAAAAAGCAAACAAACAAACCAAAAAGCTTTGAAGTTGACCAACGGCAAGGATTTCTTAAAGTCCTTTGTGAAAATTTGCTGTGGGATTATTAACATTCCAAATATGGCTAGAAAGGAGGGCAAAGTCTTTCTAATGTTTCAACAACTCATATCCCTTGACAGTTTACTTGGTGTTCCTAGGCTAGCTTTCTAGTTAATAAATCTTCAAAAAAAAAAAAAAAAAGGGTTAGAGTTTGCCCTCAAAGGAGTTAGGCCACCAGTGTGTTGGGCCATGACAGGTAGGGGTGAGGCTCCAAGAGATAGGAGAAATTGTAGAGCCGTGGGGGGCATAGAAAAGCACTGCTGTCCAAGAAAGATAAAAATTGGGGTTAACTGGGCCTTCTCAGTGATTGGATCACCAGCACAATTGCCTTGCTTGGTTTAAAATGGGAAGATGTGCAGATCTGCAAGACGGGCTAAGGATACATAGACTGCTTTTCGTACCCTATGCCTTATACGGTCTCAGTTAAAGACAATCTTAGATGTTTAGACAAGAGGGTTTCAGAATTGTGTTCTTCTCCTAAGATCAGACTGTTTCCATGTGACTGCGTTAACCCCCTCTGGGCAGGGATCTGGGCTGTCTTGTCCATGGTTTAGTCCCCAGGAGGTAGCACAGTACCTGGCATATTGAGTGGGTAACCAGCATTTAATTGTTCATTCGGTCACCCAATGTTTATTAAATGATGAATGAGCCTGATGATTAAGTGGAAGAAAATACAAATTAAAATTGTTGAGAGTTAAGGATCTTTGAATCAATACAGAGGGCTTAGGGGTGTCTCCGGCCTGGGATTCTTTATGGCTAGAGAAGTGTCTGAGAGGGGACCTCAGTCATTCCATTTATACCTCATTCGTGGACTCATGGCTTTGGAATGTTGGGGTTATCCACCCTCTCTGATACTGTGAAACAGAAAGAGCCATTCCTTTTCCAGCGTTAAAAATCTCCCAGGGCAATGCTCCTGGGAGGCACTCATCATCCCATTTAATTGCTTCCTCCTTAGTCCTAAGTAGAGAAGATACACTTTTAAAGGCCTGTTGCTAACCACGGCTTCTTTCCTCCTCAGGAACTGCAGATACAATCAGAGGGGTCTGGATGGTGAAAGAAACAGGGCTCCAAATTGCCTTTTACATACAAAAATAAAATGAACAAACCAGCACGATCTACCGTCTGTGCCAGACAGAGAAGATGTGAAATAAATACTTTGGGGGCAGGGGTGTTGTGGGAATGGAAGCTTTCAAAGCTCAGGCACATCTAACGCATCCCCTTCTCTACATGCCCTTCTCCTTGGCCTTCCTGAACCAACAGGTGAGTTTTTGAGGCTCTGATGTGTACCAAGTGGCTAATTTTCCATGAAGATACTTTGCCTACTGTCCTCTCAATAGCTTTAACTTCCCATGTGACAGTTATTGCTTCTTAGAAATGAACATGCAGGTCCATGAATAAGCCATTTTCTCCTTTTATCCCTAATCAAACTCAATAACAACACAAAAGTTACAACTCAGGTGAAAAGAAAACTCACGTATGTCTTCAACGACCCATCAATCAACGTTGCCCGATGGGAGAACGGTATGTGCTATACTCTACTATGTACAGAGACGCTTGGTTTTGTTGTATTTGTTTTTCATCCATGCACTGTGTAACAGGTATCACAACAACATTCCCAAACAGGCCCATGAAGGAGGAGCAGATGTTCGGTCATGACTGGAACAGGAGTGTGCAGGCCATGGATGCTTTTGCAAACAAAACTGACGGGCGATCCCAGGCAAGAGCAACGTGGGACTGGGACACACACTGAGGCAAGTGGAAAAGGATGATGTGCTTTTGGAAGGGGGTTATTCTTCCTGTTTGTATGAGGGGAGGTGAGCGGGAGGGTTGGGATGGGGGCGTCTGGGGGGTTAGCAGGGCTGGAACACCAGAATATAAGGGCCTTCCTAATCACAGTCCAGTGCTAAAGAGATAAGAAAGGATTTTGCATGTTCCTGGGAATCTAGGCGCGATGTTCCTGTACCTGGTGAACAAGCGTGCCAGGCCTATCTTTCACTACCAGACTCTATCTAGGACCATGACTTTTCTGGGCTCCATTCCAGCTGCCATGTTTCTTCCTGGAGGCAGCTTCACCTCTGCTCCCATCCCAGAGATGCGCATGCAATTTAGTTATATGGTGAAGACATGCTTCTTTCTTCTTCCATGCCCATTTCCTCTCTTAATCCAAAATAATTTTTTAAATGCTTGGGGGAAGGGAGAGTTATCGTAATGATTTCCATTTTTACCCAAAACCCATTTGCATTTAGATTGGTCATCACCTCCCACAAGAGAAGCAAAAACCCTGATCCTCCCCCCAAAAACCAAAACAAAAACCTAACATCAACTACCTCCCCAACCCCACCCCCCAAACAAGCAAAAACAAACAGAAAACAAATCAAAGACTTTACGATTTATGAACCCGGGGAGAACACAGCCCTCAGAGGCTGAGCTGCAAAGATGGCCCTGCCTCCACGCCTGGTTCAACGTGACGACGCCCCTGGGAACAGGAGGTGATGCCTTCTCACTCCGGCCCTAGTACAGAGTCTGCTCGTGAAGCTGGATTCCATCAGCAGGTAAGTGGACATGACAAATGTCAGTTTCTTCTGTTCGTTATACATAATTTTTTATGTATATATATGTATATATATATATAAATTTACTACATCTGATTGTTCCTTTAGAAGCCTTTTATGTGGCAGTAGGCCTCCAGGGAGGAGAAGAAAATGTACAAGAGCCACAGGAGCACAAAGAGGCAGGATGTGAGGAGCTTGGCAGTCCGGGGCCCACCCAGCTCACCTCCGATTTCTGGCCTCCGCCGATACAGCAGCACCCCGACATTGATGAAAGCAAAAATGGTGAAGAGAGTGACGGAGAAAGCCAGCGTGCCAGGGGACACTTTGAACTGTTCCCCGTTGGCTGCATGGTAGATGGCAGCGATGGACCAGGCCACGCCAATTCCCAGGAAGACATTCACTGCGTTGCTGCCCGTGACGTTACCTATGGACGCATCTGCGTACTGGTCCTGGGTGGCGGCCACTTTGCTTGCAAATGTGTCTGTGGAGGAAGAGGAAAAAGGCCATGACACTTAGCCACTCAAAGAGGTCTGTGGAGTGCCAGCAGCTTCAGCTGCGTACTCTGGAATCAAACCATCGATGGAGACCCCGTGACCAGGACAGAGCTTTGATGTTCCCTCGAGTCCCAGTCGTGTGGTCAGAACGACAGGATCCAGGTATCAGGACTTGCTGACTTATAGGTGACCCTGGTCAAGTTCTTTACCCACAGATACCACGGTTCTTTGTAACGCTGAGTTTGCAGGGAGGCATGTTTCAGAGCGTTATCACGGCCTATCCACATCAGAATCAGATGGGGTCCTTCTTAAGAATGAATATTACCAGGCTCCGTCCGGCCATGCTAGATCATAAGTGCCGGGACTCGGGAACATGTTTTTACAACATGCCAAAAGATTCTAGGTCAATGAAGTGTGAGAACGGCTGCTGAAGGGTATTACTGAAGGCTGCTGTATCATCAGCTCTAGTTTATAGATGAGAAGGTTCACGGCTCAGGAAATATTTCCAAAGATTCAAGAGCAAGTCAGTGGTGGAAGTGAAACTAACTGACCCATGATAACAACTGACATTTGCCTAGAGCCTTACAAACAGGAAAGCAGATTCACCTATGTTATTGTGTTGATGGTGACAACAGTTCTATGAGGAGAGGGAACGTTATAGGTGAGGATACTGGGCTCTGAGAGGTGCAGCATCACCCAGCAAGGAAGCAGCCATGTTAAGGCTTGAGCTCACGCCTCCTGCCTTCATGCAAATGCTGTTCATCGTTCCATCTCACCCTTCCCTGGCCTGGCACGTTCATGGCCATCCTCAAAGCTCTTTGTTCGCCAGTAATCCTGTATGCATCTTTTCTCTGAAGCTGGGAAAATCATACATTTCCTTTCTCTACAGGGAGTAGGACAAGACTGACTTACACTTGGTGAGTAGAGCACCGGGGCTTAGTGCAAACCCGACTCAGAGGGTGTGGCATTCTGCCTGCACAGCGGAATGTGTGACCCCAGGCAGGTGACTTCATTTTTCTGAGACTCAATTTCCTAATCTGTGAAATGAGGATAGTCATGCCCACTTCGGAGTGCTTTTGTTAAATTGAGCTATCATATGTAAAATGCTAACGTTTCTTTGTACAAAGCAAGAGTAGCTCCTTTTGGTGCTTTGGGAAGACAATGCGAATGGAGCTGCCTAGATCCATCTATTACAAGTTGACGCTGGATCTGAAATGGCTCCCTTTATTAAGAATGTGAACAGGACTTGTAAGATATTCAACTTCCTTTCTCTATGCTCACCTAGTTACTGGTATCAAAGTCCTTTCAGTTACCTCTGCAAAATATGTTGCACAGTCGGTTTAGAGTAGATATTAGTAACTGTCAAGTTGCACTCACGTTTGCGAAGCCAGCAATGGCAGGTACGCTGTTACCACAAGGCACTATGCTCTGAGCATGCGTGTAGTTGTGTGCTATCTGGATTACTCTCTCCCCTCTGTTGCTGTTCGTTGCCACTTCCAATGAGGATGATACGTAAAGCACGTACGTTTCTATCAGCCCGTAGATTCTTATGCTTTTACCATGGGTGCTGAGAAGCTACTGGATCTGTGCTGTCACATTCTTTCTGAAAGGGAACTGGTTAACCTTGAGGGCCCATCTCCCTGATCCTGACCTGTCTGTGACGGAAAGCAGATTTTAGTTACTGTTTTATAAAGAGGCGGACTGCTTACTCTGTGCTACACGTTACACGGATATTTTCATTCAATCCTCTTATCAACCTTATAGAGTAGATGTTACTATTTCCGCTTTTACAATGTGGGAAACAGCGATGTTGTGACAGTCTGCCTCTTGGACAGGGTGTCCGTCAACAAAGCAAGGATTCTGAGACCAAATCTGTTTGATTTCAGAGCCCATTCTCACCCTAGACCTCACTGCCCCTCCTAGGAAGGCTAAAGGTTTCCTTGCCTCTGTCCATTTCAGGTTGCCCTGTTCCTTCCACTCAGAAACCTTGAAACAGCTCCTTCCTGTATCCGTGAGAGCAAAGACTGAAGCAGGTATAGGCAGCTTGCTAACCCGTCCTGCTGGACGGGTGCTGCCTTTTTGCATGCGTGATCACGCACCGCAGCCCTGTCAGGACCATCACAACAGAGGCCGGTGAGTGAAAGCCCAGTGAGACCATCGTCACGGTCTCTTGCTGTTCATTATTAAGAGTTGTTAGGACCTGACATAGCAGCAGCCTCAAAAACAATGAAGTCATTTTGCTTTGACTTTTCGAGGACAGACAGACAGCTCAGCAAGGAAAGTAAAGGAACAGAGTCTAAAGCAGGAGAAAGCCACTTACGGCTCAGCTGCTGCTCAGGATCACCTGAGATGTTATTCTGCGCTGGCGTGGCTGCTGGCGGAGGCTAGTGCCTTCCCCCCCATGCTGCAGGGGCGGGGACCTGGCATGTTCCACAGCTTACGCATGCATACCTCCCCCGGCACGCAGTACGTGGCACACTAGACTTCCTGGGTGCCCCATCTCCACTCGGAAACCCTGGACTTTCTGGATGGCATCTCTGCTGCCGCCCCAGAAGGGAGTGAGGCACAAATTCAAAGATGTACTGGGCCCTCCTGGGTCTGCAGGGACTTCTTCTCCCTTAAGCCATTTCTCAATAGCCTATTAATGTGAATAGCGCATGAGAATTCTTGTAATAATAGGTTCCTGTTTACAAATGCCTTTCTTTGGATTCTCTGAAAATTAGTTGCCAAAGCGATCAGCTCCTCACATAAATGAAACGTGTTTGGGCCTCTGAATCAGGGAGGTTTTTTTTTTTTACCTGGGTTACACATCAGACCTTTGCTTTTCAATTCAAAAGTTGGGTAAAAAAAAGTGTAGGAACACAAGTAAATCCAAACCATCAGCCTTCACTGCAACAGAGACAACTCTGACTTCCAAATGAAGTGTGACGGAATCTCCCCAAACTACCTTCTCTCACCGCTGCTTAGTGCACAGAGCAGCAGACCACAGACTACAGGCGAGGCCCTGCCAGGCCTGACCCTGAATGCCAAGCCCGCAACCTGCTATGGCTGAACAAGGCAAAAGCCACTCAAATGCCATTCCCCAGAGTGAAGTCCAAACAAGGACTATTGCCATGGCGTGAGCGTATTCAGAACTTGGCCCGTTAAATACAAACATGTACGAATCCGATTGCCACTGTGATTGGTACCAACTAAGTTATGTTGATAATCATTTACGTATGTGTGTATAGCTGTACCTACGTATATACTTCAGGTTAGTATTCTAATAGTAATTTTTGCTTCTAACTCCCACCTTGAATTCTAATGAATTTTATTTTTATATTTTTCCTTCCTTATAAACATCTTCATTCTCAAACTTCAGTTCTGTTCATTGCTCAGCCATATTATAATTTCTTTGCAATGTCTTTTATTATGTAATAAGATTCACAATAGGAATAATCTTGGCAAATATCGATGGGGTGGACACATGGATTGGTCACTATTCTGAGCCCTTTGCTCAGCCCCTGTAAACTTCTTGACGGAAATGCAAGCGCTAAAATTATACTCTTTTTTTTTTTTTAGCCACATTGTAAGGCATGCAGGACCTTAGTTCCCTGGCCAGGGATCAAACCCACGCCCCCTGAATTCTGATACATTTTAAATTAGTCGTAGAGTTTTAGACTTTTGGTCCTGCCCCCTTGGTACCCACTAACAGGGAAGATTTGTTTGGGAGGCAGTGTGGCTGGAATTAAGCCCTATGTTACAGAGTCAGGACATAATTGTTCTCTGCATCTAACCTTGGCGGCTAAGTCATCTAGTCAATATGCAGGAATATTGATTAGATATCAACACACTCCCCTTTCCTCCAGAAATGATTTTCTAACTGAACTTAAACTTTATCGCTACATACAGACTAAGCCTCAAACAAACATCTCTTCTGTAAAAAGGATAGTTCTTACAGCCCTGCAGGTCACAGGAAGGGTTTAAGTATTACCTAGAGTACCATCCCACGTGGTTTATCTTCGTCTTGACTCTGCATGTGCTGGGGGCCAGCTGTGCAACTCTCAAGTGCTTCGCGCTCAGGAGCAGATTTTGACTGGAGCCCAGCCTGCTACGGAGGCATGGTTGCCGCCTCCCATCACCTGTGAATTACTGATGACGCAGGGGACAGACCAGGTGGTTCAGAGCTTCCTGCTGCGTTGGTGGGAGAAGTCTCATCAAGGGGACCCTCTGGGCTCTTCTGTCAGTGTGTTCTTGGGCAAGACACTCACTCTCTGGGGGGGCGGGGTTCTGGTTTCCTAAGTCTACTGTTTGGGTGGTACACAGAATACATCAAGAGACTAAATTCATATATATGATTTTGGTGGGACTTTTTCTTTTTTGCAGGCGTTTGTACATGACCACCCACCTTGCTTCAAATTGACTAATCGATGACGATATCTCATTTTAAAGAATAAATGACCTAGATGAAATAGTCAAAGTGATCTCTAGACATGAAGATCTTGCCAGTGATGAAACTGTGGCAATATTTATGGAGTTGAACCACACAGCGCAGGGTCATTTGACCTCTTAAAAATAGGTAAGAAATGTTGGCAAGGTTACTTACTTCAAATCACATGACCATTTCTATGAGTGTAGCCATGCAATAACTGGTGGCAGTGAGGACTTGCAGATACTGTGTATCATGTCAATCAAGTGTGCATATCACTGGCACTGGAAATACTGGGACAGCCTAGTTAAAAAAACAATGAAAATTTGGGGCTCCACCCTTCACCCACTTAATCAGACTCTCCGAGAAAAAGATACAGGAATACACATTTTAATAATTGCCTGAGGTGCCTAGCTTTTCCACCAAGGTTCAAGAACCACAGCTCTCAGGCATGGAAATGGAAGCTACTACTCCCAGCGCCCACAGTTTAGGGGGGCCTTGCTGGCAGGAAGAGATGTTTGAGTTTCAGGGAAGCAGCTAATTGAGAAGTAAGGAGCAGCTGATGCCCTCTGATCGAGTGGTCATTTGCTCATAAAACAGCTTGGTGGAGGGGCTGGGACTGCTTGACCATGAAGTCCCCCACTCTCAAGTTGTGCTATACTCTTAATTTTTTTTGGAAAAAAAAACCCATTCCAGCATGGCAACTATAAAAGGCCAAGGAAAGAGTGAAATTTACTTAAATTAGTTGGATTCTGGCTCTTTCACTTGCCAGGTAAGACGCTTACCTACTTTAATATGGTTTTGAGGGAAATGAGTTAACATGAACAGCGCTCAGAATAGGGCCAGGCAATTATGAGTGCTCAATATTAGTAATTTTTTTTTTTTTTTTTTGCAGTACGCGGGCCTCCCACTGTCGTGGCCTCTCCCGTTGCGGAGCACAGGCTCTGGATGCGCAGGCTCAGCGGCCATGGCTCACGGGCCCAGCTGCCCCGCGGCATGTGGGATCCTCCCGTACCGGGGCACGAACCTGTGTCCCCTGCATCGGCAGGCAGACTCTCAACCACTGCACCACCAGGGAAACCCTAGTAATTGTTTTTATAATACAACAGAGCCAGATCCCAAGAGAAGCCATAAGTGGTCTGGAATTGTGAGTTACTGTAATGATTCTAAACTTCTGGGGAGTTATAACACCCTTTAAAGACATATTAACTTTATAGTCCTAGGTATTTAACAATGTGGTAGAACAGGGCTTCCCTGGTGCCATGAGCCATGGCCGCTGGGCCTGCGCGTCCAGAGCCTGTGCTCCGCAACAGGAGAGGCCACAACAGTGAGAGGCCCGCGTACCGCAAAAAAAATAAAATAAAAATGTGGTAGAACATACAATTATTCTTAAAGTCAAAGAGATTTTTATTTTGAAAATTCCATATACCCTAAGTCATAAAAAGACATTAGAGATCTGGTTTATGGCCCTAATTTTACTAGTGACTGAAAGGCAGACCTCTTTGCTTAAACAACGTATCTATTCCTCTCTATTCTTTCCTCTCTTCTATGCACTTTTTGTTTCCCTCTTTGAGAATTCAAATGGAAATTTTATTTATGTACTAATTCCTCTGTCACTAAGAACCTTAAACAAGTTTTTGCTTTCGGTTGTGATATTTATTTACCCCAGTAAATATGAAACCCACACTTTCTTACTTACATACACATACTCACTTCACTGGCTCAAACAAAAAGAAACCTTGTTTGGCATCCAAGCGAAGTTTAAGAGATCAGGGAATTACTGATGTTTGACTGAATAATGACCAGTTAGGAGAGGAGTTGTAAAAACTGAAAAAGGGAAAAACACTTAAAATTTCTGCCCATAAAAACTGTCCCTGAAAAAGAAATGGAGACAATGACACCTATTTTTAGAAGAGAAGAAAAGAGGTAAGTGAAAAGCTCAAGAGGACGCATGTTGGCAGGTCAGAACCCCTGTTTCTACTCATTTTTATCACCAGGGTAACTTTTGAAAAATACCAAATTGTGAGGTCCACTATGAGTTTCTGCTTCCTTGGTCTGGAATGCGGTCTGAGCACTGGCATCTTTTAAAGCTCCCCAAGCAGACTGAGGTCCACTAACCAACTACTCAGAGCCCTTGCTTCACCCTCTGTGTAAGGACAATGGCACCTTCCCTGGATTAGCTGAGATAGAGCTATTCCATGCATTGACATGTAGGTCAACAAAATCAGGATTTGGGGAACAACAGGGTGGAGACAAGATAGCAGAGTAGAAGGACGTGAGCTCACCTCTAATTATGAAAACACCAAAATCACAACTAACTGCTGAAAAACCATCAACAAAAAAGACACTGGAACTTAACAAAAAAGTTATCCTAAATCCAAAGCCAGAGAAGCCACAATGAGCCAGTAGGAGGGGCTCAATTCCCACTGGGTGGGCAACCCACAAACTGGAAAATAATTGTCACAGAAGTCCTCACAAGAGTGAAAGTTCGGAGCCCCATGTCAGGCTCCCAACCTGGGGGTCTGGCAACAGGAGATGGAGCCCCCAGAGAATCTGGCTTTGAAGGCCAGCGGGGTTTCATCACAGGAATTCCACAGGACTGGGGCAAACAGAAACTCCACTCTTGGAGGGCACACACACACACAAGGTCTTGTGCACACCAGGACCCAGTGAAAAAAGCAGTGGCCTCATAAGGGCCTGGGCCAGACCTACCTGCTGGTGGTGGAGGGTCTCCTGTGAAGGCAGGGGTACCTGTGGCTCACTGTAGGGACAAAGACACTGGCAGTGGTAGTTCTGGGGAGTACCCACTGGTGTGAGCCCTTGGGGAGGCCACCATTTTCTCACCAAGACCTGGCCCCACCCAACAGGCTCTAGGCTCCAGTGCTGGGACTCCTCAGTCCAGACATCCAACAGGGCAGGAAACACAGCCCCACCCATCAGCACACAGGCTGCTTAAAGTCTTCCTGAGCATATAGCTGCCCACTTGACACGGCCCTGGCCACCAGAGGAACATACCCAGTTCCACCCACCAGTGGGAAGGAACCAGTCTCTCCCACCAGGAAACTTGCACAAGCCTCTGAGACAACCTCATCCACCAGGGGCCAGACAGCAGCAACAAGAAGAACTACAATCCTGCAGCCTGTGGAACAGAAACTGCAATCACAGAATGTGAGAAAAAATGAGACAGGAGAGGAGACGTCCCAGATGAAGAAACAAGATAAAACCCCAGAAGAACAACTACGTGAAGGGGCAATAGGTAATCTACCCAAAAAAAGAATTCAGGGCTTCCCAGGTGGCGCAGCAGTTGAGAGTCCGCCTGCCGATGCAGGGGACATGGGTTTGTGCCCCAGTCCGGAAAGATCCCACATGCCACAGAGTGGCTGGGCCCGTGAGCCATGGCCACTAAGCCCATGAATCCAGAGCCTGTGCTCTGCAACGGGAGAGGCCACAACAGTGAGAGGCCCACGTACCACAAAAAATAATAATAATAATAATTTAGAGTAATGATAGTGATCCAAGATCTTGGAAAAAGAATGGAGGGATGGAGGGATGGAGCAAGAAGATACAAGAAATGTTTAACAAAGTCCTAGAAGAACTAACAGAGAGGAACAATACAATAACTGCAATGAAAAATACACTAGAAGGAATGAAGAGCAGAATAAGTGAGGCAGAACAACAGATAAGTGACCTGGAAGACAGAATGGTGAAAATCACTGCCATGGAACAGAATAAAGAATGAAAAGAAATAAGGACAGTCTAGGGGACAACATTGCACACACCAACATTCACATTAAAGGGGTCCCAGAAGGAGAAGAGAGAGAGAAACAACCTGAGAAAATACTTGAAGAGATAACAGCTGAAAACTTCCCTAACCTGGGAAAGGAACAAATCACCCAAGTCCAGGAAGCACAGAGAGAGAGTCCCATACAGGATAAACCCAAGGAGGAACACACCGAGACACAGAGTACTCAAATTGACAAAAATTAAAGATAAAGAAAAAATATTAAAGGCAACATGGGGAAAAGCAACAAATAACATACAAGGGAACTCCCATAAGGTTATCAACTGATTTCTCAGCAGAAACTCTGTAGGCCAGAAGGGAGTGGCACAATATATTTAAAATGATGAAAGGGAAGGACCCGTAACCAAGAAGACTATCCAACACCGCTCTCATTCAGATTCAACGGAGAAATCAAAAGCTTTACAGACAAGCAAAAGCTAAGAGAATTCAGCACCACCAAACCAGCTCTACAACAAATGCTAAAGGAATTTCTCTAGGTGGAAAAGAAAAGGTCACAACTAGAAACAATTATGAATGGAAAAGCTCACCTGTAAAGGCAAACATATAGTAAAAGTAGGAAATTACCCATACACAAATATGATATCAAAACCAGCAATCATGAGAAGAGGAGAGCAAAACTGCAGGATATTGGAAACGCACTGGAAATTAAAACAATCTTGTTTATATACGGATTGCTATATCAAAACCTCATGGTAACCAAGCCAAAAATCTACAATAGATATACACACAAAAGAGAAAAAGGAATCCAAACACAACACTAAGTCATCAAATCACAAGAGAACAAAAGAGGAGGGAAGAAAAAAGGCCTACAAAAATGAACCAAAAACAATTAAGAAAATGGCAATAAGAGCATACATATTGATAATTACCTAAAATGGATTAAATGCTCCAACCCAAAGACATAGACTTGCTGAATGGATACAAAAACAAGACCTGTATACAGGCTGTCTACAACAGACCCACTTCAGATCTAGAGACACATACAGACTGAAAACAAGGGGATGGAAAAAGCTATTCCATGCAAATGGAAACCAAAAGAAAGCTGGAGTAGCAATACTCATAT
Organism: Delphinus delphis; assembly: GCF_949987515.2. Taxonomy (NCBI): domain Eukaryota; kingdom Metazoa; phylum Chordata; class Mammalia; order Artiodactyla; family Delphinidae; genus Delphinus; species Delphinus delphis. The sequence goes on along the minus strand of NC_082694.2, from coordinate 58,200,779 downwards.
CAGACAAAATAGACTTTAAAATAAAGAATGTTACAAGAGACAAGGAAGGACACCCCATAATGATCAAGGGATCAATCCAAGAAGAAGATATAACAATTGTAAATATACACGCACCCAATATAGGAGCACCTCAGTACATAAGGCAAATGCTAGCAGCCGTAAAAGGGGAAATCGACAGTAACACAATAATAGTAGGGGACTTTAACACCCCACTTTCACCAACAGACAGATCATCCAAAATGAAAATAAATAAGGAAACACAGGACTTAAACAACACATTAGACCAGATGAATTTAATATTTATACAGCATTCCATCCAAAAGCACCAGAACACACATTCTTCTCAAGTGGACATGGAACATTCTCCAGGACTGATCACATGCTGGGCCAAAAAGCAAGCTTCAGTAAATTTAAGAAAATTGAAATGATATCAAGCATCTTTTCTGACCACAACACTTTGAGGTTAGAAATCAACTACAAGAAAAAAAACCTGTAAAAAACACAAACACATGGAGACTAAACAATACACTACTAAACAACCAATGGATCACTAAAAAAAAAAAAAAATCAAAGAGGAAATAAAATACCTAGAGACAAATGAAAAGGGAAGCACAACAATCTCAAGCCCAAGGGACGCAGCAAAAGCAGTTCTAAGAGGGAAGTTTATAGCAATACAATCTTACCTCAGGAAACAAGAAAAACCTCAAACAACCTAACCTTATACCTGAAGAAATTAGAGAAACAAAACCCAAAGTTTTGTTTGTAGAAGGAAAGAAAGTTAGTAGAAGGAAAGAAATCATAAAGATCAGAAATAAACGAAATATAGATGAAGGAAACAATAGAAAAGATAAATGAAACTAAAAGCTGGTTCTTTGAGATTAACAAAATTGATAAACCTTTAGCCAGACCCATCAAAAAAAAGAGGGAGAGGGCTCAAATCAATAAAATTAGATATGAAAACGAAGACGTTACAATGGAAGCCACAGAAATACAAAGGATCATAAGACACTACTACAAGCAAACTATATGCCAATAAAATGGACAACCTAGAAGAAACGGACAAATTCTTAGAAAGGTACAGTCTCCCAAGACTGAACCCGGAAGAAACAGAAAATATGAACAGATCACATGTACTGAAATTGAAACTGTGATTTAAAAACTCCCAACAAACAAAAGTCCAGGACCAGATGGCTTCACAGGCAAATTTTATCAAACATTTAGAGAAGAGTTAACACATATCCTTCTGAAACTCTTCCAAAATATAGCAGAGGGAGGAACACTCCCAAATTCATTCTATAATACCACCATCACCCTGATACCAAAACCAGACAAAAATGTCACACAAAAAGAAAACTACAGGATCAATAACACTGAGGAACATAGATGCAAAAATCCTAAACAAAATACTAGCAAACTGAATCCAAAAATACATTAAAAGGATCATATACCATGATCATGTGGGCTTTATCCTGGGGATGCAAGGATTTTTCAATATCCACAAATTAATCAGTGTGATATACCACATCAACAAGAATAAAAACCATATGGTCATCTCAATAGATGCAGAAAAAGCTTTTGACAAAATTCAACACCGATTTATTATAAAAACTCTCCAGAAAGTGGGCATAGAGGGAACCTACCTCAACATAATAAAGGCCATATATGACAAACCTACGGCTAACATCATTCTCAATGGTGAAAAGCTGAGAGCATTTCCTCTAAGATCAGGAACAAGACAAGGATGTCCACTCTTGCCTCTTTTTTCAACTTAGTTTTGGATGTCCTAGCCATGGCAATCAGAGAAGAAAAATGAATCCAAATTGGAAAAGAAGAAGTAAAACTGTCACTGTTGGCAGATGACACAATACTATACATAGAAAATCTTAAAGATGCCACCAGAAAACTACTAGAGCTCATCAATGAATTGGTAAAGTTGCAGGATACAAAATTAATACACAGGATCTGTTGCATTTCTATACACTAACAAGAAAACATCAGAAGGGGAAGTTAAACAATTCCATTTACCGTCACATCAAAAAGAATAAAATACCTAGGAATTAACCTACCTAAGGATGCAAAAGACCAGTACTCTGAAAACTGTAAGATGCTGATGAAAGAAATCCAAGAGGACACAAACACATGGAAAGATCTAGTGTGTTCTTGGATGGAGGAATCAATATTGTGAAAATGACTGTATTACCCAAGGCAATCTGCAGATTCAATGCAATCCCTATTAAATTACCAATGGCATTTTTCACAGGACTAGAGCAAAAAATCCTAAAGTTTGTATTGAGACACAAAAAATCCCGAATAGGCAAAGCAATCTTGAGAAAGAAAAACGAAGCTGGAGGAATCAGGCTCCCTGATTTCAGACTATATTACGAATCTACAGTCATCAAAAGAGTACGGTACTAGCACAAAAACAGAAATATAGATCAATGGAACAGGATAGAAAGCCCAGAGAGAAACCCACACACCTATGGTCAATTAATCTATGTCAAAGGAGGTAAGACTATACAATGGAGAAAGATAGTCTCATCAATAAATGGTGCTTGGAAAACTGGACAGCTACATGTAACAGAATGAAATTAGAACATTCTTTAACACCATATACAAAAATAGACTCAAAATGGATTAAAGACCTAAATGTAAGACCTGATACTATAAAACTCCTAGAGGAAAACATAGGCAGAACACTCTGACATAAATCACAGCAATATCTTTTTCGACTGTCTCCTAGGGTAATAGAAATAAAAATAAAAATAAACAAATGGGACCTAATTATATCAGAAGCTTTTGCACAGCAATGGAAATCATAAACAAAATGAAAAGACAACCCACAGAATGGGAGAAAATATTTGCAAATGATGCAACCGACTAATTAATAAGGGATTAATCTCCAAAATATATAAACAGCTCATGCAGCTCAATATTAAAAAAACAAACAACCCAATCAAAAAATGGGCAGAAGACCTAAATAGACATTTCTCCAAGGAAAACATACAGATAGCCAAGAGGCACATGTAAAGATGCTCAACATCACTAATTATTAGAGAAATGCAAATCAAAACTACAATGAGATATCACCTCACACCAGTCAGAATGGTCATCATCAAAAAGTCTACAAATAATAAATGCTGGAGAGGGTGCAGAGAAAAGGGAACCCTCCTACACTGTTGGTGGGAATGTAAATTGGTACAACTACTATGGAGAACAGTATGGGAGGTTCCTTAAAAAACTAAAAATAAAACTACCCTATGATCCAGCAATCCCACTCATGGGCATATATCCAGAGAAAACCATGGTTTGAAAGGATACATGCATCCCAATGTTCATTGCATCATGGTTTACAATAGCCAAGACATGGAAGCAAACTAAGTGTCCATCAACAGAGGAATGGATAAAGAAGATGTGGTACATATACACAATGGAATATTACTCAGCCATAAAAATAATGAAATAATGCCATTTGCAGCAACATGGATGGACCTAGAGATTATCACACTAAGTGAAATAAGTCAGATGGAGAAAGACAAATATCATATGATATCGCTTCTATTTAGAATCTTAAAAAAATGATACAAACGAACTTATTTGAAAAACAGAAACAGATGGACAGAAAACAAACTTACGGTTACCAAAGGGGAAAGGTGGTGGGGGGAGGGATAAATTGGAAGTATGGGATTGACACATACACACTGCTAGATAACCAACAAGGACCTACTGTATAGCACAGGGAACTCTGCTCAATATTGTGTAATAACCTAAATGGGAAAATAATTTGAAAAAGAATAGATACATGTATATGTATAACTGAATCACTTTGCTGTACACCTGAAACTAACACAACATTGTTAATCAACTATACTCCAATATAAAATAAAAAGTTAAGAAAAATCAACATTTTGTTATCAAATAATTTTTCATTTTGATATGTTAACTTGAATGTTTGCACTTTGCAGGGTTACCGCTGGGACTTAATTTTCCTATGATGTATCTGAAATCCTGGTATATTTCAAGTTCAAAGAAAGATTAATTCCAAATAAAATAGAAAAATAATAGGGGTTTATTTATCAGGGAACACAAGGCAGAGAAGAGAATGAGCGATAACCAGCAGTGCTATTTGACCTGCCTTCCAAACTAATTTGATACATGTTCTCAAAAACAGTAAACACTCCACTCTTAAACATACCCATAACATATAGTCCCATAACGGGATTGTTTTTCAGAACAACGTTCATGAATGTCCAAGAGTGGATCCAAGGTTCCCCTTCCTTGTTCAAGCTCTTAGCTTCACGGTGTTTGCTAAAATTTTCTAAAGTCCGTGATTCTAATTCTTTGATGTTAGTAAAAACACTTTGAGCTTTCCAAAGAACTCTGATGGTTTATCTGAGATGGGGCTCTTCCATTTCTCAGTCATCTGTTCGCCCCTCTCACTCTTGATTCTGAAAAGAACCTTAAATCAACTAGCTGGGTGTAGAGGAAAGAAGCTGTGTTCTGACCCGCTGTCTCTTGAGACCTGGATTAACACGGTTCTGGAGTGGATCAGATTATGTATGCGTGGTACCCTGGAGTCCTGCTTGTTTACTTCCCCAAATAAAAATGTTGATGCAGATTATAGTGGTGGACATTCCAATGTGTGCCTGATCAAGTAAGGGGTACAAGGCTGACTGACTTTAAAGAAGTCTCCTTGCTCTGGTAAACCAGCAGCTGGATGACGACCATGGTGTCCTACAGTTCCCAGTTGGTCCATGTGAGGTAATGGTTCTGCTTAGCATGGAGATATTGGGCTGGCCAAACAGTTCATTCTGTTAGTGAATACACTGTTCAATAATATTCTTGGTGAAAATGAAAAATGTCTTTTATTTTCACTTAAAACCGAATGAACTGTTTGGCCAACCCAACATTTAGTAAGCTGAGGCCACCGTGAGTGGCCAGTTTGGTCACCTGAGTCTGTGTTACTCTGGATAACGACTACTGTTACTGAAGAACGCCAGTCCTAATAACTCTGGCCAGCGTAATATATCTAGTTACGGTAGTAAGGAGCCTAAGCTTAAGTAGGACCTGGTTCTGCTCACATTTGCCATGCACTGGCCGTGTGACCCCAGTATAACCTCCCTAAGCCTCTGAAACCTCATCTGTAAAAGAGGTGAAATACAAGTCCTCATCTGTATGGCTGTGAAGATAATTAAAAGAAGTGATGCAAAAAGGCTTAGTGTGGCGTCTGGAAATTAGCAGGTGCACAACAAATGCTACCTCTTATTATATTTCAGAAATCTTTGTTCTGGTGATAACAAAGGAAATGATGATATTAAAATCTTTTATTATGGTTTCCTTCAGCCAGGTGATTTAGGGTTAATAGGCCTTATGCAGGATTACGGGAAAATGTGGTTCTGTCTTTGATGTCCAGAAATGATAGAGGAGATAAGGACAACAATAGTTAACATTTATATGGCTTCCTATGTGATGCACTATACATACATAGATTCTCATTTAATCCACAAACAGCCCTTTAATGTGGCTACTATTATCATCCCTATTTAACAGATGAGACAAGTGAAGCCCAGAGTATAAGAAATTTGACCAAAGTTACACAGTCAGTAAGAGGTGAAGCTAGGATTCAGACCAAAGGAGTGTGACTCTAGCTGGAGTGCACGTTCTTAACCACAAGTCCATGGGGGGTGGATAAGGACTAGATAACTGCCATACTTTAAACTTGAAAATGGATAAAGGGTTCAAAGAAAATGTACAGAAACTTCATCACATTGAACTATGATTGTAAGTACATGGTGTTAAAACAGCTGATCATTTTGAGAGATCCATGACTGATAAAGTAATTGTTTTGACTCCTTATGTTCCTGGCTCCTCCCAGAATTACATTTACCCTGTCTTTAACCCATAAAGATGGGTTTGAATGAATCTACATTAAAAAAATAAAGTTTTTGATATTTTGAATTTTTAGCCATAATTCTCTTACTCTTATAATGAAGCTTTAATAATACCAAATCCACGAGGGTAAAAAAATCAGTAAGATGTAGTCAAGCAACATTTTCAAAAGGAAAAATGGAAGGGCAGAATTGGGGCCAAAACAAAGAGCTGCACTAATTGTCACTTTCCTAAGCCATGTTGGTTTGTTATTAGAAAGATACAACTGAAACTCCCTTCTTGCCTCAAAAACAGTCCAGAGCTGCCCTGCACAAAAAACTGTCCCCCATTTTGCTTCTCCCTCCTTCTCTCTCTTAACCTTCCTTGCATTTGAAGCCTGGTTCTTTCTTCTATGCTTTGTTCTATTGTGGGGAACATCCATCTCTCATCTGAATCTTCTCAAATCCTCTCCCTCCTCTTTTCTAGTCCTACTTTAGACATGGTAAAGCGAAAGGTCCCCCAAGTCTCACTAGAGCTAAATACAGCTGAGAAGGATCTGAAAGAAAAATCTGGAGAAAAATGAAAACAGAAACCCTTGCTCTCACCTCCAGGTAGCCTTAATGAGTCACAGTGGAAACTCCCTGTCTGGTGGCTATACGGTGTGATTCTAAGTCTATGGATCTAGACAATACACTGAAGACAGTCAACCTGTGCTTCTACCCTGTGGGTGCCTACGCAGCTTTTTATTCCCCACAGAAATTCTCTTTTTGAAGAGGCTGCTTTGTGTATTGTAAGCTCAGGAGAACATGAAAATTATTAAAAGTAGGCAAATGGAGGCAACTCAATAAACATAAAAGGCCAGTGCATACAACTTCAACCCAGCACTGGAGGCAGCAGGTGAGACTTGAGGGGGTTCTGGAAAGTTCTGACAATTCTCCCATTTCTGGTTCCTCCTTTCCTTGACTTGGTGTAACATTTCTCCCATTAATTCATTCCTATGAATTATATGGTGCAAAAAGACATGTCCATCAAAAGCCTTAAAAACCCACAAAATCTCTGGTCAAGCAATTCTACTTCTGGGAATTTAGAAGTAATTTTACAAGTGTGAAAGTGTACGTATGGGGATGGTCAGAGCACAGTTTTTACGTCAGAGAAAAATTAGCAACAACTGAATTGTCCATAATTGTGGTAAAAGAAATTGCAACTTCATATAACATAATACTGTGTAATTGTTAAAATAATGACATAATGGTACACTAACTAGCAAAGAAAAATGTTCATGATGCATTGCTAACAGCAAAAGCGGGTTATATAACTATGTCTAGTATGAGTCCAGTAAAAAATGTGGGTAAATATTTGACATGTCTTTGTATACACATTTTTGCGCAATTTATTTACGTATCCCAGGATTTTAAAATCTGAAGGATTTAAAATCTGAAAGATGGGAAATCAAGATGGAGTAAGAGGACATGGAACTGCCATCCCCCCATGAATAATTCTCACTTAAAACTAACTGGAAACTGGTAGAAGAACTCCTATACAACCAAAGCTGTAAGAAAGGTACACACATAGGTAGGAAGGAAGAAAAGTGATTAGTTCAGGACCTGGACCCCTAGAAGGGGACTCAGAGGAAAAACGAGATTACGAGAGTGGACCTGTGGAGTGAGCAGGTCAAGCTACAGACCGGGCATCCCAGTTCTGGGGTCCTACTCAGAGGAGAGGCCCCCGTGCCTGGCTGGAGGAACACTGGGTCAGATGGAAAGGCTGGAGAAGCCTGGATACCGCTCAGGAGGAGCATGCATGTGTTGACCAGCTCCCAAGGCAGGGCAGAGAGAGGTCTACCCTAGTGGCTGCTAGGTTGCCAGTGACTGCCTCGGTCCACTTCCCAGCCTGACCTGAACAAATGCTCTGGCCCTGCTTACTCCACACCACAGTGCAGTACTGGATCTGCGGCAGCCAGGACCAGGGAAAAGACTAGACCATGGGACACAAAGGTGACCCATCCTGGGGAGAAGCCCAGGTGGGCAGCGGTAGCCAGTGTTGTTGCTTACTCAGGCAGCACACCAGGAGCCACCCAGATCACTGAGAGAGGCCCCTCTACCATGACTAATCTGCCAGTGCCTGCTGAGAGTCCATGCAGGTCCTTGCCGGACTTGCAGAGTGGTTCTACAATAGGGCAGGGGTGGCGGAGGCAGGGCTCAGTGATTGGCTTTGAGAGACAAAGGGGATTCACACCCAAGGCTGCATCTCAGTGGAGTACCAGGTGCCTATACAGGCCGTGCACTGAACCTCTGTCTACATACAGGCCCCACATGCTTCAGCACACCCCTCTGGGGTAAAGGCCCTGGTGCAGGGAGAGGGAAAAACAGACTCTTTAAGGGAACAGAGTCAGCTTGAGCCCGGCCCTCAGGGTTTCTGCTCCAGCAACTTGGGATCAGACCATGACCCTGACAAGGCAGTGATGGCCACTAAGCAGAGAGGAAGTCCCACTTCACACCTGGCATCAGCTCTAGCCCTCCATCTCCAGCCCTACCCCCTACCAAGGTGATAGCTGCCAACACACCCTGAGGAAAGACGTGACGAGCATCTACATCAGATCCAGCCCTCCCACCAAAGGCACTGGGCACATTTAGTCTGTATAGGGACACTCCCACATAAGAATGCCACTTCAAGGCCGGAATAACTGTTTCACCTAAATTCCTAGAGGCAGAGAAAGTTAAGCAAAATGAAAAGGCAGAGGAACTACTCAAAATTGAAAGAGCAAGAGAAAACCTCTGAAAAAATAATAAAACAAATAATTTTTCAGATAAAGAGTTCAAAACATTGGCAATAAAAATGTTAACTGAGCTACAACACCTTTGAAAAAGAAGGATAAAATAGGAGGAATCATTTTATCCAGTGTTAAGACCTACTAGATAGCTATAGTAATGAAAACAGTGTGGTATCGATGGAGAGACAGATATATAGATCAATGGAACAGGTTAGAGAAACCAGAATTAGACCCACATGAGTATGTCCAACTGATTTTTGACAAAGGTTAAAAAATTCAATGGAGGAGAGATTGCTTTTTCAATAAGTGGTGCTGGAGCAAGTGGACAGGCATAGGGAAAAATAGAACCTCAACCTAAGTTTCATACTTCATACAAAAATTAACTCAAAATGGATTACAGACTTAGATAGAAAACTAAAACTTCTAGGAAAAAACAGGATAAATTCTTAGAGATCTATGTCTGGTCAGTGTTCTTAGACTTTACACAAAAAGCATGATGCATAAAGGGAAAATGTGATAAATTGGACCTCATTAAATTAAAAACTTTTGCAATATTTTGTAATAACTACAAATGGATATAACCTTTAAAAACTGTGAGTCACAAAAAAAATTGTGAGTCACTGTATTGTACACCTATAACTTATATAATATTGTACATCAACTATACTTCAATAAAAAAAGAAAAAAATGGAAACTTTTGCTCTGTGAAAGACCCTGTAAGAAGATGAAAAGACAAGCAGTCGACTGGGAAAATATGTTTGCAAACCACATATCTGACAAAGGACTTACATCTAGAATATATAAAGAATTTTCAAAACTCAACAGTAAGAAAATAAACAATCCAATTAGAAAACAGGCAAAATACAGACATGAACAGACATTTCACCAAAGAGGATGTACAGATGGCAAATCAGTGCATGCAAAGATGTTCAACATCATTAGCCATTATAGAAATGGAAATTAAAATCACAATGAAAGCTCACTACATACCCACCAGGACAGCTAAAATAAAAAAATAATGGTAACACCAAATGATGATGAGAATGTGGAGAAACTCAAACATTTCTGGTGGGAATGTAAAATGGTGTAGCCCCCTGAAACAGTTTGTCAGTTTTTTACATAACTAACCAAGTCATACCACGTGGCACTCTTGGCCATTTATTCCAGAGAAATGAAGACTTACGTTCATGCAGAGACCTGTGCACAACTGTTCAGAGCAGCTTGATTCATAATAGCCCCAAACTGGAATCAACCAAAATTTCCTTCGGGAGTGGTTAAACAAACCGTGGCCCATCCACACAATGGGATACTGCTCAGTAATAAAAAGGAAGGAACTATTGGTATACACGACAACCTGGATGAATCACCAAAGAGTTATGCAGAGTGGAAAAAAAGCCCATCTCAAAGATTCCTAGCTTAAATTATACAAAATTATGGATAAGGGGAATAGATTGGCAGTTGTCAGGGATGGGGGAGGGAAGGAAGTGGCTAAGGCTCTAAAAGGGTAGCTCGGGGCATCCTTGTGATGGAAATGGTCTCTATCTGGACTGTGGTGGTGGTCACATAATCTGCACATATGATAACATTTCATAGTGAGTGCATGTAAAAATGGTGAAATCTGAATAAGGTGGATGGATTGTATCACCGTCAGTTTCCTGGTTGTGCTATTATACTATAGTTGTGCAAGATGTTATATTGAGGGAAATTGGGTAAAGGGTATGTGGGATCTCTATGTGTTATTGCTTTCAAATGAATGTGAATCTACAATTATTTCAAAATGAAAAAAGAAGATCTAGAGAAAGATGAAAGAAAAAAATGTTAACTGAATTAAGGAAAATAATTGATCTAATCATTGACCATTTTAGCAAGGAACTAGAAAACATAAAAGAGACCCAATCAGAAATGAATAATAGCTGAAACAAATACACCAGAAGGTATGCCTAGCAGACTAAGTGATACAGAAGAACACGTAACTGATCTGGAAGATAGAATTATGGAAATCACACGATCAGGACAGCAGAAAGAAAAACAAATTTTTAAAAATAAAAGCAATTTGAGATATCTGGAATAATGTGTTCTAACATTTGCATTATAGGGGTTCCTGAGGGAGAAGAGAGAAGGTGATCAAAAATGTATTTGAGGAAAATATGGCTGAAAACCTCCCAAACCTAAAGAAGGAAACAGATACAGGAAACAAAAAGGGTCCCAAACAGAATGAACCCAAACAGCTCCACACTAAGACATATCATAATTAAAATGGCAAAAGTGAAAGACAGAATTCTAAAGACAGCAAGAGAAAAACAAAGAGTCATATACAAAGGAATTCCCCATAAGGCCATCAGCTGATTTCTCTGCAGAAACTTTGCAGGCCAGAAGAGAGTGGCATGATATATTCAAAGTGCTGAAAGGGAAAAACCTGCAACCTAGGATACTCTATCCAGCAAGATTGTCATTTAGAATAGAAGGAGAGATAAAGAACTTCTCAGACAAGCAAGAATTAGAATAATTCATCAATACTAAACCTACCATAAAAGAAATGCTGAAGGGTCTTCTCTAAATAGAAAAGAAGAATCTATAGATTCTTCTAAAGGGAAAATCCCACTAGGAAAGGCAAATATATAATAAGGGCTGAGGGTCAACCATTTAACTAAACCAGTACCTAGATTAAAAGACAAAAAATTGTAAAAGCAACTATAACTAAAATAAAGTTAAGCGATAAGCATGAAGATGTAAACTATGACATCAAAAACACAAAATATGGGAGGAGGGGAGTGTAGATCTCTTAGAATGTTTTTGGGCTTAAATGACTAAAAGCTTAAAACAAGTAGATATAATTACAGGTCAACATATATGAATCACATGGTAAACACAAGTCAAAAACCTACAATAGATATAACAAAAACCAAAAAGAAAGGAATACAAACATAATAAAAAAAATCAACCACAAGAAAACAAAAAGAAATGAACAGCTAAGAACTACAAAAGCAACCAGAAAACAAGTAATAAAAGGGTAATAAGTACATACCTATAAATAATTACCTTAAAAGTCAATGAACTAAATTCTCCAATCAAAAGACATAGGGTGGCTGACTAGATATAAAAAAGAGACTCACTTTAGCGCTAAAGACACACAGAGTGAAAGTGAGGGGATGGAAAAAGATATTTCATGCAAACAGAAACAACAACAAAGTGGGGGTAGCAATACTCTTATCAGACAAAATAGACTTTAAAAGAAAGGCTATAACAAAACAAAGAAAGGCATTATATAATGATAAAAGGATCAATACAAAAATAGAATCTTATACTTGTTAACATATATGCACCAGATACAGGAACACCTAAATATATAAAGCAAATACTAACAGACATAAAGGGAGACATTGATAACAATACAATAATAGTTGGGGGTTTTAACACCCCACTTAATGGAGAGATCACGCAGACAAAAAAAATCAATAAGGCAGAAGCAGTCATAAGTGACACAACAGACCAGTTGGACTTAGCAGATATATACAGTACACAATATCCCAAAAAGTAGAATACACATTCTTTTCAAGTGCACATGGATTTTTCTCCAGGCCACAAAACAAATCTCAAGATTTGTGCTAGGCCACAAAACAAATCTCAAGAAGTTTAAGAGAACAAATTATCTCAAGCTTTTTTTTTCCTTACCTCAATGGAATGAAACTAGAAATCAACAACAGGAAGAAAAAAAATGGGAAACTAGCAAACACATGGAGACTAAGCAACATGCTACTAAAAACGAATGGATCAATGAAGAAATCAAAGAGGAAATTGGAATTACAATATTCCATAATCTATGGGAATGCAGCAAAAGCAGGTCCAAGAGGGTAGTTTACAGCAATACAGGCCTTCCTTAAGAAACAAGAAAAATCTCAACCTAAGCTACCACCTTAAGGAATTAGAAAAAGAACAATAAAAGCCCAAGGTCAGCAGAGGAAGGAAATAATAAATATCAGAGAAAAAATAAAATAGAGATAAAAAAATAGAAAAGATCAATAAAACCAAGAGCTGGTTTTTTGAAATGATAAAATTGATAAACCTTTAGAAAGGCTCACCAGGAATAAAAGAAAGACGAGCCAAGTAAACAAAACAAGAAAGGAAAGAGGAGAAATAACAACTGAACCACATAAGGGGGGGGGAGGGATAAATTGGGAGATTGGGATTGACATATATACATTACTATATACAAAACAGATAATAAAGACCTATTGTACAGCACAGGGAATTCTACTCAATACTCTGTAATGGCCTATATGGGAAAATAATCTAAAAAAGAGTGGATATATGTATAACTGATTCACTTTGCTGTACACCTGAAACTAACACAACATTGTAAATCAACTATACTCCAATAAAAATTTTAAAAACTGATACCACATAGATACAAAAAATCATAAGAGAATACTATGAAAAGTTATATGCCAACAAACTGAACAACCTAGAAGAAATGGACAAATTTCTAGACATATACAACTTGCCAAGACTGAATCAAGAAGAAACACATAATTTGAACAGACTGATTACTACTAGTGAAATTGAATTTTTAATAAAGAAAACTCCCAGGAAACAAAAGTCCAGGACCAGATGGCTTCACTGGGGAATTCTACCAAACATATAAAAAAGAACTAATACTTCTCAAATTATTCCAAAAAATTGAAGAGGAAAAAACACTCTCAAATCCATTCTATGAGCCCACCATTACCCTGATATCAAAACTAGACAAAGACACTACAAAAAAGAAAATTACAGGACAATATCTTTGATGAATATAGATGAAAAAATCAACAAAATATTAGCAAGCTGGATCCAACAATACATAAAAAGAATCATACATCATGATCAAGTTGGATTTATTCCAGTAAAACAAGGATGGTTCACCATTTGCAGATATGCAACATTAACAAAAGGAAGGATAAATATCACATGATCATCTCAATAGATGCCAAAAGCCCATTTGACAAAATATAACATCCATTTATGATAAAAACTCTCATCAAAGTTGGTCTACACTCATCTCTCAACATAAGGGCCATTTATGACAAACCCACACCAAACATCATACTCAACAGTGAAAACCTGAAAGCCTTCCCTCTAAATTAAGGAACAAGACAAGGATGCCCACTCTCATCACTTCTGTTTAACACAGTATTCAAAAGTCCTAGCCACAGCAATCAGACAAAAAGGAATAAAAGGCACCCAAATTGGAAGAAAAGAAGTAAAACTGTCACTATTTGCAGATGACATGATTCTTTATATAGAAAACACTGAAGTCTCCACCCCAAACCTATTAGATTTAGTCAATGAATTCAGCAAAGTTGAAGAATTCAAAATTAATATACAGAAATCTGTTGCTTTTCTATATACTAATAATGAACTAACAGAAAGAGAAAGTAAAAAAAAAAAAAATCCTGTTTAAAATTGCATCAAAAAGAATAAAATACCTAGGATAAACTTCACCAAAGAGGTGAAAGGCCTATGCTCTGAAAACTATAAAACACTGATGAAGGAAACTGAAGATGATACAAAGAAATGAAAAGATCTCCCATGTTCTTGGATTGGAAGAATTAATATTGTTAAAATGCCATAATTACCCAAAGCAATCTACAGATTTAATGTAATCACTATCAAAATACCCATGACATTTTTCACAGAACTAGAACAAATAATCCTAAAATTCACATGGATCCACTAAAGACCCTGACCTGTCCAAGCAATCTTGAGAAAAAAGAACAAAGCTGGAGCTATCATGTGCCCAGACCCCAGACTATATTACAAAGCTAGAGTAATCAAAACAGCATGGTACTGGCACCAAAACATACACATAGATCAATGGAACAGAGAGCCCAGAAATAAACCCATGCACCTATGGTCAATTAATCTATGAAAAAGGAGGCAAGAATGTACAATGGAAAAAAGACAGTCTCTTCAACAAGTGGTGCTGGGTTAACTGGACAGCTACACGTAAAAGAATGAGATTAGCACATTTCCTTACACCAGGTACAAAAATAAACTCAAATGGATTAAAGACCTAAATGTAAGACCTGAAAACATAAAACTCCTATAATAAAACATAGGCAGAACACTATTTTGACATTAATTGTAGCAACTTTTTTTGGATCTGTCTCCCAAGGCAAAGGAAATAAAAGCAAAAGTACACAAAACTTAAAACCTTTTGCACAGCAAAGGAAGCAATCAACAACATGAAGAGACAACCTATGGAATTAGCTGGAGAAAATATTTGCCAATGATATGACCGACAAGGGGTCAATATCCAAAATACAGATTGCTGATACAACTCAATATAAAAAAAAAACAATCAGGGCTTCCCTGGTGGCGCAGTGGTTGAGAGTCCGCCTGCCGATGCAGGGGACACAGGTTCGTGCCTCAGTCCGGGAAGATCCCATATGCCGTGGAGCGGCTGGGCCCGTGAGCCATGTCTGCTGGGCCTGCGCGTCCGGAGCCTGTGCTCCGCAATGGGAAAGGCCACAGCAGTGAGAGGCCCACGTACCGCAAAAAAAAAAAAAAACAAAAAAAAAAAAAACAAAAAAAAAAATCAAAAAATGGGCAGAAGAACTGAATAGACATATTTTCCAAAGAAGACACACAGGAGGCTAACAGACACATGAAAAGATGCTCAACATCACTAATTAATAGAGAAAGGCAAATCAAAACAACAATGAGCTATCACCTCAAACCTAGCAGAATGGCTACCATTAAAAAGTCTACAAATTACAAAAAGTTGGAGAGGATATGGAGAAAAGGGAACCCTAATACACTGTTGGTGGGAATGTAAATGCATGCAGCTGCTATGGGAAACAGTATGGAGGTTCCTTAAAAAACTAAAAATAGAACTACCACATGATCCATCAATTCTACTCCTGGGTATATATCCGAAGAAAACAAAAGAATCAATTCAAAAAGATACATGTACCCCAATGTTCATAGCAGCACTATTTACAGTAGCCAAGACATAGAAGCAACCCAAGTGCCCATCAACAGATGACTGGATTAAGAAAATGGTATATATATATACATATATATATATACACATGTATATATGTATATATATAATATGTATGTGTGTATATATATATATATATATATACACACACACACACACACACAATGGGATATTAGCCATAGAAAAGAATGAAATTCTGCCAAGTGCAGTAACGTGGATGAATCTAGAGGATATTATGCTTAGTGAAGTAAGTTAGAGAAAGACAAATACTGTATGACATCATTTCTATGTGTGGACTCTAAAAAATAATACAAATAAAAGTATATGCAAAATAGAAACAGACTCACAGGTACAGAAAACAAACCAGTGGTTACCAATGGGGAGAGGAAAAGAGGAAGGGGCAAATTAGGGATATGGTATTAAGAGACACAAACTACTATGTATAAAATAAAAAAATATATCATATAGCACAGGGAATTACAGCCATTATCTTGTAATAACTTTTAACAGAATATAACCTGTAAAAATACTGAGTAACTATGCTGTATACCTGAAATTAATATAATATTGTAAATAAGTTATACGTCAATGAAGAATAAAACAAATGGATAAGATTAAAAGAAACTGAAATAAGATTACTAAAAAATGATGGACACAAACTTATACACATTTGTGTTCTTAATCTTCCATGAACTCTCTGTCTAAACACACCAAACCATTTAGTGCTCCGTTTCATCCCATACTCTCTGCCTCAATAATTTACATTTCATTCACTTTCTCATACCCAATCTCACATGTCCAAGTTCTACTCATCCTTCAGGGCCTAAGTCAAAGTCCAGCTCTCCACAGACCTTCCCAGACACCCAGTGGAAACAAGAGCTACCTTTTCTGAGCCACCGCAGCATATATCCTAAGCTATGTCATTTCCTACTTTGTGGTACACCTTCATTTACCTCACTGAAGTGCAAGTTCATTAGAGCAGAGGCTGCTTTTATTCTCCATATGTTCAGTACTTGGTATAATATCTGGCACATGGTTAATTTTTAACAAATGACTGGGTAAAAAGGCCTTAAGCGTGAAATCATTGAATCAATAGATATTATAACCCATAACACAATATGGCATCCTGTCAAATATTTGTGAAGAGATGTTTGTCCTAATCATTGGCCATATGGAGACCTAGAGACGAAGGTCCAAACTGGCTTTAGAGACTTTCTCTCATGCCTAACACATAATATTTCAATTAAATATATCAGTTATGCTTATAAGAGGTATTCAATAAAAAAATTAAATGACAATCTATTGTCATGAGAAAAAACATAAAACAATGTAAAGTTCAGTGCATACAGTTCATATGTATAAATATTCATTACAATGTTAACAGTGTTTATCTCTAGGGGGCAAGGTTATGAATGGTTTGTTTTCTTCCGTTTGCTCACTGTCCTTACCGAATTTGGCAAACATGCACCCCGTTTTGTGACATAAAGAAAAAAAAGGACACGGCCTTGAAAGGAAGCTTCTGACAACTGAGAGATCAACTTCATTCAATACAGTTATTTAACTGAGAAAGGAATAGAGAAACCTCAGTCAAGATGGTCTTTGGTCCCACTCTTACCACATACACCCCTGGCCCCTTCAAGAGGGGAACAGTATGTAAGGTAAAATAATTTCCCTGTGTGCAGAAATCTAATTTCAGATTCTTTGGTTGTTTGGATACTCTAAAATGACAAATGAAAAATAAAGGTAATATACTACATAAAATAAAATTTGAAAGATAGATACAAGAATGCAAATGATTGGGCTTCCCTGGTGGCGCAGTGGTTGAGAGTCCGCCTGCCGATGCAGGGGACACAGGTTCGTGCCCCGGTCTGGGAAGATCCCACATGCCGCAGAGCGGCTGGGCCCGTGAGCCATGGCCGCTGAGCCTGCATGTCCGGAGCCTGGGCTCCGCAACGGGAGAGGCCACAACAGTGAGAGGCCCGCATACCGCAAAAAAAAAAAAAAATAAAAGAATGCAAATGATTGTTGGGATTGTATTTCTTTGCTTATTAATATTTCCTATTATACTTACAAAGAATGTGTTTAGTCTCATCTAAATAATGGGGTCTGTCTGGGAAGGGATGGAGGGTTGATTTTTAGCCTTTCCTGGTTCTTTCAGTAGTCATGGATATGGCAGTCAAATCCTTAGATGGAAGGAAGGCATCAACATACAATACACAAAGCAGGTACATTTCACAGGGTGAGGAGGGGGAGTGGAAGAGATGAAGAGGATATTTCCTGGCCATTAGGTGCTGGCCTAGAGCTCAGAGACATGAAGGTAGCCAGGACAGGCCATAAAGTGGAACAAAAACTCTAAAAAACAAATTTCACCCACTATAAAATATTCCCAGGGCCGGCTGTGAAGGGAAGAGATATGTCTCTCTTGGTTTCCTTCCAACCCCTCCTGTCAAGCAATGATGGACTGTAGAGCGAGGCCAAAGTCCTCGTTTAATTTTGTATTACAGCAACACATTTTATTTACTAAGAGTTGATTTTATTGACTTCAACTCACAAAATTGCTTTGCATATTCACTGGACCTGACAAATACTTTTTACAAACTTGATAAGGGATTTGTGCCCTTGGCATGTCTGGGAAGGGATGTCACGCCCAAGTCTTTTATCATTTGTACCTGGGCTCTTACTAGAGATGTCATTTGTTATGCAAAGACCAGAGAATAAGGGGTAGGGCTGTCTCTAAGCTGCTGTGAATATGTGATGAGTCTGAGCTCTCCTGTCATGTTTTGTCCTTGTCTCTCTCCCAGGTACCAACACAGCTTAGTATTTAATACATGTTTTTTGATAAATAGCTCTTAGTTTTACAACATCTTACAATTTTTAAAGCATTTCCACAGATGTTATACTATTTGTTCTTCCTGACAATTCTGGGGTGGGGGGTGGCTGGGAACAGTACAATCAGCCCCATTTTTTCAGGTAGGGAAACTGAAGCTCCCTAGGGTGGATGGGCTGTGAGTGCAGAGGGTGAGCCTAGAACCCACATTCAGTGATGCCTGTTGCCCAGGTCTTCATGCTGCAGTCTCGTTTCTAGGATCCTTTATCATATCCTGTTCTCACCACATATTACCCCATGCTCTGAACCTAACACATCTAGATTGCCTAACTCCCAAGGCTGCTGCGGATATCAAAGAGATAATTACACAAATGTACTTTTTGAACAATGAAGCTATGCAAATGTAGTTACTGTTCTGTGTTCAGTGCAAAGGCCCTGCCCTCATGAAATCATTAATACCTTGGTGTGGATCATTTGTTGCATATTCTGAAGCTATAATGAGGCAGGCTGGGACCCTTTACTGGAGTGCTTGCACCTGGACAATTGTCTCCTCAAGCAACAAAATACAAAGAAACTAGAAGGGATTAAAAATAACTGCATGCATGTGCAGTTGACGCAAATTATGGACAAAAAGATACAAAAAGACCAAGAAAACTCAAGTGCCACTTCTGAAGAGCCCGGAGCAAAAGCAGGGTACTGTGCCTGCCCCCTGCACACAACACCACTAAAGGGGTGGGCAGAACACCTAAGCCAGCCCTCTGGCCCGACCACTGGACACCCCCCTAGCCTCACCCCGTATAAGGAACAAACTTGCCCTCCCTTGGCGAGTGGGCAAGCAAGGGAACCTGTTACTTGCTTTTGCTCCCCGCTGCTGCAGCAGGGGCCCAAATAAAGCCTTGCCTGAATTTCTTTTCTGGTCTCTGATCGATTTCTATTGATTAAGGGGGCCAAGAATCCTGGTTGGTAACAATCACCCAGAATATTTAGATGGGAGGAGAAAGCGTGTTGGGAAGAAACACTCAAGGCACTGACATCCTATCTGGTCAGAACAGATGGCGTGGGAGTGACAAGAGTACTAGCTACCAGAGAGAGAAGGAAAACACCAGGCAACTCAAAGGCATTATTTGAAGGGGGGGGTCCAAGGAATGCAATACTTTTTCATAGTTCCTAAGACTAGAACTGTCTGGGTAAGTCTGCAAAGGGAACACCAAAGGCTTCAGTGATTAGGTGACTTGCCAACCATCAGTGCTATAAGGAGTCATACCACCCTATTAAAATACCATCCCCACACACACTCGATTCCACGATCCTGTTTTGTTTTCTTAACAATATTCATCCTCACTGCTATCTGAATTTTATCATATTTTTGTTAAGTATCTGTCTTCTATTTCCCTCTAACTCCACCGTGTAGAACAGGGCCTAGCACTTAGTGTGTGCTCACTAAATATCTGTAAAATAAATAAATGAAAACGAAGGCAGAATGGCTCAGAAGCCTGTGCTTTGCCACTGTATCATATTGCTCCCTTTGTTTTCATTTTTAAAAATTTCCATGCCTAGTGACTGGTGAAGAGGGAAGACTGCTTAAATATTTGAGGATCAAAGATGCCACGTTGCCTCTGGGAGTCAGTTTGGGGGTTCCTCATTAGCTGTTGGTATCATCTGTCAGAAGAGCTTTTTAATTTTGAATATTACTAGTCATTAATATCCCCCCATAGACTCAGCTCAGGTGTAGAAGTTGTAGAAGATCAGGTTTAATTCTTACTCTTAGGACAAGAACACTTGGTATAGCAGAAGTTACTGACGTCAGGTTCTTGTCTGTGGTTTGCCCCCTTTCTCCCGAAATGTGAAACTCCAGAAGCTCAGAAGAAAGGGCAGGCAGTACCTGGAACCACTCCTAATGCAGCCTCACACTGAGAGCCGACGCCCTCTGAACAGCCGGCCTCTCATTTGACAAATGGATTAGTTTAGGGGCTTTGCTTTGCCATATTTCAACCATCTGAGGCATCACCGTCCATACCTAGAATCCTTCAGAGCAGGACATTTTCACAATCCTTGTGCACAATTATGATTATTTTTCTTTTGCAACTGTAAGTCAGGAATGAAAAGGTGTAATTAGTCCTCTCCTGGGCCCATTTGTGGACCCCAGTGGGGATCATTTTAGTTTGGGACTACAGCAAGCCCTGCTTGTTATCTCAACACATGTGGGGTTTTTTTGTTTTTTTGTTTCTTTTTACAGAGGTAACCTAATAATAGCTTGAAATTTATGGAGGACCATGTCAAAAATCCCCCTGGGCTCCAGAGGGCAGGGGAGGGGAGAGGGGAGAGAAAACACCACATAATTTCCTGATTGTAAATAACTGAACCAATATAAGCTCTCTTCTCCTGGTACACAAAATACTGGATTTATAAGTGCTGAGCTAAACAGAGGTTATCAAAAATGGTCACGAATAGAATTGGCATTTCTGGATCATGTGCCAGAAAATGTGGCTGAACCATATAAAGCATTTTATCGATTTAAATCCTTTTCTGGAATAAAGCAGAGTATAAACAGTCATGCATAGCTCGTGCTTCCTTCCTGCGGAGAGGCAGGATGCAAAGTCTGTGTGCTGAGGGGCAACAATGGCGTTCCAGCTGGCATCGTGCATAAATGCCAAGCACCGTGATTTCAGAGCCAGAATACACACCATCCCCAACAGATACTAAAATTCTTCTCCAGTCGCATGTAAGATTCGCCTTGTAAATTGAGTTAGCATCTCATTTGCCTTTTCTAAAAATACCAAGGCACCTTAAATTTGTTTTGTTGCTCGTGCAGTACTCATGACAGGGAAATTAAATTATGCTTTTTTATAGCCCACAGTTTTTTAAGTTTAGTAACAATGTATCGTTCTTGGGGGGGGGGGCGGGGTCCTGGCACATGCCTCTGTTCTATAGGCCTTGGTCTCTGTTCCTAATGGTTTCCATGGATTTGTACTGATCCAAAGGCCAGCACGGTGATACACAGGGGCCGTGGATGAGAATAAGCAGCTGAAGCTTGCCTCCTTAGTACTGTGTTATGATAAACTAACTAAAGGACTTTTAAAGTTTTTATTTGGTATTAAACGAGGTGTTACCCCAAGATTCATAGTGCTCATTCCAAGTACCACTGCGTGATATTTTCTCCCAGCAATCCCTAATATATGAGCCAAGGTTACTGCTGGCGGGAGGGTAATGGGACTGTTTTAAAAGGTGAGCAAATCCATATATGCACAAAACAATGAAGATGAAAAACGTCTCACACACGTAGACCGTAAACGTCTGTAGGGATTTTGTGATGAAATAAAAATGTTTAAATCTTACAGAATCCATGGTAAATCCCTAACATCATGTAGAACAAGTATAATTACTATCACATAGAGAATCCATGACATTTTGGCATTAAAATCGGTCCTCTTAAATATTGAGAACAGACAAATCTGTCAAGTCAAAAAGTATATTAGCGGTTATCTGGTGCTGGAGATAGAAACAGTGATTACCTATGTATGGCCATGAGGGGGTCTTCCTGGGGTTATGAAACATTCTAAACCTGGATCAGGTTGTAACGGTTGCACAACACAGTAAATTTACTAAAAAAAAAAAAAAATCACTGAATTGTATACTTCAAATGGGTGAATTTTATGGTATATAAATTATGTCTCAATAAAGTTGCTTAAAAATGCAGGCTGGGGCTTGAATTTAAAAGAAAAGAAAAAAACAGTGGCCCTTGAAAACTGTCATTTTCATTATCTTATTTTCAAATGTGCAAAGGGAGAAAGGAAAGTCATCACCTGTACGTTGTTTATCGGTCACTCAGTAAAGACCCACACTTGTTAATCCACAGGAAGGAAAACACCTAACATGCTCTCCCTACACTTGACGCTTGCTCCCTTTGGAATACACCTTGAGAGAGAAAAGAGGAAGCTTACATTTGTTTACGACGCACATCCATAATCCCACGTCTCTAAACACAAAACACACACACACACACACACACACACACACGCGCGCGCGCGCGCACGCCCCTGAACAGCATGATGTTTCTGCCAGGTGTCCTTGGTTTGGCTGACCTAGAGTTTATAAAAAGGCCCAGTTAAGAGTAGGATGACATATTTTTAACTCCCCTTCCTTCACACCGTGACTGTTACGAGACAGTGAAGGTGGCTGGCATGCGGTTGGGACACTAATCCTAAACCTGCAAAGCTTCAGATAAGGCGTGACACACGCTGAGTACCCCTGCTCCCCGGACCACCTCCTGCTAGATGACAACCTTGTTATCACCCTGGCTCCTCCCCAGCCTTGTGCTCAAGGCCAGGTGCCCATGCAGCGCTGCCCTTTGAGAAAAAGAGGGGTTGTAACTGACAATGAAAAAAACTTAACAGGATTGAATACAAACTCTTCTTTTGTAGAGTTTAAGTTTTGCAGAAGGAATAAAGGATGCAAATACAATTTTGAAATGGGTCTTTTCCAGGCTGGCTTTTACTAAATGCTTTTGGGCTTGCTGCATACAGTCTATTTTTAGTTGAGGATAATAGGCGTTTCTGGTGCCATTTATGGAGCAAATGTTGTGAAATCTGGTGTCTGGCTTTCCTTCATTTCGCTCTGTCCTTGTAAAGTTTTGCTTATGTAGGATCCCTTCAATTTTAATGACATCACCCATTCGTGGGAAAGTGCGCTAGAAAGTACAGGGTGTTTCACCCCCCAACAGCTCCTCACTGGTGTGAGGTTAAGATAAGTTTCCATGAAAAGACATTTGAGTGACTGGGGTGGCCCAGGGCTGCTCCTCTGGCTGTGTCCCTGGGTGGCTTTGCCACAGATCAGAGGGCCCGTTTGCAGCAGTTCTGACCTTTCCTGGTGGCAAAGAAACTGACTGTGTATTACAGCATTTGAAAACAAAATATACCTGCCCTTTAGGGTCCTCTTGGGAGAACTGACACCATAGCCAGTGGGAAATCTTGGCTCAGAGTAAAGTAATTCTGTTTTCATTCCCATTTAAGATGATGTGAAATGTTAATCCTCCAGTTTAACATGTATACACACGGGAGCAGTGACACTTCCTCTTCAACTTGCGCAGAGTTGAAATGCCAGTGCTCAGGGGTTAAAGCTCACAGAGAGTCAGAGGCACGGCAGGAGACAGGAACACATTTGGGGATGTTCACCTCATCAGAATTCTTAACATAGGATAATAATAAAAATAGCCTGAGAATGTTCTTGACTTTCTGTTTCTTCAACGGCTGCAATATAGCAGAGCTAAAAATACCGTGGGAAGCCTAAACCCATCTATCAGTACGTTCAAGGAGAAGGGGAAAGAGGTCTAACATTTTTTACCAGGTCCACTATATGTAGGGCCTTGCACTGGATACTTTATAAAGGCATTCTCATATAGTCCTCAACTCTGAGGTGGATTTTCATGTGCCCATTATCCAGGTTAAGAAACTAAGGCTGAGAGAAATGAAGCAATTTGCCTCTAGTAAGTGGGGGAGGGTGGGTTTGAACTCAGGTCTATCCGAATCTAGAATTCATGTTCTTTTATACTCTGTTGGTGCATGTTCACTAACATGGCAGTAGAGAAGATTTTGCATAATTTTTCTGAGATTGAGACTGTTAACCAGTTAACCTGTGAGTCCAGCAACGAGAACACCGCATCTGTTTGAAGTAGTATGGAGAGGAAGTGATTCAATCAGTCTGATTCCATCTCCAGGGTAGCTCAGATGACTGCGGGAATTCAGAGTGACTGGGTACAATATCCCCTGAGAAGAGTTTTGTTCTGGGTGGGGTGCTGCTGTGTTGCCTTATGACCCCATCTCTTTGGTTATCTCAGGGGCAGGCTGAGTGCGTATGTGGCTAGATGCTTTGGACGGTAACCTCTAGCGATCCTGCCCCCTGGGCTTCTACTTCTGCTAGAACACTGGAACTTGATTTCCTAAGCTGCCCTTAGGTCTTTGCAAAACATGACTGCTGAGAGAGCATCCCCAATACACCCTTCCTGGGCCCCACTGACCCCAGTGCCTGGGCAGCCACATATCACAGGCAGCTTTGGTCTAGACCTGGAATGACCTAACCTCCCGTGTGGTTTCGCTTAGCAGCCCATGGCTGTGCTGATGAAGGTTATCTTGGCATGCTATTTTTCACCAGCTAGGTCAGAGTTGAACATGTTTAAGAGTTTCCAGTCATCTTAGTATTTCCTACATATAAAAATTGAAACACTAAGAATCTATGGGTAGAAGATTAGGTCTTTATTCATTTCTGAAGTTTTTTGAAGCATGGACTCCATGAGGTGTTTGATGCCAAAGGGAATAATGAGAGTGTCAGACCTCAAGGAGCTTGAGTATAATCCATTGTTGCATGCTTTAAAAATGGAAAATACTAAAATTAAGGCAAAAAGGGAAATGAGGGATTTCCCCCAAATTGTAACCTATATGGGAAAGAGTATATGAAATGCTTACTTTGAAACTAAATCCCAGGTAGAATGATAGAGCGGTTAAATAACAGATTATAAGAAAGAGATAATATGGATTCCACCATTTACCACTAATATAAACTTGGATGAAATATGGTCAGATCATTTCTCTACAAGCCTTCATTTTCTCATGTACTGGTGCTCACTCTCCTATATGCTGTTAAGTAGCCTTTACACAGGGCCACCACTATATACATCCATGGATGTGGTACCCCGTACAGCTCCAGGGCATCATTTAGATGATGCTGAGCTCTTGAGATTGTAGCATACAACCTGGGCAACCATGTAAATCACTTCAGGATCCACTTAGAGATGAAGCAGCAGGACATAAGTTGTAAGTAAATGTTACTTAAGCATACTCTAGACTATCTTCGTTTTCAGAGGTGTTAGAAGTCAGGAAATTGAAAACTGAAAAAAAGGAATCAATTGCTAATATGTTGTTACAAAAACAAATATATTTTCTAGCACAGTGCCAAACAGATAGAAAAATCTCATTTTCAGGAGATGGGTCTAAGGGACCAAAAAACCTTGGGAGGAGGGAAAGTCACTTCAAATAACTTAATGATATAACCTAAACAAGATAATAAATAATGTATAATGTACAAATGGTATTTATGCCTAGCACACAGTTGGAGCTACGTAATAAATTAAAAGAATTTCCTTCTCTGGTCATAAAACTTTTCATTCTCATTTTCTGACGGTTTCTATTCCTTTTTTGGCATTTTGAGAGTTGATCTCATGTAGATAATGATCATTATTTCTTGCATTTTATACCAACTTACAGTTTACAAAGTGCTCTGAAATCTGTATTACTTAAATCTCACCAACTCTTTAAATTGCCATGGGTTATTATGGCTATTTTGTAGGCAAGAAAAGCAAGGCTGGGTCAAGAAATTAATTCCAGCAACACAGCGAATAATGGTTAGAAGCTCTCTTTCCTGAATTCAGTTCTAAAGTTCGTTTCTACACCCTCTTGGTGCAATTCACCAACACTGCAATCAGAGAACAAAGTGAACAGCTAGTATGGCCGTTTATAGCATGTATTTCCTATGGTATATAGGAGTCTGGAAGTGGTAACTTAAAAATGACATGCAATTTCTCTAAAGAAAGATTTTTTAAAGAGATTCCATATACAAAATAGGGAACCCCCCTAAAATCGTCTATTTCCTACTCCTCCATGCCTTAAAATCTAGGGCGAAATAATTCCTACTTGACAGAACTCAAAGCATATTCGAAACACTGCAAGCAAACGGAAGTCTGACAATGCCAATGGTTAAGGGACGGCCTAGGATACCCAAGTTTTAAACTGTTCTGGTCCCAAGAGTAAACAACCAGTAAAGGGAAGATAAAGTGGGCGGTAGGCGAGCTTCAGGCACAAGCCCAACCAAGATGTATGGAGAAGGACCAAGGCAGGACTTAGGTCCAACTATTCCCAACTCATCAACATCTCGGAGTTTCCTCTGTCATTCAGGAGGAATACTTACTTCTATTTGATTTGATTGAAAATTGAATTGGAGCAAGAGATGAAAGAAAAAAAATCCATATTTGGAATATGACGTAGAAGCTTGTCTTCACTTAATACGCACAAGTTTTACTCAAGTAAATGACTATGTGCTAAAAGAATGTCAATTACAGGTGGTCCCTGCTACAGAAAAGGCTGGGCTACAAGTGTTCCTTCTTACACTTTTTTTTCTCTTGAATTTTGAGCCTTTTTTTCCAGAGAAGCAATGTGATAATAACATGGTTATGAACCTATGACTGGCTACTGCAAAATGCCTATTTAGCACTTCATAGAGAATACCTCAAGTTTTTTGGGCTCCGGACGCGCAGGCTCAGCGGCCATGGCTCACGGGCCCAGCCGCTCCGCGGCATGTGGGATCCTCCCGGACCAGGGCACGAACCCACGGCCTCTGCATCGGCAGGCGGACTCTCAACCACTGCGCCACCAAGGAAGCCCCCAAGAATACCTAAAGTTTTAACGGTACTGGACTGAGTTCTGGGTCTTGGAAGCAGAGATTATAGGAGAGAAAAGAATGAAGAGAGAAAACACTATCTTCCTCCTCAGTTCCCACCATAGACACAACTATGAATGAGAAAAAAATGTTTCTGCTCTGAGACTCTTAGTGCTCTGAAGTTTAGTTTTGACCCTTCTTACTACAGTAACCTACTCGGGTATATTCTACTCGTCAAAAATAAGCTACACTATAGAAATAGCTGTTCATCTCCCTTGATTCTAACTTTAATTCTTAGCTGAATCTACAAGGTATTAGGAAGAAAGCAATCTGACAAACCAATTCATACTCATGTGTAAATGATTGTCCATTAATTTATAATATACACATACACAAACACATGCACAAACATAATTGCATTACTCATGTGTTAGCTAGGCATCATTCTGGGGGCCAGGGATATAACAGTGGAAAAGGGCAAGGTTTCTGCTCCCATGAAGCTTACATTTCAGTGAGAGGGCTGGCCAATAATAACGCTCCAAAAGAAATAAACCAACAAATCCACAAAGTTATAAATAGGGTGATATAATACAGGAAAACTGGGTGACCGCTTTGCATTGTGTGGTTAGGGAAGGTCTCTTTGAATAGGTGACATTTAAGATGAGATATAATTGAAGACAAAGAGCCAGTCTTGTGCACATGAAGGGGAAGAGCACTTTGGACAGCTAGCACAACCCTGAGGAAGGAATGGACTTGGTGCATGAAGGCAATGGACTTGGTGCACCTATAGGCCAGTGGGGCTGAAGAGCAGTGGGCAAGGAGGTAAACAGAACAGAAACACAGGAAGGGGCCAAATCAGTCGGTCTTTGTAAGCCAGATTTATGCTTTTGAAGTTTATCCTAAGTGAAAGAGGAAGCCTTGGAAAACTGTAAGGAGCAATGTGGTCTGAGTTACATCTTAAAACAATCTCTAGCAGAAGCATGGAGACAGATAGGGGGCCACTGCAGGGATCAGATGAGAGAGGACGGCTGCCTAGACTAGCATGGCTGTGGTAGAGACAGCTAAGTGGGTCTGATCAAGATATACTGTACAGGAGAGATCTGCAGGAGTTATGAATGGATTCACTGGGGAGGAGGAAAAAGGAATCAGGAACACCTGGGTAGATAATACTGTTTTCCTGAGAAAGGTGAGATATGGGAAGAATAGGTTTGGTTGAAGGATAAGGCAGCTGGGCAGTAGAAGCCAACAGTTCTATTTGGATATAGTAATTCTGAGCTGTGAATGACACATCCAGCATTGATGTAGGAAGGCGGTTGGTATATGAATCTAGAACGCAGGGAAAAGTTGAGGCTGGGGATCTACGTTGGGTACTCACTGGCATATCGATGGCGTTTAAGCCTTGGATACTGGGATGATGGCCCAGGGGGTGAGCATGGACCAAGAAGAGGCCTGGGGACCAGGCTCTGGCTCTCTCCAACATTGAGAGGTGGGAAGAGACTGTTCCTCTCTTCTCCAGACAGGCGGCTCTGTAGAAGGGCCATTCAGGCAAAGAGGCTGTTCCTCTATTAACAGTTGTGGGTCTTTAAGGTCTTATAAGGCACACCTGAGGGTGGTCAGGAGTCCTTTTCTGCCAGTAGGTTATAATGAACATTTCACTACCAGTTGGTATGAAGAAGCTCTGTCTCACCTGCAAAGTCATAAGCTCTTTTTTCCAAGATTTTGAATATGGTAAAAAAAAAAAATACTATTAATGAGATACACAGATATTGAATCCCGCCCTGAGGCAGGAGAACTAATAGGGAAGGTTTTCAATGCCCATAAGGCCATCACAATCTAAGCATCTAAGTCTCACCTCCAGGAGGCAGCAGTTTACCGAACACTAGCCCAGAACCCTTCTGCCTTAGGAAAACTGTCAAGACTTCAGCCTAGACAAAGAGCTGGGCCCCAGGACCAATACAGATGAACGGTAGGGGTAAGTGAAGAGAATCAGTTCTCTTTTTTCTTCTGCCTATAGCAACTGGGCTTCGTCACTTGAGAATAGCATCTTTTTTTCCCCCGATAAGTCAGGAGATATAATAAAGCAATGCTCTTGTTTATGGTTTCCTTTGCTGTGCAAAAGCTTTGAAGTTTCATTAGATCCCATTTGTTTATTTTTGTTTTTATTGCCATTTCTCTAGGAGGTGGGTCAAAAAGGATCTTGCTGTGATTTATGTCATAGAGTGTTCTACCTATGTTTTCCTCTAAGAGTTTGATAGTTTCTGGCCTTACATTTAGGTCTTTAATCCATTCTGAGCTTACTTTTGTGTTAGGTGTTAGGTGTTAGGGAGTGTTCTAATCTCATACTTTTACATGTACCTGTCCAGTTTTCCCAGCACCACTTATTGAAGAGGCAAAGTAAGAGAGTGGCATGGACATATATACACTACCAAACGTAAAATAGATAGCTAGTGGGAAGCAGCCGCATAGCACAGGGAGATCAGCTCGGTGCTTTGTGACCACCTAGAGGGGTGGGATAGGGAGGGTGGGAGGGAGGGAGACGCAAGAGGGAAGAGATATGGGAACATATGTATATGTGTAACTGATTCACTTTGTTATAAAGCAGAAACTAACACACCATTGTAAAGCAATAAAGATGTAAAAAAATAAAAAAAATAAAGCAATGCTCTGAAGCATCAGGGTTGAAGAATAAAGTCAGAAATATTGAACAAGATGCTGAATGAACAACTGGCCGTTTTTGGCGGGGGGAGGTTTATATAGATATGATCATCTGAGATTATCTGTGAATATATTGTTTGGGGAGTATGCTACACAGTTAATACTGCAGCAAATTATAGGAATTCTCCCACTAACAGAGCAAAGAAATCTGTTTCCCGATGGGAAGAATTTACGGCAGTGTAGGGAAACCATTTTGACAACTAATGACTCGCTGTATTATCCCACAGGCTTTCTTACCTCTTGATACCCCTACCTGGGTTCTGAGCTGTTTTTAAATGGCAGAACAAATGACTCCGAGCACTAGGTTCACTGTAATCCACATTTCATGTTACAGAAAAGAATTTAATCATACGGCTTCCATACTGTTCAAAAGAGTTCACTAATACAAGAGATACAGAGCCATTTTGGCAGACTGGTATATAGAAAAAGGAACCCGCTTTGAGATACTGGTATGACAAGTTGAGAAAAAGAGAAAAACACCCCAAGACATTTTCAGGCCCAAGGATTTCATGTAGGGAAAACATTTTTAAAATCCCTTTTAAAGCAAGAGATGCATTCGGTAGGATCAACTGCTGACTTTTCAGAAAGGCAGGCTAATTTTGGATAAGTGTCGTGAGACCTAAGTTTGCCTTCATTACCATAATTTGCACACATTCTCCTCAAGCGTTAAACCCATGGTCGAGAGTGTGTACTAACTTGGGCACCGCTTGATAGTGATTTAAGCCTTAAGGCAAGAAGGCTCCCCCAGACATTTTCCTATAGTAACCTCTGATAGAGCCATGGCTAACGATGATGCTTAGTTCCTGTGGTTGTATACTTGTTCTCTAAACAAAGCAACTTAATATGAATACTGTAAGTTTTTCCTCTTGCTTGCTACATTTCTGGTCATTTTTGGAAAAAGTTAAAAATAAAGACCAAATATAGACCTGTTGGAACACCGCTGGGGTTGAGGGGGGATCAATCAACCCCAGTTGATCAGCAGTCAACCGGAAGACTCTGCACAGCCCTGCTCACTAAGGCGGGGAGGGAGAACACTCTCGAAATCCCTCAGCTCCTCCATTAACTCAGCTGGACCCCCAGAACCGTGCTGGGCCCAGCATGATCAGGACTCCTAAACAGTCGATCAGTTGTAATACACCATGTGCCACGGCTCACCAGGATATATCTGGACCTTTCATCCATCCTTCGTTTCTCAAGGGGTGAGGCGTCCAAATTCATACTCGTCAGATCCTCCTTAGCCATTCAACACCATAATCACAAGCGCTGCTCTTTTATTGAATTCCAAGTCCCAGATGCTTTCCTAGCTATATAATTTTATAGGCGTTTTCTCCAATCCTTACCCTGATCCTGCAAGTTAATATGGTTTTCCCTATTTCATAAATGAAGAAACCGAGGCTCAGAGAAGTAATCTATCCATAGTCACTGAGATTGAATATCTGAGAAGAACAGCCAGTGATTTCAGTCCAGAGACACATGGTTTAAACTGTGCTTGCTTTCAGACTCAAAAGCCAGGTCGCCAACTATGGCAAGCGTTAGTAGAAGTCACAGCATTTTCATTAAGACTGTGGCAAAGTGGGAAAGTGGGAGAGGAACGGCACCATCCGCAGGGCTGTATTTCCCCTCAATTCCTGCCTTTTCCCAAGCCCACTGCAACCCTTGTCATTGACCTTCTGTTGGTAGAGATGCAAGTCTTGTTGCTCTAAGTTGAGACTACACATCTGTCAAGATGTCAGCTAGTGACGGGAAGTAGGTCCAGAACTTCAGTTACAATAAGCTCTGATGTGTATCAGAATCACCTGTGAGCTGAACACACATTTCTGGGCCCTTCTTTAGACCTTCTGACTCCATAGGTTGGCTGTGGGTCTCAGGCATTTGCATTTTTAAAAACAAACTCCCAGGTAATTCTGATGCCCATCAAAGTTTGAAAATTACTGCTCTCAATGTTATGTTCAGGAGGACGAGATCTTACTCAGAAGAGGGAGTACACATAGCGAGCTACAGTTGCAGGCTGGAAGAAAAATTCAGCTTAGCGGGAATGCATGAAGGGATGTCCACCTGGCCTGCTTATTTTGCTCAGGATAACTTTTTCCTGTTCTGATCCATGTCTGTTTTCTATTTACTCTCATTAATGTTTGGGTCAAGAGAATCATCAGGTCTTAAATATTTATCTTAGTTACCCAACAAATACCGCGCTTCATCCAAACTTGACTAAATACATAGAAGACAGAAATTTTGTTCTTGAAGATAATTCTGTAGTTGTGTTTTTGAAAGTTCTAATTGTAATGGGAAGCTGACCTATCAATCTATCCACCAAATCAATCTGCTCTCTCCATGCAGGCAGGCCCTCTGGGAATGCTATCCTGTCATGATGATACTGACCAGCTTTCTAACCTTGAGAAATGCCATGACGATGTTCTGGCGGTGACCTTATGCACAGCTCTGGGCTTTTGTCTTTCCTAGGCCTGGTTTGTTAGCACGGCACTTGAAATTGTAGGAACAGAAGGGTCAAGAAAGCAAATGGGCTTCCGCTCCTGGGGGAATCACACAGGGATGTATTCATTACCTGGCACTGACGTTCCAAGTGCGACGAACACTACCGCGGTCACCGAATCCTTCAGGCCGATGGTGCAGCCGAAGTGGGAAGCCAGGTCGCCGATGAAAGCCGTCAGTATGCCAATCATGAGGATGGAGACGATGAAACACGCCCAGCCGTTCCAGTATTCTGTAGGGGGGACGAAGGCGAAGAGAACCTTCCAGAACACAGTCAGAAAGTGCATCACGTAATCGAAGCAGGAGGGCAGCTTCTCCTCCCCACATTCATCGTCGTCATCATCTTCCCCTAGAGAGAAAGGAATGAAGAATGTTTCATCAAAATCTGTGCTATCAGGGTTTTCCTCTCTCCCACTTTCTCCTTCCTAGGCCTGTTGGCCCTCCCTTGAGAGGTGGGTGAAGCTTTGGGTTTTCCAAGAGTCAATCATAATCAACCAAATCATTATTAAGGTACTGACATGCCCCCTTGCTGTGGTTCACGGATCAATAGCAACCTTAAGCCCCAACCAGTTCCGGTTATATGCAATCAACACATACTTTCTACTCCCACGTCACCTCCCGTGAGTATTGTCATTTCATGGAAATGAAAAGGATTTCTCCCCAAAGGCAGGAAAGTCGTGTGCCAGGCTTGGAAAAAGCCTCCTTTAATGAAAGATGACTGACAGTTCTTCTACCAGGATTCTTTCCTTCCAGCTTGGAGTCTAGCTCTGGGGATTCATGGCCATATGATCCTGTATAGGACCATGTTCTAACAGGGCCCTCCAGCTTCATCTCCTGCAACTACTTCAAACTCAAACTTCATCCCAGCTAAATGGAGTTATTTGCATTTTCTAAAAAACTGTATGTAATGTACTTTCTCCTACTTTTGTCCTTTAGAGCTAAACGTGCTTGGCATATCCTAATCCCTCCCTCTTTATCCTTTTAAAAAAAAAAAAAAATCACTGCCCTTGTGAAACTTCCCCTGACCACCATCCTCCCGCCCCTTGCCCTCCAGCCTTCTGGGAACTTCTTGGGGCTTCCATAGCCCCCCCCCCCAACACTGCTAACACTGGATCACTGTGGTCCCTGAACAGCGGCAGGAGCACAAGGGAATTTTTTAGAAATGCAAATTTCTGGCCCCGCTGCATCAGAAACTAGGGGAGTGGGGGTAAGATGGGAGGTGTTTGAACAAGGCTTCCAGGTGATTCTCATGCATGCTTAATTTGAGACCAGTCTCTAGATTGTGCCTGTTCACTTTCCTTTTCCATTTGACTATGAGCCTGTCAAGGGCAGGAGTTTGTTCATTTTTGTGTCCTTAGTGTTTGGTCTAATCTCCAGCACGTGCATGCATGTATGAATTTCCACTGACTTTATGTAACTACTTAATTACATAATACACATAGGTAACTACTTAATTACATAACACACACACCTATAACAATGTTGCCAAGTAAATTCACAAAGCTTACTACTTAAAGGAGCCAGGAAATTAATAGTATTCTAAAACGGAAACTTCATTTACAATGTGATACAATCCCCATTCACATATTTTAAAATTGAGCTACTGAATGTCACCTCTTCTTGAAGTGGTGGCTAGTATATATTTACGTGTTTTGTAGCCATTTTGGAAAGAACTTCTCCTTGAGACTTTGTTTCACCACACCACCTCCCCGAACCTTGTCACCAGGGATCCACTTCCTCCAACCAATGCAGCCGGCAGCTGGTGAGGCTGTCACACTTCCCAGCTGTCTGCCCAATCTTAGATTGCCAGCACGGGGCAAACGTGCGTACTCTTCATGAGACACTCCTTGGTGAGGCCCTCTGGAGCAGCACATAACTGGGAAACCCTCTTAAAGCCAAGGAGCTTTGAGGGAAAAGCGCCTCTCACAAAATACGAGTGTCTGGATTTGTAACTTGTCATCTTACAGGACGAAAGAAGAGGCAATGGTTCGCTCTTCAGTGAGTGCACAGTCAGAATTATTATGCACATAAACTTTGGGGATCTGCAGAGAAAGTAGCCTCATCTTTGAGGCTCTGGAAGGTCTCCAATAAGCTCTTGGCAAGAAGCCCTCAGCAGACGGATGGAATCACCTTTGGAAACGAACAAGGTAGAGGACTTGACTCAGGTCAGCTGATGGAAAAGTGAGTGACACACTAGAGTGAAAGAGCCTAGTTGACCATGTTAAAGTAATTGATCAAGGAGGCCATTAGACGGGAGTGGCTCTGACGCCTTAGGAACGGGATGTGAGCAAGCCGAAACCTCAGCCAGAGTCAATTCCTATAAACACATTTGTATCTGAGAAAATGAAACCGAGGAACCAACATGCACAAACAGCCCACCTAGGCTCTCCTAGGTAAGGCAACCGCTTAAGCTAGAGCCACTCAGCTTCCTTGCTTCACTTCTGAGTCTGCTCTGTAAGAGGCTGTTCCCAGCTCCTAACGGCAGAGTGCCCCAACCACTTCTGGTTTGATTCTGCCTGAGGTGAATCCATGTTTGCTCAAATAAACTCTTAAAAACTTTCAGTGTGCCTCAGTTTATAATCAACCATTTCCTACAGTGCTCACGCTGTAGGGTTATTACATATTTCTAATATCATCCGTGCCTGAAAGTAGAAGATGCTTTTAAGGAAAAGCCATGTTGTGGACTGAATTGTATCTCCTCCAAATTCACATGTTGAAGCCTGACCCCCAGTCAAAGAGTGTGACTGTATTTGGAGATAGGGCCCTTCAAAAAGATGCTTCAATGAAAACGGGGCTGTTAGGGTGGCCCTTTATCCAATCTGACTGGTGTCCTTATAAGGGGGAATTGGGACACAGAGAGATAGCAGGGACACATGCACATGGAGGAAAGACCACGTGAGGACACAGCAAGAAGGTGGCCCTTCCTTCCCCCAAGTCAAGGAAAGAGGCCTTGGGAGAAGCCGAACCTGCCAAAACCATGATCTTGGACTTTTATCCTCCAGAACTGAGAAAACGCATTTCTATTGTTTAAGTTACCGAGTCTGGGGTATTTTGCTATGGCAACCCTAGCAAATTAGTACAGCCCCTTTGGAAGCATCCTACGGCATAGCACTGACATATAGGAACAGCCACTCAGTGTTTCTATTACTTACTCCTTTCTTGTTTCCTTCCATTTCTTCTTTTTTCCTTCTGTTACTGAACCAGGTTCGTTTTGCCCCAAGCACAGCAAGCCAAAACGCTGAGAGTTTTTCCCCAAGGCAGCCAAGTGAAGAGACGGGAGAACAAGCCTCAAAGCTCCCTCTATGAAAGCAGAGGGTTCCGGGTATTTATGGGATGACCAATAAAGAAACAGAGTGGTCTGGGGTGTGGGGAGCATGGGGAAAGGCGATTGGAAAAACGTGCGGTAACCCTGGTTCTGCTCAGGCGTACCTAAGCACGTTCAAAATGTCACTGAGCTAGCATCCACGCATGCCCAGTTGGAGCGTCAGCGGTCCCACCCAGTCTTAACCAGCTCAGTTCCAACTAGACACAGCTGACTCCAAGTCCCTAAAACAACTTGGGCCAACATCTTATTGTTTCAACTACTTGGAGGACCTGCAAGTCTCAAAATGGCCTTGATTAGTGAGGGCAGGTGAAATGGATTTGACTCTCAGTTTCACTTCTTTCACCTTTCTTCCCATTTCCCTTTTACCCTCCACTTGAGCTCCAGGTGGAACTCATTGTGAGAGCTGCAATTGTCAGTCCTTGTTTGAGGGGAGTAGGAAGAAGAGGACCATGCTAATGATTTCTCTACCTCCTTTTCTCCCTGCTTCCCAATCCAAAGGGGGGACTGCATGTACCCCAGGAAAGCTCAGAAAAAGCACTAGACTTTCTAGTTATATTTATTTTGTATCTGATCCTTCAAAATATCTATATTTGAAAATATTTTATCATTTTATAGGGGGTATGATTAAAACAGTTTGGAAAACACTAGATTTTAATCAATCATTCATAGAAACACAGATTATTCTGCCTCTAACTCTACAAAATTACTTAATTTGGGGTGTCTAAGTCTCATACTGTGGAGACGAACAAGAAAACAAATAATGAAGCTTCTGAGAAGAAATGACACTTATAAATTGAGAGTAGATGTTGTATTTGTCTTCAAGATGGAAATAATAACCCCTTTCCCATGAGGGATGCGCAAGGGAATAATTAGATCATTTCTGCAAAGTGTTTGAGGATATTTCAAGGTAATGATTATCATGGTAGTTATCATTATTTTCCTCCACTTAGGATTGTTACTGTGTTTCCCCATCATTATTTAATTACTTGGTCAAGATGCTGGGTCCTAAGGTGACATTCTCGGTTTTTAAAAACAAAATCTAATATTGCCCTCTGGAATTAACTTTATGACTTGTACGTGTACAATGCAAAATGTGTGTGTGTGTGTGTGTGTGTGTGTGTGTGTGTGTGTGTGTGTATGCATGCAAGAGAGACAGAGAGAGGGAGAATTTCCTTCTGTAGGCTTCCAACATTATAAGGAATATTAAACATCTTAATGTTTAAGTCTGGACTGGGAGCCCATCTGTTTTATTGCATTTGAAAGTAGAAGTGGCTTCCCATCTTTTTCCTGGAATCTCACTGCTCTTTATAAATTTTAATCTCCCACTCAGATGTTATTTAAATATTAAAAATGACCCCTGACTGCCATGTATGAGACACAATTACTTTGTCTTGGAGAAGGACAAAGAAATATTATATTCATTCATCACCACCTGGACTGTACTTAAAAGCGTGCTCCTTGCAAAGAGCAGTGGAGCATTAAACACACACACACACACACACGCACGCACACGCACACGCGCGCACACACACACACACACACACACACACACGTGGAGCATCTTTTATGTGATGGTAGAGATGACAGTAATTTGCTGGTATGTTTGCCAGCTCAGGGTTACTGGATGCTGTGTAATTCTTTCGAGCCTCTCTTCTGTATCAGCAAAGAAACAGGCAGGTTGGTGGGTTTCCTTTTATAGGATCCCAAACAAAGGATCCTCTTATCCCAGAATCCTTCATTTCAGCTTTATGGATTTCAGTAATGGGAAGATAACAAACAAGCTGTATTTGATTAATCCCTCCCATGGCTTTTTAAATGGTTTCCTTGATTCATACTGGACTTCCTAAATATAACTACAAAAGTAGTCAATCATTAACATCACAGAGAGTGGACAGAGCATCCCTTCAACTACTGATATAATGGTACTTGCCCGGGCCCTGCTCTGGAGCATGAGAACAAGGGTACTGTCAGCACAATTAATTGATCAAGAAAGGCAATCCCTGGGCTTGGCACCTGCAGAGTACACAGCAGCTAAAGTAAACCAGGTGTTAATTTGTAGAGATGCTCAGGGTTTGGCCTCAGGGAGAACTTTAAGAACTAGAAATAGAGGCTGCTGGGGTGTAATGGACATTTGGGTCTGAAGACTTAAGTCAATTTCTGGTTCTAATAGCTTGTTTGGGGGCAAGACACTTGACCTTCCTGGGCCTCAATTCTTCATCGGAAGAGTTTCCTAAATCCCACATCACAGAGCTATTGTAAGGACCAGGGGAGGAAATGTCCAAGTCCTTTGTAAAACTGCAAACCCCTTTACAGACAGAGGTGCCATATTCCATCATTGTTATTTGTCAGAAGAAAGGCAGTAAATCAATATGATCTGAGTATCTTGATTGCACAGAATCTATATTCTGTTTGAATGAGCTGTTACCACTACAGCTTCCCCGAGCTGCTTGGTTTTAAGAAGAAAAAAGGAAGAAGGGAACAGAGGGAGAGAACATGATGGGGTGTCTACTAAATGTCAGACACTGAGCTAACTTTTTTCACATACCTGATCTTATTTAATCCCTACAATAACCGCATCATGAATCCCATCGTACGATGAAGTTCAGAGATGTTAAGTGACTTTCTAAAATAATGACACAATCAGTAAGTGGCTAAGTTGGGATTTGATCTAACAGCCCAGGGATCATTTTACTTCCCATGATGTCTTGTTGAAGCAAGTTGAAGACTACAGCATCGATCGTCACACACTGATTCAAAGTTTGAACCTGAGAATTCTTCTGATGCCCTGTGCTATAGAAATGCAATGTTGCCTTTCTGTAGGACTGTAAAAATGATGTTGCAGCATCAGTAATGTTTGTCTTCTAATTTATGTTCTAGCTATGATATGTTTTTGGCAGTCATCCATATGCTCTTTCTCGAGTTCCTGGGGACCAACTAAACCCAGGAGACAAGACAATACAGTAAGGGAGAGCATCATGGTTACGGCCGATGTTGAATCTCTAGAGTGTGGCAAGTTATTTTCATTTCCAGTCGTCCAAGGCCAACCATTTGAATCAAACATCCTGGTTTGCATCTAGCTCTTCACTCTAGAATTGGGGAAACTGGCCTAAATTATCACAACTCTGGAATGGAAAGCAGTTTAGAGAATCTTGTTAATCTGAGAAACTGACTTTCAATTCCTTCTAGATATTCATTTATTTATAATTAGTCCATTTTTATTTTGCAAGACTATCCTCCAACTATGAGAATAATGAGAACGATCAGAATGCTTTCCGGGAGCATGACACGATGGGTTTAGGATGGTATTTGTGGGCAACCACACTGCCTTCATGAGATCTTCTAAGCCCAGTAAGTGTTACTCAGCAGCCTCCTGTAATATACAAATCAATAACCATGAAGGTGGATCACTACAGTGGTTTTCTTCATTTTGTGGACATTGTTTTGGGCATAATTTCTTTCTGAAATTTTATTCCTTTTTTCCCGTGTGGTTGATTTGATTTTGTTTCTCTTTAGTTTCTGAGCACAAAGATTTGTTCTCTTCAAACAGATTAACAAGCTAATTTGTTACTGAATGGGCTTTCTCTTCCATAGCTATCACTTTTTTTTTTTTGCAACCCGATATACAATAATTATAAATCAAGTTCTACTCTCCTGTTGTATATTTCCATTTCTCTTATTCAAAGGTTCTTACAAAATTACTAAATATTTTAAATGAAAGAAACTTTAGCAATCAGCTAATTTACCCCTTCTAATTTTAAGAGAACAAACTGAGAACTGATTCAACTGATGAATTTTTGTTCACCTTACAGAAAAACCTGAGCGAACTTTTTGGCCAAATACTTATTCCCTGATGCAAAGTAGAAGATGTCAGCAACTTTTCTTCCAAGTATATTGCAAGATAATTCCTTATCAACAGAGATCTCAAAACACAATTCACTCAAATTTCTAGATCTATGAGTTGCCAAAGCACAGGGAAAGAATACAGACATTTGCTTCTATCAAATGAAACGTGTGGGGATTAGAAAAATACCTGAACTTAAAGCACTGGAAGGGTTTCGGAACCTGCCCATGTCAGCTCCCTGTTTAATGTGAATTTCTTTAAAATCTCTTTGCCAAATAGTCACCCATGCCACACTTGAGAGTCTCAGCTATTAGGGAGTTCATAGTCTCACAATGCAGTTTAACAGCTCTGGCTGTCAGCTTGGGCTGGTAGGTCCATTCATTTGTCCGGGTCCCATTCCTTAAGCCATGTGGAGTAAGTTTAATCGTGTTCCACGTGACATTCCTTCAGGTACTTGATGCTGACTCCTCTCATTTCACCGTCAGTCCTCGCTCCAAGTTCAGTCTGGCCATGCTCCTCTGAGCAGTCTGCTGCTTCTTCTTTTTTTAATTTTTATTTTCTATTGGAGTCTAGTTGATTAACAATGTTGTGTTAGTTTCAGGTGTACAGCAAAGTGATTCAGTTATACACATACATGTATCTATTCTTTTTCAAATTCTTTTCCCATTTAGCTTATTACAGAATACTGAGCAGTGTTCCTGTGTTATACAGTAGGTCCTTGCTGGTTACCTATTTTAAATAGAGCAGCGTGTACGTGGAAGGGTAGGGGGAAGGGATAGATTGGGAGTTTGGGACTGACATGTACACAGCCTTCCTTTTTAGAATGCAGTGCGTGGAGCTGAATGCAACTCCAAGAGGCGCTTATTTGCCTGCACCGGGGAAGGTCTTTCGCCATCCTCGTTCTGGGCACTTTTGTTAATGAACACATTGGGCTGACATCACACATTGTCATACGAGTAAACCAACATCAACAATCCACTCTTCCGAAGACATTTCTAGGTCATGTCTTCCATTTTCCACACTAGCATAATTGATTTTGGGGGACACAATTGTACAACCTTTCACCTATCCTTAATAGGAAGTGATTAAAAGAAGTGATTACTTACTGTCTTTTCAGTCCATGTAAAACTTTGTCATGAGAAAACTCGAACCTTGATAGCATACCAGCTCTTTCTAAGAAGTGTCACTCTTGAAGCCTTCTTTAAAATGTATTTGGATTATGACAAAGTCTCTGGGTGTGGCTAGTTATTCTTGTGGGTGGTGGGCTGTGGGCGCTTCTGATGGTCTCTAGTCTCACTGCCCTCGTCCCCTGCAGCCAAAGGCCTGAGAGCAAGCCTGGTCATATATCAAGAGGCTCGTCTTTACTAAGTCGTGGGGATCAGAATTAGTGTGGAGACCCCACGCCTAAAATCCACTGTGCCTAGACACCCACAGCTAGGAGTATGTCCTTTATTCTAGAGACGACTTGACTGATCTCTAGTTTTCATTCTATTTCCTTGGAGAGATGCATTGGATATCAACATCATGTTGTAAGAAATATGAGCTCGAGACTGCTGTAGCTTTGTGACTTGAACTTCTGGCCTGTTCTTAGAGGGAGAGGACACCTATATAGGCCCTGTTAATCATCCCCACCATCTACTTCCAAACCAGAGATAGCTATGGGCCATTCTGCCCCACAGGACCAGTGCGACTTTCACTCCATACTTGGGCGGTTAAGGAAAGGTGATATGGGACAATCCTGAAAGGGACACTTGAAGGCAGCTCACTCTCTGCGCATAACTTTCAACCCTGTTGGAAACAAATGAACCCCTGGGTGAAATTTTCCACAAAGAACAGAATGCTTAATAGTTTAGGTCATTATGGACCTTGTTAGGATGGTTAACACAGCACAAGAAATATCTAATGTGACAGCAATATTTCTCAGCAAATGTAGCCACTGTCAAAATGAAAAACGGATCCACTAAGGAGTTCTAGCTCCATGCAAGTTTGATTATTAGCCAAATGAATCAGTTTAAAGCTGAAACTCGACTGCTTAGCCTCTTTCATTGTAAAGAATTCCTCTATGTGAGCTGAGGGCTCCTAAATGACTGTGGGCTGACAGAATTAGTCACATGTGGTTTTTGCCCCAAGCTTAATTTTTGCAAAATCACTCCAAGTCAGGCTGAGTCTTGAAATTCAGAGGGTCCTCTTACCCTTTACTGATTGTAGGATTGACAGAATTTCAGGCTCTTGCAATAAAGGAGCATCTTGCCTGCAGACTGGAGCACCTAAGAAATAAACCTCCAAAAAGCAGCAGTGATACTCAGCAAGTGTAGATGCCTCCTGCCAGTTTAGATGGTTTAGTTAAAGCGGGTAGCATGTGGGCACACTAGATTCCAAGACTGGACCCAGGGCTCTGATAACTCTTTGTAAATACCAGCAGCTGTGTCTGAATTAGCCTCCTGGAATGTGGGAAGCTGAGCCTTGGGGGAACTGGGCAGCAATAACCCTGTAATTGTCAACAACAACAAAAATCAACATTATGTCCTAGGAAAATGTTGAAATTTATATAAACAGTAGATGT
This sequence comes from Delphinus delphis, assembly GCF_949987515.2. NCBI lineage: Eukaryota > Metazoa > Chordata > Mammalia > Artiodactyla > Delphinidae > Delphinus > Delphinus delphis. The sequence goes on along the minus strand of NC_082694.2, from coordinate 58,158,974 downwards.
GTATCAAAGGTTGCCCCACATGCAGAGGAGCACCAAGATGATCTAGATTCTCTTAAGATGCTGCTGGGATTAACTATAAATTCAGATTCACTTACTAAGTGCCTAACTACCTTCATGCATATGGGTCAATACACACATTCCACTTAATCTCCCAGCAATCTGGTAAAGTAGGTATTATTTTCTCCATTTTAAAGATGAAGAAACGAAGGCTCACAGTTTAAGTGACTTGCTTATGAGATTTAAACTCTTTCACTTTATTGCAATTACTTGACCCATTTTTCCCAGAGGAAAAAATCTCTGTGGTTTGTCCAGCAACAATCCAATCTGATAAAAATCTAAGCTCATCTGACATTACTTTACGAAAAGTGTAATTGGGAAATAACCTACCTCCTTAAAATAAACCCCTGCATATGCTACCGTGTATAAAATATTGAATGCTCTTTCAGGGAATGAATGGATGACCCTACTTCCTTTCTTCTTCCTAAAGAGTCTGGTTTTCTTTTACTCTTTGGGAAAATCCTCTACTGGTGGTTTATGTCAGCCCTGGGGGGAAGTGGGATTTTCTTCATACTGTGGCAAACATCAATCTCTCTGCATAGAGAATGGAATGGACTCTAGATAGCTCTTGGGCAAAGACAACTCCCCTGCTTTGTGACTGCTTTCCTGGTCTCAGGACCACTTGAAGGGACTTTCTTCTGATCATGGGCTTTGTGAGTTGATCTGCCAGCAAACTGGTGATGAAAGTGGGGTGTCTAGAAATCTCATCATGGCCTCGGTTTGCCCAATACAAAGTGACTGCAATCATTCAGGGTGCACCTCATCTGCTCGTCCCTGGTCCCTTCTCTCTGTTGTGATTTTCATTGAGATGCCAGTAAACAGGGCTCTGCACTGACAGCAAAGAGGCTTTGATGATTTCCATGTTCTTGGGCACCTCACAGATTCATCTCCTGGAAACAAAGGCTAACCTCAACTACCCTTCTCTTTGGTGCTGTTGAAAAGATAAATGAGAGCTTTTTTTTTTTTTTTGCGGTACGCGGGCCTCTCACTGTTGTGGCCTCTCCCGTTGCGGAGCACAGGCTCCAGACGTGCAGGCTCAGCGGCCATGGCTCACGGGCCCAGCCGCTCCGCGGCATGTGTGATCTTCCCAGACTGGGGCACGAACCCGTGTCCCCTGCATCGGCAGGCGGACTCTCAACCACTGCGCCACCAGGGAAGCCCGAGACTTTTTTAAAGAGAAGTGAGAATCTTATATGTAGTGAAATCGGTTTTGGACAAGAGGATTAGCTCCTTAGTGGAATTCAGGTGGAACATCCTGTTCCCTGACTGCACGTGAACACTTCCTTTAAAGGGTAGGCTGCCTAAGGCGGGTGTTGACAATCAGATTTGTCTGTTCGTCAGTGCATTTTTCATCTCTCATAAAAAAAAAAATCCTGTAATGGAGCTGTTTGATGCTTTTCTTTAATATAAAGCATCTTTAAAATATCCCTTCCCCTCTCATTATCAATGTCTGTGGCCTATTTTCCTTATTTGGTTAAGGCATGGAGAAAACGCTGTTACATCTATAGGTCTGATCTCTAAAAGTATTTCAGGTCACTGTTTTGTCCCATAAGCCTAGGCTGAACCTCTAACCTGAACCAATATCCCTAGTAAAGTAACCAGTAAACCTCTTCTTCAAAGGGAATGCAGTGGTTAAAAGAGTCACTTCATTTGTACCATTCGTATCGGCAGTGAATATTTATTCATCATTTACAGGTCAGGTACAGTTCTAGGCATTGAAACTGCAGACAAATAAGACCCCATAAAATGTCCATTCTGGTAAGGAGAGATTGATAGTAACCAAGTAAAACGAATGAACAAACATCATTTCAGATGGTGATCTGGGCTCTGAAGACACTGAAGTCAGATAGTATAATAAAGAGTGACTGGGTTGTACAGAAAGTCCTCTGAGGTGGTGACCCGTGAGCTGAGACCTTAATGCTGAGAACATCCGGACATGGAGGGAAAGCCTTCCATGCAGGGGAAAAACACTTATGCACAAGCCCTGAGGCAAGAGCAAAGTAAGAGGAATAAAAGTAATAAGCTTGTGGCCTACGGGCATTAGATTCTGGGATGCACAAGTGTGACAAGATGGAAAGAGTACCAACGTTGGCACCAGAACCTATGGGTCCAAGTGTGAATCCCAACTTCTGTTTCCCCGTCTCGTAAACAGGTTCCTCAATACCTACTGCACAGGGTTGCCGTGTGAGGCTGGTGTGAACACAAAACAACTATTCATCAAGAGCGGGGCCATTCACTTCTTTGAATGCTGCTAAACTGTTGGCCCAAGAAAGTTGTGGTCTTTGCTTCACTTAATCCTGAAGCCTCATGTCATCAAGAAACCCAGAGGTCCTTAGGTGACATCAGGGGACAGGCATGGAATAAGGGCAAAGGTGCTGGTTCCACAAATGCCAACTTGGAAAGAATAATGAGAGCGGTGCTATGTGGTGTAGCAAGTACCCTGGGTTCTGAAACAGGCTCTGTGTGACCTTGGAGGAAATTCTTTCCCTCTCTGGTCTCAGCTTCTTATTTATTAAAAAAAAAGCAAGGTTGGACTAGCTGATCAGTAAGCTCCTTTTCAGGTCTGCACCAGGATTCTGGTCTAAGATGCTTTCTCAGGACAGAAGAGACAACACCCAGTCAGATGTGAACAGGCACAGGCAAGGCAGGAGAGAGGCACGGGCTGTTGGGTTTTGTCAAAGCCTGTTGGTCCAGGCAAGTGGCTTTTCATTGCAGGAGTCAGAATGACAAGGTTTTTATCAAGGCAGAAGGCTGTTAACAGCAAGAATTAATGCTGCAAGTCACTTTCACAAGGCTCCTCCACCTGTGTGTGTGTGTGTGTGTGTGTGTGTGTTTTGGGGGGGGATTGGTTATGTTTTCTCCTCCTTCCACCTCGCTGGATTATGCTGAAATGTTTCCCCCACTGGAAACAGTGTACAAAGGCTCCCGCCTTGGGATGAAACCCCCCTCAATACCTCGTGCATTGATGTGGAAGCAACAACTAAAACTGTATTCACATCGCAGCAGCCGGAGCCAACAAAAGAGCTACTGGATCCAGTGATGGTGCATTGTCTGCAGAGCTGAGCTGCTGCCTCTCCTCCAAACCACATTAGAGATGTGACTCCAGGCTTACAAATAAAAACGCTGAATCATTCCCAGGCCTTTGGTACAGTGTTTTCCTCAAGATTCTGTAATAAGCAATTTAAGAGAAAAACAGCCCAACAAGCCAGTATTCTTTTCAGAAATATTAGCTAAAGCCAGGGGCCAGAAAATAATTGCTTGCTTCTCCCGCCTTCTTGTTCTCTCACCGCTGTGTGGCTGGCCTGCCTCTTTCTGAAACTAAGAGTTGAAGCTACCTGATTCAACGTTTTATTCTGCTACCACTGACATTTTAAAGTTGATAGATATCCTAGATTTGCTTTATCTACCTACCAATATGGCCCTAGAATATCTGCCATAAATAGTTTCTTTATGGAACTTACCGTCATCCTCTTTGTTACTCATGCCCTCTGCTTTTCCTCTTTCTCATTTTGGATCACAATAACCAGCCAAAAAACACTAAAATTCCACTAAGGAAACTGACAGAAAATGCAATTTAAAATATGGATTTGCATATCCAATTTGCATACGCAAAAATAAATGTATTATATGGGTACAATTACATGCATTTGTATATCTGTATGTTCTGTGTATATTATATATGAATGAAATGTGTCTGAAACTCTTTGAAATATGGCATAGGTACGGATGAGGGTATGTATGTGTTTATATAGATTTTTTCTAGATCAGACATGGCAGTATGATATAGGGAAAACAGGCTTTTAATCCAATTACATGTAGATTGGAAAACATTGATTCCCACCTAAATTCATTCACTCTTTATTCAACAAATTCTTATCACTGTCAAACACTGGCCTGGGTACTAGAGAAATAGTGGTAAATAGGACAGATTTGCTGTTGTTAAAAAAAGTATTTTAATTTAGACTCTTTCTACTTCCAAGAGGACTTGAGCAGATCTGTACCTATTAATAAAGTTAAACTACTTTAAGATAAAATAGGACCAAAAAATATCTGAAGAAAGCAGAAATAAAGGACACTTTCAGACACGTAAGTTGAGTGAATATTGAATACTTGGACAAAAAAAATTGACTAAGCTTTCTGATGGTCAAAGCAAATAAGAAAACACTGAAAAAAATTAATTTGCTGAAAAAAACAAAACTCCTTTTCTTTAAACTAAAGTAGGAATTTATCATGTTTTCTTTCTTTTTTTTTTTTTTTTTTTTTGCGGTACACGGGCCTCTCACTGTTGTGGCCTCTCCCGTTGCGGAGCACAGGCTCCGGACGCGCAGGCTCAGCGGCCATGGCTCACGGGCCCAGTCGCTCCGCGGCATGTGGGATCTTCCCGGACCGGGGCACGAACCCGTGTCCCCTGCATCGGCAGGCGGACTCTCAACCACTGCACCACCAGGGAAGCCCTATCATGTTTTCTTTAACTATAGTAAGGGACATCTTGAATAATAACTCTAACTCTAAGGAAAGATACAAATACTTTTCAAATATTATACTTCAAAGGTAAAAATTAAAATTATGATTAATTTATAATCCAGTGAGAGCAGTTTTGATAGGGGCTCTGATAAAAAGTTAAAGAAGCTTTACTTTCCTGATATCTAATTCAAAGCAAGGAAGAGCAGCTACTGAATTTAACGTGACCATTAGACAGTGTGTCTTAAGCATTAGATCTCTTAAATGAGCTTTGGCCCAGTTGGTGTAATTACCCAGTTTATCTAATATGTACTCTAAGGCAGATGTTTCATTGGACTAAAGCCAGAGCTCTAAATTTCAAATAGCAGTGACATTGAGAGTAAGTCGACATTTACTGCTGAAAGTGAAAGGTCCTTCAGAGGACCCTTTAGTACTTCCATGTTCCAAAAACAGACGTCATCCATTCCAATGCCCTAACCTGTTTGTGGCCCATCAAACACACATTGTATATCTGATTTAATTATTAAAGAACAGGGCACATTGACCAGAAGTAAAGAATGTCCATGTTAAAAATAAAACCTAAACGCCTCCCTTCCTGGAACTCCAATGCTGGTCCTCCTTGGGTGATAAGACCCTCTTCCCAGGTGCCAAGGCCATATTGACTTGCTGTGCACATGCTGGTCTGTTGTCTTTTTTTTCTTGAAACCTTGAAGAAACGTATCCCTGACTTGTATAATGTTCTTTGTTCTGACGAGATATAAGACTGTGCTGAAAAACACGCTTCTCAGGAGCAGTTTCTCAGAGTAATCTGGGAAGCTGTCTTGCAGGCTATAGTCTTCAGTTTGGCTCAAATAAAACTCTTTTCTATTTTTATTATAGACTGTTTATTGATTATTTTCATTGACATGGTAGACAAGCAATAAATGGTAACATTATTTAAGCAGAAAGTGGGCTGAAATTTTATACACAGGTTTTGGACCAACTTCCTTAGAGGTAACTGTACCTACCATTTCTCAGGAAACCTCAGCTTTTTTCATGAACCTCAGTCAATTTCTATTTTTACATAAAGGATAATTAAGAATCTTTATCGTCACACAAGAAACAGGACAAAAATGAAAACTCCCAAATCCCTAACACCCTCTTTGTTTTTCTGATTTTCTCAAAGTCACATGAAGTCTGTGTCAAACCTGACCTAGCAGGATTATTTTTTTTCAGCTGCTTAAATGGGATTTCCATATGACCCAGGGGTTTATGCATTAAGTAATGAGAGTGTCTCCATAGTAATGATGTTTGATAATAGATCCTAGAAAGATTCCTGCTTAGACCAGATGGCACGGCAACCCCTTGAAACTCACTGGAGGTACCATTTTTATTATTTATTATTTAGGACTTGGGCAGTGGATCAGTCTTCAGGTTGACAGGATTGTCAGAGTGAATTATTGTTCATGGGCACCATTGAGGTGACAGTTTTTGCTATTAAATAATTCAGCTTATCTGAGAGCACTTATTACTCTACATAACATGCATGGATGAAAGACCGATGACAGAAGCATCCCCCAAACTGAGCTAGTCTCCAGACTGGAATGGTAGACTCAGCAGACCACACCCACTCCACCTGTTTATTTAGCTGGTGTCGCTGTCTCTGATTTTAATCTATTGTGAAGTGTAGTGAGGGTGGACAGGCCAGTCACGTCTAAGATCCCGGCCTCCTGTTGAATGTCTACCCTTCTTCTGTCAAGGATTCCACAGGGATTTCTGGGCTCCAATTACCAAGCAGGAAGAAAATTAGAAATATTCGAATCGTCCTCTCACTTCGTTTCTTTTCAAACAATGGAAGACTATCTTCTCATCCCTTTCCTTCTAGGAGAATCGATGTGAATTGCATGCTGCTATTATGCTGAATATTTAATATAAGCAAGCCAGGAAGGTGGGCAGAGTGTATTTTTTTTTTCCATTGCTCAGAATCAGGTGGTCCATGAAACATGATGCCATCGGGGCTGCTGTAAAAATACAGCAGACATCCACAGAGCTCCCAAAGTTCTATACTGGCTGGTTTCTTAGAACTCGCCTGGTCCAACCCTCTCATTTTACTGATGGTGACACTCAAATTCGGAAAGATTAAATACTTTGTCAAGTTATGCAGTTGACAAGAGACAGAATCAAGACTACAAAAAGGCTTCTTTTTTTGGCCACTTTTGAGTGTTCCTTCATTATGAGAAGTCCAACAGATATTATATCAGATATGCAAAATCGATGTCAAAAGTAAAAGGATTTGAGAAAAAGCCTTAATGCGGGATATTTAGAATGACCAGGTAAAAGAGGGGGCAGTGTGATGATGTTCTTGAAAGAATGTCACCAATTACTAGGCAGGAGAAGACTATAGATGCACCTAGGGAAACAAACACTTCCCTCTCTTCTTTAGAGAATTGACTGGTGCCTTCCCTGAAGGAAACATGAGCTGGGCTTAAGGAGATTTAACAAATATTAAGGGGAAGAAAAACCCTTCATATTTCAATCTGCAGCTCAGTTATGCAAATGAATAAAGATACAGGCCATATAAGGTGCCTGTCTCTGTGCCTGTGTTTTGTGTATCTGCATGTATGCACACATACATGTCTGCATGCATCTGCGTATGTATGTCTACAGGTGTTCTATGTGTGTGTGTGTGCATGTGTGTGTGTGCTCAGGACTCAGGCACAGCGAGTGAGTGCACTTCTCACCCAGAAGAGAATCCCAGGCTGACATGTACCCCAGCGCTGACATTCACCAGCTTTGGCATCTTGCGCAAGTCGTCACATTGTTTTCCTGAATCTCACTCGCCTTATCTATCAAACGGCATGTGTAATACTACAAGGCAAAAAGGTCAACCAGTGTTTTTAGTCCCCTAGCCTTTTTAGTAATTAAACTGAATTGACTGCCTTTCCACAAAATTTGGTTCTATTTTATCGTAGAATATTCAAGAAGTTTGCCTCTCAAATAACCAACTGTGCTATCCCAATGCACAGACAGTCCTTGTGAAAATACGCGTTGCCTTGATCAATCCTTACGGCAACTCCATGAGTGAGGAACAGTTTTCTCCACTTTACACACGAGGGGACTGAGATTTAGAGGGGAAGGAATCTGCCTAGAGTCACCCAGGGAGTTTTTGGAGGTCTGGGACACAAATCCACATCTTACTCCAAAGCCAGGCTTGCCATCACTCTGTCCTTCACCTCACCACCACCCAAGGCTGCTGGAAAGAACAACAATGTTCCGGCTGTGGAACTGGCACTGGCATCCTGGTTCTCTTTACCCAGCTAACCTTTGCCCTCTTCCCTGAAACATCTGTTTCTCCCTCGTAGCCCAGCTGGTCCACAGTCTCTTAAAGCCAACCCTCCGTTCTGCCCTAGCCGAGACACCAGAAAGATGGCGGCACTGGGGGAAATTCAAACCAGACACACAGTGAGTGCTGGTTTCCCTTGGAAATACATCGGCTGCCACATCTTAAAGCACCTGATTGGGCTTCCCTGGTGGTGCAGTGGATGAGGGTCCGCCTGCCGAGGCAGGGGACGCGGGTTCGTGCCCCGGTCCGGGAAGATCCCACATGCCGCGGAGCGGCTGGGCCCGTGAGCCATGGCCGCTGAGCCTGCGCGTCCGGAGCCTGTGCTCCGCAACGGGAGAGGCCGCAACGGGAGAGGCCACAACAGTGAGAGGTCCGCGTACAGCCAAAAAAAAAAAAAAAAAGCACCTGATGGTACTAGACTTGCCTTGTAAATTTCTGACAGGCATTTCACTACCGCTACCGCTCCTGGTATTCTATGCAGGGAAAGACAGAAGGAGAACTGCCAGGACATGACTATATAATCCCTTCCTAATCCCTTGAGTCTCATAAGTCCTTTAACTCTTCAAATATTGAACTATAAGAACTTGGTTTACAGAAACATTATGGTCATAGGAGGCCCAGGGACTGAGCTATGAAATTCAGAGAAGACAGGAGGACCAAAAGACAGCCAGGGGGTTACCTTGAAATTAGCTTAAATATAATCAGTGGGAAACAGAAGCAAAATCCTAGTTATAAAATTATTACTTTTGTTTAGCAAGATAGATCGTCTCAATTTTGCACAGAAAATTGCACAGGAAAAAGCCTCCCAGTAGAGACATTTAAAAGCAATTTAACATTTTTAATAAGGCAACTGTTTCTGATTCTCAACTATTTAGCCATGAAATCTTAAAATCCAATGAAAGTCTGTTTTCAAGAAATACTGCTTTACAAATTGTATTGTCTACTTAACAACCCAAGAATAGTAACATTCTTTAGAGACTTAAATTTAATCCTAATGACAACAACTAAGCTTCCTAACTGCCCTTCATGTAATTTAATGGCTATAAGCTATGGGTTTGCTTCTCTGATATTTTGTCTCAAAATTGTAAAGAAGATCCATTTTACCCAGCAGCCTGCAAATTTCTGAGCCATTTTGTCTTGTTCCCAAGCAGTCACTTAGAAACATAAAACAGAATATATTGCATGATCAATAAGAACCTTTGAGAGGTTGGGTATTTCATTCATAAACCGTTCTTCAAAGGATCTGAGTGGGAGTTATTCTCATCATGTAAGTGCTGAAACCATGGCACCAGGAGAGGTGACGAGGCCAGCGTCACTCCATGAGCCAGATGGGAGGAGCAATTTTCCTCACTTGGAAATGTCTTGCTCTTCAGGGCAGTGGACAGCACATTGGACTAGTGTTTGGTAGATCAGGGCTCTGGGCTATACCTTCCAAAGGCAAGTTGCCTTGCTGAGGCCCAGATTCTTCCTCCAGAAGGTCAGGATGATCATAATACTGACCTCATGAGATTCCGAGAGCATTTGATTCAACATAAGAAAGTACTGGCCAACCAAAATCTTCCCCTTTAAAGTAAGAATGTCTTAGCATCTTTAGAGTTGTTTCTCTGTATACCTATTCTAACCAGGAGCAAATAAATACACAACTTTGTTTGCAGCATAATCACTCTTGCTGTTTAAAACCACCCTTTTCCATTGCCATAGACTGGACATAAAATGTTTACCTTGGTCCCTGAAAGTTACAAAAATGTGTGAATGAACCAACATAAACCACTCCATGGCTAGAAAAGCAAATTCAGCAACGACGTGTCTATGGATGGCGTCTTTTTGGCTACCACCCAATGCAGCTTCTATGCACACTTCCTGTCTCCCTCCATGGCTTTGTTGTTCTCCATGACTAGCTCACCATTGTACAGACACCTTATTTGACTTCTTGCTTATTTTACTTATTTGCTGTCTCCTGCCAGTAGATGGTAAGCTTCATGCAGGGTTATTTGTCTTTCATTCACTGCCATAGCCTTCTCAGCAAGAACAATGAATGATTGACATATAGAAAAATGAATGAATGAGGTCCAGCTCGTGACCATCGTACAAATACTCATATATCTGCAGTCAAAGGAAACCTGGAAACTATTAGAAATGGTCTGTTAAGGCTTATGCTGCTTTTAGTGTTTCAATTCTAGTATGTCAAAGCCCATAAAATAATTTGTTTGTTTTTTTTTTTTGCAGTACGCGGGCGTCTCACTGCTGTGGCCTCTCCCATTGTGGAGCACAGGCTCTGGACGCGCAGGCTCAGCGGCCATGGCTCACGGGCCCAGCTGCTCTGCGGCATGTGGGATTCTCCCGGATCGGGGCACGAACCCGCATCCCCAGCATCGGCAGGCGGACTCCCAACCACCGCGCCACCAGGGAAGCCCTGGTTATTTTTCAATATTTTCTACCACTGGCCTTGTCAACAGTTTCTTATTCAAGTTATCTTTGTCCCTTTAGTTTTTGTTCTCTCTACGAAGAAGGAATATAGCTCACGCCTCAGGTATTAATCTTAGATTTATAGAAAAAATACAAGCCATAATGAGGGAGTACTATAGACTGAATATTTGCATCCCTCCCAAATTCATATGTTGAAACCTAATTCTCAATATGATGGTTATATAGAGGTGGGGCCTTTGGAAGATGATTAGCTCCTCATCAATGGGATTAATGCCCTTATAAAAGAGACCTTGGAGAGCTCCCTCATCCCTTCCCCTATGTGGGGACAGAGTGAGAAGCTTATGAGACAGGAAGCAGGCTCTCACCAGGCGCCAAATCTACCAGGGCCTTCATCTTGGACTTCCAGCCTTTAGAACTGCCAGAAATAAGTTTCTGTAGTTTACAAGTCACCCAGTCTGTGGTATTTTGTCATAGCAGTCCAAAAGGACTGAGACACGGAGTCCCCACCTCCATTAGAACTTATGCGTACATTTCAGATCTACTCCCCTAAGCAATTACTCATCATTTACTGTTCATAAATTTCCACTGTATACTCTACTGCAAGAAACCAAAGTGTGATTATTAACAGCACTAATAATAAACAGGCACAAACGTTTTTTATCACCCTCTGTTCCCACAGTACTTGGGAGATCTGTCAAATTATTCTGTGGCAGATTGGAAAGACGGAGTTGTGTTAGAAGTCATGACCCAACCGCTAGTGACGCTGTTTCCATATTTTCCAGTCTGGGAAACACTAGTTAGAAAATTCTAGTTTTATTCATTAGCTGCAAGAGTAGAAAATGAGCCTGCGGTGATCTTTAAAGAGAAAGAACCAGTGGAAATGAAACAGAAGAACTGAAAACCAGAAAATCCCATGAGAGTGTTGCTTTCCTGAATCGTTGAAAGGGGCTTTCCTCCGCCTTTTTACAACCACACAGAGAGTGGACAAGGTTTGGTGACACAGAAAAGGGATACTTCTTTCTGAATTTAATTTCCTCAGGTGTCTGGCTCCTTGAGTTTGCAACCCTCTTCATTTTATAGGATCTTCCTAAATAAAACTCCACACTTTGCTTGTATAGGAAGAAACAGAATGTGATTCTATTTTCACTTCCAGAGCCAGTGCAAACACTTATTTGTTAGATGTTGTTGAAGAGAGTGAAAAATGATGCAGATGATGGTGGTGAAGTGTCTTAACGTCACCCTGTCCCACCTATGATTTTGATGGTTCCTTTCTGACCTGCACTTAGTCACTTCTCCTGCTCTCAGGGAATTTTCCAGATAAACCCTGTGATTGGCTATCCATGAGTAAGAGACACAGTAGGCTTTAAATTTATCTTGTCTATTTCCAGAGAGAAAGATGCAATGTAGACAGAGAAGGATGTCCTGTTTGAAGACATTTGCTTCATCTTAGAAAGTCTGAATTCGTCCCCAAAATGTGCATGTACATTACAAATACATTTATTTCTCTTTTAATTTTATCATGGAGAGTCTTTGGTGCTTTGGCCTAGACCAAGTGGTGACGGCAGGAAAAGTAAGCTCGGGACATTATCATTAATAATATGCAGAGAAAAGCACTCACCAGCACTGACAGTGATCGCTTCGATAAACTGCTCTCTCCAGCTGTTCGTCCCAACCACGAGGGCTAGGTTTGTCTTCTTAATAAGTTTGTCCACGGTACTCTAGAGAGGTTGAAAAGAATCAGAAAATAATTGTCGGGTTGGTTAATGCCTCGGGAAATCTCAGACCTTGATGATTTAAAAACCCCCGAGTTATCTACAGGGTAGCAGATGTTAGGCTCAGAGCAACAGTATTGACATCAAACACTGTTACGATTATGCAAACAAGCATCGTCCTTTCTTGGAAACATCCTGAAATGGAAACTTCTTCATAGCAAATACAAGCCTCCTTCACTGCCTAAGAGCCAAGGAAGAATAGCCTCACCGGTTGCAACTGAGGATGTTGCAAAAGCCCATCCCTTTCCCTCGGACGCTTCATGAACTTGCTTCTCTCCCGGTTTCATCTAGAGTGTGTGTCTGCAACTGAATTAACCTATGCCCTGCTCAGCACTACCTATCGGTGGATAACTGGAAGCGGCAGAGAGATGACGAAACTAAAACCTGTTCTTACTATACTTTTGTTGATCAATGAAATGCAGCCAGACAGCAAAGCGTCAAGGCTGCTGCTGTATGATCATTAATAAATGGATTTTCCTGTGGCTACTGGTTTTGTCAGCCTGGTGGCTGGTAGAGAATTCATCTCACCTGACTCCTGCAGCAAACAAGAAAAGACAAAAACGGTCAATCTGTATGGTTCAGGGCAAACTGCAATGACCTTGCACTGAATCTCCCCCTGCTTTACTAGCTCTGAGCCTCTTATTTTTCTTTTTCTTTAAGACCTTGTTTAGGCACTTGCTTCTGTACAGTTAGCACTCTTAGCTTTCCAAATGAATGTCAGTTCACGGAACCGCAGAAGCAGTCAAGCGTTCACAAGAAAACTAAGTAAGAAGATGCACCCAAAGCGCTACCACAAATCACAGCAATTACAGGGAGGAGGGTCACTTCCGGAACGTGAAGCTGTTCTTCCCAGAGAGACGACCACACCGACTTGTCCACGACGTGCCCCACCCTTACTGTCAGAGCATCCTCGAATTCCCACTTATTGCAAAGAGTCAGAAAACACGTATTATTTGTCTTAGGTCAAAATCTGTACATGTTTAGTGCAGTGTCCCTGAATTGACTAAGGTTTGAGAGAGCGTGTTATTAGCTAACCGGGAGGAAGGAAAATGCAATCCCAGGGGCCCGTGCAGAAGGCCAAAGCTACATCAGAATGTCAAGTGTGTTCGTTCAACCGTCATTGCAACTGACTTGAAACACTGAGAAGATAATAAACATGAAAGGGCCCATCTCCAACTGGCCCACTCTGTATTTTCAACATCATCCTTTGCTAGATTGTTTGTCCTTATGGTGGTGGCCTTTTGGCCTCTAGCTTTGTGTCTAGAACTGCCAGTGCCACTGATAATAGCTGTAACCATCAGGGCTCTTGGCTGCCATAGCCAGAGGCACATGACAAGCATCTGACTTTTCTCTGGACTTGGCCAATCTCATCAAGCACTCTGAGTGTCTCGGTTGATGCCAAATCAAAGTTCTTGTTTTTTTTTTGTTTTTTTTTTGCGGTACGCGGGCCTCTCACTGTTGTGGCCTCTCCCGTTGTGGAGCACAGGCTCCGGACGCGCAGGCTCAGCAGCCATGGCTCACGGGCCCAGCCGCTCCGCGGCATGTGGGATCTTCCCGGACCGGGGCACGAACCTGTGTCCCCTGCATCGGCAGGCGGACTCTCAACCACTGTGCCACCAGGGAAGCCCCTGTGTAGAATGTAACAAGAAATAACCTTGACTTTTCCTAAATGTGATGGAAACTTGGGGCAGGTCTCTCCAAGGAAGCCCTCTTTACTCTAAAGCCAAGGCAGAGAATCCCACTTTCTGGGGGATAAATAATTGAAGAGTGAAACTGCTCTAACAGTTAAACACAGACTCGCCTCAGAAAATCTCTCTGAAGAACAAAGTTTTAAGATAAACTAAACTTAAAATGTATATTATAAAATGTATATATATGTATATATAATGTATATATATAAAACCTCGGGTAGATTGTAAACTTTAGTTCATGTTAACCCTGGCGGACTATGAGACAGCCTGGGCTCTTCCCTGGACTTAATTTACATATGTGTCCTCTCTTGACCTATAGGAGGAGAGGCGTGAATAGGAGAGGACCTATAGGAGGAGAGGAGGAATTTGAAATTTGATCCTTGAACTTTGCCACGGACACTGACCTGGAGGTTTCCTATATGTCAGTCATTAGCTCTTCACGGTGCTAGTCTGTAGCAATAGTTTTAACCTCAGCCATGGGTGTTAGAAAAGTCCAGCCCTTGGTCACAACATAGTAAACAAGAACCCAGTGGGCAAAGCAGACTCGGACATTGTGAGGTATCAGCCAGATTTGGGTCTTTAATGCAGTTCTGAGGGCTTTGAACAATTTCTTCAAAACGGCTATGGTCTAGAAAAAATTTCCTAAACAAATAATATGATATCAACATTGATGCTACAGGGCACTTCAGAAACATGCCCCAAGGTACCCTTCAGTGTTACCAGTAACTGTCCTGATGAACTTTGAGCAGATGGGAGGAAACAGTCTATGGAAGATATTCTAGGAAGATAAGTACCCCAAACAACGGGAATTATGGAAAGAGACTTGGTTGAATTTCAAATGCTCGGATCATTGGAGTGGTTACCAGAGAGAGCTTTGGACACAAGAAAACTTTTATGCCTAGAAGACTGTGCCCTGCCGTACCCTTCCTACAGGAAGTGACCGTGATTTCTCTCCCTGGTCATGGGTGCATGGAAGGGAAGTGCTCGGGGTGGTCCCGTGAGGAAGAGGGCATACAATCATTCCCCATGAGAGTCCTGGGAGGGGTGGGGGACAAGCGTTCACAGAAAATGCCAAGCTGTAGAATCTCTGTGGTCGCGAGTGGCACCATGCCCTCTGGTTCCAGGTGAAAAGAGGGCGCGTGGCGAAGAGTGAAGATGGAGACGGGAACAGACTGGTCCACAGAAATGGACAGTCTCAGATATCCGTGCCTCAGGAATCTCAGGGAACTTGTGCATATACCAGTCAAGTGTGTGCAGCGAGCCAGGTTCTGGATGAAACGCCAGGTGGGCTCTGATGGTGGGGTTCTGCCTAGAAAGCACTAGTCCCAGGATCTGCCCTGCTCTTTCTTTCTGTGGGAACGAATGAGAGGAGTTAACACATACATCCACAGTGGCCTGAAGGGGAAAGTTTAATTGTGTTGTTTATCTTTTAAATGCCACTTTAATTTGCAAAGACATTTTTCTTTCCACCTGTCGCCTCTCAGGCACCTTCATTTGTGAACTAAATTAGAAAAATACTGAACGGGCCCAGCAAAAGGTAAAGAAGCCACTACTGTGAGAACTCCAGATATGATCCTGAGGCTTTTAGGTTGGTGACCTGATTCTCCCTTTGGGAATTTTCATTCTGGTTTTCCAAACAGGAGCAGAATCTGCTTTAAAAAAAATAAGTGGGGAAAATGCTGCTGTGCTCTGGCTTGTCGTTCTGGAAAACCAGAGAGAGGCTGCTCTTTTTCATGTCCCACTACAGAACGCAGGTGCGGCTCCCCCGGGGGCTTCTAGGTGTGAGGACCACGTGAGTGAAAAGGGATGGGAGCTGGGGCAGGGGCCGAGGGAGCAGCTAAGAGTGGTCCAAAAGGTTCATTTCAAAGTCCTAAGCTCATTCTAAGGCCCATCTGCTTACCTTCTGAAAAATGACTTTCCTCATCTAGAGAACTGGAAATCCAATTTCATCAGGGCAGTTATAAACCCTCCAGTTACAGGCACTCTGCCTTCAGTTTGTTGATTGTGCTCAAGTGTCCTAGGATCTTAAGAAGGTGACTACAGGGAAAGCTTACCATCCTTCCTCCAAAACAAAAGCCTCATTTTCCGCAGTGTCAAGGCTTTGCTTCTACAAGATTGATTAGCTTTTTCAAACAAAGCACCGTTTCTTCCACACATAACAGTCTCTTGGAATCCATCTTTGCCTCTTCCTTGCTATCCAAAGCCCTCCCTTTAGGGTGCCTCTGACCTCACACAGTGATGTGTGCCACCCACCAGACCCTGGTTCTGACACCGTTTAGTTTATAGGATCTCCTGTTTCCCTAGCAACTCGCGAATCCCATTTCTGCTCTAAAGGCCTCTCCATCAACGAGCCAGTTCCTGAAGTTACATCTGCCTCTCGTACGGCATAGACTGACACTGTGAACCGTCTCGGTGCAGAGATGGGCCTGGCCTCCCTGGTGGGCGATGCTGGTGCGCGTACCTTGAACTCATAGGATTCTTCAATGATCACTTCCAGCCTGGTGTGCTCTCCCAGAATGGGACGCCCCATTTCTGCAATGCGCCTCTCCTCCTCTTCTTTGCTGGTCAGCGGCTGCTTGTCGTCATATTCGTCTGTGAAAGGGAAGGGCAAGAGAGTGAGAACGCATTCAAATTTATTTGGAAATCCCCGGATCCTGCTACAAGAAAACCAAGAAGGAAGGAAGCCCTGATGACCTACTGAAAGCCCCTGGGGTGGTGCTGTAAGGCTGGAGGGGAGAATTGGACAGACGCTTGTTGTGTGGGGCAGTGATCACTCTGACGGCAAGTGATGGTAATATCCCACAACCTAAGCACCTGCCAAAGGGCACATCAAGAAAAGCAACTTATAGGGCCATATCACTGGTAAAGACTGTCCACATGTTGTCTGCGTTGAGGGAATCACCCAGCTGTCCCCTGGGACACTGGCTCACCTGGCTGGCTGTACACATCCTTTTAGCACATGACCAAGAGGAAACACAATTAAAGTTCCAGAGTGACTCAAGGAATGTAAGACTCTGGCCTCCTCTTCTCCACTTTCTAGAGGCAAAGAAAATGGCCCAGGGCCAAAGAGACGATAGATGGGAAATTCCGATCTTAGCCTCTCACTTGCCAAGAGCCCCTGCTGCAAGTTAAGAAGCAAAACATCCACGAATTCCACGGGTCAGTAAGACGCCTGCGCTCCAGAGCTGCCTCCCTCTGGTGCAAAGCTGAGATGGGTTGGGAGGACCCTGACCATGTTAACGTTAAAGAAAACAGGGAGAGCGAGGGTGAGGCCTTTGGGAAGTTCATACTTACTCACCATGGGGGCATGATTATTTCCGGAACCACCATGTAGCTTACAATCCAGGAGACGCTAGTGGGTGCTCAGAAAATGCTAATGGACTTGAGAGTCCATTAATGAGGGGGAGCTCACAGTTGGGTCCTCTCTGTGTGAAGGTCATTAGGATAAATCCCAGACTGAAAAGGCCACGCACGTGTGAAGGACAAACAGTACTCCTGTAACCACTCAGCCTCCTGTCCTCAGGCTCACGATGCTGGAACAAGACAGGCCACTTCCCCTCACAGTCAAGCTGAATGGACCTCATCTCCAAGGAAGTAGTCTTGGTGGTACAGAAAGACCACAGCCCTGACGCCCTTGCTTCTAGAACCTTCCAGGCAAACTGCCTGCAACGGGAGTCTGTTGACTGAGGAGAGATGAGGAAGGGAGGGACTTCTAGCCCAGACTCCTTGCCTTTTGCATTTAGGCATCAGCTATTGCAGGAGTCCACATCTCCCATCCCATCCCACCCATACATGGCTTCCCTCTGCTGAGGGACCCTGCCTTGGTGGCTTCATTTCATGCTCTAGCAAATGATGCAGAAGACTAGTTCCTAGGCCAGTCGTTGATTACTGAGCCATGGAGCAGTTGGGCTAGAGGCACTGCTAGCATTTTACATACGAAGTGTCAAAACCAAGCAAAAGGCAAAAGCAGAAGGTAGCATATCAAAGAATTCTTTACTATGTATTCAATAGTGTCTTCCTAAAAATATATTTCAGAATCTGCTTTCCTACCCTCAGTAATTACAGGGCCCCAAAGAAATTCGAAGAAGACTAAAAATAAGCGATCTTGGACTAGCCAAAGTCTGCTAAGTGTTAGCAGATGCACAAGAGAGGTGCAAGTAGATTCCTTTTAATGGTAAAAGTTATAATATTTCTCAGAGTAGGCTTGGGAGGTTATGACCCAAGGGAAGGCAAAGGTTTTTGATTGGTGTCCCCATGACTTGCCCTTGAAATTACGTGTGCAGAGTCAAGGGGGTGAGCTGAGGTATGTGAAGTCCCATTTATCCAATGCTCAAACCAATCATATTTTGATTCCCACTGCTTTCTGATCTTAAGCCCAGGAAAATGTTATTAGAGTTTTCATAGGAGCAGGTTCTATTAGTGTCTTTGTTCATAACCCTGGCTGAGAGACATGGAGACTTAGTCAAATAAGAATTATTTTTCCAGAAGAAAAACTATTACAACTTAGATTTTAATTTGAATTACAAAGCCATTTGGGGGAGAATATTTATTATGTCCCCCTTTTAATAGTTTACTTATAAATGGGAAGTTGCTTTTAATGGGATTCAAGTCAATTTAGGTAAAAAAAAAACAGAGAAATTATGAAAGAAAGGTGATGCGGTGGCATTGTTGAAAGCCGCATTTCGCAAAATGAAATGATTTGGAACATGGTATTAAATGAACGGACGTGGTAGTAAATGAAATCAAATCACATAGTGAGTGAAAAGGTTATTCCCTTTTTAATCCTCCTTCAGTCCTTATGATGAAGAAGTTTGGTGCTGTCAGGTCTGTAACTAGTTCTTGACATTAGGGTTTCTACCATTTACGAAAGAGAAAATAGCTCTCAGGCATAGAGCATTTGACTGCATTGAGCTAGAAGTAATAACTTTTTTCATTCTAAAAATTTTAACCTTACTTTCTCTATGTGATAAATACTAGCTTTCTATTAGTGTTAGTAACTTAAAGTTTTTTTTTTTTTTAAACAAATCTAGTGAAGTAAAAACATGAGGCAAAAAATTGCATGAAGTAAATAATAGCATAGTTGGTATGCGGCCTAAGGAAATATTGTAAAAGAGGTATGTGAAAGAACAAAATTTTAGGAATTAATATTTAAACAGATTTTATACTAACCTAAAGAAAAGCAGGAACCTTGTTTCTATCACTTTCTGCATTCTTGCTCCAAGCTAGACTTGAATTTAATGCCACACTTTATTCCACTGTCTACCCATCTGGAAAACCTTCCCCATTTTCATCTAGCTAAATCCTACTTACCTTTCAAAACCCTACCTCTTCTCGCATGAAATATCCCTCAATTGACCTATTTAGGAATGACCACTCTAACTTTAAATTAATTCTGCATATTTGTTGTGTGTACATATTAAACGAGGACACTTCTAATATACTACTTTTTAATATTTAAACTACCTTTACATACAGATATCCGACGCGTAAACTTACCAAGATAGAACAATATGTCTCATTGCTCTTTGGATTTTCCTCATATCCCTCAGAGCCTATTACTATGTATGGAAAGTAGTAGGTGCCCAATAAGTATTTGTCATGTGACTGTCCAACTCACTGTTAGACAAGCCTCTTCTTTGCTCTATGCATATAGTAAAGACCATTTGTTCATTTCACACGTCATTGCACTCCTACACTATGTCAGCATACTGAGGCCCCTCCCACCCCGCCTCTTCTTCCAGGAACTCATGGTCTAGTGGGAAGTGAGGCATATAGATGGAACAACTTCTAGTACAGCAAGGTAGGGTTTGAAGGTCCAGGGTCAGGAAGTAGCTCCCTCTGACCAAAGGAGTCAGGGAAGGCTTCAGGAAAGAGGAGATATTTGAAATTGGCCTTGAAGCATGTATAGGAGCTTGCCAGGTGAAGGTGGTGGGAAGGCTGGCTAGGAGGTAATAGAGGAAGGAGGGGCATTCCAGGCAGAAAGAAGTCAAAGCACAAAGGCCTAGTGTCATGGTAGGGTCAGGGATGTTTTCACTTAATAAACATCATGAACATTTAAGAGATAATTATACTTATATGTAACTGAGAGAAGACAGCTGGATAAATCCTTTTATTGCTCTATAATGATACAGATAAATTAGTATTTGTGATCCAGATTTTTGAAACTGGCAAAGAAGAGAGCTAAGCTTATTTTTTTAAAGTGTCTTCTCTTTAGGTATCTTTTATTGAATAGGGAAATCGTTTAACGGCACATTTTTTGATCACCTATTTTTTTTCACTTTGAGTGCTGGATCAAATGCAGTTCATTTTACTGTGGCCAAGTCAGTTTCATTTCCTTATTTATGCATATGCTGTGCTTTTAGTTCTGCTTCTCAGGTAGAGGAAATTCTCTGTGTAATCCTGTTTATCTGTATATGTACATATATATGTACATATTTTTAAACTCATCATATTTTATTGAGAAGTTGATAATAAATTATATAACATCATGGTCTTAACCAACCAACCCAACTTAAAGATCAAATGCATAATTAACGGCCATGGTTAAAATCAGTATTGACAGGACAGAAAACAATCCTGTGATGAAATCATTGGTAGGGGTCCTCCCTTCCCCTGAGTAACTGATTTTGCAAATGACACATCACAATAGCTAATGGGTACCAGGGATCTGGGAAAAGCAGAATCATGAAAAAGCTGCTGTTAATGCTTTCTTGATCAGGCTGCATTTGGAAGCCGCATCACTGTAAGAGGTGAAGGGCTGAGAACACGAATCTCTATTAGAAAACAATACAAGCCACGTGGAGATCTGCACCCGAGGAGCTACTGTGGATATTCGTGAATGCATTTGCAATTTTTTGTCTCAACACACAATGTAAAATTTGGAAATGGGTACAAGGCCAGTGGTGGGACAATTTGCTTGTGGTTATTTTAATCCTTCACTCAGATCTGTGTTGACAAGTCTGAGAGCGGAGATCTCTTTTTCAGCATCTAGCTGGTCTGTTTGATTAGAACCTAAAGAGACTGGTACTTTATTTCCATGAGGAATATTCTGGAACAACTCTGCAGTCAGGGCTGCATGATTACTGAATGGGAGTGTGGGATGCGAGAACGAGCAAAGTCTTACTGCAGCAGGCAGAAGTGTTTCTGCAGCCATGACCAGTGATGGGCGATGGTGACAACTGAAGAGTGAGTATCCGTGTCCTTATCCAGAGCTTGGTAAATTAAGGCAAGGGGCTCACACCCGGGCTCTAATCGTACAGTCGATCTGGGATAGCTCTGTCATCCTTTAGTCACCCTGTCAATGTTCCCCTCTGGAGAAACCCCACAGATGTACTGTCATCTGTGCATATTTGGCTAACATCATGTTGCCTGGCGGAAGGAAAGGCAGACTCTGGGAAGAGAGACAGCTTGCTTTTAAAGACATTTCATGACATTTGCAATGAAAGACCCATGTTGAAGAAGCGAGATTTGCAAGAAATCTGGAGTATACTGAAACTTGAGAGGCTACTGGACTCAATCTTCTCTGTAAGTCCATGCTTCCCCCTCCACCATGCGTCCCGTCCTGGGCCGATGTGGTGCCTTGTTGCTGACTCATCATACCCCCAACTGCAGAGAAGCCACGGCATTGTGTAGCAATGCTTTAGAGGTAATGGGGGTGAACTGTGTCACTTTAATGTCGAAAGACCGAAAGAACCCTTGAAGGCAATTAAACTGTGGTTTTCAAGGACCGTGATGAAATGAGTACCTGCGATGGTGATTATAGTAGAGGGGATCGGATGTTCTCTAGCATGAACTTTCCTGAAGACAGGTTGGCCTGGCAAAAGGACAGGCAGAAAGTCAGCAGACTGGATTGCACTGGTTTGCCAGAAGAGCTTTGTGGAATTAGTAAGCTGAATGTCACCCCCAGATGCACCCAGTGCAAGCAATGTTAGTTTGGGGACTGAGCGGTCAGCGGTCACTGTTATGTAGGTTGAAGAAGTGAGCAAGTAAATAAACGGGGCAGGTGTTCTAGGAGTCCAATCAGATTGTGTGAATAAAGCACACACCCCACAGTAGGGTTGCAGCCAGATTCCTGCAGGTGTCTGAGATGGAGTATCCATGCCCGTCAAGTTCCTGCTTCCAGAGGCATCACGGAACAATGAAAAGCACTCGGTGTGATGACAGGTAGCCTCGTGGTGCCAACAACATGGCCTTAAGTAGGCCATTTCTCCAGTTACCCCATGTGTGAAATGGAGATAATAGTGCCTGCTCTGTCCATATCACAGGTCTGTGTGAGGGTCAAGCAACATAACATCAGGGAACATGCTTATTTGTTTCCTTGGCAGTCTGAATGGGAGAAGGTTGTACACACTGGAAGGTTTTACAAGGGTTCACCATTGTCACAGTGACTGGCTGGATTACCTAGTTTAGGGTTTTCATGAAACTCCTGGTTCAACTGACTACCTGCTTTTCGCTTCTACCAAGAGATCCCAGAACTGACCTGGAATCATGAGACTGGGACTGCAAATTCTCCCATATGCTTTCCATCTAAACTTGGGCAAAAGGTGTTTCTTTTCTCTGGGATTCAGTTTTCTCAATTGTACAATGAAGGCAAACTTGAAGGGGATTTGTTTCTCTAACCTATATACTGGAGTGACTAAAGTGTGTTTAACTGTCGGAATTTTCATAGCTTGGCTTCCTTAAAAAGCCATGTGCGTTATGAAGACTCACGTGATGAGCGTAATATGATTGGAAGAGTAACTTTTATTTATTTATTTATTATTATTATTATTTTTTTGCGGTACGTGGGCCTCTCACTGCTGTGGCCTCTCCCGCTGCGGAGCACAGGCTCCGGACGCGCAGGCTCAGCGGCCATGGCTCACGGGCCCAGATGCTCCGCGGCATGTGGGATCTTCCCAGACCAGGGCACGAACCCATGTCCCCTGCATCGGTAGGCGGACTCTCAACCACTGCGCCACCAGGGAAGCCCCGGGAAGAGTAACTTTTAAAAAGGTATACTGACTGTTACATACTTTTAATTAATTAGGGAACTTTTTTGCTGCCTGTTTGGGGACAGAAACATGCCTCTATTTTTCCAAATTGAGCCAGAATACTTAATTTTGTTAAAAATATCCAAATTAATGTACTCTAGTTTCCCCCTTCTGGGGTCCTCCTCATTTTTCATTTGACTGGAATTCATACTGATGGCATTTCAGAGACATAGTGAGGCTTTGGATCGAAAAGGGATTGAGATGCAGGTAGGAATATACAAGTTGGGAGAAAGGAACTAAAAGTGCTGGGTTAAGGTAGTCATCACATGGCCTTGGACTTAAAGTTAGGGGGCCGGGCTCTGAGCCCTGGCTGGATGACTGGAGTAGATTGATCACCTTTGAACCTTCATTTCTTCTCCTATAAATGAGAACAAAAGATCTTATTCCATAAGGTTGAGGATTAAATGATATAATGAATAAGAAATACTTTCCAAATTCGAATGAGCTATAATGTATAGGGGGTTATCATGTTATGTGCCTGGAGGGTCAAGGGGGAATTACATCACAGGTCCCAACAAGGGCCTTTCAATGAGGCAAAGTCTGAGAGCAACAGGTGAAGATTTGCAAATTCCAAAAGCACCTCCAGCATTTAATGTCCATCACTAATGACACCTCTGAAATAGAGGTACTGGGTTGTGGACCAAATGACTTTTTCAATTTCCATATATCCTGCTTCAACTTTAGATTTTCACACTTGGCTGCACAAGACTGCATAAAAGCTGCAGGCAAAGTCCAAGAGTTAGATTAATTTTCCTTTACTGCCCCTGCGTCTCAAAGCGTTGACTTCAAAGCCTCAAACTGACTTCAAAGAAAAGCTCTCCAGGCCTTACAGCTGGTTTTCACTAAATTTTAGAACTTTCCCCAGAGGCATCTATAGAGACCTAAATTTTAGAACTTTCCCCAGAGGCATCTATAGAGAGTGGATCCCAGGCATTCTGGCCTGGTTCTGGAGAAGAAGGATCATGTAAAGTGAGAGGAACAGGCCAATGTGGAAATTCCCAGAGGGTTCTGCAACTTTCTCTCATTTTAACTGCATCAATTTCAGGTTTTGGGAAGAGGAGGTAAAACAGGAAAATTGCTATTGAAGATTAAGGTTCAAGCTATAAGAAAGAGCTTAATGAAGTGCATGAAGTAATAGAAAACCTTTGAAAGAAGTGATTCTGTCCTCTTGGATGCATGATGTGTCCGAGACAGAAAATGTTGGATGTTACTGGTGGGGTATTCTAGAACTTGATACGAACAATTTCTGAGAAAAGAAAATTAGGCTCCCAATACCTAGTTACTAAAAAGGAAGATGTTTCAATGGTAGGAAGGCCCTAAAAGCAAACTCCTGACATATTCAATGATAAAACAGGAAGCTATCCCAACACATAAATGCGTTTTAACAAGGCATTCTACCACTAAAGGTTTTTAGTTAAGGTCTCATTATCAGGCTGCATAGGGCTGAGGGAGCTGTAGATACTATACTATTCCTCAAATGGGTGACTTTTTTTTTTTTAATTACTTCAAGGAAGCCATGAAGACTGACTGGCTTGCCGAATTTCTACCTTCCTCAAAGCTCACAAGGATCATTAACTTACTGGGTGATAGAATCAGAATATTTCCAAAAAGATTTCAATAAGTTAAAATGATGGGATGAAAAAAGGAAGATTAAAGTTTTAAAAGTAAATGTAAATTCCTTCACTCGGATTCAAAAATAGCATATTTGGCAGCACAGAATTTGGAAGACTTGACCTAGGAGAGTGTCAGGTGAATCAGGTTTAAGAAATCCTCTATGAGCACTTGTTCTATTTAATATTTTTATCCTTTTCAATTTCTATGTCTCCGAGAGTCTATGAATCATTTTGTCATTAAATGCCGTGTCTGGAGAGAAGAAGTGGAGGGCAATAGCCCATGTGAAATTGGACGCGTTCAGAAAGTTCCGCTTTGGACGGAATCATGTTGAAACTTCTTGATCATGAATTTACACTGATGGTGGTTTAAGTTAACGCCACCCCACACCATAACATTTTCAAACTTAGAATGTTTGAAAATATTTCCTTTCTAAATATTTTGTTTAGCTATCTGGTTTCAGAAAAAAATAACTAGAATATAGATATCTGCATAATTATATTGGAAAATGCCACGGCCATTAGGATGGCCTTTAAGGACATCTTCAACCTGCAGCTTCAGACAAATCAGGCCTACCATTTGATATGTATCTCCCTCTCTAAATCTACATAGATGATTCTGAAAGGGTGAGAAAATATTTAGGGTCAAAAGAGAGGATGCTGTAAGGAAATATCTTTCTTCTCTATGTAAGGAAATAGCTTTAGAGTCGTGCTGGCTAAAAAATGCAATCAACAGCAGCTGGGTACCATTATGAAATTAAGGGTTTTAAACTTTTTGACTGACATTTTGAGTTTTTACAGAGCACTTTGTAATCCACTGCAAGTGGCAGACATAGTACTCATTACCATGTTAAGAATGCTAAAACTTCGCAGATTGGTGTGGTGGCATGAGGGGAAGGCATGCTTTATCTTCTCCCAGGAGGGCATTATCTATGATTAGGACCCTGAGCTTGGGCCATGGAGTGGGCTTGTATGTCAACTCCTCTGTTTCCTTGAGACGAGCAACCGTTTTATTTATTCTGGTACTCTCTGGAGCATCTAGCAAGGTACACTCACATCATCAGTGCTATGAGAACATCTGTAAATTGATCAGTGTCAAAATATGACCAATTACAGGTTCTCCACACAAATCTGCTTATCAGTAAACACAGCATACACCTCGTTAATGTGTAAGATGTTAACTGTGTAAAATCAGCAAAAGCACACCATGTGTCACAGCTAAACGTTAATGCAGGGCACGTAAGATGTGGTTTTTGTTTGATAATTAAGGGTATTTGGGGGAAAATGAAGAACATTAAAAAATGGTCTTACCATACAGGTATTTTCCTTCATTAAAAGGAAATAAAAATGAGAAATAATTTTTAAAAATGTAAACAACACACGGTACAAAATAAAATTTGGTTCATTAGACTTAAAAAATTCATACCTGTTATTGTGAAGCCACCTAAAAAAGAAAAAAAGAAAGAAATGTTACAATTCATTTCATTTACACTCTAAATAACAAATACCAGTGACATCAGACCGCCTGACAGCCTGTCCAAAGTACAAAAACTTGCCAAATTGTATATACAATTAAGAAAAATATGAAAACATCCATTCATGACTTAATCGCTAATCAATCTTTTAAGACTATGAGCTTTAGTGTACAAATTTAATTCTTGTGCATACCTAAGAAAGCACTGATTTTGTAAAAGGTCATACTGAACCCAAAGCAGAATGTAAACTACCCAACCTTCACAAAATTATGAGGCCCATGGCTCTAAACAACAATCTTGCTAATAAATCAGCAGAAATAAAAAGTAAGTCAGAAAGCTACTGTAGCACCTGACAGAAATGGAAAATAACCTAGAAAAATGGAAAGGAAATGCAAAAAATGAAATGCTTACCAAGCTCATTCAATAACAGGGCTGTGAAGGAAACAGACAAAGACAAACACAGAATAAGAGACCAGATGAATAATGAAAGTAAGAGGAATATCAGCAGAAAGAAATCCAGGCAGATCTGATTACAGTGGTAGGGAGCTGCTACTAAAAAATTGGTGCACGCCAAGTTAATGTGGCATTGGGAGTATTTCCAGATGATCCCAGAACTGATTTCTGCAAACGTGTGTGACTGATTCTATATATATAAACAATTCACTTTATATATTATTTCTTGACATTTAAGAAAACATTTCTACCGTATGTTTACACACAGTCTATACATCTAGTTTGCCAAATATAGTAGAAATATTTTATGAAGTTAATCCTAAACCTTATTTGAGTGAGCCTTCCTCTTGAAATAAGTGCCTGGCAGTTAGCGAATTCAACATATGGAAGTCTTAAAGCATCCAGGATCTCAGGGATTGTACCTTTCAATGGAAACAGAAAACATCTTAGGAAATTCCATTTTGGCCGCCCCGCCCATAAGGAGACTTTGGCCCAAGATGAAGTTCTCTGCTGGAGGTTCTATTTGCATGGTATTTTGGTCAGCAGGGAATGCTTATGTTTTTTAAATCCTCAAAATCTGCGTCCCAGGAATCAGTGCTTATTTGTGTGTCCTTGTCTATGACCTGCACGGTATAATCCGACAACCAGATAGCTTCTTGTGGACACATAATTCCACAGAAACTGACAAGACAGGGAGGGAAGGCCTGGGGCAGCGGAGGTGGGGTGTGGGGCCCCACATACATAATTTGTCTTTCAGGTTTTGTGCTTTAAACCCAGACTATAGCTGTAGCACTTTATTCTGGTGAAAGCTACCTGACTAAATGTATCAAATAAATTACTTCTAGAGTTGTAGATGGGAAAGTTACAATTACCTTTTCAGGACCAGTTTTCTCTCTACTGGTAGTGGCATTAGAGGATACTTTATAAAACAAGTTAGTAATTTTATTTATGGTGACAGAGATCCACTTGTTGGGTGTCAAAAGCAAATAGTGCTATCAAGGAATTTTAATTTGCTTTTATATGAAGGCATATTTTACCAAAATGACAATTGAAAGAGCTGTATTCAAGATGCTCTTCCTTGAGATGAAAGGCAGTCCTTTGGAGGACTGCATTCAGAAGTAAGTGCTTTTTCCTGTATGTTAATGAGGCATTTTTGATCCCATCTTTGTAAGAAATCGGCACAGTTTTCTAGTGTCTTTTTCTTCCGCCTGCTGTCTGTGGAGCATATTAAATAGGCTGCATTAAAATGGGTCCCCAGTGCTCCTTTCTCCATCATTCTAAAGGCTCCTGTTACCTTTTTGAACATGATTAAGTCAGGACAACTTCGTTTTTGTTTGTTTTCTGATGGACTCTGAGGCCAGTGAGTTCTTACAAAAGTGGGATTAGTTAAATTCCCCCAAATGTTGGGTCTGTATAGGAATTAGTCCTTTGTATTTGATTTTTTTTCTTTACATGTAAAAGTTTACATTTCTTGCAAAGTGGTCACCTAAACATCTATACTGCCTTCATCAATGGTTTAAATGCAATTAATAAGAGCTATTAATAGGTACTATGCTCATTTTATATATATATAATTAAGTGTATACCATTGCTTTTAAAATGACCACTAGGGCTTCCCTGGTGGCGCAGTGGTTGGGAGTCCGCCTGCCAGTGCAGGGGACACGGGTTCGTGCCCCGGTCCGAGAGGATCTCACATGCCGCGGAGCAGCTGGGCCCGTGAGCCATGGCCGCTGATCCTGCGCGTCCGGAGCCTGTGCTCCGCAACGGGAGAGGCCACAGCAGTGAGAGGCCAGCGTACCGCAAAAAACAAAAACAAACAAACAAAATAAAACAACCACTATTAGAGGGTAATTATGGGACGCCCTCGGAATAATTCAGAATAAAAAAACTATTTTTAAAGCTGATATAAAATTCCTGTCCTTCCTTCTCAACTATAGGCCATATAAAATAGATATAAAATCAAAGACAGCAAAAAATATGGCTTCTTTCTTCAAATAGTTTCTAAAAATATAAACACAAATCAACACAAAAATATAATTATAAGGATACTGCTGTTTATTTTTTATTTTTAGAAAAAAATTCTATATGTTAGAAATGTGTCAATTCTACAAGAATCAAAAGATTTTGAAGCATAAGACAGGAACGGCTTTAAGTAAGGGCTAAGTTCTTACTGAACTACCATATCCTTCCTACTAAAGAAAATCGATATGACCATGGTTTCATACATATGGTCTCTTTTAAATATCATATCTGATGATATGAAAAATATTTTACCAAAATGAACACTAGGATATTAATGCCACTACTCTTTAAGGATCTTTGTTCTAAGTTTGTTTTTTTTTTTTTGAAAACTGGCTTCTCTAAATTAGACTAATTATTGAATTCTTCTGAAGTTTCCTATTAGTTGCCATTAGACCCATCTACCATGACTAATAGGCATTAAGTAGTCTCCATCACTAACATTTTAGGGGATATTTAATAGCTAGAATCAAATTTTAGAATGATTCCCGAATAGTGAAAAACTAAACCCAGAAATCATTCTTTTATGTCATCCCTTCTGAATTACAGAAATCTCTTCCAGTATTTCTGGAATCTGGTATCAATCAAGGTGAGCTGGCATTTTCTGAAGAAAAGGGACATTGTTTGGTGCATTTGTGAATATGGGCAGGAAAATGAAATGGCTAAAGCTTCAAAGGAGAGGAAGTATAGTACTTGGAAGCCGAGGAAGAGGAGAGAGTTAAATGTGAGAGTAGGAGACACAGAGAGAAGAGTACAATTTCTCGCTGGTATGTCTTTGTGTACTCTCACACCTTTCATTCCTCTTCTTATCCATTTTGGTTCCTCAAGCACAAGGGAGAAACTGCACTCTTTCTCATATTCCTCACGGTCAAATATTCTAATGGTAATGATCTTCCTGTGGGAACACAAGACAAAGGCAAAACAAATGGTTGGAGTCACACGCTCATGCTAGGTGTTCACCAAGCAGCATGTTACTGTGATGTTATGGAAGGAGAACTGGCCACACATGGACCTCCAGGAGTATGTAAAAGGGCATCCAGGTACTCTCAGCTGGCCCCGTTAAGTTTCCTCTAATCCATCATTTTTACAAATTCTTCCTGCTTCAATGAGCAGTCAGGAGGTATCCCAAATTAGGAAGAGAAATCAGAAAGTCGGCTTCATGTGGGTGCAGGAAGCATCAGCACCAACTTTCCCAGGCTCGACTGCACTGACAATGAGTAGCTCAGACTGCCATGTGCAGAGTGGCCCAAACTGGCTGCTGGAGCTCCAGGCTGGGCTCCCTGTGGCCCCAGAGGAGATCTATGCCCCGTTACATAGGTGGAGGGATGTGTGCATTGTAAGTCACGTTCTGGAGAGTGCAGGCATCCAGGGGTGGCACAGGCCAGCAGAAGCTGTTGGGCTCAGCCCTGGAGCAGTTCCCCCACCTTTCTTCTCACTCATCTCCACCAAGCGGGGCTCGCCAATCTCAAGGAGGAAGGTCTTGTTTTTCTCATACTCCTCATCATCAATTACCTTGACTGATATTGTTTTGCTGAAACAGAGAAGAATAGAAATTGACGAACAAGGGGAATAGGAAATAGGAGAGAAGGAACATAGAGAAGCGGAAAGCAAGGTTAACGAGTGGCACTTCCAGACAAACGGCAACTGAGAAACTTCTGGACCGTGAGACTGTCCTTCCAGGATGGGTGTGGGATGGGTCTGAGAGAGTGGAAAGGTCACCCAATGCACAGCTGCCCTGCCCAGGACCACAGAATTGTTTCAGCCAAAATACAGCATTCATACTACTAGGTTTATCATCATCATGGGAAGCAGAAAAACATAGATCACAATAATAAGAAAAGAAAAATAGATTTATTTAGTAAATGCCTTAACCACAGGATTGTCTGAGCTGTGCTCTGGAATTCAACCCTTTGAAACAAATCAGTAAACCACATCAAAATATGAACAGAGGTTATATCTGAGTAACAGGCATAAGGGTCATTTCTGGGGGCCTTCATTCTGCTTTACTGTATTTCCAAACATAACATTTTTACCATAAAATTTTATTAAAATAATAAATGCATAAGAGCATCACAAAATAAAATAAAAGTCTTTTATCTTACCCCACCCAATGTCCTAGACTCAAACTCTTTTTCAGGTGAGTCAGATTTTCCACCTAGATCACAAGGGGAAGTTGTTCATGTTTTGTTTGTCTTTCTAAAGATGGAAGCCTCCTAAGGTGGGGGTGGGGAGTCATGACGTTCTAGTTATTTTCTTCCCTCCCAAAGCTGACCTTCAACTTTGACAAAATACACTCTACCCTACTTTCGAACTCCACCGATACACCAAGGCATTTCATTAAGAATTCTTCCTGTAATCCATCCTTTAGAGCTTCTTGCCTTATCCTGTGGTTGTGATTGACAGGTAGGTAGGACAAATGCAAATATTATGCAAATCTCAACTCCCCACAAGACCTGATGACTCTGAAAAGAAATTTAATGTTACCTTCTAATTAATGAGGGCTTAATCACTTCATGTATTACAACTTATTCAGAGCCCCCAAACACTTGTTTGTCCTTGAAAATATTCTTTTTGTTCAGTACCATTGGCCAAGAACATTTCTGACTAAAGGTTTTTTTTTTTTTTTTTTTTTTTGCGGTACGTGGGCCTCTCACTGTTGTGGCCTCTCCCGTTGAGGAGCACAGGCTCCGGACGCGCAGGCTCAGCAGCCATGGCTCACGGGCCCAGCCGCTCCGCGGCACGTGGGATCTTCCCGGACCGGGACACGAACCCATGTCCCCTGCATCAGCAGGCGGACTCTCAACCACTGCGCCACCAGGGAAGCCCTGACTAAAGGTTTTAAAACAATGACTTCATAAAGACACACAGTTTTAATGTCATGGACATTATTTAGTTTTGGTGGAATTTTCTAGGTCTTCTGGAAGGAAATTAGTCTATAACCTTTTTTTTTTCAATATTGATCAAAGCCCTCAAGTTTCATTTAGACCTATGCAAGCCAAAGAGCACCAGTCTTCTTTTCTTGTATGAAGGAGAATAAAGGTAGAAGTTGCTTTTAATTCTCTGAATTTCCCAGCCCCTAATGCTAAGTGAGATCAAATGATTGCTTCTGATTCTGGGGAGCCTCATAACCTCCTCGCTGCTCCTCAGCTAAAGAACATCCCCCATAGCGCTCACATCCCCATTTCTCACTACTAAGGGGTTGGAGCGCATGACGGTGCCTTTCTATCTCAGCTCTGTCCTCAAAGGCCAGATGAGCAGCTGTCAATGACTAAAGCAATAATCATTTTTTAAGAGCAATTAGATACTTACAAAACTACCAACAGTACGACAAAAGTCCAACCACATGTGTATAGTGAACAGTTCCTGTCTAACTTCTAGAACTATTTTTCTGGAATTCACCCATTTACTTTATATATACATATATATATAGAAGTACCCTGGTGTAGTCAGGGCAGACTGTATATATTTGTGCAGCCTGCCCTGACTACACCAGGATATCTGATCATTCCTCAATATCCAAAAAACACAAAATGTTAGAGAAAGCGCAAGAAGATGTAAGAAATGATATGTGTGTTTTTAATTTCAGAACTGAACTTGATGTTATAAGTGAGATCAAATTTACTCTTCAGAAACCTGCCAAATGTCTACCCTCTTTGTCATGCAACTTATGTGTTTAGGTATTAATTTCCATCTTACTGCCTTGTAATCATAAATTATACTTGTACCTCTCTGCTAAAGTCACCAGCATAATATGACCATGGGTGGGAAAACATTGGTGGGCATTAGAAGGGCCCTGCTATCGTCTTCTGGCCCCAGTGGCCCCAAATTCATAATCAAGGCACTTCATGGTAGGGTCCATGTTGCAATGCTCTTGCATATATTACTTTAAAACATTTGACTTATCTTTTTCCATCTTGTACTTCCAATCTATCTCACATCTCATATTTTATTAGATTGTAGAAATGAAGAAAGCACAGTGGAGATGGTTGTAGTAGTCTTGCTAATAGGGCGAGCATTTGTTTAGGAAAGGCTCCCAGTTTCATTCCCAAAGGGCAACATGACCACTTATTCACAAATAAATAGAAAAACCCAAATAACATAGTGTTTCTTATCCTTGGTGAAGTTAATCTGCTATAGGTTTATTTTCTACATTCTGAGTAGCTGATTAATGTGAGAAATATAGGGTCCCACCCAATTTGTTTGTATAATAAAATAAGCACATAAAATTTATCAGCAGACTATCGCTATTCACCGGGATCATAATCCTTAGAAAACGTTTCAGTACCGGATAACTATGACACTGGAAATTCAACTTACGAAGGGAAAGAAAACAGTACCTCCGTAGGTACTTGGCAAAGATGAATGGGATTTGCATAATGGCATATTATTTCAAAATCATTAGTAATACAATCAGTAGTGCCCTTGACAGGAGGAGCCATTAAATTGTATATTGAGTTTGCTTCTCTTGCACAGTAAAGCTATTAATAGGAAACTTGATGATTAAAGGACAATTCAGTCAATTTAAAGAGGCAAGATAAAGTCAATCATTATGAATTAGCCCTCTGAATCAAGAGGCAAAAATCAGAAGGGACTGGTAATGTTCACTTTTTGCTTCAGAACAGAACTATTCCTCCCCTTAGCAAAGGTGGAGAAGGTGAAATTAACCTATATAAATTTTAAAGGATCATATCCTTGCGATGTCTTTTGCTCACTTTCCAGAGCCTAACTAATACAGGAAAGGGACTGTCATTGCTTCTTCCATCACTGGGGATGTTACAGGAGATGGCGTTTATCTGGTGAAGAACGCAGTTCCACTAGCTTGATAATCAGCAGAAGTATAGCTCTCTGTTCCTCACAGTTCTGCAGTGGAAATTATATCTCAAGGACTGAAGGGATCTTAAAGGTCCTCCAGTTTGCCCCCCATTGCCACACCGATTCCCACATTCACAGGGCTTTTGCACTGTCCTAAAGACTCCCTCTCTCTGAGAACACAGATTCATGTTGTGTTGTACTTTGCTTCCATTTACCAATGGGAAGCAGTCAGATAGCTGTTGTTCTTTCTTTTTTTTTAACTGAAGTATAGTTAATTTACAATGTTGTGTTAGTTTCAAGCATACAGCAAAGTGATTCAGTTATACATATATACATATATATATTCTTTTTCAGATCCTTATATATATGTGTGTGTGTATATACATATATATATAAACATGTTCTTTTTCAGATTCTTTTCCATTATAGGTTATTACAAGATATCGAGTATAGTTCCCTGTGCAATACAGTAGTGTTGTTACTTCTTTAAATTAACAGGTTAACCAAGACAAGATTGGAATAGTCAGGCAGGCCCAGCCCTTCACCTAACAACAACCCCTGCACTATTATTATACTGATAAGGAACAGATAGAAAACTGTGTCATGCAATTTTCAGCTACCGTAATTATGATGAAGAAGGTAAGGAGAATTTCTCACTTGATCTTTTTTACATCACTTTAAAGTTGAAGAGTATACTATAACAATTATGTTTCCTAGAAACTAGCAACGAGTTACAAATCTCATGATAACATTAAAACATTAAATAATTTGTCAGGATGGCCAAAATTTTTATGCATATACATTTTGGATCCACTTCTAGAAAAAAAAAAGCATTTGGTTAAGAAAGATCAATTTATTTAGTGGAAAAATACAGGTTGTTCCTTTTGATTTTTGCAGTGCCTTTCCTTTGATGATACTAAGCCCACATCTATACTTTATTTCCAAGTCTCTCTCTTATCTGATGGGTCTCAAAGGACCAAACATCTTCAAACATTCTAGTAAGGAGTTCTTATATCAGGTGGTGACTCAGGTAAACTGTGAGAAAGAAGAGAAAGACATGGTGTTACTAGTGGGAGCTAAAAAAGAAAATCTCTTCAAAATACATTCTAATCTCTCATTATTAAGCCAAAGTCCTATCAGTCTCTTCAAATTTCAGCCTCAATTAGTCCTTCTGTGGTTTCTTTTCCCTAAGACCGCTCTTGATATTGGGAGACGTGAGGAAAAGAGTTGGAGGATGAAAAAGAAGACTCTTTCTAAATCCTCATAAAATAAAAAAGATTTTAGTGAGGATTTCACACCTGTAGATGCTACAATGTCTCTTTTAAAATTTATTTGATTTTTAAGATTTAGCCTCTTTTTAGGCGTACTCAGGGGTCAATGGACTGATGGGCATTTTGCATTTTTTAGTTCACTGATCAATCTTCAGAGCAGCCCTGGAAGCGACTTCTACAACTTGTACAATTCAGAGGAAACAATGACTCAGAGAAGTTAAGTAACTTCCAAGGTCACAGAGCGAGACTCCTGTAACTGGCTCCAAAGACCAACATCTTTCAATTATGTGACCCACGCAGTCCTTATTCATTCAGCTGTGCAGTAGTTTTATGACCACTTTAAAAGATCTGAATCATTATTTTGAAGTAATATACAGGTTTATTGTTTAATCTTTATGTTAACAAAGACTACCTGGATGAGCAACGATAGATTTTCAATTCTATTTTTAAAAGGAGTGCAGCACACATTACATTCGATGGCAGCTGTCATGAAAAGGCAAATCCTTGAGGCGATAAAGGTCCTGTTAGGATTAACTGAAAAGCACCATGAACACACGAGGGCTCCCCAACTCTGAGGAATACGAGCAACCGACCAGCAGCCTTGGCTTCACCTGGAGGCCTGTCAGAAACGCGGGATCTCAGGGCCCACCCCAGACCCACCAAATTGCATCTGCATTTTATCAAGATCCCCAGATGACGCTGATGCAAGCGAAAGTTTGAGAAGCGCTGATCTCGACAGGATAAAGGGTTCTTTCATTACAGATAATAAATGAAGAGGCTGGTGGTAATTGGGCTCATGTTTTGGAACTGTCTGCATATTTGAATCATGTGTGCAGCTTTGAAAACTCTAAATGCCTGGGCTCGGCACACTCCGGATCGGTGAGATGAATGTCTCTGGTTTTGGGGCCTCGGCACGAATACAGTTCTACAAAGTTTTTCAAGGGATTCTAATAATGTGGCTGGGAGCTGGCTAATGGAGAATCAGCATGTCTGGCCAGACGTTTAGAAGAATGTATTAAATAAGGAATAGGTAGCATTGTGAGGAAGTAAGGGTCAAAGCTAAATTTTAGATCTAATTAGTTATCTAGGCTGAAGCATGGGAGAGACATTTAACTTTGTCCTTCACTGGTATTCTTTTCTGGATTATAGAGAGCACATAAAGTTGTCGTTTTCTCCTCTCAGGAAATGCTGGTCTCCACAAGCAAACTTAATAGTTACAGATGAGAAAACACCTTTAGCCTCTGGGCAGCAGAGTGATTTCCTTCTCAGAGAGATAAGAATTCTGGTGCTAGGTTTTTAGACAACAGAGGTTCTATTTGGAGAACAGAAGAACTAAGGGTTTCATTTGCCACAGAAGACAGTAATTAATGTCTTATATTCTTTCTCTCAGAGAGCCTCTGAGCCATGTCAGTCAAAGGCCATGTCTGTGGAACTGGAAACTTTCCACCTGGAAGCCACCACATTCAGACTCAAGAAAGAAGTGACCCAGGACCGACCTCATCTGAAGGGAAAATATCTGGCAATTTCTCTGATCATAGAGTGATGTCATCAGGTAAGGCAAGTTTGAAATGGAATCCCCAGTACACCTGATGTTAAAAGCTTCAGGATAAACTCCTCTTACTCAAAAAAGACAAATAAACCAACTTAAAATGCGCAAAGGATCTGAACAGACTTTTCTCCATAGAAAGTAAACCAACGGCCAATAAGTACATGAGACGCTCAGCATCATTTGTTATCAGGGAAATGCAAATCAAAACCACAATGAGACGCCACTTCACCCCCACCAAGATAGCTATAATCAGAAAAACAGATACTAGTATGTGCTATATGGAGAATGTAGAGGAACTGGAACTCTCTTACATTGCTGGTGGAAATGTTAAATGGTATAGAGGCTTTGGAAAAGTCTGGCAGTTCCTCAGAAGTTTAAAAATCAGGTTACCATATGACCCAGCAATTCCACTTCTAGGTGGAACTCAAGAGATTTAAAAACATATGTCTACACAAAAACTTATACATGAATGATTACAGCGGCATTACTGATAATAGCCCAAAGCTGGAAACAACCTAAATGTCTGTCGGCTGATGAATGGATAATCAAAATGTGATACCTCCACATAATGGAATATTATTCAGCAATAAAAAGGAATGAAATGCTGATACAGGCTACTAAAAAGTAGCGTTACTATGTCACCCCCAAACATACTGCTTCGGTATATTGATTATTTTGAGCTGGGGGTATGTAAAAATAGCAAATGCAGGGAGACGCTGTCTCTGAACTTCTCCCATCTGCCTAAAGACAGATGTTCCAAAAGGAACTCAAATGTCATAAATTCCCTCCCTGAGAATTTCATCAACCAGGGAAAGTGACTCTTATCACAGGAGAGGAGACTAGAAGTAGACACCAGGCAAACGTTGTCACAAACTGTCATATCTCCCATCTTTTCTTCTAAGGGTCCATTCATCTTTCCTAAAAATCATGTACTCTCCCCTAAGAAGCCAATATCCTCTCTCCCCGAGCCCTATTAGGACAGTATTCAAGCTTACATTTAAGCCACCTCAGAGAATGACTCATTTTTCCCTGGGTATCTCCCATGTACACATGTTAACAAACTTGTTTGTTTTTCTCTTGTTAATCTGTCTTTTATTACATGATCTCAGCCAAGAACTCTGAAGAGTAGAGGGAAAATTATTCTTCCTTCCCTGCACTTTGACATGGATGAACCTTGAAAACATTATGCTAAAGTGAAAGAAGCCAGACACAACTGTTCAGACATTGTATGATTCTATTTATATGAAACGTCCAGAATAGACAAACCCGTAGAGACAGGAAGTAAATTAGTGGCTGCCTAGGGCTGGGGATTGGGGGATAAATGGGGGTGACTGCTGATGGGCATGGGATTTCGTTTGGGGGTGATGGAAATATTCTAAAATCGATTATAGCAATGGTTGCACAATTCTGAGACTATAATAAAGCCCACTGAATTGCATATTTTAAATGGGTGAATTCTCTGGTATGTGAATTATATCTCAATAAAGCTGTTATTACAAAACACAACAGCAACGACAAACAAACTTCAGGATAAAATCGTAGTCTAGAAAAAGCCGTTTCCTTGGGTAAGAAAAGGTTGTGAGAATGTTTGGGGTGAATTTTCAGTTAGAAGTTTCAAATTTTGTTAGTACTGTCAAACAGAAAACTGGGGTGCTGCATGGCCCTGAGACAGTGAAAACCATTTGCATCAAAGCTAAGTGCCCTTGCTGTGACGGCTAGCTCCGCCACCCCTCAATCCCTCCCTCTCCCCAAGCAGAACACGCACTG
The DNA here is from genome assembly GCF_949987515.2 of Delphinus delphis. Classification (NCBI taxonomy): domain Eukaryota; kingdom Metazoa; phylum Chordata; class Mammalia; order Artiodactyla; family Delphinidae; genus Delphinus; species Delphinus delphis. Next base: position 58,121,259 of record NC_082694.2, on the reverse strand, counting down.
CCTCCTTCAGGATCAAGGGCTGTTGATGTCCTGCTTTGACAGGCTAAGCATTTCTGGTGGATGTTACCTCAGGCCTGGCTTCCTTGGCAGGTTTCTTTTTCCCAGAGTATAAAGTCTCATGAAAAAATCAGAAGCAGCACTTCCTTCATGGCATTCATTTAAAAGGAAAGGAAAGGACTCTAATCGTGGGTTATGCCTGCTGCCCTTGCAAAGCAAACAGTTCTCTTCACACCACCTAGGGCATTATCCAGTGCTCTTTTCGGCATTGATTTCTCTCTACCAACAAGGAAAGATATGCTTGCTATGCGTTGCCTTTGTATCGCTTGGCTTAAATTCCTGGCCCATTTTAAGCCTTTTTTTTTCCCTTCAAAAATTGACTTTGTGGGCTTCCCTGGTGGCGCAGTGGTTGAGAGTCCGCCTGCCGATGTAGGGGACACGGGTTCGTGCCCCGGTCTGGGAAGATCCCACATGCCGCGGAGCGGCTGGGCCCGTGAACCATGGCCGCTGAGCCTGCGCGTCCGGAGCCTGTGCTCCGCAACGGGAGAGGCCACAACAGTGAGAGGCCCGCGTACCACAAAAAAAAAAAAAAAAAAAATGGACTTTGTGAATTGCTTGGTGATTAGGGAAAGAAAGGGGCAGTCAGAGAAGACCGACACATATATTCTCAACATTTTCCATAAGTGACCCCAAACAATTCCCCCCCAATTAACATTTTAAATAGGATAAGAACAGACTGCTTTTCATATTATTTCTAATAATACTTTTACATCCTTTTCAGATTATTGGTGAGGAACTCTTGGCATGACTTCACTTGGGAATTTGTTTAAGGTTCCATTCTAAGATGGTCATAGAAGAGGGACTAGATCATGACTTAAATCTACTGTTTCCTTCATTGAACTGTCCAGGGCACCAAACTAGGACTCAAATTACCCTGGATTTGTATCTTGACTCTGTCACTTTCTGGCTGAGATATGTGGGCCAGTTCTGGCATCTTTCTAGACCTTAGTGTTATCATCTATCAAATGGGGATAAGGAAACTCACTTCGCAGTGACTATAATCTTCACAGTGTCATGATGATCAGATAATGGGTGTCATCATTCAACAACTGTGGATAATAAAACTTCACACGTGATTGCAAAGGTCAAATAATATAATGCATGCAAAATCATTCTGCAAAGGACTATAAGATGTTAGGAAGAGTTGTCGTTAGTTGAAAAGAAGTGGTTTACTTTATAGTTTTTACTTGCTCCTTCACCCAGTCACCCAAAGGGGCAGCTGGCAGGTGAGAGGTGGAGGTCAGAAAATACTCAATGGAGTAATGGGCAATACCCTCAAATTCACTCTCAGATGTAGCTTGGGACCACATCTCACATAATGGACTTTCCAGGTGCAGAACTCTAAACTTAAAGATGCAAAACGCATAAGAAGTACTGGCATATATCCGGAGAAAATTCTATCTCGAAAAGATACATGCACCCCAATATTTATAGCAGCACTATTTACAATAGCCAAGACATGGTAGCAACCTAAATGTCCATTGACAGATGAATGGATAAGGAAGATGTATATACAATGGACTATTACTCAGTCATAGAAAAGAATGAAATATTGCCATTTGCAACAACATGGGTGGACCTGGAGAATATCATACTAAGTGAAGTAAGTCAGACAGAGACAAATATCATGGGATATCACTTATATGTGGAATGTAAGGTATGATACAAATGAACTTATTTATAAAACAGAAACAGACTCACAGATATAGGAAACAAATTTATGGTTACCAAAGGGGAAAAGAGGGGAGGTATCAATTAGGAGTTTGGGATTAGAAGATTCAAACTACTATATATAAAATAAACAACAAGGTTCTACTGTGTAGCACAGGGAACTATATTCAATACCTTGTAATACACTATAATGGAAAAGAATCTGGAAAAGAATACATATATATATATATATATATATAACTGAATCACTTTGCTGTATACCAGAAACGAACACAACTTTCCAAATCAGCTACAATTAAATAAAGAGAAATACTGGTTAGCTTCCCAGTCCCAGCCCTGACAGGTGTCCACTCACCACATTAGCTGGATACACAAAGGGGACAGAAGTTGTACTTTTCCTGGAGCTCCTGGTATGAAGCAGAGCCTGACAAATCCGGATGGTACTATTCTTTAATTTAAATAGACTCCGAAGATGAGAGTTGCTAAAGTAGCTGAATCAAAGTAATTCTCCAGGAGGACTTGTCATCCGTGCACTGATCTCTTTGCATTATCAAGTGGTAACTGAAATCATTGCTTCAAGCAGAGCAAGGAGCAGGGACAGCTAAAGTCCTGCTGTTCTCTGGGGCATACCAGAGGGCAGTGTCACAGAGCACTGGAGTAGGGATTGTCCAGCAGAACCTTGCTCTATTTTATTTCCCTCTGCTTGCTTTTGAATCTGAATGGCAACCAATTCATTTGTTCAAATGCAAAATAGGAACAAGTGTAATTCTTTTTCGATCTCTCTCTTTTTAGCAATCAATTGTCAGCTTTAGAGCTACCTTCCCATCCTTAGAAGACACACTGGTTGACCACTTGAAAGAGACACTGCAGAGATCCTAGAGTTATTGTTCCAATAAGTAATATGCTGGGAACTCTGGCAGCCAACACCCTCCCCAAAAGGTTCTATCCTATGATGGTATGCTAATATAGAAATCACAAGAGTAAAGTTTGCTAAGAGAAAATGATATGAATGTATTTTAAAATGTCCATAATTTTGTGATGTATAAAATGTATACCTTACCATTGCTTTATTTCCCTGCAGCTAATATATACTTCAGTCTTAAGAAGGCTAAATTAATAAGGATCCCGGGTTTGTTACCTACATCTGCACGCTGAGACGATTTGTGAATTTAGTGAAAAACAAAGTGGATCAAGCATTGGGCACCATGTTGAAATACATCAAAATGGATCTTAGTCTTATTGTTTAATAATACTGACATTGTCCAAGTTCCATGAGAGAGGCACTTTTAACAAAATGATGGAGGATTCTCACCAACTTTTAAACTGATTCCTTAATTTGTTAGGATTGTTTGTAATCTGAGATCTTCACTGTATTCCTTAAAGGGAACAAAAAAGGTCAAATTCTCTAGAAAAAGTTGTGTTAACAAATTTCTCAAGGTTGAGGATAACGTTAGGAGTACCTTGGGGCACCGAGTATCTTTTCTACAAACTGAACACATAAAACATTTTAGTTCAGTTTTAGAAACTTCTGTTAAATCCTCAATTTGCCACTGCCCTTTATAAGAATTTGAAATTAGATGAAATTGTTGCTGTTGAATTTCAAAGAAACAGTTGGTTTTCCATGCTTTTCAAAAACTCTCTTCATCTTGAACATTTTCAACATTCCTGGGTTGTCATTAGACTCTCTCCAGAGATTACTTATACCTTTGGTCCTTCCTCCTTTGTCAAGATTCTTTGTTCAAAGTAAAGAGTTTCCCTGGAAAGCAATGGAAAGATTTCACTCTTAGAACATTATAGGACAGCAGCTAGAATATGCTGAAAGCATCTCTATCCAAAAGAGGCCAGCTTTAAAAATAGAACACCAAGAAATAAAGCTGGGTTTTCTTAAGGTTTTTAATTCATATCCTCTTTCTCTTTTCCTTCCTTCCCTCCCTTTCTCCAAAGCCACAAAATATTCAATGGCAAATCAATCTCTCTCTGCATGCATTTGTATAAAATATTCTGAAAGACAGGATGCCAGGAATTTTCTTGAACATAACTAAATAAATCAATAATTAATGAATTGATGCTGATTTTTATATCTCACATTTCTAGTCCATGTCTAATATTTTACTGGTATTCTACATTAGATTAAGCAATCAGTTCTTATGTCTTCATACTATCGTAGGGGTTCAGAATGAGCCTCCCCACTGTTGCATGAGGATTACTTTCAGCTAAAGGCAATCAAGACCCTGTGGATTCAAGAGAAACTACTGTCCCTCCATTAACTACCTAGAAGAAATTAAATTGGCGATTTTTCCCAGAAAAAGAGTATGACCAGAGATAAATTTTATCTAAGTGGCGTTATGTGTGTGGCAGGGCAAACATCTAATAACCAAACATCTGTTCTTCTCCTTACAGTCCTATGAATGACCCTCCTGACCTTGGAAGCCCCGGGTCCAGCTCCTATTCCTTAATTCAGGATGGCATTTATCTCATTTAACCTTTCTGCTTCTGAACCTCTCATGTATACGGGATCTCTGACCCTCTCATGCATGTTGGGTTCCTGTATGTATGAAATTAAATTTAATTTTCTCCTGTTAATCTGTCTCATGTCAATTTAATTCTTAGACGAGCCAGAAGAACCTAGAAGGGTAGAGGAAAATTTTTATTCTCCCTGACACTATCTATTCTATAAATATGTTTGGATTTTAATTTTGTATTTCACAGTGGAGGCCTATGGTTTACAGAAAAAAAAAAAAATTTACTTACCCAGTGGGTATAAGGTTGGAAAGACAGATTGGGTTCAGGTTTCTTTATCCTGAAGGTGTTATGAAGAAAGCTCTCCAGGAAGTCTATTAAGCTATTCCAATGTTAATTTACTTCCATAAATAACAGAATTATTAAGACTAATCAGGTCCCTGTAACCATGACCATGGCTCTGAGTGGTTCCACAATACTGGTGGGGAAAAATGACCTCCTAAAATGCTGTCTTAGGAAAGGGACTCAGGTTGCAAAATTCTTATTCTGTCATTTACTATATGAACCTGTATGAGTTACTTCCTCTTCCTAAGGCTCCTGCACTGTAAACGGGTTATAAAAATGGTATTTATCTCTGACTGCTGCAAATAAATCGTGATAACATATATAAGGTGCTTAACACAGAGCCTGGCATATATTAAGTGCTAAATGAATATCAACTAGGTCTACTAAGACCACGAGCAATATTGTGTTAAGAGCTGAGACTCTTGGGATTGTACTGCCTGTAAGTCGTGCAAATGAATTAATCTATGCCTTAGTTTCCTCATCAGTAAAAATAAAATAATTACATCTATATCATGAGGTTGTTCAGGGGATTACATGGGAAAACAGAACAGGACATGGCACACGGGAAGCACTCAATCAGTAGTGGTTATCATAATTACTGTTACAGAATGCAAGGAAGAAAGGGACTAGGGACTAAAGCATTTCAGTAAAGCTACTATCAAGGGGTAGGTTAGTAGAAATCAATACCACAGATTTTTTTAACATCAAATTTTCAGTGTATATCTTTGGCATTTGCTTTCCCTGATAACCCAGGCAAAACTTGATTCTGACCCTATTCATGTGAAACATCATAAATTGGCAGAATGAACAAGTTAGTATTAGCCAGTCTGTACTTCATGGGCTCTTCTTCACTAAATACAATGCAAGTAATATAAATTGCTTTCAGATCATTTTTGTGTTATTTTTCTAAAAGCGTTTTTCCTGCTTGTTAACATCACACTTATTCACCGTTGAGAATCTGACAAATGCAGAAATGAAGCAAAAGAAATAATAATCACCCATAAGCCTGCCACTAGAGATTACCATTTAACATTTCAAAATGTTCGCGTTTAGCTTTTAAAATACACAACTGCATAATTTGGACCACATTGTGTGTGTATGTATGTGTGGGTGTGTATGTATGTGTGGGTGTGTATGTATGTGTGGGTGTGTATAAATAAAATTTGGTGTCATGATTTTTCACTTCATGTTATATTTTGGACACTTCCCGTGACATAAAAAAGTATAAAAACTCTCCTTTAAAATGGCACAAGATGTTCTATGAAATGTCTTCACAATAATGTAATTAACTATATTTTTTACAGTTATATGTGATAATGAATCATAATAGTAATGGACTGTGGGCCATTCATTTTTTTCTCTCTACTGTCCCTATCTAAACAGACTGATCTATATTTTAGTCAGGGGGTGGGGAATAACTAAAACACACCAAAAATATTATGAACTTTTGGTGCTTTCTTATGCATGAGCTACTGGGATTAGGTCTCTTAGAGCTGAAGGTTTATTTTCCCTACGATCCTCCTTACATGCTTAGGCCCTATCCTGGACTCCTAACCTAGACGGTAACTGCCTTCTTCTAGTTCTTCTATTGGTCTTTATAGAAGTTCTTGTCTGAATTCTGCCCTATGGAAAATGTATACATTCATTTTTAAAAGGAGAACTTCTCTCCTTGGTCATTCCTAACCTTTTAGCCAGTTTTGTTGAAACAATTTTCAAGTATCACCTGCCAATGTTGTTTCCCTAGAAGGCCATTCTGGCTACCTTGCTAAGCTTCCACTGATTATGTAACACATAGTTCCTCATGCTAAATCACTCACAAAAACCAATGATTAGTGTCCTTCTACTAATCACCCATTCCCAGGTCTGTCATCAAAATAGCATCAGTCATTTTCCATTCAAATTCAGCCCGTGCCCTCCCAAACGCTCCACTCTCCAGTCTAGAAGAGTCTCTCAATCCCTGGTCATAGAAATCTGCTGGTTCATCTCTCATTATACAGATGAGCGAACTGAAACTCACTGAAATTAGCCCACACCTCTAAGCTGGTGGATGCCGGAATCAGGATTAAAACTCCTCTTCAGACTCTAAATCCACGTCTGGTATTTGTTTCCTCTGCAATTACCCTAGTGTTTTTCTTCTTGGGTGTTGCTGAAATCCATTTCACCACTCTTCATAGAAAACCTTTCCTTTCCCGTCTCTTTTTTTTTGAGTTTTTGTTTTTGTTTTTTTTTTTTGCGGTACGCGGGCCTCTCACTGTTGTGGCCTCTCCCGTTGCGGAGCACAGGCTCTGGACGTGCAGGCTCAGTGGCCATGGCTCACGGGCCCAGCCGCTCCGTGGCATGTGGGATCTTCCCGGACCGGGGCACGAACACGCGTCCCCTGTGCATCGGCAGGCGGACTCTCAACCACTGCGCCACCAGGGAAGCCCTCCCATCTCTTTTTAATGAAGTAAAAACTGATGCTGATAACAGAAGGAGATGCATGACTTTCTTTGTTAACTCATTGCCTTTTCATCGTTGCCCATCTTGTTGACAGATGCTTTATAAATTAAACAGCCCATACGATGGAAACACAGACTTTCTTTAGTGAGGATGGCCAAACAGAGTCATGACCTGGTGAGTCTCTGACATGAAAACAATCTACAACATCTACAGAAACACTAAATAAAGAATAAATAAAAACTAACCCATAGTCTTATTTGTATCCCAAGTCTTCTGGGCACCATGTTTAGCAGTTATCCATCTTTGCATTTTTCTCTCTTTCCTTCCTTCTTCAACCAGAGCCATGGTGTGTCCCTATCAACCACTAGATAAGGAACCTGACAATCTATCTGTACTGAGATGAGAATGGTGGATAATTGTGTGTATGTTTTTCATTTACAATGTACTTCTAATTTTAAAGAGACCCCGTTTGCTTAATTCAAAGGGAGTAATTATGGAAGGAAATAGCTTTGCAGCCATGTGGCAAGGCTATAAGTGCTCTGACTAGTGTGCGTCTATGTGGTGAAATATTTCCTGAGTGTCTAATCACAAACAGGTAAAAATTAAAACTGATATGAACTATGAATCAAAAGTTATTACGAGCAAAATATCAAGGGCCTCAATAGGCCCCCTGCTTTCTGCTTATGCTTTTCACTGTCTGCAGGACACAATGATTCCTTGACTGTGGACTCACACTGAACTTTTCAGGGGCGGCACTTATTTGGACGTTTAAATGTTTTCCAGGTATTCTATTTAGTTTAAAACCGCACAGACAGTTATATTTGGAGCTCCTATTCTTAGCAGAAAGGACCCAAGGCATTTTATAGGTAATCATCACAGAGAAAATCAGCAAGAAGACAATTAAACTTCTTATGGATACAAGCAATTTAAAGCTGAAAATCAAAATTAACCAAAAACAGAATGGAGTTTATTGGCTTTGAACTGAAAATGTGTTTTGCCTTTTTTTTCCCCTTTTATGTTTCTTGTTTGTAATGGAAGTTTTCCCCAGTTAGACTTTATAGAATGAGAGCAGGTTTACAGAATGCATATAATGACATTGTTTAACAAAATTGAACCACTAGACCAAACACAGTGAGAAAGTACTTGGTGAGCAATTCTGGGATTAACCATAGGGATCCTGATGAGCTGCATTTAAAGTGCACATTGATTTTAGGGGAAAATCTGCAAGTCGGCTTGATAATATTTTTTGATTTTTGATTTTGTCACGGGTTGTATGTAGTTCACAGTTAGCGCTCAAAAAGCAAATCCTTGCCATTATATCAGCTTTTGATGCAGACATACTCTTCTTATAGGGAAAGGTTATTGTTTTTAGGATTTGTGCTGTTTCATAAATTCTCTAGAAAGTCTGTACTTTTGTTCAGAGAATCCTGTAGGTGGCGGGGACATAAGAGATCTAGATTGGCATTTGCAACACAGATTTCTAGCTTTTGGCTGTAAATATGTTATAAATATTTAAGGATATAAGTACATGTATAGAAACATAAATATGTTTATATTTATATAACATATACATATTTATATATGTTTTAGCAGCATGACCTTGGTCATGTCACTTTCTCTCTCCAAATTTCAATCTCATCGAATGTAAAATGAGAATTGACGTGAAAAACAAATGGAATAATGTATATGAAAAAAGTTTGTACACTTTGAGCATTTTCAAGTGCAAGGGGCTAACTTAATCTTCTCATTTTGCAACTGAGGGAACTTAGGTCACTTGATTATAACAATCTTTCTATTTTAGCTTCCTCAGTTCCACGCTGAAATATGTATAGAATATGTATAGCATACTAATAATAATATTCCAATATTCATTTTTGGAAAATAGGAGTTTATTGTGTGAACAGAACAGCAATAATATCTGACACCTTTCCATGGATTTCCTTTCAGAGTTACATTTTATGTTTTTATAACTGAAACTTAGAATTTATAGCCACTATACTGTTGACTGCCAGAACATGAAATAATACTTTATTAAATATTTATTGATATGTCCTACTGGATTTTAACACTTCTATTAATTTTAATCATGGAGAATTAGATTTGACTTATATTAATCATAATATATGGTTCATTTAATAATATGAAGAAATAGAGAGAAATAAGAGTGCATCTCAAGGATAGGTCTATGTATCCTGAATAAATCCTACTAATTCAGTAGAAATGAGAATTACCTATCTATCTATCTATCTATCTATCTGTCTATCTACCTATCTATCTATTTTTACCATTTAGACCAGAAAACCCTTAAAAGGTTATTTATGGATTCTTCCCTCTGTATTAACTTACTGTCTTGGTGTAATATTCGTTAAGTCCTGAATACTTTTTCTACTGAGTTATCTCTGAGTTTCTGGCATAATCAAAATTCACTTTACGGTTCTAACTAAATGTCTTTCATGACGTAAGACTTCCTGATACAGATATTCAAAGATTAGTGAAACTGATGGTGGAAATGAAGGGAATCCATAAAAACACAGTTCTGGGTCTTCAGAGCCCCAATAACGTAAAGTCCCTTGTCAAAGCCATCTACACTCAACAGCAACCACGTTGCCAAGTGCCAGGACAACCCTGGGTACTCTGTGTGCATTCCCCATGGCGATGAGCACTGTGCCAGGACATGGTGTTTGCTTAATAGACGTTTGTAATCAACACAGATATGCTCACCGTACATATTTGTACTTGAGTTTGTGCCAATCCATCAGGGTCTTTAGATTTCTCGGTAAAAACAGCCCACATATTTTTTAGATGAAAAGATAGGCTTCTTAGCATAGATTTGGCCATGAGAGGGAACAAAATGAGCTTCGTGTACGTGATTCAAGCACATGACTTGCACTTTCCTAGGAAGGGCCAAGTGAACTTATCAGGCAGGCACACGTCAGATCCCTACGGCATGTTGTTTTGTCCAGCCATTCCACGAACCTTTATCTGGTATCAAACCATGGGTCAGGCCCATGTTAGGTGACAGGGATAAAAAGAGGAATATGAATTCACAGCTTAGAGGAGTGAGAGGCATGTAAACCAAAGATTGCCTACCTCTCTATGTGCTAAATATAAGCATGGGCTCTGTGCTGTGGGAGCTCGGGGAGGGGGGGGCAACTTCACAAATGGCAGGAATAATTGGACTGGGTCTTGAAGAAAGAGTAGAGTTTTGCCACGCAGAAATGCAAGGAAGCCTCAAAGACAAAAAGAGAAAAACAAATGATGCAAATCACAGAGAAATGAAAAAGCACATCAAGAAGGGTGAGGTGCTGTCTGGTTCCTGTTTCCCATGTACACGTACCTGAAGGAGGGTTGATGGAAGGTGTACCAAGGAAGAGAGATTGGGTTCAGGAGAAATATTAAGTCATGTGGGCACCATTTGTTAATAAAGGGCCAACGGGCCTTCTTGATTTTGGGCTGCCATGATCAATTTTGACCTTTAGGATAATCAATCTAACTCTGGGAATAAAGCTTGTGTTGTAGAAGAAGAGAAAAAAGCGAAGGAGAAGGCCAGGGAAGCAGCCGTGGAGAAAATGCTCTCCCCTGGACTGGCAAAGCCTAAAGTCCCGGCCAGAATATCCAGCCAGGGACCACCCCCCCGCCCCCTCCCCCCCGCCCCCTCCCCCCGCCCCCGGCCACCAGCAGCATGATTTGAGAAAGTGTTTGGCTCCCAGCCTCCAGTCTAGCTCTGTCAAAGCTGAAGAAATAGAGAGAAATTGCTTTAATTTCTCTTCTGCACCTACACCTTCCTGAAAACTTGTCTGGGGGGTTAGAGAAAACAAACTGAAATTCCATGAAAGGGTCACTCTGAGCTCCTCCTTTTGCCTGCAATGATCAATTTCTTATAACAAGATGGAGCTTGTAAAATTACAAATTCTGCTGGAGAAAATATCATCAGATTATGAAACTGACCTAGTTTTCACGAACAGAAAATCTAATTACCTACCATCAATTCAGGTTTGAGCACATATTTCATTTTACTTTTATCAACTGTGAGTGGTTTTGGCAAGCTTTATGACAAAACGATAACTAGATGTATACATTAAGTTTTTAAATGAAAGTATCAAAAACTGAAGTCTCAGGTTAATGAATTACATGGAAAATTGCTATCACATTACATTATCATATACAGTATTGGCAGGAGGATTGGTGAGAGAACACAACCAAAATGATGTAACGAATTGGAAATTTACAGGCTGGGGTGTGGGAAAAGGTAAAAAGAATATCATTCTCCTGATACAGTGAGAGGTCACTGAGAAAAAGTGATTCTTAGGCTACTTAGCAGGCACTGTGTGTGTGTGTGTATGTGTCGAGTGAAAGACAGAGAGAAAATAGAAAGAACAAAGTGTCTTGAGATCTATGGTGAGAAATAATAATTTACTATGGGAGGCAAATGAGATGTAAAAAGATTGAAGGCACGAATAAAATGACATCTGTTCCCAGCACTTCTTTGTGTTAGGCAGATAGGAACCGTGAGGGGTTGAAAGCAAAAGAGATAACAAGGGTTCAGCTGCAACATTTGGTGTTACGTCTGAGGGCCAGGCCTGATTCATCACAGTGGGATGAAACAGACTGGGAAGAGGATGAGACTGGAACACGATCTGCCCACCGGACTAGAGCAGGGGTTTGGGAATGAGGGAGGCTGAACAAAGCCACCAAAAGTGGAGGAGGTCCATTCCAAAGCAGCAAAAAAACAGCACCTGGAAAGTATAGAAATATATGATAGATGGAAGCCAGGTAAACCACTGAATCAGATGGGCAAGAGAACATGAAGCTGAGTATTGTGGACTTGAGGATACAGCCACATCAAGAGTTCCAAGGACAAACGGCTGCATACAGCATCACGTATCAGAGCCCCGTCCTCACCTAGGAGAGGCACCAGTCCTACAAAGGAACCGATGATAGGAATGACGTGCCTTCATTTAGGATAAACTGAAGTCATGAAATCAAGACAGGAAGGCAGAAACCAGATAGGAAATCAAACCTGACTTTCAGATCGATTTCAGAAATCTAGCAGTTTACTGCTTTTATCCTGAGTCCCTGGAAGAATACGTAGGATGCACAGCAATTCCACAGTGTTTGGGAAATGACAGCCTGGACTATTGGAACTGGAGGACAGGTCGGAATCTGATGGTCAATGAGCTTATTGACCTCAGAAGCCTAGGCTAGTGCTTCGGAAATCCCTTCTACTTAAGATCAGGGTGAAGTGGGGATGAGAAAGCTGGCCGGGATCAGTCTTGGCTTGTGAATAGGAGGAAAGAGATAAGGCTGAAAAAGTATTTGGAGAAAAAGTTGCAGCCACCATAAGGCCTTTTCCTTGGACTCTTTCTACCTGTTTCTTCCCACATATCTTCTGTATGGTTATATATTTCTTTATGATGATCTGTAACTATTAGATATTTAAGTAAATGGTGTTTCCAAGGGTCTAAGCATGGGAGATGGTTAACATCATGATGGGGAAGGTTAAGAAATTTTGTGGGAAGAAGACAATAAACTTTGGTCTAGATATATTTAATCTAAGCTGTGATGTGAAATGTCTTAAAGAATGTATGGAATATGAGTCTTCAGTGAAGATTAAGTGTCTAGATGAGGAGTTTCTATATATTTGTCATGCATATTGACATGGAAATTGAGGCCATTCATATGAGTTGCTAGACTTTCTCCAAAGGAGGGACTTTAGAAAAAAAAGGCAAGGAATGTAGAACCCAATAATGCAGTATCTCTGGTAATAGTGTAAAGAAGGGGAGAGAGATGAGAGGGGGGAGGGAGGGAGGGAGGGAGAGAGGGAGAGAGGGAGAGAGGGAGAGAGGGGAGGGGAGAGAGAGAGAGAGAGAGAGAGAGAGAGCGAGCCAGAGACAGCAAGGCACCAGTGACCACAGGAAGGCTGAGAAATTACGGGGTCCTTGAAGCTTAGGGTAGGATATCCTTTAACTTAAAGAAGGAGGCTTTAACATGCAAAATCAGAAGACCTGCAATTACAGGAAAAAAAAAAAGAGTTCACGGTTTGGGTCAAAAGGATACTCTTGGAAATGAGGCCAAAAGGCCAATTTATGTAGTAATTTGAAGGGAGATAAGGCAAGAGTTTGAGGTAGCAATGTTGTTGGTGCACTCAAAGAGAAAGCAAATGAGATGGCATATGGCAGGAGCAGTCGTGATGCATGGTGACTTTCCTAGGAAGTGGCCTGAGAAAAATTCAGCGTGGATTAAAACTTAAGAAATGGGTTCTGAGTGAAAACAAGACTCATGGCATTATTTGAAATCAGATTCTGAACTTGTGAGTCCTGAGGTTTATGGAAGGAACATAATATCAGACTAGCGGTTCCTCCGATCCGGCGGATCACCAAAATTGCCTGCCGAGCTTTAAAAACAAACATACAGGTTCCTCGCTCTCACCATAGAATCAGAACCTAGGATGTATCGTAGGTGAAGGCTCAGTGGGGGAATTTATAGTGAGAAAAAGCTCCCTTAATAATTCTAAGACCACGATTCATCAATTGGCCTTAGGAAAATATTTTACTAGTGTCAACAGCAAATATCATTAAGAACAGCGCCTTAAAAAATCTGTCTTCCATACATGTCTCACTTCCCACACTGAAACAGTTTATGAAATGCATCTTTTTCCAAAACACTTTCCCAGATTGATCATATATCATATGGCCTATTATTCAGGGTAGAAGCAAAAGGTGGTACTTTGGGGCCCTTGCAGATTCTGCCCACTGTAATGTAGCAGGTACATTTTCCATCAAGTCTATTCTCAGTACATTGATTTGTGGTAAAAATTCATAAATTAGCTCTTAGAATGACTAAGCCTGTGACAATTCTGCAGAGGGGGTATTCTTTATGGTAGACTGATTTGTTCTGCAGCCTGTATAATTGTCCGTTAGAATATCTCATGGAAATGTTCTTGTATATATCACATACATCAGGGGCTGCAAAGAAAATGGAGCTTGGCATTTATTACTGTGGAATTGGACCAAGTTCATCTGGCACTACTCCAGGCAAAGACATTCGCCCCAGTTCCTATTTGGGGGTCAAATAAAGTAATTGCCAGGGTGTTTCAATAGTGACATCCTTCCTGATAAATTTAGCATTTACTGAGGGATCCACTTTCCATGCATGTGGGTAACTGTGCTATTTTCTCTGAGCCCGGAGATTATTGGCAGAAGTGACAGCTGGTGCCTCAGGATGGAGCTATAATTTTATGATGCAGAGTCTAAGGCTGGAAATGGAACTAGTAAACCACAAATGCCAAAGACATCATAAAGAAAAATGTTCCTTAGGAAGTACTTGCCAATTTCTGAGCAATCAATTATTCCCTTACCTATATGCTGACTTTTATGAATAAAACAGCCCAGGAAGTGCATTTTTTAATTAAGCAGACAGTTATGATAAAATGAGGTACTTTCCATCTTTACCAAGAGACCTCTCTTTCAGACCCTCCTCTGGAGTGCTTTCTGATGGATGTGTTCTTGGGTTCACTTCCGTTTTCCAAACTCTTTTATAGATAAGGTCTGTCAAGCAGAATTGAGTGTTCTTAGGATGGCAGAGAACTGAGTAGTCAGAGTGAAACTGATTGTCTCCAAGACAATTTCCTGTTTGGAAATTTTCTCATCTTGCTACATCTTTTGTCCTGCAACTCTGTGGAGCCGAGAGAGTAGTTTTATCTCTGAGATTCAAGGCCAGATCTATGACCAAAGTTCCAGGAGAGAAGGACTGCCCAAGAATGCTCCTTCGGGATGGCTTCTGTGGAGGAAAAGCAGTGCCCCTCTCCTACATTTTAGTTCTCTCAGGTGCCTTTAGTGCCGAACTGACCACAGGTCATAAGGACTCCCATGAATGCATATCAGAATTGGCCAGATGGGGAGAAGCTGAGGACCACACGATTTAGGTCAGCTCCAGACTTCTAGAAAGACTTGTCAACTCTAGTCAGGTCTTTGCGCAGAAGGAAATATAGGGGATCTCTGAGTCTATTTCTCTGTGAAAATATAAGATGAAATTATATCACTAAAATTTATTCTACCTTAATTTTAAAAGTTGGGTATATATTAACTTCTCAAATGAATTTGTGGTAGTTTAAGTGAAAGCTACAAGTACAAAGGAATTATGTAAACATGGGTAAAACACAGGAGTTAGAAATAAAGGAGGAGTTAGTGGTAGGGAAGACAATGGTAGCAAAAAATCCTCTTCACTTGGGAAACTGTTTTTGAAATGGAGCATTAGTCCCCTGCATGCCGGGTTAATTGACTGGACGATCTCAGGGAATGCTACTAACCAGAGCTCTTATTTGCATTTCCTTAGCCTAGAAAGATGATACATAAATATCAACATGAGATATTTATGAGCTGTCTGAAATGCCCCAACATTTGGTATCATATCTCACTAACTCATCTAAGTTCTATAAAATAATTCAAATATTATTAATTTCATTTGCTATGAGAAAATTATTTATTGATTTTTAAGAAAGACTGTATTTAGTAAATCCTACCCAGAGCGTAAATACAGAATGTAACCCACAGTAAAACACAAAACAAGGGTTTCCCTGGTGGCGCAGCAGCTGAGAGTCCGCCTGCCGATGCAGGGGACACGGGTTCGTGCCCCAGTCCGGGAAGATCCCACATGCTGCGGAGCGGCTGGGCCTGTGAGCCATGGCCGCCGAGACTGCGCGTCGGGAGCCTGTGCTCTGCAGCGGGAGAGGCCACAGCAGTGAGAGGCCCGTGTACCGCAAAAGAAAAACCACAACAAAAGAAAACAAAACAAAAGAAAAAATCCACAGTGGTATGAAAAATAAGGAGAATAAAACCCAAAGTCAGAGACCTTGGTATTTGATGTACTCTGCAGTTGTACCCAAAGCATGTTTGGAAGCATGTTAATGAGGACTGGCTGGATACTGTGGAGGTTCCCTCTTTAAGGCACTAACTACCCCCAAGACTGACTCTGAATTGTAGTTCCCAGGCCTTTACTATGGTGACAAAATTCACATCAACTCAATTGTCACTCCTTTTTACTATGGAGAAGTTGAAGGAATTTTTCTGTGCTCAAAGCTCTGAGCTTCCATAGGAATCGCAGTTTTATAGGAAGTCAACTGAAGGGAAAAAAAATAAAAGGAGTTGAATTAGGATCTGTTCTAGAGCCCATAACATGATTCTGAATTGTAAGTTTCCTGATGGAAAGCATTATATTTGAAAATTCTTTGGTAGTGCACTTAATAAATACAGACATTGGCTGCTAACATAATGGAAAGTTGTTCGATTTTAAAACCCCCCAAATTAACGTGATCCCATTTTAAAGTGGAGCTAAAAATATTTCTCTATTTTTAGTCATCAGATTTAGGGTATTTGATGGGGCTTACTTGGAATCCTAGAAAACAGAGGAATTAAATAATATAATTTGCATAACTACTGCAGTGATGGAACTTCGGGAACCTTGACTGAATTACCAGTGGATCCCTGGCTTGCTTAGGAGAGGGCCTGGAGTGCAGGGGCTGTGTATTCTCCTGAAGCAGCATGCCTCTAGGCTAACACATGATATTCTTTTATTTATTTATTTATTTATTTATTTTTGGCTGCCTTGGGTCTTCGTTGCTGCACGTGGGTTTTCTCTAGTTGCGGCGAGCGGGGGCTACTCTTCATTGCGGTGCGCAGGCTTCTCATTGTGGTGGCTTCTCTTGTTGTGGAGCACGGGCTCTAGGCACGCAGGCTCAGTAGTTGTGGCACACGGGCTTAGTTGCTCAGCGGCACGTGGGATCTTCCCAGGCCAGGGCTTGAACCCGTGTCCCCTGCATTGGCAGGCGGATTCTTAACCACTGTGCCACCAGGGAAGCCCCACATGATATTCTTAATCCATCACGGTCAGACTACAGAGACTAGACCTCCATAAGTATAGTCTCTTATACTATATCCTAGGTGATCAAAACGCAGGCAGCCAGTAGGATTTATTTTCTAAGGGATGGATACTACTCTAGAATAATTAGACAACAAAGGAAGGCTGTAATAATTATGCAAAATTGTTCGAGGTGCAAATCCTTCTTTGTATATCACAGGCCCTCAGAATTAGGATTCTGAGGAGGAAGCAGAGCAAATTCTCCTATACATCTCTTGCCAGGAAATTACATTCTCAAAATTCCTCTCCTCATTTAGAAAAACACAGCTATAAAAATTCAGCCCCAGAGTTTGTGCATGTTGACACACATTGCTGATTCTACAGGGTAATGGATCACCTGGAAATTGACAGGACTTAGCATGAGGCTCTTGTTCTTAGTTCCAGTCTTCACAGGGGAAGTAGGAGAGGAATAAAGCATTACTCATCAGTGACCGTATTTGGCAAAGGCAAATCTCTCTCCCCCACTATTATCATTCATCCTGATAGAGCTGTGGCACAGACCAGATGTCATTCCAGTGTTAAAATTACATGGTTTTCATAACAAAGTCAGCTTACATCACTCTTAAATAGATCACACAAATGTTCCTCTGTATACTGTCATGGAGAGGATGAGCTAGATTTTTCCAGAGGACTTGCCAAGCACACACTATAGGAGGAGTTAAGATTTTCTCAGAACATTCCATAGCTGGCTCCCAACCTACAAATCTCCACATCTCTCTGCAGCATAAGTCATTGCAATATAAAACACCCTTTCTAGTGATTTCTTTGATTCCTAGAGGAAAGTACAGGTACTTGTCCTTGTGGTAGGTAGAAGGCCAAAGATTTCACCGGCTGGAGCTCTTTTCTTGCCTGTTTTCTTTGCCTTTCCTTCCTGGGCCCTGATGAACTTGAATTCATTTATGGTCCAAGTGCTTAAGAATAACATGTGCACTGTCTGTCCCATTGAACCTTTGAAACTTGGAAGATAACAATTCCAAATCCAGGAGCAGAATTCATATGGACTTAGCACATGGACACCATAATTCTGGAAGCTTAGTTCCTCCTTCCTCCCTTATGTCTCCTGCACTCCCACTTGCTTTATAACCTTTGTGGCCTTGATGATAGGATTGGGACCAAGAACTGAAGGCACTAACAAAAGTCGTCCTCAGGTAAATCGACCTCATGGTCAAATGCCAAATGAGGACATCCCTTGTTGACCGCATCACTAAAACTCTCCAAACTATTGCAACGAGCCTAAAGAAAGACAGTTTTGGAGATTTTTGCCCTAATTGACCTCATGATTCTAACTGTCCATAATAAAATTCTTTAATGAAACATTCGTATTGGAAAAATCAACCCACTTAGATATTTACCTATGATTAAACCAATGATTATGAACAGGATTAGTAAAGCAAGCTAATATATTTAGTATTATAAGGAATGCTAGCATTTCTTTTCTTACAACACTCCCTCTCATTTCATTCTCTCTTTTTTGCCTTTTAAGCAAATAAAAGAAAAGACTCAAGGTAGGGTATATTTCTAAAACCAAAATATCAGACATATTATTCTGTTCTTGAATGGAGACCACATTCCCTTAAAAAAAGCAAAAAATTGGGCTTCCCTGGTGGCGCAGTGGTTGACAGTCTGCCTGCTAATGCAGGGGACACGGGTTCGAGCCCTGGTCTGGGAGGATCCCACATGCCGCAGAGCAACTAGGCCCGTGAGCCACAACTACTGAGCCTGCGCGTCTGGAGCCTGTGCTCCGCAACGGGAGAGGCCGCGATAGTGAGAGGCCCGCACACCGCCATGAAGAGTGGCCCCCACTTGCCACAACTCGAGAAAGCCCTCGCACAGAAACGAAGACCCAACACAGCAAAAATAAATTAATTAATTAATAAACTCCTACGCCCAACATCTTAAAAAAAAAAAGCAAAAAATTATCCATAAATAATACGTTTCTCCTTCAAGATCACTATGACATGTAAGACAAACGCTGCCATTGTTTCTCATGGGTCTGATTCTTGGTTTCTTGTGACTTAGTCAAGGTCTAATAAGTCGGGGTATAATCAGTGTTTCCTACTCATTCAATGCTCTTTGGCTCTATAACCAAAACGAAAATGAATTTATAGATATTTTGTGTGGTAAATCTGAGATTATCTATTCCTCCAAACCAGAGATTTTAAGGCAGGTATCAAGATTTTATTTTGGGAAGAAATGGAAATAAAGCTTGATCCACGATCAACCTCAGAAAAATCATCTCCAGCGGAGAACCACGGATCCAGATTGAAAGGACAGGCATGTTTCCACTTTCCCTGAATGACTGCATGGAATTTTACTGAGCTTTGGCTCTGGAAATGTAAACTTAGAGGTTCCAGAATATTCTGGTTTGAAGAGGCTTATGCTTATACGGATCATGTAAAGCAAAGGGTTATACGGTCTGGAACATGGAAAGCTGTTTGGTCATAGGAAGTGATGAACATTTTACATATAAGTGCATATGTGTGTGTGTGTCTCTGTGTGTGTGTGTGTGTGTGTGTGTGTGTGTATGCTCCAGACCTTTTGCTGCTGTATTATCCTTCAGAGGATGAGTTTGTAGAGATTATATCAGCACCATGCGAAGAGCAAGGGATGAACATGAATCCAATATTGTCAACTCAGTGTAGTCAGGCGATCAGGTGTTTAAAGTTCTCATTGAGATCTGACTGTATTCACTTTTTGATGCAATTTTCCCCACCTCAAATGTCATTCCTCACATCTTTGCATGCCCAAAGCCCACTCAATCCTTTAAGACACAGCTATAAGGCCACCTCCTCCACAAAGCCATCTATGATTTATCATTCAGAATGACTTCTTTCTTCTCTGAATTTACTGTCCCACTTTTCTTGTAAATTCACATGGCATGTACCACCTTCTGCTTTGCATGGTGATTCTGTTCCTGCCTGATCACCAGTACTGGGCTATAAATGCTTTGAGAACAAAATCTCTATCTGCTTCAACTTTGCATTTCTAAAGAGAAGGGAAAGCAATCAAGAAGTAGTTATTGAATCAGAATATATAATGATGGGGCTCCCCTGGTGGCGCAGTGGTTGAGAGTCCGCCTGCCGATGCAGGGGATGCGGGTTCGTGCCCCGGTCCAGGAAGATCCCACATGCCGCAGAGCGGCTGGGAGAGGCCACAACAGTGAGAGCCCGTGTACCGAAAAAAAAAAAAAAAAAAAAAAAAGAATATATAATGATGGCTATATATATATATATACACACACACACACACATATATATATATTGAATACATATATGTATATATACACACATATATTTTTTTCTTCTGGGCCAACACCATTCCCCCTACTCTAAAAAAGCATTTGCAGAAAGCACTGAGACTGACAACATTCACTAGGTTTAGAAGTACACCGGAGCCAAACTGGACACCCACGCAAGCAGGGAGAGGTTCATCTCAAGGAGTCAAAGGAATCGTGGCTCTGGACAATCAATATGTCACTTCATTAAAAAGTCACTGTTCATGAAGTGCAATTACCCTTTGGTTTGAAAGCATTTATTCATGTCTAAGAAACTGTCATGAATAACATGCCCAGGTAGAGTACCCTGCTGGTCCCGGAGGAAGCTGATGCCAACCAGAAAGGCATCTATGTAAGCAACTTTAGGCGTGATTTAAGAAGTGCTCCCGTGATGAGCCAGGAGAGCTGGCATGCTATATTAAAGAACTCAGTGACTCTACAGCCGTGCTCTGCTTGGAGCCCACTCAGACAATCACACAGGATTGCTGTGTTTGCACCAACTGCTCACATTCCATAAAGCAAAGGGATCACTTCTGGTCACCTTCTCTCATTCTCACCAGTTGGCTTATGTTAGTGCCGCTTTGCTCAGGACCCCTTAAGCATGTTTACTTGCAATTCCTTCCAAATGTCACTTATTAGAAACTCTGCATTCCTGATCCTGGAGGTAATAAACCTGGAGACACAACTTTCATTAGCAAATGGAAAGAGGCTCAAAGTATATCCAGAGACAAACAAATTAAAGGGCATAAAAGATTGGGGTGGTTTACAGCTAAAGAACTTCGTTGTAATGTACTTAGAAATGAGGCATTCTGTTCTCCCCATAACACTGCACTGCCATTGGCTCCTTCCATTCACTCGGTTTGATGGCTAGCAAAACCTAAACAGAAAATGTTCTACATTATGAGCTATTCCCAAATCACTGGACTGAAAAAAATGCCGTCCGTAGCATGCCTACTACTAAAACTTCCATTAGTTGCCCGAGAGAGCTGTAAGAATAGCTCAGAGAAGTCTTAGCCAAAAATACATAATGACAACACATGGAGAAAACCAATAGAATAATAAATGGAAAAACATGAACAGACTCAGTGCTGCTAACGGGGGAGCTTCCTTTCATCTAAGTTCCTCCATTCTGACAAGGTGAAGGTTAAAAACAATTTTACAAACCAAGTTTAAGAGAGGAAGGACAAAAAATGCAGAACGATCTGTGTGTTCTTTAGATGACATTTGAAACACGCTTGCATCCTTTTAAAAGCCATTTGTTGCTGTCTCTATTCAGGCAGTATGCTTGAAGGTCTGTTCAGAAAACATCTTAAACTTGGGATACATTGTTCTCTTTCACCATTGGTTTAGACCACTTACTTACTTAGTAAGAATTGTGGAATTATTCCAGGTGCGACATTTATAGAAAATTCCAAGATCTGAAAAGTCCTAAAAGCCTATAAGGGCATTTAAAATTGATCATTTTCCCCCCATGATCCCTTAAGAAAATCAACTACAGGTTTTCAGATTAGTTTTCCATCCCAATTAAGGGTAACCACAATAACAACAACATACCTCAGTTTTCAGCAGAAGTGACTACACGTTTTTGCCCTTAACTGAAGGGAAAACAACCATATGGACCTTGGTCTTAGCCAGCACTCCATTAGCTAATTAAATTTGCAAAGCCCAACCAGTGACAGACCACGGATTAGCCCCGTTTTAATGACTCCATCCCTTTGGCAGAGCTAATGGTGTCTTGTTTCAGAGCAGACTAGATAAGTTGCCTCATTCTGAATAGGTTAGACAGATTTGTGCAATAGAAATAGAATGTAAGCCACATATATGCATTTTTTGAAAGGTAAAAAGAAAAAGCAAAATGAATTTTAATCATATATTTTATATATCCAATATATCCAAAATATTATCTTAACATATAATCAACATACAATTTACTAACGAGATATTTTATATTCTTTTTTTCATATTAAACCTTTGAAAGCTGGGATATCTTTTACAGTTATGACATCTCTTAATGTAGATTAGCCACATTTCAATGATTTAATAGCCACAGACAGCTTGTGGCTAGCGTATTGGACAGTGCAGGAAAGCATGGTGGCGTTTTCTACTCCATTTCTTTCCATTGTTCACACTCGTGATCTTCTTCAAGAGTTTATTACTTCACTTTTCACACCTGGACATTAGCTGAACATACAACCCTTTGTAATGGTGAATGAACCTAAAGATAAAAGAGTAACAGCCAGCCTACTCCCTATGAAAGAAAACAATTTCTATCAAAAATCACATACATTCTTTAGGTCTAAAAAGTGCTAGAGGCAGAAGAAGGCCCAAATGTTTAGCCTGTTGGCCCATTTTGAGGTAAGTGATTACAGAATGTATCAAGCACCTTAAGGCATGATGTGAAAGTCTTGAGTTTGACTAAATCTCCAAAATTTTGTTAACTTTCTGCTTCATTTGTGTTGTGTACAACCACCTCACAGGTACAGTGATCATTTTCTCCTCCCTAGAGATAGGAAAACACGATCTGGTAAAGGAATGGACTGTATTTGTATGATTTGTTGGCATAATCACTGAGACATGGAAATTAAGTAGATTTAATGAAAAGGTTTCAACGGAGAAAATAAAATTATGGAAAATCAGGTTGTTTTCGGAGAGTTCACTAAATGTATGGGGGATAAATAACTAAGGTTATGCTTTACAATGATAACAGGACCAACAAAAGGATTGGGGCTATGAAGAACCAACAAGAGCCAATGAGACTGTGTTCTCCCCCGATTTCTGCAACATGAGTATAAATAAGCCTGTGTTATTACAAACACCAGAGTTGTGGAAAATGGCTGAATTTTAGTCATAAAATTAGGGTATCTGCCTCTTTGCTCAACATCTATCTACTTCTAGAATCAGAAGATGTCACTTCATCACCTTGAGACATTTATTTTAATCTGTCCTGGATGTAATTATTCGATCAAGCTATTGTCACAAAATCCTATTAACTCAAGGAGTGATTGCATTATTCACTTCTTACTCATGCCTTGATCTCATTGCTTATTAAATGCAAGTTTTAGTCAGTCAGAATGAAGGCTAAGCCTTAAGGGTTCTTATATCTTTTTAATTTTAGGAATTGTTTCCTATCTGATCTCATGAATATCAGTCTCAAAGTGAGAATAAGCTAATGTTGGAGGTCATCGTAATGATATATCTAGGCATCAGAAATTCAGAGAAGGCCTAAAGGTTGTCATAAAAATTAAGAATAGGGGCTTCCCTGGTGGTGCAGTGGTTGAGAATCTGCCTGCCGATGCAGGGGACACGGGTTCGTGCCCCGGTCCGGGAAGATCCCACATGCCACGGAGCGACTGGGCCCGTGAGCCACAACTACTGAGCCTGCGCGTCTGGAGCCTGTGCTCCGCAACAAGAGAGGCCGCGACAGTGAGAGGCCCGCGCACCGCGATGAAGAGTGGCCCCTGCTCGCCGCAACTAGAGAAAGCCCTCGCACAGAAACGAAGACCCAACACAGCCAAAAATAAATAAATAAATTTATTTAAAAAAAAATTAAGAATAAAACTCATCAAATGACTCAAATACTTCCTTTGATTATCCTGAAAGGCAATCATCGAACGCAGGAGCATTAGAACCGGTGGAATAAGTATTAGGGCTTGAAATAAAATGTCAGAGGCAAAAGTTGTAGAACATCCTTTTCACCCCTAGAAACCAAATGGTTGAGGCAAATTTGAAGGAAGTGGAGAATGAAGTATGTTCCTGAAACAGAACTCACAAGGAGGTGAGCACCATGTCTAACTAACTACAGTCTTCTTAAGAGCCCAGCATCAATGGTTTTTTGTTTTTTCATCGATTCCTGTAAGAGGCACTACATCACTGATGCTCTTGATGGTACAAAATGTGAATTCATGTGGAGAAACATGAGCCTGAATGATTCCGAATTGCCAAGTGGGGCAGGAGAGCTGAACTCTGAAGGGAAGATGTTTTAACATAGCCATTGTTTTTCAAATGTATTTTTCTTATTATGTATGAAAAAGAATACGAAAAAAATCTAATTAAGACTAAAAGAGTCTGTTTCTCTAAGCATAAAATAAAAATTTTAGGTGATAAGAAAGCACTGTGTTTTAGTTACTTGTGGGCATTGTTCATTTGTGGCTGGTACATAAAATGTTGATAATAAGATGTACAATCAATGATGTTTGAAATTCGTGTAAAAATGATATTGACTCCTACACCCCCTTAATTTCCTAGGGCTTTTATTCCCCAAGTGACATGTTCCATCCAATGGGAACCATCTTCAGATGGCCGGCCACTTTCCAATCACCCCTCAGAGGTGTGTGATTTCATCCTTTTATGGGAAGAATGGCCTTGGAGAGAGAGGGGGGATATTGGCTCCCTGTATGATAAGACATTGGATGATTTGGTCTGCAACTGTCTCATTTTTCCTACAAATGACAGTATTCTCCTTTAATAAGCTCTGCAGAAACCACGATTACAGTTTCTTAAACTAAAAAAGTGATCCAAGGTAAGACAAAAGATCTTTTTCTTGGTTTTCTAATTTTGTTACTTGGAATGGCTTTAAATGCTAAACAAACTAAATGATATTTATACACTTAACAAATCCACTTACTAAAAAGATGAACGTAACATGAGATGATTGCTCGAGAAAATATGAAGCATGAAGTCCCCATATCATAGATGCCGATCCAAGTTTCTAAATCAGAATATGGGACTCATGCCAGCTGGAAAGTTTGGTTTAATCATCTATAAGGCCAGCTCTAGAGAATGTGATAAGTTGTTAAAACACAACCTCTCCCCCCACCTTTTCTTCAGCATCATTAGGGTGCTGCTCTTTGGAGTTCCCACTAGTTGCCACTTATTTTATCTAGAGGGTTTCTTAGGACATGGCCTTGGAATACATGCTAGGTCTCTTTGCAAAGTATGCTGCAGCTCTTTGAAATTGGCCAGATGGACGTAACCTTGAAGCTTATGAACCAGACCTCCTTCATAGTCACATCACTGGAGGGACTGCCTCTCTCCCTGTAATCCAAGCTACCCAAGAGAACTGTTATAAACATGTGTATCCACCTCCAGCCAAGGAAAGAGATGGCAGCATGAAGGAAGAAAAGGAGAGTGGCTTGCAGAAAGAACCCATTTATGCCTCAAGACAGTGAGTATTAAAGCAAATTCATCAGGTTTCTCCTCCGTGTCTCTCACTTTCCCATTAGATATGTCTTTCCCTAGTCAAGGTTCCAAAGGCTCACCTCTTCCCCCCTTTATAAAATCTTTTTGGCAAGAATAGATCTGAACCTCATTTACAGTCTCTCCTAGAAACCACTAGGCACTCATATGTCAACGGGAGTGCACTTGAAGTCAAGTGAGTATTCCTGGAATGTTAACCTTTCAGGTACCACTGGGCAAGAAAGGGAGGGAACAGAGAGAGATCCTTGGCCCTTTGTATCTGAGACTGGCAGATGGTCTGGGAATGCAACAGAACCCCCTTTTCTCTGGGCATCATTCTGGGGTTTTGGTTACTATACTTGGAAGGGAAATTATACAGAGGGCAACAGTTTTCCCTTTGGCACATCCATCAGTCAACTCTGTCTGGAAGGTCCTATAAACAGGAAAGTGGACTAATTTGGGCACCAGAGGAATCCTTGGGGCCTTCAGCCTCCTCTTCCCCAGTGGAAAGCAAAGAAGGGTTGAAATGAGAAACCAGAGGGCAACGAGGGCCCCCTCTCCTCTCCTATATCCACTGAGACTTAAATGTTTCTTAAAGAATTCAGAACCCTGAGCACTTAATGCATGCTTATTTTTGAAGGGAAACGAATCAGAGAATGTCAAATTTGGGAGCCCCTTTGGGAAGCCCTTGCTTCCCTCCCACACCCAAGCCACATACCATTCATTTATTCATTCATTTACCAATTCTTTACAAATACCAATTATGTGCCAGAGACTGTTCTTGGGGCTGGATTTTGAGCAATGAAACAAAAGAGGAAAAAAAATCTTTGCCCGCTCCTTGAGGTGACACAAATGTATACAATACACATAATAAATAATTAAAATATATAATGCCAGAAATGCTATGGAACAAATAAAGGAGAGCTCGGGAGATAAGGAGTACTGGGGAAGGGGTGGCAGTTGTCATTTTAAATAAGATGGTGGAGGTAGGCCTTATTGAGAATGTGGCATTTAAGAAAAGGCTTCAAGAACAGGGAACTATACTCAATATTTTGTAATAACCTATAGGGGAAAAGAATCTGAAAAAGAATATATATATATATATATATATATATATATATATATATATACACACACACACACACACATACATAAACTGAATCACCATGCTGTACACCTGATATTAACATGAGATTGCAAATCAACTGTAAGGTGGCAAAAAAAGAAAAGGTTAGCATTTAAGGGTTTAAAACATGTATCACAATATACAATATATGCTAACTGCCTCTGATAAAAAAGGCATCCGATAAACTATAGAAATAATGTTTGTCACTGCTGACTAGTTGTATGACTTTGAGAAACAAGAAACAAAGTTATATTTTCTGTTTCAATTTTCCTAACTATTCAAAGCTGAAACATCCAAAAAAAAAAAAAAAAGAAATGAAAAGAAAAGGCTTCAAGAGGTGAGGGAGTTCGGCATCCATATTTTGGGGGGAGGCAGAGGTGACAGTCGGTCCGGCCAGTACACAGGAGCATACCAGTCTTGTTTATGGTTTAAGGAAGTTACTGTGGATGAAGAAAAAATGATCCAGGAGGAAAGGTGAGGGGTGAAAGCAGGGTGGAGGGGAGAAGGGTCATCCATGTGGGCCACGGAGACTCTCAAAAGGAATTTGCTTCTGAGCAAAATGGGGAGAAACGTTTTTCTTTTGTTTGTTTTTTTTTCTGGCCTCACGGCGCAGCACGTGGGATCCTAGTTCCCCGACCAGGGATCGAACCCCCACCCCCTGCAGTGGAAGCCCAGAGTCTTAACCACTGGACCACCAGGGAAGTCCTGGGGAGAAATGTTTTGTACAGAGAAGGGATATAATTTGACTGAAGCTTTAGAGGATCACTCTGGCTACTCTGTTGAGAATAGGTTGTAGAGATAAGGGTGGTAGCCAGGAGGCTACTGTAGCTCCAGGCAAAAGATGCGGGTGCTTCAGAACAGAATAGTAACATTTAGGAAGGCAGAGTGTATACTATAGATGCTGGCAGATGGGTGGATGTGGTGGTGGGAATCTTTGGAAAGTATTCTGATTGCTTCTCTTTTCTCAGGGAGCTGGGAAGCAAGATCACCAGCTGAGAGTGGGGGCAGAAGAAGGGAGGTACTGGACGTTTGAGTGGAGAAAAGGCTTGACTGAAATAGCTTAGGATGGTGGGAGTTGGAATGACTAGGGAGATACAGATTGACTGATGGCGTCATCGAGCGCTTACTACTCAATATTGCCTTCTTTCCCACAAGCATCAAAATCTTTCTCTACCCAGAGCTCCAAACAGCCCTATTGATTGATCTGAGTTGGCAGATGAGAGAACGTGTTTTTGCTAGCTCTGATCTAACCTCACCTACTCCTTTGGTAAACTGAGGTCAAGAACATTTCTTTTAAACTTCCATCTTTGAGGATAGTTTACCAGTTACAGATTAGCTAGCACTCTAGTAAGGAAAACAATTTAGGATGCCTATCTAAATATCATGCAACGAGAGGACTGATGACTAAGGCTCTTGGGAATTCATGCTATAGGATAAGGGTACCAAGCTGCAAGCTGAGTGAAACGTGAGCTCTGTTAATGCAGCAGGAAGGAGACACCTTGTCACTCGATTTCCACTTAACTTTTACTTCTCTGCATTCCGACTCAAGGCTATATCTTTTTCACCTACTGGCTTCACTTTTCAAAAGGTTCCAGGGAGATGAGCAGGGTTTTTCTTTTGAATAAACTGGCATGACTTTTCAACTGGACCCAAAAGAATCACAACTAATCTCAAGAAGTTGAGGAGATAATGAAGAATCTTGGTCACTACTGAATGCGGTGTGTATGCCTGCTTTTGCAATTTAAAGGGAAAAAAAGAAAAATGTCCATGAAGTCCTCTTAAAAGGGTTCTTGCCATAAAATGAAACTTGGAGAAGGGGTAAATCTGAAATGCAAATGACTTTTCTGTTTCACCAGCAATTTAGCGCTACTGAATGAACGCTGAGTAATCAAAGCACTTATTGTCATTTCTGCACCCACACTGGGAATTGCTTTCTGACCTTTAGAACACCCTACTCTTCTGAATTGCTTCTCATGAGTTCTCTCTCCACTCTCCTTCCCACTCGGTTTACTTCTTGGAAGGCTTGTTGACCTTTATCATCCTTCCTCTCTCTTACCTGATCTTAGTCTGCCCATCATTCTGTCCTTTATGTCAATTACAGTTTCTGAGCATGCATAAGTTTAGAAGGACCATTAACACTGTGAAGTCACACACGATTACAAGCAGATGACCAGGGTTAGCTCACATATGACAGAGTTCTTGTTAGATTTTATCAAGACCTTCATTTTTCAAGTGGTCTATCACCTTTGGAAAAATCAGGCCACTCTTAAGGAGATCTTTCCTTTGTCTTTCCAGTCTAGAAATAATTACTACGTCAAGTGCAACGATAAAATGAGTGGCTGCCACTGACCGAGGACTTACTCTGAAACATGGCACTAGTAGGAGTCTCTCTAATCATCTCACAACCACCATCCCAGCCTTGGCCCTTTTCATTCTTTTATTGTGGGTACTCATTAGATCTTCAATTCATGTAGATTGGCATCTCTAAAATAACGACAGGTTCTTCCTCTAAAAAGTTTTAATGACTTTGGGGCTTTTAAACTCAGTTTTTGATATTTGTCTGTCATTGTGAAGAGCCAGTGGGACTTATGGTTGGGCTTTTCCATAAGACAGCTAATAATGTCTACCTAAAGCTTACGACAAAGATTGGGGCCAAAGAGATAGATGGGAAAATGAACAATACTGAGATGACAGTTGTGGGTTTTGCAGAAGAAAAAAGAAAAAAACAGAAAAAAAGAGCTCCTAGGAGGCACAAGCAGTGGCTGACGGCAGCAAGAGCACCTTGGGAGATTTTCATATTTAGGTAGTGGGAAGAGAAAGGCAAGTCATAAAAAGATCCATTCGGGGGAATGGAAAGAGATAAGCAGCAGACTTCTGAAAGTGGTATGGAAGTCAAAGAACTAGATCTTCAAGGGACTTCAAATGGTCAGGGCTATAGGGATCAAAAAAGAACTGCAGATATGGAACCTGGAAAAAAAATCAGTCATCCTCAAAGGGTGGATTCAGCAAAGCTGTGGGTGAAAAAACCAGGTTCCAAGGGACGAATAACCCTCTTATTTCATGGGAGTAGAGAGAATCTTGGAGATGAGGAGAAGCATTAGTCTTAGAAAGAAGGAGAGATGATTTTTCTGCAAGAGTGAAGGGTGGAGTGATACATGACTAAAACATGAAAGACATAAAGAAGTGACACGTGAATAAAATATGGAACAGTATATAGTACCATGATTCTATACTTAGTCAAAACTTGATGAACAGAGTATAAAGCAGAAACAAAAGGAATTTTGAATGAATTCTTAATATATTCTCCAGTATGCTGCATTTGTCTTATTTTTAAAAATCTATAAGTATTTTATATAATTTAAATAAGCAATGAAGAGGAGGAGGAAAGATCATTTCAATATGGTCCAGAGAGAGGGCAGAAGAGGGGACATAATTACTAGGCAACCTAAGGGAAGACACCAAGAGGCAGTTAGTTCCTTTTTCTGGTGACTCTCTTATACTTATCACCAAGTGCTAGTCAGAAGGGATGTAGTATCTTGAACGCATCATGAGTACCTCAAAGAAGCAAGGAGGGCGTACTAAAGAGTGAAGACTTTCTGGCTTTTTCTTTCCTCCAGGAAACATTATTTTCAAGTTCTTGGGCAGAGTGGCTTGGACTCAGAGCTCCTCTTTATGCAACAGTGCCGTCTTCTTCCAGCAGCTACATGGAGAACTTAGTCGGAGAGTCCTCTGGATGGACCCATACATTGGGGACCACAAAGCGTATGTATGGAGGTGGGACTGGGGGTGGGCAAGAGGGGTAAAGCTAAGTCAGGACCAAGCAGCTGACTTCAGGCTACCAAATAGAACCCTCAGGTCTGATCTGGGGAAGTGACATCAGTAGCCGCAGATCCAAACAGGCCAGAATTTAAGAACTCAACTGTGGTGTGCCAACTTTAAATCTCTATCATCTCAAGTAGATGACCAAGTTCACTCTTCCCTGCAGGCCACCCCCTTGAACTTCAGAAAGGATAGCACATTTTTATTTCAGATATTCAGCCTCAAATTCCAGTTCTTGGTGATATCAGCAACCATAGATAATCTGCTGGGAAGATCACCATGTGACTCAGGGATAAAATTTACCATTAAAGGTCGAAGATACCTACTTAGAACTGCATTCCTGGCTTCCAAGCCCATCCCCTTACACACAGAGCCCACAGCCCAGGAAAATAGCCTTTCCCGGGCAGAATGGTTTTCATCAGCAGATGGAGTAAGCGTTTCCCAGAACTTTGGACCTGCTAGTTAGTGCTGCAGTCTTTCAAAAAGGGACAGAGCCATCCCCAACAACTCAATATTGAGCTTCGTGTGCAATTTCAGCTGGTGAATGTCATGAATGACATGGATGGCTCGTACCTGAAGTGCTTTGTAAGAGACAAGGCAGTTGTTCACGGATAAATGAATAACTGAGTAGGGAACAGTAGCCGTAGGGAAGCAGTGGGACACAGAGGAAACGGGGTGCTCGAAGTCCCCTCATTTCTTCACAATTTTGCTTAACACCAGCCCAGCCTCTGGGAAACAATCCCAACTGCAATTTTTTCCCCTCCATCTTAAATACTTTTCAAAAGCGATCCTTTTATTCTGTGGTTTGGGAGGAGGGCGGGATGGGGGAAAGTCCACTTTGCAGCTCTGTGCAAGAGAAGAGAAGAGAAGAGAGCTGTGTCAACTCTCACAGGCTGCCAAGCCTTTTTTTTTTTTTTGGCAGAAGTGCCGGGGATATTTCACCGGGGATAATTTATCATGCTTGCTTTGGGTGTTCCAAATCTGCAAGCTGTGGTTAATTTCCAGAGACGGCAGGGCAATCAACTCCACTCTCTTAAAAGAAAAACAATAACCGCATCACCTTTCAATTAAATGGGCCGTGAAAAAACGAACAGGCACAGACGATCATAGATATTCAGACATCCTCAGAAAGCCTGAGCCTGGCCACCAGTGGTGGGAATAACGACGGTGCGGCTCGAGAAGCCTGGCGTGAGGGTCCTAGGAATGGGCCCTGCATCTGCTTCTACATCTGCCTCTCTACACTTTTTCATGTATGAATACGCACACACGTGCACACGTGAACCCTCCCATGTTCAAGACCAAAACACACAACTGTTGGATGCTGACAGAGGAATTATGGCCTCTTTCACTATGAATCCAGTGACGTCTTTCTCACAGTCCCTGAAGTCTGCTTTTCCCAACTCCTTTCTCACTCCCCAGGTGCCCTCGCAGTGCCTCCTCGATCATCCCAGGCCCAGTAGAGCAGGAACCAAACAGCACCTCCCTCCGGATCAGTGAGCCGTGTTGGGATGTGTCCTCACCCCCTCAGCTCTCCCTAAATATAACTGCCGCCCTTTATACTTTGCAGGCGAGGAGGGCTCCAGAAGTGGCTTAGCAGATCATCTATTCATACATTATGTTAACTCATATCACAGATCAGTATTTTATAGGGAATTTCCAGGCCAACGTTCAAAGGAGTAGCAGATGGTGGGCATTTTGAGCGAGCAGTTAGTGCATAAAAGGAGGGGCGTGTGGGGCTGAAAATCTCATCCCAAGTAGGACGCCACCTTCAGAGGCTCCTACTACTTTGGTGGTCCAGGATCACACCATCTGCTTCTATGGACATCCCAAGTACCTGCTCATTACAGAACCTAGCCCGGGACCACACAACGTGCCTCTAACGTTAGGGTAAGAGCCCCGGTGATGGGAGTTTTGCAGCGCAGGAGAACTCAGAGGTCAGCGGGGCATGCGTTGTTTCTCTTTCCTCTCCAATTAACACAGCGCGGGCTGCTAGCTTAGTTTTGACCTTCTGACTTTTGTTTGTATGGATTTGTTCATGATTCGACAGGATCAATACCTGTGGAGCACAGAACCAGCTTGGGCCAGTCTCTACTT
The DNA here is from genome assembly GCF_949987515.2 of Delphinus delphis. Taxonomy (NCBI): domain Eukaryota; kingdom Metazoa; phylum Chordata; class Mammalia; order Artiodactyla; family Delphinidae; genus Delphinus; species Delphinus delphis. Next base: position 58,088,884 of record NC_082694.2, on the reverse strand, counting down.
TCAAATTCAGGACCGCTGTAAAGTAAGACAGGGTCTAATGCGTTTTGTAAGGCACTAGACATATTTTCCTAATTTTGGGGGGGGGATGGTAACCCATATGATTATGTCAATAGCTGCCCTCTCTTGCCCTGCTCAAGTGTTTATAAGGGTACAGCACACAGAACTCAATATATGTTTAGCTTTTATCCTCAAGACCTATTCCAATCATATTGCACAGCTCCCAGCTCCAAACCCAAACTGAGCTCCCCTCCTATCTTTCATAATCCTGCCAAACTCCTCTGTTCTGGTCTGACACCTGACAAAGTAACCTGCATTTAGGTGGTGGTAATGGGTGACTGTGGGTTGACAGATAAGCCTTCCTAGCGTATGTCACTTGTTGACCTGAACCTCTCCTTTGGGCTTCAGTTTCTATCAGGCTTTGCCTCTGTCCTGTATGATTTTTCAGATGCTTCTCTTCCCTGCCCTCAAGTTCTTTCTGTTTAGGTAATGAGAGGTCATCTTTCGGGAAACCATCGAACGCTGCTCTCGGTGTTCTTCTGAGCTCGGGATTCTTCCTACTTTAGAGCGAACTGGGATCCCAACCTCTATCCCAGACTACGTGCAGAAGCCAGTGAAATAGAACTACAAGGTAAGGTTTTGTTAAAATGATTCCACCTGTCGGTCTGTGAAATGACACGTTTGAAGATTTTAATCACAACATTGACACACATGGTGCTAAGTTCTTACAGTTTTGTAACTTAACAAACAAGCCCATCTAAGTTTTACTTGCATGGCAACAGAACTGGGGTTAAAAAGTGAAAAATATTAAGTAACCAGATACTTAATTTGTATTTCACCTCATAGCGAACAATGCTGTATTCTGAAAAAAATCAACATGTGGTAGATAGGCTGCATGAAGGCATGCTTCACATCCAGGCCTACAGGCCCAATATTAAGAGGAAGGGAACAACTAATTTGTCTCAGTGGTATAGCAAAGGGATGCAGCCTTCAGAATGTCATGGGAGATTCTATTTCAACTACTTACAGTTAACTTGAAAATCTATTTAACTCTGACGTTGTTAATGAACATTGCAATTAATAACCACTCTGGTTCTAAATTTCACTTTATCAGTATTTCTCCCTTCTGCTACCTATTAGTACGCCTGGACGACTAGGCTTACATTTAAAAAATGCCCTTTTTCCCACTGCTAGCTGTGTTTTGTTTTGGTAAACTCATTGCAAATTGTGTTTAATTACTGCATTGTGGAAAAGGGAATGGCAATAAATTAGGCAGAACATTTTTGAATAAAATATCAACAACTAGAAAGACTTGTTTCTGAATCTCAGCACATTTGGTATGACCAAGTAGGTTAAAATTACCATGATACATTTTTATTGACTGAATTTTATGTCTAAGGAGCAGAAAGGGGAAAAGAGGAAGCCTACCGTAGGCCTTAGCCTATGTATTTTTCTGATTTTACGGATGATTACGTTTATCTAGGGCCACTAATGCTTTATAAAAGATGAACACATTCTTCCGGGAGGAAAAGCCAATTTATTTCCTTGTGTGCAGAGACTGGTAACCTTGTTTCTTCTATCTTAGGTTTCAGCGGAACACCCTCATCTTTGGATGAAAAATGCTGATCTTTGGATGAAAAATGCTGACCAGGGTGTTCTGGGAATCTTGGCTCACCCCGAGGCTAAGAGCGCAGCGTCTTGGCCACATGCCCAGCTTTTGTAGCAGGGAGTTACCCCTGAGTGCTTTTTTTAACTTACACTAAAGTTGTGACTTAGAAAGCAAGATCTGCCAGGGCATCAGAGGAAACTGGGCTTTCCCTTTATAACTATCGAAATCAAGTCTTATTTCTACTTGCAATCCTCCACTGGTCTCCTTGGTCTGATATAATCACCATATTCGTAAAAACCTTGGTGGGAGAGGTTAAGGAGAGAAGAGGGCATGTAGGCCTCCCTAGTTTTGGGGGACTCAATCTATGTGCCCCTGTCAATGGGGATGCAGGAGAGGGGCTGGGTAGTGAAGGTAAATCCAGATGTGTGTGTATCCACAGAGGAGCAATGGCAGAGAACAAGGAGAAAGGGAAAGTGAAGGGCAGCTGTCGTTGACCTTGTAGCTTGCTGCGTGGGATTAAAATTTAGAAACTCGCTGAGGCCTCCAAGGAGTGATCATGGCATCCCTTACTGTCAGCACATGGCAAAGTTTGCTGTGGAGAGGATAGCAGAGAATTCTCGCCAAACAATGCAGAATAGTGGTAATGTTTTCTTCAATTTCTCATCAACCCATAAGAGATCATGAGAGACATTAGAAATTCTCTGTCCAATTCAATGTTGGTAAAGTATTCCAAAGCAGAAGAAATTGAAATGGAATTGAAATAACACGCCTTGGAGGCTCCTTCAGTGATGCTTTCAGATATATAACAAAACTTGTCAACATTTTTAAATAGGCCTCAAACGCCACAATTACAAGGTATTTTCCCCCCTTCAGCCTTACATTCTAATAAGCTGTTAGCCTACCTAACAAGTAAAGGTCTTCTAAAATCACTTCAGCTTATAGCAGTGATGCTTTTATTTTAAGTTTTAGAAATAGCCATAAAGGAGTCAAATCAGTGTCTTAATTGGCATTATAATGTCCATAAGAGCGATGTGATTATAATTCAGTTTCCCATCCATGAGATGGTTTGAAAATTGTGATTTAGCCCTCGTAGAGCTTCCTTACAATAGGATGATTTTTAACAAATCAATGTCTTTCTCTCAGAGTTTGGTTAGGCAGAATTTGACTGAAATTGCACCTAGAAAATAAGATTATTTTTATCTTGTTTGAGAGACACAGATCACTATTTCTTATGTTCCCTTTTTTTCATCTCAGGCAAATGAGGCCAACCTTTCTTGGCTCTTCTTGTATCTCTGAGTCTCCAGTCTTACAGCTGGCTGGCAACAAAACTGAGAAAGAATGGATTGTGGCTATGACTTAATAGGTTTTTCTCTGAAGAAAAAGGAGAAATAGAGACAAAGGAAGAGGAAAAAGATAAGGGAGGAGGAGGGAGGAGGGAAACAGTGGAGGGAAGAAGAAAATGGAAGGGAAAGGGAGGTAAGAGAGAAGGGGGTTGGGAAGAAGGAGAGAAGAATTTCAGTTGTCAGAGCTTCCACGAGAGTGCCAACTCGGACAGCTGAGACACCTCTAACTCGGCTTCTTCCCCTCCTTGCGAGGAAAGAACAGCACCATTTCCGAAGGAGGTCATGAGGGAGTCTGACCTAAGCTTGAAGCTTTGCCATCACTGCTTGGGTGCTTGTTGGAAGGTCCCAAGCCAGGCGGCCCATTGGACACAGGTCTTCATGCATTTGGTTTGCCGTAGGCTGGCCAGCTAGCCAGCTAGTCTGGGGACTGGTTTAGCCTCATAGCTCTTCTACTTTCTTTTCCTGACAAAGCAGTACTTCCATTAAGAAAAAGGCACTCAGCTATGAATTTCTGCTAACTCTGAATCTGGCCAATGAAACAGAAGCATGTGCAATTTTGTGTCCATTTTAGGGCATGGATGTGGGAGAGATGAAAACTCTCTGCTTGGCCTAGAGCTCTGTGCATTCATCTCACTCTTCCCAGCTCTGTCTTCTTTGTTCATCATTTTCCTGACAGGTTGCCTGATGGTTACAAGAACTGTGCAGGATCGCAACGGGCTTAGACTGGATGGAGGAGGGAAAGACCATGGGAATAGCTCCCTTTCTTCTTAATAGTTTAAAAAAATAACATTTTCTTAAGAGAATGCCTTAGTGATCTTACGTACGAGTCACTGCCATAATGCTTTATTTTCTGAGGGGGGGAAATTAAAACCCTATATACTATATACTTGTACCCCTATATTCTTTCCCTCTCTCCCGAGGTTTTGGAAATTACTGGAGGAAAAAAAAAAAGACCCATTTATACCTAGTCTCTGGTGCTTCACTGATAACTACATCACGATATTTTTGTTTGTTTGTTTGTTTTTGTTTTTTTTTTTTTTGCGGTACGCGGGCCTCTCACTGTTGTGGCCTCTCGCGTTGCGGAGCACAGGCTCCGGACGCGCAGGCTCAGCGGCCATGGCTCACGGGCCCAGCCGCTCCACGGCATGTGGAATCCTCCCGGACTGGGGCACGAACCCGCGTCCCCTGCATCGGCAGGCAGACCCCCAACCACTGCGCCACCAGGGAAGCCCTACATCATGATATTTAATGTACTAAATGTTGGCCCAGAGAGCAAGCAGCAAACAATGGGTTATAGATACAAATGATTAAATACCTGTTTGATTCATTTCAATGAAGTAAATATTTTTATCACAAGAACAGCTTTTTTTCCTAATCTGTTGGACTGTCAATGTATTAGAAGTGAGTATATTCTAATTTATAAAGGAGAAGTGGGGAAGGATGAGCAAGACATTTGCCCCGTCTCCATAATGATCAGAGACAAAACAGGAATGAGCCTTCACGAATCAGAATGGGTCTTGCCCAGAAATTACACAGGTAACCACCTAAGCGGTATGGGCCCAGCATAGTTTGGCCACAAATACATCCACCACAAAGATACTAAAGTGCCAGGCTTCCCTGGTGGCGCAGTGGTTGGGAGTCCGCCTGCCGATGCAGGGGACACGGGTTCGTGCCCCGGTCTGGGAAGATCCCACGTGCCGCCGAGCGGCTGGGCCCGTGAGCCGTGGCCGCTGGGCCTGCGTGTCCGGAGCCTGTGCTCCGCAACGGGAGAGGCCACAACAGTGAGAGGCCCGCGTACCGCAAAAGAAAAAAAAAAAAAAAAAAGATACTAAAGTGCCTAGAATTTCCACTATGTAGGGACTCAAACATGATATGATTTGGTAGGTAAATGATAGCTAATTGTCTAGTGAGATGGAGTCACGTTAACTGATCATGTTGCTCCTTACTCTTTTTTCTTAAATGTTTATTGCATCTCTGAGTTTGTGTACTGAGAATCATACCCTGCCCTTTGTATTTTTTTTTTTTTGGCTGCGTTTGGTCTTTGTTGCTGTGCACGGGCTTGCTCTAGTTGCGGCGCATGGGCTTCTCATTGCGGTGGCCTCTCTTGCTGCAGAGCATGGGCTCTAGGCGCGCGGGCTTCAGTAGTTGTGGCATGCAGGCTCAGTAGTTGTGGCTCGCGGGCTCTAGAGCGCAGGCTCAGTAGTTGTGGCGCACGGGCTTAGTTGCTCCGCGGCATGTGGGATCTTCCCAGACCAGGGCTCGAACCCGTGTCCCCTGCATCGGCAGGCGGATTCTTAACCACTGCGCCACCAGGGAAGTCCACTCCTTACTCTTTTTAACTGAACAACAAAGGTATAGGCTTAGCGGGAGACGAGGCTGTCTCTCAGAGGCTGACTGGGGTCCTTGGGGGAGGTTTGAAAGGATTGAGACTCTATTAATGAAAAAGCTTTAAGAAACAGTCAGAGAAGCCAGAAGGTTACCTTGCCTCCCCCAGATTTGCTGGGATTCAGGTCTTCCTAAAAGCCCTTAATTAACTTTACTGTTTAGAACAGGAAGATACCGAGGGCTACAACTCAATTACTTTATGAGAAAAGCAGCAGAATCCCATGAAGGTGACGAAGTCATAGCTGGAGAATAAGACTATTTTAGTATGTGTTTGGCGCTGTGCTAGGTGGTAGGAGGTTCACATACCTCATCCAATCCAATCCAATGACTGCCAGCCACGGCCATGCATCTCAATCACCCGTGCAAGTGAAAAATACATAGTCTGCTTACGTGTTCCAGCCCACCACCCACGAGAGAGTCCACTTGCTTAGGCTTTGGGCTAGTGCTAGGCAAGTGTACTTTTTTAAAAACTGCACAGTGATTCTGAGTCACTGCAGAGTTAAGAACTATTTGTTGAATTCTCATAATTCTGTAAGGCAGGGATATTATTCCATCTCCTCCAGAAGATGAAAGTGACGTTCATATTTGACCAATTTCAGGGGACTAGAACTCAGGTCTATAATTTCCAGTTCCTTAGTTTTCCCATTTACTACAACAGCTTCCCTGGGACGCTGAAGTCTTAGGTTTTTTTTGTTTGTTTTGTTTTTTTTGGTATGCGGGCCTCTCACTGTTGTGGCCTCTTCCGTTGTGGAGCACAGGCTCCGGACACGCAGGCTCAGCGGCCATGGCTCACGGGCCCAGGTGCTCCGCGGCATGTGGGATCTTCCCGGACCGGGGCACGAACCCATGTCTCCTGCATCGGCAGGCGGACTCTCAACCACTGCGCCACCAGGGAAGCCCCATTGCAGTAGTTTTCATTGTGGTTAGTTGTGTGACTATGGGCATGCCACCATGCTAAGCCTCAGTTTCCTCATTTGTATAACAGGGCTGATAAACAATATCTCAAATTGCATTTTAATGTTAAATGAGAAAAACATATAAGGGAGTTAAAATAGTGTCTGTCACTTAATAGGCACTCCACAAGTAGTCGTTCTTTTTGGTTCCTAATAATCTTCTCTTGGCCAGATACTGGCATTTGTCCCACTCTTCTCTGCTTTCCCTTTTTCTTTAAACAAAATAACGTGGTGATGGGGTAGAAGGCACTAGACATGGGATACAGTCAAAGATTATAATGAATCGTGAAGAATCTCTCTTATACCCAGTGGAACATACATAATTTCTATATAAGGGGCTCGATATAAGAGTCAGGTTGGAACAGGGGACTTATCTCCAAGCCGTGTTCTCCTTTGGCTATCAAATCCTTTATTTTTTTCTTAGGAGGTGTTTTGGCGGGGGGGGGGGGGGGGCTGATGGAGACAGGGGTGGGGAGGTGAAAGCCCCCCCCGAAGATGCCTCTTGGTGATACCATTCCTCAAGCATCATTCTTTACCTTGGCATGGTTTGGATAAACAGATTCTTCTGGTGTAAACTTATGAGCTGCTAGACATAGACAAGTATGGTTACCACTTGAATGGTGAGCCTCAGTGTTAGAACTGCTCTACCTAGACTCTGCTCTGCAGGCAATCCTGATGCTTTTACGTAATCGGTGAGCTCCACTCGCTCAGCAAACAAATAAATAAGACGACAAACAATGCTCTCTTCACACAGGTTTATGATGAATTCACAAGCCAGCTTCACTGCCAATGACTCTGGCTAACTTAACCCATTTTAAATTACCTGAGATGAGAGCTGGTTTTATAGTTTTCCCTCGAAAAGTCAGCCCTTGATATGACAGGTACTTTACAAGCACAGGGAGCCTGCTGGGTGATAGGCAGGGCAAGGGATGGCAAATGGGGCTGGTTCAACACAATTACTCAAATTTAGCCTTGCTGGGTCTATGCAGCTGTTCTGTAGTTACACAACGCTCGCAGGCTCCAGAGAGGATGGAAGTTTGGAAGCATTGTATACCATCTGGATTCTCTGTACGACAAATTTCTGTGATTTCAAGCGCCAGTTTTGTGGTCCACAAGAGATTGCAATGGAGGTTCGGGGAAATCACGGACTATAGGTGGGAACCACACTCCTGCTCAGGCACAGGGAAGGCCCAGAACGCCAAGGCACTTGAGAATCATGTGGCTTCTGTACACAGGCCTTGCCTCTGGATCCTTCCTCCATAGAGGAGTCAGTTATAGACACTTAGCGTTCTAGAAAGGGCCTGGCTTCTCCCACCTTACCCCCCCTCCACTCTGGGGACAGAGAAGAATCAACACTGTGGGCATTAGACTGACTTGCCTTTTGTTTCCTCTGAGATGAAGTGGAAGTGTCATTGACTAACGTGTCTACACTTGAATGTCCATAAGAGTAGCAAATGCAGGTGTCCAACTGTTCACGAATGATCTAAAAGATTAGCTTGTAGCTTTTAGCATAATCCTGAAATCAGTTAACGGAACTACTGCTAATGAGCATTTATTAATAAAGGCAACTGAAGTAATCCTGCTAATGCAATGGCCAGGAGGGATAATAAAACAAGTGGACAAAACCAACCTAATTCTGTTTGGTATCATAGTAGCTCTCTTGAAAAATTTAGAGCTGGAAAACACACTAGCTGTTAGTGTGATTAGAACACAACTAAAACGGTTTGGCAACAGGGGCATTGCTTGGTGGGGCTCACCATCGAGTTTTAAATGGGGTGGTGGATAGTGGTGCTTCAAGACCCTCTTTTTCCATAGGACCTGTCTTGATTATTTTTACTGGGTGTCAAAGCTTTGATTGTTTCTCTGAACTCTTCCTACATAACAAGGTGCCCATGCTTTTTAAGTCAACATTTAACTTTGCATGGCTTTTTGTTTTATGGGTGTCAGTACAGTCTCCACAGCGATATTATTAGCAACAGAAAACAGGGACCCTATTTATAATAGGATGTCTTCCCTAACTCTCTTCCTTCTCTCCAACTGTACCTCAGGGTTGAATGACTCCCATATTCCGTGATCTCATGGAGTGTTTTGTTACCTATTTTACACCCTAATCATACCATATTCAAATAACAACTAACTCCTTGATGAGGTTTTTGGAATCAGTGACTGTCTTTTCTCTCTCATTTCCTACACCTAGCATCAGGCTCTGCACAATGCCTGGGCAGTGCTGAGTATTTGTGACCAATGAAATAGTTGTGTTGTGTACATTCAGTTTGTTCTTCTGTCTTAGGGTCTAGAAATGGTTATTATTCACATTTTGCATACACAGAATTTAAGTCTTGCTGGTGAATAAATACCCCCAAGAGGAAATGCAATCAACATATGTGTTTAAAATTACTTTTCTCTTTCCACATGCAATCATTTATCTAATTTATAAAACCAATTTGCTGGCTGGAGAGGATTAAAGATGGTGGCATAGGAAGATGCTGAACTCACCTCCTTCCACAGACACAACAAATTTACAACTACATATGGAACAATTCTCTTGGAGACAGTCCTGAAAACTAGATGAGCTGAGCCTCCACAGCAAAGGGTTAAAGGACAGCACCGAGACAGGTAGGAGAAGCAGAGAGAGAGTCTCACCAAAGGAAAAACCACAACCTAGTTGCAGCGATCCACAATTGGGAAGGATCACAAAGGTATAGATCTTTCCCCTGAGGAGTGAGAGATTCAAGCTCCACGTTAGGCACGCCAGCCCCTAGATCCTGCACAAGAGAGATGAGTCCCTAAAACACTTGGCTTTAAAAACCAGCAGGGAATACATCTAAGCAAACCTTAGAACTGCAGGAAATAGAAAACCCACTCTTAGGGGGCCTGTATTGGAGGTTCACTTGACCTGCAAATCAGCACAAAAACAGCAGGTTGAAAAACACGTGGACCATGGACCACCTATTAATCTTGAAGTGTCTGCCAGAGAGGCAGGAACCAGTTGGGATGCTCCCTGGGGACTGAGGCACCGGTGGGAGCCATCTTTGTGACCTCAAGCTACCTTGCTAATACTGGTGGGTGCCATTTTGAAATTCTCCTTCTAACCTGTTAGCACCAGTGGACACGCCCCACTGAGCAGCCTGCCCAATCCTGAGCATCAGCTGGGCCTCAAAGCCAGCAGAGCAAGAGCCCTTCCCACCCCGCAGCAGCCCTGCCCACGAGTGCGTTGCGGTAGCAGCCATGGCCCCGCGGCAACAAGACTGTGCATGCATCCCTCATAGGAGATACTCCTTGAGTCCTTGGGTTCTGCTACCAGGAAGGATTGTGCCTCTGAGCCTCACAGGACATCTCTCTCTCAATTAAGGCCTCTCTGTAAGACTGGAAGAGATAGCTGACTTACCTAATACAGAAAACAAACAAAGAGAATTAGTCAATATGAGGAGACAGAAGAATATGTTCCAATCAAAAGAAGATAAAACCTCAGAAAAAGAACTAAACAAAATGGACATAAACAATCTACCCAATAGAGTGTTAAAAGTAATAGCAATAAAGATGCTTGCTGAACTCAGAAGAATGGAGGAACACAGTGACAACTTCAACAAAGAAAGGGAAAATATAAGAAAGTACCACACAGAAGTTACAACTGAACTGAAAAACTCAAAAAATTAAGAATATGGTTCCCATATGACCCATCTATTCTTATGAGTCTTTATCCAAAGAACATAAAAACACTTGTTTTAAAAGGTATACGCACCCCTATGTTCATTGCAGCATTATTTACAATAGCCAAGATATGGAAACAACCGAAGCATTCATCACTAGATGAATGGATAAAGAAGATGTGGTGTGTATACATAACAGAATACTACTCAGCCATGAAAAAGAATGAAATCCTGCCATTTGTGACAACATGGATGGACCCTGAAGGTATTATGCTAAATGAAATAGTCAGATAAAGAAAGACAAATACTACATGATTTCACTCATATGTGGAATCTAAAAAAACAGAACAAACAAACAAACAAAACAAAAACAAACTCATAGATACAAAGATTAGATTAGCTGTTACCAGAGGGGAGGGGGGCTGCCAGGTGAGCAAAATGGGTAAAAGGGGCCAACTCTATGGTGATGGGTGGAAACTAGACTTACATTGATGATCACTTTGCAGTGTCTACAGATGTTGAATTATAATACTATATATCTGAAATTTATACAATTTAAAAATATAAAAAGAAAACAACAACAAGAAAAACTCCAATTTGCCTTGATGACTGCCCTTAGTAAACAAAGTTGTTGACAAAGCCCTGTTCCCTGCTGTGAAATACAGAACTTCACATAATTGTTATTCTTCACATCATTTCTCAGTGGAAAGGATACCCAAGCACTGGCATTACACATGTAATATCTTTCTTCCTTCCTGCAGTTGCTATTAGCTTTAACTATGCTGGCGCACAGACCACGTATACACCAAACAAGAACCAAATAGGCCTACATGAGAATTCACAGACCTGAAGCAGCAAGCTGGAGTTCGCTTTCAACTTTTAGGCATACATGACGATGTGGAAAAGGCTGCGGAAAATGCTGCCATCTACACTGGAACGACACTGGAATGACAGCCTATTGGAGGCGGCTGCAGCGGTCCGAGAAACAAAGTTGAGGAATCTGAAACCAGAAGCAAAGGCTGCAGCCCAAATCCCAGGCTGTCAAATGCCCTGCTGTGAGGCCTGGCACAGGCAGCAGTGGACTGGCATCAGTGAGCTTCGCTTAATGAAAAGACCCCTAGGTCTTCCTTGCAGGCCCTTTCCATTACTGCCATATTCTAGTCCTCGTTAAAGGTTTGTGCAGCAGGAGCTTCTCACATACAGACATCTGCTGCCATCTGTATGGAAAGCACACAGGGTGGTTACAAGTAGTTTAAAACAAACCTGTTGGGCTTCCCTGGTGGCGCAGTGGTTGAGAGTCCGCCTGCCGATGCAGGGACACGGGTTCGTGCCCCCGGGAGGATCCCACATGCCGCGGAGCGGCTGGGCCCGTGAGCCATGGCCGCTGAGCCTGCGCGTCTGGAGCCTGTGCTCCACAACAGGAGAGGCCACAACAGTGAGAGGCCCGCGTACCGCAAAACAAAAACAAAAACAAACCTGTTTTGAGGCACAAATCGTCAAGTACCTAGATTTTATCTGCAAACCATTGGGGGAGGAGTGTGTGGAATCAAGCTACACCTATGGTTATGGACATTATATGCTAAATATTTTGGTTATGTGAAAGGTACTCAGTTTTCAGTTCTTGCAAATAATGTATTTTGCTAAATTGCTTCCCTTTTATTAAGCATAAGGAAGGGAAATCAATTGTTCTTTTCATGTATTCAAGCCATCATTTATTGAAAGGCTACTATGTGCCAGTCATGGTTAATTTCATGATGGTTATGCGCTAAAATGTTCACGTCCTAAAAAACTGTGTTTATTTTTATACATAACCTAATAACCGTAACCATAAAGCTGAACTTTATTATTACCTTTCATTTAGACTCTGCCCCCAAAAGCTATTTACTTGGCTGTTGTTCACAAATAAATTGGATTTGTTCCATGTGCAATTAACAGGGATTAAACTTGAGTAGAAAAGGTGCCAGAGATAGCAAATGACCTCTGACCCCACCACGTTGCATGAATACTATTTTAATAATTATAAAAAATAGAAAAATAAAAATGCCACTTCAATAGGAATTTATTTTCTCGTACATAAAGAAATTTGTATTTAAGAACACAAATCACACAACTTAGGAATTAAACAGAAAACACTTCAAAAAATCAATTGCCAGAGAAACCCCTTAATTCCTTTCAAAGCTGAATGAATGTGTCCTCGCATTAATCTCTCGTGTTTTCTATGCAGCTGCAAAACTTCATTCGTTTAGTCAATCAAGAGTTGAGATTATTTGCAAGACTCTCTATTGGCAAATGTCCCCCCAAAATACTTAGAGCTCTCTCTATTTCCACAGCACTGCCCACTGTTGTTAATATGCTTCATCTCCATGTCATTTCCTGGAAATGTTCACTATGATCCTCTGATGACTGTACTTCTCTAAAAATGCTCTGGAAACAGGCTGGCAAGATCTGTGTTGTATGTCATACACATTATCTTTTGCCCCATTGAATTCTGTTTGGTTTGTGTGTGTGTGTGTGTGCATTTGCTTATTGAAGGAGCAGTTATTCATGTGCAAAAGAAAGAGTATTAGGAAAAAGTATGTTGGTTGAAGCTATAAATAATGTACATCTAAGAGAGCCTAGTTACTAATGACCGTGACATCAGTCCCGAAAGCTAGATAAGTTCCTGTCTTACTTGATGGACTTGTTGTTGTTGATCTGGGAAAGATCCTAGAATCAACTAAACCAAAACTCTTATCATTTAGATTTGGAACTGAGGTCTAGAAGGATGAATTGATTCCTTACAAGTTCCAGAGCTGGCACCTGAGCTGTGGCTACAATATTTCTGTAGAGCCCCAGTTTGGAACTTTTCCCTGGACTCCCAGCTCAAAGGCAAGCCTTTTCATCATATTATGAGAAGGGTACTGGCTTCTCGTGAACTCCAGCCAGTTCAGAAACATCGTGGGTTCCTTTAAAGACTCAGCTTTTGCTAGGTTGGCTTTGTCTGCCCCTGTTCTTCTATATATAAATCTTCAGCTCCAAACGAATCCCGGACACTTCTGCCTTCTTGCTGTTCTGACTTTGTACCTTTCCCACTTCTTAGAATGCTCTGACCCTCATCACTTCATTCTAATTCCATTTGTACACATTCCAGAGGCTGGCTTCTATCCTAAGAGCTCACACATTACATCTTCGGTCAACTATTTAGATCCACAATGTAAAACAAAATCAACACTTGCCTTCACCTGTTTTATAATCTTAGTTCAACAAGTGAGACATTTATAACTTTATGTCTCAACTTTTACTTGATCCCTCAAAGGATGTACATGATAGACAGGAATGGCTCAGTAAATGGAAAATGTTTATGTGCTGTTCAATTTTCCATTACAATTATAATTGAATACTGTTTAGAATGAATGATCATATATATTTAATATAAAATTGACTGCAAATTTTGTATGTAAACCATGTCCAGCTCTTTATCGTATTTACTGTACTTTCATAAACAAATTAAAAGCATGGCTCTGCTTGCTCTCCATTTAGAAGAGCCTCTCTCTTATTTTTTAAAGCTTAATTCACATGGGAGGGAGTTCTCCACAGGCACATATCTGCTGCCATTTATGTGGGAAGCAGAAATAGGGAGCGTGGCTAGGAGCAGTTTAAAACAAATCTGTTTTGATGCATAAGGAGTCAAATGCTCAAACTATATCATCAGACCAAGGGGGTGTGTGGAAATCAAGCTTGACCACCTCTCTCAAGCCTTGCTTGATTTTCTCAACTGGACCCACTGCTTCTCCGAACTGGACTCATTGCTGCTTGCTAAAATCTTCCTGGCCTGCTTCGTCTTAGGATACAATATAAGGACTACTCAGTGTTTCTAGAAGAGTGATAAATGCCCCTTATGCAAGAGAAGGTGGGGTTCTTGGCACAATTTTTTCCTGAACTGAAAAAGGTGGCACGAAAGATATAAAGCAAAACTGGAGTTACATTTTGATGAACCTAACAAATGCACACATGTAAGAAATGGAAAATATGCATTACCCTTTTGTCATTAACATCTAACTTGGGGCATGTACCTAATATACATCTGCAGATCTTTACAGTTGCTCAGGATTCGAAATTTTCCCATTTTATCTCCATAGGTGATACTTTGCAAGGATGGCTATCTGTTTCTTTCCAAATGGCTGTAACAGCCCTTTATTTTCACCTCCTCTTTTTTTTTCCTCCTCAATTCAAGGTCAAACTACTTATTCATTTCTTCCAGGACTCTCTTCGCGTTTTCCCATCCATATCATGAATCTGGCGTTCTCACTGTTCTCTTAAAAGTAATTTTTCTCCAGTGTTCCTTCCACTGATCTCCTCCCCTGAGTTTCGGGCAATTATGTTCTCTCGTCTCTTTCACGTAAATCTCACTTGAAAGACAAGCTCCTCAGGTTAAGCTGCTGTGAGGTGTGTGCATTTCTCATCAAGAGACAGCAACACCTACATCAATAGCAGCCACCTTCACTACCACCTGTGAAAGCAACTTACTTTGGGAAACAATTTTCTTTTTTCAGCATTCCTGTTTGAATGTGAATCCAGCCCAGGACAGGGACACCAGAGCCAGGTCTGGCTGTCCCTGGGCTCTGGCCTGGGATACTTATAATGTGGGGGGCACTGGACTACGGACTGGAGGGATGGACAACAGGAGTAAGATAAAAATCCTGAGATGAAGAAACTTACCATCTAATAGAATAAAGCTCTGCCCTAAGATAGAGCAGGCCAGGAAGGTGTTAGCAAGAAATGGGTCCAGTTCAAAGAGTAAAGCAAAGTTTAAGAGATGTGGTAGATCATTAAAGGTCAAGGTAGACAAAGGGTCAGAATCAAATTAGGGGTTTGTGGAAGCAGAAACCAACCCTGAGGAGACCTTGGCCATGACCAAATGACTATTTTGACCTGTCTTCTTCTGAGCCCTCAATTCTGTTTAGGCTCCCATGTTGTAGGAATATAACAGAAGGAAACCAGGGGCATCTAGGTAGGTGTGTCCTCTTTTGGTCGGCACATAGATGCTCTGATTACAGAGTGTGCTATTTTCAGAGAGATGGAACATGTAAATACAGCATAGGTTACTATTTTGGGGGCTTCCAACTTTTTTAAAGGAATGACAAGGGTTACACATTCAGGGTGATGTGCTATTTAGACGCCATCTATCTATGCAAAGAGATTAGGAGTTGCGGTTAAGAGAAGGAGATTTAATCCATATCCTCAAATAGAATGGACTTGTAGAAGCAATCCTAATAACTTTCTGTTACTGTCCAATATCTTCCAAGTAAGAGCTATGGAGTAAGTCTTCGAAATTCCTTAAGTCTGTACATTCTATGAAGTTAAGTATGAGATTCTATTATATAAAGTAACTCAAGTATTGTTCAAAGATTTGCTTTTATGAATAAGTCGTTTATGATTTTTTTTTCCTTCTGGAGGAAATTAACATATATCATTATGTATAGAAGCTATTCTCTCCTAACAGTAACAACGTAGGTGCTTAGATGTTATCTGCGGTTAATTTACCTTTACGGTGATAATTGCAGTAACCTTTTAAATGATCATACACACACACACCAGAACTCGCACCTGTCACTGCTGCCATGGAAACGGTTCCAAAACATAAGGTACGATTCTGTTATGGAGGCCCTATAGTTTCCCAAATGAATTTTAATGAAACTGTGGCAGGTAAAATAAATAAATAAATACTTTTCTGGAGGTTTCTAAATTATTTAGTGAAATTTGCAACTAAAATCTGACTAAAAACACATGGTGGTAACATTCATCTGAAAGGAAAACAACAGTCAGTAAATGCCAAGCATCGAAAAAGGAATATAAATGAGCTTTATTTAAAGATAAGCGAAGCACCCAAATGCTAGCTCTTTAAGGTTTATCTTTTTTTAAATTAATTTTTACTGGAGTATAGTTTTTTTTTAACATCTTTATTGGAGTATAATTGCTTTACAACGGTGTGTTAGTTTCTGCTGTATAACAAAGTGAATCAGCTATATGTATACCTATATCCCCATATCCCCTCCATCTTGCGTCTCCCTCCCCCCCTCCCTACCCCACCCCTCTAGGTGGACACAAAGCACCGAGCTGATCTCCCTGTGCTATGCGGCTGCTTCCCACTAGCTATCTATTTTACATTTGCTAGTGTATATATGTCCATGCCACTCTCTCACTTCGTCCCAGCTTACCCTTCCCCCTAAGGTTTATCTTTAACATTGCCCATTTTCAATCAATAATCCTATCGTTGGTTGAAACATATTTGAGTATTAGCTGCTTGGGTGGTGCCTACTAAAATCAGTGAGTTATTGGAAGACTTTTCCTAGTTTCAGTCATCTTTGGGCTTTCTACTGTTATGAGGTAAACAGATTTAGAGCAACAATGTTTTCAGAGCTGGTCTCTCTGGACATCTGTCTCTAAAGGACATCTATTCCAGCCACTTACTTTATAGATGAGGGAACTGAGGCCTAAAAAAGGTGAGTGACTTATCCAAGGTAATAAAAGTGCATGTGGCTGGTCTACAACTCAGGTCCCTGACTTTCCTCCCCACAGGTAATCACTATGCTGCCTTGTGAATTGCAGCTCTCCTTACTACCAGTTAAAACTTTCACGCAGGCAGGAAGTCAAGTTCTGAATTTGAATATCTGAATATTTGAGTATTTTTATTGCCCATTTTTACCTTCAAATGAGTTACTCCAATTTGCTAAATGAAATAAAATTTTCACTTCTCCCTTAAAGTATGTATGTCCTCAACGAATCTCGTTGCATGGGAATTACTACTTTGTACCTTGAAAACCAAACTAATACCTTCATGTACTAAAAGAAGGGAAAGTTTTCTTGATTTGTAATCATTGCTGCACCTCTTCTGTACTCTGAAGTCGTGCTCATCAAATGTCCCAGGCTCATAATAAAGCCAACTGTGAAAACACTGCTCACCTCCAAGTCAAGAGCCTGGGAAACACATCCATGAGGTTTAACTTAAAGCTATCTAATGATGGCTGGGGCTCCAGTATATTATTTGGAGCACAAAGTTATGGCAGTATACTTGGGGAAAGAAAGCCCTCATGGTCATAAATTATGACTGGGAAATGGGTACTCCCCAAGACAGAGGAGTACTTATTATGTAACTGTCGTTAAGTGTTGCCGGTGTGGCAGGCTCTGAGCCGAGTCTCTGGCAGGGCCGAGGACTCTCCAGGTTCTAGGAGGCCCCTGAGACAGTGTGTCATACAGTGATGATGGGTGGAAAATACTCTCACTGTTCAAGGTGTGATTGTTTTGGCCTCCTCTGCGTTAAGTTTTTGGCACTTGAACGGGACCCAGTGTAACACCACAGCTGGGAAATGACATTATTTGGATTGGGTAAGAGGAGTTTTTGAATTGAACTCCACTGTACTATTAAAGAAGGGAAAAATTCCTGCCATATTCAACAAATCCCAGAGGAGCTATGTCTCTGTCGTTCATATGTTCGCACATGAATGTGCAATATAAACACTTTTTTGTATAAATATACAGATACGTTAGATAGGTGAAGTTGTATAAATCTCTATTACTAGAATAATTCATTCCATAAATATTTATTGAGCACTTACTAAGTACCACGCATGCTGTTCCAGTATGTATATGTGTATACACACATGTCACTTCTAAAATAGAGATAATGAATTCCTTCCTCACAGGTATTAAAGAACACAGCATGAGAAAAACACACAGGGTGCAGGAGTCTGTCATAAATATTAGTTCCCCTTACGTCTCTCCTCACTGTCCCCCAGCTTTGAGATATGAACAACTTTCCGGTCCTTCCAAATTCTGCAAAACACCCTCAACATGGTAGAGGAGGAAGGGTGTGAATGTGGTCCATTGAGGCCCAATTCAGAGCCTGTGACGCCCATGCTAAACCCTCTGCTTCTAAAGATGGACCCCCCAGATTCTGAGAGTGACTTGTCACCTTTCAGATGTAGTAAGGACTGAGAGCTTTTTCATCATAAACATCTGCAAATTTGTTCAAATCTTGTGAGACAGATAGACTTAGGTACTTTTATTCTGATTATAAAATATTTGTGTTGTTGAATATTTGAGATAAAACATATAAAAAATAAAGTGGAAAAGAATAATAATGTATATTTCTACAATTCAAGCGATGTTGACTCAAGAGTGTATATTGTCTGTTTCCTATAGCTTGTTTTTGACTTTGGGGGCAGAATCCCAAGAAATGAATATAATGTCTCAATTTTGACTACGTATATTGTTATATATGGCAGCAATGTCTTATGACTCCCCTAAGCAGTGAAGAAGATGTTTTGTGTAGTGTGTGTGTGTGTGTGTGTGTGTATGTGCATGTGTGTGTGTGAGAGAGAGAGCAAGAGAGAGAGAGAGAGAGAGAGAGAGAGAGAGAGAGAGAGAGAGAGAGAGAGGAAGAATGCATATGAGATTGTTTAGGAGAAATGAATCCACTGGAATTTCACTGCAATCCAGAAATGAAAACGTCAAATATGTTTAACTAGGCCTGCCTAGTTCTCTGTAAATATAATTTTAGAAAATAAACTAAAACATAAGGGTAAAAAGCCTACACTTCGCTTTGCATTTGCAAATAAAGCTTACTTCATCAATGGCGAAATTGCTTTGCGTAATTCGTAATCTCATTATCATCCCGGACCCCCCCTGACATGCTGCCTCTGTTTATGTAGCTTCCCCCTGTGGCATGTGCTCTAAGCAGAAAAGGGTATAATTATAAACCTCCATCCACTAACAAGAACAATGGTTGCACCCGGCAATTCGACTCTCCCTTTGTGAAGCTCTACACAGAAAGCAAAATGGTGCAGATACCATTCTGAATGTGGAAGGCCTAAAACTATCAGGGAAACAGCTGCCACTGGGCACCTCTTTCAACATCTACTCATGGTACCATTTTATCCATCCTGTCAGGAGCCAACCAAGGACCAGAGTTTTGAAGATACTGTGCCTACAATGACTCGATAATTCCAGGAAACAGAGAGATACAACCAAAACTTGTGTGTGAAGACTTTCCAGGCTTGCTTAGAAAAGAGAGACTAAATTTGTGCCTCTCAGCAGAGTTAGCCAGACTGAAAAGAGAAATTTGAAATGCAGAGTGTACTTTGCGCTATCCCCATTTTTATAAAGCAAAGTTAATGAGGGTCTGCTCTTTTTTTAACCATTTTTTAAATTGAAGTAGAGTTAATTTACAATGCTGTGTTAGTTTCAGGTGTACAGCAAAGTGATTCAGTTATACATATATATATATGTATACACATATGCATATATTTTTTCAGGTTCTGTTCCATTATATGTTATTACAAGATATTGAATATAATCCCCTGTCCTTGTTGTTTATCTAGAGGCTCCGCTCTTTATTCCATGATTATTAAGAATATTTTTCTAAATCTGGGATCTTGGAGGAAATAAATAGTGTGATTATGACAAATCACTCATTCTTTTCTTCACCAAACATGTATACAAGTGCCTACTGAATGTCAGTAAGAGCCAGACTAGTGACATCAAAGACTCATTTCAAAGCCCTTAACTTCTACATAAAGTAGCTGCTTGGATATTAAGGAAGCCCCTAAATCTTTAGGCTAAGTCAATTCACTACTTACTGGAGTTAAGAAGGTAGAAACATTTCTCAAGTCTAAATTCAACATTTAAAAAACTAGTGACATCATGGCTTTAGGGTCGGTTCAGCTGTCTTAGACTAAGAAATCCATTCAAAAGGGGCCTGTAGTTCACAACCTCACACTAGCAAAATGAACAAAGGAAGGCAACGTTACATCAGCACCATATATTTTTTGAAAGGTATTGCATTTTTCCTTTGTGATGGACGGGCCCATGTACCTGAAAATACATTCACAGTGGAAGGCACAAATTCTGCTGCACATTTATAGTAGAATCTATTGTTTTCCCTTACAGATAAAAAAATATTCAAGTGGGGGAAGAATTCCATGTGAATGCTCTAGCGCCTCCCTCTGATGGGTCTAAGTGCTGAATAAACAAACTTCATTTCTAAAACCTCAAGAGGAACACCTGAGTCAGGAGCCGTAGAAGAAGAAAGCAGGTAGAATGGGGACAGCTTTTAGGCAGATTATGACATTTCTGAGTACTGACTGAGTGCAGAGGGTTCTAGAGTTGGAGGGCCAACTCTCCTTCAGCAGTCCCCCTTCTCTGATATGAAAAATGAACATTTGAGTAATTTAAAGGAAAGTTGTGAAAATGTAGCTGCCAGCGTTACATTCCACGTAGATTGCTTCCTCTAAGCTTTCCAATGTAGAAATTTTGAAGCCTTCCAGACCTCCTTACCAGGGGGTTAGAAAGTAAGAAGAAGGTCTGGGCTCTTGGAATTAGTGATGGGAGGTGGACCAGAAAAGAGTCAATGGAAATGAAAAGGGGCCACAGGCTAACTGCTGTCATTTAGTGAACACCTACTATGAGAGAGTCTTATTCTGAGCGTGTCACGTCTATCACCTCCTTAAGTTTCCCAACAACGCTAAGGTAATGACAGCCTTTCCTGCCAACCTATGAAGCCCAGGCTGGGAGTTGTCCAGTGATTTTTCCTGTATAATCTCGCCCTAAGGGAAGACGTTACTCTGATTTTTCCACCTCATGTTTTTCCCTGGCAATTGCTGTGAGAGAATGTTGTTTTTGGAGTTGAGTGGGCAAGTGTTGTGCATGATATGAAAAACCAAAAAAAAAAAAAACAAAAAAAAAAACCCCACCCAAAAAACTGACACAAAGTACTAGTCAATTTCAGTCTCCCTATGAATGACTGAGGTCTTTTCCTACTGCTGGATATGTTTAAATGAACAGGTTCTACCTCAATTTTCAGCTGGGCTTTTGCTTTCTGTGGAGTGCCACCCCAGGCAGCTAGTCACAAATCACTAAAGGGTCAGTTACACTGTACAGTAGCCGCAGGGGGTCACTCCTGAATCCAGAGGTTCTCGCCACCAAGGACAGAGTTGCTGGAGTCCCAGTAAAGCCTGTGGGTTTGCTTAACAAAGGGAAGGAATGTCTGGAGGATAAGACTCCCTGTAATCATCCTCTAGAAAACATCTGCTGTATGTATTTGCCAAGCGATAAGGGATCTAGTAAATCCAAGACCATTTGACAATGTACTTCAGAAGTAGCTTCCTGGCTCTTGAAAGAGTTCCATAAATGGCCATGTTAAAAATAGGCAACCAATATAATCGAGCAAGCTGAAATAGACTATGATACACACCATATGTTATGGCTGTGACAAAATCAGAAGAAGAGGAATTCGGTATAAATTGAGACTCATTCCCCCTCAGACTGACACAGTCTTATGGAAATGACACATAGAAAAGGGTCAGAATTCTACCCTTTGTGCTGTTCTGTGTACAGATCTCTCTCCCTGATAAGACAGCCTTCTCTCTATTTGGCGGGTCTATATCTGGTCCTTCTGATATCCCTTTCCAACTCCCAACACATATTAGGTAGTTACATTAAGTGTCTGTAAACTAAGAACTATGTTCAAAACATTTTCTCCTTGTGACAATGTTTACAGTAAAAGGCCAAATGTCCACCTGGAAGAACAAGGTGCAAATCTAGAATGGATTACTAGAATTT
This sequence comes from Delphinus delphis, assembly GCF_949987515.2. Lineage (NCBI taxonomy): Eukaryota > Metazoa > Chordata > Mammalia > Artiodactyla > Delphinidae > Delphinus > Delphinus delphis. The sequence continues at coordinate 58,067,349 of NC_082694.2, read as the reverse complement.
TCTGAGGACAGAGTGTGGGAGGACAATTCAGCAAGCATGGAAGCCGACAAGGTAAGAATTTTGCACTCTCTGATTTTATGCTCTGTGTACCTGTTTGCTTCTGCCTGAAAAAGAACCATTAATGTACAGAACCTACTTGAACCACCTAATTTAACATAAGAAACCAAACCAAACCAGTCCTGTAACTGCATTAATGTTTTTATTTGGTTTCATCTTACTTATAAAGTTGACTCTTTAAAAAAAAAACAAAAAACACTCCTCCCCTGCACTATTTGCTGCTATCTTGAAATGTATACTGTGATAAATGCAAACAAAAGGTTTTAAAATCATGCCAAATATCCCCAATTAGACGTTATGTCCAATTTCTAAGCTACAATATCATATATTATTATATAATATGTAATATAATTATATATTATGAATGCTTTATATATATTACCTTATTTTATTCCACAAAATCTATTTTATGGATGAGGAAATTGATGTTTACAGAGGTCAAGTAACTTGTCCAAGGTTACACAATTAGTTAAGTTGCTCAGCTGGGATCTCTAGGTCTGTCTCAGCCTATAATTTTAATCATTATGGTATATGACCTATCTTAGACTAGTTTATAAAATAGCTATTCAATTAACCTCTTTGAAGAGTTTTTGCAGATTTTAAGTGCTTCTTTTCCTGGTTTGGCAATAACTTTTTAAGCCACACACAAGTTCAAATGAAAACAAAACAAAACAAACAAAAAAACAAACATTCTCCAGATAGAGACTTTATAGTTGCACTCCTTGGTTATGGGTGGTCACACCCACACTACAAGCACATGACATCCATCCATCCAGACCTAGCTTTAGAAACATATTCTGAAGAGGGGAAACTTGAAATATGCAGACTGTGGTCCTGACTCCACCTAAGAATGCCTGCTTTATTGGGTTTACCTTGTAATCATGCAAATTTTGGCCAGAGTCAAATAGGGCAACAGTTTTTCCGCTTGGACTTTACTCAGTATGGTTCGTTATAAATGCTTCCAGCCAGTCCCCAAGACAGACTTGCTCACTGCAGTTGTCCTTGAGTTTCACTCAGAAGAACCTCATACAACAGCAGCATAGCCCAGACATTGGACTGGTCAAACGGCTCAAGAGTCCATCCCTCTGCACATCCCACCTTTAGGATCTGCCAGTTGAGTCTGTTATGCCTCAACACTGTCCTCCAAATAGACCTTTTATAAAACAAATAAAAGTTACTGCTTCTAGGGCTGTGCAAACACAGTCTAGTTCCCAGTGCCTGGCAAAGCTTCTACCTAACAGTTTTGCTGTTTAAAACAAACAAACAAACAAACTGAGCATTTTTCCATTATTGCCTCAGATTCTTCCATTTTTCCTACATTTCCTGAAATGTAATACCTGAATGGTGGAAAAGAGTCATTTTAGTGTGAAAACATGCTGGAGTGGAAAGGCCAAGCATACTTTCTATAGACTAGTGCTAGAGAAGAAGTTGGCTGTCTTCCTGGGCAGACGTGGGAGTTGGTACCTTAGAATCAACTATTAACTACGTTAAAGCTTTGAGCCTTGGTCAATTTCCAGGCATGGGGCATTGGCGTTCTGCAGCCTGGAATGGAGAGGCCCACTATCCCCAGAGAGCATGGCAGGTACAGGAAGGGAACGCTGCTGAGCTGAGGCCCACTGTGGTCCTAACAGTTAGACTCCAGATTAGAACAAATCCAGAGAAACCTAGTTTCACTTCACTTGCCCAGTGATTGAAAATGCTTCATCTCAGACTATGGAAGGAGCCCGACCAAAGCAACTTTAAAACACATTGAAGGTGTGTATGTGTGTATGCGTATATGTGCATTTTTTGCTGTGTGTGTGTGTGTGTGTGTGTGTGTGTGTGTGTGTGTGTGTGTAGAGATGGGTCTGAGGCATGGATTTTACTAATGTGATTATTTAAATAAACTCTCCCATAAGCTAGAGCACCAGATGGTGCTACAAAAATGAGGGGAAAAAGGCTCAGAGCATAGATGTCACATTAGCTGTACTGGCCTGCATTCAAATGGTAAACATTTTGATCACTCCAGTTTATAGCTCTGCTTAAAATTTTTGTTAATATGTTAATAGAAAATGCAAATTTACATAGGATTCTAATAAAAATGCATAAATAATTGGATTTTCTAAGAGAAATGGACTTTAGGGATAATCTCCTCCAGCCCTCGTTTAAAGGCGAGGTCAAGAATTAAAGCAAAATGCAGAGAAGTTGAGTGACTTGCTCAAGGTCTTATAGCAAATTAATGGTAGGACTGTGATTAGAATATGGGTTCTCTGACTCCATGTCAGTACTATTTCCACTATCACCTGTAATAGATTTAGAAGCAAAAATAAACTCATGGGGCTTCCCTGGTGGTGCAGTGGTTGAGAGTCTGCCTGCCAATGCAGGGGACACGGGTTTGTGTCCCGATCCGGGAAGATCCCACATGCCGCGGAGCGGCTGGGCCCGTGAGCCATGGCCGCTGAGCCTGCGCGTCCGGAGCCTGTGCCCCGCAACAGGAGAGGCCACAACAGTGAGGGGCCCACGTACAGCGAAAACAAAAACAAAAACAAAAAAAACCAGACTGCTTGATTTTTAAAAAATCTTAGCTATTATACGAAAAACATTTATAGACTTTTTTTTAGAAAAATCACATTCCAGGGGATAAATAAACAAAATTTTCAGATTTGGGGGACATTAAGGCATATTAAGAGAACTGAAAGTTCCAGATTGTAGATTAAAAATAACTATAGGGTGCATTTGTCCATGGTCATTTGAAATTTCTTTTAGGGTTTCCGTACTGAGGTCTTACTGGGAATAATTATAAAAGATGTCAGTTTTTTTCTAGGTTTAATAAATCTCCTTTGATATTTAGTCTGGGCATAAATGGATTGGTGTCTGTAACCAAATTAAGCTGATGGCAGCCAGGAAGAAGGTGGAACATGGGACTACTGGCTAGTGAGAGAGAACTAGTTCTAATCTTTAGAACCTTAGGTTATTTCTGCTTTTGAAGGGGTTGTCTTACTGGTCTATTCATTGTAAAGTAACGTTTTGGTCATAAGCAACTTCAAAAGAAACAAAAAATCTACACCCAATGATATCTTTTACTTTGATTCCACATCACCAGGGGCAAAAGGGATTTTGTTTTTAGGACCTTTGAGGGAGAACATGTTGACTAGCAGAGCTGAAGATGTGATCATCCTGTCAGCTGCTACAGGATTGTGTCCTTGGGTTCTGTGTCCTGCTGTGACACCTTCTAGGAAGCAAACAAAGATGAATAACAGCTTCCACAAAACTCCATTGCTCTGGAGATGGAATTAGGGCTCCTTCCAGTTTTCTTCATGATGTTATAAGCAGATGAATTTTAAAAAATGACTGTTGAAGGAGACCAAGCTAGAGCTGCTCTACCATGCTAAAAACATAAGCAGGGCAATTAGTTTGCTATTGAACCTCTCAGAGCTGCCATTAGCTCATTAGAAATGCCTCTATTATGATATCTATCAAGTGGAACATACGCTTGTTGATCTAATAAATGTCCGTTCATTTTGAGAGTAGATTCTCAAAACCTTTTGAAATAAGTAGAACACCGGCTGTAAAAATTCGGGGTAGATTTACTTGGGATAAATGCTAAAAAATAAGGCAATATGTCCCATTACATCAGTGGTTTTCAAAATTCAGTCTATTAATTTGCATAATTCACCATGTTCCGTAATATTTTCATAACCCGTTGTGTTTCTCAAATGGGTGGAGGCCTGGGCCTTACCCCGCCATAGTCTCCAACAAGGCGATGAGAGAGTGAGAAGGTGTTTCTCTTCTCTCTATTCCTACCCTATTGAGTAGCACTACTCTAGATGATTCCTCCAAAAATATTCAAGCTTTTTAAAACCTGGCTTCAAATTTGTTTTTTTACTTAAAGTCAGTGTGAATATTACCATTGTTTTGAATACTGGCCATGTGTTCCTCATGTTGTAGGTAATAACAATTGCCAAAGGACTATTTAAATAGTAAGAGTATTGACAAACTATAATGTATTACATGGCTCAAAATACTTCCTGGTCTGATTACCTACCCAGACCTGCTGAAGACAAGGAAGGGTGGAGACTTCACTGCAAATGACTCACTGATGTTCAATCAGTAGATTCTGGTTGAAAAAACTGTATTTTGATAAGTAGCAATAGTTGTTTCAAAGAAAGGTGTGGAGGCTATATTAAGAAATAAACATCCAAATCTACCGATCTAGTTATCTATTCTCAAAATCTTTGTGTGTGTGTATGTGTGTGTGAGATATGTTTTAAGTAATTCATACTAAGCCATTGTTCTATACCCTGACTTAACAACCTACAAAACAATTACTTACCTAAACTTGTTAAAGGCATATTGTGATAGACATTAAAAATGTCAACAGAATAAAAATTGCCTGGAAATACAGTGAACTGTTTCTTAAGTATTACTTTATTATTTAAGGGGAAGAAATTTAAAAATGTGTAAGGAGACTGGGAGTTTGGAATGAGGCTGAGTTAAAATTTTTGCTTTATCACTATGTGACATCAGACAATTCTTTGAGGTTCCGTTTCTTAATCAAGAAAATGGGAATAGTATATGCATTACAAAGAGATTATAAATACTAACTAGAGAAAACAGTCCAAGGCTTTGGCAAATAACAGGTGCTCAACATTGCCAGTGTCATCAAAATCAATGATTATTAATTGGCACTTGGCAACAAAAATGACCTAGACAAATTTTCAATATACACATGCCCTGGTCCCATGACAGGAGAATCTAAGTCCAGAGTGGGACTTGCGTGTTTGGAGAAAGCTCTGCAGATAGTTCTGAGGCACACCTCTGGTTAAGAACGAATGGTCTAATGAATTTTAATCTTTTCACTGGATGTACTTATGGGGTATGATTGGGCCATCACTGCAGTGGTCTGCTACTAAAGAAACTTTCTCCTAGCCAAGAGTACCAATATGGTTTAAGTCTCTTCAAGCATCACATTTAACTTGGGGTTTGGGGAAAGACAAATGGGATGTTTTCCCAGAGTACTTCAGCACAGTATAGTGTAACTTAAGTGTACTTAAGTATATCTGTATGCAAAAAAGTGCCTATGCCTGTTTAGTAAGTAGTTCCACTACTTGGATCACAGAACTAAGGGATTAAAAGTTTGACGCTCACTCAGGCTTTTTAGTTTTCTCTGCTTCATGGTCCATGGCCCCTCAAGCCATCATCACAAGAAAGTATCGGGCAGGAGAGTGTGTACAGATCTACAGAACCTACTGAAATTACTAGGAAGAGTTAAATATTAGCAAGCAATGGTTTTGTTCAGTATTCAATTGGAAGGTTTTTAAAAAAGAACCTCTTAAAATATTGGATATCTGAATGGGATATTCCTAAGATACTAGAGTGTGAAAATGATTCTCTTTTTTTAAAAAAAAAAAAAACAAACCTCAGTAGAAAAAAACCTCAGTGTGTTAGGTGGATAAGCTTCAGACAAAGGGACAACCAAACCTGCTAGTCAAGAGATACAAAAAAATGTCCACAGCTACCTCATGTTGCCAAGGAGACTGTGCAAACAGACTAAAACAAAGAGAGGTGGCTGGCTGACAATAAGGCTAATGTGGAAAACCTCTTCATTGTTCTGTGGCATGCTTCTTTTCAGAAGAGCAGGAAGAGGTGGCAGGCAGAGAGGTAGAAAAACAAGAAGAGTCTTTCTTCCAAAGAGGGCCATCAGAGTCCCTGAGGGATGAACCTAGCTGACCCAGGTCAAACTGTAGTGAATCACTTGGAAATAAAGGTTGGAAGCCCTGTGCCTTGTGTCATGATTCCCTTAATACTTTACCCCTTGTACTTTGATAAGCTGTGTGAGGAGGTAGACTTGGGATCTCTTCATTCAGACATTCAACCTCTGTCTATTTTGTGCTTCCCAGGCAGGAGGGAATGCCTGGAAGTTCAACAAGGGAGTGAGCAACCGAGTCTGCATGACGGGGTCACCATTTAATGATGAAATACCCACACAGGAGGCCTCATAGGACTTACATCTCTTTACCCTTTTAGAAGAATATATAATCCAACTGTATGTCCAAATGCAATTATTTCCCCTTCATTAGCGTCATTCAATCAGCATATACAGGGTATTATAGGTAAATGCAGTATAGTTACAAGGAATCCACCCCTCAAAATGTTTATAGTGCATGGTATAGAAAAATGCTCTCATTATAAGTTTTAGTGAGGAAAATTTTGTGTTTTTGCACCACTAAATAAGATCTGTAAAACTCTTTAGCAAACAATAAATAAGTAAATAGTTAATGGCCAATAATAATGGATGTGAAAATTATGGACTATTATTTTTTTCCTTCTTTTTTCACGTCCAAATTTTCTATCATGTGTCTATATGACTTTATTCATACAAAGAAAATTTATAGTTTATGGATGTGAATCTGGTTTCAGTTGTTGAACTTCGCAATTTATTCTTTTACAGAGTTCGAGACGAGCACGGGTAAGTTTGACAAAACCAAGATATAAAAACAGTTCTTTCTACAGCTATAAGTTTGTTGGCAAGATTTTTTTTAAAAAGCACATGTCTTTTTCACTGTGTCTCTTCAAACCTGTCATCATAGAAGTTGCTTGTTTTGAAGCGAGATAAAGTAAGACTGCAAACCAGCCCTTATTACATTGGAAAGTTTCCACTCAATCAGAAGGCAAATGTTAGCATTGGTAGTTACATATTAAAAGAAAAAAATTTTTCCAACTGCTAAGTCATCAAGAGATTAAAAATAGAAACAAGATTGGGGTCTTAAGTCATTTCTTTACACTGTAAGGGTTAAGCGAACACCACTTTGTAAGAAGGCAGCCCAGAGTCAGTGTTCAGAGTTGGCATATTGAATTAATAACTTTTTTTTTCTATCAAACTGCTCCTAACTTGAGTTGTTAAACATGTGTTGTTTTTTTTGCAGGCTGTTGTTATGCTGCATCAAGCAGCCTCTTCAGAAAGGTCGCCAGAAAACATGAAATTAAATGCAGCCTAGAGTTACTGTCTTGAACTCTCAAAAATATCATTTTCTTTATAGAAATGGGTTAAAAAAATTTTTTTTAATTTCCCCCCCAGAAAATTGTGAGTTTTAACCTACAGGAGACATGCTTCAAGGTAATGCCATCCTAATAGGGTCTAGTTGGTCCCTAGAATAGGTAAATTTATCAGATCCCCCCAATTCTCAGGAGACTGTGAAGTCTGCCAGCATATTTGTTTCTGTTCATTTTCACAAGATTGACAGGCTCATTATGGTAATATTGACATCTCCACTTGAGAGCTCAGATTGTGCAATGGTAAATTTGCATATGTTAATGAGGAGACAATTATATCAAAGAGTGAACATTTGGACTGATGTGCAAGACACCATTTAATAAGAACAGTAGGCGATTGAGCCCTGTCATTGATTCTTCCATTTTTGTCTCCTTCCAACTTGTATTTCTTCCTAGATTTTCCTCCTCTGCTTTTTTTCTCCTCTTTCCTTCCTTCCCTCCCTCTCGATAAATGACAGATCTTTTTTTTTTTTTTCATGCCATCTCTCTATGGCTGCACTTGAAACAAGAATTCTTTCCTCCTAGTTGTTGGCTGACATCTGCAAATGTGAGAGAATCTGAACATGACAAACAACAAGGAATTCGAAATAAACTGTAATGGAACAGTATCTCTTCTCTCCCCCCCTTCCATGGTGGAAACGATGATATCCTCACCATCTGCACCCTCACAGGCTGTGCGTGCGCAGAAAACCAGATGGAGTTGCAGCCCATGGCAGGGATCCAGACCCTCAGCTTCTGGGAGGTCCTAGAAGTTCATGACGTCTCCCTGCTATTGGACTATCTCTTGCCATGTGCATTCAAAGGTAAAATGTAAAATATTTCTCTAAGCTATTCTGTATAGAGAGGATCTTCCACTACAAAAGGAGGCCAACGTGGAGTAGGGGATAGTGTTCTGGTCTGAGTGTCAGAGAACCTCAGCCCTTAGGGTCCTCCTTTTCCAAGGAGGAAATATTAGGTCTATTGCTTTCCCTCTCTGGGGTTTGGTTTTCTCATTTCTAAAGGGAGAGCTTTCAGCTTTAAAGTTCCATGATTCTGTTGGAAAATATGTGCAGAAATAAAAGAAGAATGAAAATAGTTTGAGGATGTATGTCTCCTATAATTGGGTTGACAGTCTATGTTAGGAGTGAAATATCACTGCACTACCAAAACATGTCTATGCCATGCTCTTCCCTTCAATTAGCTGAGGAAACACGATCACTCTGAGTCTGCTGCTAAAAAGACAGAGGCAATAATTCTATTGATATTTGGTGCCCTCACTGGCACCACCCTTGTGTCCATGTATCAGAACTGAAATTAGAGCCATGGTACAGTCATCCCAGGTTGCAAACTGGAAAAGCAGGGCTGACTGGCCTTGGGAACTACTCCTGGTGCTACACTGCAACTCTGAAATCCAACAGAAGCCACAGGATGGGGATCTACATGGCAATATCTGTATGAAAAGCTACCTTGTGGCCTTGTGAGAGACTTCTAAAACCACAAGGTACACAACATTTTTGATTCCTAACATGAACATCAAAGTATACTGATTCCTCCTCCTCCTAATAAGTGTCTTGTCATAGCAGTCTTAAGGACACTTCAAAATTCTATGGAAGAAGACAGGAGAGATACAGAAATATAAAATCACTTTGGGGCATGGCTGCTTGCATTCTAATGGGGTTACCCTAATACGTTTGAAAACCAAGGCTCATTGGCCAAGATACACTTTCATGAACCTGAGAATGTATATTAGTTATGACATAGCCCTAAATATGTGCATATATTTATATTATAAAAATGCCAAAATGAATGTAAAAGACAATCCTATTTTTCAAATGCTTCATAATGGAAGTGATTGTCTTTACGATCTAAAGCGTTCTGTTGGATATATTTAGTATTCTTCAATCCTCTCTATTAAATTATATGTTCCCTTTGGAGCACATGTTTGCTTTATAAATGGGCTGGGTAGCTTTTTGTTTGTTTGTTTTGTTTCTGACATTATTCAACACTTTTGGATGCTGAGGCCAGGCAGTCAGGGAAAAGCAAAACATCTGTAGAGAAGCCCAAAGACCTATCCTCAGTTCTGAGCTGGGCTTTCCCAGAACACCCCCCAGGCCTACTGGATACGGGAGGTCAAAGGCACTTCCTGCGTCCACAGGGTTGGGCATGCTGGGTCTATCCCTCCAACCTGCCACCTGCTTGTTACACCACCCTCTGGCACCTTTCCCTCTCTGCAGCTGGCACGGGCGGGGTGGCGGGGGCGGGTAATGGTGTTAGGGAGGTAGGGAGGGAATGCTTCTGCAATTGAGGACAGAGATGAGGCCATCCCAAGTCCAGAACCTCTGCAGCTCCACCTGCCAAAATATGGAGTTGAGTTCAGAAAAGAATTATATATATGTAATATACATACACTATATATGTGGATATATTAGATAGGTATATATACAAACACATGTATATACTCATAATTCTCAGCCTGAATCTTATAGTTTGCTATATATATAAACTATATATGTGTATATATATTACATATGTATGTATATAAATACATGTATATATTCATAATTCTCAGCCTAAATCTTATAGTTAGCTATAATCTTTTTAGCTATGTTTTAGCCAAAAGCATGGGGAAAATTATTTGCAGATGTCATTTGCTCATTTTAAATGAACTCCAGTGTACTTTGGAGGCTTCTTAACACACCAGCGAGCTTCCATGTATTTCAGAAAACCTTTTTAGATATACCATAGGGGAGTATCTCTTAAACGAGTTCTCAACACACAGCTCCTAAACAGATGATGACATTTGACTCACTATGTCCCTGATATTCACCTGCTATCAGCTACTGATGGAGAATTAGATTGGCCCAAATCAGGGGAAACCTAAGAAAGATAATGAAACTCCTGTAAAAAAGCAATGACAACTGTGAAAACGAGATTTTTACTACCCTTTCTGTGACCTTTTCGTCTTTTTTTTGACCCTCCTCACAGGCAGCCTAATTATGGCAGGAACATCATCAGTGAGGTCTCAGAGAAAGGAAACTGATTCTAGAGATAGCTACTATGTTCAAGAGCGTATCAGATCACGGCAAAGCACATTATGCCAACACTCTCCCTGTAACAATCTAGTCTTTACTGGAGTTAATTAAAGCAATTAATTACCTTGCCTTTCAAAGTAGAATGATTACACAAATAGATAATTTTCCAATGCATACCCATAAGGCAAGTGATCTCTCCGCACTTCCCTCAGTATGCCAAAGAACCTAACTGAACTAAATTATCCTTATTCTTTGTATGTATGACCTTCCAGAAATTCTCCATCAACTTTGTCTATCTGGTTTGTTGTCCTATCTGGTCAGAGAGCAGAGCCACATCTCTGCGTGGACACAAGACTCCAAGCTTAACTAAGCCTTTCGCACAGCAAAGATGGGCGATGCCCCCCCTGTGACCACAGTGACAGGAGTCCAGAGGATGGCAGGAGAAGGGCGGGTGCACATTCTGACAGTCACGGCCGAGCTTCCTTCAACAACAATTCCCCCATGTGGGTGATGCTGACAATAATTAGGCAAACAGAATGCCAGACAACTGTAAGAAAAGCTGTCAAACATTTTGTGTTATTATCCCCTGCACAGGCCTGTGATTTATTGCCACAGAAAAAGCACATTTAAAAAAAATCTCAAAACAGTGACATTTTGTTCAAATTACAACCCCAGCTTCCCTGACTGCCTGCAGACTGACATCTCCAGCATCAGATGTAATGCTCGGCAATTTGTTCCCATCAATTGAGCAGTTCTTTGGGGTCGGCTCTAGCCGCCGTTAGGAAGAGCTGATGTACAAACAGCAAGAGCAAAGGACCTCTCAATGCATGGGATGCCAATTGCCTTCAGACCTCAAAATAAATAAAATAACCAACATCCGTATTTCCTTCTTAGATTCTTAGGGTCACATTGGTTCTAAAACTTGAAAAATGGTCTTCTGCACCAAATATGGTCTTCCTACACATCATCTCTTTGTCCCTCTTCACCCAAGACCCTGTTTGGGCTCCTGGACTTGGTCAAACTATGTTTTGAGGGTTTTGATCTTTTCAATAGAAAATCAAATTTCCTGATGATGTCTCCAATGGCTATAATTGAACCAGAAAGAAAAAGAAATGGCAACAGTTTTAATCCTATTATAGTCCCATTTCTTTAGAGTTTGGCATAGTCCTATGGATAATTTTTTTTCCCCCTATGGATAAATTCTTATACATTGAGAGAGATACTGCAAGGAGTCATCCTTGCAGAGGTCAGGAGCCAATGAAACAGATGTAAGGTGCTAATATTATTTTGTCAAACATCTACAGACAATCTCTAAATTAGATATCTGGGTTGCTAAGCGTTGAAATGGGCCCTAGAGGTCATTTAATCTACCTCTTCAGCTAATGAGGGAAACCTCGTCTATGAGATTTCTTGTGGCTATTCTAAACTGGAATGCTTCCAAGAATGGGGATGAGAAGCCCTCCCATCACAAACATGTGGCTGCTAAAAGACCTAAGACTTAGATCTCCACTGTCTTCAACAGCCCATCCCACTCCTTCCTCAACATTAAGATCCACTTAACAGGGAGAGCCCCTATCTTCTAAATATTGCCTTACCCTTTAAATCAGCAGTCCCCTACCTTTTTGGCACCAGCGACTGGTTTCGTGGAAGGCAATTTTTCCATGGACTGGGGTTGGGGGAGGGATGGTTTTGAGATGATTTAAGCGCATTACCTTTATTGTGCACTTTATTTCTATAACTATTACATTGTAATAATATGCAATGAAATAATTATACAACTCATCATGATGCAGAATCAGTGGGAGCCTTGACTTGTTTTCACTTGCCACTTACTGACAGGGTTTTGACATGAATCTGCAAGCAACTGATTTATTATGGTCTCTGTGCAGTCAAACCTCTCTGCTAATGACAATCTGTATTTGCAGCCGCTCCCCAGCACTAGCATCACCACCTCAGATCATCAGGCATTAGATTCTCATGAGGAGCGTGCAACCTAGATCCCTGGCATGCGCAGTTCACTGTAGGGTGTCTGCATTCCTATGAGAATCTAAAGCCACAGCTGATCTGACAGGAGGCGGAGCTCAGGCGGTAAGGCAAGTGATGGGGAGCGGCTGTAAATACAGATGAAGCTTCGCTCCCTGGCCCTGCTGCTCACCTCCTGCTGTGCAGCCCGGTTCCTAACAGGCTATGGACCGCTACTGGTCCGTGGCCCAGGGGTTGGGAACCCCTGCTCTAAATAATGCCTTGCTTGAATAGCCATTTCTTTCCACTGTATTGGAAGAATTCGTTCCCACTTCTTTTTTCACCTTTTTTTTTTTTCACCTTTTTTTTTTTTCCATCTTTACACCCACAAGAGTACCTTTTCTTCTCGTGATCCTCTTTTGTTAGAGTTTGGACAGTCATTGAGTATCATCGGATCTTCATTTTATTCAGGCAGATTTCAATTTTTAGAAACAGCCAATAGTCATTTTACTCGAAATATGGCAAATCATGTAGGTTAGCACACAGAGTAAATGAGCTCTAATTTCCTCTTGCCCATGTATCTTCTTTCATTAATTTTTTCACACAGCATTCAATACCTCCATGATGATTGGTGGCTGCCAAGGGACCCTCTTACACTAGATTAATCCCAATTGGATGGCACTTAGGACATTTTCCAACCATATTTCCCACCAAAATGTCTCATGTCTCATACGTAAGAAAGCTGATAGAGAACTCAATGGACTAATTTAAACCAGGGTATTCCCAACTTATATTTGAACACTTTAATTTACTGAAATCCAATGAACCATTTATACATCAACAATGACTCATTTCCTTAGCTCAAGAAAGTGAACAAAGGTTTGATTCTCTTTCTCTCTCTCATTCTTCTTTATATACAAATGAATTATCCCCACCACCTGCTCATCTAACTCTGAAAGTTATTTCTCAAAGGTAAACCATAAAGGAGGATCAGGTAAGGGATGTACAGAGCTCACTGAAAACGCACCTCAGCTACAGAATGAACAACTCAAAGGTCTACAGCCTGCGGAAGGCAAGTCCATGGTGTCAACTTTGAAGATAAAGAACAGCTTCTTAACCAACCTCACCAAATCAATTTTTAACACTTCTGTCCCATGAGCTTCCAACCTACTTTCATAGACCTAGCCTGATAAAAAACAAAAGCATTAGCCGTAAAGACCAAAATAAATGAACTTCCTTTTAGAATTCTTCTCTCTTGCCAAAGTTGATGACTGACTAAATTCAGGGACAGTCAGATTTATATCAATTATACCAACAGTCACGAGAGGTAAGGTAATAGGAATTCACACTTCCAGTAAAACAGATGTTGAAATGATAACTTTGGGATCCTTTTAACCCCATTTTCATTTCTGAGATAAGAAGTTTGTTTTTTTTTTTTAAATTTCCCACATGTGAGCACAGTCTCTGAAACACAGTGGCTCATTTTACACATCTGGATCCGTGCAGGCAAGAAAGAGAGTCATACCGTTTTCTCTCCCTCATAGTCAGACCTGAGAGTGTGTGGCAAACATTTCAGAAATCAAAGTTTTTTCAAGAACTTTTCATCTTGTTTCCATCCACAAAATAAAAAGGGGGCGGGTAGATATCTTAATGTAGCCACAGCTGGGAATACAGTTTGTGGAAGAGACAGGAAGGGAGAGAGATGAAGGACTCCTATAAACTTTCCTTTACCATCTAAATATGTAGAATATATAAAGATTACAACAGAGACAGGTCAAAATGGCCCTTGCTGTACTTTGGGAAATCTTGACTATGAGGACCTTTTGCCGTAAAATGGTGGGTTCTTCTATCACACTGACTGGAAGGCCAGTCTGGGATGTGCTCACTGCATGTGTCAAGAGCAATTACCCAAAAATCTCTGTGGAGCTTCTCTTCTTTAGGAAACAGGGGAAGCCCAAGCCACCAGTATTCTGCACGTGCACTAACAGTCTGTGCTTGCAGAGGCGATAATTTTTCAGCTCCCTTCAGATTCTATTTATTGGTTATTTTCCCCTTTGGCTGAAAAGGTTTCTCCTTGGTACTAAGCAGGGGCACCAATCTAACAGAGTGTATTAGAAACTGATCTATTGGTATTTCACTGGAGTTCTACTGGGGTTGAAGTGCTCAAACAAAATGTGATAAAAGTTTGAGAGTGTTTTGGGTGACTTTAATCCCAAGGTCCCACTTGGTGGACTCGATTTCCTGCTCTCAGAGATGTAGGCAATGCTAGTTTGGGATGGGAGGTCTGGTAGACCCTGAATACGAGGCAGCTTTTACATCAGCCATTTGAGGAAGATCCCATGCTATCCTGGATGACAAGATACTATGCCTTCATTTACGTGCATGAATAAATTCATGTGAATGAATTATTTAAAGAGGAAAATGTGGGAGTGAGCATTGCATAGTAATTCAGCTCAGTCTTTGCACTGGGTTTTTCAATAAGTACGAACATTTTCCTCTCATGTCTTCCTGCCTAAGATGAAGAGAAAATGATGATGGGGAAGGGATACCATTGATACCAAGGGAAGTTTTGGGATAGATAAGAGAACAGTCCTTTATGACTCTTATCAGAGTTTACAATTTCAAATTCCTTTGTGTAGTGTCTGTTTAGTGCTTTCTCCACAAATAAATTGTAAGCTCCATGAATACAGGCTACTATAGTTCTTGGCACACAGCAAGAAAGGACAAGTAAATACTTTGTCTCCTTTAAACCAACGGTTCGCATTCTTCTCCAAGTGAGAAGTTGGTAAGGATTTCCTTGAGGCTTGACAATGACCAAAGCCAGTGGTGGAATGGAGATTACCTGGTAAAGGTGGTCTTTTATCTATTGGGAATTCCAGTAATATCTGACTTTGATATCAAATGAGTATAATTCTATTATGTCCTAGACCATGTTGGTGTAACTGGTTTATAAACCATTTTAAGCTGTAAATAGAAAAACTGACTTATTTTAAAGAAAAATATAATAGCATCCATTTGTTCATTCAAGAACTATTTTCTGAGTCCCTACACTGTGCCAGGAATGGTCCTAGATTCATGGTGAATACGGCAGATGGGCTGCTCATGGCGCTTTCACTGTAGTGATGCATCTGTGATTGAACTGGTGGGAGTAGAGGCCAAAGTAGCAGTTTTAGGCCAAACTGCTCTAAACAAATAATAGGAGACCAGAGAGGCTAGCTAAAATTTTGTTCATATTTAGTTTTCCTGTCACCTCGCTCACCAACTAAGGTGGGGTGAGGTGAATCTAGAAGCACAGAATGAAGTGGGGAAAGAGGTGCCCAGGGATCACGCAGTAACATTGTTCTTAGCAAATGACCCTCCTATAATTCCCAAGAAGGTAAGATGTTTAAGCATTGAAATGGCTTCATGATATGGTAATGCCAAATCCGAAGTGGTTCTACCATGTGAATATCCCTTCAACGAATGATCTGAAGTTTGAACAACCTAAGAGCAGGCTCAAAGCATAGGCCGGGGAGTTGGTTGACAAGGATAATTTAAGTCATGGCGTTACTATTTTCTGGTTGATTCATGAGAAAGTTCCTCAACCTTTCTAAGCATCAGTTTCACCTGTAGGGTGGTAACAATGCCTAGGTTACAAGGTTGTTGTGAATACAAAATAAAATAATACAGTGCAGGGCTTCCCTGGTGGCGCAGTGGTTGAGAGTCCGCCTGCCGATGCAGGGGACACAGGTTCGTGCCCCGGTCCGGGAAGATCCCGCATGCCGCGGAGTGCCTAGGCCCGTGAGCCACGGCTTACAGATATCCTCACTGCTTCTTAGAAATAAAACACCCAGTAGATGTAAGGTCTTCAGGAGAAAACTGACTTTCCTGTTGCTCTTATCCTTGACTTGGAATAAAATTAATTTTTTTCTATGGACATAGAAAGAAAATTCTCTGAGCAAAGGTTAATGGAAGGTAACTGAAAAGTTGGAGAGAGGTAGGCAGATAATAAAACTGGTTGAAAAGCTCTATTATTTTTGCAGAACACTTTATCTCCCATAGGTTCATGACCTGAAGATTACATGGGATGAAGGGAGGCCCTTATCAAAAGCCTGCAACTTGGTAGCTACAAAATCAATTTTTAAATGATTTATGTTATGTTCTTTAGGACCGAAGGCAGTAACTCATTCTCCCTGTGGCACTCAGCTGCCACTTAGATGTTGAAAAATGATTAATTTTTATTTACAGTGTGCTTCCCCTCATATATCACTGGAAACAAGCTTTGAGAGCATAGCATTTCTATAGCATTAAATTATTAACTGAGGGAAGTCCCAGGCAAAGAGGAAAAAAATCTACTGAAAACCAAAGATCTCAGCATGCACTGAAATAATCATTCTGAAAAATTTTCAAGGCCAAATCTTCCCATCTATCTGGTTTAACGTATTTAACATAAGCAGCCCAAAACAGCTTCCCAAGAAGAGTCATTCTTGTATCCAATCATATTACCACTAACTTTAACAATGAGAGGATAAAGAGTTTAGAATTCCTATGGGTTTTGCTCCTCCAGAAGACTGAATTCAGAAAGTTTCTAGAATTTGGTGCATGAAGCTTATTTCAACTTCATTTGAAATGTGTGCATTTGAAAAAATTGCTATAAGGATGCCTCTTCTGGGCCACGACATGCAGGTATTTCTTTCTTTCAAAACTGCAGAACTATATTTCCAGGCTACCTACTCTTCAGCTTGCCAGCCTGAACCCAATATTACTATTACTCAGTCTATTAGTCCCTGAGGACCACCTCTACCTAGGACAAGGTTCACATTTTTCTCATCAACCATATCAACCCTAAAACTCCTCTAGCTCAGGGCTCACAGTAATTTGATAATAAGGGGCTACTGAGTATGTCCTTTGCACCTGGTGATCTTTAGGTTTGGGGTAAAGACCCTGAATAGCATGGAGGGAGATTAGGAACTACTCTGAGACCAGTGGAAAGAAGTTTGCCCATTGCTTCTCGACACTAGAAAAGTTAGAAGGCTGTGGAGAAGGGTACCTGCCATTTTATCTTCTACCATTTTCTAGGACAAAATTTCCCAAGGGAAGAGTTAGGAGCACTCAGCTTGGTCAATTACCAGCTCCATATTGCAGACCATTCATGGATGTGTGTACATTTGGTACCATATCCGTCTCCACAGTTCACTGCACACTTTCTCCTCCTTGGGCTAATGACATTGGTTAAGCTGCAGGTTGGTGCCTATAGATCACCATTTCCTGCGTCATTAAGTATGGCCATATCCCTCCAGTGGGTTGTGAATGAAATCAGTACTCTGCTTCGCTCTCACTAACTTGGATGGTTTAAAAGCATGCTAGCTCATCAGTCAATGGCTTGAACTGGTATGACTAAGGATAAAACATCCTGTCAATACAAGTTATTTATTAAGGGCAGAGGCTGAGGGCTTTC
The DNA here is from genome assembly GCF_949987515.2 of Delphinus delphis. Lineage (NCBI taxonomy): Eukaryota > Metazoa > Chordata > Mammalia > Artiodactyla > Delphinidae > Delphinus > Delphinus delphis. The sequence continues at coordinate 58,049,850 of NC_082694.2, read as the reverse complement.
CTTCCTGTTTTTAGTTTGTTTTGTGTATCGGATTCATCATTCATTAGCAAACTTTGGGAAGCCCAGTTCATTAGGTTTGCAGGGTAAAAATGTGGGCAAAACTATCTAAAATAGAATAAAAAAAAAGAGGATTCTTCTACGACCATCAAATATTGAAACACTTACACTTATTAACTGGAATATAAGACAAGAAAACAAACGAGTAAGGGCTTTGCTGATGTATTAACAAGATCCTGGATCCTTCCCTTGCGGGAGAAAGACTGCATTTGCTTAAGTCACTTAGATGAGTCTTATGTCTCCAGATAACTTCAGCCATAATCCTTATCATTTGTAAGTGACAGAAGTAAAGGAATGGAGGCAGGAAGAATATATGGACTGCTATCCCAGAAACTTAATAACATTTACTTAGTAAGTGGGCTTGTAACACAGACAAATGACCATTTTTTTCATTAACATTTTCCTACCATGCCACTATTCTGTGTACTCTTCTTCTTCTTGAGTCCTATAGTTGTTTCTAAGAAACACCAATCCAGAGGAAGACACTGAGTTCTCAACACACTGTATTGTAATTGTCTGCTTGGCCCCTCTCAGTTGTAAGTGCTGTGAAAGTGGGAAACGTGTACCTTGACTGTCTGTCCCAGCCGCCATTGTAGTACCTGGCGTGCAGAAGGTATTCAGCAACTTTTTATTGAATGAATGAGAAAAAATGATAGAATCTGTCGTTTATTAAGCACCTACTATGGGGTAGTGGTGCTAAGCATTTCACTAATCATATTTTGAATTCTCATAACAACTCGAAAAGTAGATATTATTTTTCTCATAGGAGAAGAAACAGCTTCAGTGAGTTTCAGGCATGTGTCCAGCACACGGGGGACTGTGCTGCAGCGATTCCCTCCTCTGTGACAATCAGGGCCCTTCCCACATAGTTTCCTATGAGTGTCCTGGGACCAGTCAGCAGGATGGCAGGAGGAGACTCATGAATGACAGCTCACCTTTCCCACTGAGCGCTTATCTCTTGGTCAATGGGACGGGAGGGAGAAGGAAAACGAAATTAGGGAATTGTTGCGGGTGTTTCACATACTTTATCACATTGAATCCTGAAAATGAACTCATCATGCTGACATTACCAGTCTTATAATCAAATGAGTAATCAAAAGTTAGGAGATATCATATAGTATCACTTATATGTGGATCTAAAATATGATACAAATGAACTTATTTACAAAACAGAAACAGACTCACAGACATAGAAAACAAACTTATGGTTACCAAAGGGGAAAGGGGGTGCAGGAAAGATAACTTAGGAGTTTGGAGTTAGCAGATACAAACTACTATATATTAAATAGATAAACAACAAGGTCCTATGTATAGCACAGGGAACTATATTCAATATCTTGTAATAACCTATAATGGAAAAGAATATGAAAAAGAATTTATATATATGTGTATAACTGAATCACTTTGCTGTACACCAGAAACTAACATAACATTGTAAATTAACTATACTTCAACTAAAAAAAATTAGGAGAGAGAAATGACTTTCTCCAAACTCCAGGCCATGGTGCATATGGTGTAGGTACTAAAGATGAAGGTTCCTAGGCCCTGTCCCAGAATCACTAAGGTGGAATTCCTGAAAAATGGGCCCAGGAATCTGGAATCTCCATTTTTGCAACTCAATAAATAGTCCTTAATACAACCTAAAGTTTGAGAAGTGCTGTACTATGTCCATCTGCCTCTAACCGCACATTCTTGGGGCAAGAAATTTTTCATGCATTTGCACAATACTAGCAGCCAGATGGTCTATAAATAGAACCACCCCTTTAGCAAACATTAGGGTTGCATTTGCAATTCAGAATACAGGGAATGCCTTGGTAGCCCCCATTAATGTTAACGGGAATCATGTGGCTAATTCTCTATACCCCATGCTGAAAAGTTCCCTTTAGAACCAGGAGAGGCTATATTTAATCAAACCATCTGGATTCCTATGCACGTGTATAAGGGCAAAAAATAGGTCACAGTTGGTAAGCTACTTTCTGCAAACTATTCCATTGTATCAACAAACTCCAAAGTCCTGAGAGGGTTCCTGCTCTCCTGCCTCCCTCAGTGGGTGACAGTCCCAGAGCCAAGGAAGGTCAGAGAGAGCGCAAACTTTAAGGAAAAAGAGTTTCAATAGCAAGAAAACAAAAGCAAATCATCCCCTAAAGATAAAAGTATGGAATAAACTTGTTACAAACGATTAACCTCTCCAAATAACACATTTCTACTCCAAAATAACCTCGCTTGCTGCTTAAGGAGAAGCATGAGATTAAGAAACACAATTTAGAGAGCATGAGAGCTCCAAATATGAACTCAGGTTGTCCACGAAACTTACAGACACTCAAGTTCCTGGGAAAAGCACGATGATGATGGGTCTATGACCAGGAAGAGAGTCAGGCAGCCTTCACAAGCCTGTGAGAACTCAATTCTATTACTGACTATTTCTATTATAGGAGAGACGTTATAGAACTGTGTGAAGAAGTTTAAAGCAAGAAGAGGATTTATTGAGCTCAGTCTGGATATGAACTTGAGCTCTGTCAAGTCTCGGAGCAGGAAGCTATTGATTACAAGGGCCAGGAGGGCCAGTGGGTCCTGGGCTCTTACAGTTCAGTAGATCAGAAGTCCTATGTCAGTGTCCACAGGGCTGTGTTCCTTTCCGAAGCCGGTAAGGGAGAATCTGTTCTGTTGCCTTCTCCACCTTCTAGTGTCCACCCACATTCCCTGGCTCACAGCCCCTTCCTCTATCTTCAAACCCAGCAATGTCGTATCTCTCTGACTATTCTTCCATAGTTACATCTGCCTCTGATTCCAGACAGCAAAGGTTCTCTGCTTTTAAGAAGCCACATGATTAGACTGGACCCACTGGGAAATCTAGGATTATTTTCCCGTCTCAAGGTCCTTAACTTAATCACATCTTCCAAATCCATTTTGCCAAGTAAGGTAACATATTCAGAGGTTCTGAGAATTGGGACGTGGACATCTTTGTGTGTGTGTGTGTGTGTGTGTGTGTGTGTGTGTGTGTTGGGCATTATTCTGCCGACCACACAGGGTAAGAGGTGGTGAAGAGGGAGGTTCTCAGAGGTTCGAAGGAGCCCAGATAGGAAGCTAGGAGGAGGCTATCTTTATGAGCCTTCAGGTTGGTGCTATCTTTCCAGGACCTTTTAAGTAGTTCAGGCTGGTTTACTTTTCTTTTCTTCTTGGTTTGTTTTTTTTTTGGCTGCGCAGGATCTTAGTTCCCCGACCAGGGACCGAACCCGCACCCTCGGCAGGGAAAGCACAGAGTCCTAACCACTGGACCGCCAGGCTGGTTTTCTAAAGATCCCCTTTTCTTTATCACCCTCACCGCTACCACCATCGTTCCGGCCCATCCCCTCTCACCTGGATTATATACTCATCGCTCCTCACTGGTCCCCTAGAGTCCTACGTCCAAACCTGCCCTGCTCCAGGCTAATTCTCCATGTAGCAGTCAGAGTAATTTTTAAAAACACAGTCATATTATGCCACTCCCATGTTCAAAACCCTTTAATGTCTTTCTCTTACACTTAGAACAAGCCTCCCAAGCCCCTCACCATGGCTGACAGAACCCTACCTGGCCTGGCCCAGGACTCTTCTTTGATCTGCTCTCACCCTCCTTCCCCTGGTCACTGGGCTCCAGCAACACTGCCTCTCTGCTGTTCCTCAATCTCCCCAGGCCAGCTCTCTCCTAGGCCTCTGCTGCACCTGGAATGTTGACTCCAGATCTTTGCATGATGTGTTCCCTCCTCTCTTTCCTGAACCAGATGAGACATCATCTCCTCAGAGAACTTCTCTGACCAACCTCATTAAAATACCAAGCCCTTCCTTCACTCTCTATCTCCCTAGCTGATGTATATATTTATTTTTCAAGTTCCTTATCACTGCTTGACGTTGTATTTCTTTGCTGATTATTTGTTTCTGCCACTACAATGCAGAAGTTACCTGAGGGCAGGGGATTCCCAATGAGCCAAGAACAGTGCCTTACACATTAAATATCTGTGTATTACATAAAGATTTAATTCAACACGTATTTGTCGAGCACCAATATGTAAAAGACACTGAGATACAGCAGTGAAAAAGGCATACAGTCTGCCCTTTTCCCTCAAGTGTCCCACTGATTGATTGGTTTTCCTATCCAGAGTCAACTTTTACTGATGCCCAAAGTTTACTTTTTAATTCCCATTTCCCTCTCATGGCTCTCCCCTGTTCTCATTCAGTCAACATATATTTATTGAGCACCTAACCTAGATCCATAATAGGTCCCTCTCCCTGAAATAAGAACATCACGTTTGGGAGGTTTCTTTTGCTGGTGGCTATGATGAGAAGCAGATAAGGGGTAGGAAGTTTCTACGAAGATTCCCGCCTCTAATCCTACACACCTCTTCTTTTTCTCATCCGAATTCATCTGCAAAGATGAAAGCATCTTCACGTAATAACAGAAGCTCCCTAAAATAATCAAAGGATTTCGGTAATGGGGGAGTCAGGAGACATGGTCCCAGCACCAACAATGCAGAGATTGTGCCATATGGACTGGGTGAGGTCCCTGCAGACCTTGCCACATGGGTCTAGAGGTCACACTAGCTGACCCCCCAGCCAAATTAGAATAGGCATGCAATCCGAATTCCCAGCCCAGCCTAGGTGGCGGTATACCAGGCAATGCCATTTCAACATGTTCCACTTCTGGTTCACTATTGTGCTTGCAATTGCATGTTTTACTTAGAGAACATATGCTAAACAAATGTTTCTAAATTAGCCTGAGCTAATTTCACCTTTGAGCTCACCCTGCTACCACAGCCTATGGCAAATCAGATAAGAGCACTGACACATGCCCCGCCTGTACTACAAGACGCGTGGTGCAGTTAGTTTGGGCTCTCTGTGAGAAGATGCACACACTTTAAATACTCTTAGTAATCAGGAAGTATAAAGAGATACTTCCTGGGAATGGATAAGCCAAGAAGAAGCTCCATAAGGTGTACAAATCCTGGTACTGCTCACCGATTTGTGCGGAAAAAGCTTGATGTCAGAAATTTTATTTAAAGTATAAGCCATATGGAAAGCCCCGAAGTACTCTATAGGGTGTCCAAAATTAGATGTCATTCATTCACTCTAATAAGGGCTAATACGGTCTAAGCATAACTCTATACTTTGAAAGCGAGGTCCAGTAATCAGTAATTCACTAAATAAGGTTGTTAAATGATACCACAGCCTTTATAGGTCAGTCTGAACTTTTCCTCTCTCTGGTTTAATGCCTCAGGACGGGGTGAAATTCCTGACAAGTGATTCACAAGGGCACTTGCCCAGCAAAGAGGAGAAGGAAGAAGAAACAGTTAATATGCATGTTCCTCTCTCCATTTTAGCTCTGTTGGGCTGTCAGTCACCTCTCTTGGCCAGAGCACGATGAGGTAGTCCTAATTCTCTGGGGGGCTCTGGGACTCCCAGGACTGCAGGGTGTTGGTATGCAGGCAGGGGGCTGTGCCCTTCTCTGACGGCCCTGCCCTTCAGCTCTCCGCCCCCATAGAAAGAAAGCATCACATCGCTGCTTTTAGGTCATTTAGTCCCAGTTGCTCATTTCCTTCTCTGACTAGTTGGGGGTCAGAGGGCCACAGGGAGATGTGGATTAGTCCTTCTGAATGAAATGCACAGGGCGCTGAAGCTTTCCCAGCTGTTTGCCTCCTGGGGTGACATTCACATAATTGTCTTCAACTAAGGAAACCTGGGGCACCACATCTTACCATGTTGCTAGCTCTGCCTCTGTGTATTGATTTATCCACATTTGCTCATTGTGGAAATAAACACATAATTTCTAGGATTAAAAATAAACTAGTAACAGCAAAGCTTGGCTGTCCAGCCCAATACCAAAGGGCAATGGAAATTGTGTCCCAAGACTTTTCAACCACAGCCAGGTCAAAAGTCACGGAGTGGGGAAGTCCTGAAAATGAGACTGGCGGAGAGACCATTCGACTCTATGTGGGGGTACATGAACCAGAGATGTGAAACTCTCTTGATCATTTGACATCAATGCTCAGGAATAGAAACTTTGCAAAAGATTAGGTAATGATACGTGCATACCAACAGCTTCTATTTGTGCCGTAGGAAATCCAGATATAGAAATTCTTGCTTTTTTCATTGGAAAGCTAATTTCATTGCTGACAGTAAATCAAAATGTTCTATGGCCACCTAAATCATTATAAATGACTAAAAGTTATATATCCCCAGAGAAAAGAACAAATGCTTATAAAACTCAAAGTGCGTCTTAGAATCTGGTTGTCACAAATGGAGACTGGCTCCCAGAAGGTTCTGTAAATGGACAAGGGTTGAAGCTGTGGTTGGTTCTTCCCTTATATTAAATTGAGGTCATGTAGAAATATGAAATTATAATGGCACAAAGTGCCTATTTTCCACAAGCAGTAAGTAGACTACAAATACATGAATTAATTCCTTTCTCTAATGCAAAAGTGCATCAGAGTTAAGCATTTTTATTTGATATAAGATTTTAAGATGAATCGAATTAGAACCAAAATATTGGACAAATGGTTAAATTTTCCAATTCCCCCTTATTTTAAATGAATGGAATAAGGAGTACATACTTGTGTTTTACAATTAAAACACTTTGAAATTGAATCGAAACTATTGTATTATAGTTTTTGTTATCCTGGAACAAGCAATAGTGGTATAGAGAGAAGACTGAAGAATCTGTATACAGCATCACAGTTAAGTCACTAATTCTCACCACAAGGCACCTACAGGACAGAGGGCCCATGAGACTCAAATCAATTCTATCTGAACAAAGGAGGAAATTGTCTTATGTGAAGGATCCAGAGTTAGCTTGGATACAAATGTCACTCGACCCTTGAACAAGTGTACTAGTTTTTGCAAATGAACCACTCTACCTATGGAGAAAATTAAGGTTAATCTGCAAAAGCAACGTATTCTCTGTGGCTTGGGGTGGAACCCGCTTTCATCCACAGTAGCAGGTTGTCTGGAAGGAGAATTGGACTTAAAGCCAGAAGGCCCACGTCTGAGGCCTTTCTCTTTTACTTGGCCCTTACATAAGCTTGAGAAAGCCATGGTCCTCTGTCGCCTGGTTTCCCCTGGCTTTAAAATGAAGATAAGGATTCTAGCCCTGTCTACCTCAAAGGTGGGAGGTCACATGGGATAATTATGTGCAAGGTGCTTCGTAAACTCAGAAATACTCTAATAAGGCAGGGCCTTGGGCCTGTCCATTGATTTGCAAGGCTCTGCTGGGAGGTCAGCCTGGGAGGTGCTGGGGGCAAGGTGGTGCAGGGAGGGACTCAGTAACTTCTCTCTGCAGGATGGGGACCTCATTCAAGGGGTGGGGGGGGGATCTCTATACACACACCGCGGTACAAGTGGACTCTGAAAGTTCCATGCCCTGGCTCTCTTTTTTTTTAACATCTTTATTGGGGTATAATTGCTTTACAATGGTGTATTAGTTTCTGCTGTATAACAAAGTGAATCAGCTGTACATATACATATATCCTCATATCTCTTCCCTCTTGCGTCTCCCTCCCACCCTCCCTATCCCACCGCTGTAGGTGGTCACAAAGCACCCAGCTGATCTCCCTGAGCTATGCGGCTGCTTCCCACTAGCTATCTATTTTACATTTGGTAGTGTATATATGTCCATGCCACTCTCTCACTTCGTCCCAGCTTACCCTTCCCCCTCCCCATGTCCTCAAGTCCATTCTCTACGTCTGCGTGTTTATTCCTGTCCTGCCCCTAGGTTCTTCATGACCTTTTTTTTTTATTTTTTAGATTCCATATATATGTGTTAGCATACGGTATTTGTTTTTCTCTTTCTGACTTATTTCACTCTGCACGACAGACTCTAGGTCCATCCACCTCACTACAAGTAACTGCCACAGCTCTTGTAATCTGTCCTGAGAGCTGACTGAGCCCAAGATGTTTACACTCTAACTTGTGAACAGATCTATATGGCTAGCTGTAAAAATCCAACACAGGAAATCTTCTGGTCTGAGTATTGCCAGTTTGATGCCTTTATATTGGCAAATTAGGGAACTGTTTGGAAAGTTTGAGTTTTGGAGCTAATGAAGATCTGCTTTCCCTTCCCTTTCTGTCCCCCACCTGTTAGAGAAAGCAGAGGTCATCAGACTCACTGCCTCTCTTTGTGACTGTATGTTCCTTAAATGGATGCCTTTATAAAAAAAGTTGGTTAAATTGTTTCAGTGTGTGGCAAAGATTGAGGAAATAAGCCCTGAGATTATGTTTCCATTTGAATCTCTGAGGCTTAATGAGAACAATGGCTGAAAACAAAAGAGCCTTAAACAGATTTGATGTGTTTTCCTCATTTCAGAGAATGTCTATTTGTATGTATTATTCTCTAGCCAGCAAAAGCAAGGTTCCCAGCTCATTTTTTCTTCATGGACTATGGTTTTAAAGGACAGAGACTCTCAGCTATCAAAGGAATCTAGTGATTTCTAATCATATCAAGGCCAGCAAAGTGGATGATATAAAATATCAGGAAGGGGGTGCAGTGAAGGACAGTACTTTTCTTCCTTTGTCTAATTCAGCGTGTTGATAATTCCAGGAAACTACTACTTCTTTAATCCTTCCAAATGCACTTTAAAGAGGCCATCGTTTTTTGTTTTTTGTTTTTTTTTTTGCGGTACGCGGGCCTCTCACTGTTGTGGCCTCTCCCGTTGCGGAGCACAGGCTCCGGACGCGCAGACTCCGCGGCCATGGCTCACAGTCCCAGCCGCTCCGCGGCATGTGGGATCTTCCCGGACCGGGGCACGAACCCGCGTCCTCTGCATCGGCAGGCGGACTCTCAACCACTGCGCCACCAGGGAAGCCCGAGGCCATCGTTTTTATTGGACATCGTTATTCCAGATCGGAAGAATTTTTTATTCCTCTGCTTTGTTGACACCTATACTAGGCTTCCTCAGGGTTGAAACGATTCACATCGGAGGGTTTATTCTGAACATTGGCAATGTCCAATTTACATTGGGAATTATGGGGAAAACCACTTTTTGTGGTGGTTCAGCTTAGAAAGGTTACTTTCAGTTAAATGATGTAGGTTAGAAAAGTCTGAATAGGACAATGAGATTCTACCTAGCAGAATTATTCAACTAAAAATAATGTCACAGGTAAATTAAAAACCAATGACCAAACCCTGCTACATGAACATCACAGTATAATGAGCAAGGATAAAGGAAGAGGAAGTTAACATAACAAAAATATATATGGTTTATGCTGATAGTAACAATAACACATATTGACATATTCTGGTTCTACCACTCGCTGCTTTATTACTCTGACAAGTTACTTACAGTTTGTGCCTCAGTTTTCTCATCTTTAAAATAGGGATAGTAATAGTAGCCACCTCATAAGGTTGTCATGAAAATTAAATGACATAATCATTGCAAAGTGTTCAGCACAGTGTCTGAAATATTGTAAACACCCAACAAACATTAGCTGTTATAAAGTCAACAATATTTATTATTTGACTGCAAAAATAAATTTAAAAAACAAAGAATAAGAACAACAATAAATAGGTATATAGTTGCTTGCTATGTGCTGGGCATTGTCCTAAATACATATCATCGTTATATTTATTAACATATTTAATCCTAATACCAATTTCATAAGGTAGCTATGCTATTATCCCCATTGTACAGACAGGGAAACCAAGGAAGGCACAGAAAGGCAAAGTAACTTACCTGTCTACGTGATGAAGCTAGAATTTGACCAGGCGATCTGCAGGTATCTCAGTGTTTCCTGAGGTGATTTAACAAACTCTTGGTTTTTATAACTTGTTTGTAACATCACTGGTTTCTTTTTAAAATATGCAATGGTTATTTTATAGGAGGCATTAACTCTATAATTTATTCACTTGGATCGCTGAAAATAAAGGTACCACAAAGGGATGACATGGGGAAATTAGAGTGACATTGTGTATTATTCACTCATACATGCAAAAAAAATAGTACCTAATGTGAAATGTGGACAAAACAATATACTTAAGCGTTAGACAGTGAGATCTGGAGATTAAGGGCACTTTGATCTCTCTTTCATTTTTTTCTTACAAGGTACACACTGATAGGATGTCTGGACTCACGACCAGGAGGCCCTTTATCTCTCTTCTATTTCTGTACATCTAGCTCTGATTCTGTAACTAATGCCTGTACAAGAAAACAGAACGCCCCACTTGACATCTGAGCTCTTAAAAATCTTGTACGATTTAATCAATATTCACTTTTTATAGCTTTTTTTCCCATTCTTATTTTGTAATGATTTCCTCTACACTTTTTGATTTGTCTTCAAAGCCCAGATGCTTAAATATTGGTTGCGCTAGATCTTAATGGTTACTCCAGAGCCATGGAATTTTAAATTTGATCTTAGACTTTTAAGACGTGACAGCTTGATGATTTTACAAGGCCCAAACCCTGAATCAAGCCTGTAATTTTAAGACTCAAAACTGTTTTCCCATTGATGCAGACATTTTGAAATGTGTGGTCCATAGCTATTTACGAGTAGTTTACAGCTGTTGTCTCTTTGTGCCCAAGATCACGGAGAGTCCAAGAGGTGACCCTCCAGGGAATGCTATTAATTTCACTCTCATTTTAGACAGCGTTTCCTTCAACTAGCAATTTCCTGGCTCCCTTATACTACACTGTAGCCTCACGGCATTAAGGCATTCACAGGGCGCTTGGGCAATTTATCAATAATACAGGCTTTTAAAACAGGCAACTTTTTCAAATGCTGGTGAAACAGAAAATGACTCCTGAATAAAAAAGCAAGTACCAGAAACTGAGGGGAAAAAATTACTTAAACTAAGACCGGGGCTAGGTAACTTCTTTAGTATAAGAAGAAGGGATTATTATAATATCAATTCGGGGCACTGTGATATCTGAAACACAATGGAACAATTCCTAATGTTGTAAGGAACCAGGCGATACTCTTTAGGGTAAAATAACCAACTTTTAGTGCACATGAACATGATTTGGGAAGTGCTGTATCTGATTCCATGTTTGATAGGGTCTGACACCTCTCTTCCCAAGTGTGCAATGGAAACCCTATTCTGGCCCTTCTTTTAAGGGAAGAAGTCAATATATCAGCCTTGAAAATCCGATAAACTTAAAGTACACTGGCACACAAAATAAAATCTATTACCAGGGTGAAAAATTGAAATTTTCCCTGAAGATCTCTAGCCCTTGTCCCCCTATTGTTTATTTAGTCTTTGACTGCTTATTCTTCAACTTGCCTACATTAACATTTTATTCCTGAGTTTGCTTATCTATAAGATAGGGGTAATAACAATATCATAGGATTGTTTTAAATGTTAAGCTCATTCGTATTTGTGACCGGTTAGAATTATGTCAGGCAAAGAGAAAACACTATATAAACGTTTGATTTAAAAAAACCTCTTCCCTGCCTCTTTTCCATTCTGATAAAATAAATCCTTAATATACAAGTGCATCTGTATGTGATAGACCATATGGTATTTAAAATCATGGGACCCACTTTCTTTTTTCGTAAGAAGAAAGCATTTTGGAATTGCAAGATATGAAAAGCAGTGAGTGCCACATTGAAAAGTTAGATAAGGGCAATAAAGGATGGAAAATCCCAGCCTCTTACATACTGATTGCAGCTTTTTAGGATTATCTCTGGCCCATGTAAATTGCAAAAGCAGACATGAACTCTGACACTGTAAACCCGACTAAAATATGACTCTAAAATATGAATGTCAGCTATTATAAAAGAATCTAATGATGATAAAACCTGAGGAAATAAACATTAGAAAATAGCAGGTTATCTCCTCTTCCTTAAAAGTCCTGAAATTTAATTTCACCATACACAGTCACAGGATAAAACATCTGTTCTAATGGAAAAACAACAAAAATCCATTTCTGAAAAGCTCCACAGAGAATTTTTCACATGAGTAGATGGAAATATGGATTCCATTTTTAGATAACTACTCTTTCTTGATGTAAAAAAGCCAGTGGTCCAAAAACACAAATATCACATTTGTTTCAATCCTGAAACTCTGATAAGCACAAAAAGTTGCAACATCATGCTTAATTAACTTGACGTTGATTTATGCATCCTCTCCCTTTGTAAACAGAGTGACATCCAGACACTGGGAATGCTGAAATAGAACATTTCATCCCTGCCTATGGGAGTTCACACTTTAGCCGGGAAGTCAAACACCAAACCATTAAAATATGATGTGATTAGCTCTGTGATAGAGAGAAATACAGGAGCAAGTTGAGGAGAAGCAACGAATCAGATCAGCAGTATCAGGAAAGGCTCCTTAGAAGAGGTGACAACTGAATGATGTCTTTAAGGGCCTGTAAAGATAGCCAGGGAAAGGCAGGAGGAATGGTTTGTGCAAAAGCAGAGATGGGTAAAAAAGGAACTGTAATATCTCAGACAGAATTAATCTCATACACAGCACCTTATCATGTCATCTATATTTCTGTTAGCATGAATATTATGCATATTTTTTTTAATTTTTTTTTTTTAAGAAGATGATGGGGGTAGGAGTTTATTAATTTATTTATTTATTTTTGCTGTGTTGGGTCTTCGTTTCTGTGTGAGGGCTTTCTCTAGTTGTGGCAAGCGGGGGCCACTCTTCATTGCAGTGCGCGGGCCTCCCACTATCACGGCCTCTCTTGTTGCGGAGCACAGGCTCCAGACGCGCAGGCTCAGCAGTTGTGGCTCACGGGCCCAGCTGCTCTGCGGCATGTGGGATCTTCCCAGACCAGGGCTCGAACCCATGTCCCCTGCATTAGCAGGCAGATTCTCAACCACTGCGCCACCAGGGAAGCCCTATGCATATTTTTATGGACCTGCATGGCTCTCTCGGCGAACAACAACCTCCTAGAAGCAGGTCGATCCATCTTTGCATGTCCCGTTTTGTCCTGCGCTTATACTTTCCCACGTAGGTTTGACAGAATTAATTACTAAATTACAGTGAGATTTCGCAAGAGTCACCTGTGAAATATATTCTTCACCAAAACACTCACTGAAACTCTCATTCACAAGAGGAGCCCTTCGGTTTTTGCAAACATGGCCCCATTCCCAGGGACAGGGCAGGAGAAAATCTTCTCATCTTTTCAAAGCATCTGATCCCCAAGACATTTTTGTGGTCATGTGGAAAAGGGTCTGGGAAATGTGCTCTCGGATGGCATGGCTGGAATGAGGAATGGGAACTATTTTGCCTTCTACACAGTTTCTGGAAAAGGCAGTGAGAACAGAAAAAGCATCTGTGTTGGTCAGCATTCTCAGTGCCGGAGTTGAAAGGTACTGTAATGCAGAAATGTCCCATACCCATTCCTACCCAGGGCCTTGCCGAGAATAGCTGAGCAGCAGGGCAAACCCACTAGGGCTTGTGGGCTCTGTGTCAGGACCCTGTGGAGTCCCATCCAGCATTTGTGAAATTCGCTCTGAAGACAGAGCCCCCTTCCTCGGCTCAGCCCGGGGCCCTAGCCAGATCCACAGAAAAAGAGTTTCATTTCAGAGCCAGAGGGGGCTCTGCTCCCTTTCAGCAACTTACAAAGGAAAGCTTTAAGTATATGGAGGCAGGAAGTTCTGGAAAGGTAAAGGCCCATCTTCTAAAATGGATTTCTTTCTTGAAGTAGAGCAGAGAGCAGCGATTATTTCACCAGCAGCTTTCAGGGTAATATCTATAAGCCGGAATCAGCTAATGATGGTTATTAAAGGTAAACGTTCCCTGATCCTCAGGAAGTGACTCTTCATCCTGGTGCTTTTGAGGCTTTGTCTTCACTTGAATCTTGGGTGGAAGAAATCCGTCCTGGATTCATCCTAATCAAATAGTCAAAACCGGTGATTCACAGGAGTCTGTTTATTCTTCTAAAAAGTGTGATAACAGTGGATTAGCTCTGTCTTCTCATTCCTCCATTCAGCTCCACCAGAAGAGCAGAGCTTTATGACAAGAGCTCCGTATCAGCTGCAGCCTTCTCTCCTCCTTTTAACAGCAAAATAAGAAAATGCAGGGAAATGCCACTTTTCCTGTTTTTTTTCTTTTCCCTTCTTCTACAGCATTTATTTTCCTCACCTAATTCAGCGGCGTGCTGGGAAACTTAACTAAATCTTAAAGGAAAACCTTCTGGAAAGCCTTAAGGTTGGAGTTGTAGTAGGGAATAATTTCTGATCCGGGATAAGCTCCTTAATCAGCTTTCTCATCCCAGGTACAACACAATAAAACTAACCAACATTTGGGAGAAAAAAGAACGGATGTTACAGTTACCCAATAGAGTATCTTTAAACACCCAGCAGAGGGTAAAGACTTCTGTTATCTTTACAGTAGCCAGAATATTGAGTATCATATTGAGGGCATGTATAATGCTTCCTGAAATGCAAAGGCGGTCTAGTTTTGAAGTCTGCCTATGTACGTTCATTATTGCACTCAGGCACATACAGACTGTTGGCTTATTATTATTATCCAAGATTATAAATGCAAGTAAAAGACTCTGCTTTCAAAAGCCCTTCCTTCGCCCAACTGCAATGCCAGGTGAGATGCATCTGTCTCATTTTCACACACTTCACTGCTCGATTTGGTCAAGTACTAAAAGGAAAACATGCCATAGCTTTTAAAGGAAGGGTGAGACCCTGTTCTTGCTGGAATTCATTGCTAGCAGTTTTTACTTTTTAAATTTTTTTTCTTTAAATTTATTTATTTATTTAGGGCTGCGTTGGGTCTTCGTTGCTGCGCGAGGGCTTTCTCTAGTTGCGGTGAGCGGGGGCTACTCTTCATTACAGTGTGCGGGCCGCTCACTACGGTGGCTTCTCTTGTTGCAGAGCATGGGCTCTAGGCACGCGGGCTTCAGTAGTTGTGGCACGCGGGCTCCACAGCGCAGGCTCAGTAGTTGTGACGCATGGGCTTAGTTGCTCCGCGGCATGTGGGATCTTCAGGGATTTAACCCGCGTCCCTTGCATTGGCAGGCGGATTCTTAACCACTGAGCCAACAGGGAAGTCCCACTACTGGTTTTTATTTTATTTTATTTTACTTTTATTTATTTATTATTATTATTTTTTTGCGGTACGCGGGCCTCTCACTGTTGTGGCCTCTCACATCGCGGAGCACAGGCTCTGGACGCGCAGGCTCAGCAGCCATGGCTCATGGGCCCAGCCGCTCCGCGACACGTGGTATCCTCCCGGACCGGGGCACGAACCTGCAGCCCCTGCATCGGCAGGCGGACTCCCAACCACTGCGCCACCAGGGATGCCCCACTAGTGGTTTTTTAAAGGATCATCATTGCCCCTGTGTACAGTCCTGCCCAGGAAAAGAGAACAGCTATTAAAAGTATCCAAACACCGGCTGCAAGGGGAACTTGACCTCTGATACAGTGTATGTCCAACAGATGCAGACACACTTCCCATCAGCCCTGCCACATCTCTGACACCCCCACCCCCACCCCCGGCCCCAACCACCACCAGAAATCTTGAAAACCCTAGAATTAGCCCTACTCTTTTGTCAGTACAGTGATGACCTATGCTTATACCCAGTTGGTCCTGCCTGATTAAATGTTCTTACTGGATGGATCTGAGTTTCATTAGTTTTCTCTCTCATTCACTTCTTCTCAAAAAAGCCTTGATTCTTTGTCAAGTCACTGGTTTTACCTTATCAAGCTGACTATTCCACCAGATCTCAAGAAAATAGAGGAGTTGCTGAGTTTGCAACATGGTGCCAGAACTGGCCCGCTCAGTGAAAACAAAACAAAAAAAATCCAAACACTTTAAACGTTTTCCTTTCTTCCCCCCACAATGGGAGGAGAGGGATGTGAAAGTGAAAATATAATGAAGTTAGTATCTTGACTGATTTCATGACTTCTCATCCAGTTAAACTGGTGTCATAGTAAGAGTGAGATGCTATTATTATCTTTGATTTTTTGATAAACCTGAAACCCAAGTTAAACAAATGGTAAAACGTGGATTTCTGGCAGGCAATGACTTGTAAAAGAGAATAGCAAACAGTTAATTGGAGAGTGTTATATGGTTCAGCAGGGACCATTTTAAAGGTGTTTGCTCAGAACCTCCCTCTCAGAGACACCTACACAAGAGCCGTCAGCTGCCAATGATTCCGAGGAAGATTACATCTTCCCAACACACACCTCTGTGACAGACCTTTCCAAAATCACAAAAGAAAACAAAGGCAAAGCGCAAACAGCAAAATCGGACGTCTCTTCATTTTCTCTTGCCCCCAGTCCTTGAAAACACCAAAGCACAGCTCTTTATGTGGGCTTCACTTCAGCTGTCCTTTCTGCCATACACACAGAAGAATCTGGATGCCCGAGTATATCCTTAACAGTCTTCCCGACAACAGACACTGAAGATGCGATAGAGCTAGACTTTCACTGACAAGGAAGGCTTTGAAAACAGAGATCTGTGATCAGGCAGAAAGAAAATAATAGGAAAAGTCAGTGGTTTGGCATATTTATCGCCCCCCCCCCACTTTTTTTTTCTGAAAAGCAAAGCTGTATGGCTGTTCACCCAGGGATTTTGGTAGAGTTGAGGAAAATCAGGTTTGTAATTGTGTACTTCTAGTGGTTTAAGAGAAGCAGTGATCTTGGCCGTAATATAGAATATCTACAAATATGAATCCCAGACCCTTGGGAGGTTAAGCTGGAAAACAAATTTCTCATCTGTATAAAGTCTTGCATGTGAATCTTGTTTCCATTTTTCCCAAAAGATTTCAATGAAAAAAATATATATGTATTTTTTTGGTTAAAAATATACTTTTCTACATTTTCTTGGGTTATTGCTTAGTCTTATACTGAATGGTTAATGAAGTTTGCTCCCTCAATCTCCTTTCCCATGAAGTTTTGCTAGTGCATGTCAGCCCTGCTGACAACTGCTCACCAACGATGTGCTGCTCTATGCAGCTGAGCAGGAGAGGACGCTACCAGCAATTCTTCAGGAGCTAAAAGGGGCAGATTCCTGTACCCCTGGGAAGGAGCAAGCTTCATGTTCGTATGGGTGGTTATACGGGCAGCCTCTGGGCCTTCCTCAGTTCTCACTTTCATGCATTTTGATAGTCTAGTTTTATAACCAGAGAATGTCAGAGGTAGAAACATGATTATAAGCCTTCTAAGCCATAGAGTACAACGTTGCACAAAATCGTCTTTGCAAAATGGTCCACCAGACCCTGGGAACCGAGAGATGGCGGAATTTTTTCCTTCAAGAGATATTTATTAAGGCTTTATCAACAACTCTGTGAATTGGGTCTTATTATCTTGATTTTACAAATCAGGAAATGGAAACTCAAGATGTTCACAACTGGTAAGAGATAAAATGAGATCTTGAACCCAGGTCTGATCCCAGAGCCTACATTTTTTTAAATTAATTTTTATTGGAGTATAGTTTATTTACAATATTGTGTTAGTTTCAGTTGTACAACAAAGTGAATCAGTTATACATATACATATATCCACTCTTTTTTAGATTCTTTTCCCATATGGTCATTACAGAGCATTGAGTAGAGTTCCCTGTGCAATACAGCAGGTGCTTACTAGTGATCTATTTTATATATAGTAGTGTGTATTTGTCAATCTCAATCTCCCAGTTTATCCCCACCCCCCCGCACAGCCTGTATTTTTGATCCACTCTAATATACATCTCTGACGGCCATTCTCTTTAACTTTTTCACAACCGTAGGAAGAAGGTTCTATATAATGACAGATACGTGCTTTCAGTAATACTGTGTAAAAGAATAGCTTCATCAACTGTGAGCTTGGGTTCGGGAGTCAATTTCTAGTTTTTTGTAGTTTTTTAAAAAAGGTCACCTAATATTCCATATCCACTGTCTCAAATAAAATATAACAACAATTGGTTTAAGAATTGAGCTTTGTTTTATGTCATCCCATCAGTGTTGAGTGTGATTCGTCTAAACCTATGGAATGACAACAGTAGAGAAGCCCCGTGTCACAAACAGAAAGAGGGCGATCACAGTGTTTGCACATGATATAATTTGGCTTTTCTTCTGAGCCTGTATGCCAACTTAAATAATCACTCTCAGTTAAACAAAGTATAATTATTTTGCTCATACAAGGTAAGGGCACTGGCAGTGCTTTTGATTTTGCTCATTTCTCTTCACCAGATATTCACAACGTAGTTTTCACAACAAAATAACTTGTTAGTCCAATCAATTGAGACAGAAAGGAAAATCAGTCCCATTGGCCCCCAGGCATCAAAAAAGGATGGAATTCTTTACTTTTCATTTGGCTTTTCTTCATGGTTTTTAATAATGGAATATTTTGCCTGAAGTCTTTTACATAATCTGACTGGAGATTAAATGCCAAAACAATGTTTGAGAGGCTAGAAATATTGCAGAAAATCTCTAAGAGAAAAAGTTGAGAACCAGAAATGCTGTCTAAGAAGCAGAGATTGTACGTCTGAGCTAGTTCTCTTTGCTGTTTACTGCTCAGTACCCAGTGCCTAGAATAGTGTCTAGGCACGTAGTAGACAATGGTAGCTAATAGATGTCTCTTCAACGAATGAACGAAATCTACTATGGTGCCTCCTGCAGCTCCTAGAGAAGGACTCTTTCATTCCATTTTTTAAACTCCATTTTATCTTCCAAGAGAAGAAACTTCATTATAGGAATAATCCTAGGTTCACAAGGGGCATCTTCTTTTTATTTGTTTCTGATCCAAGCTTCTACGCGGTAATCTAAGCAGTGAACTCAGAGCAGGACACGAAAGATAGGTGACACCTCCTGTAGTTTGCCATTACCTCAAGTGTGTTTATTTTGAGAGGTAACCATGCTGGAAACATGCTTATGTTAAAACTAATATATGAGCTTTCTTTAAAATGCAGTCATTGATTATAGAAGAGGGTTTTGTGACCAATAAACTCCTTGGGGATACCTTTGATGGCCAAAAGAGGAAAGACTTGGCTACCCCTTAATTACCAGTCTATAAGATGGGAAGTTTACCTTCTAAGGCAGCTGGGCTAAGGTACCAGTCTAATGAGCTTTGTGCTAGGCAACTTATACTGGTGTCTCTGTTCCACTTATGACTGTCTTCAGAGTCCTGAGCTAAGATGGACAATTATGTTCAAATGGTGTCCATTCAGAACCATTCTTAAAATAGCTTTCAGTTGAAACTAAACAACCATGGACCTACCATGTGGAACTTGGAGCAACTGATGATTCCATGTGCAATGGATCATGTTATCTTCTAAGTCACATGTGTTTAATTGGTCTGACCAAAGTCATGATTGAACCAGCTCTGTACATGCATTCTTCCTTGCACTTTCAACTTAGACCCACTGAAGTGGAAGGTGGATGTGATGGTGGGCAGGATGGAATCATACCATCAGGCCGTTATGGAGTCAGACTTCAAAAAAGTGACCTCCTAGGGTCCTTAAGTAATGTTTACCCTCTTCCAGAGGAGTAACAGATCATCAATTCCCTAGCCCCTCCAAAACACACACACATACACACACACCCCATACACACACCACACACTTCCTAAAAAAAGCATTTTAAGTAATTTGGAGCTCAATAAGTGATGCTTTACTGAGCTTCCAGATAAGGTGGTCTGTCAGTAAATATTTATTAATACCACCCTGAGACAAATGTAAAGTATAACATGCAGTATTGTGGTGTCTAGTTGACTAGAAAAGACAAACACCAATGTAATAATTAAGGGGCAATACAATTCTATAGGTGTGGAATTAAGTGGTTGCTTGAGATGTCAGTGATCCAGGGTCTATAAAACACCTGCATTCCCAAAACGTGTTTGTAAGTTGGCAGCAGTCTATGTATGTTCTCAGAAAAATAAGGGGAGTGAGCCACTCACAAAAGCTTACGTGATCCATAACGCCCCTGAACCAGAGACTTAGGGATATAAATTCAGGATGCTCTATTGTTTCAAGAGGAACAGTATCTGGGATGCTGGGAATGTAATTGCCCAGAAGTTCCCTGCAAAGGGTAATTCTATTCCTGAGTCTCTTAGCCAACCAAGCCGAGAAAGATTGTAAATATATGTGTGTGGGGGCATATGGGCAAGGACAAGGGGGGTCTTAGCTCCAGCTCACTATAGCAAGATGATGGGGTGCTGAAGGCTGGAGGAAGGGACAGGGGAGGATAACAGATGGAGACTTGAAGGATGGGAAACTGGAATGGGGGCTCTGCAGGGACTGATAATGAAGAACCATCCTGGCAAGTGGGAGCATGCAAGCTTGTCTCTTCTCCCCCCACCTGCTCTTCATGAACTCACCGTGGGAGTGTAAGTCAGGCACTTTCTTCCTCTATATCAAGGCAGAATAGCGTATGGAGGTTCCTTAAAAAGCTAAAAGAATAGAGCTACCACATGATCCAGCGATCCCACTCCTGGGCATATATCTGGACAAAACTATAATTCAAAAAGACACGTGCACCCCTATGTTCATAGCAGCACTATTTACAATAGCCAAGACATGGAAACAACCTAAACACCATCGACAGATGAATGGATAAAGAGATGTGGTATATACAATGGAATACTACTCAGCCATAAAAAAGAATGAAATAATGCCATTTACAGCAACATGGAGGGACCTAGAGATTATCATACTAAGTGAAGTAAGCCAGACAGAGAAGGGCAAATATGATATAATATCGCTTATATGTGGAATCTAAAACAAAAAGAGATACAAATGAACTTATTTCCAAAACAGAAAGAGATTCACAGATGTAGAAAAAAAAAACTTCTGGTTGCCAAAGGGGAAAGGGTGGTAGAGGAGGGACAAATTGGGAGGCTGGGATTAACACATACACACTACTATATATAAAATAGATAACCAACAAGGACCTACTGTAATAACCTATAAGGGAAAAGAACCTGAAAAAGAATAGATACATAACTGAATAGATACATAACTGAATATACCTGAAACTAACATGATATTGTAAATCAACTATATTTCAAAATAATTTTTTTAAAAAGACAGGATGGTGTAGTGGTAAAGAGTAAACTTCTGTTTTCTTCTTTCACTCCTGGCTAGCTCTACAGGGCAGAGAGGAAGGATGGAAACAGAAGGCCCTTGCTCATCACGAATACCGCTCGGCCCTGCCAAGCCCCAAGCTGATCATGGTTCCTGCAGGGATTCAGGAAAGGAGACGAGCACACAAGAGCTTATGAAACTTTAATGGGCAGTGGTCTGAAGCAACAAGGAAAAGAAAAAGAAGTGTATTTTTGTGTGAAAGCACTTCCTGGTCTTTTGGCTTAGAAACCACTTCTGCTTTCCCCTTCTGCTGTCCTTATCCACACTGTTCCCTGCAGACGCTCTGCAAACCATATGCAGTGTTTAAGGCAAGGTGGTCTGATCTGCAAATAAACCTGCCCCAGGGCCTGGACTCATGACAGTGTTCTCATGAATTTTCATCTGAAAAACAAATACATACACCCATGGAGAACTGTTCCTAGGGCCTCACACACGAAATGAACTTCTCATCTGCTTTGCTTTTGTTTAACAGAATCACATTTTCGGAAAGTTAATCATCCGTCATTAAAGAATCTGAAACAAAGATAAGGATTTTTAAAAAATGGGTTTCAAAGGGAATGTGTGTTCTTCTGAAGAAAAAGAGAAACTGCAGAAGTTCTACCAGGGAAGTTCTGGCTTCAGTGAGGCTCTGTAGAATGAGATGAGTTGGTCTTTTTGATTTTGCTGGCCACGACTTGGCCAAAATTCCTCCCATCTCCTGCCCCCTGACTTCCACCTCTACCTCAGCTAAAATACTCAAGCTAAGGGTAACTTTAAAGTGAGCAGAGGCATATCCTCATTTTATCGCACTTCACTTTATCGTGCTTTGCAGATACTGTGGGGTTTTTTTGTTTTTTTTTTTTTACAAATTAAAGGTTTGTAGTAACCCAGTGTTGAGCAAGTCCTTCAGCTCCATTTTTCTAACAGCATTTGCTCACTTCCTGTCTCTGTGTCACATTTTGGTAATTCTCACGATATTTCAAACTTTTTCATTATTATATTTGTCATGGTGATCCATGATCAACGATCTTTGATGTTACTACTGTAACCGTTTTGGGATGTCATCAACAGTGCCCATATAAGACAGCAAACTTAATTAATGAAATTGTGTGTTTTGACTGTTCCAATGACCAGCTGTGCCCCCATCTCTCTGTCCCTCCTTAGGGCTCCCTATTCCCCGAGCCACAACAGTGTTGAAATTAGACCAATTAATAACCCTGCAACGGCTTCTGGGTGCTCAAGTGAAAGGAAGAGTCAATCAATGAGGCCGACTTCATTGTCTTTTTTTATGAAATGGCCACAGCCAACCCAGACTTCGGCAACCACCACTCTGTTCATCAGCAGCCGTCCACATGAAGGTAAGACCCTCCACCAACAAAAAAAGACAAGATTACAACTTGCTGAATGCTTAGCTCTTTGTAGCAATAAAGTTTTTTTGCGGTACGTGGGCCTCTCACTGTTGTGGCCTCTCCCATTGCGGAGCACAGGCTCCGGACGCGCAGGCTCAGCGGCCATGGCTCACGGGCCCAGCTGCTCCGCGGCATGTGGGATCCTCCCGGACCGGGGCACGAACCCGTGTCCCCTGCATCGGCAGGCGGACTCTCACTCTCACTGCGCCACCAGGGAAGCCCATCAATAAAGTATTCTTTAATTAAGGTGTGTACATTGTGCTCGTTAGACATAATGCTATTGCATACATGACAGACTACAGTACAGTGTAGACATAACTTTTACATGCACTGGGAAACCAAAAAATCCGTGACTAGCTTTATTGTGACATTTGCTTTATTGCGGTGGCCTGGAACCAAACTGACAATACCTCTGAGGTGTGCCTGTATAGCCCATGTGTTGTGTTGTAGCCAGTTTATCCTGGCTGTTGGGAATCAAGTGTGCATATCTCTTCCCAACTCTATGTTCAGGGAACTCATGTTAGTAGCTTGCAGTCATCCACGGTGGAAATATTAGCATCATGGGAATAGGCAAATGCTACAAATCAGGACTTTTCTTTGAGGAGGGCCAGTTTACCAGCAAAGAGTTTTTTTCAGAGAAGCTCAGAAAGTACTTGACTGTTAAGATGTTTCTATTAAATGACCAGAGAATATTAACATATGCACATTACTATATATAAAACAGATAATCAACAAGGACCTACTGCAAAGCACAGGGAACTCTACTCAATATTCTGTAACAAACTATATGGGAAAAGAATCTGAAAAAGAATGGATGTATGTATGTTAAACTGA
The DNA here is from genome assembly GCF_949987515.2 of Delphinus delphis. Classification (NCBI taxonomy): domain Eukaryota; kingdom Metazoa; phylum Chordata; class Mammalia; order Artiodactyla; family Delphinidae; genus Delphinus; species Delphinus delphis. The sequence goes on along the minus strand of NC_082694.2, from coordinate 58,026,582 downwards.
ATCACTTTGCTGTACACCTAAAACAAACACGATATTGTAAATCAACTATACTTCAATATAAAATAAAAAAATTAAAGTAAAAAAATTAACCATTTTATGAAAACATATAGTTTAAGAGCTAAATTTAATGCTAAAATGCAATGATTCTTTTTTTTTCCATTCACATGTGCTATAAAATGATAAATAATAGCATTTTTTCCTTTGGGGAAAATATGAGGATATAAGCTATGAAAGAATAAAAAAGTAGATAGATTAACCAAATCTTTATTTTCAAAGAATAATTTGCTTTGATAGAATCTGATAGAAATGTTAAATTATTTGTAATAATGTTTCTATTTAGAACATATATTAGTATGGTTTATGTTACAGTACAAAGAGCAAAATTTCCCCTTTTCCAGTTACAAACATAATTTCACATTTGGGGGTGATGAGGGAGTCCGAAATGGCCTCTACAAACTTTCTCACCAGCTTGCTTTAGAGCCCTAAATGCCTGATTTGTAGTCTATCTTTGGCACTGAGCTACTACTATCTTCAGAAAATCTTCTTAAGATACCAATTGGTTCCCTGGAAAGGTAACATGGAAATGAAAGATTATCATATATAGATACAGATATAGATATAATCAGATTAGTAAACAGATAGGATTTGAAGGAGTGGAGCGAAGGACAAACCTATTTTGGTAGGTAGTTGGACCTAGAAGAAGTCTTGAGCAAGGGTTCTATTGGAGGAATAAGAGGTCTGGAATAGTGAATTTGCAGAAATATAAGGACACTTGCAGGATACAGAATTTTTGCCCATGATTTGGTCTCAAGTCTGTGAGCTGGACAGTTGGCTCCACTAAATCAAGGCCTCCATCTTCCTCACTGCTGTGCCTTGATGGTACCTGTGTCATTTTAAGTTCAATAAATAGCTGTTGACATAATGAAGAATGTAGCATAAAAGGCAAAAACTTACTGCTTTTCAAAAGTTTTTCTGTGTTTTTCTCTTAGTTTAGAATGTAAGTGAGATAGCATAGTTTGGGCCAATTCTACATCTTCTATTTAATCCACATATAGCATCAATTCTCACAAAGTGTGGAGATAACATCAGATATTAAACTTACGTTCCTTTCACAACAATTATTTCATCTCCTCCTACAGATGGGAAATCCAAGTTGATTAAGTTTTCAAAGAAAAAGACCGTGGCAGAATCAGGGCCAGATGTACAGTAATGAATTTCCTGCGATAACTTGCTGCTTTCTCATCCAGCTTAACTGTCCTATGAGTCTTTGTTAGATGCTCAAAAGTAAAAGAATTACAGCAAAGGGAAATTGTGTCTCTAAAAAACAACAATGCATTTGTTGAAACCAGAAAACAAAGAATATTATAGCTGCTGTAGGTCAGTTTTGTGTTTCAGGCATCAGGATTCAAAGGACCATAAAGATTCCATTGCATCTAATAATGAATAATTACTTTTCTCTTTTTTCACAGGTACTTTCAAGCAGTCCAACAAAACCAAAAATGTTTCAAGCAACTTGGTTAAACTCTAAGCAACTCCTCTGGCAACTCTGACATTTTCCCCATGGTTTGCGCCCATGACAGAAATGTATAAGCAACGGGCATGTTTTCTAGGCGCAAAGATTCAATGCAACACACAGCAGGCAAAGTTTATGCCACTGAACATCTGCGTTCTTGATTATTAGAAGTGTTTTCTCAAGCACACTTGCCAGCCTCCAATGTAAAGCCACAGCTGAAACAAAGGGAAGACATGTCCAAAGTATTAATCCGTGGCTTTAAGAATTTATGATTCCATGACTTTACATCTGAGTTCCTTACTCCATTCAACAAAATCTAAAAAATGAAAACAAAGTCTGCATATTATCAGTGGGGGGGATAAGTTTTGCTGCTGAAATTCTAGAAGTTACCTGGATCTCACACTAGGAGTCTCTTGATAAAACCCAGGGCTCCACTGTCACAACCTGACCCACCCCCATTTGGAAATGAGCCACTGGGGTGTTTTTTCTCAAAGAAACAGGCAAGTGGGGGAGACGTCTATCAATGGCATAATGGGGCTTTGCATTTTGAAAAGGCCTCGTGGTTACTCTCTCTCCTGTCACTCCAGAGCCCCACTGCCTCTAACGTCTCTGAAAGGACCACATGACCTCAAATAAAGAACAACTTCCCATGTCCCTCAAAAAGCCCTTTGTTATTTTTATTAATGTATTTGACCCACTGGATTTTTCAGTTAATGTAAAGTTTTTATCATGTTTTCGTAAAACAAGCTAAAATGGATTCACTCTCAACTTCTACTGGGAGGTTGATGTCATACTCAGTCACAACAGCACAGCGATTATTGGAAAAACACCTTTGTCTCTTTCAGCACCCACCAGATCACTTTGAAATTCTTGTAAGTTACAAATCATTAAAAACACCTGTACAGGAATAAAGACGCAGATGTAGAGAATGGACTTGAGGACACGGGGAGGGGGAAGGGTAAGGCGGGACGAAGTGAGAGAGTGGAATGGACTAATATATACTACCAAATGTAAAATAGCTAGCTAGTGGGAAGCAGCTGCATAGCACAGCTTGGTGCTTTGCGTCCACCTAGAGGGGTGGGACAGGGAGGGTGGGAGGGAGACGCAAAAGGGAGATGGTATGGGGATATATGTATATGTATAGCTGATTCACTTTGTTATACAGCAGAAACTAACACACCATTGTAAAGCAGTTATACTCCAATAAAAATGTTAAAACAAACAAAAAAACACTTGTACATGCAACACACGTCAGAGATCTAATATCACATTAACTTGTAGTACCACATACTTAGCCGTGTAATTATTTTATTTTTAGTCTTTACATGTACGTGGTGAGTTAAATATAAACTATATAAAGAGTTTTTACATGCGATACCGTGGAAGGAAAGCAAGAAAAGAAGGAGGAAAAATTAAGCGATGAGATCAACATACAGGGTTTTTTCTTTCTAGGACATTTGTGTCCTCATCGGGGCAGTGACAAAAGAAAATAGTTTTTTTTTCCAAAACTTTTCTACCTATGATGTTAACACATACGAGAGGAGTCTCCAAGTGCTTACTGCTGACAAGTCAGACTATTGATCTGTCCTTTCTCTCATTTTTATTTCCCCGCCTCATAATGTGATAGCCTTTTTGGAGGATTTGGCAATAAAACTGCTAAACAGACAAGGAATCTCATGTGGGGCTTTGGGCTTTTTCTCCAGTATCTGAGCTGGACTTGGGGCCATGCTGCTGTGGAACAGCTGCTTCCGGAGACCCCCCCACCCCGCCCCACCCTTTGGAGATATCCCTTGTCACTTGTCACGATTTACATGATTATCCATCATGAGGACAAATCTATCCCAGGAAAACTCATCTCAGGATATAATATGGTGTGGATTCAAGACCTAATAGAGAGAAATACACCCAGAGGAGTGATTGTGATCTTTTAAATCAACAGAATCTTGGAAGCCTTCTGTAAACCGACTTCAGAAAATAACAGTTCCCTTCTCAACATACCACTGTACTTTTCGACTTGTCTTTTGTTAAGTCATTCTGAGGAAAGGGCTGAACCTGGGGATTTTAGACCTTGGATAGTGCCAACAGGGGATAAAAGAATGTTCTGTTATCCTGTCTATTATCTTTCCAAACTCAGTAAGAAGAGCGTCTATTCCTTCATCCATCTAGTGGACTTTCAGGAAGGGCAGAGAGAATAGGCATTTAGAAATTCATCTTCAACTGACTTTGAGAGACCACAGATCATGTTAGAGGAGGGCCTGTGGACTTGTCCGCCTTCATCCTGGGTTACTTCCCCCCTCGGTTTGTTCAGTGCCTTCTTTCCCTTCTTTGACTAGATCACATTTTTTTTTCCTGCCTCAAAATCTTTGCACATGCTCTTTCTTCTGTCTTGAATTCCTTTTTCTAAATCTTACTTTGTACTTCAGGTCTCTATCCAAACACTACTTCCTTAGCAAAGAATTTGCCTGACCACCTAATCTAAATCAGGTACCCCCTTTCAGTCTTTTATTGAACCCTTTCATTTTTACATTTTTTTTTTCACAATCTGCATTTACACTTTGGTTTGTCTCCTTTCTTATTTCTGTGACTCCTACCAGCATGAGAGCCTCACAAAGGCAGGGAACATATATGTAACACGCAGTAGGAACTAAACAAATATCTGCTGTATCAAGGAATTTTTTTAAATGGTGACTAAATGGAGTCTCTGAAAAAAAAAACAAACCTGATAGCCGTATTGAATTTTAAATAAAGTTGTACTGACGTTATTGTGTCCAATTAAATAAACTTTAAACTTGGAGTTTTTGAGTTTTACACAAATCGGTGAGAGTTTCAATCATTCATATTTTAAAATCACATTTTTCTCAATAGGAGCATGTCCTCCAGGTGAAATTTAAACACTTCATGCTTCCCATAATATCAGAATCTTTTTAATATCTAGCATTATTGGGCTTCGTAAGTTCAAGAAAAATCACTGTATTGATGCTAAGTGAAAGGCAGAGAAAGCAATTCTATTAAGCTTTTGACCTAGCTTCTCTCTGGTTTCTTCAAGGCAATTGAAAAGTTCTCAACTGGGTACAATTTCTGGGTGGCTATTCCACTGCTATCCAGAGCCATACAGATGGAGTATGTTCTACAGACTTATCTATGGTATATTCATTTATATAATTTTTTGTCATAAAAAAGGTCAAAATCTTGATGTCATTTAATCAAGTTGTAAAATAAAGTATCCAGATGTTACTTTAGAAACAGTGTTAACTGGTACAGAGTTCAAGGCATTTCAATTATTATATGAAGGTTTATGTGGCAGGTTTAGTAAGCTTTGTGTATATAAAGTGTGGGGATCAACAGAATCCATGACAATCTATTTAATATTTTCAATAAAGTGCTGAAGGGCAAGTGGGAAATCAACTAGAATCTGCTGCTTACACCTCAAACTGCAACGAGATATCTTTATGGTCAAAATTAACAAGGAGATTATTTATACAAGAAGATTATTTGTGCATTCCCTTTAATCCAGCAATTTTACCTCAAAGAGCTTATTTTACAGATTTTTTTCGCAAGTGCATAAAAATTCTTAATGTAGCATTTTGGTTTAAAAAAAAAAAACCTAGAAACAACTTAAATGTCCATCAGTATGGGATTTTCTTCTTCCTGACATATTGTTTGCTATCTGCTAGAAATTGTTCTAAGCATTTTCACACAATTACTCAGTTAATTTTCATAACAACAGCAATCTTCAATCCTTAAAGATGAGGTAAAGTAGCTTACGGGAGGCCATAGAGATATTAAGAGGCCAAGCTATGGTTTTAATCCAAGGAAGAATTTTTAAAAATGAAGTGGACCTAAATTTACTGATAAAATATCCAGGAAATATTTTTAGGTTAAGAGAAGAAGCAAGTTGCATAATTACAAATACAGTTCTAATTAAATAGCACTATTTATGTATATCTACATATGCAAATGCATGCCTAGAAAAGGTCTAGAAGTTTCTGTCCAAACCAATCAGCAATTATGTCTTATTTGTAAGCAGAGGTTTAAAGTGGACTTTCATCTTTTACTTTTTTTAAACTTCTGAATAATTTTATGTTTTAAATGGCAAAGAAAAGATATATTTCTTGGGTTATTAAAATAAAATTAAATGTAATTTAATTCCCATTCCCAACCCTGCCCTAAAAGCGACCAGTGAAAAGGTATAATGCTTAATGGTCATATTTTTGTTTCCTAATAATGAAAAGATGTAATGAAAGAATCTAATTTTATATAGCCTAAATTCACATGCACATATACTCTGTATGTAGCAAATCTACCATTCTGAAGAGATGACTCCCACTGAGGAAAAAAAAACAGAAGGAATGCCAGACTACTAAGTCCAGACCTTCCCCAAATTTCTTTAGACTCACAGTATTTCCAAGAAAAATGATGACTACAGTGAATTCACAAAGATAACAAAATTACTTAACAAGGAATGAACTGAAAAGGAATACACTCAACAGAAAAATCATAATGGAATTTGTGACGAGTTGGTGTTTAATGCAGTCATTCTAAAAGGATTCACGTATTTTTCCAAAAATAGCTGTCTATAAATATGACTAAAGAAATGAGAAAATTCTTTGTCCTGATAATCATTTTATTGATTTAGTGTTAGGCTATGAAATTCTTCTATGTGATGAATGACGAAAGGCAGGATAAGAGTCCATCAGATTTCGATCACAAGATGGAAATGTGGTGCAAGAAAGGCCTGTCAGTCATGACATTATTGACAAGGAATTTTGGTAAATCCTCTATAGTGAGAATGTGATCAAAGATGATTAATCCTGTAAGTTAAATTCAATTTAATAAGCTCCTATGAACACAAGAACTTTACCCTTAATCCCTCCACGAACAACCGACTTTTGGAATATACTACATCTAGAGACACAGCTATCTTAAGGCTCTAGGGCAACGTTCCTCTTTCCTGCTTCTCTAACAGCTCACTCCTGACAGCAGGAGAAGGAGGGGAGGGGAAGAGTGAGGGTGTGCCTGAGGAAAGGAGGCTGTGGGTGGTGGAGACTGCAAGACAGTCCCGGCATCCAAGCGCCATCTTGAAAGCTGAGAGTTGCCCTTACTGCTAGAAAACATGTCACCGCTCTTGGGCTTTGGCAAGATAACCTAATAATTTACTCAGTTTTGCAAAGAAATGAGGAACAAGCGTCAATCCACTTTCCTTAATCCATTTAGTCAGATCTGATTTGCATTGTACATTAGTACTCCCTTGGTGGCAGGTGAAGAACATTAAAAGTGATTCTCAGGCTAGAAAGTGCTTCAGGTATTTTTTTCTTAACTAGGACAGCCTAAGAATGACTAGGTCCCCAGATTTCTAGGAGTGACATCTCCTTGTTGAGAGCCACCTAAAATATGCAGATGCTGCAGCTCAACTCCTAAGAACTTTTAGTTGTTTAACGCGACAGAGTGAAGATGCCAGCCAAGCAATAGCAGTAAACTGATTTCTTTTTCAAGAGGGTGTTATGCCTCATTTAGAGATCTATTAAACTTCCAGGTAAAACGAGATTTTGCTACCTTCTATGACTTTTTGAAACATTTTCCTATTTTCTGCCATTAACTATATGGGTGGGATAAACTAGCTGATGATCTCTTCAAACTCTCCATTAACTAAGGGACTTTTGGTAAGTGAACATTTAAAATTGCAACTGAATGCCAAATTATGTGTTTTCTATACGTAAATGCATGCTAATGAAGAGACACACTAGGAGTGAGACAGGCTGGGACTTGGGACCCTTTGCTGTAGGGCTGCAGTGCTCGCATCTGGACACACCTCTCCTCCAGCAACAAAATACAAAGAAACTACATGGGACTAAAAATAACTGACTGCGGGCATGCGCAGCGGGGGCAAATTCTGGACCAAAGGATACAAAAACACCCAAAAAAACCCGACTGCCACATCTGAAGAGTCGGCAGCAAAAACTGGGTGTCAGGAGCAAAAGCTGGGTACTGCGCATGCCTCCTGCACACACCACCACAAAGGGGTGGGCAGAACACCTAAGCCATCTAAGCTCTGGCCCGACCACTGGATACACCCCTACACTCACCCTATATAAGCAACACGCTCACTGCCCCCTTGGGGAGCAAGCAAGGGAACCTGTTACTTGCTTTTGCTCCCTTTTGCAGTGCAGGGGCCCCAATAAACAAACACTTGCTTGAATTTCTTGTCCGGGCTCTAGTCAATTTCTATTGATTGGGGAAGGCCAAGAACCCTGGTCAGTATCAGGAGTAGCTACTATGTACTTAAACATCCATCATTTCTCCTGCAAATGTGTTGAAACAAAATACTGAATATAAAAGATTTGTTATCTAATGTACAAAACTCAAACTGCCGCTTTAAGGCAAGCAGAAAAAGTGAAGATTTGCCTCTCTACAGAATACTTTTAAGGAATAAGGTAAGTCACGGAGAACTGGACAAAACTGAAGTCATTTAAAGCCAAAATTTTCATTTTTTTCATTTGTGATAAATCCACCCCTTAATATGCCTTCATAGTACAAGTTCCTAAATTCTACTTTGGATTCCTTTTTATTTCTCTTTTTACCAAATAAAACAAAATTAAAGACAAAACTCTGTTGAAAGTATTCAGTGGAAAAAGAAAAACAAAACAGCTAAGTCATTTTAATTAATTGTATTTGTTGTCAAGCTGGTGAGCTCCAGGCAGTGTTTTATACTTATTCCTATTAATTGTCCTTATTTTGTTTTTGACTCATTTTACATCCTTTGAGAACTGTTTGTTGATACTGAAACTGTCACATAGTGCCTTTGCTCCTTCCTTTATGTCATCATCAGGTTCATTAATTATCCTGTATTTTCACCCAAATAGTTGACAAAGTGTCAGACTGATCCAAGGACTATTCTGTACCACTCAACTAGAGGCTCCCTTTGACCAAGCTGGCATTGAGCACCACACTTTGGTGGTTGTTACTTATTAGTTGCATAATCCAGCGACTATTATGCATTCATATACGTTTTTATGGTTTGCAGCACGCTTTCTTGTGCCCTTGCTCACATCATCCTTACAATAGTGCTGTATGTAAGTTACTACCTTTTTTTTTTTTTTTTTTTTTTTGCGGTACGCGGGCCTCTCACTGTTGTGGCCTCTCCCGCTGCGGAGCACAGGCTCCGGACGCGCAGGCTCAGCGGCCATGGCTCACGGGCCCAGCAGCTCCGCGGCATGTGGGATCTTCCCGGACCGGGACACAAACCGTGTCCCCTGCATCGGCAGGCGGACTCTCAACCACTGCGCCACCAGGGAAGCCCGTTACTACCTTTTTATGAGCTATTTATGCAACTCTGATCTCATATTTCTGTCTTGCTCACAGGACTATAATGAAAACTTTTCATCAAAGTCTTGTTGAAGTGAAGACACCTGGTACTTGTGGTATTTTTCTGGTCTTATCACTAGTAACTATGTCAAAAGACAGAGAGATAGAAAGTGAGTTGCTTGAGGGCAGGCATTGTACCCTACCCATGCCCGAGTTTCCAGGTTCAGACCCATTAACTGCATGATATGTCAATATATGCTCAATAATCGTTTACGGGGAGATTCTCAGATGTTTGAAGAAGTTGCTTAGTGGTCCTAGAGATGCCGCTTTCTTATCGTGTGACTTAGTCTCTAAGAATCTGGGTTCTACATCTGAAACAAAAAAGTGCTAAAATGTTCTAATATCTTTTTCAGGTATAAAATTCTACCTGGAGTGACCACTGCTTACCTTGTAACAAAATGGGATGATGACCCATCTCCCCTAACTCTATCTAGTTTTCTGAAAGAAGTTAAAAATACGTATATTTTTGTGTCAGTACAACCTGATGGGCTTCCCTGGTGGCGCAGTGGTTAAGAATCCGCCTGCCAATGCAGGGGACACGGGTTTGACCCCTGGTCCAGAAAGATCCCCCATGCCGCAGAGCAACTAAGCCCGTGCACCACAACTACTGGGCCTGCACTCTAGAGCCTGCAAGCCACAACTACTGAAGCCCACGCGCCTCGAGCCCATGCTCCACAACAAGAGAAGCCACCGCAATGAGAAGCCCGCGCACCGCAACAAAGAGTAGCCCCCGCTCGCCACAACTAGAGGAAGCCTGCACGCAGCAACAAAGGCCCAATGCAGCCAAAAATAAATAAATACATCCCGAGACAAAATCAGTGTGTTGTCTCCACATTGTGTAAATCAAATATTTAATCATATTTAATTAAATATGATTATATTAAATTAATCATATTTAATTTAATGTTGACTCTAAAGACTCAATGTGATGCCCATCATTTGGAAGCTTGGAAAAAATAATGCAGACTGGATTTTTCATCCAGCTGTTTAACATCTGTAAATATGAACTCAGAAACCCTAAAGTGCATTATTGGAAGGGTAGTGATCTTAGCATTAGGAGACGGACAATTCCAGGGAATGAGTGAACCTTTACTGACTCATCTGCAGTGGGTCCTTCCAAGAGGAGGGGCTACTATTTTAATATGGTAAACTGAAGAATTCTGTCCACAAACTAAGAGAAAGATGCATGGCTTAAGTGTGAGTTTCATACAGACTAAGAGAATTAGGAAATACCTATTCTAAAAAACCCTAATGTCTCTGTTTACTGTGGCTAATTAGTGTGTGGGTCATAGAAATGGGGCACACACATCAAACACAAATTGGCTACTTTGTCCTGCAAATCGCTTCCACCTGCCTCCTACTGGGAATCATACTGATTTCTTGGCCATTTTCTTCCCACAAATGGATTAGGTTATAGGATAGGAAAACAGCGTATACTGTGTTTTTAGCAGCTTTATGCTAAAAAAGGGATTTATGAATGAAATCTGCTGTTTTTATTAAAAAGAACAATTTACTAAGGCATTTTTTGGGGGGGGGATGAGAAATGGGGAATAGTAGAGGTGGTAATTTTAGGGGAAAGACATACATAGACAATATTCACCAACTTTTGCTGTCCCACAAGGTGATGCATGAGTTTAATCTTTTTAGATGAGTTCCAGATAAGTCCTACCACATTTCCTCTATTTTGAAAGAATTTAAAAGGCTAAGGTTTCAACATTGTGGTCAACGTGTAGCTCGTAAAGTGGTAGTAAATTACATACTCTAGAGCACTATTGTAAGGATGATGTGAGAAAGGGCACAGGAAAGCATGCTGAAAACCATAAAAGCTTATATGAATGTTAAATATAATTGCAGAGTACTATTATTGATGGTGAAATCAAATAAATGACTGTTTATTTAGAATTTAGAAATGTTTTTCCAGAACATTCAGAATGAACGATTTATATGTCTACAGCAACTAGTTGGTCCATACTCTGCCCTGGACTTCATCCCTCCTGCACTCCCCACCCCCGGCCACATATAGGGAATAAGGAGGGTGGCAATGTATCTGGATCCACTGGGGGCAGAGGTGTAAGCTACTCAAAGAGTAAGAAAAAACAAAGTTCCAGACTCTTAATTCTCCAGCATGATAATTACTGGAGGCATCTCTCACCAAGTGACCAGGATTCAAGGCTGCAGGGCATTGCACGACCCACCTCTCTGGGCATCAAAACCAAGTGAGATTGTTGTGCTGCCCCTACCAGCTAAGGTTTCTGTGGCTCTGTGTCACAATTTGTTTCTACATCTTCTGCCATCAGGATCCTGGGAAAGACGTCCATACTCATTATCCAGGAAAGGAGTTGATTGCCTAAGTGATTTGCCTGCTCTCCACAGAGTGGGGAAAACCTATTAAAGACACTTTAAGCCACAAGACTGCACTGTCAGCAGTCAGGCTCTCCTCCTTTCTTCCTCTCTCTTTCCCTCATTCTCTAATAGAAACTGTAGATAAACTCATTCCCTGCTTGGACTGTTCATCTCGAATTCAAGAGCCCTGGAACATCTGTCAAGCCTGTTCTGAAGATGGGAGAAGGGAAGGGAGATGTAGGAAAGTTACAAATTGCTGGCTCACTTCTCAGGAACGGGCGCTGCAGAAACGGTCTGGAAACATTTGGACTCACGACGGTGATGATCCAGGGGATTGGGGAATCGGCTTCTTGCCCGCATCCTCCCTCACCTTCAATTCCATCACTCTCTACTGCACCTGAAAGAGCTTCCCATGTGCCTCTGCCCAAACATCCTCCCAAATGGAAATGCAGTTGGGTGGAAGTGTAAGCCCTGGGCCATATTCAATGCTCATGAGAAAAATAAACTGAGTAACTTGCCAAGGAGTAGTCCTTTGTTCATACTAATCAGTCTAGGGCAGTGGTGACAGAGTAGTGGCAAAATCCCCGGAAGAATCTCCCTGTGAGCATCCCTGAGCCTTCCTGAACCCCTGCACCCCATGCGCACGTAGATACCCCCATCGCAGTCCTGGCCCTCGGGAAAGGAAGTGACTGCATAGCACCAATACCTCCAAAGGGGAAAGGCGTCATACCTTCTACTTGCTTTGGTGACAAACGAGGAAAACAAGTGTGGTTTTTAATTTCCCATGCACCAATTAGCCTCTCAATAAGATCTAGGTCACTTAAGTCCCTCTAATACATACCAGGCATGCATTAGGTAGTACCTCATTTTATCCCCCGAGCAATCCTACGAAGTCGCTATCGGTATTACATCCATTTTGCACATGAGAAAACAGGCTTGGAGAGGTCACATAGCTAACAGAAGGTCACACAACTAGTAAACCGTGGAGCCAGGATTCCCAGCCAGCTCTGGATGATTCCAAAGCCTTTATGTCCCACTTCTTTAGAAAGCTGAGTGCATGAAATCTAGAATGTTCTATCCCACAGAGAAGACGTTGTACATTTCCTATTTATTTCCTTGGCTGAGTCATGATGAAGCATTGCTTCAGCTCCTCAGAATAAAACTGGAACAAGATGTGTATAATAGACCAGAATCCTTCCGAGTCCCACTGTGCCCCTGTGAGCCCAGGAATTCTCTGCGGTTCAAACCTCAGACACAAGCTCCGAGCTGCAGGCCCCTGAGCTTTGAGTTTTGTCGGAGCGCAACAAGTAGACCCAAGAACTAGGAAGGAGTAACCAACACGTGTCTTACACGGGTAGGTTAAGGCAACTCAGTTCCTATTCAGGAAGAATCAATATTTAATCATCTTTTCTGAGGATAGGAATTTTTCCAGGTGAAGAGAAACAGGAAAGTGTGACTGGGCCCTACAATCTTGTAGGAACAGAGCGGGGGAAGGAGGTTAAGGAATTTCATCTGGTGGGGAGTCAAGAGAGTCTAGCTTTCCATCCTGCCTCTTGTACCAACTAGCTCCACAATAACAAAAACAAAAATAGCGATAACAATTTTTGTTCACTGTATGCTACGTTTTGATAATTCGGCTAAGTGCTTTATATGTATTATTTCCTTTAAGATTTAGAACAACCCTCTAAACCCCTTCTTAGAGTTAAAGAAACTAAGGCCGGAGGAGTCGATGTAACTTGCCCAAGGCCATAAAGTTAGTTGGTGGCCAAGCTACTGGTAGAACATAAATATGAATCCAACACTCAAATTTAGGCTACTCTGCCCTTCGGAGTCTGTTTCCTTATCCATAAAATCCTGACCGTGGGCCACAGGATCTGAAAAGCACTTGCATGCCTAGCTCTGGGGTCCAAGGAGATCTCAACGTCTAAAATAGGCAAAAAAAACAATATGGCATCTTCACATTCTCCCTCTCTTGCGGACTGTAAACACTAGCAAAATGAATTGACTCTGTATACTGTGTCTACACCCTGCCAGAATCGGATTTATTTTGGACAAGTGACTGTTTCCAGAAGTATAATTCTCAGCTGACCCTATGATGCTATGTTCCTTCAGTTTAAAAACTTTATACTATTCCAGGTTCCCCCATCCTCTCAAGCGCAGGAAAGAATCTTTCCCAAAGAGGAGGAAATTTTACTTCAAGTATGATTTCCTGCTTAACTGCAAACATATGCATCACATTCTAAGTCTAATCAGTGGCCCAAGGTCTCCTGGGGTCAACACTGGGGGTTGGGGGGGTGGAGAGTGGAAGGAGGAGATACTGTCTAGGTACCCACTGGTACCTTCACTCCAAAACGGATACATGGGCAGAGTACAGGGAGTTGCGGCAAGCGTAACCCATGGCAAGGACAAGACGCTGCACTAACTCACTTTGCTTTTCTTGGACCGTCTCGAGTTTGGGGGAAGTCTGGTTGCTTGCACTCCCGTGTGCTCCTGAAGTACCGGAGGAAAAGAAAAGCACAGATGGCAAGGACTTGATGTCAAGGCCTACTCATAATCTGAAATCAAATTAGGGACACAATTCAGAAGTACCATTTGCTATAAAAACATACTCAGAGGAATCATTGGTGCGTTCCCAGAAGATTAAGCAACCTGTCCTTCTGATAACAGGATGGGGGATTCTGGGTTTTCCAGACCTCCTGTTGTTCAAGTCTGAGCTAAGTATGAGACACAGACAATTGCTGAAGCTAATCTGGGGAAGAGAGAGGAAGACCGGTTCCTCTACTAAGGGACGTGGCTCTTCACCCAGCCAAATCTGGGCAGTGGACACCTCTCGCTCATTCCCAGAGCAAGTGAAACGTTCCAGGTCATGGTTAGAAGTCACAGGAACCTGGGACAACAAGATGTCGTTTACCAAGACAGCTTGGTTAAGTCTACAGCTCCTTAAAAAGGGTTCTGGTAGCTTTTGAACAAACACAGGAAACAAAGACCTTTAACAGTGCTCATAAACTTGGATAATGCCACATGTTCAAACACCATGGTAGCATTTTGACCACAGGCAAATACAGAAGGGCCGCCGGGACACGGACCCCTCAGAGATTTCCTTCCTCTAGTTCCTATTTGCCCCTTTGCTCTGATTTTTAGTCCGCTTGATCCTTTGTGAAGGAAATAAGGAGGATGTTGGAAGAGCAACTTTCAATATCCAGATTCCAGACATATCAGCCTGCTACAGACAGAACTCAAATCCAAGGCATTCCTGGAATCCCCATGTTAATTACCACATTATCAAGTCCTGGAAGGACTATGAGCTATTGTAGAAAGATTATGAGTAACTCGATTCCCCTAATGAACTCCAGCCACCCAGACAATGGAATGACAGCCTGTAGCCAGCCTGGGCTGCTGCCTCTCGCCCCTGCAGTCTCAGAGCCTTGGCCTCCCCCGGGTTTGGCACGTGGCCTGTCCTTTCCCACTGTCAGCCCCCTTGGCGCCGCCTGGCAGCCTTCCTCTTCCATGTGGACTGCCCAGAGTCTTGTCCCACCCCTTTCCTTGACCCAGCCGCCGCCGCTGCCGCTTATGCTACAGTGTCTGCTGGTTCATCACCACCACTGCCTTCTATTCCGTGTGTTCTGCGTGGTTTCGCCTGGGTTACCAGCTACGGTTCTGGGGTCCCCAACTCCAGCTGTTTTCTGGGCTACAGCCCTGCCCGCCTAGACGGTGTGCTCCAGAGATGAGTCCAGGCGGTGCTGCTGTGCTCTCGCTGCCAGGTAAACTTGGACCGTTGGTTGGGGCATCTTCAGCCTATCCGCTCCACCCATTTAACTCTTAAGACCTTGGGGTCAGTACTTTTCAACTTTCATGTGTGTGTGAATCACCTGAGGGTTTTGTTAGGGATAGGGTGGGTGGGAGGGAGACACAAGAGGGAGAGGAGATATGGGGCTATGTGGATATGTATAGCTGATTCACTTTGTTATACAGCAGAAACTAACACACCATTGTAAAGCAATTATACTCCAATAAAGATGTTAAGAAAAAATAAAATAAATAAAATAAAAAGCCTTGGCCAATGCCAAAAAAGAAATGCAGATTCTGCTTCAGTAGATCTGGAGTGGGGCTTGAGATTCTGCCTTTCTAACAACTTCCTAGGTGGCTGTAGCTCTGCTGGTCCAGAATCACATAGGAGTAGCAAGGCTCGAAGAAAGGGGCTTTGTCCTATTCATCCTTGCATTCCTGAAATGTCAACCTTATTATCACTGCCACCACTTGGTGAGGCCCTTCTACATATGCCCGCAGTGGACATACAAAGATGATCACAACCTAGTCCCTGCCCTCAAGGCATGTAATCTGGGGCAGGGTTTCTTAACCCTTTTAGTCACATTTTGGGCTGATCATTTTTGGTTGTGGTAGGGCTGTCTTGTGAACTATGTCTATCAGCATTCCTGGCCTCTACCCACTAAATATCAGTAGCACCTCCCCAGCTGTGGCAATAAAGATGTCTCCCAGCATTGCTAAATGTCCCCTGGGGGTCAAAACTGCCCCTTGTTGAGAATCACTGGTCTAAGGACAGAGACAGACATGTAAATTAAGAATTGAAATAGGGATCAAATTACAGAGCAGGGTGTACACTGTTCAGGGGAAAAAGTATCACTAACATCAGAGCATGTGATGAGCATTTGGCACATAGTAAGTGCTCAAGAAAATGTGTTAGATAAATGAATGTACTGCCAATGTCCTCACATTCCCTGGTGATTAAAACAATTTACCCTTCTGACCTCACCTAGTGGAAATGATCCTTGCACATTCCAAAGATAAACATCTAACTACTTCACTGACATAATGAATTTCCATGGATATATTTACCACGTGCATGACAGGGGAAGAAAGCGAGCTTACCTTTCAGAATAATTCAGATGGAGTACAGATTTCTAAGAAAATGAGGTTTTTACAATAATAAATAACAGTTTTTTAAAATAGGAAGTTTGTACTGCTTTTTTGGCATTATATGAACCCTCATATTAGAAAATGACAGAAAAGAGTGTGTGGACATGTAACTCTGTAAATGAATTCAAGCAGAATGGTGCCTTTTGGAGCTTGGCTCACCTTAACGTACACTCTTAAGCAGCTGCGTCTTTTCCCCTCCAAGTTTTGTGAGTATGAATGCATTTCCAAGGCCCTGTCTATTCTGAGATGCTTACGCTTCTACACAAATGCATCTGACATCTGACCACGCATAAACAGGATGGCAAGCCAGCAAGCAGATAAGCTTGGGGAACCCAAGTAAGAGGGAAGCCAGGGAGAGCCCACATTCCTGGGGTGGAGGAGATGAGAAGGACAGCTGTAGGGTAGCATTCCTGGTGCCCGATGGTAGAGTGAAGATGAATATTGTCAGCATTTGGGCTCACATAACAAGGTCACAATTGAAGGAGTTTAGATTATATTCTGATATGGAGGCAGGAATAGAGAAGAGTATGAGTGTGAAGTGGAATAATAAGTCTGTGGCAGGAGAATCCAGAGGTGCAAGGGCATTTGAGGACATGTAAGAAGAAGAATGGAGGAGAAGGGAGTGTGTAGCATGGAACATTTCTGTGCAAACTTTTAGACATCAACTTGGTAGATGTTATTATCCCTTAACATTGTGCAAATGGAAGCCAAAAATAGGCCCACGGGGAAAGTTCTTGGAAATATATACCGATTGGACTGGAATACCCACAGTTGCCAAAGGAAAGTGTGACACTCAGTCCCATTGCCAAAGTCTATAATAAGCCTTTGCCCAAATAATGGCAAACCTTTCCTTTCAGAATACGGTTTCTTAATTTAAGCCTCAATGTCCTTTCCTGAACAGAAGTGGAAATCAGCAGATCTGAAGTCGAAGCCAGGCTCCATGGCTAGTTGGCTATGTGAAACAACATTTTGGATCCAATTTTCCTATCCAGAGAATGGGGAAGCTAATACTTTCCACCAAACTATGCTGAAGAAATATTGTGATGAGTCAGAAGACAAATCTCTGATTTTTTTAAAAATAAAGACTGTTCCCACATTTACTGTAGTAAAGGCTCATTTAGTCCATAAATTGAAACAATCATGACACAAATAATTCAACCAGAGAAAACCAAAACCCCTTTAATAATACTCCCTTGTTGGTTTGAATATTAGAAATTGCCTAGAGGGGTACAGTCTCTGGTCAGATTTCTTTGCATGGGAAGCCAAGACCCCTGGTTACGAGAGGTGTCTGATTAGTAACACACTTTGTTCACATAAAGGAAACAAATCTACAAATGTCAATTTAGGAGTATCGGCCCACGTTCTATTGAGCTTGTGCCTTTCAGTGGCATGGGATAACAGCAAAGGCTCTGGAACCATCCAGAAGGGAAAATGGACAGTTTGTACTGCAGGCTGGGTTGTGATCATGTAACGTCCTAAGCAACCAACTCTAAAGACAGTAGTCAGTCCTGGGTCATTAAACCAAAACCAAAACCAAAAACAATAAGAGATTCAGTAAAAGAAACAATACCAATTAAACAAGCACTATTCAACACTATTCAAGAGAGTTTCTTTTCTCAAGCCTAAGAAACCCATTTGGGTCCCATAAGATGAACTACTAAAGCACGGAGTTGTTCTTTTGTGGTCACCTGCCTTTTGCTAGTTTCTGAGTAGTAGAAACTGCTTCATGATTTGCTGTAGTAACAATAATTTTTAATAATTCTTCATTATTAATAATTCTTCCTGTGGTGAAAGGAGCAAGAATCTAAGTGGAATGATAGGACCCTAACAATATGGCAGCATGGCCATTGTATGGAATCACCTAACTGGAGCCTCAATGTCTGGATTCTCCATCAATCACTACCTTCCTGGATCACCCTGGACAAGTCTAGACCTCACCTGGTTTCTTCTTCTGCAAAGTGACAAGACTAAGCTAGACATCTTTCAGACCTGCCATGGAGATGCAGAGAGGGTAGGGTGGAAGAGTCACATCAAAATACTTTTGATGCCACATGTGATGGAAAGTAACCAGTGACTCCTTGGTTTGAGGGAACCTGGATCATTCCTGCTGAGCAGCAAATAGGAAGAAACTGGGAAGTGATGCTATAAGGCTCTGAGCCACCAGGACTTCTGGGAATCATGGCTAATATTTTAGTGCTGAACTTCACTCAGGAAGCAGAAGGAATTTCTCTGCTGGAAAAAAAAAATCAAAATGGAATAAAAACAAACCCCCAAAGGTGTGCTGGGTTCACAATTATTTCCGATAATTTCCGATAGCGGTTCAGTCCTGCTGGGGAGGAGGGAGCCAGGTAGATGCCGTGGAGATCAGGCACCTGGTTGATTAACTCCACTGGGAATGCTACACAGGGCAAAGCTCTGTCATCCCATCTCTTTGAAGATGCATCTTCCCTGGAGGCCTTTAAAAATAGGACAGGCTCTCAGCAGGTAAGTTGATGTGGTATAAACCTGCCTAGGGAATTGGATAGGAAAATATATTTCTCCAAATATTTAGGGCACTGGGTGCTGTGGACAGTTGGACTCCAAAGCTAACTGGAGATATTGAGATGATGTTTATTCAACCTAAAACTCCTCCTAAACGCGGTGAAATATAAAGTTGAATCACTATTTTGGAGGAAAAAAACCCCTCTGATTGTGAAATCCAACTTGCTTTTGTTATTGTTGATTTTTCATTTTTTTAAAAGTTCAGTTTAGCTTTTGAGGGAACAGATACCAAAGTGGTAGTGCTTCAGGCAAAAATCTCACTTCTTCCCTATTTACCTTCTTAGTCAAGGTGTGTTTTTAATGTGTTTTAATGACAAGCACCACATTTTCAACAACACAGGAATAAAGTCTGCAGATATCTGTTCCTGCTGTTCTCTGCAGTGATCAAGGGAAACTCCTCCCTAGGGAGGACTTCCGGCTCTGGGAGCACACAGGTTAAAAAGCACCTGTGTTTTTGGCTGTACCTACATGGTCCCAACCCTCTCCATGAAATCGGTTATTGAAATATTCCCAAATGTCTAAGCAATTCACACTGTGTAAATAAATGATTACCTGAATGTGTTACTTAGTAAACAAATATTTTTTGAGATGCAACTTATATACCATAAAATCCACCCTACTGAAGTATATAATTCAGTGGCTTTTAGTATATTCTCAAGGTTGTGCAACCATCATCACTCTCTAATTCCAGAATATTTTAATCACCTAAAGAAGAAACCTTGTACCAATTACAAGTCACTCCTATTTTCCCCTTCCTCCAGCCCCTGACAATCACTAACCTACTTTCAGTCTCTACGTAATGGTCTATTCTGGATATTTCATATACATGGAATCGTACAATATGTGGTCTTTTGTGGCTGGCTTGTTTCACTTAGCATAACGTTTTCAAGTTCATATCATACATCAGCACTAATATTTTTTAAGCAATTACAAGGCAGCTAGATATTAAAGTTCTCCTTTTCTTTCAGCTGTAGGGAGTTGGAACAGACTCAACTCACCCTCATTACCAACTCTAGATGTCATGGTCCCAGGCAGCACGGTTCTAGTGCAGGCCAAGGGTAACCAGGACCGAATAAGAGTTGGGCTAACCCAATGGGACATGGCAGATTTCACAGAACATAAACAAGAGGCAGGACATAACTGGGGAATGAGGAAAGAAAGTACAAGATAAAGGAGGCCAAGGGGCACCATTAAGATCTGAGTACAGAGTGAGAGGCCAAATAAGAGGGAAAGAGCAGTGCGTGAGATGAGGTCAGTGGCCAAGGATGTAGGCCAAGCAGCCAGGGATCTGTAGTATCTGGGTCTGTAGCAGCAGTCCTGACTTAGGGCTTGGGCTCCAGAGTTCTCTGTCACAGAACCACAGAATATTTGCACTGGAGGAAAACTTAGAGCTGTCTTCTCCAACTCCATCATTTTAAAGTTGAACAATCTCAATCCCAGAGAGGCTAAGAGACCTCCCCAAGTTCACAAACCATAAAGACTATCTCCTTAGTCTCCTTCCTCTCAGTAGGATGTATTTTCTATGATAGCTCGCTGCCAAAGTCCCAGCAGTTGGATTTAGTCATATGCTGGTGTCAAAATACAGCCTAGCAGGCACATATTCACACAATGTCATGCTATGTAAGAGCCAGCTGAAGGTCTTAAGAGATTTTTACATTAGCTTCAAAAAAAGTTTGGTGTCTTTTGACCTCAGCCTTACTGGTTGTCTAAACATAGGGGGGTTCCTTTATATTTTAAATAAATTTCACAAATTAGGATCAATCTGTAGGTTTAGAAACTGAAAGAAATGAATGAGGTTCCCTAAGAAGTCAGCCAGTGGAAAAGGCCTAATTCTGTACAGTGATTAATACAGTCATGCCCAGAATACACACATAAATATCATGTAAGGACCACTAAACAGTGCTCAGTGTTCAACAGTATTATAAAATTAACAGTTCAAAAGCTATGACTCCAAAAGCACTTTGCCATTTAAAATCCAGAACGACAGCTTTTTAATCAATTTCTGCTAGGATCATGCTACAGAGGAAATCTTTGTTCCTTCAGAAAAACAGAAAGGAAATTAAAAATAAATAGACCTTAACAGCTTTGAGATTGGTTAAAATTATTTCGGTGCATTCACAGAATGAAGCAACTGAAGGCAGTAAGATGGTGGTATAGATGTATCCTTACTGGCGAAAAGAGTTTGATAACTTGTTGTTAATAGAAAAATGGTTACATAAGAATATTTAAAGTTTGATCTCTGTATATCATACACACACACACCCACACCCACACACACAAAGAAGACATCTGGAAGGACATCCACAAAGTATTGAGAATTACATCCCCAAAGAGTGGAATTATAAGAGGATTTGAATTTTTGTTTTGTTTTGTTTTTGTTCTCTTTATCTTCTATTTTTTCTAAAATGAACACAGATTACTTATATAATTAAAATGCTAAAAACAGACCTTATTTTGAATATTGTGATTGCAAAACAGGTTCCTTATTATTTTTCCTACAAAAATATCTTTTAGAATCTGTAACAAAAATAAAACCGAAGTGCTTTTACCATCTTCAGAAACTCAGAAAGTGCTCAAATCTTCTGCATCAAATATGAATCAATACAAAAGGAAGCTTGTGAAAAGAAACACATGCATGGGGTCATGACCTATCTCCTCTCTTCCCCTCTTGCTTCTAGGCCCTTCTCTCTCTCGAAGAGGTGCAGCTCCTTTTCACTCCTTTTGATTTCTTAAATCAGGATCTTCTGTCTAGGTTAAGCATAGAATTCAGGGTTTAGAATTTACCTTCAGGCTTTAGGTCATCTACTTGATATCTAAAACTTACAAATCACCTCTGCCTTGTTGCAAAGTTTACAGAAAGCCTCCCTTCGAGGGGCATATTTGCTGAGTTTGTTTCTACCCACCTTCATCTCATAGGAAAGTCCTATGAATAGGGCACTTTGAATCACTCCATTTGCTTATTCATGAGGTTGAAAGCTACAAGAATAGATCATGTCCACTTTACAAGGGATCAGACTACCAGGGTCATCATAATGAACATTAGTGACAGGCACCATTTTCACCATAGAGAGATTCTCCTTAGGTCTCCTGTAAATTTCACAAGTACTTTTAAGAATGGACTTCTAGTTCCAAAACCAGTGGGCCACATTCATTGAAAAATACAAGATAGTACTGGATACCCAGCTGATCCCATGAACAGAATCGAAGCTCTTACTTTGAGATTTGGAATAATGGTTTGTTAGATATAGTGTTAGACTTTATCACTTGTTGCAAATATAGGTTAGTTTTATATCTAATAACTTTTCACAATTATTCCCATACTCTCAAGGTCTATTGTTCCAGTTTTTGAGGTACCATTAACATATAATAAACTGAACATTTTAAAGTGCATTTTATATTTTTGATGGTACTGACTTTCTAATGTCAATTTGCATTTACTGCTAGTATATAGAAATACAATTAATTTTTGCATATTGATCTTGTACCCTGCAAACTTTTATGATTCCTTTACTAGTTTTAGGAGTTTTACTTTTGTAGGTTCCATTGGATTTTCAACATAGACAATCATGTTGTCTGTGAATACAGGGTTTTCCTTCTGCCTTTCTAATCTGGATGCCTTTCTTTTCCTTCCTTTATTGCCCTGGCTAGAATTTCCAGGATAACATTAAATAAAATTAGTGAAATCAGATATTTTTGCCTTGTTCCTGATCTTAAGGAAAAAGCATTCAGCCTTTCATTGTTAAGTACGATGTTAGTTTTAAGTTTCTCATGAATTTCCTTTACTAGGTTGAAGACCTTTCCTTTAATTCCTAGTTTTTCTGAGAGTTTTTATTAGGAACGGATGTTGGATTTAGTCATTGCTTTTTCCACACCTATTGGGATGATCATATGATTTTTCCTTTTTGAGTTTATTAATATGATGCTCATCAGCTTAATAATATGATTAACACTTCATTATTTTTGCTAATGTTAAATTCCAAAACAAACCAATTTCTGAAAAAGCAGAAGGTTGGTCAAGGTTGCTGCCTCCATGCCATTGGCTTGGCCTGAGTGAGATAAACAAATAACTGTCTCCTTTCCTAGCAACGCTCCTTTGAATTTCAATTGTCTAAATCTGTTTCAACTGCCTTTCTGTCTACATTTGTGAGATGCAGTTGTGTTAGTTCCGAACTAGCTTTAGAAAAGAGAAAGAGTGAATTTTAACGTAGATGTGAAGCTTTAAATGTGGCCCCAAATCATGATCTCTGACTGAAGAATTGGTCAAAATAGATAAATACAAATAAAAATGGATTGTGTGTCTTTAATGACACTCTCTTATTCAAAATAAACCTTTTGGAACATTTATCTTTTCACGAAGCTAGAGTACCAGTCATATTAGAAAACTATATTCCAGTAACGGGGTCCCAGAGATATGAATTTATCTAAATTTCACCTTCGTTCTATGTAGCCTTTGGCACATGGTTATATTCATTAAGAAACAAAAGTGGGGAAATACTCAAAAATTTTTTGCAGAGAATGGTTGTATCAAGAAATGAACCTGAGAGCTTCCCTGGTGGCGCAGTGGTTGACAGTCCGCCTGCCGATGCAGGGTACACGGGTTTGTGCCCCGGTCCGGGAAGATCCCAAATGCCGCGGAGCGGCTGGGCCCGTGAGTCATGGCCGCTGAGCCTGCGTGTCCGGAGCCTGTGCTCCGCAACGGGAGAGACCACAACAGTGAGAGGCCCGCGTATCGCAAAAAAAAAAAAAAAAAAAAAAAGAAAGAAAGAAATGAACCTGGCATACAACCAAGACAAGTAATTGCACTGGTCTCAGGCCAATTTAAATTGTATATTAGAAACCTTCTATGTAGAAAAAGGTTTATAGGTTTTGTATTCAAGTTTCATGGAAAAAACATCATATGAAAGTCTTTTGTTCTCTAAGCAGGATCTGAGTCTCCATTGTTGAGACAACCTCTCTGAGTATCTAGAATTCCTTGACATGGTATGCACGATGGAAAGAAAAGTGTTGGTTTGTGCTCATCATGGTCAATAAAAACATATTTGGTCTGTGAGCCACGATCCATTCAGACTGGCGTGATTGTGCACTAGACCGCGCTTTCTTTTGCAGTCTAAGGAGCATTAGGAGACTGAGAAGTAAGCAGACTTGCCATTTGGGTGTTGGGGGAAAAAAAGTAATTTACTAAAAGGAACACCACTTGAATAAGTTTAGATACTTCTGCAAAGCAATGCGTTCACTTCATTGGAAAAAACCTAGAGACATTCAAAGAGCTTAAGGGATAAGAATAATTTTTTCCTATTTGAGTGCTGTGTATGAACACAGAATTTGGTTAAACATTAATAAATAAGTCTTGTATAAAAAGTCTGCTTAGTTCATTAGAGAAATTAAAAATAGGAGCATATTTTCTTTGTATAAGCATGATAAAAATTTAGCTGAAATCATGAATTTTACACCACAACAATTTTTCCATTCTCAAAGTTTGTTTCCCTTTTAAAATAGCTGTAAGCATGAATTCAAGAACATCGGCTTGTAGAAAAAATTTCTCCACCATTTTTAATGACTAAATAGCATTTCTCAGTTGACCTATAACAAAAAGTCTGAACATAGGTCCTATGGGAATTACAAAAAATAATATAATAGTAATATCCATAATAATATAAACTAAAAGTTCCAGGGCTACATATATCCATTTAAATGTTCATTGATATTCAACTGCTTAATAAAAATGAAATATCTATTGATCTCAGACTGTACTTTTATAGAATTATAGAGGCCAACAGTTTACCCAAGTGATTATTAATTCAGAAAAAATTGCTTTGGATAAAATTACCAATTGCACTGATATTTCCATAAACTGACTGGTTACTGGTGATGAAGAAGCCAAGGTGAACCAAGTGATTACATAGATGTCAATGACATATACGGCAATCAAGAATGCTAATAATGAAATCATTACAAGGGCCAAATAAAATGATTATGAAATCAACATACAATTACAGATTAACATGAAGAGGAGATGTAGTTCATTAAGTCAACTTATTTCACTCAGTTTTTTTTTTGAGGGGGAAGTATGTTTTCCTTATTATTTGGCACAGAATCTTTAGAACCTGAATACTTCCATATACCATTCCTAAATCACTCGTGAACTTCAATGAGTTTAGTCAATCTGAACAAAAACTCAGAGTCAAGGAAAAAGTGGATGCGCCATAAACACTTTTAAGCACAAACATAAAATAAATTTAGAAAACAAAAAACTAGACGACCTTGTTAGAAATATCAAAAAGGATGAAGCTGGTGGATGTGGTCAGTATGGTCTATCTAGGGACTGGATTACAGTTTTCTCAGAATCTGCTCCCGGCATCTTCAAATATATTTATGAACGAAATGCGCTGGGTTGAGCAGGTGCATTTGTAATTCCAAGGCTAGTGTCTCTTGAGGGCCTTGGGGACTTCCATTAACAGCTGAGATTTCAAAAATTACCAAATTTGAGATTATTGACTTCTGATTCCATCCTGCCCCCTCAGCAGTCATGATTTGGGTATTTGAATGCAGTCTTCAGATGTCTGTAATAACATGTGGGTTTGTTGGTTTTGATACCCTAATTCGACGAAAAACCCAGATAACTCTTCTTAAAGATAGTTAAGTGAAATATGAAACATAAAGATAACCACTGTGCAGAAGGGTAACATAATTGGAGGGTGAAAAATGATGCTGCAATGCCAGTGACAACAACGGAGTCTCAGAATACCATTTGTTGACATTCTGGAGAGTCTTTCACAAAGCGCCGATGAGATTTCCCGCTAAATGGTTCCATCTGTTGCACACACAAGGCCTGTGTGTCAAGTCATGTTCTGATGAATTGTTTGCACCTTAAAATATAACCCCCAGTGACATGCACCAATGCAAAGACGTGGCAATGGGAAAGAAGGGGACATGTGCCAGAGCTAGAAACAGACACGTAAATAAAGCCATCCCTATGCTTCAGGATCTCTCATTTTATTGGTCAGAGAGAGGCACACAATTGGCGCAAGTATGTGACCTCGAACTCTCAAGGGAGAGTTAGGAGAAGGCTTCACAGAGAGGGTAGCGCTAAAGTGGTAACCGGAAAAATGAAAAGGGGGTTGCCAGGCAGATAATTCAGAAGTCATTGATATCTGACTTTAAGATGTGTTTGTACTACCTTTGAATAATGGTGGATCTAAAATTAGAATTTGAACACTATAACATTAATGTGTAATAGTAGTTAAGCCAGACTGCCTGGTTCTGTGTACCAGTTCTTCCACTAAATTCGTAGTATGCTTTGGGGCATGTTATTGCATTTTCCTGGGCCTCAGTTTCCCTCATCAGCAAAATGGGGATAATAATGGTACCTAGCTTATAGTGATGTTGGGAGGATGAAACGGCACATACATTTAAAGTGTTTAGTACAGTGCCTGGTACCTGGTAAGCACTGAATGAACGTTAACTATTACTATTAACATTATCCTCATCTTATAGATGATAAAATAGGGCCATAGCGACCCCATTTCCTAACCTGTAAAATATAGTGGATAAAAGTATTAACTTTCAAGTGCTACTGTCAAATTAGGATTTCAACCTAGGCAACTGGAGACTGGAGCCGGTGGGCAGGACAGCCACACTCTAACATATTCTCAACACATCTGGCTGCTGGCATCATATGATGTGCCTGAGAGCCAAGGAGCCCTGTGAACTTCAACCCAGCTTCGCCTCCCTACACGGGTGTTTTCTATGTTAGATCACTGGATTGTGAGCCAGTTTTAAAATCTTTATTTAGTAAATTCTAGGCTGCCCTTAATGGAATTACATAATTTTATTATCATTTGAGTAGGTTTTGTGATGCTGTGGGGTGGAGAACAAGAAATGGTGTACCAAGACTCCATGCAAGAGAGACTTTTCTCTGCAAATCAAAACTACAGTGAGGTCCCACCTCACACCAGTCAGAATGGCCATGATTCAAAAGTCTACAAATAACAAATGCGCCAGAGGGTGTGGAGAAAAGGGAACCCTCTTGCACTGTTAATGTATGAATGTAAATTGGTACAGCCACTATGGAGAACAGTTTGGAGGGTTCCTTAAAAAACTAAAAATAGAATTGCCATATGATCTAGCAATCCCACTCCTGGGCATATATCCAGACAAAACTATAAAACAAAAAGATACATGCACCCCTGTGTTCATAGCAGCACTATTTACAATAGCCAAGACATGGAAACAACCTAAATGTCCATCGACAGAGGAATGGATAAAGAAGATGTGGTGTAGATATACAGTGGAATACTACTCAGCCATAAAAAAGAACGAAATAATGCCATTTACAGCAACATGGATGGACCTAGAGATGATCATACTAAGTGAAGTAAATCAGAGAGAGAAAGACAAATACCATACGATATCACTTGTATGTGGAATCTAAAATATGACACAAATGAACTTATCTACAAAACAGAAACAGACTCATAGACATAGAAAACAAACTTATGTTTACCAAAGGGGGAAGGGAGTGGGGGAAGGATGGATTGGGAGTTTGGGATTAGCAAATGCAAACAATACTATATATATTTAAACTGAATCACTTTGCTGTACAACAGAAACTAACAGAACACTGTAAATCAACTATACTCCAATAAAATAAAGTTGAAAAAAAAGAGAGATGTTTCTGTCCCATCAGATCAGAGATCCTACAGATAACTTCAAGAGCTCCCCTACCTTAACAAGCGGTCCTTGGGAGCTGGACAACAACCCTGTTGAATGAAATTGTTCTTAGTGAAGAAGTGGGAAGACAGAATCAAGTTCCTTCACAGAGTGGGAGCCTCACTCCCACTGGTGACCTGGTGGTCGAATTAGACACAAATTGCAGGGCCCCAGTTCCTGATTCAATAGGTCTGGGATGGGGTCTGGGATTCGCCTTTCTAATGAGTTCCCCTGATAAGAATATAAGTCACAAGAGGAAGCTACTACAAAATGAGCACAATGATACATTAGGCCAATGCCAATTCCCTCCTGCAGATTTTGCCTGATAGAATTCTCACGCAACCCTCCTCACCTCTGCTTCTTTTCACATCTTTCCTGAGCAGAGTTTCAAATGGGAACCTTATTTACATGCAGGGGGCCCTACGCAGCTGCCATCCAAAACACCTTCCAGCCCTACTTTGTGGTTTCTCTTCATATATTACCCAGTAGTAGTCCAGCATCTCAGAGTGGCCAACATCTAATTTGTCTCATCAGGATAAGAAAAAACAACCAGGTTTCAGGGCCTTTGCTATCCCTAAAGCTCTCTATGTCTCTCTTATCCTGTCTTATGTTGTCACTCCCTAATTTATTTATTTATTTATGCTTTCTTCTACTCAAATATAAGCTCCATGAGGGTAGAGAATTTGCTTATTTTGTTTACTGGCTTGCAGTAAATGTTCACAATTTTTCTTAAACCGATAACACTTATTTTAGTAGTATCAGTAACACTGAACATAAATTCTTCCAGTATTAAGGTTTTCAATTATTTAGAAGTTCAGCTTCTCTGAAGATATTTTTGGCAGAGGCTAGGTTAATTCTCCCTGACTCAAGTGGATACCATTTGCTAACTTCTCTTGTTCAATTTCTCTCTGATATTTACTCCAGGCTGGAAATAGACAGTATCCATCACTTCTCAGATTGAGAGAAGGCAGTGGTCATAAAATAAGCTACCTACACCATATTATCGTACTGGTTTTGTGATTCATATTTTTCTGAGTTAGGGAAAATAGCTGATTGGGTTTAGGCAGGAGTAGAATTCTAACTCATATCAACAAATCGCTGACAAACTAGACACTGATAAAAATAAAAGATTGAAAACAACTTTTATTAGTGAAAACCTACAACGACTCTACACAACTATCGGTTAATTATGGGTTGACTCAATGTCCTTTAAAACAAAAACACACACGGCTATATGCCAACAACTAAAAAAACAGAATAATTGGAAAGATAGGATACTTATCAAAAAGGTTATTCTGCATTGTGCTTTTTTTTTAAAGATAGAAACTATTGAAAAAATGAATCATGCTCCATTTGTAATTGAATATAGAATTCCTCAAACCTTGTAAGTCTATTACTTTAAGTGGCTTTTAATTAAGAGAACTATTTATGTTTTTGCCTGCAGCTGTGTGGCACGCAGGATCTTAATTCCCAACCAGGGATGGAACCTGCACCCCCTGCAGTGGAAGCACAGTCTTAACCACTGGACCACCAGGGAAGTCCCCTAAGAGAACTATTTTTAATCCAAAAATCATGGCAACATGTAAATAAGACAGTAAATTGTGGTGTTTCCTCAATATTTAAAAGTTGTGTTTTATCTTCATTACACTGGAAAACTGATGCTGGCATTTGCTTTACTCCTCACCATGGTATCTGAAGTTTTTTGATGTCACTGCTTCAAAGCGTACTGACAACATGGATTTCCTGGTGTGGTCAGGGCTGAGAAAAGCATGAGAGCAACAAGGGACCAGAAGAGGGGTTGGTTGAAAAAGACGGGCTAAATATGTATCCATAGTAACGAGTGCTTTCACATGGAAAACTGAATTTCCTTTTCCTTTCTTTACATCTTAAGCAGGCCAAGTAAACTTGCTGGAACGGGGCTAAGTTCGGAAGGAGGAAAAATTCAAAATCATCAACAAGTGATTTTCAAATTCTGGGACGCATCAGAATTTCCTGGAGAAATGATTCAAAATGTGATTATCTGAGCCTCATCTCCAAACTACCTAATTAAAGACTCTCATGGAGAGTCACCCATTTCAGGTGATTCTGAAACTCAGCACAACTTGAGGACTGCTGGCTTAGACTTCACACTTACTATGCACAAAGGACTGTCCTAAACCGTTCCCATGGACCATCTTAGATAATTTAATCATCTTCACTACAATTCTACAAGGCAAGTAGTATGATTATCACCATTTTGCAGAGAAGGAAACCCAGACTTGCTAACTTTGCCAAGATCACATGACCCATAAGTGAAGACGCAACAATTATCTGGCTCTGAATCTCACACCCTTAACTGCTGTACAAATGGCTTCCAACCCAGTTGGGTAAATGTAGACCATTGCTGTCTAAGTAAAACCTAGATATTTATGAGTCTGTCCAAAAATAACACTAATATTTTTATCAACTGAGTATAACCAATGAGGAAAAAATATATATATATAAATTTAGACATGAGCCTAACTGCTGTACTAAGTGACTTCTTTGTTCAGCATTTGGGGAGGTTATTTTTTGGAAGTTGTTTTTTTAATCCTCAACCTTTTATTGAGATGTTTGAATGAAAAATTGGTGCTCAGGGTAAAAAACTTCTATGGACATTATAGTTACCAGAATTTGAACAATGAATTGACAGATTTGTGACTGTTATAAAAACACCTACTGGAAAGCTCTCAGCTTCCAGGACACTGGATTTGAAAGGGTAAGACATGAATGCCCAGCTGAATACGTCATATAGGTAGACACAATGAGAAGACCTTTAATTCCTGGCATACTCCTGTTTACAGGAGGGTATGAGAATGGCTTTATTTCACAACAGAGAGAAATCAAAGTGACAAATTATTTTACAAGATGCATGTAATTACAACAAGAATCTCCCATTTCCTGAGTGGAACAATTAGCAGGTGTTCATGAAGCCTCTGGCAGGTCATACCATTTGGAATAAGACACAAATTGCTCACCATTAACTCTATTTAATTTTGCTTTGCTTCACTCTGCTCCGAGGTGGCGGGATTAAGGGACTCACTATGCCTCACTTCACATCATCAGGGTTTTATTCTTTAGTTCTCTGCAGCACAGACCTTTCCAGTTGCTATTCAATTAATTCTTGGAGCCTCCTTTGTTACCTGGTTGAGCCAGCTTTGGCCATATCGATCACTCTCCAGGCGATATGTTCTTTATTGGAGAGGTTCAGTACATGTTTCCTAAGGTAACAATTCAACGAGTGAAAGAAGGCATGCCTCACTAAGCAGCCCATGCCATCGCCCCGTGTGTGAGCAGTTCTGCCCGCCATAAAGCCCCCATGGTAGGCAGAAATCTCCTTCATTCAGCTTTCCTCCAGTAGCCCTCATTCTGCCTTTCTGGATCTAGAAGCAACTCCTCCCAAGGGCTACGCCTTTAACATCTGAAAGAAGTGATTGTGAACACCTGAATCCTAAATCTTCCACATTCTTGTCAATTGTTTCTTTTAGAACACGACTTTCAGATATTTCACCATTTTGATCATCATTCTCGGGAGAGTTTGCCCATGTCCCACTTAAAAAGTGGCACTAAGAATTGAACGCAGTATTCCTGATGTGAGTCCAACACTGCTGTTTCCTGTGAATCTTTAACTTTCTTCTTCTCCACACTCCTGCCTCCTCCAAAAATAGTGTGTTTTATTGGCATAGATTTCAAGAGTTTATGTGGTATTTTAGGTGAGCAATGGTTTTTGCATTTATAAAATGCCTTATTATTTCCCTATATGCTGCACTTAAAAAACATGGGAATTAAATACTATTATTTGAACAATCAGCACGTGCCATGTACTACGAGGTACATTTAACATCCTTGAAGGGCTTCCCTGGTGGCGCAGTGGGTAAGAATCCTCCTGCCAGTGCAGGGGACACGGGTTCAAGCCCTGGTCTGGGAAGATCCCACATGCCGCAGAGCAACTAACCCATGTGCCACAACTACTCAGCCTGTGCGCTAGAGCCCGTGAGCCACAACTACTGAGCCTGCATGCCACAACTACTGAAGCCCACGTGCCTAGAGCCTGTGCTCCACAACAAGAGAAGCCACCGCAATGAGAAGCCCGTGCACCGCAACAAAGAGTAGCCCCCGCTCTGCACAACTAGAGAAAGCCCGCGTAGCAATGAAGACCCAACACAACCAAAAATAAATAAATAAATAAATGGGGGGGAAAAAAAAATCCATGAAGATAAATGGTGCAGAACAAACAAGGGGAGTCTTAGGATCTAGGAATAACTCTTATTCACCTTTGGTACATTGAGGTTTGTGACTTTTGATCAAATAGGAAGTATTCAATCAATGTTTTCCTGAATAAGTGGATGATTTCTCCATCTATTACATGCAGATTATGGTACCTCCCTTGTAAAGCTGTTGAAAGAAGGCAGAATGTAGATAAACTGCCAAGGACAGAAACGTGCATAGAGTTGGGACTTAATAAACATAGCATTTGTTGTCACTGTTGTCATCATCATCATCATCATCATCATATTCTCTAAGTCACAGCCTGTATAGTTGCAGGTGTTTTTTATTTTTAACTAAAATCTCCCATCATACATTTACAGATATACACATATATATTTAGTTTTCACCAGAAAAAAATTTTTGAAAAATTATTCTGTAATTCAATGCAAACTTAATAGACATCCAATGTCTTCGCCAAAATACTGATTCAAATATTGGCCAGATGAAGACGGGTCAATCTTATCCTCCAACATTACATGATTCCCCAAACCATTATGTCCCACAGCACTTCTGCAGAGAGTTGGCTGGTCCGCTTTACCTGGGATTAGGGGATAGCTTTCTGAACACATAGCCTGCCTTCTTGCCATTTCATGTGTGTTTCAAGCTACGGATAACCCTCAACAAATCCACATGAAACTACAATTGGATGCTAAAAATGAAAAAGAATGGGATCTGCCCAAACTCAGAAATTTATTAAATAATAAGAAACTCACTTTTGGCTGAGCGACGTTACGTCTCTTTAAACTCTTAACATTTCCTCTTTGAATCACTTTGATGTGTATCTCATGGTTAAGAAGAGTGAGGAATGGCTTGATCTTAAATGGATCATGTAACATAGGAGATCATACTTACAAGAGACATTTTCTTCCATTTTCGATATTTTAAAAACTTGATCTTTTAAGAGTCTCCTCAAAAGAGCATTTGATGAAATGAAAATGCATTAAAATCATGACCTCTTCTCTCCCTGTGCTCTCAGACATTCTATCAGTCACTGCTCAGAACAAAACTAGCCTATTTGGCTGTGAGTCATCAGCATCTTTTATTTCTTCATCCTAATAGCCCGTCCCCCTGCACTTTCCATTGTAATCATGCAGGTGGAGGGATTGGGGAGTGAGAAACAGGCATGCAAACCAAAGGTGAATGGCTATAAAATCCCTGGTCTGACAGTTGGAAACCCTGAGCTACATCTGTCTCAGTCTGTTTTTCAAGGTCATACACCTACTTAGGGTTCCACTGCCTCAATTTCCTCATCTACAAATTAAAGGGAATATGAAACTTTTTTTCCCAAAAACACAATACATACCTCTTTCTCTCATAGAAATCCAACAGCTGGATTTTTGCCTTTCTAATAATTACTTTAACATTGCATAGAAAACAACTGTTAAGGAATGTAATAGATTTTTCTGCTCTTCTGATGTATGGTTTGCACAAGTCAATTATCTAAGACATTCACGACCACTTACATCAGTTCTGATTGGGATTCTGTTCGTCAGAAAAGAAAGTGAGCCTCAAGTTTGACATACTCAAACAGGCAGTGATCTGAAAACAGACCAGAAGACTCTCATTAAGAAGTGGGGCCTGGGGCTTCCCTGGTGGCGCAGGGGTTGAGAGTCCGCCTGCTGATGCAGGGGACACGGGTTCGTGCCCCCGTCTGGGAAGATCCCACATGCCGCGGAGCGGCTGGGCTCGTGAGCCATGGCCGCTGAGCCTGTGCGTCCGGAGCCTGTGCTCCGCAACGGGAGAGGCCACAACAGTGAGAGGCCCGCGTACCGCAAAAAAAAAAAAAAAAAGAAGTGGGTCCTATGGGTTGTTACCTTCCAAGTTATGAATCCCCTGAGACACTGGTACATAAAGTATTTCCTACTCATCACTTCACAAGCATTTATTAAGCTTCTACTATCTGCTGCAACTGAGTAATCTTGTCACTCATTTGTCACCTTAGGATCTGCTGCTGAATCGCTGTGAAAATAGAAAGGCTCACGCATGACGTCTGACGCTAGAGTTGCTATAATATTTATTCATAAGATTCATATATTCTTTTTTTTCACATCTTTATTGGAGTATAATTGTTTTACAACGGTGTGTTAGTTTCTGCTGTATAACAAAGTGAATCAGCTGTACATATACATATATCCCCATATCGCCTCCCTTTTGCGTCTCCCTCCCACCCTCCCTATCCCACCCTCTAGGTGGACAAAAAGCACTGGGCTGATCTCCCTGTGCTATGCGGCTGCTTCCCACCAGCTATCGGTTTTACATTTGGTAGTGTATATTTGCCCATGCCACTCTCTCACTTCGTCCCAGCTTACCCTTCCACCTCCCTGTGTGATTCATATATTAAGAAGTAAATCAATTTCTTTGACTCTTTTCTCTTCTGTTACACCCCACTGAGTGAGTTTAGGAAAAGACTGCATTCGTAATGATTTCAGAAGGCTGCTCTGTGGCTTTGCAGAATATAAGAGCAGAGTTTTCAAAGTACTCCTTTGTTTACTAGCTAAGCTTCTTGAATGTAAGAACTATTTTATTCTTTTTTTTTTAACTTTTAAGGAACTATCCCATAGTAGGTATAAGCAATCCATAAATGTTTGTTGAAGGAAAAAGAAGCCATAATTTTCACCCATTTAAGGCCTTCACAGGTTGCCATTAAGCCAAGTTTGAACAATACTGAATTAATCAATTTAGTATGAAATAAGTAACAATGATGATTGTATAAATGCCACTTATATAATGCCTTCCATGTATCAGGCATTGTGTAATATATATATATATAATTACATTACATTAATTAATATATACTGTATAAATATATATAATTATTTAGTCCTTAGAACAACACTTTATGCCTTTAGTTTCTATAATCCATATTTAAACATTAAAAATTAAGACATTTAGCATTGTTCAGGAAGGGTCACATTCCATTTCATTGCTACTGAGACTTTAGTCCAAGAGCTTTTATAATTTAAAATTCATTTGATTAAATAACAGTTAAAATGAACTAATGATCAATAGATTCAAAGGTTATTGACTTAAGAGAAGAATATTTACAGAAATAATCTTAATTCTTTGTAAAGCAACATCACATAGACAACTATCATGCTTTCTTTTCCAACAGTTTCTAGTGTCTTTTTCATAGACAAGTTACAAAGCTGATGATCATTTCTATTGAAAAGCTATAAAGATTGACACCCATAGCACAGTATCTACTTGATAATTAATCATCCTGATTTTTATCAATATTTCTTTTTCAGGATTTGAAATACAAACAGGAGGAACTTAAGACTTTAGTAGACTCATACAAGAAACTGCTACCCTCGAAAAGCCCAAAGGTCTCACAAATAGAATAATCATTTATTTCTTCAATTATCTGAGTCGCAAATTAATTCTTTACCTGTTTTTTTTTTTTTAAAAGGTCAATTTCCTTGACTAAAAACAATTCTGAATGATTCATCTATTTGATGTAAAACAAATCTGGATTTCTGGCTTACTTGCCTGTCAAAATCCTCTTTTTAAAATCCTGAATTTAAAACTCTGTTAACACTCATTCCACAATATTTGTAAGGCAAAATTTAAGTACCAAAAAGCAGCATAATGTAAAATTAACAGAGTGGCATTATAAGGGACCATATGACCAAAACATCTGCAACCTGACGATTATTTGTCTTCTTGCCCAGGTTTGGGGGAGGAAAATACAACAAAGATAAACTCTCCTACCCAAGCAACTTCCAGGAGTGTTTAACTAAACTTTAAGTGCATTGCAGGGATTTAGAAACATTCCAAAATGTTTAAGTGATCTGAAACGATATTAGAATGTTAGGTCTCAACTTTTTTTTGGTGCTTATTTTGTTTTTGAATGCGCACGAGAAAATTATGAGAGGTGAGTCTAATTTCATAAGGTTAATTGTTTGAAAGATTAGAATAGAAAGAAGTTTGTAAAAATATTTTGCTCATTTCCATGCATACTTAACTTATAAGTAGAGTCACCATACAATTTATACTCCAAATTGGGACACTTGGTGAATAAAAGGGGCACTATTAATAATTATAGTACATGTAAACTAAGACTGCCTTATGAAAACTGGGACATATAGTCACCCTATTTATAAATTAGCATATAAAGAAGAGACGGAGATATCGAAACAGAAATCTATAGGACTGAAATAGGATGGGTTTAAAAGCATTAGTATTCTATGTCTGTGACTCTATTTCTGTTTTGTAAATATGTTCATTTGTACCATTTTTTTAGATTCCACATAAAAGCGATATCATATGATATCTGTCTTTCTCTGTCTCACTTACTTCACTCAATCTCTAGGTCCTATGACAATCTCTAGGTCCATCCATGTTGCTGCAATGGTTACCAGCAGGGGAAAGGGGCATGGGGAGGGATAAACTGGGAGATTGGGATTGACATATACACACTACTAATATAAAATGGATAACTAGTAAGGACCTACTGTATAGCACAGGGAACTCTACTCAATACTCCGTAATGACCTAAATGGGAAAAGAATCTAAAAAACAGTAGATATATGTATATGTATAACTGCTTCACTTTGCTGTACACCTGAAACTAACACAACATTGTAAATTCAACTATATTTCGATAAAATTTTTTTAAAAATAAAGAATTAGTAAAGAGCGTTTAACTTTTAAACAGACTCTGGATTTAAAGGAAAGAGGTGGTCTGAATTGATACTATAAGTGAGAAGGAGGAAAGGGCTTACATTTTAAGAAGGGGGAAATGTTCAGAAAAATCAAGGAATGGGAGCTACATCTGGTTTTGAACAGACAATGATAAAATGGGATCAAAAGTTAAGACGAGGCTATTTCAGAGGCTCTTCCTAAACCTACACAGCAGGATTATTTAAATGTCCTGTTTAAATATTACACTTAAAAAGGATCAAACCAGCAAGTTTTTTCCCTTCTAACTCTGGGGAAGTGTTCTTTCTCTTTGTTGTCACTGTAAGGGGAAACATCATAAATTCTTGTTCTAAATATGATTCAAAGTGAAGTCGTTCATTCACTTATTAAGAATATAAGGTTTTAGTCTCCACAAAGTAGCCATTCTGTTGA
Organism: Delphinus delphis; assembly: GCF_949987515.2. Taxonomy (NCBI): domain Eukaryota; kingdom Metazoa; phylum Chordata; class Mammalia; order Artiodactyla; family Delphinidae; genus Delphinus; species Delphinus delphis. Next base: position 57,989,819 of record NC_082694.2, on the reverse strand, counting down.
CCGCCATCCCTCCTTCCTTTCTTCCCTTCTTACTTTCCGTCCTTCTTTCCTTCCTCCTTCCCTTCCTTCCTTCCCCGACTCACACCCCCTGTCCCTCCCTTTCTTTTAAGTAGAAACATAAACATCTCAGGTCTAAAGGTTATCAAAAACACACGACTTTGGATAACTCACAAAGGCAGTATCTTGCCAAGTTCTTGGTTTTACTGGAAATGCCACAGCACCATGTGTCTTGTTACAGAAGCACAACCCACAGCATCTTCTGACAGTACAGCTGTTGTCAGGTGACAGTGTTGACGCCACCTCACCTCCTGCCGTGTGAGGACAGGATGGCTATACAGATGACATGGGAAAGATGTGGCCCAAGGTTTGTGCCACGATCTTTAGGCCCTGCTGTTTCCTTCCCAGGATTCTCTGCAGATCCTGACCGTGTGCTCAGCACACTCTCCTGCTCTCCTGCAACACCCCTTCTTTATTCCCAGGAAAACCCTGCCACATCACTTCCCACTCTTTCCTTAATAAATAATGACCCAATTTATTTATTTAAAGGCCTGCTTTCTCCCTCCAGACTCTGCAGAGAAAAACTACAATTAATTCTTTTATAGAGAAAATGATTTACGTTTTCTGTTTTATGACCAGATAAAAAGCAGACAGTTTTACTTGTGAGGCTTTAGGTGTGATGCTCAGAGATTTCAGGAGAACACAACTCTGCCCCTTCTGCTAAGTGCAGTGAAAAACCTTGACCTTTAGAGGCAGGCCAGAGAAAATGTTTTTCAAGAGGACTGTCAAGAGCCTGGAGCCAGGGAGGAGTCTTAGTCTACCCCAGAGAGGCTGCTTTTCCCTTTCAAACCAGCTGTGCAGATCAATAATTTGGCTAATGACATGCCTGAAAAAGGCACTTTTCTCTAGAAACCCATTAATCAATTTACCAGCAACGCAAGCACATAAGAAGGTTGTACCTATTTACTATTTCATTATTGTATGTTGTAATATATAATATATATTATACTCTAAGAATGTCATATTAAAATATCTTGGCTCAGCCCAGGGAACTATACTTAATATTTTGTAATAACCTAAAAGGGAAAAGAATCTGGAAAAAAAAGAGATATATATGTATGTATAACTGAATCACTGTGCTGTACACCTGAAACTAACACAACATTGTAAATCAACTATACTTCAATTAAAAAAAATAAAAAATAAAATTACCCATGTTAGAGGCTGACAATTTCATGTGATTCAACCTAATAGGTTCTTAATAAAGATGTATTGAATACATAAAAAAATAATAAAAAAGTAGAAAATCTTGGCTCAATGCCTTTCAGACCCAGTCTTAAAACCTGAATCAAGAGGTTTTTGATTTGCTGTCATAAAAAATAAGCACCTCTTCACATTGATATCTCTTTAAGTTTCATTGTCCTTTATAGACTTAAAATGAGTGAAAAGGTATTGGGTTGGCCGAAAGGTTTTTTAGTTTTTTCCCATAAGATGGCTCTAGTAGCACTTAGTTGTCTTTAACTTCATTCAAGACAATTTTGTTAGACTGTGTGTGACAGCTGTCATATCAGCGTGATTTAAAAAAAGACTTATCAAAATTGGTGAATTTTTGTGTAGCCATTTTAATATTCAAGATGGAAGAAAAAAGCAACATTTTCAGCATATTATGCTTTATTATTTCAAGAAAGGTAAAATGCAACTGAAACAAAAAAAGATTTGTGCAGTGCATGGAGAAGGTGCTGTGCCCGATCGAATGTGTCAAAAGTGGTTTGTGAAGTTTCATGCTGGAGATTTCTCGCTGGACGATGCTCCACGGTCATGTAGACCAGTTGAAGTTGATAGCAATCAAATCGAGACATTCATTGAGAACAATCAACGTTATACCACGCGGGAGACAGCCAACATACTCAAAATATCCAAATCAAGTGTTGAAAATCATTTGCACCAGCTTGGTTATGTGAATCGCTTTGATATCTGGGTTCACGTAAGTAAAGCGGAAAAACCTTCTTGACAGTCTTTCTGCATGCGATTCTCTACTTAAACGTAATGAAAATGTTCCGTTTTTAAAACAAACTGTGACAGGTGATGAAAATGGGTACTGTACAATAATGTGGAATAGAAGAGATCATGAGGCAAGAGAAATGAACCATCACCAACCACACCAAAGGTCGGTCTTCATCCAAAGAAGGTGATGCTGTATATATGGTGGGATTGGAAGGGAGTCCTCTATTATGAGCTCCTTCCAGAAAACCAAACGATTAATTCCAACAAGTACTGCTCCCAATTAGACCAACTACAAGCAGCACTCGACAAAAAGCATCCCAAATTAGTCAACAGAAAATGCAGTCTTGCATCAGGATAACGTAAGACCTCCTGTTTCTTTGATGACCAGACCAAAACTGTTACAGCTTGGCTGGGAAGTTCTGATTCATCCTCCATATTCACCAGACATTGCATCTTTGGATTTCTGTTTATTTAGGTCTTTACAAAATTTTCCTAGTGGAAAAAATTTCAACTCCCTGGAAGACTGTAAAAGGCACCTGGGCCAGTTCTTTGCTCAAAAAGATAAAAAGTTTTGGGAAGATGGAATTATGAAGTTACCTGAAAAATGGCAGAAAGTAGTGAAATAAAAGGGTGAATACGTTGTTCGATAAAGTTCTTGGTGAAAATAAAAAATGTGTCTTTTATTTTTATTTAAAAACCAAAGGCACTTTGTGGCCAACCCAATAAAATACACATTAATGTCTGTGCTAGGGCACCCTACTGGGCCTGCCTTTTGTCAAGAAACATGAGTTGCCTTCTTCAATAGCCCGAAGGAGAAAGTCTGCAACTCTGAACCATCCAGGACCGATTCATAAGCAGATGTAACACACCCTCTAGAAGCAGTTGTCCAATGTGTGTGGTTTTGGAATCAAGAATCATTTGTTCTATACCTTCTCCCCCAGTATCAGAAATTACCAAATCTTTGTCTATAACCAAACCCTTTAACTAACTTTCAAGCTCTGTACACACATGGTCTCATTTAATCAAACAACCAGCTGAAATAATTACTATTATTATCCCCACTTTAGAGATGAGAAAACAGCCTCAAAGGTCTTGAACTTCTAACTGGCTTCATCACAGACTTAATGATTTTATTTTTTTAAAAATTTGCACACAGGGAACAATACCCAATATCTTATAATAATCTATAAGGGAAAAGAATCTGAAAAAGAATATGTATGTGTATATAATATATATATATACACACACATAACTGAATCACTTTGCTGTACACTTGAAACTAACACAACATTGTAAACCAACTATATTTCAATTTAAAAAATAAATTTAAAAAAATCTGCAAAGCTTATTTATCCAGTTTTCCTTTTTATACCTCAACTCAATGATCATGCAGATGGAAACTACTACCATGGGCAGATGTAAATACTTAATTGGACTTTACAAATACATATAAATATGACCTTGCTATCCAATCTAAACTTGGAATATCTGCTAGTACTGAGGATGAGTGATGAATTGAAGAATTGCAACTCTGAATTTTTGTTTCAAATACTGTCTTTTCTACCCTTAGAAAATGAAAGCTGCTTAAATTCTCATACGCTTGGAGGAAAAAAAAAAAAAAGAATCATTTGTTCTGGAATTTGTAGGCAGGTCTAGGTAGCAGAGATATAGTACCAGCTCATCTCCACCAGCCTTTTCAAACTCAGAGCTAAAAGGTACCCAGAGAAAGCATCCTATAGTTTCTTGATGAGTCTACACTCTCACTTTCCCTTCTACTACCAGTATTCTATTTACCCCATTATTTTGTACTTGTCTTTGCCTGTGATGCTGAACCTCCCACTTGTGATTCCAGAGAGTAGGTCTCTTTCTTGCCAAGACCAGCTCACAATACTGGCAAGATCAAAAATAGTCATGGCCTTTGAAAATACAGTGCTTCTGTTTGAAAGGCTCCCCTGAGCAGCAGGGAAGAGAAAAAAAGGTGAAGGAAAAGAACATCAGAGAGAGGCAGGCACACAGCTAAAATTCTTTCTTCTCTGCCCTTGGTCTTTTCTTGTCTCTTATTTCTTTCACAGCCCACTCATTTGCTCCCTCCCCTCTTCCTGGATTTTCACACTCTTAACTCTCCTCTCACTTTTCCTTTCTCTTTTAACCTTAGCACTGCCAACAGTTAAAGGACAAGATGGCGCCCTTATGAGCCGAAACAAATTCATCAATGGTGATGGTCACCACCGTATGTGAATGGATTCTGACGGCCTGGTAATGACTTGTATGTTTAAAGAGGACACCTTCCAAGTTCTCTGCACAGCATTAGGTCCTTCATAGGAAACAAAACATTGCTTTTATGTAAGATGATTTCTAACAATACTACACTTTTAAGGCAACTTTTAAAAGTAAAGAAACCACTTGCAGTTCTACCACTCTGTCTTAAAACTTACCACTTTAATCTATTCTCTTTTAATATTTTCCAGACATACATTTTATACATTTGAAACCATAATGCACAAATACTTTTGCACCCTGCTTTTTTTTTTTTTTTTTTTTTTGCGGTACGCGGGCCTCTCACTGTTGTGGCCTCTCCCGTTGCGGAGCACAGGCTCCGGACGCGCAGGCTCAGCGGCCATGGCTCACGGGCCCAGCCGCTCCGCGGCATGTGCGATCCCCCCGGACCGGGGCACGAACCCGTGTCCCCCGCATCGGCAGGCGGACTCTCAACCACTGCGCCACCAGGGAAGCCCTGCACCCTGCTTTTTTAAAAAATAATAATCACATTTCTAAGTTGGGAAATAGTCTTCATAGTTTTTAAAAATCGTATGAGTCCACTGAACGAAATATTTATATAGTTCACACAAACATTCTATTATTACAACACTAAACCTCTGAACTGTTTTGAATAGAACACTGGCAAGCATGTTTGTGCATATGACATTTTCACATTTCAGATTATTTTTATAGACTATCATCCCAGAAGAGGTATTAATGTGTCACAGGAGGTAACCATTTTATGACACCTAACACATATTACCAAATTTCACATCATAGCTTTTCCTTAAGAAAAAAGTTTTGAGTACCTTCCTCGTGGAAAGCAGTTTGCTAGATTTTGAGGCAGAAATGAATGCACTTAAAATACAGTCTTTGCCCTGAAAAATCATTCAATCTGTTTAGGGAAATAATACATACACGTGTGAAAAGAGAACTATATCGACTATGGGGTTTCAGAGAAAAAAGAACAAGATCCTAGTGAGCAGCAGTGGCTGAAGAGTTAGACTCTTAACTGAGTCTCAACTGAGTTGAGATGGAAGAATATCCAGCCAGTTAACAGTATGATAAGGAAGGAAATTAAGCAATCCGAGGAATTCCCTGTGACTCAAAAGCACCATGTGAATAAATTTAACTCAGTCTGATCCACGTAGATTGTAAACTCCCCAAGGGTAGTTCCATTGCTAGTAATAGTTATTCACCCTTGTCCTTGAAAGAGAAACTTCGCTTGTTACATCTGATGTGATGCTATAGAGACTTACCTCCTCTGCCTCTAACCACTTCTCTTCTTTCTATCAAGTTCTTCTTCTAACAACCCCTTTAAATAAGGCATTTCTCCACATTCTCTTCCAGTCCTTCCACATTTTCTGCAGGTAATGTCACTTGATCTGTCATCTCTAGCCATTACTTCTTGCTACTAACTCCCCAATCTCTATTCCCAGCTCTCAATTCTCCTTTTTGGTCTGATACATTTCCACCTGCAGCTGACAGCATTTGAAATCCAACAAGTCCAAAACTGAACCCTTTCTGTGTTCTCCAGATCATCTGAAAGCCTCACAGTTCAGAAGCACCATCATCTTTGATGCCTCTTTCATCCTCATGGCTCAGTTCAATCAAGTTTCCAAATTTGGTCCCAGCTTCACAGTGAATCCCAATTTCCTCCTATTGTAGGCCGTCGAAATCTCTCACCTAGAATATTGTGAGGATTCCTATGTGATCTGCTTGCCTCTAACCTCACCCACTTCAATCTACGCCCCACACCATTACCAGGTACCTTCCTAAAGCACAGAGTAGATTGTATGACTTGTCTACACGAGGACTTCCAATAGATCTAGTCAGAGGCAGAGTCAAATCCAAATACATTAATGCGTCTCCACTAATCCTTTATGACTTGGACCCATTATACTTCTCTAATTTCGTCTCCTCATGCTACACCTGTCTACAGACAGAGAGACAGACCCACACATGCACATGCGCACGCACGCACACACACACACAACCTTGGACCATTTAAAATTTTCTGAAAATAAACATGGACTTTAACCCAGCTGAACCTTTTCTTCTGCAGTTTCCTTTGAAATTGAATACTCTCACATGCTCTGGTCTACTGAAATCTAATACAAACTTTAGGTCCAACCAAATGTCATCACTTCCGAAAAGCCTTCCCAGACCTCTGTCTCCTCAACTTGAACTCCTATGTTCTAACTTCCTATAATCTGCAGCACAGAGTGGTTCACTTACATTTCTGTCTGCATGACTAGAATGTTCCTTGTCTGAAGGTCAAGTTAAGAAATTCCATAAATTGAAGTGTGACTAATTTTTTAATGTCTCTGGCCAAAGGCTGAGCTTCCCCCTGCTACTTGATAAATGGTGATTAGAGGATTGCCAGCTAAACCTAAAAGGCTTCAAGAAGGTGTTCAAGAGAATTCTTATCCAATAGGTATGGAGAGAGCAGGGGAAGGAAGGAAAAAAGAGTCTGAGAAGTTACCAAAGATTTTCCTCTCCAATCAGCCCTACGATCTATCTTGAATGATACATGCGATATCAAGAACTCTAATCACTTGTCATGATGGGTTCTTAATAAAAAATGTGGCATTGCAAATTCAAGTTCTTGTGCTAGGCTCTCTTGTCCCCGGTTCAAGGCCCTTGCTTAGGTTTAAAGTGAGAGCTTTAAATTCGGAAGACTCCCAGGCTCTAACTGTTCCCCAATCCCTTGCTGTTCCATGTGATGCTGACTGGTGTCCTAGCATATTGTGGGATGCCCTGATCCCCAGATAAACCTGAGGTAGGACAGAGGCAAGAGAGAAGAAGGGAATTTGCAACCAACACTCCCGCTTTATTTATCACTTACCCTGGGAAAGTACTGAGCTAACAAAAAAGGAAAAAAGAAAGCCAAGTTATTTAAAAAGCGGGAGCTAAAACATCAGAAACATTAACGTTTCTAAATAAAAAAGGGTGTAGAGCATGAGACTTTTTTGAAGTAGATTTCATATCTTAAGAAAACTGGATTTTAAATGATATTTTTGAATGGACCATACAGCCCTGTTTATTAGGACTCAGGGTTATTCCCAAGACCTATTTCTGACTTCCTGAGTTCATGACCTTAGGTGGCACTGTAGTTTTTCCATTTGCGTAGCAGAGGCAAGTTAATGATAGTATCTGCTTTTGCCTGAAGTGAGGCTGGTAAAAGAAACACAGTAAAATGATGAGGATAAATGGTCGTGTCTCATCAAGACCAGTTCTCCATTACTCTTCAGGCTAAATTCCCACAGTATTTTGTTTTACTTGTTCAAAAACTATACATGTTGTTGGATTACATGTATGAAAAGAATAAAAAACCAGTGAACAATAAAGGCAATCTCTAAGTCTGACTAGATTTGATAAACTAAAATGAAATAGAAATCTAGAAGACATAGAGTGACACCTGATGCTTATTCCAACCTGGTATATGTATACCAGTAGCTTACAATCTGAGAAAGAGAAGACTGTCTGCACACAGAATGCCTCATAGTCTTAGTCTGTCGATTCTCTTTGCAAAGGTGAATGCATCAATTACTAGCTCAGGAAAGAAAACAGAATGAAAACATATTCCCTTTTTTTGCACTGACTGCTAAATGACTGATTATGATTCAGTAAACTAAGGCACTTTGAACAAACAGCAGAATTCACTAATTTAGAATCTAATGGATACATGTGTTAAATAGCTATAAACCTATAACTATAGCTAAATATCTGATCCAGCATCATAAATGTATCTGCAAATAAGAACCACATACAAAACAGAATGAATAGAACTGTCTCAAGATAATCATAAATTATTTCTTTTTCCAAGTGTTATAGAGTGCTTATTATATAGTGTGGAGCAGTACATGTGCAGAGCAGTAGCCCTGGCTTCCTAGGTCTACAGACAAGGGTTCAAATCCTGACTCTGCTAAAGCCCTTAGTAGCCCTGGGATTTCAGGATATTTACTTAACCGTTTCATACCCATTTCCTCTCTCAGAAAATGAGGGTGATAATATCTCTGTTATGGGCTTGTCGTAAGAATTAACTGAGGGGATGCCATGTATCATGCTAAGCTTAGCGTCTGACACAAGATACAGTCTCAATAAATGTGCCTTCTATTATTATGAATGAGGCTAAAAAGTTGAACAGTCAAGACAGTGCTTCTAACTTCGTATCCTACAAGAAATTCATAGAACTATCTAGTTCAAACACACACACACGATGAAAATACTTCCCCCAGTGCCCAACTGTGCTTGGTATTTCTCCGATTTGCTTCCATGGCCCATTTTGACACATAGAGTGAAGACCTCCCAGGGGAATCAGAAAATGTCCTATATATTAGTGGAATTTCCATTGAATGGAACAGGCTTTGGATAGAACCTTATCGATTATTTTCCTTGATGATGGTTTTTCTAATAGAGATTTACCAAAAGATTTCTGTAGTGACTTGGCAATACTCTAAGCATTTTATTTCTAAATCTTCTTATGCTTTTCTGAAGGTCATGGGCTGGGTCTATGTAATTCTCTTTGCAGCAACACATGCAATCGGTTGCTTAGGAAATCCTTTTTGAGATGGTGAAGAGCTCTGCTTCTCATTAAGTGGCTTTGAACTTTGGCACTGCCAAGTCCTGACTCTGGATGTACCCTTCACATTACTACGTAATTCAATTCAAACAGCAACGTGATTATCCTCTCTCCCCAAGACTTGAGGAATGCGTTTCCCCTTGGGCTTTCTTATGTATCTTTATCAAGCCAGTCCATTCTAACGAAAGGATTCCACTATTCCCTAAATTCCTTATTCTGACCCTTCTCTTAACTTGAAGTCTCAGTGCTGTGTTGTGACACTAGGGGGAAAAAAGGCTAGGGAGTCAAAAATGGGTTAGGAACATAATTCTCTACCACGCTGCAGAAAAGAAGGACAGGGTTGGCTTAAATCCAAAGGTCAAATATATACAGGCTTTCTTCTGGGAAAAGAATGTCAAACCTGTTTAAAAGTCTTTTGAAGTGAGTTTACACTCCCAGACTTCCAAAATTAACCATCCGGCTGAATCATTCTGATATTTCTGTGAGCAAAGTTAGATAGATTAGCTTTCCAGGGTTACGTGTTATCAGATAAACAAAGCAATATATTTTACATAAATACTTTCGACCAAAATGGCATGGGGGAGCACAAGAAGCTGAAAAGATGCCCTCTGGGACTGCCCAAGGTTTTTCATAGACAGAGAGAGCAAATTCGCCGTGTGAATGTAATTTTCAACACAATACTATGCAAGCCGGAACAGATGTACAGCCTCCTTTCCTAACTCTGCTTTTTTTTTTTTTTTCCCTAACTCTGCTTTTATTAATGCTTCTAAATTATGTGAGAATTTTAGGGCTTCAAATTGGATTAAAGGTTGGCTGAGTAGGATGCTAAATTGCGGGGGGAAAAACCTTAACAAAAATTCTTGGTGTGTCCCGTAAAAAGTCTCTTTCATTTCAGAATTACTTTCATCAGAATGTCAAGGAGAAGAATCTCAAGTCTGTTTATTTTAGTCAAGACCCAGACCTCCCACTGAGCTCTCTCTGCTTTGTGATGGGAAACATATATGTTTCTATCACCATTATTTTCTGAAGAGCGTAAAGAAGAATGAATAAAACAGCTTTGATTTTTAGGGCCTCCTTAACTTAGTATTATTTTACCATATAATCAGTCGTCTCCTATTAGCTTGGAGTCAATAAACATCATATTATAAATACATCTATATGCAAAATCATGGATATCCCATTTTCTTGTGCCAACGTCAGCACATACAGGGAAACACAGAATGTTAGATAGAGTGAGTTAAAAGGAGGCTTAGAGATTATCCAGCTGCCTTATTTCAGAAGTTAATAAAATGAGCCTCAGAGAGGTTAGTCATTTCTCCCAAAAAAGCTTGTATCTGATCCTCCCCACAGCCCCCCCAAGTTCTAGTCCAGTGTGATACTGTGGGTGGAGGAAAGTAAAACTACCATGTACTGAATACTGTATGAGGCTTTCATGTCTTTTTCCCCATTCAGACACACTCAACAATTTAATATCATGCGTATCGTCATTTCTGTTTTATCCATAGATGTCCTAAGTGTAGTTTAAGGTCACGTATCTGGGCAATGACAATATTTTTTTATAGTCATTGTGCATATTTTTGAAATAATACTAGAAAACAAAAGTTATGAATACAATTTAGGTTATAACAAACAACACATATGAATAAACATTCTTAAAAGCTCATTTGATAGGTACCAGTAACAAGAGCATTATATGCGGTTCTACTAGGAGAAGAAAGGGTAACTTCTGCAATGCACTCAAAGGGCAAGAATCACTCTAAAAAAGGATGCTCTTAAAATGTCCCCCAAAACATTTTTATTCAGCCATAAATATGAATAACTGAAGTTGAGGGTTATAATGACAAAATTCTCAAACCATGGATCAAATGATGTCGTCTTTTCAGGCAGATAACACCATATTAGCAAAGAGGAAAGATATCTAATTTGTGTCTGGGACATTTAAAATAAATATAATGAGAACAAACTGCCTTCAGTCCTACAGCTCTCTCATTCTGATCCTAAAAGCAACCCCTTAACCTGCCAGGGTTGGGGTAGGGAGTGGAAAGACACTTCATGCCATCCTGCGCTATCCTTTTCTGTCCCTGACCTCTACCAGGGCCTGCAGTAAAAATTACTCATCTATCCTATAGCCCCAAAGCCAAAAACCCTATTCATATTAACTCATAGATCTCAACCTCCTGGGAGGGACCAGCGCTGCAGTTTTGTATACAACCATATTCTAAATCTCAAACGAGTTTCCAGCTAAGATAGGTAGGTAGGTAGGTAGGTAGATAGATAGAGATGTGATATAGATATATACAATATCTATATATTCATCCTCCTGCGCAGGTGGCTTTCATTCCTACTATCTTAGAAATTTAAATGTTGTAAAGACAAAATAAACAGACATATGTCCAGAAAGTTTAGCAGCATGTTCGTATATTTTTCTAATTTCTTAAAATATCAAAGTATAAATAACCACTGAAAGAACAAATGACTACTGTATACTTGATGTCTTTCAAATGGCTTCATCTGGAAAACATACTCCCTCTGACTAAGCAAAAGTGGTTGGTCTATAACTGTATTTAAATACACGTTATGTTGTCAAGTTAAATTTGCAAATAATACTGTCTATGAATAGGAAAATAAGATAGGAATGCCTGACAACAAACTAACTTCTTTTAAGAAATATGATAAGCATAGCTTCTTTCCTTATTTTTTAAAAAATCATGTGAATCATACCAAAGTGTCTTTTCTCCAAACTTAGAACTGTGACAGCCCTAAAAGAACAGGAATGTCTATTTTCCACGAACCCCAGGGGCAACCCAGGAATAGCCCTTTAGTACAAACTGCACAGTTCACAGAACTTTAAGTAGTCTTAAATAAGGTGATCCTCTTCTCAATGGGAAATGAATGTGTTTTGAAGCTCTGTCTTTTACATGATTAGCTGGCTCTGTGTGAATCTGGGTCTTTAGGAATCTGACCTTATCGGTATACGTGGAATGGGCCTATGGGAAAAAGTCAAGAAAGATAAATGAATGAAGTTTGGAAAACACAACTAGTTGGTATATCAATCAAGGGATTGAGAATGAGTGGGAAGAAAGGAAATGTCCCACAGAGAGGGTAATGTTAGAGGTATATCTCAAAAAAACTGGGATTTACAAGTCAGAGAACATAGGGCACTGCATTTCCTATGATGTCATGTCATGGTTACAAACCAAATTTCTGCCTATGGTTAAAGGCCAATGGCTGGTCTCTGAGATGCTACACTTCACTCCAATAATAAGGCAGACTTTGGTTTCCCTAGGACCAGTTTGGCTGGAACTTTAAAGACACAGGAGCATCTCAAGTACAGCAATGATCACACTGCATTGTAATTATCTGATTGCCCTGTCTCCTCTACTTGAAGGCGGGGAACATATTTATATCACACTGTACCAGTGTCTGACAAATTTATACTCTCAAATGACTAAACAAATCAATGAATGAGTAAGGATTTAACCAAGACAGCAAAGGCCTTGCAGGGGCCACTCTTGCCCCTTGCAGTCTGTAATGATGCTCACTAAAAAAAGCTCAGAATGCCCCATGTTACACTGAGTCAGTTCTGAGTACCCCTGAGAGGTCTAAACCAGTCCAGAGGACTCCTTGGAGTTCCAGATCAATCTTAGTTAAAACTTCTCTGAAAAATAACTTCACATCCCTTAGGGAGGTTATCTAAACTGACCCTTTCCCCTGCAACTCCTCCAGCTACTGGTCTAGGCTCCACTTCTGGAGATGCTATCATAGCTACGGGTTGTTAGGTTCACTTTGGTTCACCACCAAAACAGGCACAAACCTCTGCGTCCTGCCAGCATGTTTCATTTCAGGGTACCTTAGTATTTTTGTTCCTGCTTCCTTTGTAAATGAAAAAAAATTTTTTTAAAAATATGAAATCCATGGAAAGATCATAGAATTTGGTGACAAAGATCTGAGTTTGAATCTTGGCTTTGCCACTTCCTGTTGGACCATGAGTGAGTTAACTCCCTGAGTCTCAGTTTGCTTACCTGAAGAAACAGGGATAATAGTACTTACTTCCTAGGAGGCAGTGGGCATCAAATATGACGTACCTGAGATAGTGCACCAAACAGGCATTCAGTAAATAGTGGCTTTAAAGATGCCTAAGAAAATAAGAACATTTTTGTAATGCACAAAAGCTAACCACTTTTTCTCAAGATGGCTGGAAACAAGGCGAATGCTACTTCTATTTAAATATAAACATGGTGATTGCGTTAGCTACTTAATTAATATACTGGGCACATTTTGCGGCTGCTGTGTAGCTTTAAAAATGCAAAATAAATTCCTTTCACTTGAAGAATAGGAGGAAAAGGAAATAAATTCACTGCGACAGAATGGTATGTTGAGATTTATACCTGAACTGCAATATTTTGTTAGGAATGGTTTTCCAGGAAAGGTTGCATCCTAATAATGATATTGTTTTATAAATAGTATAATGCTGTCATGGTCAGCTGATTTATACAGAAATTTTATGTATAGTTGATTTACAATGCTTCAGGTGTATAGCAAAGTGATTCAGTTGTGTGTGCATATATAAACACGTGCATGTATATATACATATATGTGTACATACATAATACACATATGTGTGTGAACGTACACATATGTATGTACTACATACACGTATGCATACATATTTGTACATACATGTGTATATATATACACACACACACACACATATATATATATACACACACATATATATTCTTTTTCAGATTCTTTTCCATTACAGGTTATCACAAGATGTTGAACATAGTTTCCTGTGCTATACAGTAGGTCCTTGTTGTATATCTATTTTATATATTGTACTGTGTATATGTTAATCCCAAACTCCTAACTTATCCCTCCCCCCGCCACCTTTCCCCTTTGGTAATCGTAAGTTTGTTTTCTGTATCTGTGAGTCCATTTCTGTTTTCTAAGTTCATCTGTTTGTATCATTTTTTTAGATCCCACATATAAGTGATATCATATGATATTTGTCTTTCTTTGACTTACTTCACTTAGTATGATAATCTCTAGGTTCATTCTGTTTTATTGCCTTATGACTCTGAATTTTCTAAGCTTTAAAAGACAAAAGACAGCCTATCAAGGAAGTCAGGTAAAAAAGCAAGAAATACAGCAAACTATTCATCTCCATCAGCCCTTCCTCAATAATGCAACAGTAGTTATTCGATCCAAATAATGGGCACTCAGTGATAATATTCAGTATGGACTAATCTCTTACTTTTCTCTTTCCCTAGATACTTTCCCCATGGTCTCCTAGACTTTTTACCCTTGGTTTCCTCAATTTATTTTTCTTGTTAGTTATATTCCTATATTCCTATTTATGCTTCTAGGAAAATATAAAATCAATCTTTCTGTGTGTGGAGAAATATACCATCCTGACGATTCCAGGAAATCTCCCTATTTCAATTATTTTAAGTTTTCCAAAGTACTGCATGACCATTAAATGCCTTGATTCTTTTTCACCTGTCAGTTCTATCATTTAATAATCCTACATCACCTAAATTAGATCTGTTTTACTGTTATCTGGGTCAAAAAGTCACGTTTTAGGATGAGTTACAGCTGGAAAGGAAGAACCCCTAAGGCCCAGAGAGGTAAAGTGACGTAGGCAGCCTCACCCAGCTCATATGAACTCAGGAAACACGCGGGTCCAGAAGCTGTGCTCTGTCTCAACTCTCTCTCTCTCTCTCTCTCTCCCCTTCAATGAGGCTAAAACCCAGCCAATGGGTAATCTTAGTGGGCAGCATCTGGTAACTTTCCCGAAGACAGAGACATGTGAGTATTTGCAATAGAGAGGCATGGCCATTCTGCCTGTAAGGCAAATACTGACACACATAAAAGTAAATGTGACGCATACTAACCTGTACAAACAAACAAACAATAGCGTGTGTGTGTATGTGAAGGCCGGTGTTCTACAAACTGGATGACATGAAAGGAACACCAGCTATTCTGAGAACACTGAACCTGCTGGTGGCAGTTTACCCTGGGATGGGATGCAACACAAGTCAAGGCTCCTGGCCCACAAAACACGGTCCTTGATTCTGCTCCTGCTGTGTAAATGTCCTCATCTGGCATCAGACGCTATTGAAAGTACCCAATAAATATGTGTGAATGATTATTGAGAAGTGTAACTAACAAGACTGCAGGTGTGTTCCCAGCAATAAGTCACAATAACACGTTTCTATCACAAAAACTAGTGATGATTCTTACTCTGAAATTAGATGGTGAATGTCTTCAGTAATTAGATTTTCTGCTTGTTAAGATCTCCTAACAGGTACTGAAAATTATACCATACACACTAGAGGAATCCAATAAAATGCTAGACTAACTGCACATAGCTGTGACTTGAAATATTTGAAAACAATATATTACACATTAGAAATATAAGGAAACATAAATATAAACATAATTGAAATGATAAACAGGAATTAGCATTTAAGTTACCGATGAATACACGATCTTATGATAGAACTACCTGTTAAGCCACAGATGGTGAGCTTTCCTGGAAACCAGACTGCTGGTCTCAGTGAATGGGCTGCTCTTGTACACCCAAGGCAAAGAAAATTCAATACCCCCAACACAGATCACACAAGCGCAGAATCTGTCTGAAGTTCAAACACCAAGACGATTTATATATTAGTAAACAAATGCCCACTATTTGCCTCCAGCACCTTCTTTCAGGTTTCTTTGTTTAGTTCTTAGCAAGCATGCAAATAATAGGTGCCTCATTCCCGAGATGCCATTATCTGCAGCAACTGCTGTCTGGTAGGCTGTGATGCTCACGGCAGATCAGAGTATCCTGTTTAAAGATGGTCAGTGATTAGGTAAAGGGAACGTGCATTCTCTCGCTGCATTTCATCTATAGGTAGAGGCAGCCGTGCTTTGAGCTTCTCGCAAGAGCTGTGGCCATCCAGCTACAGAGAAGCTGAGGGTCCTCTAAAGTCAACTCACTCCGTCATTTTTATATATACTTGGTCTTGGAATTTGTTTTAGAACCATGTCCTTTACCTTTTTCACAATACCAGATCAAAAGAGAAAATAATTGAAGTACAAGGTAAATAAGTTATGCACAGGTATGAAAAACTGTCCAGTATATACTCTTAAGTGAATAATGCAGGTTATGGAATAGAATGCAATCTATGATCCCCTTTAGCCATTGTGTATGTAACCAGGGAATGTTTGGCGTGTGCATAGGGATATTTGGAAAGTACTCGATTATTAGCAATGAACCGGGTAAGGAAGTATGAGTTAGGTATTGTGGGATACTTTCAATTTCTAAGGTGTATCCAAACAGAGAGGTGGTTGTATAGATAGATAGACGGATAGATACTACTGTGTAATTCGAAAAATCATGAACATACATCATGCAAAAAATAATCAAAATACAATATATCCTATGTATACCTATTCTGCATACCTTCACAAATTCAGTTAAAAATACTAGGCCAATAAAGTGGAATACATTTCATCACTTCATGATTTTTTCGAGGTTTTAATGTGCACTGTGGATACCTATGGAGAATAAATAGTCACGTGAAGCAGAATAAAAATGTTCACATACAGAGAACAGAAGGTCCCGGTGCTCACTGTAGCCTGTACCCCTGTTAAATTTTGGCCAATTTGTTTTAAAGTCAAGATATTTTAGGTACTCTTTAGACATTAGAAGTGGTGGTCTACGATTCTGATCAACATATACCTTTGCTATCCATAAGGACCGTGTCGGGTTCAAATGCTCTGTCCTCATTCTGCAAACTGATCGGGCAAATTGGTCAAAAGGGCAATTGGGAGACTGGGCTTGTCAAACACAGCTCTCCATTTCCTCCTTGAGAAACCCAAGTCTAGGCTCAGGAGTTTTGCTGTGTGATCCTCTACCCAGCATAAGGACCCCACAGTGCTCAAGGTTTTCAGAGTTTAATACCTAAGTCTGACCCAGGCTAATCCATTTCTTGCTAAATTGCAAGCTCAGCGGGAGAGCAAGGAAAATGCAAGTTCTTCATGCAAGTCAGCCTCATAGGTGTGGAGGTCTGGAGGAAGTCTGAGGGAGTTATTTCAGAGACAATGAGAGGGCAAAGCACCCTCTCCCTGCCCAAAACACACCAGAGAGCTAGGCTTGAGTTTTTGTTCCTTTTTGCTTAAGGCTTTGATTCCTGCACAAATACAAATTCTCCTGAAAAAGTTCACAGTTTGGGCTATCGTCGGCCATCTTATAACCTACTATGGGTCATTTTATGTTTTCCATTTGGGAGAAAGCTCTTGAAGGAGCTGATGCCCAAGAGTAGAAAGGAGTGGAGTCTACAGAGGAGGGGAAGTAACCTGGGCTACTTCCTTGTTTGATACAGGACTAGCTTTGCTTTGTGTGCTCTCTGGTGTTTCGTGCCTTTTTTTTTTTTTTTCACATATGAAAAAGTGAGATCAGCAATTCATTGCCTTCCCCAAAACAGGTTAATTCATCTTCAGGAAGGAGCTCAAAGAGCATTAGCAAGCGCTTTTCCCTAGGGTTAGCTTGATTTTCAAATGCATGTCGCAAATTTGGATGGATAAATAAAGCAAAGCAAGTGGTGGTGGTCAACAGTTGTCCTCTCAGCTGGCCTTAACTACCCTTCTAACTAGAACCATCGCACCACAAAAACACATTTAGATTACTCTGGAGTCTAAATCAAGTAACTGAGATGGAAGCTCTGGGCATTTTTTGTAAAATGAAAGAGAGTTCCTTCCATGGCTTTGCTGATCCTTAGCTTACCTCCTATGAACTAAGTCCTTCCTGGGCTTACCTCCTATGAACTAGAAATTTTTTTTAATAACAAAAATGCTGTAGTGTTTTCAAAATACATAACCAATCCAACTATTGTGTCTTTCAGGTCTTATGAGATTCCAGCAAATATCAACAACCAGTTAAAACATCATGGTTTTGGACCTGGATTCTAGTCCTAGGTTTCAGCACATATGAACATCATGTCTTTAGGAAAGTTTCCTAACTTCTCTGAGCTTCTCCTTCTTATGTGCAAAAAAAAAAAAAAAAAAAAAAAAGCTTCTCTTTCTTATGTGTACAATTAATATCACCTAGTTCTCAAGATTGTTTGTAAGACTATATAAGTGTGTGTGAATGGACTCTTTTAAACCATAAGGTTATTTTAAAAACATTATTAATAATATTGGTTTTATGCATGACTTCCATTTCTGCCACCCACAGGGCAATGGTGATAATGGGCCTAATCTCACTGCACGGACCACCAAGGAGGATCAGAATTCTCACACTTGAGGCAGATTTAGCAAATCCTTCTAAAATGATGTACCCTATCTGCCTAGTGTATGGACACTGCTTATGATATTAAGGAAAAACATTTTTAACCTTAGAAAAAGGCAAAAAGGTGGATAGCATGTCCTCTCAGTATCACATGAGGGCACAGACCTAACCAAGGGTTATTTAATTATTTAGGGAAAGTATGTTTTGCTGGTTCAGTTTGTTTGTTATTGATTCAAGGTCCAAGACTTACTGAAGTTTTGCGTTAACGTGGAGAATTTTGTCTGGTATAAGTAATTTATGTCTGATAGAAAAGATAACCCCAAAGGTTGAAATGTATTGCTCAGTAGATATGTACTAACCGCTTCTGTATCTCGAACAGCAATCTTAGTCTAGCATTTATTAAATGGCCTATACATACTTGGCTCTTTAAACTGGACTTGTGATCTTACTGAATCCCTAACTAATAAATAAGTTGAATAAATTTTTGACACGTTCTTTATACGTATGTAAGTCATGTTTTTAAGTTTTCTTAAACCATGCTTTAACTGTGATACAGAAATTTTGTTGTTGTGGAGGTCCCAACATTTTTCCAGTATCCTGATACTGGAAAAGAGAGTAATAGAACATGAATGGGAAGAGAAATGGATGAATGGCTAGATGGAAATGAAGAGTTTCTGGAAAATTTCAGTTAAAAATACTGTATGATGTCACTTACACGTGGAATCTAAAAAATAATACAAATGAATGTCTATGCAAAACAGGAGCTGCTTCACAGACACAGAAAACAAACTCGTGGTTACCAAAAGGGAGAGGAAAGCGGGGAGGGGCAAATCGGGGAATGGAATTAACAGCTACTAACTACTATGTATAAAATAGATAAGCAACAAGGATACACTGTATAGCACAGGGAATTATAGCCATTATCTTGTAACAAACTATAATGGAGTAGAATCCGCAAAAATACTGAATCGCTATGCTGTACACCTGAAACTAACACAATATTGTAAATCAACTATATTTCAATTGAACAAATGTTAAAACTTGCTTTCTCTATGTATTCCGCCTGGGGGTCAACGTGCTGTTATATGGTTTATGGTGACAAGTAATTTGGGGAAATTACTTAAAAAGTGGCTCCTTCTAATAACTGGAATGTACACTATCACAGTTGCACTTGATGATTCTAAATTCTCATGGAATAAACTGCAATGTGCATTACTATCCGCTTATACTTTATATCTGAGCTGATGGAAACCCAGAGAGTTTAGGGGGTAACTAAAAGATCAGTCACTTAAAATATGAACAGTACTCCGTATCCCTGACACTGTGCTAAACGTTCTCACCACTTTAAGATTTATACCTGGATGAAACATATCCACACAGACGTCCTCACCACATACAGTAAAAGATAGCAAGCCCAATTCCAGCTGTATCCTGTAATTTCTGCATAAGCTTGGACTTTCAGGACTTAAGCCTTCAAGACCTCATCTAATTATGGAGATATTGGACTAAATCAAGACTCTCTTTCTCTGTGAAATATTCAACACAAAAAAGGGAAGGCAAAAGATATATGATTCAATGTAAAACCTGGGAAACGCCTACTTAAAAAGAGTCAGAGTAGTATATAATAGACTCTCTAAAGAGTTCAGCTGCAAATAAACCTTTTAAATTCTGTTCAGTGATGCATTTCCTCGATCTGTTTGGCCATAGGATAACTCCCTTCTGCCCTACCGTTTTTTTTTTTTTTTTTTTTTTGCAGTACCACGGACCTTTCACTGTTCTGGCCTCTCCCGTTGCGGAGCACAGGCTCCGGACGCGCAGGCTCAGCGGCCATGGCTCACGGGCCCAGCCGCTCTGCGGCATGTGGGATCTTCCCGGACCGGGGCACGAACCTGTGTCCCCTGTATCGGCAGGCGGACTCTCAACCACTGCACCACCAGGGAAGCCCTGCCCTACCTTTTCTCGTCCATCACCTATGAACATGCCTATAAACAGCACCTATGAACTTTAAACTCAAGTTTTAAGTAACAGTTTAGGAAATTCTAGAATAATCATCTCTAAGGTCACTTGAGATAACTTCATTAAAATTTATGTAGCACTTATTACTCTCCAGGAACTCTTCTATTCACTTAAGAAATATCAACCCATTCAGATCAGGTGAAAACACTGGTGCCTGTGACCGTCAACCTGGTATGTACTAGGGCCCATAGGATTGCATACCTACATATGCAAAATTGTTCAGGTAATTATGCAGAGCTGGCTAGGGTTTAAAACAAAGGCATCGATTTCTATAAATGAAATACAAATATACCATAAGTGCTATAGTTGTGCTTATTACTGATTAAGGGTAAAGAGGTTCACAACAGACTGAAGAAATATGTGAATGGAAAATATAGTTTGAAAACTGCTTCGGGAGTTTCCAGACCACTCTACTTGTCATTTGGAATCAAAGAAAAACTCTTAAGCTTCTACTCATGATTGGGTGAAGCTCAGAAATATTCCTTTCCATTTTTATTATGGAAAGGTTGGTGACCCAAACATACAAAGCCATTCAATAATCAACTGAGGGTCAACTACATGCCAGTACCTGGGTCAGGTACAGGGATGGAGGTCCCAGGAATTTCACAATCTGATGAGGAAGACAGGGTCTGTACAATGTCAACCTAGTGGACCAGCCATAAGAGGGGAGAAAAGGTCCAGGGAAACTAACTGACCTAAGCCTTGGAGAAGTCATTTTGTAAGAAAGAAGGGGTCAGCGAGGGCAGATGTGAAAAACATACTCTGCTAGAGTTATTTAAAATATCGACTTGTTAGCAGCAGAGGATCAAAATCACCTGCCTTTTCCTGGGACAATTCAAAAAGACAGGCTCTGCTCCTTTCACAAGCTGTCTGTCTGGGACTTACTGCAATATTATTTTAAGGGGTCAAGGTGTGAGTCTATGCCAATGTAGGTGAGGGAAGATGCAGTGGAGAGAGAGATTCAGTGCAAACAGTGCAGTGTAAAGAATTCAGTGCAGTGTAAAGAATTTCTATCCAACCCCTCCCCGTCCCTTAATGACAGAAGACAAAAGGGACAAGAAAGAGGGTCACCCCAGGTATGCACTACGAACATGCAGTAGTGGTTTTGTCTCTGAGAAAGTTCATCTTTGAGTAGACACCCAGACCCACTGTTTATTTTAATGTAAACTACTACAGAGAAAAACAACTAAGAGAAATGCACTCAGAAAGATCTGTGGAGAGTAAACTATCTTATGAAGCAATATTTAAACGCTGTGAGAAAAAAAAATCACACACTTTAAGTCTCCTAGTGGCCTTAGTCTCGGCCAATCTAGCCCAATGTACATAAGTTTAGAATTTTGAGGTTGAGCCTGCTGGGAAGCTCTTGTTCAGGACTGGCCTCAGGTTGCGTACCTAGCACGACCTAGATTCCCGGACTGATGCCAAGAATTCTTGAACCTGATACTCAAAACTGAGCATTAAATGTGGTAAAAAGCATTTGAGATCTGAGAGCACATACACACGCTTCCCCAACCAATCTCTCTTGCCCCGACCAATCACCTTATGAACCAATCGGCACTGGTTAGGATGAACAAACCGTGGACAGCTTTGGGAGTTACCTGCAGTGTTTTGTTTGTTTGTCTGTTTTCGAAAAGGGGCAAGATGGTGTTTTGGATTTTCAAATTCGGTGACTGGCTCAGTTTGAGTAGTCCAAGATTGGAATACAAGGCTTTTCTAATCCTACTGGATCCTTCAGGGTCAAGACACTCTCTTCATTGTGTGGTGGATGTCCACGTTTCAGGGTGATAAGCGCGAAAAGTAAACATCTGAACACTCCATCTCCTTTGGTCACAATCAGAGCAGAGCAGAAAGCTTTCATTTTGGTACGACTACTCTTCACAGATCCCATACCTCTTACCACACACTTTAAAAGGAATGACTACATCTCTGCCTCATGAATACAACATACACATTTAAAAATAAACATGTTGGAAAACCAGTAGAGGTGCTTCACGACTAAATTTCCATTTATCTGCAAAGGAAATTGCAGCGTGATGGGGAAGAAAACATACTTATATTGGAGCTATGTAGGAAAGCATCCAGAAGATTCCTGGGAGCCCCAAGGAGAATGTCAGAGAAAGAACTCCACAGCCAAGAATATGACAGATGATACCTTCCAGCTCTTAGATGGACAGGGCCACTGATTTATTCCCAGAGCTGTCAGTCAATGAATAGAAGAAAAATGAAGCAAAGTTGTGTCTGAGTATCCCTAACTCTGAGCCATGATGCTTTACAATGACCAGAAAATCTGCATTTTGAAAACCTCTGATTTTCCTGAAGGATCCTGACTGTAGTCTTCAGAACGAACAAGCTGCCTTTAAGACTCAGGAAGCCTGGCTGTGCATGTCTACATTTGGAGTTGTTTTAGTTTTCCTGTGTTGCAAACACTAAGTAATTGATGGCATGAGTAGCAAGATTCCTTTCCCAAGTTGTTCTTTTGCTAGAGTTGCGACGGGCAGTTTCTTTCTTTATCACTGTACTCTGTGTTCAAGTGGATGGGCATCGCCAGGAATTTGTTAGAAATATAAGTTCAAGGGCTCTGCCCCAGATGGATTAGTATATCTGGGGGTGAGGCCCAGCACTCCGTGTTGGAACAGTCCCAGCCTTGAAATTACAGCACCATTCCTCCCAGGACCACCGCCTGCCATCAGAGTTATCGTGACCCTTTCTGGGAAAAAGAACAAGCCTGAGTCAATGTTTCATTCTCTTCCACCAGAGCTCTTGCTATAATGGAAGTGACAAGTCTGGCCTTTGGAGTACAGTCCCCCAAATGGAATGTAGGACACAGGAAGGCAAAGAGGGAAAAAAGTCTGAGTGCCAAACAGAGAAGAATGACCTGTGGGGCTAAGTTGTTTTGTCTGTATCCTGTCTAAAGGCACCAAAATTTACAGAGGATAAACTAAGGGAAGAAAAAAAAAAATCTTGGAGCTCTATGATCATTCAAGTTTGGAGTAATTGTAAATTGAGTAATAATCTGCGCATATTTTCAACCAGCATCTGTGTTTCACTAAGTTTCAGTCTGGCTTTTATTTCCCTGAGTAATCAGCCCACATACAAGCAGGTTAAGAGATGGAAAAAACACTGATTCCACTTTCTATTTCCCATGTCTCCTTTTGTACACATATCAAGGTACAGCATATGACATGAACAATTCCACAGAATCAAGGCAGTAGACAGAATTTTGGATAGAATTTGCGTAGTTTTCTGTGCCTGAGCTCAAATTCTGGCTCTGTCACTTACAGGCTCTTTGAAATGTGGCAATTAGCTTACCCTCTGTAGGACTTCCTTGTTCACTGATTTATCCATTCAACAATTATGAGGTTTTTTAGTAAATTTATTTATTTTACTTTATTTATTTTTGGCTGCGTTGGGTCTTCGTTGCTGCCTGTGGGCTTTTCTCTAGTTGAGGTGAGCGGGGGCTACTCTTCGTTGTGGTGCACAGGCTTCTCATTGTGGTAGCTTCTCTTGTTGCAGAGCACAGGCTCTAGGTGTGCAGCTTCAGTAGCTGTGGCATGTGGGCTCAGTAGTTGTGGCTCATGGGCTCTAGAGTGCAGGCTCAGTAGTTGTGGCACACAGGCTTAGTTGCTCCCCAGCATGTGGGATCTTCCCAAACCACGGCTCGAACCCGTGTCCCCTGCATTGGCAGGCAGATTCTTAACCACTGCAACACCAGGGAAGTCCCAACAATTATGTTTTGAGTGGCTATTATGTACCAAAAAATGTTACAAATATCGCTTACACAGTGAACAAGAATGATACTATGATCCCATAGAACAAACTTTCCAGAGGAATTGACATTACTTTATATATATATATATAAAGTAATGTCAATCTTGTGAAGAAAAATAAAGCAGGGTAGTAGGAATATAAAATGGGTGATGGTGAAGGTGATATTTAAACACAATAGGTAGTAAAGGCCTTTTTGATATTTGAGCAGAGAGCTGAGTGAAATGAAGACGTGAGGCTACTTCGGGAAAAAGCTTTCCAGAGGGAATAGCAAGTGCAAAAGTCCTGAGGCAGAAATGAGTGTGGAACGGTTGGAATACCAAGAAGGCCAATATGGCCAAGATGCATAAGGGAAAAAGAGGGTAGAGCTGGATCACATGGGGTCTGTAGCCAATAGTATGGATTTGTGTGTGACAAGAACCCTTAACATAAGGTCCACCATCTTAGCAAATCTTTAAGCACACAATACAGTATTGTTAACCATAGGTACTATGTTGCACAGTAGATAACTAGGACTTAGTCACCTTGTAAAATTGAAACTTAGTAACCTTTTAGTAAGGTTACTCCTCTTTCCTCCCCCCCCAACCCCCCACTGTCAGCCTCTGGCAACCACCATCCTACTCTCTGCTTCTATTAGTTTTACTATTTTAGATTCCTCGTATGTGCGGTATCATGTAGGGCTTGTCCTGTGTCTGACTTTTTCTTTTTTAAGCGTGATGGGAACACACTGGAGTTGGTTACACAGGAGAATGCTAGGATCTGACTTAGACTTTAAAGGATCATTCCAGCTGCTATGTAAGAATTCACTGGGGAGCTGAGAGAGGATGGAGTGGATCATGGGTAAGAAAGGAATCAGGTATCTGAAGAGAGACGGTGGTAGCTTGGACAAGCTGCGGAGGTGACGCGAGACGGAGAGACAGGACATTTTTTAGAAGGAGGAGATAATCATTTACTAATGAAAGGATCAAGGATGACTGCTAGGTTTTTGCTCTGAGCAACTGGGTAAATGAGAATGATATTTATTGGAACCAGGAACCCAGAGAGAGGTGAGGGCTTGGGTGAGGAAAGGAATGTAAACCAAGAGTTGCTTTGGATGGGCTAAATTTAAGAGATCTATTTCCAATCTTCAAATTTGTAGTAGACACCTCATAGAGTGGACAGAGCATGAAATGGATAAAATGGTGTGAAGTACTCAGCACAGTGTAAGGCATATAAGAAATACACAATACATTAATGGTAAGGATAGACACAGATCTCAGTCCTTCAGGGGAAACTGAGTGTTGTTTCCCCTCAGGCTGGAATAAGATGATTTAAGAAGGATGTGGCCAGGTGTTGAGTTTGCAGTACACAGAAAGCCAGTGCTACCTCAGCACTTCCTAGAAAGCTACCTAGCTTCTTCTCACCCATACATTTAACCACATAAAAGGCAGAAGATTTCTGAGGATCTCATATACCACACTTCCTTTCACCACAGGGCCTTTGCATGTACTATCAAAGAAGTCAGCAAGGAACAATGAGGAGAACCCAGGGTTCTGAGCCAGACAACTTCAGTTCAATGCCTAGCTTCACCTCGCTATAAACGTGACATCAAAGAAGTTACATAGTTAACCTCTCTGACCCTTAGTTTCCTTATCTGTAAATGGGAATAACACACATACTGCAGAATTCTTGGGAAGGTTCAGTGAGAAAATATATGAGTTTTCTTTAACGATACCAGGATTTTTTTAACTATGTATAACATCTATTGGCTTTAATGAAATGATCTATTAATGATTTTTAAATCAAGGAAACTAAATACTTTCAAAATATTGTTCATTACTTTAACTTATAACTCTTGAAATAAAGGTGAAACATTACTGGCCAAAACTTGGGATCTTCATTTAGTCACCATTTATTTATCTCTTTGGCTATTTCCTTCTTTATATTAGAAGATATAATGGAATAAATGCAGTAATTCATTGTCTATGATGTCCTTTTGATTTCAGTCAAGCACAGTAGTCTAGTTTAAAACAAAAAGTCAGTAGTGAAATGTGAGATAAGAAAAAAAGTCTCATGTTAGTGACAAAGGGAAAGATTTAGGAGTCAGTAGTATAGGATATTGAAAAGGAAAAATACACAGTTAAGGAATTTTGTCTTTTTTATTATTATTATTTTTTTTTTTTTGCGGTACACGGGCCTCTCACTGTTGTGGCCTCTCCCGTTGCGGAGCACAGGCTCCGGACGCGCAGGCTCAGCGGCCATGGCTCACGGGCCCAGCCGCTCCGCGGCATGTGGAATCCTCCTGGACCGGCGCACGAACCCGTGTCCCCTGCATCGGCAGGCAGACTCTCAACCACTGCACCACCAGGGAAGCCCTAATTTTGTCTTTTTTAAATCACACTGAGGGACTTGTTAGTAAAAAGATTTTGGCACCTCCCTCGTCCATTATTCTTAGAGAACTAAAAGTTGCTAAGTATCTTCTATAAAGCAGAGTGCTAGGCTCTTTAATATATCACCTTCCTTTATTCCTCAGAGCACAACTGTTTCTTACTATCATCTCCACTATACAGATCTGAAAACACGTTTAGAATTATCGAATGTGAATTCCAACACAGACATAAGTGTTTAATCCTAAATTTAAAGGAAGGTTTTCTAATTCTAAAGCCCATGTATTTTCTATATTTTCACCAACAAATCAACCACATCACTAGTAATAAAATATAGAAATGAAATAAAATGACAGCTCACAACTCATATGTTTTTGTTTTTGATTTTTGTCTAGGGATCCACATTCAAATTTACAAGCAATTTAAATTAGAATTTTTTAAATGTTTAAAAAAAATTAGCTGTGTTTGCTCCAGTGCTTATTTATTTACCAAAAGAAGAAGATCAGTAATTTGGGAGTTACAGAGAAGTTGAGAAGATGTTTTCCTCTTAATTTTCTCACAGGACTGAAACATTTTCAAGAACTGGAAGACAGTATGAAGGGCAAAAATGATACTGAACATGCATGAGATTCTGGTTCAAACTGCAGTTTCTATCCGCTGGCATCTGAGGAAGAAGTCATTTAATGTCTCTGAAGGCAGGCATAACACCTCCTCTGTAAAAACAAGGGCTGGCTTAGCTAACTGTGCAGGCTCCTTCCAGTTTTGTATTTTGATCGTCCTGAGAACTGTTAGGGAAGAGCCATCACTGTGATCCTAAAAGGAAAATATCAGATCTCCCATCACATCAAAGAATCTATCTAGGGCTTCCCTCGTGGCGCAGTGGTTGAGAGTCCGTCTGCCGACGCACAGGACACGGGTTCGTGCCCCGGTCCGGGAAGATCCCACATGCCGCGGAGCAGCTGGGCCCGTGAGCCATGGCCGCTGAGCCTGCGCGTCCGGAGCCTGTGCTCCGCAACGGGAGAGGCCACAGCAGTGAGAGGCCCGCGTGCCGCAAAAAAATAAAAGACTGAGGCCATGTCGTCATCATAATTACAGTCTCAGCATTGTGTCCTCTCCATTCTCTGCTCCCATCAACTTTCAATCATGACAGCTGATGGGGGCAGGGAAAGAGAGAGACAGAGAGACATGCGGGACGTGGGGATGAATATGAATGAGTGATTTGGGAATTTCTGTTGAGAATGCTTTTTATGAAAAAAAAAAGAGGAAGACGAAATATTTTATGCCTACAATTGAAGTCAGAGAGACACAAAAGTGAATCCCATTCCTTCCCCATACTAGCTAACTGACCTCACTTAAGTTCCTTTCTGAACCTCAACTGTCTCCTCCGTGAAAGGGGATAATGGGAGTCTAGCTCACAGACTTTACTGTGAAGATTAAAGAGCTAACAGATGAAAAGCACATGGCACAGTGCCTGGCATGTAAGGAGTAATCATTAAGCGAGGTATTTATCAACAACAAAAAGGTAAGGCCTATCTTCAGGTCGCACTCTCTGCAAACGTGGCAGCCTTCCAAAGTAATTTTGAAAACAAAACAAACTAGAAAAGAAAAACATATCATCTTTTTAACATTAGACTTATATATGATAATTCCAAAAAGGATGAGATTAATGTACGAGTCAAAAAAAAGTTTGAAGCAAAGCAGAAAAAGAAATATGACATTTTCCCAGTAACACACAATTGTTCCTATTTCCTCAAGAGGGGACTGTTAATGGTAATATTAATATTAAAACAGAGCACCAAAGTAAGGAGAAATACTCACATCCAGAGACCATTAAATATCAAAGACTAAAAGTCTGGGCTTTTGTCTTAGACCATGCATTCTTCTAAATTCATAGCTTAGCCATCTTTTTTTACTAGTTAATTTTATGTTTTTTCGTCACTAGAATGTTTGTGCTTATATATTACTTATATCATATTTGTATGAGTGTTTTAAATCCATTTCACCCAAGGAAGCCAAAATTTGTCTAAAGCTGTATTATCAATATGCTATATATCTGTTCTCGATAAATATTTATGTGTTACAATTGCCCCACCAAGCACCACTTCCACCCAAACAAACGAAAAGCATTTCTGGGTATAGCTGAACTATTACTCTATATTTAAATTTGGCATACCATTCATTTTACATACATAATATTATTTTAAGCATAATATATCTTATTGTACAAAACCAAAAGATGTTATAAAATATAAAGGCACAAAAACTACTCTTTCGATTAGCATAAATTACCACTTTTTGAGTACCTGTAAATGAGCCAGACACTCTGGTAGGAATTTGGTATAAATTATCTTTAATCCTAAAAATTTTCCTGTCAAGAAGACATTATTGGGCTTCCCTGGTGGCACAGTGATTAAGAATCCACCTGCCAGTGCAGGGGACATGGGTTCGAGCCCTGGTCCGGGAAGATCCCACATGCTGCGGAGCACCTAAGCCCGTGCACCACACAACTGCTGAGCCCATGCTCTAGAGCCCACGAGCCACAACTACTGAGCCTGCGTGCCACAACTACTGAAGTCCATGTGCCTAAAGCCTGTGCTCCACAACAAGACATGCCGCCGCAAAGAGAAGCCCGTGCACCGCAAGGAAGAGTAGCCGCTGCTCACCACAACTAGAGAAAGCCCGCACAGCATTGAAGACCCCACACAGTCAAAAATAAATAAATAGTGTATATGTGTCAATTGCAATCTCCCTTAAAAAAATAATAATAATAAGTTCGTCTATTCCAAAAAACTTAAAAAAAAAAAAGAAGATATTACTGTTGCCATTTTACAGATGATGAAATTAGGGCTTCAAGGAGCATATGACCCGTCACAGGGCCTGGGCTATTATGTGACAGAGCTGAAAGGCAAATGCAGGTCCACCTAAACTTCACAGCTCCGTCCTTATCCTATTGCCTGTAATGCAAAGGACTGCATATTCTTCTAAGGAATATTTAATACACTAAGAAAATTTGGACAGTCTCAGGTAAAGCATTATAACTTGATTTTGGCTAAGAATGGGACCTCCCACTATACTCTGTATCATTATTTTACAACATTTGTATATTAGCAATTTATAACTGGGGCCACATCTTACCTACTTTATTAGGTAGAGACTGAGTCTGAATTTTATTTTCATACAGAGACATCTAAACAGGCGATGAGTGAATGAGTACATATTACAGATTTGAAACATACCATGGAAATGATGTAGAGATGAGGCATTTCCCCTGACCCTCTCATCTCTGGCTTCTCACCCATGTCCCCATCACCCTGGTTAAAAGGCAGTACAGGTGATGGAGAACAGGAAGACAGTGGTTGCAATGAGAAGTTCTAAAGGAGAGAAAGATGCCATGAGTCACAGAGGCTTCTTTACAGCACTTCCCTTCCACAGTGATTCCTGGGCTGCTCACGACTTATCTTCTGAGATGTCTTCAGTGCCCTTATCTCCAATTCTGGTGTCTGTTCTTAGTGATGTATTATATCTGAGTAGACTGGTCTACTGAATAGTGCCTTCAGCAGAGAGCCAGAATACCTATATTTCAGCCCACTTTCCATCCAGGACAGAGCAAGCACTCCCAAACAACTTTCTGCATACACTAAAATCTGCCCATTTCTCATTAACTTGAAGAAAGATGGGCGGGGTGGGAGGAAGCTTTGATGGAGACAGTGAGGAACTCTGTGTACTACAGTTAACGGGTTAGCTTGCCTGTGTGTTGGAGATTATCCGAATGAAAGATTCAAACCGACAAATCCAAGGGACTCCCCTGGGATCGTAAGGTGATGTAGAGCAAACACAAATCAAAGGGTTTTCAGAGCAGATCTCTCCCACACCATGCAAAATAGGTATATGTGTCGTCATAAAGAATTCAAAAGAAGCAGAAGCCAACCTAAGAAAAACAAAAGGTTTTTCAAATAAGCTTTGCTTATGTCCATCTAACTAAGGACTATACTCAACAATTGTGACAAGTTATTCCTTTAGAGATAAATAGATAAGTGGTTTGAATTCACCTAGTTGTTTGTTTTTGTTGTTTTTTAATTTAGTCACAAAAATTCAGGGAAGAAACCTGCACTTGCATTGGAGTTTGGACCCAATGTATCCCGAGAACAATTCAATTTAAGAACACATTCAATTAGGGAATTAAAGTGGCAGAGGCTAAATTTAGCCCAGAAAATTAAGATTATTATTTCTGAAATAATATTCTCCAAAGCTAAGAATAAACCGGGATGTTTACTGTGGAGTATAAGATTTCAGTGAATGTCTCAAATGCCAACCTTATGCTTTCCCATGCTGTTCCTTCCATTGGGGAGTGGACATTTCTATTCGTTATACAAAGGCTGGTGAATTCTCTTTCCATAATCTCTGGCAACTCAAAGAAACTTATGAGTCATCAGAACTCAGTAACAAAAACAGGCATAGAATTTAATTGGATTATGAAGACTATAACATACAACTTTGTTCTTTAAAATTCTGGGAGCGGGTTTCCCTGGTGGCGCAGTGGTTGAGAGTCCGCCTGCCAATGCAGGGGACACGGGTTCGTGCCCCAGTCCGGGGAGATCCCACATGCTGCGGAACGGCTGGGCCCGTGGGCCATGGCCGCTGAGCCTGCGCATCCGGAGCCTGTGCTCCGCAACGGGAGAGGCCACAACAGTGAGAGGCCCGTGAACCACACCAAAAAAAATAAATAAATAAAACTGGGAGCAATTTTGGCTATAGGTAAAGAGTGGCTAAAGTGACCCTTTAAGGTGACTTCTATGTGTACACAGGATTTAAGTCTCTAAGATTTGACTTAGTTCCTTTTGAAAATATGACTGATGTGGTCACATTTTAGCTCAAAAAAAATTTTTTTCCCATACAATTTGACTGCTTTAAGAAGGAGAGTGTTACTTTAAATTAACACCAGGATTCTAAGTTATTTAAAATTGGCATTGATGTTTGTCTGTTGGATCCAGCTGAGTTAATCCCCATTCTCCAGTCATGTCTATACCAAATACCAAGTAAGAGCCTTCCAAGTCTTTGTGGCTTATCTGGTACATCTATGAGAAACTAGGGAGGGTATTAAAAGCTGGCAGGGTGTACAGCTCATTTACGGAAGGTCCACACCCCACCTTATTTTTAAGTTCTTATCTCTGGATTCCTGAAAGGGTGGAGATCTCATAGTCACGCTTCTGTGTTCACCTTCTGACTTACTCCTGCTTCAGCCATAACTTTCTATCATCAATTACAAAGTTATTAAGGAGGAGAGGGGGGGAAATCTTTTTCGGTAAAATGTTTTGGTGAGAATACTTTTAGAAAACAGTCTCCTGAAAGCTCAAAACCTCCCTTCCTCAAATGTATGCTTGCTGTCGTATAGCTTTGTCTCTGTGTCTCCTTGGGGGCCAACCCCCGACAGCTAAAAAAGAGATGAAGCAAAAAGTAGCAATGCTTCTCCTAGAGCCCTTCCTTGTGGCCCCATCCTTCTCCTGGTCACTCAGCCATGAACACTTGACATCCTCTGTGATCCTCCCCTGTTCCTCATAGCCTATCCAAGTCCTGTGGATTTCTCATTAAGGAAAATGGCCATTATTAAACAATTTCCACCCTAACCTCGCTCCTTTCATGTCCCGTTTTAAATCACTAACACATGGAGTCCAACATTCTAACATCGTGAGTAAAAAACGTTCTCTGGAGCTGAGAACAGTGAGAAGAATCCCCAACTATAGTAAACTTTGGGCATGTTATCATTCTTGGCCTGAGAACTAAGAGAGAACTAAAGGAGTATAGCCCACAGATGTACCCTTCTCCCTTAAAACTGCCCACATGCTCTCTACCTCCTCTTCCAAAGTCCACTTCTCCCTTTGAAACTTTTGTCCCAATTTCATCTCCCCAGTTGGTCCCTGATGGTGGTAAATGATACTATCACAGTTGCCATCTTGATGCCTGGACACCCTTTAATACAGGGAAAGCCCTTTGAAGGGAGGGAGACATCAAACTAGAAGCCACTTCCTCCTGGATCCAGAGCCTCTTTCTGACTTAGAGATGGGAAAATGAGTTAGACATTTAATAAGCATATCATTTTACTAACAGGGCACACAGATAGTAAGTGGTCGAACCATTAAAAATAAGGCCAAATTGAAAACTATATACATAAGTCATGTCATTCTTGTGCAGGTGTTTTCTTAGGACAGAGTCCCAGAAATGGGGTTGTTAGGTCAAAGGACAAATACGTCTCTAGTTCTGTTCATTATTTCCAGATCTCCCTCCATAAGGGTTATGCCACTTGGCACTCCCTCTAGGAACGTATGGGAGTGCTTGTTTTCTCCCAGCTTTGCAACCGAGTGCGATGTCAAACTGCTGAATTCTACCAGTCTAATGAATGAGAAACAGTTTTTTGGTGCAGTTTGAATTTACATTATCATGAGTGAGATTATCTATGTTTAAGGGCCCTTTGTATTCTCCCTTAAATTTCTGTATTTGGCAGAAGGCATTTGGTAATCCAAAGCCCTGTTTCTTTACCTGCAGGTCACACCCCATGGGCAGCTCGCCCATCTTCCACAGGTTCTAGAATTGAGTGAGGATGGATGGGACTTGTCTGTCAAAGGAACCCACGGATCTAGAAGGCTTTCTTCTTCTCATACTCAGTCTTTAGTTACTGGTTTGGCAGAAGCTGAATGTAGCGTGCGAAGGTGACTCTCCAGAGCATCGTAAGGAACATTACTTACTCCATAAATTTACATTCCGTGCTATTTTGGAATCTTGCCTGCATGATTAGTCTTCTCCTTTTTCTGAAATGTAGTATTCACAGTTTTGTTAAGTTGTGTGAATTTTAAGAAAGAGAGGAATGAAGGAAGGATGAAAGGAAGGGAGGGAGGGAGGAAATATCATGTGACCCAGGTCTGATGTGGGGTACTCCACAAGGTCACGTTCAGTTCTAATCTCCTTTGACTTTATTAGGTAGGGCACGCCACAGAAGACATCTCTGTGGCAGGCAGGGACTCCCTCGGTCCATCTCACGGGCACTGTCAGAAGGGTGTGAGGGTCACCACTTGCATAATGCCATGAGAAATAGCCTAAGAAAGATGGGGGATTTTCTTTCAAATGGTATCAGAGACCCTGACAATAATCAGCATTCTTTCTCAGATGCAGAGCCACTCTGTTTTTATTGCTTGTCATGGACTTATGCGTCTAGATAACAGTTTACCCTGAGGTCACATCACCAAGTCCATCAGAATCGAGCTTCACTTTAATTTGTGGTGCACACACACCTGTCCCTGACCCAGATCAGTATTTAAATGTCAGTATAAACTCCCTGGTGGTCCCAATCATTCTGTTTCTTTGGCATTTGCTTTTCCTGGTATTTTATGCCATTTTATTACAACAGAGATTCTGATCTGCCAATGTCACTAAATTACTACAATTTCATCGGGTTCCACAAACCCGTGAAGTGGGATTTGCTGCAAAAGCCTGATGCTCTGCTCGGCCCCTTCATTCCTTCAGTCACAAACACGTGCTGAGTCTGCAATACAGCAGGCGCTCCACTGAGGGCTGAAGGTCAAAGTCATTCATGGTTGTGCACGAGCTGTTTTTTCTGAATGTTCCGCCACACTCCCCACAGATGCACTTCAGATGCCCCCTCCTCCAGAAAGCCTTACTGAGCTTCATCTCAGTCTGGATTATGCATGCCACTGCCACCCCAAACCCCAGCTCCCAAGTAGTTCCTTCTACTGTTATATATAACATTACACCTAGACCACTGCATGCCTGTCTCCACCTTTGATCTCTATCCCCTCAGCATCTATGACTGCCACACAAGAAGTACTCAGATTTATGACTAACTGATCGAATCAAGGGATGAAGAAACAATTCTTGTCCTCAAAGATCACATAAAAGCTAGTTGAGCTTTCCTAAGTTATTGATAAAACCCAGTAATACGTTTACGATGTCTTAAATACAAATTGTAATATGTTTGAATTATGAAATGTCGTCCAATGTACCTTTCAAAGATAATCTGGGTAGTATTAGAATAAGTTGATGTTGGTCTCAACCTCAGTCAAGGTCCTGCACAGGGAAGGGTCAAGCCAGACTAAACCACAGCTGAGAGAGACACATCACACTTTGGTCTGTTTCAATCCCCCTGCATCTTTCAGGCTGTCACCTCTCCCTGCTCTCTGCCTTCCACAAACCTTGTTAATGTGGTGACAAATCAATGTGAGAGAACAGCAGTCGTATTTCTAGGTTAATTACAGAAACCTTGTCTCCTTAAGCCTCAATTATTTTAAAAAATGACAAAAGGTATATGCCACGTCTTCTCTGTTTCTTGTCATCAACTACCGAGTCCTACTGTAATCAAGGACACGCCACAACTATTCAGAGTTCAGTTACAACGCACCAGTCAGTCTGCCAGTTATATCTGCAGAAAACTGCAGGAAAAACTTTACGGATGCGGGTATGTTGGGGCAGGCAGCTCCTATGACAAAGAGTTCCTGCTTTATCCCAGCCAACAGCCAGGAGAGTGTATTTTTATGATAATCACCTACCCTTGAAATGACATTCTAAAAGATATTTAAAGAAAGGACGTAAACAGCAATATTTCTGTGCTGAGTGTAGAAGCAACCTCGTCCTCACGTTGATAACCAGCCTATAGCATACCCGCTACCTCACTGAACGCTAATCAAAGAGATTCAAACCCACTGCCTGATGTGACAGTCCTTGGGCGTGTATCATTCTTCTTAAGGAAAGTTCGGTGGATGCCTTCTTGCTCTCCCTTTCTCTCTCTCCTCCATCCCCTGACTTTAAGGGGACTCAAGCTGCTAGGAAGACAAATCTTTGTTTTTGAGTTGCATGGTATCTCTGTGCTGCCAGATATGTTATCCTGAAGTGTTTATGTAAACGAGAATAAAAGGGAATTCATCACAAAGTTATTTTTGCTCAGTGAATGCTAAAAAATAGATGCAGTGGAAGCAAAAAAGTTGCAGGGGGTGGTTCTGGTAATGACTTAGCCTTCATCCCCGTTATGATGAGGAAACTGGAGGGAGGCTGAGGAAAGCATCCATCCATGCACTCGTCCCCCCATTAACTCATTATTCATTCAGGCAAAATCTAGTAACTAGCTGAGGTTTTTGCATCAGTCCTCAAATGCATGTACTTCTAAAAATTAAAATCTAAGCAGAGGATGAAAAAAAAAAGCCTACCACATGGTGCCTATATTTAAATACGTCCTAAAAAAATGTGGTTGCAGAAATACCTGTAGTCCCCATGAAGCATATTTCCATAGACATCCTGATAGCTAAAGAGTAGAAGTATAGTTTCAGGTACTTGGGAATATCAAAGGCAACGCATATATCAGAAATTTCCCCAAATTTGTTTTATTTTTCTTCATTGCAGCATCAAGGAGAGAACAAGGAATTGGGAGTAAGAAAATCCTGAGTTTGAGAACTGGCCCATCTTATTCTACTTACTCTCTTTCATTTATGGAGCTGAACTGAGGATCAAATAAATTAACTCATGCAATAACCATGTGGTTCACACGTTTATTCATATATTCATTCATTCATTCAACACCCAAGTGCTGTCCTAGGTGTAGTAGGAGTACACGGGTGAGAAAAACAGACAAGGCACCTACTATCATGGGGTTCTTGGTGTAGCGGGCAGCCAGATGTTGATAAAATAATCACACTAATGAATTTATAATGACAAATTAAAGTGTGGATTCCAATGGAGGGGTATGCTTCTCCACATGCACAAAGAAGCCAACGTTGACGGGGACACCGGGGCAAAATTCACTGAGGGAGACACTCTGAAGAGATAAATGAGAGAGTACTGGGTAACGGGGTAGGGATGGATGGGATGGAATAGCATGTGGAAAAGCCTCAGAAGAGAGCCCAGCGGTGGAAAAGAACCCTGAGAAGGTCAATGTG
Organism: Delphinus delphis; assembly: GCF_949987515.2. Classification (NCBI taxonomy): domain Eukaryota; kingdom Metazoa; phylum Chordata; class Mammalia; order Artiodactyla; family Delphinidae; genus Delphinus; species Delphinus delphis. The sequence goes on along the minus strand of NC_082694.2, from coordinate 57,953,612 downwards.
GTTGTAAGCTGGGAATGGGCAGGAAAGAAGCGAGAGTGTAGCTCAAGATGGGGAGGGGGTGTCCAGCACACGCACAGCTCCTTCAAAATGAAACATGCTGTCAATGCAAAGTTCACACTGAATTTCGAAGAGTTAGCACGAAAATAAATGCAAAATATCTCAATAATTATGTATATTGGTTGCATGTTCAAATGATAATATTTGGATATATTGAGTTAAATAAAATATATCATTAATTTCAGCTGCTTTTTTTAAAATTTTTTAAGATGATTACTAGAAGTTACATACGTCGCTCATGTTATATGGTTATTGGAAGGTGTTGATTGTACATGCAGAGCCTTTCAATTCCACACAAGGGTTTTTATCCTGAGCACAGTGGGAAGCCTTGGACAGCTTTAAGCAGAGGAATGAGAGGATCATTCCAGCTTCTGGGTGGAGAACAGATCAAAAGCCAGCTAGAGGGGATCGGGAAAATCAGCTATGGACTGCAACAGACTAGACAAGATGCTTCACAGCAGCTTGGTTTAGGGTCAAGAAGTACAGAGATGGGCTTCCCTGGTGGCGCAGTGGTTGAAAGTCCGCCTGCCGATGCAGGGAACACAGGTTCGTGCCCCGGTCTGGGAAGATCCCACATGCCGCAGAGCGGCTGGGCCCGTGAGCCATGGCCGCTGAGCCTGCGCATCCAGAGCCTGTGCTCCGCAACGGGAGAGGCCACAACAGCGAGACACCCGCATACCGCCCCCCCCCCAAAAAAAAGAAGTACAGAGATGAGAAGGGGAGAGGATGGAGGGATATTTAGGAGGAAAACATCAACAGGCCCCAGCAGTGAACTGCATATGGTGTTGAGATCCTCCACGGGGCAGAACTCCAGCTGGGAATACAAGATATATAAGGAAATATGTGCTATAACATCCTAAGTCCCACCTTAGAGGTAGGAACTCAGTGTCGTGCGAGCACAAAGTGAAAAGCACGACGTGCTTGATGTACCATACAGTGCTGCTGCTGTTTCTGTTTTACGACGGGTTTCATTAAAAATCGGGTTCCAACATCACGCCAAGAAATTGCATTCTGGTTAAAGCACTAAATATCTTTTACCCAGAGCTGAACTTAAATCAACAGATACATAAAGAGTATTGACCATGTGCAAGAGACGGAAAGACTGTCTCCTGAGGAGAAAAGGAAAGAGAACTCATACTTATTTAGTGCTCACTACCATGTACCTGGAGCTTTGTATGTGTAACTCATTCAATCCTTTTGAGAATCTTATGAGGTCATATTATTACCCCATTTTAGAGATAAGTAAAATGAGGTACAAAAAGGTTAAAAAATTGATTGAAGCTCCATGAAGACGGGGGCCATTTTGATTTTTCTCCCCACTATATACCTACAGCCCAACTTTCTGCCTAGCATATACTGAAAGGCTCAGTAAACATGGGCAGAATGAAAGAATAAACGTTATACAGTTCATAAGAAGTAGAACCAAGTTTCAACCCTGTTGCATCTTGACTCAACCACATGGTATCAAAGTTGGGGCTTTTTTAAAAAAACATAGAATTAGAGATAGCTTACTTATTTATATGTGGTTAACAGGTATTTATGTAATAGCTCTTTGTCTATGATAGATGGTCATCCCACACTTCACTGAGTAAGAACGTTTAACATTTCCTGAAAACATGGTACGCCAAATACTGTTCTAAGCATTTTACTTGCATTATCTTACTTATGCCTCATTCTTAGCATAAATACCTGTGAGGTAGGTATGATTATTTTTCTCATTTTATAGATTGGGAAACTGAGGCACAGTGAGGTTGTCACTTGCCCTGAGTCACACAGCTGTAAAGGCATTAACCCCAAGGAACCTAACTCAAGAGTCCATAACTCACTTTGAACCACTCTGAGTCTGAGCCCACTATTCCATGGGACCCTGGTTGTTACAGATATCTCCCTAGAATTAGCGTGCCATGGGTCCAGCACCCTCTCCCAGGGCCACACAGCGCGATGGCTTATCAGGGCACCTGCGCTGTGAATCTAGGAAATCATCCAAGGCTAAATGGCGATCAGACAACTGGAGAGACAGAGCAAAATGAGTACAAAAAGAGCCTGTGGATCTCTTTCAATGCAAAGAGCACATTTATCCTGGGTCTAGAAATGTCCACTGGCAGGAAGCCATCATCTGTCTCAGATGACATTGTTTAGAGCAGGGAAAAGAGGTAAAACAAGGGGCTTAGTAAGCTGAAAACTTCCCAGCAGCAGAGACCATCTAAGTAGGGTGTTAACAGTGAATTCAAGAGAGCCTTGTTTACTAATGGAGCTTAAGAGTTAAGATACTCTCTAAGCACACAGGGCATGAAGGGCTTACTAGCAGTTCAGATAATGAACTGGATGGTTGTGACCAGCCATCCAGGCATTTTATACGAGCTGTTTACTTCAAGTGTCAAATGACAAATTGATTCTGTGATGTCTAAGAGGGCTTAGTATTCTGATCTGGAAAATCTGTTGGGCAAATATGTGCCTGATGTGATCATTTCATTTCTTTCAATGCTTTAAAATGTCACAAACATTAGTAGAATCCCTAAAGGAATCACATTTAAAAAGCAGTCTTATTATTACTTATTAATAATTTTAGAACAATATTCAGTACCTGGCAGTTTGATATAAAAGGTTCCCATCTGGTATCCATCAAGATGGTCTGAAGTACAAACAAGACCTCATGACAAGGTGGTCTAACCTATAAGGTGCCTCATTGCCTGTACACTGGGAGCAGCATGATGCTTTTCTACTCAATGGTGTCCTCTGCAGTCACTGGGAATTAGGAAAAGTCAATTGAATGCCCTGTGTGCTAAGTGGCCATACGTAATACACAGGGAGGACTGCCCCTGCCCACCTGGCAACCATGAGAAGTAACCTTGCCAAGGTTACTTGCTCTGTCAGAGAACTTATCAGACCTGACTATAATTGCTTGTCTCTAACTCCAGGAAGGCAAATCCTGCCCTCCTTTTGCATTAATTTTACTTATTTTTCATTCTTCATTACGGCATCCCTAGCATCTAGTACAATGCCTGGCATTACACATAGTGAATGAATGAATAAAACTTTTATATGTCTCATGAAATGCTGTCAGGAAATTAAGTTTTAGAAGACATTATGAAAATAGTGTTCTAGAAGAGTATTCTTCACAAGGTCTTCTGGTGGCCTTTATAAATGTCCTAACATTCAGACAAAAATTCTTAAGACCAGAAAATGAAGGCTGGTAATAAGGACTGAGGTGAAAGACGGAGTCAGTAGAAAAAAAAAAAAAGGTAACAGTATTTATTTGTAAATGTAATAAATTAAGAAATAAAAATGTTTTGTTTTGTTTTGCGGTACGTGGGCCTCTCACTGCTGTGGCCTCTCCCGTTGTGGAGCACAGGCTCCGGACGCGCGGGCTCAGTGGCCATGGCTCACGGGCCCAGCCGCTCCGCGGCATGTGGGATCTTCCCGGACCGGGGCACGAACCCACGCTCCCTGCATCGGCAGGCGGACTCTCAACCACTGCGCCACCAGGGAAGCCCCATTTTGGGGTTATTTTTTACACAAAGCAAAGAGGAATAGTATATTACTTTTTACCTTGAAATTCACCTAAGATTATTTGAAACATAGCTTTTTCTTTGAAAATTGCCTCCTTCTTTTAAACACTATATACTTTTTTTATGTTAGCAAATATATTCAGCTTGATTTCATTCAAATTTAATGCAACAGTAACTACGCTACTATAAGACATCTTCACTATCTATCTTTCTACCTTTCATCTAATAGGGAAGGAGTTGAACACCTTTGTATGGGTGTCTCACGGGTATCTGAAACTAAACACCAAGCTAATCTAAGAGGTCCCCACAGACCTCACCACCACCCTGTACTTTCTATCTGGATGGACATTTACTTAAGGTGAACACTTTGGAATCATGTTTGCTTCCAGGTCTTTCTCCCACTCCCTTCCTTCATCTGCCCATATTTTGTCAGACATAAATTTTCTTTCCCAAATATCCTTTAAATCTATGTCTAGCTTTCCATTCCCATTACCACTCTCTGTAAAATTTACATAATTTTCTAAACTGGTTTCTTTTCTCCCAGCTAGCCCCTAACCCCAAAAAAGCCTCCACATTATGTCATAAATAAATGCCTGTAAAATAAATGCTGATGTCACTTCCCTCTCTGTTGCTGAAGTAACAACTGCATAGAACAGCACTGGCCCAAGTTCTCCCCAGCCTGGACCCACCCACATTTCCAGGCACATCTCCTCTCCATCTTGTGATTTACCTTGAACAGGTTGCTCTCCAGACCACACCAGTCTATAAGTAAAAACAGGTCCACACCAGCAGGAACCAACCATATTTCAGTGGCTCTGTTTCTATCTAATCTGAAGGAATGGCAACATCTTTCAAATTCCTCATAGCCAGGTCTTAGAGATCCCAAAGGGAAATTATTTTCTCCCCAAATGAACTATAATCCAATTTGATAATCTTTTCATCACATTCAACACCAGTTACCTCATGAAAATCATTACCTAGAAAAAAAATAATGATGAATGAATGTTTAAAGGATTGGTTCTAAATTAGCAGCAGTTCCATAGTTTTGTTTTCAATGGCAGCTATCGATCCTATCAGATCCAGTTCCTCTTTATAACAATATTTTATAACACTTTTCTTCCTTATCCATTATCTTAAATAATTAAACTTACTTACATTCCTAAAGGCAAATATGCCTACATAATGCACAGATGATAATATAAATTTAAAATGTAAGATATTAATTTACAATAAAATGTTATCGATTTAACTATGTAATTGTTCAATAATAATTACACTAGGCTACATCCTCCAATAATGAATAAGTTTGGATGTAAAAGAAAAATGAGAAGCGATTCCTGTCTAAAGGATACTGGAAAATGAAAAACAGATATACAGTATAAAGACGGGTCCCAGAAAAAGAAAAGGAAAAACAAAAACCAGTATTAGGATAAGATGTAAATAATCTTAATTTAAAGTAGGAATAATTTATCCAAGACAAATTACCAACCATCAAAGTGAAGAAAGAAAGGATTTATCATTGTGCTGCCAATTATCTTTTATAGGGTAGCAAAAAACAAAATAGTTTTTAATGCTTTGCTTAATATTTAATTATTAATAATATGCTATGCTAATAAAATTACATATTTGCATGTGACAGTTACAACTGCAGATCAATATGGATATGGTGTCTTGATGACTCAAGCAAGACAACTACTGTTGCCTTGGGATGCAATTTTCCAAAACTGTGAGCAATTCTTGGTAAAGTTCTAAACCAGGTGAAGTACAATCTTCCCTTTATTTGCAAGCCAGCTGCATCCCTCAAACATGATCAGATAATTATGAACTGAATTTTCACTCATGTGGATTTCTGGGAGACACTCAGAGTGACACGGAACACAAGGAGATTTTTTGTCATTTGAGACTCTGTCATGCAGTGCAGTTTATCCAGCACCCTAGTCCCCCACGTTCACTAAGTTCTAGTTCTGTTGCCTCCTCGTCACCAGGACAGCAATAACAAAGCCCCACCAATTATCCCAAAGCATCCCCAGAACCTCAACCCCCAGGAGGTACTGCTTTCATTCAGGATTACTGGCTTAGGACTTTTCTGTGTTAATCTGTACACCTGATCTAGAGGAATGAAAGAGTTTTTACTGGTAAAGGTTGGTATTAGATGAGTGTTACAATCATTCTCCACTTAAATAAAACTCAAGAGACACAAAACCAGACTTTCAGTCAATGAGATAAGCCATACATTCAACATGCTTTCTTTTTTCAATTTCAAGTTAAAGCTTATTGCCAAAAGAATAATACACAGCTGATAATATAAGCTGTCTCCTTGCCCTTTTGCTGTCCAACTTTATACCCACTGAAATAATAACGATGAAGATGATGATGATGAAGATAGCACCTAACATTCACTTAAGCGTTTATTTCGTGCCACCACTAAACTGAGTGCTTTCAAAGCACATAAGCTACATAACAGCCCTCGGAGCTCCTCTTTGCGGTCCTTGTGAAGATGATCGATGATCCACGAGAAATAACCTGTCAATCGTCTGACACATGGTAAAAGATTGCAAAACAAAAGCTACTACCATTAAATCCCAAACCACCCTGAGGCAATTACTCAAAAAAGCTTGTTTACCATCTTGTCAGTTGTTCAGTAGTTATTTAGTTATACCACGAACAATACATTTTTTATATAAACATGGAAACAAGCCCGTCAGATCAAGAGCCCTCCTTTAGATCTGCACCTCTTTGGCAGGTAATAATACATGTGCTTGGTTGGTTTCATTATTGATAACCGGTTGGGTTGAGGATTATGCCTAGTTAGGCAAATGGAGCTTTGGGTTTGGGCCCTGAGTTGTAACATTCATTTCTTGAAGGCTGATTGATTCTGGACAGCCACGTTATTTGCCTGTTCAGTAGGAGAAGGATTTTCCTAGGGAGATTTGCTCTGGTAGCATTTGGGGGGAAAAAATGCCTGTGAGTTTTGGGGAAAAATGTGAGCACAATATAAGTGGTTTAAAAAATAACTAATTAAAACTACCCTGGAGTTTCTCACCTTGTTACCTCTATAGCCCTAAAGATAGTTTTTATAAGAGCAATGGATGAGGATAAGAAGATACAACAGGTGGAAATTTTTATCCTTTAAAATTTTTTTTTATTGAGAGAAGAAAGGGAACAGCTTCAGGGTGTGTATAGATAACAGATGGGAGAAGAAAAGGGAGATTTTAAGGTTATGGCTGGAGTACATGTCTCTTTAATCAAGAGATCAAGTAAGGGTCGTATTTATTGTATTGCACGCATGTATTCTTTTAGCCCTAAAACCACTCTGGGACTGATCCATACTAAGCCATGTTCTCAATGAGTTATTTATGGTAGTTTACCATTTTCTGAGTGTATTTAACTGCTTTACCTCATCTGAACCTCAGAAAACCACAGCGTAGGCAGGGAAGGTATTAAACTCAAATTTACATGTGACTAAACCAAAAACATGAAAATGGGACAAGAATTCAGACTTTCTCCTACCCAAGTTGGTGGTCCTTTTATCTGCTATATATTGTTGTATCATATTTTGATACTGAGCTTCATATCAGTTTGCTTCCGGGTTATGTTGTTATAAATTCAAACGTCTAAATAACCTGCAGAGAATAAAATCGATAATGTATGTGTTCACAGTTATCTAAATACTTGGCATCCACACATAATGAGAGATGATTAACTGCCCATTTCACTTTTCACCTAGATATAGATAGCCAAATAATATTTTTCTACTCTTGGACTCAATCACACCATTCAAGAACCCCTACGGTAGGGAGACTCGGAGTCCCCTTTGGAAGATATCTTCGGGAATACTCCTTACGCAGAGAGCATAAGTCAGGTTTCCTGTTTATCCAATGACCTGTCCATACCTACATTTATACACATAAACATGTCACTCATTTGCCTTGCATTTGAGAGTCTAAAAATTGCTCTACAATATTTAAAAAAAAATAGATTTGGGAGTCAGAAAACCAGGGCTTCATTCTTTCGCAGTACATTACAAGCTCCCTGAAAACTGTAATGGATATGCCTGTTTTATTTCTGTATTCTCAATTTGTCATATGAGGGTAATAAGAGTACCTGCCCCATAAGGACACTGTTAAACGGACTAATAAACATACATACTTCGAGCAACTTATAGTAAGCGCTCAATAAATGTTAGCTTTTATTATTATTACAGTTGCCCGTGCTTCTTAAAATAGGTCTGGCACACGGTAGTCATAAAATAAATGTTTATGTGGTGCATGTAAAATGAGTTGCAGTTTTGCCAATATGTGATCTGGGGGGAAGTTACTTCATCAGAAAAATAAGAATATAAAACCCACAATAATGAAAACGGCCTCACAAGGCTGTTATGAAGATCAAATGGAATAATACACATCAGAAAGGCTTTATAAAGTGTGGCATAAATGTTAATTGTCGTGTTTATTCTCTAATTCCATCCTCACAATGACACTGTTCTGCAGATGTGATTATGTTCAGTTTATACATGAGGCAACAGGCTTAAAGAGGATTATGTAACTCGCTCAAGGTCATTTAGACAGGCATGTAGGAACACTCAAACCAAAAAATTAGGTCTTTTTTGGTCCCTGCAATTCCAGTATCCTTTTCACTATTCATAACTGCTCCATACAGAACTATGATCTCTCTAGAACATTATTTCTGTGTGTTGCTATGCTTGTTTTTTTATAAATGGCATTTGACAATGTTGATGAAAATGTAGTTTATATTTTAGAGAGATTTTGTCATTACAAAGGAATAAAAAAAAAGTGCATGGCAGCAATCCAATGACAGTAATTAACAAGTTTAATCAATCTAAAATCCTCTTAAAAGGACTTCATCTGCCAGTTTTAGGTTATACACATTCAAATTAAACATCTTAAAATTACACCGGAGATTTGCCATCTGATTTTCAAGGGTTTGAAGGTGGTCAAAAAAGAGAGATGAATTCCTGCAGTTCTAGGTGATTTCCTAGGAATTTTTCACAAAACCAAACTGGTAGAATTGTAAGACCTCTCTGGAGAGCCCAGCCCCTGCCAATGTGTTGGTCCCCAAAGACAAGCTTTCACATATAAAAGCTCATACCAACTCTTGCTGAGTCAAGCAGATGATGCCACATAGAATGAACAGTCCCAGCTCTGTCACCTGTGCTGGCCTCTGTGGTGCCACTTCTGGCTTCCTTGTTCCTCTTCCTGGTCGCTACCTCCAGTTATTTCCTGGACATCAAACGTTGCGTCTAATGTTCAGCATCTCCTTCTGCCTGTGTCTCCCAGCCAACCTGGAGTTTCCTGACATTGACCTTGGCTTACCTTCTCTGACACTACACTATAACTACTCTAACATCCAACTCTGATCTTTGCTTTGTCCTCGGCATTCATGGTACCCATGTGCCCCCTTTTCCCTTACTCTGACTTACCTCCAAATTATGGCTTCTGGCCATAGTGGTCCAGCCCCATTTCTGCCCCTGCTCTGCTGATTTCTGATAAACGTTGGTAACTTGCTTCTTCCAATGGAAACACAATTTACCAAACTGTGCAGCAAGTCTTCTCCTTATCCCGTTGAAAACCACCCACCCAGTCTCAAGTAACGCAAATGCACATGTGTGATCCGTCTGTGCCATTCTGTCATAACTGTTCACCATCTCATCTAGATGCCTCTAGACTTTCCATGATATCTAAACATGCAGGTCTGAACTGGAATTGAATACTTGAGCTGTGATCCACCCAATACTGAGTGTAGGAAGACGATGAAATCTAAAAGATCTGGACGCATTGCTTCTGCTAAGATGCAGTCTAGGGTTACACCAGCTTTGTTCAGAGACACATTACACCACTGACTCACATGAAGCTTGAAGGCAACAAAAGCCTCCCTATCTTTACGGGAACTAGTGGCAGGCCAGGTCTCCCACTTCCTTATTATGCACTTGGTACTTTTTCAAAACCAAAATTCAGATCGTTGTATTTATCCCAATTTCTTCCTATAATCCAATATCAAATATTACTTATTAATATACTAGACATTATATGAATATAACCTAATTAATATTAATGTCTGACATTGAATTTTATCGGGAAGAAGTGGGATTTGCTAGTTCCAGGGTAATCCTCTTCCGTTTTTATTAAAATTAGAACCATTTTCTGTTATTACTGTTCTTACCACCCTCGCGTTGTCGTCCTCTAAGGTGGGTTGTTATGGCTGTGTCTGCAACTCCACGATGCTCACGGAACAAGCACCTACGTGATAACCACTAGCTGAGGACATAAATTACTAAGTGGGGAGCAAAAGCACCTGCACAGAATCTCTTGATTATTAATGTGCATGAGCTTCAACAGCTCCACTTTAAGAAAAACTGGGTATTTTTAACAATGCTAAAAAAAAAAAAAAGTCATGAAGAACCTAGGGGTAAGACAGGAATAAAGACACAGACCTACTAGAGAATGGACTTGAGGATAAGTCCAGGAAGGGTAAGCTGTGACAAAGCAAGAGAGAGGCATGGACATATATACACTACCAAACCTAAAATAGATAGCTAGTGGGAAGCAGCTGCATAGCACAGGGAGATCAGCTCGGTGCTTTGTGACCACCTAGAGGGGTGGGATAGGGAGGGTGGGAGGGAGGGAGACGCAAGAGGAAAGAGATATGGGAACATATGTATATGTATAACTGATTCACTTTGTTATAAAGCAGAAACTCACACACCACTGTAAAGCAATTATACTCTAATAAAGATTTAAAAAAATAATAATTTTAGAGCTTTGTCTTGTTTTCAGCCATCAGTTGTCTTGGGACGTTTCGTTCTATTCCAGTCCAATCTCAGTTGTTAAAGTAATGCTTATTGGGTCATGGATTGGCCAGCCCCATAGCCCCTGTCCTTCTATCTATGGCTTGTCAGGCATTTCAGTACATGTCAACACCAATACCACAGAATATGCCGGAAACAAACTTCTGGCAAGTCTATCTGGATTCTCTTTAGCAGCTTTTATAAATGTCTTTCCAGTTAAACTGTTGAGCCATTGGCTGAGCCAATTGGGGGAAATCAGCTGCGGGTTAAGCCTGGCAGCTGAACATCATGAGAAGGGATTTTACTTTACCACCACTGGGGCAGAAAAGAAATGAGGCAAAACACTGATTAGAAACATCGAAGAAATAATTCAGAATTTCCCCTTTGGTTTGTATCTTTGCAATATTTACATCTTTAAGGATAAAGATCTATGAAATAAAGCCCACAAAGAGGTAAGGAAGTTGAGATAACCATTAAACTTTGTGGGATGCCTGGTGGTCTTAGAAAACATGTCATGGAGAGGTACGGCATTCTAATAACTGCATATTTATAAATTCCGGATGTAAATTCTGGGCGACAGATTCAACAGAAATATAATACACATTAAAATTAAGAAAAAGGATTTCTTTCCTCTGTCACGGAGTCACTGTATGAACAGGAGTGGTAAGTCTTTCAGAGTTTCTTCTAGAGCTGTAGCATAGGTTGGTGAGTCCTTAGGGCTTAGACATTTTTCTATAAGTTCAACAGAGGATGGGACGTCAGATCCCTAGGAAATCAATTTGCATTTCCAACCTTCCCTCCAGGACACCCTCTCCGCTAGCTTCTTCTATCAAAAAGCCTCTCAAATGTCTCTTTTCTCTCCTCCCCCTCATTTCACCTCAAACTTGTGCGTAGGCTTCACTGGCCTCCTGTTGTTTTTAAAGTGACTTTGCTTTTTCCTGTGTACTTAACAGTCTAAATTATTCCCGAGTCGACCACGATCTCCTGGTGAAAATTTTACTTCTTAGATACCTTATTCTTATCAGACGACTTGAGCTTCTTGCTAAAAGTGTGTTTAACTCTAATAGGGAATGACAAAATATGCTAAATTTACAAAGTACACTAAACCTATAAATATATTACAATGGGAGCAAAGAAAGTCTTTACTATATTCTTGGGTCAGTATCTCAAGAAATTAATACCAACTTTAGTGTTTTACAATTTACAAAGCACTTTCACACCTGTCTTTTTATTTTAATTATGACAACCTCATTATTAACAGTATTATTAAGACTGTACTACTATTATCATCTCCGCTTTACAAATAAAGAAACTGAAGGTCCAAGAAGTTAAGAAACTTGAGAGATTGAGGAATGTAACCCCAACGCTCATGATTCTAAATTCAGTGCGTTAGTGTTTTTCTTTACTTAGTCATCTGGAACCACCCCCTTAGATTTCCATAGCAATAAGGACCACCTAAATATCATCTTCTGACTTGGGAGAGCTAAGACTCTCTGTCTTGCCTTTGCTCCCTCCAGGTTTCAGAAAAGTTTGTTTTAAGGGGATAATAACTAGAAAGGATCTCTTTTTTGCAAAATTGTGCCCAAGGTTCAAGGATTTCTAAGTATGATACTAGCGGCCTCCAGCCCCACTTCTGGAATGGTTCCAGTTTACATCATTTCAGGTTCTTGACCCAAGAACTTGGATTTCAAGCACAGACTGTGCCTTCTTTCCAAGAGATCAGCTTTTGATAAAGTGGATGAAAACTTCTCAGACTAAATTTCTACACTGTTGTCTTTCATACTAGCATCATCACGACAGAAATAAGGAGGGATTTGGGGAGGAAAAATAAGAGAAAAAAGGGCAAAGTCCCAGGGCAGCCCTGTCAACTATCATAGACCTGACTGGGAAAGTCATGGATAGTTTTCGATGATTCTGAACATGAGTCTGATGTCTGGCAAACACTGACTTCAATTTTAACCAGCCTCAGTTTCCCAATTCTTAAACCAAAAGAAAAAAGAGAGAATAATATATTTTCCCTCTTAGGATTTTTGTGAGAACTGACTGAGATCGTGAAAGTAAAGCATAAAGCGCAGAACTTGCACATAGTAAATGTTCAATAAATCCTAGTTCTTTTTATTATTATGAGATTTTTATCTGTTTCTGAAGATAGAACAAACGGAGACATCTATATTTCAAGAGGGAACATACAAGAATTAAAGGTTAAATTGTATTTCTTTGGGATGGGAGTGTAAAATTGTCTCCATGCAGAGTTGACCCTGTTCTGTGGAAATGCTGTCTCTGGCACACAGTTTCTGAGCATGTGACATCGTTGGTTCCTCTGTTGCCATAGCAGCAGCCCTGCAGCCAGACAACATAGTTTTACAACAGAATGAGGTCCAGAGTCCGTCTCCCAAGCAAGCACTGAGAACCAAAAGCAGGGTTATATTCGTACATGAAATCGGGATGCAATGTCTTAGCCATTTCTTAGTTTATAAAAGCATTGTTTATTCTCTTCAGAGCAAATTCAATGCTTTTCCAAGCCATGGATGGCTGCAAAAGCCAAGTAATTTTTTAAAAAGAAGAAAATGACGATAAGCCCCTCCTAATGCAGGAAGGATTAGAGAGCTTGCTACCAGCGATCAAGAAATATTTACAATAATCACATTCATTCCAGACTGTCATCTATGAATCTAAACAGAAAACTTTAATCCTACAGACTGTAAGCTGATGCCATGGCTATATATGGTCACAGAACTCCTAAGGGAAGAAAAAGGAAAAGAAGGAGGAAAAAACCGCAGATGCCACGTCTTTTATAATTTGTGTATATGTTCTAGCACCCGGATCTGTTAACCTTGGCAAAATTTACAAGTAAGCTTCATTAATCAGCTTTATTCAAGTACATGTAACACATTCCATTTTAAGTAGCCACAAACTCCCCTCCCTTTGGGAAATCTCACTGTTTACCATGCTGCATTTTCTTCACAGATAAAACTGCTAGGACAAACATCAAAGACAGCTGGATTCTGTATTCTGTGGGCTTGACCGCCCCAGAGAGGGCAAGACATATTAATTTTTCTTGGGGTCAACTTTTAAGACATTTTTTCCCCCTCCTTTCTCTCTACCTCTTTTCGCCTTTAGGTTAGAAAAAATACTTCGTGAAAGCATTCAAATATTCTTAGAAATGGCAAGTCTTCCCACATTCTTTCTGGGTTGAAGACACTTCCACAAAGAGTTTGGGTTCTAGGGACTCTTGCTGAAGATACTTCCTCTCTTGCAGTTAACAAGCCATTGTGTATAGGGTATTTCGCTGTTTCATCATTTCCCCCGTTTAACAATGGAAAGTCATTATCTCTGGCTTTGATCTTAACATAGGAAGGGAAAGCAAATTGCCTCACCTACTAGTGAATGGAAGGGAAATCCCCGGTGGTTTATAGAGAGAGGTGTCCAGGGAATACAAAGGAGAAAGGATGCTAAAGGGAAAAAAGGAATTCTTACAAAATACCAGCATCAACCTTATGGTTTCCATTGAAACTTACCCAACCGACTTGGAAAAAAATTAAACTTTGTCATCAACTTTAAACTGAGGAAGGAATCCCAGAAATGTCGAAATGGTCATCATCATGGTCATTATTACATTTTCTGGTTTGAAGGATGTCTCTTTAAAAAGCTGTTAACTTTTAGATTTGCGTTGTTACAATATTAAGAGTGGGTTTAAAAAACGGCGACTGTCAATTGAGAAATTACAGTGCATGTGACTCTGTACCTTTACTAATACACAAAGCCCATAGGTCTTCTTTTCGGGTCAATCTCAGCAAAAGCGTGACTCTCCAAAAATAGATAATCACAATTGTGATTAAATCTCCCAGGCTCAAAATTCACTGTCAATTTGAATAACACCCTAAATAACCAATAATAAAGTTATAGTCAACCTGCTTTTCCTCCCACTAAAATGACCCCAAGACTGATTTACAGTTTCAAGAGAAAACTAAGATCTCTTGAGTGCCTATTTTAAGGTAATCATTTTGCAGGTTGTTCTACACCTGCTACACTATTCAGCTCGCCCAACAACTCACTGGAATAGGCATTAATATATCTAATTTACAGATAAGTAAACAAATGCTCAGAGAACTTGAGTCACAACCAAAATTGCACAGTAAAAGCTGGAACCCAGCATCCTTACTTTTCCTGCCTACAAACAAACAAACAAAAACAGTAGGTAAACAAAAAAGGGTAAGGATCAATGGGAAGTGGTTTGGGTATTGGATTTTATTGTATGTATCCCCACCCTCCATTCCCCCCATTCTTTGCTATCTGTGCACTACATCTTTTACCAGCACCCCTCAAGCAGTAGGTTTAGGTATTCTTCATACATCTTCAAGTGAGTATGGATCAGATGAATAGGAAGGCAGCTTGACAGAGTAACTAAATTCGTGTCATCTTCCCAAGAAATCTGAGAGAGAGGTATGGGTCTGTTTACAGATATGCTCCTTGCCTGATCCAGTGTGAAACACAAGGTGCAATGAAGTAAAAGTTTGGACTTCTCTAGTGTTGGGGCACCCACAAGTTCATGGAGGATTCAGAAGAAACATCCAGAAATAATATTAAGCTACAGAAAGAGCTCTGTTAAATGCCCCAAATGATATAGACAATGAAGAGAGGGAAGTTCCTTTGGATTCAGGTGGATAAGAAAACTCTAAAGAACAGAATGAATGAATGAAGAGAAATTAGATACGGAAAAGGTTTAAGCCTATTTTGCAGTGTGTCTGTGTGTCTGTGTATCATTTAGAATTATAAACTGTAAATTTTGCACAAGGGAGACTAGATCACAGCCAGGGAGATTATCTGGACCATGAATAGGCTTGGAGAAGGCGTGTAGAGGGGAGAGCTGGGCAAAGAAATCCATGTAGAAAGTTATTACCCAAATCCAGCCTTGCTGGTGATAAGCTGTACCAATGTGTTAGTAGAAAGAACAAGGACAATCAGCTTCCCAGCCTGACGCACACACAGGATCCTTGCAGATACCCACTACTTCACACGGTGATAATGAAGCAGTACCAAGTGGTTTGTGAATGACCAAAGATGACATACATTCAAAGAGGTACTTTGCTTTTTGGAGTTGAGGCACTGAAAATATAGACTATCCATCATCTTTTAAAAAGAGGCCCCCTGCATTCTCATCTTTCTTATTTACCAGATCAAGTTTCATCGGTACAAGGGAGAAAGGTAATTCCAGAGCAATAAATCTTCCATGGAAAGCACTCTACCTCTGGCTGTTTGATAATGAATTTAATCATTCCGGAGAACAGCCCTGTCATTATGGATTAATCACCAAACACTCTGTTTTGGTAAGTTAATTGATGCTATGTTTGCAGCTGATGGCGGTCACAAGACACACTTGATATTTTAAAGAAATGTGAAGATCGAAGGAAGGCTCAATCAGTTAATTAGCAACCACAAAACACAGCAAACAAACAAACAGAAAAGAAATGCTAAGGGAGTTACAGAACAGCGAATATTACTCAGGTATCAGTACTTTTGGTTTTGATGACTTCTCAAGACGGGACTGACCCAAAATATTGGTAATATTTCTCTTCTTGTTGGTCTGTTTGGTTTCTTTTTCAACTCAAGAAGGGAATTTTAAGACGATGGAGTCTAGAGCAGGGGGGATTTTTCTAACTAACAGACTTCCAATATATCCACTTTGCAAAGTGCAGCTTATTTTTAAAGGATATCTTAATTGGATAGGTTTATATCCAATTAAGAAGAATTTTTATATGTTCCACTTTCAACATGGCATCAAATACTATAGCATCTTCATTAAACTTTCACGTATAACATATGACTCCAGGATCATTACCACAGATAGAATTAACAAAATTGGTTAAGAGATTTCTAGTCAATTATTCTCTTTAAAGGTGTTAGAGATTTTATTAGATAAGGAGAGATCCATCCCTCAAGAAACTGAAGCAACTGAAAGATTCAGCAACTCTATGAAGCCAAGCGTTAAGGTTTGTAGGTTGACTCCTTCAGCAAGATATTTAGAACTCAGAATAAAGAGGTAGACTTTCCAACTTAAAAGTGTCTCCAGAGTACATTTTTTCTGACATCATTATCATGCTATTTTCTTTTATAAATTTATTTATTTATTTGTTTTTATTTTTAGCTGTGTTGGGTCTTCATTGCTGTGCACGGGCTTTCTCTAGTTGCGGCGACCGGGGGCTACTCTTCGTTGCGGTGCGCAGGCTTCTCACTGCGGTGGCTTCTCTTGTTGCGGAGCACAGGCGCTAGGCGCGCGGGCTTCAGTAGTTGTGCCTCGCAGGCTCTAGAGCGCAGGCTCAGTAGTTGTGGCGCACGGGCTTAGTTGCTGCATGGCGCATGGGATCCTCCCGGGCCAGGGCGCGAACCCGTGTCCCTGGCATTGGCAGGCGGATTCTTAACCGCTGCGCCACCAGGGAAGACCCCTATCATGCTATTTTTAAGCTTCACTAATTGTTACACAAATTTGTGATTTAACTGTTAACCTAGCCTTCAAGTATTTCCTGGTAACCTCAACTGTGTAACGATGTACGGTGTAGGCACCCTAATGATTTCTTTTTTATGTGATCTGACCTAAGCCAATTTGCTTCTCAGTATTTTGGTAAATGTTCATGGTCACCTGGGATTAGAGGTAGATGGTAGCTATGGTCTCTTCTCTTACAATTTCACTACCAAGTGGCCTTTTCCATGAAAGCAAATCTAGGCCAAACTCTGCTAAAACTTCCACATTTACTTATAAGCAAGCACAAAAATAGGCATCATAAACGCAGGGAAGTCCCATTCTGTTGACAGTTGCACACGTGCCGTATAAGAAATGTTCATGCTGAGGCAGATGAAAGCATCGAGAGCAGGACCAGGCAACCAATCAGTCGAATTGGCAGCAGAGCCCCCATGAAACAGTTGCCATCAGACCAATGGTGCTCTGATCCTGAGTACGAACTGCTTCAAAGGTGTTGGACATCTGGGCTAACAGTTTCTATACATCCTTAATGCAGGCGCAGTGGGACCTACAGAATCTCTCTAGGCAGCCAAAAAGTTTGAACACTTCTCATTTCCAAAATGGAAACTTATCTCTTATATCTCATAATTACCAAACTCTCTATTATGGTATGATTGGCAGATTTCTAAAATGACCCCCAGTGACCCATGACCGTGTATAATCCCCTTCTCTTGAGCATGGGAAGTACCTGTAACTTTCTTCTAACCAATAGAATATGACAACGGTGATGGGATAGCACTCCCAAGATTAGATTGTATTATATACCAAAAGTGCAGAGTGTGTGCAAATGTATTTAAAGTCCCCAATCATTTGACTTTGAGTTAATGAAAAGAGAGCTTTTCCTGGGTGCTCCTCATCTAATTAGGTCAACCTTTTATAAGCGGGTCCAGGTCATCACTGAAAAATGATACTCAAAGGGATTCTCCTGTGGGCTTCAACAAGCAAGCCACCATGAAGTACAACCACGTGAACTTTGACAAGGCCCCCATGCATCAGAAAAGATCCCTGCCTTAACCAACACCTTGACTGCGGGCTTGTGAGACCCAGAGCCGAAGGCCCAGTTAAACTCTGCATGGGCTTCTAACCCGTGGAAAGTGCAAGGAGTTAAATGCATGTTTGAGGCCACTATGTTTCCAGTAATTTGTTATGCGGTAACAGAAAACTAATATATATGGATCGTGATAAAGGTGTTTGTAGTGCTTTAAGCACCACCTCTGGAATAGGTGTTTCAGATGCTAACTAACAGCCCTACTGACAGCCCTGGAGGACAGCTCAGAATGAATCAACGCACACATGCATCACATTGTTTATTCATAGGCATATCCGAATAACTTTCCACGTAGACAATAAAATACTCTGTTCCATATATTTGGTCTCTGGGCTACAGGTACCGCATTATAGTGTAGGAGCTGGAGGCATCCCCAGATAGGTTTGGTCCTCTCCCAGCCTTTCTAAACAGCTCTACTACTGTTCTCTCCCTATTACAGAAAACAAAGGAGAGCCCCAGAAATTTGCAGCCACTTTCTCAAGGCCGCTTGCTTGAAGACCAAGACTGAAGCTTCAAGACTTAAAAATCTCACAGCGAAGTGAAACCTTTTTTATCCCACCCAGCTGTAACCCTTCTCATGGCCTTATAATTCCCAGCTTAAGCTCACCTTCAATTCACAGGCTTTATAGAAAATTATCCTGTATTCCTAGACATCACTTATTCGTTCATCAAACATTGATTAAGCACTTCCTCTGTGTCAGGCATTGTTCAAGGAGCTGGTGATAAAGGAGTGAACAGAACAAACAAATGTCCCTGTCTTCCCAGGGCTTAAATTCTGGTGAAAGGGCCATAGCAAATAAACACAACAAGCAAATATCTAATATAGTATATTTGATGTTGATAAGTGCAAAGGGGCAAAGTAGCACAGAGACAGATGAGGGAGATGGAATTTTCTATAGAGTCTCAGGGAAGACCTCTTGGAGAAAGTGACATTTGAGTAATGGCAGAGAGGATACTTAGAAGAATAGCACTCCAGGCAGAAGGAAGCATGCAAACTGGTTGGGTGGAGACCTTGAAGTAGGAGACCTAGAAAAACTGCAGGAGGCCTGGGTGGCCGAAGCAGGATAAGCCATGGGGAGAATGAGCCTGAGAGGCGATGGGAGGCCAGGTCTGGAGGAGCTTTTAGTCTGAATGAGGGAGGAAGCCAGGAGAGGGTTTTGAGCAGAAGATTGTCAGGGAGACGCCTTTCTTGGGACTTTTCAATTGGAACCAAGTCAAAGTGTTCATATATCTGCAAGTGGCTTCTACCCATCCTGTGGAAGAAGAGGCAGAGTCTTGTTGGCAGAGAAAGAGGAATGAATTAAATACGCCGAAAAATGCGGAAGTCAGAGGGTAGGAAAGAACTCAGCCTGGTGTCCCTTTCATGCTCCTGTTCTTGTTAAACTCTTCTGGGGGCCCAGCTCCCTCACGGCCCTCTTTAAAGCGGCCTTGCCTCTCACTTCACTGAGAGGAGCTCAGATGTCACCTCCTTGGAGAGGCCTTCCCTGACCACATTTTCTAAAACAGCAGTCTCCCACACTTGACCCCCTCACCCATAGCATCTATCACCACTTTACATTACATCGTTTATTTGCTTGTTTAGTCTGTCCCCTGGGTCAGCACGTACCCCCCATGAGGGCAGGCTCTCCGCCCATCTTTTTCACTGTTCTACCTCTACTAGTTTCTAGAATGGCATCTGCCTCAGAATAGAAGCTGTTTTAATACTTCTTGGCGTGAGTAAATGAAGAAATGCAAAAACTTCAATTCCCCATTGCTATTTACTCCCATATCAGTGGTTCCTCTGCTGGGGTGGGGGGGCTTGTGAAAACATGGGTGGCTGGACCCTCTCTCCAGAATTTCTGATTCAGGTTTGAGTGCCAGGACAGAGAGAACTGTTCTAGATCTAGTTAGCTTCCGTGAGTAGCGACAAGTTTCAGCTTGTAGAGGTGACTTGAACTCTCTCTTTAAAAGTCGATTGGAGTTCTCAGGCTACATTTAAGGTAAATCCCATAACCACCGTAAAAGTGGAACGGCTCACTCAAATATTTTGCCAATACGGAGCTATTAAGATAGAGTTCTAGTAGATCTAATACTGTTGAAGATGGGCATGTGACTAAAGCATTTACAAAATAAATAAATAAATAAAGCACTCCCCATCTAGTCTGCAGTGACTTGATACCACACACCAGCACTTTGTGAAACTATAATTGCATCATAATATCCACAGTGAGCGTCATGCAAAATTGCATCTTAATACTTTTAACTTGTTGTTGCATCTCAACAGCAATACGAAGAGGTAAGCCAGACAGCTATTCTTGTACTCATTTTCCACATAACAGAGCTGAGGCTTGGAGAGGTTAACAGCCCCCAGGCCAGGCCATGCTGAGAGGCAGTAGGATTAGACTCAATTATATGTCAAGGATGCCAGGTCCTTGCCTCCACAGTCTGGTGGCAAAACAACTTAAAAAAGAATAAATCAATCACAGGCATTGCCATGAAATGCCCCGAACGTGGGCATTATTCAATTTCTTCATCATATTTTGGCATCTTCACAAAGAAAACTCACAAAGGATGAAAAAAAAAAAGTATCTGTGTCATCCCACTTTTTTTTTTAACCAAGCACTATAAGACAGATGTTTAGATAATTCTTTGATTTGTTCATCGAAGTTTGACTGAAATCATCACTAATTCCTCTGCACAAGTGGGTTCTGCCAGCTGCTCTCGAAGCATGCTTCATTGTCCTAATAAAGCAAAAGAAAGTAACTCTTGGCAAGTGCTGAGTGCCTTAATTATTTTGTTGCTACAGTTTTGAGGATTTCAGTGATTGTGCTTAAAGGAATTTCCTGAGTAATGAGGGTCCACACTGGATCTGAGTAGGTTTTTCACAACTTTAGGAAAGCAGAAATTACTGACTACTCTGGCAACGGCCAGATTTGGCCTTTCTACTAAAATAAGGGTTACCAGGTGTCCTACTTCTTTAGGGAATGTGCTA
Organism: Delphinus delphis; assembly: GCF_949987515.2. Classification (NCBI taxonomy): domain Eukaryota; kingdom Metazoa; phylum Chordata; class Mammalia; order Artiodactyla; family Delphinidae; genus Delphinus; species Delphinus delphis. Next base: position 57,932,705 of record NC_082694.2, on the reverse strand, counting down.
CTTTTGAACAAATCACCCTGCGTATCTGACCCAAAGTAGGGCAGTAAAAATGTCTCTTTTTCTGTGACACGCCAGATTCTTTTCCTCCCTCAGCTTTGACTCGCAGAGTTGCCACACATTTCAGTGGCTGAGTTGGAAGCTTTTCCCAGGTTGAAGAAACCCAGACTCTGTGGGTCCCATATTCTCTATGCTTCCTATAAGAGAATATGACCACAGAGAGAAAATTTTCCACCAAGCAGGCTAGCTAAGTTCTCTAGGTTGTAGATCCCCGTCAATCTCTGCGGTTGCCCCCAGACATCAGAATCAGGGCTTGGCTGTGCTCGGCAATAACACCAGCTCTGCCTGAAATGGTTTACTGTATGATGAATGCTCAAACGTCACCTCCTCCAGGGAGCCCTTCACAATCCATCACATCCTCCACCCACCACACACACACCTGGTTGGAACTCTCCTTTCCATTTCTCTGTCCTTCCATAACACTCCTCTTATACTTCTCTTCAAATGATTATAACAGGCTGCCTAGTATTTTAGAAGCTCCAGTGGGACAAATTTCATGGCTGCTTCCCATATCTCCACGAACTTGTGAACCCTCAACCGATATTTCTAGAATAGATTTCTCCCTCTTCAGTTTAGCAGAATCCAATGCACTTTATCATATTCAGGTCAAATGTGCTCTACTGCACCCCATTCTTCCCGCCTCCATTCAGTTGGTCTAACCTTCCTTCCCAATCTCAGATACTCACACATTCGTCTATGTAACACTATATTGTAATTATTTATTTACATATCTGTCTTCTTCACTAGAGTGAATCCATTAAGATAAGCTAACTCCAATGGCCTTCCACAGAGCCTAGCGCATCGTAGGGACTCAGCAAGACTTGACAGGAGAAGCTCTCCTAACCAATCTCTACCTAATGATGAACTTAGAATGAACTTGATGATGACCTTTCTGCTCTCCATGGCAGGTGAAGTACCTGCCCCTAGTAGATTATTCTCAGGTATACTTGGACGGTGGAAGTGCAGTTACCAAGGGTCAGGCTGTTTATTCCCAAACCTGTTTATGCCACTTTTGTTACTATAATTACATAATCTGATTAAATATCATATGAACTAATGAAATATGGCTGCTAAAGAGACAGTTATTCCTATGAAAATCCAGTAGAATGCTCTGCAAATACTCAACTAAGACTAGTGGTTGTTGCTGCTGCTGTTTTTAATTGTTTAATTTGATGTGGGCAAGACAGCTGTAGAAGATTGGGCAAAAAATCTGGATGAACTCTGCAATGAGACTGCCTTGCAACTATTAACTGCAACTGAAAATTGTACATTATGGGTGTGGTTTAAGCAAATAAGAAAACACAGAATTATAAGCAGCGGATTTTTACTTAAAGAAAAACTACTAATTCTGTGAAAATATTGGTGAGTGAAAGTACAATTATATGTTTTAGTTGAAATCCAATGTCTATTCATTTTAAGTTTATTTGTAATTCCTGCTTTAATTTACATTGTGATTAACTACCAGGGAGAGAATTAGAGGGATTCTATTGTAATTATTTTATGTCCTTCTTGATTGACTCATTCATTTGTTCATTTGAATATTTGATGAATACTACACTTTATTTGCTTTTATATTATCTAATGCACCATCTATCTGTATTATGGCTATAAGCTTGTTGACATATGAGTGTGGGATACAGTGCTTGACAAATTAGAAGTACCTAATAGTTGCATAATTAATTAATGGAGACCTGTTATTCCTCACTTGGACTCTATTTTTTTTAATGTGCCTCTTTTGACACATCTTCTTACTCAAAAAAAAAAAAATGGAGTTGATAAACTGCATAGGACTAAAAGTAGGAAGAAACAAGCTTTTCAGGTACTGGCTGGTATTTAAAATTAAATGGTTTTTTCCTACATTTTTGCAAAGCTAATTGAAACCACATACACAACGTTGTAGCCAATCTACCTAAGAGGAGTTGATTGTTCCTCTTTGGTTGTACCTGACTTTCACTGCTATTTATCTGCATAAAGGGGCACCACAGAATGTAGAGCTATATTTTCATAGTACAATTGGTTGGGCTGATTATGCTGAACTCAACTGTACCAGCAGGAGATTAGCTTAGGGTACTTAAGAATTAGTTGAGACAGATGGGCCACTAACTAGTGGAGTCTCTCCCACTTATTAATCGATTCAGCCACATTGACGTATGTGTACAGATGAAAGCACAATCCTGGGAAGCATCTCAGACTGATATCTTTAAATTGTGACTGAAAACGACGTGACCCCTTTTCAAAACAATTACTGTGAAATATGTTCCCTTTTGGGCCAGATAAATAAACATTTATGTTATTGATGAGTAGAGCCACTTGGAAATAGGGGTTACTACGATGGACACTGATTAGAATGCTACATTTGAGAGTGTAATTAAATTCATAAAAGTGCTTCAACTTGAATTGCTATAAAACAGTCATTTGGAGATGTTTCACAGATCATTTTAATATATGTATGTGTCCCTAGCAGACATAACATACATCTGTTACATAATGTTCTTCGGCTGTACACTTCATAGACGATGATTTTTGTCTCAGCGCTATCTTAACTCTCATTCCACGGTACTCATACATAATTGGTGATAGAGAAAATGCTGAAAAACATCTCTTTCAATACTGACTTCAAGTTTCTAGACAACAAGAAGGGTCTATTTAAAACTTTTAGGCTCACTTGCTGATGAGAGTGGGCAAAACAAGCAACCTGTACATCTAAGCAACATTCTATAGTATCAGTAGTTCATGCTGCCTTGGCAAATGTTTTTGCTAAGCCCACGGCTTTCTGACAATTTTTGTTGAACATTTTCCATTTTAAAATTTCTTGTTTTATTCAGAAGCTAGGGCCAGATCAAATGAAAACTCAGCGAGTTTTCCTATATATATACTAGGTACTTTGCTAAATACATGCACGTGTGTGTGTTGTGTGTGTGTATGTGTGTGTGTGTGTGTGTGTAAATAATGCTTCCAATGATGGCCTGAAGCTTTACCTAAAATATTCCTATTTCATATTTGATCCTGTTGATAGGTTTATTCAACAGAGACCATATTGACAATTTGTGGAGATCAATAATTGGCTAGTGCAGTGAGCATTTTTTTCCCCTTTATGTCTTAGCTGCCCAAGACAGTGATCTGACTTCCCTATCCCCAATCCCCTGGTGAATGCCCTGTGTACTAAGAGGGTGAGCTGAACACCCAATTCTTAAACCCTTTGGTGGCAATCTTAAGCCACGAATTCACAATACTTCCTGCTTACAATCTAACCTACGCTTCCAGGGTTTTCTCATAATATAACGATAATATAAAAATCCTTATCATTAAGTGTAAGTTTTAGCAAATGAAATTGCTATAGTATGGTTTGGACTAAATGTGGTTACAACAATCTCTGTGTTAGTTACCAAAAATCCTAAGCCTACCACTTAGACTATTTTTATCTTACCTAAAAAAACTTACTGCCCCATATGCCATCCAACTGAAGAAGCAGCCCAAACTCTCCCAGTGTTATTCCTTTCCTAACCCCAATGTCATTTGGTGGGTCTCATAACTCGCTGTAGGGCAGCAAAGGAGTTTAAATTACGAGAAATAATTTTCACCTAAATTTGTATTATAGAAACTTAAAGAGCTTATACATATAGAAAAGTATAATGAAGAAAATTACTATTATAATAATCCAGCACAGCTGATAATGCTTATTTTCTTCCAATTTATAGACACATACACACAATTTGGTATTCTACCATTTAACAACATGTCATGAACATTTTCCCCTCGTCATTCAAAATTCCTCAAAATTATCCTTTTCAATGGCAACATAACTATGCAGATATACCATAATTTATCGTTGGGCATTAGAATGAAAGAAACACCTCCCTGGAAGATCTGGACTATATGGCCTAGTTATTATAGTAAAATTAAAGTATTAATAGAAAGTAGACTATTTTTAGATGCTTTTTAAGTGACAGATTCAGCTTTCTCTTCCTGTCCCCTTCACTGGCGTTCCTTAAAGGGAAGGTTCTGTTCAGCTTGCGACTATCTCTCGGCTTAGAATCATATAATTATTCACCACTTTTTTTTAAAGTTTTCAGCTGTGAACAAGGTGTTATCTTAAGTGGGGCTAATTCACCTCAGCTCTAAAACTGATGGCAATTTCTCACATGCTTCCTGCTAATTATTCTAAATAGTTATAGGAGCATAATTATAATCCCAGTAGTTTCTGAGTGTGGTCTCTGAACCAGCTATCTCAGCGTTACCTAAGAATTTGCTAGAATGCCAACTCCTGGGTGCCATTCCAGATTTACTAAATCATAAACCCTGGGGATGAGGCTCAGCGATTTGTGTTTGAATAAACCTCCAGGTGACCTTGATGCTTACTCAAGCATGATCCTATAGCTAGACTATGCTGTTGAGGTAAGCCATCGCACATAAGCATACACCCACCTAGGCAAACACCAGTTCTTTCAAAAATCTGGTGCATAATACCCATCCCAGCAACATTTTCATGTCACTGGCCTGAGTCTATCTTCATCTGAACCCTTTGGTGTGATCACTCCAAATGAGCTTCCTAAGAGAATGTGAAGTAAAGTTCATCAAAGATCTCTAACCAATTGGGTGGAAGTTTTATCTTACCCTAGCATATCTATTTTCTGATGGGAAGCAGCCTGAAGGGGCAAACAGTAAATATGGAAGCCACCAATGGCTCTCTGTGGCTGTATCCTGAGGCAGCTCTAGCATGCTGTGGAGCTGCTTCTGGACACATCACTGACAAGACAGATCATTTTTTTGGAGGCTGTTTATACTTGCTTTTGATTTTTTCTAACTTGAAAAATGTGACTCTCAAAAAGTGCTCCTCTGCTAATCCTTCCTGCCATATGTTCTATTCTCCTCTAAAATACACGTACACGTATTATATATTTAAAATCTAATCCATATATAATTTTATATTTAAATAACTCCATTTTAGGGGAAAGGCTAAGGCTGCTTTGAGAAAAAGTAATTTATTATTCAGAATAGGAAGGAGATGCTAGTGTGACATTAAGGATTTGAATAAATAGGAAGATGAATCCTTTCAAAAAAGCAGAGTATAAAACCAGAAATATCTTCTGTAAGCTCTGACGTCCTATTTTAAGAAAATGCAATTGTTCTGGCTAATGGTAAACCAGAAGCTTACAGCCTAATTTCTCTCTCCCTGTTCAGTGTGGGGTAGTCATAGAGCCAGAAGGAATTTGACACTAACCATAAAATCTTCTCCTGTAAATCTCCCAGGATTCATGAGAGCATTAGGTCTTTCATGCTCTTTCTTTCTCAGAGCCTTTACTTCAAAGTCTTCTGGGACTAGAAGAGCCCTTGGCAATCATCCAGTCTCCATATTGTTGAACTTTCAGTCCCAGACCCTAGAATTACTGAACCTTACAGGAAAGTTAGGGGGGCACTTAAACCAAATGTTCTCACTTATCAGCCAATACGATGAAGTCAGGTAGACAAAATGGTTTATCCGTATCACACAGTAATAAAGAGACAAGGATCCACTTTTTCAGGCAGAGCCCTCAGCCCTATGTCACTGGCCTCCATCACTACCAATATCACCCTAGTGACGAAATGACCTTTACCACTGGGATGTTTTTACACAGAACTAAACCTGATCCAAGATCAAGTTCAACATCATTTCTTCTCATTCAGTCCTCAAGTGGAGACGCTGATGATCAAAAAGTATTAGAGGGGAAGATAAGAGAATGAATGACGAGGACAAGGGAAATATCATGGTTATGGTTAACGGATCAAAGAACGGCTTCTGGTATTAATGTTTACAAACATTGGGACAGATTATACTATTCGTCCCTGGGTTCACTTACTTTTACCCTACATGGAGTTAAATACTTACAGTTTGTGCCTTTTGAGAACCCTAAAGATTATCGTGTACTAGTAAATGTGTACACTTTTGGTGGCAGGAGTCAGTAGATAAGACAAGGGTAGGAAAAATGCATTGTCACATCAGTGCCAGTACTGACTGAATTTTACTGGTCTTTCATCTTTATCCCAGATATATAAACTCACTCAGATTATTTTAAAAATGTAAACTCTTTTATAGAATAAAATGTCAAGAACAAAGTCACGACATCCAAAACATAAATGTTAGCATTACCTCTAGACTTTCTGAAAATTCAAGAAGTGTGATAATGAGAACACACTTCTCACCTCACAGCTCTGTATTATTTAGCTAAGGAAAAAAACCCAACAACCAGCCAAATATATCCTACTGCGCTTTGGGGACATTCATCAAAGGATGTATGCCAAGAAACCTACCAATCTTTGCTTGTGGTCACTTTATCTGGCATTACAATACAAAAAAATCTCACAAACAAAGTTTATGAGATGACATTTACAGGATCAAAGGAAGGATTTCTACGCTCCAAATGTTTATCTGTCCTCTTACAGCTCAGCAGTTTTTCAGTACATAAAAATAATTTGCACTCCCACTTGCTGTAAAACATTATTACATTCTTTTCCAATTTCCATTGTGAAGCCTTAATTCTGAAAAAATATATATATACATACAAACTCTAATTTATATAAGCTCTTTCCAATTCCATATAAACCCATGTGAAGATGCTCCCAGCAAACACAATGAGGGGATAACTGTGTAATGTAAAGGGATAAAAAGTTCGAATATTATCCTTGTGTTCTTTGATTTGTCAAAATTCACCTTGTATCATAATTGGATACCACAGCTGGAAGAATCAGTGATTTTAGTTATATAAGAATCTCTGTCACCAGACAAAGAACTAATGTAACCTAAGTGGACTAAATTACCCAATCAACCAAAAAACTGAAAAGGACAGCATTCATACCTATGCATATTACCTTTAGCGTGGCAGTAGGTTACTCAGTTATCACAAGCCCTGAGAACACAACTACGTTGCTTTAAACTAGTGGTTCTAAACCAGTGGTCATTTGCCCTCTACGTGACATGTGGCAATGTCTAGAGAAATTTTTAGTTGTTACAATTTGGGGGATGCTACTGGCATCTAGTGAGAAGGACCCAGGGCTGCTGCTGAATATTCCAGAATGCACAGGACAGCTCCCACAACAAAGAATTATCTGGACCAAAACGTCAACAGTGCTCAGCTGAGAAGCCCTGCCCTAAACGTTAAGAACTAGACACCCAATACAATTGCAATGTCATGCAAATCCCTACTTTCTAAGTGGGGACAGGATGGGTGAGGACTGTTATTCTAGGGAGAGTAATTTGTTCCAGTTTAGGTGTTTATGTCCACTAAACTAGTAAGATGTTTGCCTTCTCTAATGTGGATTTATCACGGAAGTGAAATTTAACTCTTATATTTAAAATTTGGTGTTTGCTCTTGGTGCTTTTTGTGATTTTCTGCAAGAGATAATTTTAACAAAGCAAAATGACAGATTTAATTTTATCGTCAAGTTTCTGCTATACACTTTGATAAGATTATACAGAGCATATTATGAATGTCTAATACATATTTATCACTTATGAAAAAAATAAAAGTCCATGAACCAATTTCTGCTCTCTTCCTTTCTAGAGAACTGTGATTGCATTTTTCCTCTTTCTCTAACATGTATAAGGTGCCTGTTGCCATAGCAATCACTGATTTAGCACATGTTTTTTCCTCCTTCTTTTAAAATATTAGTTTCCATTCCTGCCAAGGAGGAACATATTAATCTACCCATTATGCTAGCTTAGGGAAGCTGAAAGCCATACAAGTTGCCATTTACACAAAGATTCCCAGAAAGTCCATTGTTGGTATCTTTTGTGCCAAGAACTCTATCCCACTCCCAGAGAGGAAATGGGACACTGAAATAAAAAGATTCTGGAGCTAAGGAGGTAGGGTCTCTCTTCTTTTCCACAAAGTTTCCCAGCAGGGTGTGAAACCTCAAACTCCCAAATATCATGTCTACCTAAACTAAGTAACTCTGTGACTGGATATAGCTTTAAAAACCACTGATATCCAGAAAACAGGCACTAACTAGATAAAACTTTTTAAAACAAAAATGTACCTTCATCTACTGACCTCTAAGGATAGGACCGAAACAATAACAACAATAAAAACAAAAAAGAAAATCCTTTGAGGGGACTAATACCAAAAGTAGGAAAGTCTTGCTGAAGAAACCAGAATCATCTGTTGAATTCTTGATAAAATAAAAAGTCCTGCTTGAGACTCCTGACTGATTAAACTCTTTCTAGGATTAGGTAACTCAGATCTTGAATCTGATCTAGCCTTGCTTTTCAGACCTCGAAATGCCTATAAACATACCTCTCCAGAACTGTGTCCAGGCCTGTCTTAGGACAAGGGTCTGTGTTAACCTGGATTTTTATAACTGACATGCCAAGCTGGGAAGACCAGATTCTTCCCAATTTCTCTAATCAAATCCACTGGCTTTCCTGCCTGTGGTATTCCATAAATCCGTCCAGCCACTAATGGGAAATGCCACATACTTGGGTGACTTTAGGCTCCCTAAAATTTCTGACCTACTTACTGTTTTAAGAGAAGAAAGGCAGTGGTGGGAAGAAAAACAAAAGGAAAGCTGAAGGATTTTCAATTTTTAGAAATATCTGCTTATTATCGGAGTGATGGAAACTCAAAATTAAGACATGGGAAAGAAAAGATTAGAGATGTGAAGTTGAAGCTGTCCCTTATCCAAAGCTTTACAGAATTGTCTCACAGCTACATGGGAGCCTCAAAGCACGAACGGCCTGCTGTAAAGGAGCGGACCATTTGTTTTCACCAACAGCATCATGGAGAATGAACACACATCGTCTTTTAAACAGACCCTTAAATCTATCCTTGAAACTAACTCTTAAAAACTTAAAATTCAGCATATTTACTATTATTTTCCACTAGGGAAAAAAAAAAAAAAAGACCTGGCCATGCATTTCCTTTTAACATCATGGAAGTGGGCAAGGGCTTAAACAGAAGAAAGATATTACTTCCTGAAACCTTGGATGTTTTGCTAAAAACACTCAAAGGAATGCATCTCTGTTAGAAAAACAAAAACATTTGATAAAATGTTTCTAAAGGTATTGGTCTCTAAAGGAAAACGTGAGAAATATGTAATTGGGAGCAAATATGCATTCGATTGCACTAAGTAAGACCATTCTTCTGCTTTAGATCCTCAGTTCACTGACAGAAAGTGTTTGTTAATTAGGCAGCAATTTAAAAGGTATCACCTTTCCTCTAGATGTCAATTGTTCACTCAGTCATGAATTGCGAAGGTTACGTGGATGGTTTGTAAACCATTTAGAGCCCAGATTTCAATTCTGTTGCCAGTAATAATAATAATACCACCATTTTATTCTAGTATCTAATGCAAACTTAAGATCACTAGAAAACCATGATAGAAATTTGAAAGCAACAGATTTCAAAACAAGACTGCACCAAAGGATAACACACAATGCAATACCTTTTCAATTACCTACGCAACCTGGAAAAAATAGTTGACAACGAAAAAGTGTGATGAGAAATATCTGATTAACTCATTAATATTTTCTGGAACCTGATGTTTCACTAAGAAGAGAAAAAAGTTACTGGTGTAAAAAGATGTTATCTCTGTTAAGCGTATGCTTTTAGCCACCATCATCTCTAGAAACTAGGTAGAGCACAAGAAGAGAAATAAAAGAAACAAGCCAGAGAAACAGTAGGTGGTTGTGTTGATGACAACTAATCCAGTGACGATGACTTGACTTTCTAGGTCAGTCCTCCAGCTACTGTATAGAGACTTAACTCTCAGGATGGCACTGAGAAGGTGTACTTTCTCGGCCTGAATAAGATTTGACAGGTTCTAAGCAGGAAGATCAGCATTTGCATCTGCGATTTCTATGGCCCTGGGAAAGTAATGTCTTAGTGCTGCTTCCGTAACTGAAACGTGGTGATGAGCATCTCTTAGGACTCCCTTGTAGGGACTAGACCAGTGAATTTTATTAAACAGAAAAAAACGGAACTGTTGTTTTACAGATTAAATAAAAATAAGTATGTCATGCTTAAAGCAATTCCTGGTACAGAGTAGGTATCCAATAATGTTTCTGATCTTTTCCCTTTGTCTCTTTCAGACCTATACTTCCATGTTCAGTATTCGTGGTGTAAACAGCTTATAAGCTAATGTGCCCATTTGATGGTCTAGTTTATGACTGCCAGGCCAGTTCTCTCAGTTGATACAAATGAGTATTATGGACAATTAAGTTCAGGATCGGTTCCAACAAGAATTAATTGCCTTGTCTTATTCCATAGTCAAAGGTCACCTCAATCGAGTTTTCCATTGCTTTCAATGAAGACAAGGAAACGAACTGTTACTAATCTGCTCTCACTGGTGGAAAATCAGTGCAAAATCACCCACAGATCGTAAGCATGAGCACCCCCTGTGCACACGAAAGTTTCCTTGTTGTCATTATTATATATCTGGATACATTTGCAGAGCCTGGCTATTCGAGATGGGCCTTCTCCACACTGGCTGCCCATTAGAATCATTTATATAGCTTCAAAAATATGTCAGTGTTCAGGCCTCACCCTGAGAAAAGCAGAACAAAGCTTTCTGAAATGGAAAGGGTTCTCACCAGGAGGACCACCCTGTGAATCCATAGAAAGAGAGATCAGGGGTCAAAGGAAAATATTCTCTTTCTCCCCTGAGAATCACCATCATTTGCACGGATCTCTAAGGCTGGCTACATGACCCAGAGCACTTTCTTAAAGTGGGACACAGTGTGCTCTGAATCCAGACCTGACACTGAATTTATCACGGCTGGGTAGCTGCTGCCTTACGGAGAACGGCCCATGGGACACTAAACTTACACATTCAACAGCTGAGCCAACGGATGCTTCAACTGCCAGGGACATAACAGAATGGGGAGGCCCTCCGTTCACCTTCCATGGGTGCCAGCTTGGCAAAATGGCATTTTTTCCCTGCAGTCATTCAAAGAAAATAATCTAGCAACTCCCATAGCCTGTTAGCTCTCAAAATACTAGGAGGCATTTTTTCTTTACCAGCTTATTTTCAGTGCAAACCAGATTCCAGCCTCAAGGAAAGCACAAAGCATGCCTCCTTCTAGTCTTGATCTGATTTTTCAATTCTCCTGACTGATCTGGCCTCCAGCTCGCTGGCTTTCCAGAGGAGTCTATCAGCGCTACTACGCTCTCATGATCGACTGTTGATGACCGTCCTAGGCCTCGGAAGAAGCAATGGATTCAATGTTTACAAAGACTGTCACTGCAGCTTATCGAGAAACAGGCCAATATATATTACTGTCATATCCAAATGCCTTGAAAGAAAGAATCATTGCTGTTCACTGAAATTTTATATATATACTATATGATATACATATAATCCTATTTATATAATATCCTATATTATATATATATCCTATATATATATATATATATATTTCCTATTTGTTCACTATTTTGGGGGAAGAGAAAATGAGCTAGAAGAAGCCCAGTCTTAGCTTCTTGACCTGTTACCATTTAAAAGTGACATTTAATTTTTCAAATTACTGTTCCTCATCACCTAAGCTACTAATTTATTCTGTTTTCTTTTTTGAAAAATGTTGTAACGCACATTTAGCCACGGTGCAGGTCTGGGGTGAGGTGGGAATGTGTTCAAATGGGTCCTGCTTTAGTTGTGGTGACACAGGGTGCAGGGCTGGAAGCTTGCTTTACTGTGGTGTTGAAGCAGGACAATAAAGTCCACTAGAAGTACAAATATATACACATATATATTTATATAAATACATAAAACAAACATATATACATACACACATACATATGGCAAAATACACTATACACAAAAATACTGTTTATATTTGGCAATAGATTTTATTTATTTACTTATTTGCGGTATGCGGGCCTCTCAACCACTGCGCCACCAGGGAAGCCCTATATTTGGCAATAGATTTTAAAAACTGACTTTTGAAGATGAAACGAGGCATGTGGAGGTATGAACAGCTGGAAAGCCCCAACGGACAGAGCACCTCTCAGAGATTCGTCCATTGGGATCAGCTACTATTTAGAAAGTCCACTTATATTTGCTAATATGTCCAATGCATATAAAAGAGGAAAGAACAGGCAAGGCAGCTGAAGTGTTACTTCACTCCCTTTCACTGGGTTAGGCCAGAACTGCAGAAGGGCTGAAGGTCCCCCACCAGCTTGAGCTCCCAACACTGGAAGGCAAGCTGCAGCCAGCAAGACGCCTTGGGGAAACCAAAGGTGAGATTGGCTGACATGACTTTTGTGAGGCCCTGTCTGCCTCCGTTTCCACACACACACACACACACACACACACACACACACACACACACACCCGCCCCCGGGGTCAAGGCCACCGGGGAACAATGTGATCAGCACATGCCAGGCAGGCTGTGGTCACTGGGACCCTGCCCAGGTCACGGCCACACTAGCATGATTTCTGCAGAACCTCTGGAGGGGAAGTCGGCTGAAGGAATTTTACTCAGGTCTGAAACGGCCCAGTCTCTAGAGGTCTGGATCCAAAAAGATTCCAATTTTTTGTCTGATTCTCACCAGAATGAAAAACCATTTAAATCCTCCCTAGGGGCCTTAAATTGTTGTTTCCAAAAATGCTATGCTGTGGGAAACACTAATATTAAATAAATAGCCCCTCTCGCTTTTACCAAGGACATTTGAAAAAAAAAAAATCACCGATGAAGAATCGGGATGCTGTTTTAAGTTGCTGAAAGTGACAAAATGAAAACCATTTTTCTAAATTCCGTAGCCAATTAACAACCTTTCTCACTAGTCACTACATTCCATTCCCTTTAACAAATAGGTACCCTAAGTTGAGGGAGAACACAGTCAGAGGCTGAAGGCAGATCCTAGAACTGAAAGATGAGGGTGGATAATTGAGGGACAGACTCATCCAGCAGAGACAAAGAAAAGCAATCAGACTGGGCTATCTGAGAACTCACCAAGGGAGCTAGAAGCCAGGCAAAATGTCCTTGGCAAGATAGCAAATTTTTCCTTGAAAATCGAACCATACATTTACTGGGTTCTTCTTTTCCAATCTTTTGTTTTCTCTTCGCCTCTGAGTAACAGCTGTTTGTGAAACTTTCATGGGTCAGATGGGGCGGAAAGGGGAGAAGGAGAGGCAGCAGGGGGGAGGGAGGGGGAAGGCGTCCCTGCCGGCAAACAGCGGGGGCTGAACTGCCTCCTCCAGGGTGAGGGTGAAGTGGGAGGGCCAGGGCAGCCTGGGAGAGAGAGGTGCCAGTTCTCTTGCAAGGAGGGGTCAGGGGAGGGCTCTTCTCAGAAAACTGGGAGAGATTCCCATGGTGATGTCAGAAACAGAGCACCTGCCTTCTAAGGACTTTGCCAACTGGCAGAGGGGGCATGGGCCGCAGTGCCAATTCTCTCTGTAAGAAGGAAAGGCAGGAAATGGGCAGGGAGCATTCAACTCAGTGGGAAAAGCCACCTTTGAATGACACGAGAGAGCCGACAGCAGGGGCAGAACGTGGCATCGCGGTCCCCGCGGTGAGGGAGACGTCCCTATTTTATATCTGCATGGCGTTTTACCGTCTACAAAACACAGCCTCCATCACACCCAAGCCTCACAGTGATCTGGCGAGGCGGGCACAATTATCGCTATTTTCCAGATGAAGAAATGATCACCCAGAAATAAGTGATATACTTGATTGCCAGCTTTCTAATGTTCTTTCTACGACACGTAAGCAGCTTCTCTGGGGCACGTCTGCACAGAATGAGTAGAGTTAGAAGGGCTTTGAAAACAGTCATGTATTCATACGATGCTATTACTATTATTAGCATTGTTCCTGGCCAGTTCATACCTAGAGACAGTTGTTCTTTCCATGGGTAGAAGGAAAGAAGACAAACTCTGAGCTTAGAAGGAAAAATAAGGTATCTTCCCAAATACTATGACATCAAAGGTCTAACTCATCCACTGGCCACTGGGAGAGCCTCCTTTAACCGCTAAACCAATGACCTCACCGCCCCCCCCCCCAAAAAAAAGCTACATCTTGACCTGTCCTAACTTCCAAATCATCTTGATTTGCTATCTCCCCAAATTTGACTTCCGTGTATTGTCAGCCCTCTTTAGGAACGCCACAGATAAATGAAAACTCTGCAGCAACAGAAAATATATGGGGATACAGTACCAACTCTGAGTTTCTTCGGTGAATCCAAATACAGTATTGATTTTGGTATGTGTTGGAATATCGGTTTCAATAAAGAACTATTCTGTTGGGTTTTGGGTCCTCATTTAACTTCATACTGCCCCAGAGCACTCTGAGTTTGCTGTTGAATCAGGCCCTCGTTGGGCTTCCGGGTTCAGGCAGATTTTGCCACTTTGCAGTGACTGCAGGCAATATGGCATCACCCACAGGCTGCTAGACAAGAAGGACAGAGACCCAAATCTCAAGCTGTTTCGGTCTCCATCTCCTAGTGACACGTTAGAAAACCCTAATAGGGGCTATCTTTGAGTGCCTTTCATGTGCTTTGATCTTGATACAGGGTATCTTTAATCCTCACAATAACAGGCAAGGTAGATCCATTTTTTTGGACAGATGAGAAACTAAAGCCCAACAAAGTCAGATGACTTGACCAAGGTCACTAAATCAGCACACAAGGAAGCCATCCTTCCCTGTATCTAGAACTGCAAAACTTTCATCTTTCTGCACTCTACCCAAAAGGCATTTTTCCCCTCATTTACTTTACAAACTTCAAAGATGATGAATGGTATCTTTGGAAGGTTGCCTTTAATAAAAGTTGGTGTTATTAGAGTTCTACACACATACCCACCTGCTAATTTGCTTTCTTTCCCTATGTGCCCATGGCTTGGTCCTAAAGGCTCAATTCCATGTATAGCCCTCCAGCCGGGAAGGAGAGTCCACATTCCACCCACCGAAGAACCACACTTTTGTAACAGCAGATTCCTCATCACTCCAAAAACCAAAACGATAGCTTAAAACTATCCTATTTTAAACTACATATAGCTGATGACTAATAATTATATTTATCCCGAGTCTGTATTTCTTAATGAAATTTAGCAATAAAAATCCTGTTTCTTAATTGTATTCAATGCATGTAGTTGTACTTAATGCAGAATTTCAGGTTAGGATTCTTACAAATTTGAATGTAATCACAAAATAAGATGTCTAATTTTGGTATTTTTCTGGTTTTAAATGTGTATGTCCAATTGTGGAATCAATCACCTTCCGGTCGCCTGGCTTTGAATTGGCTTGCCCTCCATTCCAGTGGTCCTCCCTTAGTCTATTCTATTGCATGCACAAACATCCTTCAGGAACTGCTTGGAACCCAAGGTCTTAATCCTAAAATCCCCCTTTCAGACTTCAGTCTCCTTTCTGGCCATTCTTTATCTATCTTTCTTACTGACTTCCAGTTGCCAATCTATAGATTCTTAGCTCACAAAGTCTCTCAGGCATATTCCTTCTTTCCACTCTGCCTTCCTTTGATGTCCAAGTCCATTTTGTTTTTTTTTTTAATTTTACTCAAGTACAGTTGATTTCCACTGTTGTGTTAATTTCTTCTGTACAGCAAGTGACTCAGTTATACATACCTATATATAATATATACACATATTATATGTATTCTTTTTCATATTCTTTTCCATTATGATTGGTCACAGAATATTGAATTTAGTTCCTGTGCTATACAGTATGACCTTGTCGTTTATCCATCCTGTATATCATAGTTTGCCTCTGCTAATCTCAAACTCCCATGTTCAGGCTCTTATCTAGTTTTCACTCAACTCAACTAACAAACCTATGCTCAAGTTCCATCAGACTAACTTTCATAGAACATGAATACAATTTTAAACTACTCAAAGAGCTCAGCCACTTGCCCTCTGAATATTAAAATGTCTACTTAACTTGGCATTCAAGGCCTTTGAAAAGTTTAACCCAACTAACCTTTTCAAGTGTTATCTTCTAAATACCACTTATTTTCAGGATCCTATACCTTAGATAAAGTACAGTGGTGTTATTCTTTAGTTTTCCTGTCTCTATGTCTGCTCGTGCTATTTCTGGCTCCTGAATAGCTCTGCCCAACCTAGATTGTTAGAATGTTACCCATGTCTTTCAAGGTCTAAGTCTCCATATTACCTGCTTTTCTTCTATGGTATCTTCATCATGATTCTTTGTCTTACAGATATTTATATACATTTCTTCTCCCATACTAAATTTAACGTTGTATTCATTTTAATGTCTACTAAAACTTCTTGCACAGTATAAAAATTTAGTTTTGAATAAATGGGCTGGTAAAAAATAATTGAGTTCTTAATACCTATATCCTTGTATGTTAAATGAAAAAATATTCCCTAAAGCCAAAGTAGATTCTACTTACAATTAGTGTTACATTTTTACTAACTGAATTCTATATCCCACTTTTATGGAAAACTAACCTTTATCTATTTCTATATATCAATATAACATTTTGTGTGTGTAATTGTGGGGCTGTTTAATTCATTAAAATGAGTGAAGATTTTCAATTTTTCTTTGTTGAGTTTATGAGTCATCTTTAAAAACTAGTCAGTGCTTATTGAAAAATGGTATGCAGTCAGGTTTAACTAACTCTGAATTTAAACTAACAAAACTAACTTAACCTATAGACTTTTATTGATTAAAACATAGGTGCTAAACAGAACCTCAAATTTCACTTTGACTTTCATCACAACCCAGATTAGTATTCATTTTTCCCTTAGTTATGGCTGCCATCTATCCAGTGCTCAAGATAAACTGTCTTCACCACATCACCCAGCAGAACTTCCATCCCGTCTTTTCCACCACAGGAAAGTGGGGAGAAAGCTTGCAAGTACTGTTCTGGAGTCACTGTTCAGCTAGTCAACTTGACGCTACCATCATTACCTGTGCCTTTAACTCTGTGCTCAAGTATATTGCCTCTCTCAGATTAAAGCCTCTCTCAGATTAAAGCCTTTGCTATTAGCTGCTGACACAACTGCACCATTTGATTTTTATTTGTGACCTGTTGCTCCAGACCTGAGTCACAGTTCACAGAATTAAAGCCATGAATTTCTCCTCTAATCGGGCATTTGTGCCTTTCATAAGTGGCCCTCCAATGTATAAGGTACAGGTTCTATCCACAAGACACATCAATAGCACCATATGAAATCATTGTTGAACTTAAAGTTAGATTTAAATTAGTGTTTCAAGTTAACCTTCACTGAATAGGAAATATTAAAAATGAGGCAGGCGTGAAAAATACCGAGCAACTGGCTTTATTCAGTACAGCATGCTAATTCCCTTTATTCAAAAGTAAACATTTTGCAAAGCAAAATATTCTCCTATTAAACTCAAGCATTAAGAAGACTGACTCTTAATTACTCGAGGAGGAAATGCATTTGCTCCAGGATTAGCAGGTTAGCAGCGTAAACAGCCGAGGGAGCTTTCTCAATGGCTCCCCTTCCAAAGAGCCCCAGCAGCCACCACTGCCTCATTCCCCTCAAGCCACAGAAGCCAACACCTGTGTCCATTAGCTGCAGTTTTCCATACTTACAAAGACATTATTGTTCACCAAGGGAGTGCCTGGGGTTTTGTCCTCACTTTCCCTACAGGAGGAAATTCAGTAGAACCCTCTAAATGGTCTGAAAGAGTCAAGACATTGACCATCTGACTCCTAGGTTTTCTAGGCAATCTTCTCAGGTGGAAAACCTTCCTCTCTGTTATTCCTCTGTTCATACAGTTAGCTCGCAGTTCAACATGAGCTTCAAACTAGTAAGAGAACATTGTGCAAGTCTCAAAAAGCACAGATCCTATTCCTAGAAAGCACTCTGGCATCCAAGACAAATGTGTAACTAATAATGAATAATAATAGCATTGTCTTTGAAGGCAAGAGCACAAAAATACATCGATGAAGTAAAAATAAACCCCTAAAAAAATAAACAAACTCCTGACAGGGCCATATGTGCCCTGAAGAAAATAAGTAGAAAGCGTTTGTTGCTTTTGATTATTAAGTGGCACTATTTCATTTGATTATTTTAAAAATGTTACTTTTCATAGATTTAAGATGATCAGGGATTCACAGATACACTGGTATCTAATAGAGCATATTAACCTGAGACAAACAAGATAAAGGAAAGCCATGAATTTTCACATAGTTCTCTACAGCTCCCTCAGCTGTCAATCATTAGTGGAAGAAATGCTTCTCTCTATACATATCTGACAAAAATCCTTTTTCTCTCTTTTTTGTCCTTATGTGTGTACACCTATGATCACCACACTTGCACCATTTTTTAGTCCTTTGCAAACACCAAGATCACTTCTACACTCCATCTGTAATGTAGTGCTTTTGCTGATTCTTCGGGAATACATTTTTTTTTTTGCAACAGATACAGTGATATGAAAAGACCATATTAAAATATGTAATTTTATGCAACAGCTATCAAATTTGTAAAATTCAACATCCCAGGAGTTTGTGCATGTTGAGGAAAGAAATCCAAGAAAGACGTAACTAAATTAATGAATCATCATTCCTTCACTGGTCATCAATGCCCCAGATTCACTAAAAGATAGAATATGGACTCTAAGGACCATCGGGCTGACTTAGGGTGATGTTTGCATTTTCATGATCAGAAAGCAGAACTAAAGTATTTCAGCAGTTCAGGCTGGCATGGGTACACTGCTTCCTAGTTTGAAATGCATAATTAACCAGAAAGTTAGTTGTCGAACAGCTAAACAGATTGTCCGAAAGTGACCTCACTGCTGTTCAAATGGACGCTGAAAGGTAAGGTGCCATGGTGGCTTTTTGTTTTCTAGACAAGCTACATCCGAGCAATTGACAAAGACTGATTTTTTTCTTTTTTTCAAAGCCTATGAAAGCTTATGGGTAACAGCAATTATTTATGTCTGTCAAATACTTGTATCCAGAAGTGGATTTAAAATCCCTTGAAAATTCTGTAATTTACTGAACCACTGAGCGAGCCCATGCTACTCCCCCCCTCCCCAGACCCACAGAATGTAACTCATTTCAATGGAGAATTGGAGTCAATGATGTAAAGGAGGGAGTCCTGATCGGCAGAAGGGGGAAAATGCTAGGAAAGCGTGCTTCCCAATTTCCGTAAGAAATACCCTTGTTTCTTAGATAAGCAAATACCAATTATTGGACAGAAGAGCCACATTTCAGAGCATAAATGCATCCCATTTTTGTTGCTGAGTGCAGATGTCAGGGCAGAATTAGTGGCTTAGCGTTAGGATGGGCTGTATACCTACATTTGCTGAAGCAATTACTGCAAGAAAAAAATAAATATGGGAAACATTTGTGGATCAAAGCCAAGGAATGTCTTAAATATAGACTGCTTAAGAAAAGTACATAGATGTTTCCATATCTTGTAAATGATAGTTTTCAAGAGGTTGTCTTTAAAATAAAATGGATGGGGACACTTGACCCCTTTTCCAGCATATCCTACAAACAAGAATTCTTGGGAGACATGCCCCAATTCATCTTCCAACTTCCAACAAAGAGAAAGGATTTCACTGTTTTACATTTGCACTACAGTGCTCGCATGATGGTTTCTGGTTAGTTTGGTCATGTTTCATTTTCAGAAATGTTAGAGTGGGAAGGATGAAATAATTCTTCAACCCTTAATCTTTGACAATTTTAACAAAATACAGTGTTTATACTTGTGCTAACAGGTGTTTTATTTTTTCCTTGTCCATTTTTTTCTACTCTGGTCAATCCATGTAATACACTAACTGTGAATTATTTTGACTGCATTAATAAGTTTTGACCTGAAATCTAATTTAAAGTGCCACAAATTCGCCTTGTTCCTTGAAAATGATTAGCATGAGTTTGAAACATCTGTTAGCTGAGTCCTCAATGACTATCAGAATCTTGACAAAATCATCCCATGCAATACATCGCTGTATGCTACATAGTTATCATCCTCTTTCTTTCTTTTTTTTTTGCGGTACGCGGGCCCCTCACTGTTGTGGCCTCTCCCGTTGCGGAGCACAGGCTCCGGACGCACAGGCTCAGCGGCCATGGCTCACGGGCCCAGCCGCTCCGCGGCACGTGGGATCCTTCCCGGACCGGGGCACGAACCCGTGTCCCCTGCATCGGAGGCGGACTCTCAACCACTGCGCCACCAGGGAAGCCCTATCATCCTCTTTCTATAGTGCAGAGCTTCTCAGTGTTTTCCTCTCATGGGAAAAAGCAACTAATATTAGATTCATTTGTTATCAGTCATCTCTACAAAATATGCACGAACACAAATACACATACACACAGAAGCTCATGTCTTCAAAAAATGTATACAAATAAGCCAAAGAGTGTGCTAAATATGGTCTCAAAAAACATTTAGAGCATGCTCCCTTTGATATGCAAGATGAATAAAACAGAAGATATATCTGCTCTTGGAGTTTTGTGCATTCCTGGACTTTCTGATTCTTTGTGAATGCACAGTGATTTTGGCAAGATGTCAGAATGTTCCCCAGCAATTTTCAATACAACGTTCAATACATAAATGCCAAACCGGGAACTTTAGAAATTTTAATTGGGTTGTAGGGCTATCGATGTCTGCAGCTTTTCACTACCAGACAGGTGGGGTGGGAAAGGATGTCAACACCTGAGCTGTGATGAGGGCTGAGTGTGGAGGGAATGGTAGGAAAGCCAGAGGTGAAATCAGCGTGGCGGAACCAAGGGAAAGCCAAGGGCCTTTCCTGCCCAGCACGGCTGCGTGTGCGGTGCTGAGGGCCTGGCCACGAAGACAGGGCCGGTGTGGTTATACGTTTCCATCAAGCCTACAATCTAACCACTGCAGCTGATCCCGTTGGTTCCAAGCCAAAGCATGTCGTGGGTCACTTCTCTGACGCCCAGAGGCACCCACAGAAGGACTTAATGTCCCACATTCACCGCTTGGGGCTTAAACTTAGGTAAGTTACCGTACGCTACGTACTCCCCGTATCTATGCCACATGCTGACTGTATAGACATGAACAGGAACAACACAATCCGTCTCTGGGCTGTGTCCTCCCATTTCTCCCCCCAGTTTTCTTCCTTCATGATTGCAGTGCCAACAGCGGACTGAGGATGAGGCTAAGCGAGTTCTGGGCCCAGTGGTGCCCCTTCCGAACTGCACGAGCTTAGTAAGTCACTTCCTAGATTGCTCCTGGACTGGTTCCTTATCTATGAAAGGAGACGTTTAACTAGATGCTATCTAGGGTTCCTTTCGCTTCTAAATGTCACGGTTTCTTCTTTCTTGGTAGTTTGCTCTGTCCCTGCCTTTGGCCTGTGTCCATTTCTCCATTTCCATTTCCCGAGTTATGAATCCTTCACCTCAGTGAAGCTCCTCTTCCCACCTTCATGGGTCCCCTGCCTGGGAAAACATCATCTGTCTGGAAATGGAGCTCCCACAGCTCTCAGCATATAGGGTTCCATTGCTCTACCTGCATAGACCGTCAGCCTCTGTCAACAAAGACCTTTTCTCTCTTATTTCTCCTATCTTCCCAACTTTGTGACAATTAACACTGCATTTGGTAAGTATCTTTGGAATAACTGACTTTTCTAACCTTCTTGGAAGGTCCCCTTAGACAAAGAGAATGGTCACGAAGAGTCGCTCTTTGCTTTTCTGCTCAACTCTCTTCACAGAGAGCCGGCCTGGTGTTCTGTCTCTTCTGAGGTGACTTTTCTGAGCTGTGGGTCTTCACTGGTGCTTATAATTACTAACCCATTTGCATTTATTTACTCACAAGTACAGGCAAATAACTGTATTGGGCACCAAGGACTATATTCCATAAGTAACAAAGTCAGAGACATATTCTCTCCATAAGAGTTTAATCACCTTCTATCATACTAGTCTGTGAGTTTGGCCATGGAAGGGGACATGTCTTCTTTATCCCTCTCAACTTCCTTCTTTATCTCTTTCCTCCCCATCATCCAACAACTCCTGACATAGCTGGAGGCATCAAACATCCTTTAGTACGTGTTGACTGAAAGTTTGGGGTTGAACCAGATCACGTCCAATCTACACTCATTCCCTCAAGTCTTCATTTTACGTTGTTCTCTGTAAGATAGGCCAGCATTCAGATGCCCCTCCCGGCCTTACTTCATCCGTATTTTCTTTTAGGCAGCGGCTATCTTCATTGCTGTGGCACATCTCTGCTGAGTCACACAAACAGAGGCCCATTTGGAAATACAAAGTGGAGAGATTGTCTCTTGTTTTATTTTCTGTATGTCCCTCCTGAAAGCACGTGGAGTTTGGGCACTTTGGACTTTCCCTTCATGCAAAGGACACAATAAAACATAATTCAACTGCCTGAATCTGGGCTAAAAGAGACAGCACTTAGCATTGGGAAACAAGGTAGCGACAAGTAGGTGGCCCAACTGGGAACAGAAAGCGCAGGGACAGAGCTGCTAATTAACAAACCGCTGCACACTAAGCATGGCTTCGTGCTCACAAGTGGTGAGACAGCACTGAAGTCCCATATTTTGGAGAGGCTCTAAACTTCATGAGTTTGATCAGGGTTCAGCAATATAAATTATTTGTCCCTTGGGCTTGACCAATTCTGCTACGCTGAAAGATACAGCATGGGAGAAAATCTGAACCAAGGTATTCAGTTAAAAGACATTAATATAGGAAAATAATTTATAGCCTTAGGAAGCCTTAGAAAAAAACAAGTTTTCCTTGGTCACTTAACTGCAACTCACAGGAATGAAATATGTTATCATTATATAACATGCTCTACATCAGAGTAAGTGATTATACTTAAACATAACTTTTGATATGATTGCAAAATACCAATTCAAGAAAGGCCTGCAAAATCCTTCCTATTTTTGAGACCAGGAGCCAAGAATGCAAAAGGTACTTTCCTCAGAGAGAACAAATCTTCCTGAAATAGTCACACTGGTTCAGCTTCTGGTCCTCATTTGAAATGGCCTATTAGTTGAATGAAATACCACCTATAAGCACTCAATCATATTTTGTTAATAGGGGTATATTCTGGTTTTTTTTTCTTTTGGGAAAATAATTCTGCAGATTCAGCCTTCAGAAATACACTTGGAGACAACAGAGGAATCAGGGTTTTTGACCTGCTTCGTAGCCAAAAGATAATGCAGCCTTGGGCTCTTTGTCAAGAACTCCTGCTTCAAAATTGTACAAAGCAAGCTGCTGGCCAGAAATGAATTTGAACCCCTGCAAAGGGTTTTAAATACACAAACCTTCAGAAACACACACATACACAATACCACATCAGAACTTCAGTTTCTCAAGAGTGGGTATGTGGTCATCAATTTAGAATACGCTAATTCTTACAGTACAAACTCCAACCATCATCTAGCTTGCTGGATAGAAAAGAGTTTGAGGCGTGGCAAATAATGAGGCTGGAGAGTGGAAAGAGGAGAAATAAAATACTCAGGGTTTTGGAAGTAATTACAATGGAATCATCTTGCACAGAACACGGGGGAAATTATGCATCCCGATGCCATACTGTCCAAAGGTTGGCAGTATCATTCTAAAGGGCAGGAGTGGTAGTGAGAATGTAGTCATATGCATATGGACCCCTTGTTCCTACTTTGCCTATCCACCAACCAATGAAGCCGCTAATTTATTCATGAGCTGTTAGTCCCTATTCCCATCCCTTCACCACCAAAAATGGGGTGCTGTGAGCAATGTAAAAATAGCCCCGTGAACAGAAGCAACCACAGACTAAGAGTGAGAGGAATAAAAAGGAGGACAAAGAAAGAAAAGAAAAAGAAGAGGGGGGGCAACCTCCAGAAGCAAATGCTAGAGGAAACCTATAAAATACAAACTTTCTGGTTTAACTTTTCAATACATTATGGGGCTTTCCCATGCATGCCTCTTTTCACTAAAGCTTCAGGCAATAAATCTTAGATACGGTTTGTTAGATTATTATAGTACCCCTCTAAGGGCACTGAAATGATGTAATGAGAAATCAGAACATCAGAACACTAAATTATCCCATGTTTCAGGAATTCCAGCAAAACCTGTCAATTTGACTTGTTACTGGCCGAATAAGGATGAAACCAACATCGCATACTAGGGATAACACTGAAGGTAATTTTAATTGGTTTGCTTTAAAAGCTATCTACATGGTGACTAATAAAAGAGGCTTATGTAGTCTATCAGTAGTTGAAGATTTATGAGCACTACAGGAAAGATTAAAATTAGCAGATATCTATTTGCAGAAATAGTGGTGAAAAAATAGAATTGTGAGATTTTCCTACCATATAAATATAGTCATCATCATAATTCTAACATGCCATTTTTACACGTCCTCTCACTCTTTGAAATCCCCTGTAAATTATCTTTAATATTTGACAATAACAATATTATCAATACCATTTTATTAACAAAGCATTTTTACATATCTCATGATACTGATCGCAGCACTTTAAGAAATATTTTCTTTTAGAAAAAGAAACTGAGTCTTAAGAACATATAACTAAATTAGCTATGCCCACAAAGGCAGCAAATGAGATTCAAACTGAGGTTTTTGACCCCAAGAACGGTGGCCATTCTGTAATATTGCAATACAGCTGCATGCTTAATAAATTATTTTGAAAAATAATTATTTAGCTTGTATTTGATTTTGGAACCAGACTAAAGTTATTTGGCACTAAGACTTTTAAATAATGTGAATGATCAGAAAGATAATGCTGTATGAAACTTTTTAAAATAGATGTTATCTATGGCTCTGAAGATAATTTCAAAAGAGGAATACAAGAAGGACTTTGAAGAATAAGGGTATTTTGGAATCCAGGAACACTTCAAAGATGACAAATTTAATGTATGAGAACGGCTGGCACAGTATTTTGCACATAGTAGACAATAAATATTAGCAAAAAATTTTTAAGGGAAGCACTTCTATATCTAAGTACAGATAAGATTTTCTAATAAATAATCTCATCAGAAAATTATGCACAGATATTAGATATGTAAATTGGTACAGATTCTCCTAAAATAACTTGGTAAAAGTTACTAAGAGCCTTAATATGACTATATATTTTGGTCTACTTCTTCTAATTTAAGGATTTAACTTAAAGAACTAAGTGTCCACCAAGATTTTTTTCCCAAAATGTTCACTATGGCATTCATTGTTTATATGTAAACACTTGTTGAAAAAAAACAAAATCAAAAGAAAATCCAATAATATGGGCCTCACTAAGTAAATTGTATTTATATAATAGAATATTACTCAGCTATTAAGATTTTATTTTAAAGAATTTTATTTATATAAGGAATATTTTAAACACATACCTACAAAGCAAAAGAGAGAGCAAAACAAAGATTATATATACTAAAAGGTAAAAAGTCATTATCTCTGGTTTGCGAGGTTACTTACAATTTTCTCCTTATCTTTTGAAAATATTTTATATTGGGTACATGATTTTTTTTACAGACACCTAAGCTATTTTAAAGTCAGTATTTTAATAATGGTCGACATGGATTGAGTTTTTACCACGTGGCAGACATGGTTCTCACCTTTTTACAGATATTATCTCATTTACTTCTCATAAAAATCTTTGATGTGGAGCTATTTATCCTGTTTAATAGGTGAGAAAACTGGGGCAGGGAGACGTTAAACAACCAGCCCAACATTACCTTCCAAATAAACATCTGAGCTAGGACATGAAACAAATCATCTGACTCCAGACTCACGCTCTTCAGGACCACGCTCTACTATTCATCCTATACAGGTGGCTTAGGGATGTGTCAGAACATATTAACGTCACGGAGAAAGCAATCTCCTACAACTGGGAGAAGGTGAATAACCCTGTGGGTGAGATGGCTTGTGATTCTGGTGGTATACGAAGTGTATTTAACTTAATTTACTTTACACCTTCTCTCTAAATACCATGTGAGTTTCATATCACATGGAAACACTCATGTCATAGCTTTTTTGAGGCTTTATTACATATAATATTATTGCACAGCATGATAAACCCAAATCAACATCCTTTAAGTAGGAACTCAAAGGTATACAAAGGTGTAATGTGTGTCAAGAAGTTTTATTCCAATTTTCTTTGTTTATAAGGCAGATATTTACTAATCCCTGGGTACGTAGGTAAAAGTGTAATAGATGTAAATAAAAGAAGATGCATATGTTCTCATGAACGATAAGCTGACCCGTTGCAGGCACCTGGTGAAGTGTTTCACGAGGTAGTACCTGAATTATACAGATTGATTTACCACCTAACAGCTGCTCAGAAAATTCCTTTCTTGAGTCTCATATTTTATACCAATTGAAAAAGGAAATATATAGGAAGTATGCAAGAGAAATAACCTAATGTTTAAATTGCACCTTAATTGTAAGAACAATTTAGAAACAGAAAACTAAAACCTTGATTTCCCTAATGTAAAAAGATTGCTCATGCCCGTCAAGTAGTTTATAAAATGAAACACAAATCAAAGTGATTACAGAGCTACTAATGTCTGAAACTGCATTCTTTGCTGCCTTTTATTTTAGGTGTTGATTTTGTTAAAAAACAATATTGAGACCAAAACTCTGGGAACTGTTGAGGTTCTAGCCACTGAGACAGGTAGACTGTGGGGAAGTAAACATCTGTACATGTCTGCATCTATATAGAGAGTTCTACATGAGATGAGGCAACCGGGTGGGTTTTAATGTGATGGTGTGACTGATGTGTACCTAGCACACTGGGACCACTGCATAATGTTACCTGTATATTCTGCTGAGTAACATGGGTGTGGTGAATTAAAACTCTCAGATTTATTTTTTACTAAAGGATATTTCCAGGTCTAATAATTCTGATTCTGTATTTGCCTGATTGATTTTTCCTTGGGCCAAATTCTCTATTGTTCTTGCCTTGACTGATCTATAATTACCTATCACTTCATTAATTTAAATACTGAATTCTTCCAATATTTTTCTCTTCCATCCACTCTTATGCTTAAATAAGGACTTGTTTTAGTCTCTTGGAAGTTTATTCACTGTTCAGGTAATTTTGCAATACCTTTTCCCTTTCTTTTCTTTTTTTTTTTTTGTGGTACGCGGGCCTCTCACTGTTGTGGCCTCTCCTGTTGCAGAGCAGGCTCAGTGGCCATGGCTCACAGGCCTAGCCGCTCCATGGCATGTGGGATCTTCCCGGACCGGGGCACGAACCCGTGTCCCCTGCATCGGCAGGCGGACTCTCAACCACTGCACCACCAGGGAAGCCCTCCCTTTCTTATAAATCAATAAATAAGCCTCGTCTGTCATAACTTTATGATGAGTCAACATATGTACTACAGAAAACAGAGAGTTAACTTGACTGGAATGAATTGGCTTATGCCTAGAGATCAATATATTTTCCTTTCTACTCCTACATGGCCATCCTGAAAAGAACACTATAGGTTAAAAAAAGAAGAAAATGATTTATAATAAGACAGTAGGAATCAATGTAAGAAAGCCCTTTGCAGATGGTAACATAGGGGAAGAAAGACACAGATGGATCTGTGTCATCTGGATACCAAAGAGCATGGACCATCTGGCTCAGATGGTTGTTGTAGGAGGGAGTGGAAGAGTATGTAAGGACAGGGCCCAGAGGAGTATCCATGGAATGCATGAAGAATGATGGGGATAGCCTAAAGAAGCTCACCAAGCATTTCTCTAGGCTTGGCCAATCAAGTCTAAGGACATATAAGGTAAGACATGGTCACAGAGTCTCAGGAGGGTGTAATGCTGCTGAATAATTACATTTTAAAGCTAGAAGGGACTTCAGAGATTCTTTTTTTTTTTTTCTTAAATAAAGACATAATTGGTAACTTTTTGTGTGCTCCAGAGAACACTATACTTACAATCCCACAGATCTGCTTCTACAATTTCCCTGAAGACGGAGAAGAAAAAATCAATTGTTTAATCCATACAAAAAATAAAAAGGAAATCTGTCAATGTGGTTTGACTAGCAAACCACCAGAGTTGTGGTTTAGGCATAATGGATTCCCTCTTCCATTGCCTCTAATCTAATTAATCCCTCATATCTGTCTGCATTCTAGAAGATGTGTTTACCAACCAAGTTGCATTAGATGATTTTTGAATAGCTTCATTGGAAAAAAAAAATGGATAGGATGTGGGTAAGTGAAGCAGACAGAAACATCAAAGTCTTTCATTTCTGATGACTATTGCTCTCATTACAATTGTCTTTAGTAGAAACACAATCTCTACTTTTCTGAAACGGCACGCGCTTAGAGAGTGGTTAAAATTAGGGTAACTATGCCATACTTCCTAATTATTACAACTGCATAATTATTAATAATGCCCCCCTTTACTAGAAAAAGTGCTCCGATATGGACAATAAATTACACGGTTACCCTAATATGCAGTGACAGGAATGTCGATTTAAATAAGACATCGTACCATTTTAACAGATCAATCCAGTGGATGTATATGATTTTGCAAATTCAGAACTTAGCAAGACTCCCTAAGAAAGGATTTAAGCTTCACTTATTTGGTTTTTAGGTTACTTGTTGTCTTTCAATGTGTCTCTTTTTTGTAAATGACTACGCCAAGAAAACTAAGGCACAGAGTGATTAAAAAACAAAAAACTACAAATCAAGTTTCCTCATACTTCACTGTAAAGCTTATTCAGTGTTACGTGATTTTTTTAAATGTCTTCTCTCAAAAGGACAGCAACCATTTCTTCTGAAATGGAAGAAAATGTATAAATCATTTACTGCGACTCTGATTTTACAGAAAACTGAGTTTACAAAAACTGAAGCTCAGAGAAATGAAATGACTTGCCCAAAGTTACTGGTCTG
The DNA here is from genome assembly GCF_949987515.2 of Delphinus delphis. NCBI lineage: Eukaryota > Metazoa > Chordata > Mammalia > Artiodactyla > Delphinidae > Delphinus > Delphinus delphis. The sequence continues at coordinate 57,903,930 of NC_082694.2, read as the reverse complement.
GTTAGTGGTAGAGCTGGCTCGGAGGACTCGGATTCACACATGTGAACATGTGTTTAGGACCCAGCCAACATTTCTCTCAGTGGGCAAAGTAAGTTTGTTTCCATAAATCAGCATTTTTTTTTTTTTTTTTTTGCGGTACGCGGGCCTCTCACTGTTGTGGCCTCTCCCGTTGCGGAGCACAGGCTCCCGACGCGCAGGCTCAGCGGCCATGGCTCACCGCCTAGCCGCTCCGCGGCATGTGGGATCTTCCCAGACCGGGGCACGAACCCGTGTCCCCTGCATCGGCAGGCGAACTCTCAACCACTGCGCCACCTGGGAAGCCCCATAAATCAGCATTTTAAACTGTCTTAGACTATTGATATTTGACAACTTCTTAAACTAATGCAAAGAAGATCCTCCCTGTTCTGCATCTTGTCATTAACTTCAATGCAACAGACTTTAACAGGAGAAAGAAGAATAGGAACTTTGGGAGGACTCTCCAAAGAGACATCACTGGGGATTGGGAGCTAAACTAAGAAAAACATAATCAAGTTTTATTTCATAATATTCAGTCTAATACAAAGTCTAATTGGCTTTAAAGCAAGTGTTAGGATTAGTTCTGCCAAAAATTTAAAGGTAAAAGTTTTAAAAAACGTGTTTAGAGCAATGTATTTAAGACAAAAATAGTGAAAAAGCCATCCTTAAAGTGCTTTTATTTCCTTCCTGACACAGATTTAAATACTGTGTTAGATATTGAGTTGAATTAGAATGTGCATTTGAATTCAGAGTAATATGTTTGCTCACTGAATTTATCATATCAATAAATTCTTCTTGTATGAAGATTTAGTACATATATTACAATAAATTCTTCTTGCATATATTGGATGCCCCCATCTGTCTAACACGTATACAAATTTAGACAAATCATGCTTATTTAGGGATTCTTTTCCATCATGGAATCAGTCAGTGTGCTGTGAATATCGTGTATGGTCGTAATTGTGAAAAAACTGATTTTCATTTTCAGATAGTTCAGATGAGGTTTCACCATACTTTTCACAATTACCAAGAGGATTCAACTCTTTGTAACAAATATGTTTGGGGATTATTATTTTAAAAAGAAGAAGAAAAAGACAGGAGAGAAGAAAAATTAATCTTGTACAACTGCAGACCAAGCGTTACTGAACTCCCAAGGCACTTTGTCTCTATCATCATGATTATATCACTATGTTAGAATTATTGTGTTATAATTGTTCTTTTTTCTATTAAAATTTAAGCTTGGAAAAAAGGGACTCTCAATCGTCTTCAAGTCTCTAGATTAAGCACAAAAGCCACAGTTAAGAAGTTAATACATTTCTGCTGAATTAACTGGTCGATTAACACACGGATGGATGCAAGAAACAGAATTGGTAAGGAATAAAGATAAGTTTAGATAATGTGGACAAAAGCAGCATGCCAGGCATGATGAAGATCCATGGGTAAGTTGCTAATGTAACCAGCTTCTTGTAAGGCAGCATTATCAACATTGACGTAAAAGGAATCACCCAAGTCCAAGGGCCTGTGTATTTTGGGGGTAAGACTAAGAATACTATCCTGGCATTGTCACATGAGGAATTTCATTTCACAGCAATCATAACAGAAGTGGACATTCCACTACTTCAATACAGCATATTATTACTCTTATTATTCCAATCATAATCCGCCACCCACCTCTAACTCCTAGTAACTCGACTGATCTCACAAAAACTTCTCGGGCATATTTATATCATCATCCTAGATACTCCTGAGGCAAGGAGCTGCAGAGCACGAAGAATCAAAATGCAACACTTTTCCCCTCCTTGGCCAAACAATTTAATCGAAGTGGAATCTTGCTAAAATACTCTTCAAAAGGATAATAAAAGAAATAATTGGGCTTCCCTGGTGCCGCAGTGGTTGAGAGTCCGCCTGCCGATGCAGGAGACGCGGGTTCGTGCCCCGGTCCGGGAAGATCCCACATGCCGTGGAGCGGCTGGGCCCGTGAGCCATGACCGCTGAGCCTGCGCGTCCGGAGCCTGTGCTCCGCAACGGGAAAGGCCACAACAGTGAGAGGCCCGTGTACCGCAAAAAAAAAAAAAAAAAAGAAAGAAAGAATTGCCATGAAAACTTAATGGGAATGAGAGTGGGTACCCAGCTAGGCAGCTTCTCCAGAGTTTGACTTGATAGCATATGAAAGAGATGTAGGGTAAGTACTAGACCCAACAACCAACCACTTGGTGTAAGGTCAAGAACACCAAATGAGGTGTCAATATGCTACTTGGTTTCCTGTTTGGGCTCTGCTATTTATTAAAATTCTTCTCACTCTGTGAACTTACATTTTCTCACGTGTAAACGTTTTGTTGCTTCCCCCTTTCTTTCTGCTATCTTTTCAAAATGATTTGTTGAGCTCCTACTATGTATCCATCACTGTGGAACTCTCTCTGCCCTAAAATAAATGCACTAATGCCTCAAAGGATTGGTGTGAAGATGAAATAGACACACAGGAACCTTGTAAATAGCATAGTGTTATGTAAAAGGAAAAAGTCTGATCTCTGACCCCTCCTGTGTTCTCTACTAGCCCTAGTTCTCTGGTCTCCATATTTTATCTTGCTTCCCCTCCCGCCCTCCACCCAAATTATGATTTCACTGACAGGGTATATTCTGGGCTGCATCTTATACTTTTGATCATTTTCTGTAGCTATCATTTTTACTAGGCTTGTAGAGACAACTAACTGCCTTGAGTTCCCCTCCCCTAAGCACAAGCACATGTGCACACACACAAGGTACACACACATGCACCACACACACAGTCCCAAAACTCCGTAGCGTGTGCGTCTTAAGAAAAGGAAGAGAAGAAATCCCTCTGCCTAATTCCCAGCAAGCCTATCTTAGAATTCCATAAATAACCAGCTGGAAAGTAACTGAAGGCTACAAGGATAGCACCTAACATTTACTGAGACCTTACTATACTGCAGGTACGGGCTAGCTGGATTTAATCCTTTGAAATAGGTTCTATTATCCTCACTCTATAGACGATGAAACTGAAACACAGAGAGGTTGAAAATTTATGAATCTATGCAGTTGATGAGTGACAGAGCAAGGATTTAAGCCCCGGCTAGTGTGGCCCACAATCACTGCTCTCAATCATTATTCTACCGCAGATGATGGTTCTGGGTAGCTACGACAACGGTCACAAAGACCCCATCGACTAAGGAAAGTGCTAAGACCTTCACTTCTGACCACTGTCATTTTGTGTCCATAATGAATACCTTCCATTCACTCTCATTCTGTGTGCAAGTTAGGGAAGCAACAAATTTTAAATGAACATAGCAGAGTTAGGCACACTGACAGCCTAACTGTAAAAAAGGAAATATATATGTGTGTGTGTGTGTGTGTGTGTGTGTGTGTGTGTGTGTGTGTGTGTGTGTGTGTATATATATATATATATAAAACAAGGACTCAAAACTCAGTAGACTTAAAGACTGGAAAACTTTACTGTAAGACCAAAGACCCAGATCCACCTCAAAATATCCCAAGGATTTCCTACGTGAGAACTGATGATTAAATTAACAACCAAATAAAAACACATCCGTTTAAGAGAATATAGTTCACAATGGCTATGGAAGTCATGGGCTATTAGGAAAGATGTTCCTTTCCTAAAAGAATTCAAACTATACAATATGCTTCAGTCATTCAAACAACTAATTTGTGCAGGATATTTTAACCCTAGATATTGTCAGGTAAATGAAGACTTAATATTATTATTTTATTATATCTACTTTTATATTTATACTTGTGTTTGTATTTATTGTATTAGTATTATATTAACACTCTTAATAGTCTACCATCCTATTAGACTTTGTGTAGGTCAGATGAATGACTTCCTATAACACATCGACTTAAACCATGCCAGAACTCACCCATATAGAGTTCTTTTTCCTTATGAACAACTCAGAAAGGACCCCTGCAGTTTACTTTCTTGCCCTGGTCATCTGTCCATCCTCCTTCAACGCCGTGTCCAGATACTCTGCGATGCTGAGCTACCTGAGTCTGGGACCCTGAAGGCATTAAGCCCCAGCTGATTGAATTCCTGGCTAGGTGGCTTCAATGTCTGTATTAGCCTTGTTGTTTATGCTCAATAAATTCATACCATTTAGAGGAAAGACTCAGACATGAGTAACATCCGCTTCCCCTCGTAATGCACAGGATTAGGAAACAAAGTTGAAGACAGGCAGCTGCTCAGGTTCAAAGCCAATGTTGCCACCTTTCCCTACTTCACATCCCTCTGAGTTCACGATGGCTACGAACAATGAACCAGAATTGAATTGTTCCCAGTCTCTGCTCTTCTGGTCTCTATCTGAGAGGGCAGCCAAATGGTGACAAGAGCCATCTGGGGGAGCGGAACGGGAGGCGCAGTGTGGCTCTCTTCTGGGGAAGAGCAGGCACACGGCGTGGTTGCTTCTGCCCGCAGCCTTGCTGACAGCTCAGCGTCCTTCCTTCTCAGCCTAAAGAGCAGCGGCAAAAGCCCCCTCAAAAGGCACTGTGAGGATGGGGCCAAGGAAGGCAGGATGGCACGGAGAGGCGATGGGCTCTGCTACAACCACGTTGCTGTAGGACTGGATATCTGTACAGCTACCGCCTCAGGTAGAACGTGAGTTCTCCATGGCAGGGGCCGTGTCCTGGTCACCACTCTTGTCCCAGCATCTTACAAGGGACTGGACACAGGAGGGTATTCATAAAGTGGAGTGGGTACCAGCCCTACTGGATCCCACCAGCTTCCTCCGGCTCCTCAAGCATGTGTACATTTGACTCCAAGGACAAAGTGGCTGTCTATTTTTAATAAGGCAGCAGTTTGAGTGAATCCCACGTCTCTTTTCTTCCTCTTAAAATGCCTTTCGTTTGTTTGCTTGAGCAAGAATCTGAACTAATTCCAGGCTTCGCTTCATTTTAGTAACAGCCGAAATCTAATCAGGGCTGTACACTCTCTGCCTCTGTCTCTGTCCCTCTGCCCGCCTTCCTTCTTCCCTCTTCCCTCTCTCTCTGTCCATTCCCACCCTTTTCCTACTCTCCCTGCCTCCACCTCTCTCTCTTTCTCCCTCGCCTCTCTATTCTCTCCCCTTCTCTTCCTACAAATTAAACAGAATAGCTCGTTTTAAACACAGTGTCAAGTTAAGATTGCAACGTTTAACGTGCTAGGATGAAAGCTGTCCTTTGGGAGTTGTTTTTGTTTTATTGTGCCCTAAAAATTAAACTCTATGTTAATAGGACTTAATCTTGCTTTCCCACCCTTATCTTGGTAAATAATAAATGTGTGTGTGTGAGAGAGGAAAGTTCTCTTTTGAAAGGGAAAAGTTGGGGGCTTCTTAATGTTAAATGTTACAATTAGTTATATTTATAAACATATCGGCAGTGAATTTACTCCAAACAGACCAATAATTCTCCTGCAAAAGTTTAAAAAATAAAATAAAACTTTACTTGAAAGCAAATGAGTTACAGACACACCTGAATACTGAGTTTGTATAAAGTGTATACAGGTTGTCTTTGGACAGTCATCTGACTCTAGTTCGAAGTGGTTTTGTTGCTGTTCTTGTGCCATAGAAAGAATGTAGGTCAAAAGCAAGAGTGACTTGGGATTGGACTTTTGAAAAAGCTGCTGAAAATTCCATTTGCTGTGGGTAGGTCTGTATCCTTTGAACTGCCATGTGGGTCCCTTCCTCTAGGAAAACCTCCTAACCAAGAATTCTTACTGTTAATGACCTCCAGGGTCAGAGATTATAACTTCTTAAACTTAGTGGCAGTGCTGACGCAAGGTAACAAGCATCCTCTGGTAGATGGGTCATCACTACTTTACACTGTCTTGTAATATACAAAAAGGAAAGACCAAGAAACTACTATTTTAAGAAAGGAGAAAAGCTGCATTCACTGTTCGGCCATATGAAGAAGTTAAACGTTACAGAGCCAGTGCAGGCAATGACAGAAAGCTGTTAATAGAGTTTCTTTACTCTTTAGGAAAAGAGGAAATAAATACTCTGAGAGAGAAGAGAATAGACAATAATTTGGGCAGGTCAGGTACATGGAGGGATTTAGAGTTTTTCTTGCTGCTCAAACGCAGTTCATCATGGCTCTTCTAGGTTGACGGAGTGTCGGGGGCAATGCTGTTCAAGAACTCCAGAAAAGATACATGACTGTTCTAGTTTCTCATCTTCGGAACTGCACGACCACATGTAGTCAGGGTCACAGCACCATGACCTGCTTGCTCGTCCCCATCTCACCTATGAAAGCCATTTGAGGGGAGAGGAGAACAGCCCAGAGGAGGCAACGTAGCCTTTACAGTCAGGCAGTCCTACTGCTAAATTCTAGATCTTCCCCTATTAGCTGTGTGACCCAAAGAAAGTTAGTTACTCTCTAAGCCTCAATTTCTTCATCTGCAAAATAGCACCTAACTAACACAGTTGTGAGGATTAAATCAAATGAATATTGTAAGGAAAACAGCATGAAACCTGGCTTTCAGTATGTCTTAGTACCATCTCCGCCACCACTGTCGCTTCACAAATTACCATCACATCCAAAACCACCACCTCCAACACCACCATTATCACCACCACGACCATCATCACCACCTGCACCACTACCACCACCATATCCAAAACCACAACCTCTAATACCACCACCACCACAACCACCAGTATCATTATCATCACCACTATCACCTTCACCACCATCCCCACCACTACCACCATCATCACCACCTACACCATTACCACCACCATCACCACCACCATATCCAAAACCACAACCTCCAATACCACCACCACCACAACCACCAGTATCATTATCATCACCACCACCACCATCACCTACATACACCACTACCACCACCATCACCACCAGCTCCAGTATCACTGCCATTATCACCACTACCACCAGCACCACAATTACCAATACCATTACCACCTTTACCACCATCGTCCTCATTTTACAGGTGAGGAAACTGACTCAGAGCTCAAGTAATTTGCTGGAAGTTACAAAGCTAGTAGGGGACAAAGGTAGATCTCCAATCCTGGGTATGGAAGCCAAGTTGAGAGCTCCTCCTAAGTCCACCTTTTATCTCAGAAAGCCTAACATGGAAAAGCCAGGTGGTCTTGGTTTCAAGGGTCACCCCAGGGCTTCAAGGGTACCCAGCACGCAGGATCTCTCTTACCTAAGCTTTAAAAATTGTATCTAGAAATAAAATATTCCAGGTTTGTCATTAATATCTGAGTTACCAGACATAGTGAAACTTCCCTGATTTCTGCTTCTGGTTGTTTTTGTCCCTTGCCTGCATATCTTCAACTGTCACAGAGAACATAATGCCTATTCCCCTATCTGACCCTATAGAGACACTGTAAGAGGGAAAGAAAATGTCATGGAGAGCACTGGGTCCTGGGGAGAAAGGCAGGAAATGAAAAGGCATTGTTTATTTCGCCTGGCTTTACAACAAGCCTGCTGTATAGGCCTGTAAAAAGAATGAGCTCTGGAAGGCTCAACCTTTGGCAAACAGATCTGGTATTACGTAGGCAGTCTGTCAAGCCAGGAGAGGAAGCAAAGGAGGAGATTTCCTTTAATTCTGCCCATATTGTTTACTGCTTGTTTTCCCTTCCAGGACTTTCTGGACTTCCCCACTCCCAGGACAGAAAGCGCAAGGCATTGTGGGAAGCCGGCAGCAAAACCCCACTAGCTGCTGGTTGGTTCCATTGACACCTTCCACAGGACTCCCCTCAGCTCGCTCACCCAAGCCAGTGATAAAGATCTCTAGTGCCACGGACCCACCTTGCATTTGGCTGTCCTTTCCTTCTTTCCTGCCACCTGGCCCAGAGCCACTTCTATTCTACTGTTGCAAGGATAACCCTTAAGAGTTGCATGGCATTTACAATGTAACAGGGGCCTAACAGCTTTCCTATCCCAAAGAATGAATCTCCAGTGAGCAGATTTCAGTAACCATGCCAGAACATGACCAAGATACCTTATAGGAAAACCTCTATGGTTCTCAAGCTATTGTAACCCATTGGCAATTTTCTACACCTCAGCTAACAAGGACAGAACAGCTAACAACAAATAAAACCCCAGTACAGGTGTTATACCCTCAAGGTGGCTCCATTCAAAAGAATTAAGCACGTTTAAATCTCCTTCCATGGGTTACCAGTGACCTCAGGAAGGAAAACCAAAGAAAATCTTTTCCCACTTCACAATTTGATGTGACATCTGCCTGGGTTCTACCAAGATGATGGTTGTACACTGGTATCACCGAGAAGATGGAGGGAATGGGGAGGCAGAGTGGGTTAAGGGCTACTCCAGTTGTTATAGGATTAAAGGAAGTCAAAAGCATTTCTAGAGACCAAGGACTAATTCACTAAGTGCAAAAGAAAATACTGGCAACATTTTACTAGGAAACTTGTGAAGTTCGCTTAGAAACTCTAAGACGCAATGAGATACAGAGGGGCGAGCACATACGCTTTTTTTTTTTTAAGTAGAACAGGTATTTTTTCATTTAACAATTTTTAATTTTTACGTTACTGTAGTAAAAAACATTTGACGAGATCCACCTTCTTAACTGATTTTTAAGAGTACAGCACAATATTGTTAACTACAGGTACAATGCTGTACGGCAGACTTCTAGAACGTATTCGTTTTGCATTACTGAAACTTTATACCCGTTGGTTAACAACTCCCCGTTTTCCCTTCCCTTTCCGCCGGCAACCACAATTCTGCTCTTTGCTTCTCTGAGTGATATCTCCTATCTATTTCAGATATCTCATATAAGTAGAATCATGCAGTACTGGTCTTCTGTGATTGGCTTAAAGGGATATATACTCAGATTAAGTTAAATGCCCTCATAATGACTTAAAATCCCATTAAATGAAATAATGCCATTTGCAGCAACATGGATGGACCTAGAGATTATGATACTAAATGAAGTAAGTCAGAGAAAGACAATTACTATATAATATCACTTACATGTGCAATCTAAAATATAACACGAATGAACGTATCTACGAAACTGAAACAGATTCACAGACATAGCGAACAGACTCGTGGTTGCCAAGGGGGAGGGAGTTGTTGGGGAGGGATGGAGGGGGAGTTTGGGGTTAGCAGATGCAAACCAGTATATGCAGAATGGATAAGCAACAAGGTCCTACTGTGTAGCACAGGGAATTATATTCAATATCCTGGAATAAACCATAATGAAAAAGAATATAAACAAGAATGTATATATATATATGCATAATATATATGCATATATATGCATATATATGCATATATATATGCATAACTGAATCACTTTGCTATACAGCAGAAATCAACACAACATTGTAAATCAACTATACTTCAATTAAAAAAATAAAATCCCACTAAAGAAAATGAATGGTCCCTGAGTCTTTCACTAATATTGAGAACCATCTTATTTATTGAAAATGTCCACACACTCAGGTTTACCAAGTTATGATTCCATCTTAAAATGCACATCACATTTTTTTATCCAATTATGCTTCCAGCAAATGCAAATATTTTGCCCTAAATTAAGGCTTCTCCTACCACTTATACCTTATCTTTGTAATGATGTTCGTACTTCACAAAATATGTTATCTCATTAGCTCCCATTTTAGAGTATCTGGAGGCTATTTCTTCTGTTTCCTTCATAATGATTAGCCCAGCGCTGAACGCAGATCAGGAGCTTAGCAAGTATGCGCAGACCGATTGTTATATAAATTCTTCTCTAACCCTGAACCAGAGAAACAAAAAGCCCCCTACGTGATAGCCTTGAATGATGACTCAGAAAAGAATCCATACTTTAAACACTTCAGTGTGTCTAAACTATGACATCTCCTCATGTGCTAAGATAAAACTTCTTTACATAACTATATCATAACCCCAGACTCTAATCAGCAGTGGGAAAATGAGGTTACAACAGCAAACACAGCAATCTGATTGACATGGTAAACAACCCTTCTGCACATAATCAATTTAGGCTCCCGCCAGCAGTGAATTAGAACTTGTCATTTTTTTTGGCTCTTACCCTGTCTTATTTTTTATAATAGTTATGCATGCATGAAAACATATACATTTATAAAAACATTTCTTGTAGTTATAGTTTAGATTTCAGATGATACTACATGTGGTTCACTTCTAAGAAGAGAGAAATATTCCAGACTGGAAAGATAACCCACCAAAGCAGAAGTCCATTAAAACCCTAAAATTATTCCACCCAAATTTCTTACATTACACAGGAAAACTTTATGTCAGTGTAAAATATCACGCTTCCGTCACTTTAATAGGCTAAACGTTACAGATAAAATGCTTCTGCCACAAAGTAAATCTGGAATATGTTGGATTCTAGGTAATATGTGCTAACAGTCTTTCTTGTCTAATACTACATTCTCTAGTTTTTTTCATCATTTTGGATTCCCCCAAACACACATTATTATTCTTGCTCTGATCATTTCAAATTTTCGTAATATTTTTTTCATTTTTTTAATAGCTGATTGCCTTCTCGTATTACATATTTGTTCTACTCTCAGAATTGAATTGCTATCTCATATAGCTAGGTCTTTACTCCTTGGGATTCCATAGAGCAAGAAAAGAATACTAGTAATATAAATAGCAAAACCAAAGTACTTATTTTCCGTGGAATATAATAATAATGATTCCATAAAATCTATATATTATTAAAAATTTCTTTTCTATGTATTTTTCCAAAAAAGTGATGCCAATATTTTGCATCCAAAAGCTATATTTGTTGAGATGTCTTGCATATCGTATGTGCTAGAGTTAATGAAGTTACAATCAAACTTGAAAATGTAATAGTCTTTAAAGCTAAATTAATTCTGGACAGATCCATTGCTTAACAAATTATGGCTAGAAACTCCCAGTAAAATGATTTGCTAAGCAAGATGTTATGTAAATTTTCCAACCTACATTCTTTGTTTTCCAACTTTGAATTTTAAATGTATAACAGTAAATGCTCATGATCTTTTGCGTAATCTTCCCCAAATGACATGATTGCTGGGCTATAACTAAGTAATTAAATTTGATTTGTATCTACTCTAGTTAATTAAACTTAACATTTTCCAGAACAGTCAAGCTAACACGTTAGACCCTGAAAAACCAAACAACATTTTGTAATAATTATTACCACTAAACTAGCATCATTAAAGAACAAACATCAGTAGCACTTCAAATCTGTGGATGTCACCTACCAAATCACAAATCAAATTAGCATATTCTTCATTTATATTTTATTAGCTGTTAACATTAGACAGAATTCCCTGTTGAAAGTCAAGATCAGCTGGCATGGGTTTAGTATTTGTCACTGATTGAGTTTATACAAAAGCATGGGCTAACTGTTAATTATATCTATGTAATGAGTTTTTGCATTGTAATTTTCAAATGTTTTGCCGAGAATACATTTTATTAGAGACTACAAACACCACTTACCACTTACAGGTATTTTCCTCAAATATGGATTTTGATCTTAAAAGAGGTCATGTTGAAATAATTCAACTCATTTACATAAAAATATGAATGAATAGGTACAGACATGTTTATTTTCTAAACTTAAGAGACTTCTACACTAAATATGAGGCAAAGATTAGGAATCTGTCTTGTTCTTAAAACCTATGAATCAGTAAACCTGATTGCCTCTCGATCTCCATCCCTGATCAGACTGGACCCTATTTCTACCTTGGTGAATGGCTTCTTAAACTTAGATATACTTTAAATCCAGGCTTTTCCAGGAATCTCTTTATGATGCTCTGGAAAGAATCATAAATTCTGGGTTCATGCACATCATTAAACAAACAAAAAAAATTTTTTTAAGTATCTAATGAAGCTCAGTGGCGTCAATAGTCCCATCTATGTATTTTAGGTTTTTGAGAAAGTCATCTCTCAAGAGTAACGAATTGGATGAAATATAAATTCATTTTTAAAGATAAATCGAGTTGTGTCTACATAGTTCAACTAGGCTGCATGATGACAAACTCTCTTTCACTTGGATCTGACTGTGTGGACCTGGCATTGGAAACTACCAGAGGAAAAATGATCCATAACAAGAAAGAGTTTTCCCTTCACTTCTTGTAGAAGAAATTTCATCTTGGAGAGAATGCACCCCATTTGATATATCACATGCCATTTACACAAGAGTTAACTATTTTGAGAACAAACTATATTTTTATATTGTTTCTCCTGAAATTCCTAAGTTGCCAATGATTCCACCAACATAATTATCCACTGGAATGTCCTATTTTTGCACTGCAGATATTATAAATAGTTTCCTTTCGTCCTTCCAGTCTGGATACTGCTCATCGAGTCACATTTCCTGGTTTGCTTTTGGTAAGTGCAATGCCCCTGGCCCTCGGCAAGGAAGGAGGAAAAGCTCTCTAAACGGCAGCTGTCTTTGGAATAATTATCGCACAACCCGCCATTCTGTGTTACAGTGTTGGCAGATGTCACTGTAAAGTGCCAGTAGGAAGAGCAAATTGTTCCCCACTTTTTTTTCTCTGACCTGCTCCCTGTCAACTCGGATGCTTGGACAGAATCCTACTTCTCTCCCCATCCTTATACCAGCAGGGTAAAAGGGTTTGTTTAATCATGTAAAGTAAAATCAGACTGGAACTAAATAAGAGCTAAATGACTTTCCCCACTGGCATAAAACTGAAAAGGCAGGATTGGTCATTAAGTCATAATTAAGCATTAGCAGTTAAGCAGAAACATTATATAATCACAAAAACAGTGTCAGATAAAAGCAGCAGAAATCATTTCAGCCAGCCCTGGTAGCCAGGCAATTCTTTTCAAGGATGTTTCTTTTTTGGGCTCTCCCAATTTGTACACAGTAATGAAGTTAGGACATAATGTGAGGTTTTCAATGTTCCCTTTCTGTGTGTATATTACGTGATCAAGATAGAATACAAATTTTTCAACCCATCGTAAGTGCTTGGATAAATTCTGTCAGAAGACTCATTCTATAAATCTACTTAAAAACTATAAATGTACTTAAAAACTGTGAAAGTACAAAAGTAAAAATAAAATCAAATTAGGATCTCTGGGTATACAGTATATTGATCAGTGGTATAGGAGCTAGAAGCTAGGATATTTCGATATTTTGAAAGTCGTCTTGTATAGTAACTATTCCATTCTTTCTTTGCCATTTAGTTTTTAAAAAACAAGCACACATTCGCACATCCACAAACGCAACTCAACCACACACATAGGTATAAAGAAAGAACTTACACAATTTCATCGTTCTGGAACTCGAGCTCTCCACACGTGTCTTCAAAGTCCTCTCCTCCACCTCTGGCGGTCCCTTCAATGGTTTTATAGGGGACAATAACATTTCCGCGTGCTCCAGATGTTCTCAATACTTTCACCTCCATGATGCCAATGCTCTCACTCACGTGAGTCACAGGTTCCTCAAAAGTAAAGATGCCTGCGTGGTCGTCGTCAAAAATAGTCACGGTGGCAGTGGAGGGAGACCCCAGGCAAGCGAGGGTAGAGACATGATTGGCTTCCAGGATGCCATCTTCCGAGGCTTCAGAAGATACTTTGACGTTGCTGAGATGCACAAGGAAATTCTCATCTTCCTCAAAGATGTCGTCATCGATGATGCCAACTCTGATTTCCTTCTGGGTCTCACCAGGCTTAAAGACCACAGTTCCTTCGGTAAATTCGTAATCAGACCCGGCATTGGCTGTACCATCCTCTGTTCTGAAGTCGACAAACACAGTGTTGGTCAAATCACCACCTCTGCGGATAATGGTCAGGGCTACCGTACCACAGTTCTCCAGACACTGGTATGTTCCTTGTTCAAAGAAGATCTTACTGACGGGGTCATTTTCAGCCACTTCCGTGTTGACCTCGTGCATGCTGACGGCCTTTCTGGCTTGGTCAGCCGCATGCCTCTTTAAAATGTTGCCTGCTCCGGTCATCAGGCGGGTAGCCTGAATTCGGTAAAATGCTCGACTTTTTTGCTGCTGACTTAAGACCTGGTAGTTGGCTAATTCTATCAATTGCTCTATTTCCTTCTCCGGATGCTTCTGCTTGAGTTCCTTCAGAATCCTAGCCATTTCTCGCCTGGCTTCTTCATCATCTTGGTCCCTCTCATCGACTTCCAGAACTAGGGCACCATCTAAGAAACTGTCAACGTGGGAATTGACCACTTTCCCATCCATCTCAATTTCTGTCTTGGAAGATGGCCTGTCTCCTTCATGTTCAATAATCATTCCCCTCTGCTTGCCAGCCCGGTACCTCTTGTAGACATACTTGTAAAACAGAAGCCTCCTATCTGCCACCCAAGCGAACACAACACAGATGGGAAAGAAGAAGAAAGTAAGCAAACCTTCCCAGACCTCCACGACCCCAGGAGAGATGACAGACAAAATGATGTAAAGCCAGGTATAGGCAAAGATGCTCCAGGCTGCTGTCACAAAGAACACACGCAAATGCTTAATCTTCCTCGTCTCCCCATCTGGGACGACGTAAACACAAAGTGCAATAATGATGAACATATTGAATGCGGCACTCCCCACAATGGTGCTAGGACCGAGGTCTCCTGCAGTGAAGTTATGGCCACACACCTCAATTACTGACAGGAGAATCTCTGGAGCGGAAGATCCCAGGGCCATCAAGGTCAGGTTGGACACCGTCTCATTCCAGATCCTCACAGTTGTCTTGGTGGTCTCTCCGTTGGGTTTCTTTATGGTGATTTCTTTTTCTTGAGACGTGATGACTTCTATAGAGGACATGAATCGGTCGGCAATGATAGAGACTCCGAGAAACATGTAGACCATGGCCACAAAATACACAGTCGCTCTAGCAATTTTGTCCCCAAAGGAAGGGTCTTGGGGCTCCCAAATGGGTAAAATCACCCCTTTCTTACAGTAATAGGAGCCAGTACACTCGCCGGTTTCATTGCCTTCTCCTTCCATTTCTGTCTCAGCGCTTATATGATCCACGTGGGAAAACAAGAGAGCCACCATGACTAACACATGAAATCCCATCGAAAAGGTGGGTGAGAGACTGAATCGCAGCATGTTGGACAATGGCAGAGTTCCAACTGTCCCAACCTACTGGGAAAAATAAGATAGGGGGAGGGTGGGGGGAAAAAAAATCACATCATTAGATCCAGATCCAAAGCATGACTAATTACTTATTTTTATTACTTTTACTAATGATTTGTTTATATTTGACTATCACAACGTCTACGGAGAATCATGATTCTAAGAAACCATCTGTGATTAAGCAATCCTTGGTAACGTTTACAGCCCAGTCTCTCCACTTGAGGATTTTCTACATGTAATCCCCATTCACTGAGCAATGTACACAGCTGACTTACTGGAATGAAATGTTCAATTATATCCTTGCCTTGTTGAATACACATGCATGCATGCTAACAGCCAATGAGAAAAAACAAAAAATTTTGACACATTGAATAATTTTCTCCTTGTTGCTAAGGCAGATTTCCTTTTAAACTGTGGTTAGTACAATCACCTTCCAGAAACTGTTTCATCACCAAAATCACCTCGTTAAGAGCGATGCTATGAAATTCAGACTCTAAAAATCCTACCAACGCAAGGCTTGGTGATGATCTTAAATTCTAGAGCACAACTTTTCACTGCATTTCATGAAATCATGTCCTATGGCTCTTGGCAGCAGAGAAATCTTCAAGCTTGCTTGCAATCAAAGCTCAATGGCATTTGTACTTGAGAGGAAAAAAAATCTGCTATAAGGCAATGTTTCCACACATTAAGTACAGTTTTTAAAAGCACGTTTTAACGAGAGCACATTTCCTCCTAATTTTCAGCAAGCCCGGGTCTCCTGTTGCATTAGCAGCCGGGCATCTGGTTCCTCAAGCACTGCTCTTCATATCTGTGTACAGATCTCGCTCTAGAATCTGCAGGCTGCCCACACAGGAAGGGGAGATAAGCAGGTCCAGGTCTAGGAGTGTGTAAGTAAGACTCTTGCTTGGCAGGCTGTGAAATCAGCGTTACCAGCCATAAAATGTTCCTTCTCTGTGTCGATGTCAGACTTGCCATGGTCATTCTAAAATACATATTAGTTCTATAGAGGATTCAAGTGACCCAAAAATGCAAAGGCAATAATCCCATCTAAATTAGCTCATGTGACAAAATGACAGTGACCACAACGTATACATGTGATGAAGGGCAGTAAGCAATTAGGGATACGGCAACAGCATCACTGGCGGGGGAATTCAGGTGCATGGCAG
Organism: Delphinus delphis; assembly: GCF_949987515.2. Taxonomy (NCBI): domain Eukaryota; kingdom Metazoa; phylum Chordata; class Mammalia; order Artiodactyla; family Delphinidae; genus Delphinus; species Delphinus delphis. The sequence goes on along the minus strand of NC_082694.2, from coordinate 57,887,684 downwards.
CTCCATCCACCACTCTGCCTTGCTTACCAAGCTGTGTGCCTCTCAGTGACCTTGTATCACCTCTGATTCCAGGGCTCTGGTGAAGGTGGTGGGGGCAGGCGCTGAAGCTAAGAAGGGTCTGCTCCAAGTCAGGGTAGGTCTGTTCTGGAAATCCAGTTATGGTTATGACATCGGGTAACACGGGGATAAGAAGGGTCCTGAGACAGAGCTTAGCCCTGTGGCCTGACACAAAGTTAAAAGTGGAGCTGAGTTAGACCCGCTCATAGCCTCAGGCTGTCTGAGAGTCACGCCCACATTCACCTAGACTCTCTGGCCTATGTTTGAGGCTGATGGCTTATACTGAAAACTGCACCTGGGCCCAGGAGAACCTCCACCCTGGTCCAGCCCATTCTGGCACACCCTCCGCAAGCCCACCATCACCTAAAGTCCTTGTTTTTAGCTCATCAATGTTGGGGGATAAGCTTTGACCATTTTCCCATGCTAAAGAAGACACAGCGGAGGGCTGCGGTGGTGGAATTCCATTCTAAGTAAAAGGTCGAAAACTAGAAGAAGCATATTTTCAAAATATGCAAAAGTTCATGGTCAGTGTGTCTACTTGTTCAGTCATTACTGGGCTTGGGTGGGTTATAGGATTTCTCCTTAAAACAAGGTAACATTGAACCATCCTGTAAGAGCAGTGGCAGACCCAGTTCTAACTCCCTTATGCCACAATTTATTCCCCATATTAATGAGAGCCACCCAGACAAATTTAAAAGGGCATGCTAGGCTCTCTTCTAGGTCCTGAGAATTCATCACTGAATTTTTTTTAAAGTCTCCATCTTTGTGGACCTTATATTCTAATGGGGAGGAAACAAACAAATAAATGTAAATGTCAGATGGTAAAAAGTGCTATAGTGGTGGGGGGTAGGGAGCAATTTCAATAGGACAGGAAGTCTATGAGTGTCAGTGTGTGAGTGTGTTAGTGTGTGTGTCAGTGTGTGCACACACATGGCATGCATGATTTTATAATGGATGGTTTAAAGAAGGCCTCTCTGATCAGGTGCAAAGGACTTTGAGCAAAGTCCTGAAGGAAGAAAGGGGCCAAGCTTTGTGGATAGTTGCAGGAAGAGAATTCCAAGATAAGCGCAAAGACCCAGATGAGAATTGTGCTCTGCACAGTCTGGGAACCACGAAGAAACCAACGTGCTGAGAGGGCAGTGAGTGAAGGGAGCAGGGCTCAAGAGCTGGGAACACAGTGGGGATGGATTACGAGGGCCACTGAGGACATTATAAGATGCTGGCTTTGACTGTGAGGGAGATGGGAATCGTAGGGAGGTTCCGATCAGAAGTGTGATGTGAGCTGATTTTCCTTTTCAAGTGATCTCTCTGCTCGTTCAGTGAAGAATAGACTATAGGGGTAAGAGGAGAAACAAGGAAGCCAGTATTTGCCTATTATAAAAAACAAATCTGATTTATAAATGACCCCCAATGCCTGCTAGGTATATAAAACGATACGGTAAAGATCTAAAGTTTAAAAAGGAGAAAGAAACATTTGCAGTGACCCTTTTGGAAGATTTACAGCTTAAAACGTCTTGGTAACCTGTCAGGATCAGAAAGGTTAAGTATTTGCTCAGAGGGAGTAGGACAGAACACAGAGAGCCAACACTGGACAGAGACTTGAGGCTGCGCCTGTCTCCAGAACTGATAGAATTAACCACTCCCTTCAAACCACTGCCAAGTCTCATCATTCCATTCCTCACGTTTCAGCCAAAACAAACTTCCTAAAGTGCAGATCAGACTCTCTCACTCCCCTTAAAACTCTTCGTGGGCTGCCTATTGCCCTGAAGACAAACCCAAATCCCCTCAATAGGGCGTTTATACCTTTTAGGATCCGGCCTCTGAGCTCCAGAATCTGGGAATTCTCTCCGCTCCCTGAACATGACAACACTTTCTTACCTCCAGGTCTTTGCACGTTGTGTTTTCTGTACCCTGAACTATTTTCCTTCTTAGAAGGAGGTTTCAAAATGGCACAACAGCAAATCAGAGTTGATTGCCTGAGACCGAAATACCAGGCTCCATTCTTAAACACTGTCCCAGACACCATGCTAAATTCTTCACAGGGGTCCTTATATCGAATCCTTCTAAGAACCAGCATTGCCCTGTTACACAACTCCTAATGTTGCCATTTCCACTAGAGTCTGTGTGAATAGCACCCCTGGACTTGTGCAGTGCACAGTGCCCTAACAATAGCCCTATAGGATAGATATTATAAGCCCATTTTGTAGGTGGGAAGACTGAGGCTCAGACAGGTTAAGTTCTTGCTGAAAGTCAGACACATAGTAACTAAGATTCAAAGCCTGGTCTGTCTCTGAGATGATATAATTCACTGCTCCGGTCTACCATCCCTGAGAGCATGTAAAATGATCTTTGAGAATGATTGGATTTGGGCTTGGACTAGCCCATTGGAAAACCTCCTGGCTCCCAAGAGGAGGACCTAGGTAGCAAAAGTCCCATGGAAGGATGACAACAAGCCCGGTTCTATGTTATGGATTAGAGGCTTAGACAAGCATTCACAGCTCTGAGGTAACCTGTGGGCTGGGATGTTCCTAGAGACAGCTGACCCCCGCTTTCCCACCTTTTAGCAATTACCTGGCAACCTCTCCTGCAAGTACTCTCAGGGCAATCTCTTAGGTCTGCCCCACCCACATCTCCCAATATGTTCTCAACCCAAAGGGTACCAATGTCTAAGGGTGGACTGAGCAGTAAAAATCCATCATCACTATCAGAGAAAAAGGAAGGGGGCTTCTGAGGTTAATTCAAAAATGTCATAATTGTATTCAAAAGGTGGCAGTGGTCTAATTTGTGAAGTCAGTGGACAAAAAACACTGCTATAACTTATTAGCCATGAAGCAACTGGAAAGAACTCTCTGGACTTCAGTTTCTTTCTTTATTAAATTAACGCCAAATCTAAATGCTTGTGAGGGTATGGGGTAGGTGTCATCTAAATGAGAGTTCTTTCTTCATTTTTTGTCTCCATTCTTTTAGGGTCTTGACTCTGTCATCAGATTCAAAGAGATCTCTACCTGACTCTCCCCACTTTCTCCTCAAATATATATTTTCATGAAAATTAAGCAGGAAATAGAGGCCACTGATATGTTGGTCTGCTGCCTGGCCGCCTTCTGCCCTGATCTACTGAACTCTGTAACACAGGGTAGGCTGATCTTCATGGTGGTTTCAGATCAACTCTTAACATCCACAGCTAGTTCTTACTTAGGAATATCCATTACATCATCCAAATGAGCCTTCAGCACAGTAGCAAGAATACTCACATTATCTTCTGCTTACTATTTATTTATTTGTAAATTTATTTATTTATTTGTTTTTATTTTTGGCTGTATTGGGTCTTCATTGCTGTGCACGGGCTTTCTCTATCTGTAGTGAGCGGGGGCTACTCTTTGTTGCAGCGCGCGGACTTCTCATTGTCGTGGCTTCTCTTATTGCAGAGCACGGGCTCTAGAGCGCAGGCTCAGTAGTTGTGGCACACGGGCTTAGGTGCTCCACAGCATGTGGGATCTTCCCAGGCCAGGGATCAAACCCGTATGCCCTGCATTGGCAGGTGGATTCTTAACCACTGCACCACCAGGGAAGCCCTCACTATTTATTTGAAAACAAACCAAACAGCCCCAGAACCTAGAGATAGCAGACCTGAATGGAACTGACAAAGGATGGTGAACAGGTATCAAACTGAGTGAGCCCAGCCACCTATGTTGAAGGGAGAGGTCCCAAAAATGGATGTATGTACCTGCAAGACAGATCTTTATCAAAACTGCCACAGTGGAGGTCCAACGAGTAGTTAGGCAGCGCAGCAGTGAGGAACTATGGCGGTTTTGACTACAAGGAGAACTGACTCAGACAGAAGGAATACCTCTGGCATTCTCACCAGTCCTATGCTTGGGGCAGCCTAATCTCATTCTGCTGACTGGCAGCTGGGGTTATTCCAAGGAACTCCCTGACTCTCCATCAGGACCTGGAATCCCCTTCTATGTGATTCTTGCTGACTGAAAGCCTAAAGCTAAGCAGTGAATCTGTTTCTAAGGCAACAGTAAAGCAACCATAAATTCTTATTCACTACGGATGCAAGCACTTCCAAATTCTTCTAGACAAAGAGATGATGCCAGAGGATGACTTTTCTTATCTGATCATCCACTGAGGGTGCCAATTACTGTTCTGCCCCTCAACCTCAGGCCATCAGGCCGTGACCACACTTCAGAAAGGAGCTCGTTCAGTTTCCACAACGACTCTCTGCTATTACTTTTTTTTTTCTTTCCAAAGAGAGTTGCTTCTTTGCTGCCTGATAAATGAGGACAGGTCCTCTAGGAGACAAGCTGTGAGACATCACATAAGGGGCTCAAGACCTCTTGCCTAAGCTTACAAGACTGGAGTCAGGACCCTGTCCCATCTCAGAAAACACCCACCTCATTCATCAAAGGTAGCAACTGGGGCGACAGGCAACGTGGCCAAAAAAAGAAAGATGGATTTAGGATTTAGGACAATGCATATGTTATTGAAAAGTCATGAGACCCTTTTTCTGTACTTTGTTTTTTGATATAGAAATTACTTTTTAATGAAGTATAGTTGATTTACAATGTTGTGTTAATTTCTGCTGTACAGCGAAGTGACTCAGTTATACACAGATATGCACTCTTTTTTATATTCTTTTCCATTATGGTTTGCCCCCGGATATTGAATATAGTTTCCTGTGCTATATGGTAGGACCTTGTTGCTTATGCATTCTATATGTAATAGTTTGCGTCTACTAACCCCAAGCTTCCACTCCATCCCTTCCCCACCCTCCACCCCCTTGGCAACCACAAGTCTGTTCTCTATGCCTGTGAGTCCTAGAACTTACTACTTTTTATACGCTATATAATTTACTTAATGGTTCTGCTTATTGTCTCTCTCTCTCTCTCTCTCTCTCTGTTTCTCTCTTTCTCTTTCTCTCTAACGGATGTCAACGCTGTAAGAGTAGGGATTTCTGTCTCTTTTGTTCACCCAGTTCCGAGAGCAGAGCCTGCTATATGGAAGATGCACAGCACCTGCTTTTACTAAATGAATAAAATATTTCTCATTGGGTCATGTGCTGATTCACCAAATCTCTGATGTGGAATCAGAATCCGAGGGCTGAACCCAGGCATATGCATTTAGAAATGTTCCTTATGTAAAAGGGATGCCCCTAAACTGAGCAGAGGCCGGTGTCAGACTGAAAAGCCAATGTCAGTGTTGGGTAGAGGAGAGGAATTGTGATTCAGTCATTCACAGAGAACCTCAGGCTAGAAAACCTGATCTCCAGCATCAGGAGAGGGGCTGGGACCCTGACATTTTCCCCAGCACCTGGTAGTTGGTCCTCCTATACCAGCCCTGGCTTGCTGATTTCTTCTGGAATGCCAAGATCATCTGCTCTGTTGAGAGGGTCCTAATATTTTGCACATCCTCACGGGAGCATATCTTCTTCTCCTTTCAGGACACTAAAAAGACATCTAGTCAAACACCAACCCCCAATCACCTCTATTACAGAGGCCCCATAAAAGGGAAAGAGCACGAAGAATTTAAATATATTACCTCTGCATTCGGACATGGATATATGGGTAGAAGGAAGAAAGGTGGAGAATAGAGTCTTCCAATGGAAGGAAGAATTTGAAGGGAAGATACTCTGCTAATCTTGGTCTCCATGCAGAGTCAGCCAGGACGATCCTCAGATGTGTTCTGCCAGGACCAAGGGCAGTGGAAGGGCCCCCCTCAGGGGCCTTTATGACAGTCATGACTGCCACCACTGACTGGGCACTTGCTTTGTCCCAGGTGCTCTGTTGATTACTCTGCATTCGTTATCTTTTCTGACAATATTGCAAGGAGGTATTGTCATTCCCATTTTACAAACGAGAAAAAATAAATCGTTCATCAAAGTAAACCGGGCTGAAATCATACGAATCTAAGTGACAGATAGGATTTAAATCCAGGCATTTTGCATGATAACCAGAATGCTTTCCAAAACCGCAGGACCTTTTCATTTGTTTGTTTTTCACTACACAGGTTAGCAATACTGTTCTGTCTTAGCAACTTACTTAGGTACTTAGTGTGGAATAACCTTCCCACGCTGCCCCTCCTTCCCACCTGAATAAATGGTGTCTTTGGATCATCTCATTCACGTTTCCCTCTCCTGTCTCATGCCTGCCCACCCTGCAAGAAAGGCTTTTGTAAGCTCTCCTATTCATCACATAGCAAGGGAAAGAGGATCCACTTGGGGGATCATCAGCTAAAATCTGAGGTCTGAAATCCCTCCAAAGTCATGTAATAATCTCAAGGTTTTTCCATTCAGTCAGGAGAAAAGAAAATAGAGAATGAAATCCTAGCCATGAACAAGCAAAACTAAAATAAAAGAGGGCAATGCAGAAAGCTGGGGAGAATGATATTGAATTTTAGCCTAACAAGGAAGTTAATACTTGGCCCTAAAAACAATAAGTCAATATTTTTTCGAGAATCTCAATGCAGCAGCCCACAGATTTACTGTCTTGGGGTCAAGACACTAATTTTTAACTGTTAAGTAATCCAAATAAAAGGGAAAACAACACATTCATTCATGGGTTTGTCTGCCAAGTTTTTCTTAGCCACTCGTATGTGCCAGACACCATGTTACAAAGATGAATAAGATAATATCCCCCCCCCCAAAAAATAAAAAGATAATATCCCAAAAGAAGCTCACATTCTAGTGGGTCCTTACAAGAGTCAAGGAGTGAGTCCCCTTTCTGGAAGACATAACTCTTTCATTACTAGGGGATCACAGAAGAGGAGAGATTTTCCAGGGATTCAGACAGTGAGACCGTGACTACACCTGGACGCTCTCAAAGTGGACCACCTAGTTCCCAGGTTAACATATCTGGGGTCTTGGGGTCATAAAACTGGGCTTCTAGAAACCTCCAACTGCTCAGCATACAGTCCTGGAATCAAAAGATTTCAAATGTAGTGAATTCCCGGAGGAGGGCCTTGGATCGCCTTTTCTGTACTCTGAATCTTTCAGGGGCCTTGTGTTGGACAATGGTTACTATTTCAGGCAATAATTTGGTCACCATCCACCCTGAAGAGAAAGAGCAGCCTTTCTTTGATGTTCAACCTTACACACTGAAAAAAAAAAAAAAAAAAAAAAAAAAATGAGGCCATATGCATGCATTTATTTCTGGGTCACCAAAAAAGATTTCCTACCTAAAAATATTTTCCACACTAGCCTGTTGACATTTCACCTTCAGACCTTTGTTTCAGTGAAGTATAGCCCTCCTGATAGTTCTAGTTCTAAGAGAGGGGATCATTCATTCATTTGTTCCTCAAACACTTATGGAGGGCTTCTATGTGCAAAGCACCAGACCAAACACCGTGGGAAGTTCAAAGATGATTGACTCATGGCCCCTGTTTCTGACGAAGTTACAGTCTTCCAGTAATAGTTACTCAAATGACCATGAATAGAAGAATATGGAAAATTCCATAAAAGGAGGGGACTAGAAGGATGACAGAAGTCGGAGAGAGTTGAGGACATTCCAGAAGGAAGCAATGATATGACAAAAGGCATAGAACAACGCTTTTTCAACTTCAGGTCACCTAAGGATCATCTGGAAAATTCACTGAAGTGCAGACAACTGGGCCCTATCATCAGATACACAGTATCTCTAAGGAGGAACCCCCAAATCTGAATTTTCCCGAGCACCCTAGGTGATTCTGATATGGATGGTCTTGGCATTGGCACGTAGGGTAGAAAGGCAGAACTGGGTAGGAGGAAAAAACTGGCATAAAGGGCATCGGGCATGTTTAGCAAACAAAGACTGGAGAGCAGAGGACTTAAATAAGGTCCTCGATGGAAGGCAGTACCTTAAAATTAGAAGATAGTGTTTGTTGTAATATCAGTAAGTTGTTGATATGAAATAGTGTATCAGATGGGCTCTCGTTGTCACAGATTGGGACCCCAGACAGCATCAAAATATGAAGCCCCTTGGTGACTGTGTGTGTGAGGTAAGACAGAAGAGGGTAGAGAAAAATGGACCCTAACGGGAGCATCAACAGGGCCCCCCAAAGAGGAGATAAAATCATTGGGAGTAACTTACACGTACTTCATAATTTTGCCAAGGGTTTGTTCTGCTTTCCTTAAGGAGAAACAGCTAAGGATGGCTAGGACTCCACCTAGACACAGGACAAAGAACCAGACCCACGGAAGGCTTCAGAGACCTTCTAATCAGGTTCTGTCCACAAGCCCTGAACAGAGGTCAACAGTACACAGCAACGAAAACCCCAAACTGGAAGGCTTAGGTGGTGAGGAGAGCTGTGCTCTTCACATGAGGGGCTCTGGGTGGAGCCTCACCAACTCCCCTGTTCCTTCAACTCAAGGGTAAATCTTTGCAGTCCCTCTTCTGGCTTTCTAGTCTGCTTCTTGGGACTGGGGATGTTTAACACAGACTCCAATTTCAAGCTATGTGATAGGAACATGCAGATGTCTTTTTTAAAAAAATCTTTTTTAATAAGGAAAATACTGGTTATGTGAAGAGAGGCTGGTGAATTTCATCAGCTTTCTCCCTGCATCATTAAGCTTCATCTTCGAGCAGACTGCTGTTTGGGGGATACGACCCTATCAACTCGAAGTTTGTAGGTCTTTTATAGTTTCCTGCATAGTCAAAAAGCATAATCCTTTAAAGAATAAGATGCTCTTGAGGAGAACAGAAGTAGGAAGTAAAAAGAAATTAAAAAAAAAAAAAAAAACCTCAAGTTGATACTCACATAATGGTGACCCTTCATCAATATTCTAAAGTTCCTGACAATATATACAGTGACATGGGTCTAAAACTAGGTGTGTACGTATACACAAAAAATCCATTTTTTAAATGGAAGCAGCTTAAAAAGGAACTAACCAAATTTTTGTTTACAGAAATAAATTGAGTAGCTTTTTGGGAGGGAAAATATGAACTTTTTACACAAAACCCTGAACACAGTTTATGAAACATACAGTTTCTCTACTAGGTAAGGTATCTAGTGAACATGTCCTTTAAACCAATCCCATACACCTGTATTTGAAGAATTGTTTAAATATCGGCTTATGGCTTATGGTTTTAATGTTGGTAACTATGCCACAACTATTATGTTATTGTCTTTTTGTGATTGGTGAGGATTACACAGGAGCTTTTGAAAAAGAGAAAAAATTTAGTGGAGAAAGAAATACTCATCATTTAATCATTTCATTAACAAGTGAAAATAGTAACCTGCCTATTAAGTCCTTGCTTAAGCAAGGACTGTTTTCACCAGGATCAATGACTAATGAGAGAACATGCATTCCTTCCTTCATTCAGCAAACACTGAATGTCTATTATACATCTGGCAAGATATGCGGGGCTAGAACCATGAACTAAACAAGACACAATCTCTCTCGTCCCTGAATTTATTATCTAGATGGGAAGACAGATGATAGATGTTAATTTAAATTGTTACAGAAAGAAGCATTTATTAATTGATAAATGCTATGAAGGAAAAACACAGTCCTACAAGAGTCAGTAATGGAGAACCTGACCTACTAGGGTATTAGGGAAGACTGCTGATGAAATAACATGAGTCAAAACTTTTTAAAAGACACTCAGCAGGAAGCCAGGCTAAAGGTTGCTGTAGTGCAAGGCCTTAGGTTAACACTTATGCAATTACCCTTCTCTGTAATGGGATTACTCACAGACCTACCTTCTTAGATATGCTGGGCATTGAGATCATGTTTAGACAATACTAAAAACAGCTTCCGTAATTTACATGAGAGTTTTCCCCTCTGAGGTCATAGTCAGACATTTGAAATTAATTGCATGCTGCTGGGGGCAATATGGTAGATTGGAAGGGTCGTTGGTCTAGGAGCCAAAAGAAATGAGTGCTGGTCTTGGCTCTCACTGGCCAGTCATGTGGCCTTGGACAAGTCATTTTCCCTTTCTCAGCCTGATCTGTAAAACTGAGGAATTTGGCTAACAACCCCAAGCTATGATATTCTGATCCCTCATTTTGGCAATCAAGGTCATCAATATGTTGCCTGTCTAACTCCCCAGGCTTACTGTTCCTGGTAGACAACTGAGTTACTAAATAAAAATTACCCAAATATGCACCCTGTTTTTCTTTCTCATGCTTTTCTACCCGTCCTCCATGACCCATCTCGAATGTCCAATTCCCCTTCATTAAAATGCGTTTAGTGCCAGGAAGGCCCCTAAAAGTCATCTCACGTTGCCCCTTCCCCTTTTTCCCCCACATGAAAACTCAGGTCATCATAACTTAAAAGACTTTTTCAAAGCCATGCATCTCAGAAGTGACAGAGCCAGGCTCTAAAACAAGGTGTCTAAGTTTCTAGGCCAGATCTCTTCCACGACACCAACCCCTATTGCTGGGTTTCCTGCAGCCCCCTAAGACGGCCTGTGTGTATCTCTTACAATCTGTGTCTCAAGGGAGGCTCAAGAGGGAGGGGATATGGGGACATGTGTATGCATATGACTGATTCGCTTTGTTGTGCAACAGAAACTAACATGGTATTGTGAAGCAATTATACTCCAATAAAGATCTATTAAAAAAAAAAGAGTTGGCAAACTATGGCCAACAGGTCATATTCAGCCCACCGCCTGTTTTTATAATGCCTATTTAATTTTTTTTTACATTTTGAAATGATTGAAAAAAATTTAAAAAAACAATATTTCATGACATGAAAATTATATGATGTTCAAATTTCAGTGTAAGTAAACAATGTTTTACAGAACACAGCATGTTCACGCGTTTAAGTATCGTCAACGGCTTTCATGCTACAACAGCAGTGTTGAGTAGCTGTGACAGGCTCTGTGGTCCACAAAGTCAAAAATATTTACTATGTGGCTTTGAAAAACAGCTTTGTGACTTTTGGTGTAGTCCTTATGTATGCCCTTATTTTCGAGCTCTCCATGGCGACCTTCGCAATTAGCATGTCCACATAAAGGCGCACAGGTAGAAACAGTGCTCTCTCACTGGTCATCTCTCAAGTAGTAAGGACCAATCCTCACTGAGCACTCAGGTGCCAGAGGCAGTTCCAAATGTTTTACAAGCATTAATGTATTATTCCTCACAAAAACCCCATAAGGTTCTTTACTACTATTACTCCCATTTAATAGATGAAGAAAATGAGGCACAGAAAAGTTAAGGATCTTGCACAATGTTAAATATGCCATTTGTTGAATTCAAACAAATATTAAAACTAACAATGATATGCCTGCTGACCTCAGAGAACTCTGGTCTGAGTACCATAGGGAACTTCATTGCTTTTGTCAATATCCTCGATATAGAAGCAAATTCATAGTTTTCTTTCCACCTGAGGAAATCATTGCTAGACATCCACGGACTCCTGAGGCCAGAAAACACAGGCACATTTCTAGAGGGCTTCTATATTATCAAAGAAAAAAGGGAGATGTAACTTTGGTGAAATGACTTCAGAGTCATAGATCTAGATTCAATAATGTCCCATTTCACTCTTATTGAGTCATTTAATTTCCTATGGCCTCCATTTGCTTATTTGTTAATAAAAAAACTAGATGAGCTCTGATGTGTCTTCCAGTGCTAGCTATGGGTCTAAGCAGCACGAGCACTGATAAGGAGAAGTTCCGAAAAAGGGCCAGGGGCAGCTGCATGACCAGAAGAAAGTGAGGAGTTAAGGGCGGGGGCGGGGGGGGGGGGCGGGGGGGAAGAGTCAACAACTGTGTCCAACATCAACTCACAAATTTCAGCTCCAGGGGGCTCACATCCCCCAACATTTGAAAGGCAGATGGTTTTGGAAGAGTGACAACCTGCAACTTCTGAGGGACATGTGACACGTGACTGAGCCCCTCCCCAAGCTCTATCCTTTTGCCCCTGGCTGATGCCACTCACTTTGGGGGCACTACCAAGGTGCAGAGGGGAAGTGGAGGTTGCCGTGTAGAGTAAGCAGACCCATTCTCTAAACCTGCTGCAACTGGGTGCTATACATTGAACAGAGCAGAGCCAAAGGGGGCCCTGGGTCCTGTGCTCTAGGGGGAAGCAGAAGTGAGGAACTGGAGAAGCTCAAGGGAGAAAGCATCAGAGCCATTCGGTGCTCAAGAAAGAAAGAAAAACCACCTGTGATGGCCCAGAAAACATAACCGTCAAATTTAAGGTCTGTTCCTTGCTTCACCTCTCAGACTGATACAGCTTCTCTCCTCCAAGGCATGCTGGAAATTCATCAATTTTGGGTTCCCGTGTAAAATACATGTGAGCAGTGATTTATGCTAGCATCTGTTTCAGATCCACAGTTCCCATGGCATGGTCTTAACCGGGACATGCAGCTAGCTTGAAGTCTGGAAATGGCCCTAACCTTGCTCCAGGGTGGTCCTTGTCATAAATTAGCTGGGGCTGGTTTACATGTTTTAAAAATAGCGAGGCTTTATTTATTTGCAAAGTCCTTTCACTCTTTGAGAACCAACTAAAATGCTTCCTCCTCCTCCATGAAGCCTTTTCCAATGTTCTCTTCTTCCTCTCAACTCTAAAGCACTGGGCTCATTAGATAGCTGCAGCCATCCATCTACCTCACTCAGCCCAGTGTTTAGGCGTTCTAGACCGTACATCCCTAAGAACAGGGAACACAGCGCAAAGAGCATGTTTTGCGCATGGCTTTGAAACAGCCTCAAAAACGGGTACCATCACCTATTCACTCTTGGACAAGTTATTTCACCGAGCCATAGTCATCATCTTTAAGTCAAGATCAGGATGCTTTCTTGCAACGGTGTTAAGTGAGAAAACATGTACAAAGTGCTTAGACTGATGTCTGCAACATAATGGGTATTCAACAAACATCACATAACTCCTCTTCAGCATCTGCATTCTCTGAAAAGCCCAGCGCAGTGCCTTGCATACACTGAGTGCTCAATAAATATCACAGTTGGATTGAAGAAAATTGCTGAATCACTCTCTTGTCTGTTTGACTTCATTTCACGTTAGATTCAAGCAGGAAATTATTAACTTATTCTGACTTCACATGCAATGACATCTACAGAGTGATGACTTTTTCTATCTTTTCTAAAAAATTAAGATGGGGCTTCCCTGGTGGCGCAGTGGTTGAGAATCTGCCTGCCAATGCAGGGGACACGGGTTCGAGCCCTGGTCTGGGAAGATCCCACAGGCCACGGAGCAACTGGGCCCGTGAGCCACAACTACTGAGCCTGCGCGTCTGGAGCCTGTGCTCTGCAACAAGAGAGGCCGCGACAGTGAGAGGCCCGCGCACCGCGATGAAGAGTGTACCCCGCTCGCCGCAACTAGAGAACGCCCTCGCACAGAAACGAAGACCCAACACAGCCAAAAATAAATAAATAAATAAAAATTTAAAGTGACATGTCATTTTAAAAAAATAAATTAAACTAAAAAATTAAGATGGACTCTAATATCTACATTTATGTTCCTATGTCTATTACATATGCAAAAAAAACATTTGTCCGAACAAGTATCACACTAGTGTTCTAGGTTACTAGTATGAATATTCCAAAATGATACAGTAGAAGCCATTCAAGACTTTAAGCATATGATTTCACACTACGGGACATATTTCACCCATTTCTCAGAAGAGTAAATTTTCAAGAAAGATCAAATTTTTGTTACCTTTGCTGACCCAGAAGTAAAATGTCAGGGTGACAGTTTATCTTTGCCTCTGTCTGGCTACTCTCTACCCCCCCCACCCCACTTCAGCAGCCTGGTTCCCGGGTACTTCCCCATCAGAATGGCCCTCTGGGGGCACTAACTGGACAGCAACCCATTTCAAACTTCTTTCACTTCCTCTGCATCATCCTGTGTTCCAGCGCTCAGAACTTTTCTGCCAGCTGATCTGATAAACCAATCCAAGTTAGTAAACGAACAGATGCGAATGGTTTGTGAGAAGGAATGGTAGCTCTTTCCTAGGTAATCTCGTTGCGTTCTATTAGGGATCTACTAGATAGAATTACTTTATTCAAATGAATGTCTCTAATACTGAGAATTTCTGATCCTACATTGGCTGAAGGATAAATGCTTTGAATCCAGGGATGTTTTGTGCTTCTCAAATCACTTTCTAGACAGCTGCCTATAACATACTTGCCCCTGATCACAAACACACTTCCATCACTTCAGCTGCTTTCCATCACTTCAGGACTTTTCTCCTTCCCTACATTCTCCTCCTCCTCCTGAAATTGGCTAGAAAGTTTCAGGTAGCGAGAAAATGGGATTCTCGTGAACCTTGGTCTATCCTGTTACTTACTATACACTCTTGGCTGCGCCGATCAAAGGACAATCACAAATGTAGACATAAAACACTTAGGGTTCAAAACATAGTTGACAACAAAGAGAGCCTACAACAAACACTTGAGGCCTCATGGGCTGCGAGCAACTGTCTTCCAAGTTGAGTCAACACGCTAGCAAAAGACGCCTGGTCTCATCTGTATTCTCAACTGCTTGTGAGGAAATCATGCCAGTAAGAGTAGTTTACCCTCGGAGTCTCCAGTTCAGAAAATGAGCTGTTTGATTTACAAACCCTATTGAGAACCTAATCATTGATTAGTTGTTTTCAAAATATGTGCTGTATATCTTTTGTGAAGTGTGTGCGTGTGCGTGTGCGCACGTGCGTATGCATGTGCCCTTTGGCCTGCATGGGCCTCTGTGTGTGTGTGTGTGTGTGTGTGTGTGCGTGCGTGCGTGTGAGAGGCTGAGGAGGGAGAGAGGGAGGCAGGAAGAGAGAGAAAAAGAGAGAGGACAGATGCAGACACATTCACACACAGGTATCTTTTGGAAGAGAAAAAAAGAAAACTGAAAATAATCCCACTTCACTTAATGAGGCCCCACTGGACTAGCCCTGAGTCCAAATCAGAGTCTCAGAGGCAAGACTCTGAAAGCTCACTTTCCCAGAACCCAGTCCCTCTCAGTGGGTCAGACAGCACCTGACGTTTACTTCCACTAAATCTCAAGGACGTCTCCAGGGGATAGACCTCCCTTTGTTCAGAGAGAAAATTGGAAGCAGCGAGTTCAGCAACCTACTGCCTTCGTTAGCATCAATTACCACTGAAAATTAGAACCTAAGTGATAGGCAGCTGAGGGAATGGATTCTGAAATCTAGGGAAAGTCAGGGAGAACATTTGCCACAAGAGGGAGCAGAAGAATTGGATCAGATGGGAAACCGTTTGGTAGAGGTTATGACGAGAGGTCGAACCATGAGGTATGGATGATACTGGAAGACGTTTTGACGAGACATTTATCCCTTAGAGGAAAAAAAATAAAAGAGGATGGAAGGATCTGGAAGAAGTGAGATCTCAGCACCCTGATTCCTAAGTTGTTAGCAAATGTAAAGCAACAATTTTTAGAGAAAAGCAACATACATACATACAGCAAAAATATCAAGCTTGCAAGGTATGTGCTCTACCATCCTCTTTTAATTGTGTATTTCTTTTTCCAGATTTACTTTCTATTCCAATTTAGATCTTGTTTATTTCCATGCTGATGGGGCAGACTGCTCGCTTCTTACCTACGTGCTTTTCTTCCTCTACCTGAAGTCATCACGGAGAAAGGGCCTGTGTTACTGAATTGCAACATGAAAATCAGATGGTACAGTCCTAAAATGCACTTACTTTGAGAAAAACCCATCCATGAGCTAAATGTATGCTTTGTACTTGCAACTTCGTTGGATCTACAGAGCTCTTCTCACCATTTATTTTGTCAAAGAAACAGATTAAGTACTTACAGGGAAGGAACTATGCGTTTACTTTGCAAGATAAATAAAAGTCTATTTTTGTCTGATAAAAAACATCTTAAATATAGCTTGCTAACAAAATGCTGAAGCTCTCCTGGAATATTTTATTTTCAACACATAGTAAGTTTGAAAGAGCAATTAATGTAATTCCTGCAAATAGTCCTGTAGGTGTTACTGACTATACTTCACCTTCTTTTTGCAATTTCACCTTCCTTTTGTAATTTCATTTGTAGTTAAAGCACTGCTAGGGCTATGCATTTTTCTTCCCTTTCATGGTCAACAAAAGGGTCAACTAGTACTTAATCCAAAATGATACAGTAGAAACCATTAAATAGTAATGATAAAGTAAATAGAAAGATAGACAGTAGGTAGGTAGGTAGACAGGTACACAGATAGATAGATATAAAGCACAGCCTTCATATTCTTTTAATTTGTTACACTCCTCTTCCAGCCCTGCTAAGCTTTTAAGACAGAGTAAAGGAAGTCTGATTGTCATGGACACTTACATTCTTTGCTGTCCCTGCACAGCTCAGGAGTGAACAACAGTTTACCTCTGTCCAGTTTTTTTTTCTTTTTCCCTGGGAATTAATCATGCCATAGTTAATAAAAGAGCCAGTTTAGGGGGAAAAAATTAAGGCTCCTTTTTTAGTAGGTGGGAGAAATCCTAGCTAAAGAGCCCTCAGATCCAAATGGAATCCTTCAAGCAGGCAGAGTCCCTAAAATGAAAACCATTTAAGAAAACACATACTGCTTCTGAGGAAATAAGGGGATCTTTCCCCACCTTCTCACTCTCAAGGCCCCAAAGATGGAGCAAGCTAGCTCTCTCTTCCTCCTTTTTTTCACGCGAGACTAACCTCACAATTAAGCAAGTTTAGCAAACCCATAGAGGTAAATTCAAGCAACACAGGATTTGAAAGAGGAGCCTCAAAGCAATCACTCCTATTCCGGCTTTGTCTTCTTTTCTGAAATGAATGAAACATCTCAATACATTTTCCTCCCTCTTTTCCTGACTTGCTGCACAAGTAGCTCTGAGAAAGAGAAAACGTGCAAGTGAGTGAGTGAGTGCGTGTGTGTGTGTGTGTGTGTGTGTGTGTGTGTGTGTGTGTGTTGGGGAGTGTGGGTGGGAGGTATGCTTTCAGAATCCCCTCCTGGTTGCACCCCATTTCCCTTAGGAAATCTTCACACAGATGCTAGACTGTGGATGTTCAGCTGCTCCTATTCGGAGAGACCCAAGCTATGCCTTTAACCAGATCTGATCAGACTCTCCATCTACTCTACTAGCTCCTCCATGATAGGGATGCCTGTACTGTCTTTACATCCGTCATTTTTTAAAAAGCTTCTTCCACTTCACCTCCTACTGATATCCTTTTTTTTTTTTTTTTTTTTTTTTTTTTAGTCTTTACACCTCCAGCAGGACAAAGTTTGTATTGTTATATTCACAACCACTAGTGGCTGACTAGCAGTAGACAGCGCCAGCAAGGGAGCCAGGCAAAGAGGGGTTAAACAAATACCTAGTGCAAAGCAGGACTTTCTTTCCAGCGACTGCGGACACCAAGCACATTGCTTTTTCTCACAAAATTCTTTGTTAAATTTGATCACTCTGCTCCCAACCCAACCATTGCCACTTTGTCTGGAGAGGGAAATACGAATTGCCGGCCCAAGCCATTCATCAGTCAACACAATCCGTAAGGGAAGGGGGAATTGAAAAACCACGGAGGCGCACATACTATATTTTTAAAAGCATCGCCTGGGTGGATTTGGTTTCTGTAGCCTACCGTCCACCCAGAAGACCTCCCTCTTCTTCATTAAGGAGGATCCAAGAAGGATATCCTCACGTCTCAGAACACAGACCATTTCCCCAAGAGCCAGCGAAGCTCCGGAGGCAGACAATGCAGTGGCAAAGTTCCCTTCGAATGTCCTGGGGAAAGATGCCTCTGCGCGCAGGATCCCCAACGCACACTCGGGCTGGGTGCCCAGAGACTGGGACCCTGCAGCCCACTCCCCCGCCGCTTCTCTCCCTTGCCTGTCCCCCCGCCCCGGCCACACCTCCCTCCTCTCCGCAGTCGATGCTGAAGGAGCACCCAGGGCTGGCCGGAAAAGAGGAGACTCGCGAGTGTGGCCTTGGGGAAGACCCCAGGGATTACCGGGAGGAGGGGTGACCGCGGAGCAGAGCCCAGTGTGTGGGGACGCCTGGATCCCCAGCAGCGTTGCATTCCGGGTGGACTTCGCTCTTCGCGCCCTGAATCCTTAAGCCCAGGGCGGTGCAGGGTGCAGCATCTCTCCTCAGCAGCCCTTTCTTGCTCCGGCAGCCGGCACTGGCAGGCGGGCACCCTCAACGCCCAGACGCACCAGCCAGAGCAATTTCACTCCCCGAGAAGCGCGGACACCCCCAGAAAATGGGTGGGGACACACACAGACACACACAATTTAGGAGCTGGTCCTTTGCCAAAGCGGAGGGAAGTGTAGCCTTCTGAACAAATGGAAAACAGTTGGCGGTATCTGACCAAATCCTTTCTGCTGCCCTTCCGAAGATCCTACCTGGTTTGGGGGAGTGCGGCTGGATCCTTCCCCCGTTCCTCCACGTTAGTAGGAAAGACGGCGCACTCCCTCCTTTTAAATAGCTCCCGAGCTGGGAAAGGTCGCTCCCATCTTCGGGGGGAAGCACAAAGCGGGCGGCGGCGGGCAAGCTCCCATGCAGCGCCGGCGCGAGCAGGAGCGTCGGCGGCGGCAGGCAGCCGGTGCGCGCGGGCGGGAGGCAGCGCGGAGGCCGGGAGGCTGGGAGGGCCGGGGCCCGGGCGGCGCGCGCGCTCCGCTCCCCTCCCTCCCTTCCTCCCGCGCACACTCGCCCGCCAGCCCGCCGCCCGCAGCCTCGCACTCGCTCTCACGCGCGCTCCGCCCCGCCGCCGCCGCCGGCGCCCCGGCCCCCCGCGCGCCCCCACCCCGGCGGCCTCGGCCACCGCGGGCGAGAGGAGCCGGCGCGTTTTTGGAGCTCCGGGCGGGCGGGCAGCAATTCCAGCCTCCCAGCCTCGGCCGCGGAGGTTTTTCGACGTCCTCCCGGCTCTCGGCCCCGCAGTGCGTCCCGGCCGCACGCTAGCGCTTTCCCCGGCGCCCAGCCCATGGAGTACACGCGCAGACCGACGCTGCAACTTTTCTTTGCCACCTTCCTCCCCTCACCCACAGACAGAACCGCCACCCTGGCTCACCCACCCGTTTCTCACCTCTGAAATTGTTCAGCCAGATATATCTTTCTTCCTCCACTTTCTATCCCCCCGCTAAAGGAAGCTTTCCTTTAGCGGAGGGATCCGGGGAGGTATCAATGATTTTCTCTGAAATCCTCACTCCGTGTTTTTCCTACTTACCAGACCTGCACAGCAATACGCTGGCTAGGAGCTGCTGACACAAGCAGATAAGGATTGCGGGGCGGGGGGGTGGGGGGGGTTGTTAATTCCCCAGCCAAGAACTCCAAAAGATTCTCCCTTTTGGTATTTCCCTCAAAGATTGCAGCTCACTTGGGAATAAAGACCAAGAGGCTGCTTAATGTGAAAGCCTTGCAGCTTTTAAAACTACAGAGAAGAGTAAAAGCTGAGCATTAAGGTTAAGTTGGGAAAGATCTAATGCAGCAATCGACGAACCATTCATTGCCCTTTCCAAGAGAAGCATTATCATTGCCAATACACCACTTCGCCATAATTAATACAGGAGCACTGCATCAGGCCCTTGCTCTCTTGACAGCTCATTCATCCTTACAAATCCTTAATGACTTGGCAGGATGAAAGGCTAGACCCGCTGTGGAGTTCACATCAGACACACCTGGGAAGCTAGTTAAAAATGCGGATTGTAGCGTCCTGTCTTGAGACTCTGATGCAGCTCTCAAGGTGGACTCCAAGTTTGTATTTTTAAAGCACGAATTGATGTTCGACCCTGGTGTGGTTTGCTAAAGTGTGGGGCATCAGGGGCAGCTATGTGGAGGGTGAGAGTGGGAGGGAGACCGAAGTACTAGACAGAAAGTTAAGTTTCTTAATAGAGTTTTCCCCCGTACTTACAGCACAGCTCTGGGCAGCCAGGCCACAGGAAAAGAGCGATTCGGACTCCAGGAATCCCACTGTTTGACTATGAGGCAAAGAGCAGGGGGATGGGAAAAGTAGCCCTCCTCTGCCTCTTTGCCAGTGGCTCTCAACCTCTGACTGCACCTCAGAATCTCCTGGGGAGCTTTTAAAAATCCCAGCGCTTAGGCCACACCCCAGACAGAGTAGCTTGGAATCTCTGGGGGTGGGACCTGGGCATCAGTAATTATTTTTAAGTTTCCCTGGTTGGTGCCTATGTGTAACCAAAGCTGAGAACCATGTTCTTGGCCAATGCTCCTCAAACATGAATGCATATGTGAATCACCTGGAGATTGCAGTTTCTGAAACAGGCCTGTTATCTGCATTTCTAGCAAACTCACAAGTGATGGTGATGCTTTCTGAGTGAGAACTGCTCTTTAATGAGCAGGAGCTTGGTACATCATCCTAGTGGTTGTGGACACAGCTTGACGGAGGAAACTCTGAGCTTCTTCTTGTCTTGTATATTCCCAGGACTCATTCTTCCCTAAGAATATTTTCCTTTCCTCTGCGATGAATTAAACTTTCTTGGAAGCCACTCTCCATGCAAACTTTTTGTTAGACTGCACTGACTAATGGGTGTGAACAGAATGACATGAGGGGAGACGCAGGTCACCACCTCTCTGTTAGCATATGGCCTCAGCCAAAAATGACATAGGGTCCTGACTTCAAGAGAGTGTGAGAGGCAGACATTTGGCCTACACGCAAGGAAAGGGGCTTGGAGAGACAAGTGGCTGCTTTGTCAATGACATTGAGAAAAGCATATAACTAAAGACTCCACCCATAGGAAATAGGACAAAGCTAACTGAAGGGATTGAATGGAAGAGCTAAATGAAAATGTGAGTGGACTACATCTCATTGGAACGGATTTTGTAGAAAGGGTGAGGCCTGTTATTGCTATTATGGACCACTTAGTGAAAGCACAGATTTTTCTTGAAAGTGTAAGCATGCTTGTGACATGGAGTGATAAAAGCCCTGTTCTTAAATGTCTATATTCCAGTGGTGCCCCAAATCCATCTTGTCGGCAGCAGAGAAGGCATTAAGATGACATCTTGGTTTTCTTTATTCCTCTTTCTTTCCAATTTAGACTGATATTTAGGTTAATTTGGATATTTGAGTAAAACAAACTACATGAAGTAGTTTTCTCTATTACCTAAAACCATTAAAAGGTAGCCTAGTACCTAGTGATTTGACACCATTTTTTATTTGGCTCAATTTCTGACCCCCTAATTTTCTTTTCCTTTCATTTCTCATTAAAGGCATTTTTATAAGGGTTCCAGGGCCCTGAGGGAAATCAAACCCTTTGCTCCCTCCTAAATGTCATACATGACTGGCTTCTTATTACAAGAATTATCAAAGGCTACATCACTGGCACAAAGCTCTAGGTAAGGAAACAGGCTGCTACAGGCTCTGACTCTGGAAAGAAAAAATATTGTATGTAGGAAGGTGGTGATTTACATTCCAATGGCAACACTATTTCCTAATTCATTCTTGCATATTGATTGCCATTCTTTCCTTTGGACTTAAGAGTCAGTTATGGGCCTCCACTCTTATCTAGCCAAAGCAGTTGGCATGACCACTTTGCAGACTCCACAGGGAAATCACTAAGAGTTGATATATTCTAAAGGTGCTTCAGATTTTCATGAACTATTTCCCTGGAAACCTTCAGGGGATCTTTTAGCAAACTCATTTTCAAACCAAATGAAAATATTATGAATTAGGCCAGTCTACAGAAAAATTAGACATGTGATCGGGGGTACCCCAAATTTTACTTTTAATATTGTATTAAAACAGTCAACACTTTTCATCATGGGGAAAACAAGTACTTCATTGTAATTCCTTTCACTTTTACAGTACTTTGAATTACTTAGGTCAGAAGTACCATCGTTTTGTTTTGTTTCTTCACTTCTTGGAGCTCCTTCAGTGTGTTAATATAGCTCTAGTTTATTCCCACCTCATTTCCTACTCTGTCCGTCTTCACCACTCACCTATCTGCTCCTTCATGGGTTCAGTCTGATACTGATTTCTACATAAGAAAAAAGCATTATAGCATCTGCAGCCTGGCCAGCAAGAGAGTGGAGCTTAGCATTAGCTATTTTCCCATACCCAGGATCCTCAGGGGAACCGCTGGACCAGGTTTTGTTTGCTGCTGATTGGATCCTGGGTTTGCTTCAAGCGTGACTGTGGGGATTCTTGGTGACTTCTAAGTGCTACCGTTCCTCCTGCCTGCTGTCTTGTTCCTGAAATTAAATTTTTGCTTCTCTGTTTTGTTTTGACCAGTTGAACCCCACATAGTCAGTGGCCCTGCTGGTGGGTGGAATCAGCCTTCCTGGTAGACTCAAAGTTATAACCCACCCTTCCTCAGTGCTCCGTCACTGTAAAGTCACCCACTTCCTCTGAATTTGTCACAGTCTTTGGACACCAGAGGTCTTCACTTCTGCATTTGAGGAACTTATAGTCAACAGTTGGGCTTGTGCAAAATCCTGACACTTTCATTTTCCATTTCTTCCCCTTAGAACATTGAGGACATTAGTTTGTACCCCAAAACCTTATCAATGGTGAGGTTACCAGTCAGTAACTCAATGGCAGAATCATTATCTAGATCAACTGGTGGGTCAGAAAAGAACAGAGACTGGCTAAGAATTAAGGCTTTGGAGTCATACTACCTGGGTTTGAATCTCACCTCTGGCTGTATGACCTTGGGAAGTTTTTTTAACCTTTGTGTGTCACAATACCTTTGTCTGGAAAACCTAGATCACAAATCGCCTTCAAGAATTTATGAAAAGTATAAAATGTATATAATGTGCTTGACATAGTTCCTGATCATAGTAATTACTCAATGTTGTTGTTATTATTGGTAAATTTCCATAAAAATGATACCCATAAAGTAAAAAATATTCTATGTAATTGGGTTCAACATAATCAGGCCATGTCATTACTAATAATGATTATGCTGAGGTTTTTGTTATGCAGAATTCTATACAATGAGTAATCCAGGAAAGTGGATGCCCCTACAGTACGAGAGTACTTTCCCTCTCTGTAATGAAAGAAGTTGCTTGTGCACTTTCTGATTTTGTAAGTACAGAGTGCGGTTACGTGATCAATAAAGGGGGTACCGCATTCTTGCTGGATCACAGCATTTCTTTTCCTATATGTTCCTCTTTTCCTATGATCCCCTCTCTATTATAAGCTGAGGGTTTAATTTCCAATAGAGCCATTTTAAACAAATTCCACTCCGAGGAAGATCTTGTTTGTCACATTAGTTTTCTTAACAGGGGACCTTATCTAGAGGACAGAAACTTTTTTACTAAGTTTGCACAAACTCAACATTGATTCAAGGACTCCATCAACAGGGATTCAAGACGAAGTCCCTGGGGTCCTCTGTACCAGGAAGTTGTTCCCTACAATCCAGTTCTGAAGCAACATCCCTGAGAGATTGTACTTTAGGTTTTTCAGTAAATCTCTTTTCTTTGGCATTGTCTATGCTATATAGCTCTCTCACTGCATCTTCAGTTGCTGGTCACTGATTAGAATCTCTGAGAACTACCAGTGTTTTAGTGGTGACCACAGTGCCCGGACAGTCGCCCTTGAAAATGGTCATAACCAAGATACCTAAGGGGAAAATGGACTGAATTTATGGATGTCTTAATCCATGGTTTTAATGCTGCTGATTCTGCTACCACTGGAAGTGTCTGGAAGTAATGAAACTATATGCTCTTGTTTCTTTAAAAATTCAGAATCTTACATAGCGTGACCGAAAGAGTCCGTAGCAATTACGAGTCAGAAAAGTTCAGAAACTACATACTATTTTCCCTTTCTTTTAAAATGTTATCCTGTCACACAAAAGTCTTAGCCATCTTTGGATTTGTTTAAGAATTTCTGAGTGTAGACCCCAAAAAATGTTAGTTGTGTAGATATTAAAATTATTTATTAAAATTGTTTGACATCTACAACCTAAATTTTAGATAAGCAATCCTTATGAGCTAAGGAGGAAATTATGATTACCCTCATTTTACAAGTTGAGAAAGTACAGAGAGATTTGCCCCATACTAGCTGCACATAACTATCAGTTGTGTTGTTTCAAAATAATACTGAAGCCCAGGTCCGCTCTTGGAGATTTTGTTCCCACTGGTCTGAAGTGGAATATGGGTACCGGCATTTTTTTTTAGTTCCCTGGTTGGTTCTAGGTTCAGCCAGAGCTGAGAACCATGGGCCTAGGATCCAATAGCAAATTAGTGGTAAAGACAAGTGAAAAAAGTCCCCTTACATCTGCCATAATGCCGTTTCTATTCTGCTGCTGCATCGAACATTGGTATTTAACAGCATATAAAAATGGGGATGCCTCTTGGAAATGTAAGGTAACTTAGAAATGTTTAAGGACCTTTTCTGAGTCTCTAAGAGACACAGGTGGGTATTGTAATTGACCTGACAAAGATAGATGAGCAGATTGGAACAGATGATCAAGAAAGCCAAATCCAAGACTGCAGGGCCTCTGTCTCTCTTTTTGAACTGTCAGACCCCAGCATCTAGAGCAGTTTTGGGTTCATAGTAGATGAATTAATAAAACACATACTGTCCCCTATAGGGGGACTGGCCTATGTAGACAATAGATGGATTTGGGTTATAGGGTAAACACTTTGGCCCCTGTCCAGTGCAAATTGCAACTTAATAGCTATCATCTCCTCCTACCTGCAGTGCAGTCTGTAGTTAGCAACTGACATGGTCACCATATCCACACCCACAGTCCTGCCTGGCCACCTGCTCTGTGATGACAGATTGTCTGTGACATTGCAGGAGACCGGACTACAAGAGATGGCAATCTGACCGAGCCTCAGGCTTGCGCCTGTAAGCTGACCCCTTGTCAGTTATCTCAGCAATTAATTACTTATAAGCCCTTGTTTGATCCAGTTTGTAAGCATGTCAGAGAATCTCTTATTTCCTGTTATCTTTAGGCATGTATTGTGTAGATATTGACTTATATTTTCTTTTTGTCTTTTTCAAAAATCAAGGAATCAGTGAAGTTGCTGAGAGGTCCAAAATCAGTCATTAGGCAACTCTAATTAAAAGCAAGAAGATTATGACCCATGCATTGCTCTCTTTTGAGATGAACAATGATAGATGTGAAGCCTAAAAATGATACTTGAAATAAGCATTTTTTGTCTTCCTGTTTCTTTTGTCAAAAAAAAATTTCTAAATGTACATATTGCTCAAGGAAAGGCAGATTTTAGACAAAATTATTCAACACAGCAAATGCCTACCTAACTCATACTAAATGATCAATAAGTATGTGTTGCTCTTCCCTGGTGCCGCAGTGGTTGAGAGTCTGCCTGCCGATGCAGGGGGCATGGGTTCGTGCCCCGGTCCGGGAAGATCCCACGTGCCGCGGAGCGGCTGGGCCCGTGAGCCATGGCCGCTGAGCCTGCGCGTCCGGAGCCTGTGCTCCGCAACGGGAGAGGCCACAGCTGTGAGAGGCCCGCGTACCGAAAAAAAAAAAAGGTATGTGTTGAATAAATGATGCAAATTCGTGGAACATGCCTAATTATAGGGCAGTCATTTAAAGAAAATTTCATAGCAGATTTACTAGCTGAATTTTTAAATAATTCAGGCAAAATTTAGCAAGTGACTACTCCATTGACCGCCATGAACCAAGTCCTGTGGTGACCAAAACTGGCTTAGACACCACCCATGACCTCTAGGAATTTAGTAGCTAGAACTCGACTCTGGAGATTTTTGAGCACGCAAGCCCTATAGCCAGACACACACTTTATGAAGAGGCATCTTGAGTGTATGACATGTAAGAGTGGGCGTGGTCAGGAATAAAGAGACCAGCAAGGAGTTGGTCACAGTCACCCCACAGAAGGCCCGGTGAGCGGACTCTAAACAACGACTGGAGAAGAAAGGGAAGAAAATAGTAATTTTTGCTTTGGCTCAATTCTTGGCAGAGTCTTTTTTTTTTCATGGATGATCTCAGTTTTGTTTCACTGATGTCTTAAATATTAATACACTGAGCACAGGAAAAAAAAGCTCAGAAAGGCATATATCAAAATGTTAACAATAATTATCACTAGGTACTGTGCTTCCAGGAGAATTTTATTTTCTTTGTGTGTCTGTGTGTTTTTGTGTCCTTCCCAATTTTTCAACAATTACTTTTGTAATTGAAAGCAAAAGTATGCCAACTGGACAAAGGAAAAAGGAGAGAAAAGGACACTCATGTCAGTTGCTGATCCTAACGTGAGAATGCCCACAAGTCTATTTCCAAATGACATAGTAAATATCATCCTCCTTGAAAATCAAATTATAAAAGGCAGGCTAGCATTTGGGAAAATAAAGACCAATTCAGAAGACAGAGCAGTGGCGTGTTCCCTGCAGAATTAGAATAGAGGCAGATCCTCATTTCAGATGATTCCCAAGTCCAGAGTGGGTTCACCACATCAGTGTGTGCCCAGCCGAAAGGAAAAGACCCGAGGAGCCTCACACACCACTCAAGAAGCCCATCAGAAAGGAGAGGCTCAGAACGGAAAGACTCTTGGATCAAGCAGCACTCTCCCTGGCACTGAGGGCTCCCCACCCCCATATCTCTCTTAAGCTAAATTCGCACCCACCCAGCCCAATATTTAAAAAAAAACAAAAAACAACACACTGGGTTTTCATTTTCAGAGGACTCATCAGGGATGGTTTCCATTGGAACCCATCTGACTTCTATAAGGCTGTAAGTCTTCTGGGAAGAAACACTCCTTAAACAGTAGCCTGCTCAAGTGGGTAGGAGGCAGGGTAGCCTTCTCCAGCAGGCAGGGGGAACATTTCATCACTGAGAAGCTGCACAGGGATGAGAAAGAGCAGAGGACCCTTAGTTGGTTTTAGTATTGTGTGTAAGTTCTCTACAGACTATGCACCCCCTTATTCTTTGCAACTTAAATTGACTCTTCCCACTGCCTAGTCCCCTGGATGTGTGGCTGCCTTTTAAAATAGGTTGTAGAAAGCTGAGAATATCTGGTAGTCTTTCTGAGACACATAGAGCTGAACTGTAACCAGGGAGCAGGTGAAAAGATTCTCTCTCCTACATGTACCCCATCCTCTCCACAAGAAAAGCTCCAGACATTTAAATCCATGGTGTGGGAAAGCCAAAGGGAGCCAATTTTGATGAAGTAGGGACTCTATAAAGAGCCTCTTGCTTCCCCTAACTACAGCTGCTTTTAATATTATTTTAGAAATATACAGAATCAGTGAAGGGAATCGGAATGGAATCGTTACATTTAATCAATTTTTTGTCTTTTATATATGTGATTATTATATATGTAATTTTATATTGTGATTTTATATATATATTCTAAAGAACATTGTTTTGCTCAAAACAGTCTTATTTGTTGGCTAACAAATATCAATAGAAAGATAAAATCATTGGTTTGATTTTTCGTATGTATTTCTGATATCCCTTGTGACACACCCTTGACCTGACACAAACTAGAAAATGTTATCTATGTCATTATGAGAAATCTAGTGTTAATTTAACACTAAAACACTACTTATTGTAAGATTTATTTTTGAAATGGAAAGCATACTCTAGGCTTTTTGATCTTTATCTCCTTGTTTTAAGGTGAAATGTTTTTATTTTGTTTAAAAAATTTTAAAACATTTAATTATTAAAATTAAATAATTTAAAATAAATTTATTTAAATAAATCAAATACAATGTTATTTATATGTAAATAGTAATGTTAGAAAAATACCTAATGAATTTCCTGACAAGTTTGGAACCTTCTTTCCTTCTTCTGTGAGAGACAGTGTCTTATGATCAGAGCAGATATGAACTTGAATTTTATGGAAGTGGGCTTGAGTTTTCGTACTTACCTTCTAGCTATACAATCATAGATAAAAGTTCTTTATTCATTCACTCACTTATTTGAGTATTTTAAAGTTCCTATTAAGCGGAGTACTGAATTAGACCGAAAGGGGTCATCAGTGCACGGGGGGTGGGGGGGGGGGTGAAAAAGAGATATTTACAAAATTACACAATTTTCTAACAGAGGGAGCTGACCTTTTTTTTTAGGAGAGTCTGTTCAGCTCTAAAATATGGCTAGGAGCTGGCTAGGAGCAGAGGAGGGTAAATTCAGTTTAGTCCTGGCAGAAGAAGCTTCAGGTGCAAAGGCCCTGTGGTGAGAAGGTGCAGTCTAGGTACTCTAAGTAGGTCAGAGGGTGTAAAGCCCAGAAAGTGAGGAAGAGAGGGGTGTTAGCAGGGGCTAGAGGGTAGGCAGGGCCATGCAGTGCTGTAGGGTTTGGTATTTGGTCTCACTCTTAAGATCAAGATAACTCATCTGTGCATTCTGAGGACTTGCCTTATTTTCTTCTGGAACAATTAGCCTTGCAATTACTAACTTCTCCTCACTTTCCGACTCTCCTTGCTCACACATGGTTTACCAGAATTCCTTCCACGTTTGGTATTAAGGGAGAGACTTAATTTGTTAAGTCACGTATTCCTGAGATGATTTTATTTAACGCCATTGCGCCTTATCAGGGTTCTCCTACATGATTACCAATAATCACTACAATGTCCAAAATTCCCTACCAGTTGGCTGTTCAGCTTATTCAGTGGAATCCTGATCTTTTTATGCCCACATATCTTCCAGATATGTTCTTCTAAATTACTCTCATGTAGTAATAGATAAGAAGAAATATCGATAGCCAAAGGGAATAAAAATGCACTGGCTCAATTCTGGAAGGAGACAATGCACTTCATGACTTTGAAACACTCC
This sequence comes from Delphinus delphis, assembly GCF_949987515.2. Taxonomy (NCBI): domain Eukaryota; kingdom Metazoa; phylum Chordata; class Mammalia; order Artiodactyla; family Delphinidae; genus Delphinus; species Delphinus delphis. The sequence goes on along the minus strand of NC_082694.2, from coordinate 57,859,069 downwards.
TACATCTTCACCTGTTTATTTGCAGTGAACATTTCTGCATGGTGGTGTACAGACAAATTGGTGATTATGCCCAGTAAGCTACCCATTCTGTAATGAGCTGTAAGACAGTATTCAGCTAGTTCCTCCTTTTTGAGGTCAAGAGAGGAGGCTCCCAAAAGAATTGCTTTAAAAATTGTAAAAAAGCAAGACCGGCATCTGATTTCCCAGTCTTAGCCTTCAGTTTACTTCTGAAGCATGTACTCCTTGAGTGGGGGAAAGAGCACGGGGAGAAATGGGATGGAGTGGTCTCAGAAGTGGGACTTTAGTGGGGAAAGGAGATAGGGACAGCAGACCTCCCAAGGACTCAGAACAGGAGACGGATTTTGTGTGAAGCCATCATTGTGGGGGTAGGGGGAGGAATCAACCTAAAATAATAGTCCTCCAGTCACACAGAAGTTCCTCAAAGCTTGGAGTAAAGGGTTCTACCCCAGGAGGACAGTGGCAGACGCTACCTAAAGATTCTGAGCATGTAACCAACAAGATGGGTCAGCAGTATGAAGGAGCTGCAACCCTGCCACAAGAGGGGTTACCTCCACTCCTGCCTGCCAGATCACAACACGAGTATAAAGGAAGGAGGGCGAGCAGAAGGTAGACCGTATCCCCTTCCTCTTCAAGTCTCTCAAACAGTGGTTCTCGACTAAGGTGTTACTGCTACTTGGGGGAAACCTGGAAAGTCATTGGGTGCCTTGTCACAATAATATGGACATTGCAGTGGACATTTATGGGGCTGCACCAAGGATGCAACATTATCTTGCAATGTGTGAGATGGCCCCATACGATGAATATTTGTCCTTCATTCCACATACTTTTCAAATGTTCTCCAGGACACTATTATCCAAGCCTAGCGCCTTACTCAGTTTTTACATACGAACCAAGTATTTTTTGCACGTTTTAACATATGTTGATTGTTCCAGGAATGTAACTACTGTGTATATTGAGAAAAGATTATACTTTGTTTCATTTGGAATTTAACAAGAGCTAGTCACCATTTTGGAAAATCACTTCACTGATGCCAGTTACTTCATAATCAGCCTTGGCAGCTGTTGCCCTTAGGAGAGGGGCCGCTGCTTAATGGGACAGGCATCTGCTGTTCCATTGTATCTTCTAGGGTGAAAATTGAGTTCATAAATTGAACAACTTATTGATTTATTAGAAAATATTGGCAGATATTAGAGTTATAGTATGCAGAACTTGAAAAAAAATTATTCAGGAAATAGGTTATATTATCAATTTTATTTCAGTATGTTGGAAAAATTGCTACAATGTATTTTTATAAAAGGGGAAAGATGGGTCTGAAGGAATTGATAACCTCTCCAAGTTTGTTACTCTCTAAGACTTACAAATGCAGCCTGCTGTGTCAAGGGCAAGAGTTGGGAGAGAAATTTAAATCGATTATGATTATCAGATTGAAATTTAAAAATGAAAGGGAATGAGTCAATTACAAGAGGCTCTTTCAATAACTGAAACTGAAAATTTGCTGGACCGATATGCCCTTCAGGAAGCCACTGTAGGGAAGAGCTTCCCCAGAGCCCCACTGGAGGCTCTCCTTGGAAAATGACTCAAGGGTCTTTTCTGCAGCTATTATATCCAATTGGATGGTCGTCTACCTGCCACATAATTGAAGAGTGGAAAGAATATCTAGTTCCAGTTCTGCTACTAACTAGTTGCTGGTAAACTCACTACCACTGTAATCGAGCAGGACCCTATGAGGCCTTCCCAGAATAGACACCCGTCGCCATGTCCTCTACCTGCCTTTTGTCTGTAAGAAAACCTTAGTCAAAGAATAAGTTTAATCAGAGAAGTGAGAAAATACAGAAAGAAAGGAAAACAGTCAAGTAAGACAAAATAAAGAAAGACTTTATAAATAAATAATAAAAGACAGTCAAGTAAGACAGTCAAGTAAGACAAAAGAATAAAAGACAGTCAAGTAAGACAAAAGAATAAAAGACAGTCAAGTAAGACAAAAGGAAAACAGTCAAGTAAGACAAAATAAAAAAAGACTTTAACCATTAAAGTCAAGGACCTCTAGTTCTTCCTCAAGGGCTCTAGATACTACTCTGAGCCACGTCCTTTAAGCTGTTTTGCAGATACTGAAACCCTCACCAGGTGGAAGACGTTAACTGGATGCTGCCCACGAGCATGGACACCCCGGACCGGTTGGAACCAGAAGGTTGATGATGCTGACTCCCACTGACCTCACCACCAGCCAATCAGAAGAATGTCCACGAGCTGATCACGCTCTGCTCATTGAACACTATAAGGCTCCTCACGTGGGAGACACAGTTTTGAGGGCACTTGCCTGCTGCAGCCCCCTTTGCCTGGCAATGCAATACAGTATTCTTTCCTATTTCACCCAAAACTCTGTCTCTGAGCTTCTATTTGGCACCAATGAACAGAGGCCGAGTTTCGTCAATACCACTCTGAGCCTTCCTTCCCTTGCAAATGGAGGGTGCTAAGAACTTGTCCGTTCTTTCAATATTACTATGAGAACAATTTTGTACAATAAGTATAAAATGTTCTGTAATAAAAAGAAATACGATTCTGTACCTTCTTGCATTCCATGGCACTGAGACCCATGCGGGGCATGTAGGACTATCTAATAGTTCATGCTAGTGGTTGCATGTATCCGCACCCTTCCCGCCCCACCCCAAGGAGCACAGATGCTGAAAGTTTTGACTTGGTCTCCATATCTCCAACGGTTTACGCTTAATTTCTCCATTCACATGTATTATGTAACAGAAAAAAAAAGCTATTTATGATTACTTAACATCATTAACTTATTTCTAAATGGCCCAAGAGAGCATTGAATATAATAGTGTCTAGGTATTGAAATTAATCATAGATTTTATAGGAATTGGTGGCCGAAAAACAAAATATGCAGAGAAAGAAAGAAGCAGGATAAGTGTTTTAAAAGGTGAATTAGGGCTTCCCTGGTGGCTCAGTGGTTGAAAGTCTGCCTGCCAATGCAGGGGACACGGTTCGTGCCCAGGTCCGGGAAGATCCCACATGCCGCAGAGCGGCTGGGCCTGTGAGCCATGGCCGCTGAGCCTGCGCCTCCGGAGCCTGTGCTCCTCATCGGGAGAGGCCACAACAGTGAGAGGCCCACGTACCGGAAAAAAAAAAAAAAAAAAGGTGAATTAATTTGAAAGTGAAATCCCACCTGGTGCACACCAGGAGAGAAGCTAATTAAATCCTCTGAAAGGAGCAGAGTGGATCCCCACGGCTGGCTGGAGGCTGAGCTGATTAGAACACAATGTTTATCCTGTCCCTTAAAGTATCTATCTGACCCTCAGGAGGGTCAATTTCAACTTTTTCAATTGTTCATCTTCAATTTTCACCTGTCCAAAGGCTCCACTGTTAACCCCAAGCTGCCCATCTTGAAAAAGTCTCCTTCTGTATAAGCTGAGATTGTGGTGGGGACTGATGGAAACTCAGTCTCAGTGCTAAAGGAACAACTCCGTATGAAAGGGTTTGCCCTATAGAGCATCACCCTATAGATCACACGGTAGCACTGCCCTCCTAAACAAGGGGGTGATGGTGCTATTAAGTACTATTACGTATGGCCGGAGGGAGGACAAATGTCTAAATTGTTTCATTCACTTTTCTAAAATATCTTTCTCCTCTTAATTGAAAACATTGCTGGCTGCTGTCTTTGTCTCTATTTTCTCCTACAGAATGATGATTCGCTACCATTTTGCTCTTTTGAGGCAATTTCTGCCTTAACTAAGAAAAGAGACGTATAATATCTCTTTGCATTTGACATTCACATGAATAACTTCTGTCCTTGTTATTCCCTTCAGAATGCTGTCCACTTTAATTAAATCCTGATTAATTTTCATTTTTTTCTCCAGAGAAAACAACAGTGGTTTTCTGTGGATTCACTAGTATCTATGTTCATTATCTTTATCTGTTACACTAAATGATATTGAATTTTTATGGCTCTTACCTTTGTAATCTTCACAAAGTAATTTTTTTTTTTTTTGCGGTACGCGGGCCTCTCACTGCTGTGGCCTCTCCCGTTACGGAGCACAGGCTCCGGACACGCAGGCTCAGCGGCCATGGCTCACAGGCCCAGCCGCTCTGCGGCATGTGGGATCCCCCAGGACCGGGGCACGAACCCGTGTCCCCCGCATTGGCAGGCGGACCCTCAACCACTGCGCCACCAGGGAAGCCCCACAAAGTAATTTTTGATAACAAAATTTGAATACTTTTTCATATGTGACTTATGATTGTGCAAAAATTAATTACTCTTAAATATGGGTATAACTATAAGCAAATTGCTTCAGCTTCCTCGAACTCAGGGTGATTATCTGTAAAATGGGGATGTGGAACAGGTTTTTGTCTCTTCCCCCAATTAAAACATTGAGATTCCATGATATAAAGTCTCAGTACTTACTCATGGTTTCAAAGTTCACTTCCCATTATTTGATCTACATTGTATCTAAGAGAGGTGATATGTAATTATTAACTTTCCCTTCCATGATTGGGAATTCTCTTAATTGTGTTCAAAACATAGTCATTCATTTTCCTTGGAAAGATAACTGAGATAACACGAACTTTGGTGGCACTTACATTTTAAAAAATAAGTGGTATTTATGTATTTTTTTTTACTATTTACTATTATTGCTTTTTATAGAAATAGGCTCTTTCCTATTCATCTAAACAGTTATTTTTAAAATCAACAAGCACCCAATTATTTTGATTATGAAGACTTTTCATGTCTTTCCACATGCTTCTTAGCCCCTTCTGAAACAGAAAGGGCTTGTAGGTAATCATAATTTTCTATTTTTAATTTCTTCTTAATTAAGAGTAGCTCTACTGTATTTTGTTGTGCATAAATCTTTTGTATGCAATAATCTATGTTTAAATACTTTCTTCACTTTTTATTGTAGTATATCTCTAATATACATAAAAGTACACGGAGAAATAGAACCAGTTCCCATGTATCCATCTTTAGCTTCACTGGTTAATGACAAATAGTCAATTTTGTGGTACACAGATCTCTCCTCCACCTTACAGGTCTGATTATTTTAAAGCCACTCCTGGATATCACAACATTTTTCTTCTGTCTTCAGCTGGAGATGGTATTTAAGGTGGTGGCTTGGGCCATTTCAGGGGGTTGCTTCCTCTTCCTAGGACTCTCCCATGTACACAGATGGTATACATGTTATTAAACTTCTGTTTGTTTTTCACCTTTTAATCTATCTTTTATCACAGGCATCTCAGCCAAGAGCCTAGAAGCGTGGAGGAAAGTTTATTTTTCCTCCCCTACACTCTCATCAATTCTTTGGTTACCCTGAATTTCGATTTGAACAGTGTTTTAATACTTTCATGAAATTCTCCCTGTGTACATTCCCTATTTTCTCTTATGTGAAATAGTCCATAAATCTATATATTTCCTTTGGAAAACAGGATGTAAGTAAAAATTTGAAATTGCATTAATTTAATTAAAGCTCCATACTTTATAGAAACTTAAAAAATTTCCATTTATGTTTAAATCTAAACAGTTTTTCTAGAAGGCGATCTGGCAAAGTTTTTATTTTTATTGTGCATTCCCTTAAATCTGCTTCGAGTAACTTATCCTAAGAAAATAATTGAAAAGTATGTAAAAATATAAATGCCCAGAAATTCAACACAGCATTGTTTATAGTAGGAAAAACTTATTGCAAACAATCTAAATGTCTAACAATAGGCTGTCTAACACATGATGATCACCATGACAGCCATTAAAAATGGAATTACAGCTCTATGTTGACATAAACAGAATGATCTGTATATCAATACAGAATATAGATCTTTATTGACATGAACACATATTGTGTTAAAAGCATGTTACAAACCATTATGTATAGTTGGATGTTTTATTTGTAAAAAGAATAATTTTATATGAATAGATACAGGTATGTTGACATATACATAGAGAAATTCTGAAAGACTATCCTTTCAAATGTTACTTATATTTATTGATTTCTGGTAGCATTTGAGTAGTTGAGCAATTTTCTCTCTCTGCTTTACTTACTTTCATTAATACATGAATTAGTTTCACAATTAACTATGAATAAAAGTATTTATTCATATCAACAATAAATACTTCTTTAATTGAAAAAACCCAATAAATCAATTATCAATTTGTAAATAAAGAAGATTCCTGGTCATTGTCATTTAAGTCTAACAGGTTTCTTCTACACTTAAATCTCATAGTGCAGATTATAAACAGGTAAGTGGTTTTTATGTACTATGATTTCTACTAAGCCAACTGTTGAAATTTTATGTCTAGATTTGATGCTTCTTATTACCTGTGAAATTGCTGATTTTCTACTGAAGCAGGTTGAAGGCAGCTTTACACTGAAGGTTCAGTTGCCCAAACAGAAACCTTTCCACTGCTAATGTTCTGTGGTACATGGAACCTCTATATGTACATGCTATTTCATCTTTAGAACCACTCTCTGGTACAAGTATTGATAACCTTATTTTATAGATGAGAGAGAAAATCCCATTTTCACACAGCTACTAAAATCCTAAACTGGGACTTGGACCCAGGAATTTTTACTCAAGTCCATTTTTTGCCTGCTTGACCACTGCATTCCCATGTCAGTCTCATTCATTTCTTTCCTACCTTGAAGGTCTTATCCAACGTCCTAACCACACAGAGAATATAGTACTTAATTCTCTGCCACCACATTTCTGGAACAGATTACTTTATCCGTCGATGTCTAAACTCTCATAGCACTAGCACAATTTCAGCTCCTGTGAAATAGGGACAGACTACTTCCCCGATCACCCTATGTACTGAGATGGTAATAAATTGTGAGCTAAGCACACTGAATTGCTATTTCTGCCTAAAAATAATGTTTCTCCATCAGTTATATAGAGGAAGCACACCCTTCATTAAAATAAAAAGTTACTGACCTCAGGCATCTCTCTGGAAATACCCTATTCATATACCCCAAGGCAATAAAGTTGACAGGAAATCTGGAATGATTGCAGCAATTGCAATGAGTTAAAACAGGTTTTTTAAAAAAATTATAAATAGAGACAATATCAGATAACTGTGGCAAGATAGGGCAAGATTCATTTTTAAACGAAACTTAAGACAAAACTTTAATATACACTTTTCTATATCATGCTGGCAAATCTTAAAAAAGGAAGAAATTTTAGAAGATGTTTATCCAGCTATGATGCATCATCTAATAGATGAAAAGCGTAGAGCATAAAGTCCATAGGACAGAGCACTCTTCTGTCTTGGGAAAGGAATGGCCTGAGACTGACTGTGAACAAACTTGACCTATATCTAAACCAGAGGGATTATAAACACAGGCATAAAAGCAAAGGAATCAAGGTGGTATGAAAAGCCAAGTGCTGTCAAGGGTGACATTCTGACTCGCATATGTTAAAGACATGCCCATTTCACATGACAACCCTGCACTAAACTTAACTTACATGTTGTGTAATAAAAGACATAGGGCTTCCCTGGTGGCACAGTGGATGAGAATCTGCCTGCCAGTGCAGGGGACACAGGTTCGATCCCTGGTCTGGGAAGATCCCACGTGCCGTGGAACATCTAAGCGCATGCGCCACAACTACTGAGCCCGCGTGCCACAACTACTGAAGCCCACCGCCTAGAGCCCGTGCTCCACAGCAAGAGAAGCCACTGCAATGAGAAGACCGCGCACGGCATCAAAGAGTAGCCCTTGCTCGCCGCAGCTAGAGAAAGCCCATGTGCAGCAACGAAGACACAACACAGCCAAAAATAAATAAAATAAGAATAAAAATAAATTTAAAAAAACATAAAATATTAAAGTGGAAGATCTGGATTCAAGCCTGACAACATGCATCACCCCAAATAATCTTTAATCTCTGTGAGCTTCATAAAATCGCTCCTTTTAGAAAATAGAAATGGAGCATTCCATTCCACCTACCCCACGGAGTTGGTGAGATTATATGAAAACACACGTGAGAAAGTATTTGGTGAAACATAAAGCACTATATTAATATAAGGCTGAGTGTTTAGAATTATTTGTCAATTACACCCAACACTTTTCTAGGCTGTTTCAAAGATGTATAGTCCTCCAAAACACATTTTTTTAAGTGCCTACTACGTACCAGTCCTATTCTAAGTGCTGCAGGTATAGCAGTAAACACCATAAAAGTTTCTGCCCTTCTGGAACATAATCAGTGGAGATTACAATCGTAGACTATTAGAATTGTGAGAGATATTGACTCACTCAACTCCACAGATGTTTCTGAGCACCTGCCACTGTGTCACGCATGATGATGGAATAGAAATATACATACCTGTTGTTGTGGAGCTGGTGATTTAGAAGGTAGCCTGGAGCCTGCCAAGTTTAAGGTGAGCTTAACACAGCATAATACAGCTAAGGTAATGCATACAGGAGACCATAGTTGAGATCTGGGAGTCGGGAAGGCATTCTGAAAGAAGTACCACTCACACCAGAAGACAGAACACAGAATGGAGGTAGCGGGTAAATTTCCCATTCTATTCTGCATTTTAGAGTATAGTGGTCTGGGCTGAGTATACCCAAGGGAGAGACACGGACGATGTAGAAATCATAGCACATGGCAAATGATGGAAGAACTGAAGATATTTAGCCTGGAATATTGACGACTAAAACATAATAAATACCTAAGTGTAAATAAGTTACACTTATTTGGTATCATTCTAGTTAGCAAATTTCAATCAATGGTCAATTATAAACCTTCCCCAAATCCTCACTTCCACCTCTTCTATTTCTTCTGTGAATATCCTTCCCTCACTATTTAACTGACATCCCCTCAGCTCCATTCCAACACCCTTATCCCTCTTCCTTGCTTTATTTTTCTCCACAGCACATAACACCTTCTGACACATATATCTTTTACTTATTTTATTATGTATTAGTCTGCCTTGTCTCAAAATAATATGTCATGTGAAGGTAGGGGTTTTATATGTTTTGCTCATTGCTATATTTCAAGTTCATAGAAGAATGTCTGGTCCACCAATCCTTGTTGGATAAATAAAGGAGTATTGTTCAGAATATGAAATGGGTTGCCTCACAGAGCAGTTTATTTCCATTATAGACAATCAAAGCATAATGGATGTGTTTACTAGAATATTAATGCAATGGATAAAGAGTTGAATTAGATGGTCCTATGATTTTTTTCTGATAGAAAGATATAGACTTTTCCTTTTGTACATCCATTGGTGGGGAACTTATTACCTCAAACAAGATGGGTGGACATCTTTCATCTTTTCTCTTTTCTTCTTACTTTGGACCAAATTCTGCCATTTTGAAAGCTCTATTCAGTGATCCTAATTCTAATTTGAATTGATATGCAGTGTAGATCTACACATAAACTGATCTAGGATTGAAAACATGCCAACATAGAACTTTCACAAATTATAATCCTAGAGCTAATATAAAAATAATTCACATTATCTAGGACTTTCCATTTAAGATTATTTCCACTGCTGTCCTTTCTTCCATGCAAATGATGAGGCTGGCTCTCTCCGTAGACTGTCTTCCTACAAGGCTGGTTTTCACGGTGTCCCATCATGCTATGTCAGGACAATTGTCCTCTAGCTGTATGATTTTAAATATAGCCTCCTGGCTTGGGAAGCTGAGTTGTCAGGAGATGATATATTAAGACTAACAGTATGTCTTTTCTATAATTACTGATCTTCATAAGGTGCAGTCTCATTTCTCCTTTGGGACATGTATTTAACATGCACAATGCAGCCTTATCACGTGGTTACTAGGTAGAGCACCAGAAGGGACCATTTATCAATACTTTTAGATGAAAATGTGTATGATTGCTCAGAAAATGATACTATCTCTGATACTATCTCCATGGTAAGAGTAAATTTATCTTTCAATTTCTAATTACTTTGAAATCCCAATACTTCCTAAGTTTTTAATGTCAGCTTCCTTTTTTCCTCCACAGTTCGTGATGATATTGTTTTATTCTCAGAAATGATTATAATGGTAGCTAACATATCTATATTAACTATAATAGTAGCTAATATTTATTAAATGTGCCTAGCCCTGTTCTGGATACTCTACAAATATGAACTTATTTAATCTGCTTACCAGCCCTTTGGTTTAGGAACTAATATTATCCATATTTTGGAGTTAAAGAAACTGAAGCATGGAAGGGTTGAATAAATCTAGGTTGTTTGGTTTGGGAATCTGAGCTCATGGCCACAATGCTAGACCTTAAAACTCTCCATGGGTTACCATTTGGATTCATGTTTGTAAAGCTTTAGTTATCTGTAAGTGCAAATAAGCTGAAACAATTGTCTGAGTATACACTAAATACATTTGTGGAAAGAGAAAGACATAATGGATGCCAAAGTGTGTGTGTGTGTGTGTGTGTGTGTGTGTGTGTGTGTGTATACATATAAATCATGTATATATGATTTCTTGGAGACCTGAGAAATATATTTAACTAAAGTGATCGGGGCTATTTATTTTACTATATACTCATTGTCATAAATTTAATTTATAAAATACTTAGCAACCTATCTGTTGATAGTTTAGTGTCTTAGAGTGGCAGTAACTATGTGCTTCCCCATTATACTCTTAAAAATCAGTGTGGATCCAAAAGAGCTTTTGCTCATGTGGGTTCTACCTAGACATATTTATTGTATTAGAAACTAAAACTAAGACTTTATTAATATTCAGTTATTCATTCAATAAAAATAACATACCCATTACATATGAACATAAATAACATTTATACCAAAATAACTACATTTTCCAAAATAAAAATTTTTAGCAAGAAGAATGATCTTGTTTTCCATATGTGCAAATATTTCTAAAGTTTGGCTTCAGAGAGACAGCTGCGTTTTCATATTTGCTTTTCCATTTAGTCTGTTGCAATATCACATACGCTGTAGCCTCTAGAAAGCTACAGTGTACACTTAGGAGAAAATGAGAATGAAAAGGCAAATATCATCTTCATATTATTATGAAAATAGCATTGACCTAATGGACCCCCTGAAATAGTCTCTGAGATGAGCAGGGGTCCCTAAATCATTCTTTGAGAACTGCTGTCTTAGAATGACTGACTAGGAGAAAACCAAAAGAAAACTTAGGGCTTCCTTGAGATGATTCCATAAACCGTAGGTTCTCCTAAAAGTTCTGTTTCCCCCCAAAATGTAATATTCTATGATGCTTCAGAATTTTTAAAGGGTTTTGGGGGAAATTATCTTGTCTAAGTAATTTTCTATTCAAAATATAGTTAACAACTTTAACATATTCCCAGATTTGTCTTATCTCTAAGAGCTCTTGTTTTGTTTCAAAGCATGGAAACAAATAAGTAATGAGAAATTAACAACATTATTTACAAGTCAATTAAAGCATTTTGAGGTTGTGGAAAATTTTGATTTTTTTATGAAAGCGTAAAATTCTCTGTCAGGAATCATGACTTTTTCCTATTCACGTATTCCTCATATCACCCCATTTATAACAATCTATCTTCACTGGTATTCCTCAAAGGGGACCCTATAGAGGCTCTGGACCTGAGGCCTAAAGCTGAATGCTGTCTCAGTGTCCCAGGACTACCTGGCACTTTTGTCCAAACTCCTTTGCCTGACTGCATTTCCAAGAGGCTGAATTTTTGATAGCTACTGGAGCCAGTTCATTCATTCAAGGACAGAGAAATAAAGTCTTACCCTTATGAAGCTTACCTTCAGCTGGGAAAGACTGAAAATAAACAAAGAGGTAATCTAATGTTGGGTAGTAACAAGGCCATTAAACAGTATGCAAGTTATGGGCTAGAGAATGGCAAAGAAGGGGTTTAGGTAAGGTGGTCGGGGAAGGGCCCCCTCAGCAGGCAATCTGAATAAAGTGACAGAGAAGGCTATTTCTAGGGCAAAAGCAGTCCCGGCAGAGGTCACAGAAAATGTGAATTCCCTGAGGTCAGAAGAAACTTAGCTTATTTGCATTTGAGAAAACAGCAGGAGCCACTGTGGCTGGAACCAGAAGAACAAGCCCTAGAGACAGAAAAAGTGACATGAAGGCCATCAGAAGCTGTTATAATTTATTCGAGCAGTGCCAGAAGTTACAGGAAGGTTTTGGGTAGAAGAGTCCCTCTGAGTACACCAGCGGGAATCAGCCTGGGGGCATGATGGAAGCAGGGAGACAGTGGGGAGAGACTTGCTGGTGGCTTTCACTAGGATGTTAGCAGTGGGAGGGGACTGGTCCAGTTTGGGAAGTATTTGGACGGTAGAGACAAGGCGATTAGCTGATGGATCAAAAGTGGGATGGATATATGAAAAAGAAGGTAGACAAGGGCGAGTGGAGTTTTCTACTGAGCAAGTGGGTGAACGTAGTTGCTGTTTGGGGCTAGAAATAAAAAGTTTTGTTTTGAAAGTATTAAGTTTGAGATGCCTAGTAGACACCCAAGTAGGGATGTTGACTTCTCAGTTGAGTATATGAGTCTAGATCAGTATTGTGGCCTGAGACTGAAAATTTGAGTATTATTGGAATATTGAGTATATATGGTCACTAAATCCATGGGACTAGGTGGAATCAAATGAGTGAGAGCAGAAAGAAGAGGAGAAGGGGGTCTGAGGACTGAGCCCAGAGCACTCCCGCATTAAATGACTGAGAAAAAGAGGAGGACCTAGGAAGGACACTATTGATGGAACAAACGGCCATTGACGTAGGAGGACATCAAGGAGAATGTGATGTCCTGAGGGCCAAGAGATGCACAAGTTTAGGAAAGCGGGCAGCGGCCACACTAGATGGTAGGTCCTCTGCCTGCTCTGGATTCTACTCCTAAGGCTTCACTTTGAGTTATTCTGCCTTTATTTAGGTCTTATCCACTTCCTAGACTGTCCCTACCCTGTGCCACAGCAGGCTTGAGATGTCATAGACCAGGATCCTTGCCCCATAACTGCTCAAAGCTCATCCCTCTTGACAGTTCACAGAGAAATCTTCTAATGAACAAGCACCGTATGTATCAACTCGAAACAAATTGGTTTGCTGTATTCAACCCCCAAACCCACAAAAAACAACAAGATAGTTGCCCAGTAGTTGTCTTCTGGGAACATTATATTCACTGAATATTTTTCATATTTATGGGAAAATAATTGGCGTTCATAATGATGTCCCTAAATTAATATGTGGTCCCCCAAACCTTCTGAATCATTAACAAAAAACTAATTACACTGAGCATCTTTTAGGGTTAAGCATAATATCTCATGTTCTAGTTATTCTAGAATTAGGAATTAACATGTGGTCATATAGCTAAACTCTACTAGCCTTAATAATTGATTGAATAAAAAATGATATTTTCTAAGCGCAGCTAATAAAAGACTTTGCTGGAAATTAGTATGTGGTCCCCAAAACCTTCTGAATCATTAACAAAAAACTAATTACACTGAGCATCTTTTAGGGTTAGGCATACTACCTCATGTTCTAGTTATTCTAGAATTAGAAATTAACGTGTGGTCATATAGCTAAACTCTACTAGCCTTAATAATTGAGTGAATAAAAAATGGTATTTTCTAAGCGCAGCTAATAAAAGACTTAGCTGAAAGGAGAGGCAGGAAATATTGGTGACGAGGGCTGTCTGTTTCTGTGGATTCTCAGTGCCAATAAAAGAACATGGATGGGGAATGAACGCGCAGGGGACGCTGAGGCTGCTGGTCTGGGAATCGCACTTGGAGAACCACTACCCAGAGGAGACGCGTTAAGACCCAGCATCTCCAGCCTGCCTGCCTTTAAGCCAGGCCCAAGTCTGAGGAGCCCAGGATCAAGCTACTTGCCTGGTCTTCCCAAAGGATTAGAAGACCGAATATCTTGAGAGACATCTATAGTTCTACCAGCTGGAAAGCCCTAATCTATAGAAATGGAGTACCCATAGCACAGACCCTGTACTTCAAGTTCCTGGCTCTGTCCCTTACCCCGCCAAGAAAAACAACACAGAATTCTACCCTCTTGCCTTGGCTTACATTGCTGTCCAGCCTCCAAAGCCACACCAGAAATACGTCTACACGCGGAACACCACCTACAGAACACCTACTGAACGCTGGCAGAAGACCTCAGACCTCCCAAAAGGCAAGAAACTCCCCACGTACCTGGGTAGGGCAAAAGAAAAAAGAAAAAACAGAGACAAAAGAATAGGGATGGGACCCGCACCAGTGGGAGGGAGCCGTGAAGGAGGAAAGGTGTCCACACACTAGGAAGCCCGTTCGTGGGCGGAGACTGCGGGGGACGGAAGGGGGAAGCTGCGGAGCCACGGAGGAAAACGCAGCCACAGGGGTGCGGAGGGCAAAGCGGAGAGATTCCCCCACAGAGGATTGGTGCCGACCAGCACTCACGAGCCCGAGAGGCTTGTGTGCTCACCTGCCGGGGCGGGCGGGGGCTGCGAGCTGAGGCTCGGGCTTCGGTCAGAGAGCAGGGAGAGGACTGGGGTTGGCGGCGTGAACACAGCCTGCAGGGGGTTAGTGCGCCACGGCTAGCCTAGCCGGGAGGGAGTCCAGGGAAAAGTCTGGAACTGCCGAAGAGGCAAGAGGCTTTTTCTTCCCTCTTTGTTTCCTGGTGCGCGAGGGGAGGGGATTAAGAGCGCTGCTTAAAGGAGCCCCAGAGACGGGCGCGAGCCGCGGCTAAAAGCACGGACCCCAGAGATGGGCATGAGACGCTAAGGCTGCTGCTGCCGCCACCAAGAAGCCTGTGTGCGAGCACAGGTCACTATCCACACCCCCCTCCCGGGAGCCTGTGTAGCCCGCCACTGCCAGGGTCCCGGGATCCAGGGACAACTTCCCCGGGAGAACGCACGGCGCGCCTCAGGCCGGTGCAACATCACGCCGGCCTCTGCCGCCGCAGCCCCGCCCCGCCCTCCGTGCCCCTCCCTCCCCCCCGGCCTGAGTGAGCCGGAGCCACCGAAGCAGCTGCTCCTTTAACCCCGTCCTGTGTGAGCGAAGAACAGACGCCCTAAGGCGACCTACACGCAGAGGCGGGGCCAAATCCAAAGCTGAGCCCTGGGAGCTGTGCGAACAAAGAAGAGAAAGGGAAATCTCTCCCAGCAGCCTCAGAAGCAGCGGATTAAAGCTCCACAATCAACTTGATGTACCCTGCGTCTGTGGAATACATGAGTAGACAACGAATCATCCCAAATTGAGGAGGTGGACTTTGAGAGCAAGATTTATGATTTTTTCCCCTTTTCCTTTTTGTGAGTGTGTATGTGTATGCTTCTCTGTGAGATTCTGTCTGTATAGCTTTGCTTTCACCATTTGTCCTAGGGTTCTATCCATCCATTGTTTCCTTTTTTTTAAATTTTTTGCTTAATAATTATTTTTTATTTTAATAAGTTTATTTTATTTTATCTTATTTTATTTTATTTTATCTTCTTTCTTTCTTTCTTTCTTTCCTCCCTCCTTCCTTCCTCCCTCCCTCCCTCACAAGCTCCCTCCTTTTCTTCTTTCTTCCTTCCTTCCTTTCTCTCTCTCTTTTTTCCTTTCTTTCTTCCTTCCTTCCTTCCTTCCTTCCTTCCTTCCTTTCTTTCTCTCTTTCTCTCTTTCTTTCTTTCTTTCTTTCTAATTTTTCTCCCTTTTATTCTGAGCTGTGTGGACGAAAGGCTCTTGGTGCTGCAGCCAGGAGTCAGTGCTGTGCCTCTGAGGTGGGAGAGCCAACTTCAGGACACCGGTCCACAAGAGACCTCCCAGCCCCACATAATATCAAACGGTGAAAATCTCCCAGAGATCTCCGTCTCAACGCCAGCACCCAGCTTCACTCAACAACCAACAAGCTACAGTGCTGGACACCCTATGCCAAACAACTAGCAAGACAGGAACACAACCCCACCCATTAGCAGAGAGGCTGCCTAAAATCATAATAAGTCCACAGACACCCCAAAACACACCACCAGACGTGGACCTGCCCACCAGAAAGACAAGATCCAGCCTCATCCACCAGAACACAGGCACTAGTCCCCTCCACCAGGAAGCCTACACAACCCACTGAACCAACTGTAGCCACTGGGGATAGACACCAAAAACAACGGGAACTACGAACCTGCAGCCTGCAAAAAGGACACCCCAGACACAGTAAGATAAGCAAAATGAGAAGACAGAAAAACACACAGAAGATGAAAGAGCAAGATAAAAACCCACCAGACCTAACAAATGAAGAGGAAATAGGCAGTCTACCTGAAAAAGAATTCAGAATAATGATAGTAAAGATGATCCAAAATCTTGGAAATAGAATAGACAAAATGCAAGAAACATTTAACAAGGACCTAGAAGTACAAAAGATGAAACAAGCAATGATGAACAACACAATAAATGAAATGAAAAATACTCTAGATGGGATCAATAGCAGAATAAGTGAGGCAGAAGAATGGATAAGTGACCTGGAAGATAAAAAAGTGGACATAACTACTGCAGAGCAGAATAAAGAAAAAAGAACTGAGGACAGTCTCAGAGACCTCTGGGACAACATTAAACGCACCAACATTTGAATTATAGGGGTTCCAGAAGAAGAAGAGAAAAAGAAAGGGACTGAGAAAATATTTGAAGACATCATAGTTGAAAACTTTCCTAATATGGGAAAGGAAATAGTTAATCAAGTCCAGGAAGCACAGAGAGTCCCATACAGGATAAATCCAAGCAGAAATACGCCAAGACACATATTAATCAAACTATCAAAAATTAAATACAAAGAAAACATATTAAAAGCAGCAAGGGAAAAACAACAAATAACACACAAGGGAATCCCCATAAGGTTCACAGCTGATCTTTCAGCAGAAATTCTGCAAGCCAGTAGGGACTGGCAGGACATATTTAAAGTGATGAAGGAGAAAAACTTTCAAGATTACTGTACCCAGCAAGGATCTCATTCATATTTGATGGAGAAATTAAAACCTTTACAGACAAGCAAAGCTGAGAGAGTTCAGCACCACCAAACCAGCTTTACAGCAAATGCTAAAGGAACTTCTCTAGGCAAGAAACACAAGAGAAGAAAAAGACCTACAATAACAAACACAAAACAATTAAGAAAATGGGGATAGGAACATACATATCGACAATTACCTTAAATGTAAATGGACTAAATGCTCCCACCAAAAGACACAGATTGGCTGAATGGATACAAAAACAAGACCCATATATATGCTGTCTACAAGAGACCCATTTCAGACCTAGAGACACATACAGACTGAAAGTAAGAGGATGGAAAAAGGTATTGCATGCAAATGGAAACCAAAAGAAAGCTGGAGTAGCAATTCTCATATCAAACAAAATAGACTTTAAAATAAAGACTACTAGAAGAGACAAAGAAGGACACTACATAATGATCAAGGGATCGATCCAAGATGAAGATATAACAATTGTAAATATTTATGCACCCAACATAGGAGCACCTGAATACATAAGGCAAATACTAACAGCCATAAAAGGGGAAATCAACAGTAACACATTCATAGTAGGGAACTTTAACACCCCACTCTCACCAATGGACAGATCATCCAAAATGAAAATAAATAAGGAAACACAAGCTTTAAATGATACATTAAACAATATGGACTTAATTGATATTTATAGGACACTCCATCCAAAAACAACAGAATACACATTTTTCCCAAGTGCTCATGGAACATTGTCCAGGATAGATCATATCTTGGGTCACAAATCAAGCCTTGGTAAATTTAAGAAAATTGAAATTGTATCAAACATCTTTTCCAACCACAACGCTATGAGACTAGATATCAATTACAGGAAAAGATCTGTAAAAAATACAAACACATGGAGGCTAAACAATACACTACTTAATAACGAAGTGAGCACTGAAGAAATCAAAGAGAAAATCAAAAAATACCTAGAAACAAATGACAATGGAGACACAACAACCCAAAACCTATGGGATGCAGCAAAAGCAATTCTAAGAGGGAAGTTTGTAGCAATACAATCCTACCTTAAGAAACAGGAAACATCTCAACTAAACAACCTAACCTTGCACCTAAAGAAATGAGAGAAAGAACAACAAAAAACCCCCAACGTTAGCAGAAGGAAAGAAGTCATAAAAATCAGATCAGAAATAAATGAAAAAGAAATGAAGGAAACGATAGCAAAGATCAATAAAACTAAAAGCTGGTTCTTTGAGAAGATAAACAAAATTGATAAACCATTAGCCAGACTCATCAAGAAAATAAGGGAGAAGACTCAAATCAATAGAATTAGAAATGTAAAAGGAGAAGTAACAACTGACACTGCAGAAATACAAAAGATCGTGAGAGATTACTACAAGCAACTCTATGCCAGTAAAATGGACAATCTGGAAGAAATGGACAAATTCTTAGAAATGCACAAACTGCCAAGACTGAATCAGAAAGAAATAGAAAATATGAACAGACCAATTACAAGCACTGAAATTGAAACTGTGATTAAAAATCTTCCAACAAACAAAAGCCCAGGATCAGATGGCTTCACAGGCGAATTCTCTCAAACATTTAGAGAAGAGTTAACACCTATACTTCTCAAACTTCCAAAATATAACAGAGGGAGGAACACTCCCAAACTCATTGTACGAGGCCACCATCACCCTGATACCAAAACCAGACAAGGATGTCACAAAGAAAGAAAACTACAGGCCAATATCACTGATGAACATAGTTGCAAAAATCCTCAACAAAATACTAGCGAACAGAATCCAACAGCACATTAAAAGGATCATACACCATGATCAAGTGGGGTTTATTCCAGGAATGCAAGGATTCTTCAATATATACAAATCAATCAATCATTGTGATACACCATATTAACAAATTGAAGGAGAAAAACCATATGATCATCTCAATAGATGCAGAGAAAGCTTTTGACAAAATTCAACACCCATTTATGATAAAAACCCTGCAGAAAGTAGGCACAGAGGGAACTTTCCTCAATATAATAAAGGTCATATATGACAAGCCCACAGCCAACATCATCCTCAATGGTGAAAAGCTGAAAGCATTTCTACTAAGATCAGGAGCAAGACAAGGTTTCCCACTCTCACCACTCTTATTCAACATAGTTTTGGAAGTCTTAGCCACACCAATCAGAGAAGAAAAGGAAATAAAAGGAATCTAAATCAGAAAAGAAGAAGTAAAGCTGTCACTGTTTGCAGATGACATGATACTATACATAGAGAATCCTAAAGATGCTACCAGAAAACTACTAGAGCTAATGAATGAATTTGGTAAAGTAGCAGGGTACAAAATTAATGCACAGAAATCTCTGGCATTCCTATACACTAATGTTGAAAAATCTGAAATTGAAATCAAGAAAACATTCCCATTTACCATTGCAACAAAAAGAATAAACTATCTAGGAATAAACCTACCTAAAGAGACAAAAGACCTATATGCAGAAAATTTTAAGACACTGATGAAAAAAATTAAAGATGATACAAATAGATGGAGAGATATACCATATTCTTGGATTGGAAGAATCAACATTGTGAAAATGACTCTACTACCCAAAGCAATCTACAGATTCAATGCAATCCCTATGAAACTACCAATGACATTTTTCAGAGAACTAGAACAAAAAATTTCACAATTTGTATGGAAACACAAAAGACCCCGAATAGCCAAAGCAATCTTGAGAACGAAAAACGGAGCTGGAGGAATCAGTCTCCCTGACTTCAGACTATACTACAAAGCTACAGTAATCAAGACAGTATGGTACTGGCACAAAAACAGAAAGATAGATCAATGGAACAGGATAGAAAGCCCAGAGATAAACCCACGCACATATGGTCACCTTATCTTTGATAAAGGAGGCAGGAATGTACAGTGGAGAAAGGACAGCCTCTTCAATAAGTGGTGCTGGGAGAACTGGACAGGTACATGTAAAAGTATGAGATTAGATCACTCCTTAACACCGTACACAAAAATAAGCTGAAAATGGATTAAAGACGTAAATGTAAGGCCAGAACCTATCAAACTCTTAGAGGAAAGCATAGGCAGAACACTCTATGACATAAATCACAGCAAGATCCTTTTTGACCCACTTCCTAGAGAAATGGAAATAAAAACAAAAATAAAAAAATGGGACCTAATGAAACTTCAAAGCTTTTGCACAGCAAAGGAAACCATAAACAAGACCAAAAGACAGCCCTCAGAATGGGAGAAAATATTTGCAAATGAAGCAACTGACAAAGGATTAATCTCCAAAATTTATAAGCAGCTCATGCAGCTCAATAACAAAAAACAAACAACGCAATCCAAAAATAGGCAGAAGACCTAAATAGACATTTCTCCACAGAAGATATACAGAATGCCAACAAACACATGAAAGAATGCTCAACATCATTAATCATTAGACAAATGAAAATCAAAACTATAATGAGATGGCATCTCACACCAGTCAGAATGGCCATCATCAAAAAATCTAGAAACAATAAATGCTGGAGAGAGTGTGGAGAAAAGGGAACCCTCTTGCACTGATGGTGGGAATGTGAATTGGGTACAGCCACTATGGAGAACAGTATGGAGGTTCCTTAAAAAACTACAAATAGAACTACCATATGACCCAGCAATCCCACTACTGGCATATACCCTGAGAAAACCATAATTCAAAAAGAGTCATGTACCAAAATGTTCATTGCAGCTCTATTTACAATAGCCCAGAGATGGAAGCAACCTAAGTGTCCATCATCGGATGACTGGATAAAGAAGATGTGGCACATATATACAATGGAATATTACTCAGCCATAAAAAGAAATGAAATTGGGCTTCCCTGGTGGTGCAGTGGTTGAGAGTCCGCCTGCCAATGCAGGGGACACGGGTTCATGCTCCGGTTCGGGAATATCCCACGTGCCGCGGAGCAGCTGGGCCCGTGAGCCATGGCCTCTCAGCCTGCGCGTCCGGAGCCTGTGCTTCGCGACGGGAGAGGCGCAGCAGTGAGAGGGCCACGTACCGCAAAAAAGGAAAAAAAAAAAAAAAAAGAAATGAAATTGAGCTAATTGTAATGAGGTGGATGGACCTAGAGTCTGTCATACAGAGTGAAGTAAGTTAGAAAGAGAAAGACAAATACCGTATGTTAACACATATATATGGAATTTAAGAAAAAAAAATGTCATGAAGAACCTAGGGATAAGACAGGAATAAAGACACAGACCTACTAGAGAATGGACTTGACGATATGGGGAGGGGGAAGGGTAAGCTGTGACAAAACGAGAGAGTGGCATGGATATATACACACTACCAAACGTAAGGTAGACATCTAGTGGGAAGCAGCCGCATAGCACAGAGAGATCAGCTGGGTGCTTTGTGACCACCTAGAGGGGTGGGATAGGGAGGGTGGGAGGGAAGGAGACGCAAGAGGGAAGAGATATGGGAACATATGTATATGTATAACTGATTCACTTTGTTATAAAGCAGAAGCTAACACACCATTGTGAAGCAATTATACGCCAATAAAGATGTAAAAAATAAATAAATAAATAAATAAAACGTGAAAACTGAAAAAAAAAACATGGATGAAGCTTCGGATCATAGTACATGCAGAGAAATGAAGTGAGGGTTGGTCTGGGTAATGCATGTTTTAAGGCAGGTGTTGTCAGGTGAAGAAAAGCGGACGTTAAGAGGAGGTGAGGCATAAATGATGTGGGGAGTACATTGTGGTTCAGGCACAATTTGCATGGGTCAGCCCTGAGGCCTCAGTTCCTGGTGGGAAACTAATGACATAAAGAAAAAATGACAGCATAAGGAATGGTTCTGAGGTTCTGATATCAGACTAAGAAAAAGTCGCCGTCACACCCTATGAATGCTTCAGCACCCCTGCTGTTGTATACTCTGGGTGTACAGTACAACCTCCAGGCAAGCTGGAAAAATGGTGAGGTGCCTAAGGACTGGAACTTGCCTGAAACACTGCAGATCTAGTGCAGACCCAGGCATCCGCCTCTAAACAAGAAAGGGGAGAAGGTAAGGGAAAGTGAGTTCTCAACTTTCATGGGAATGCTGCTTTCATTCACTTTTTAAATCCAATCATTTAACCAATGAACATTTACTGCAGTCCTCCTAGCTGGGTCTGTGGAGAGAAGCAGAGGTGAATAAGTAAAAATCTTTGCCTTCCAGAAGTTTCCAGCTTGACATGCGGGGAAGACAGAGGGACAAGCAAGCAAATACAGAATAGAGGTATGATTGGGGTGTTATGCCACGTAGAGAGAAGAGGGGGCTTTGCACAGAGAGGAAGGGAATGAAGAGGAGAAGATCAAATAGGGCTTTCAAGAGAAGCTGCTGGCTGCGTTGAGTCTTAAAGGACCACTAGAGGTTTTCTAGGAAGACTTGCTGGAGGAGTGACATGCAAAACCACAGTGGCATGAGACATCAACTTGCTTCCTGTGATGTACAAAGACGTTTGGTCTGTTTAGAACGCTTAATGCATATGGAAAAGTGATGAGAAATAAAGACTGAGAAATACAGGGTTGTATAGGCCACCCAATCCAAATATGAGATTTTAACTGAAGAATAAAAAAAAAAGTCAAAAGGATTTAGACTGTCACTAATTGATTGTGGCAATTTAGGTAGCTGGGACTTTGGTCCTTAGATCCCTACTATGAATTCTGATGCTTGAACATAATACCTTAACTCTTGGAGAGATTTTCATCTACACACAATTTAGCTGGTAACAGGGTCATCCCATGAGCTACCATAGCAACTTTCAGAGTTCAGATGTGGAGTGAAGGAAACCTCTTTACCGTCCTTACACTACACAATTCAATCATTCTTTTAATGAAGTTTATTGATTAACTCCTGTAGACAAAGGACTTTAATGTCTTTTCAAACTTATGAATGAACCTCCAAAAAGTGGGACACACACTTGGATGCTGTGAACTTCTGTCCTGATGGTATGACCATATCAAGAAGAGTAGAGTATCTCATGGGAAATGTACACTTCTTTACTCTCCAGGGAAGGTAACTGGGATGGAGGCTATGCAACGTTCTCTTGGTATAGTGATCAGCCATTTCAGGTTTCCTAATATAATCGTCTTTCCACAGTCTATCTTGTTCACTTGTTCACTCCTTTCCTTAGAGCACCAAGCCTAATGCCTACTGCATAATAAGTACACGTTAAATTTTGAAGGGGTGAGTGAACCAGTATATCAATGAATAGAGGTTATCAGACTAATTTCTCTGATATTTTGGTCTGGATAATATGGTTATAACTAATCTATGGGTACATTTTACCTATAGCCAACACAATATTGGTAATAACTGTGTCATGCATTATTTATAACATTCAATGTTAAAAACACACATAATGTAATTCTCTGAAAATGAGAATAGAGAGCTCATTAAATGAATATGTGAATTTCTTGGGCAACATGATCTTTTTTCATTTATTTATTTATTTTTAGTTTTTTAGTTTATTTTTCTAGGCCGAACTATAATGGAGTCTGAAGAAAATGTAAGGTTTCTATCATCTTAAAAGACAAGACCTTATGACATAGTCCTAGGTTGAGAGCTGAGTCTGTAGTTTCCTAGTCTTAGAACCCTCTGAAAACATGCAAGTAAATCAATCCAGTCCACTTTGCTTCAGGTTATTTATCTGTAAAATGATCCACCTGCTCCTCTCCCCCAGCCCCCTCCCTGTTTCTTTGTCCCACATTATTAGAAAGAGTATAACTTCTTGCCACTTAAACAGGACTTTAGAAATGATCCCTCAGCTTTTAAGGCACCACCCAAATGCAAAAGACTCTTGACCTTCTGCTGAAGGAAGAAAAGGGGTCAGGTGGCTTGGAAGGTTTTCCTTCCTCTGGCTGAAGATGAACTTTACTGCATTTTTCTCTGCTCTGTACACTTAAGCCACATGAGTAATTTGCCCTTGAGTTGAACTGCTGAATTTCAGTACAGATGTGTGTGTGCGCCTATGTGCATGTGTGTGTGTGTCTGTGTGTGTGTGTGTGTGTGTGTGTGTGTGTAGAGGGGGAGATTTGGTCAATGTGGAAACTGTATGCAAAGACATTGGTTAATAAAATCTCAAGGGGCCCCAGAAAATGCTTAGTACTGGGTTGTCCATCCCTGAGTTAGAGTAGCTTGACATGGCATAATGATTTTCCAGAGTAGTTTTGACTCAAAAGTTTTCAGGAGCTATTTGGACGGCAGCTCAGGGAAAGACCGAATGATCACAATATATTAAGAGCTTCTCAGAAAAAGATGCTATGTTAATACATGGCAGTGTTATTATTCCAGTCTTCCTTCTCAACCACAAATTTTGGCATCAAATTGTGAAAAGCCAGTGATACAGTTTCTGGAGAGTTGTTTCACACTTTTTTTCCTGTGTATTAATTTTGTTTGAATGGTACTTTCTTCATTCTGCCTTTTCATATTTAGCTATGTCTTGGTTGGAGATGATAGAAACACTTTCCCCCTCCCAGTTTTTTAATCTCTACACACACACACACACACACACACACACACACACACACACTATTACCATTTTGCTGAAAAACAAAACAGGCCACCTGTTTAAGGCAGTTCTACCTGTCACGGTGAGGACAATTGTTATTTGAGCCATAATCAGCAGGGTGCTGGGCTGAACCAAGTGTCTTTCGTGCCCTGTTTACATATTGCTGAGGCCAACTAAACTCAATATGACGTTTACAGAGGCTAAACCATCCCGACAAATTGTAATAGCCAGTCATCTTTGTAACTGCAAATGCAAACATTAAAAAAAAAGAAATACTATTTAAAGCAACGTAAGTTAGTCAAATGTACTATTTATTTAAAAGTCTATGGTTTTTCTTTTGGGTGGTGAAAAGCTCAGGTAGTTTGTTCTTTTCCTTGACAAATTCTCCTGTACATTTCTCTTTCTCTCCTGAAAAAAATGAGTCTCTGATGGGTTTCAAAGTATCTCAGAGAGAGTAGAATTTCAATATGATTTTTATACTTCGATGGACTTTTTAAACGCATTTTTACTGAAGTGTAGTTGCTTTACAATGTGTTAATTTTTGCCGTACAGCAAAGTGATTCAGCTATAATATAAAATACATTCTTTTTTAATATTTTTTTCCATTATGGTCTATCATAGGATATTGGAATATAGTCCCCTGTGCTATATATAGTAGGACCTTGTTGTTTATCCATTCTATATGTAATAGTTTACATCTGCTAATCCCAAACCTCCAATCCATTTCTCCCCTACCCGCCCTCCCCCTTGGCAACCACAAGTCTGTTCTTTGATGGATTTTCTGAAAGGAAATTTATACCAGTTTCCCTAGATATTGCATTTCATTATCGACCAAATAATTTTAAACCTCAGGAAAACTTTCAGTCTTCATTAATTCAGACCTCTAATTCAGAACGTGCAAGCGTTCAAATGTGTTATTGTTGAATAAACATTTTAAGTATCTGAATTCTTAGGCTCCTTTTTGGTAGAAATTCAATTCTAAATTGGCATCTTTTAAAAATAAGTGTTCAAGAGATGCCATACTTTGTATTTCTGTATGTAATGTTAACTCATACATTTAAAATTACTTTTCTTGTCTAATTACTTTATGTTTACAGCCCATGGTCACAATGAATTCATTGTCCCACTAGAACCTGAACACCAAATTCTTAATATGCTATTTATCTTCCTATCATAAACTTTCTCAGGCTTAGGGAATTCATAAATGTTCTCACAGACTCATAAACTCATAAAGATCTTCCTCTTGGTCACTTGGCTGGATACCACTTTTTTCCTCAATGTAGTCTGATCTAGAGGTAACAGTGATGAGTACTTCATACGTTCTACAGATGAGGACACACAGACGTTTCTCGTCTTGGTTAGAAAGAGAAAATATTCCAGGGGTAATAAGTAGGGTTTTCATGTTATCTTTTATAACACTAGTTTTATTTGTATTGGGGGAAAATCACTGTTAAAATATTAACAATAAATGATTGCTTCCATCTTGGTTTTGATCACAGGGTGCTTTGACATCCTAACAATTCTGCTTTTGGGGAAAATATTTTAAAAATCATTGATGTTGGGAGAGAAATACAGGCCTATTACACTTCCCTTCATTGTTTATCTCCTCAGAGGGGTCCGTTTCGTAGCTGTGCAACTGCTAAGCTCTGGTCCCCACCCATGTGCTGGTAATTAATACCCTGGTCGATTTCTTCCTGACGCCACGATCTGTGGATGTAGCTATGAAAACGGACTGAGAGCCTGTGATAAGGTTTCCACAGAGACTTGATTTTACTGAGAAATGGGGGGAAAAAAGGGACAAGGCCAGAATACAAGAACAGAATCCTTTTCTTGTTTATTCAAATTGCGATTCTGATTTTCTCTAGTGCCAGGAGAGAGACCACAACATCTCCTCTTTAGAAGCAAAGCAAAAACCTCATGAAACCTTGAAAGAGGAAGGCAAAAGTTGCTCTCTTCCCTAAATGAACGGCTTTTTGCCACCAAAGGTTAGGCTGCCCTAACTTTGCTTAGACGAAAGAGGTTGAGTGTATTAGTTGAAATCCTAACCAACAACCCTTGTTAGGGCGAAGGGGTTTCAGGCACATAAATATTCAAGTTGTGTTGGTACACTGACAGCTCTTAAAATACCTCTTTTCCCAGATCGTATCTCATCAGGAATGAATGACCTCAGAGATGTGCTCAGAGATGAAGACCTGGATGCTGTGTGGCACCCGTGACCAGCACCCACTCTCTAATCTTACATTTTAAAGAAATCTGTGTGTCTATAACTGCATCAATGTTTAAACACAAGGGTGTAAAAATGCAAAAGATCACAACCATAACCTTTTAACTATACTAACATCCTTTAATGTGGGAAGAGGAGAGAGGAGTGCATTTTTTGCCCATTTTTCTTGACAACTATGTCAAGAAAAAAAAAAAAAAAGCAGGACATCATTCATAGAGTTGTTCTCTAAAAGGAAGCAAACGTTCTCCTGTGTGTGTGTATGTGTGTTGTGTGTTTGTGTCCGTGTGTTTGCATACGTGCACAGGCACTTAGTATTTTAAAGAACATGAGTTAACATGGGGAGCAATAAGGGATATAAAAAAGAGAGCAATTAATTGGTTCTGTGGCATATCGTATCATATCTTTTCAAGGTTTAAGCTCTGAATGTCACCTCACATGCAGATGAGTGCCACGTGGATGTGTAAGCACCACAGTTTTCGGGGAGGTTGTCAAAACAGGCAATGAATTCAGCCATACCTGGACTTAAATCCCTGCCACATGTTGGCTGTGCGATTTTACCCAAGATTACTTAATCTGCCTGCGCTTTAGTTTTCTCATTCATAAAATAGGAATGCCACCTCTCTTGCTGGCTTGTTGTCAAAATTCAAGAAGATAACATTTGTAGAGCATCTAGCACTGTGTCTTTAAAAGAGTAGCAGTCAATAATTCTCAGATTCCTCTTGTCTGTCCGTCAAAAAACAACGTAGCTTAATTTGAGCTAATAAAATCTCATACTGCAGAGAATTATCATAATCTTTACCACTGGGCTCATGGGTAGGGGAGGGAATGGAATATTTATTCTTGAAAATACACAGATGGAAAACAAATGGTTCAGAAGTCTTAACCTTTTCAGACAAGTTGCTTTTGCATACTGAAAAGCAGGTTCCCCATTCTTCCTGTCTCTACTCCTGTCTGACTCTCAAAATTCAGAGAATTCCTTGACTGGGGCAAATCCTGACCAAGGGGGTCAGGTTTCTGATTCTTCCACAGCCTTTGGTTTGGCAATTTCAGAATCAGGGTTGTGTAGTTTAAAATAAGAATTTCAGAGTTGGAAAAGCTATTGCAATAGATTGTTTCAAATTTTAAGGCACGTTAGAATCACTTGAAAAATGAAGATTTGTAGGACTCATCCCCAAAGATTCTCTTTTTGAAGGTGTATATTCCAGGTTCCTGCATTTTTTAAACAAGGTCCCGGGTGTTTCTGATTCAGTTGGCTCACGCGCACATGGAGGGTGGGCTGAGGGCTGTGTAATCCAAGATTTCACTCAGTGCGGGGTCATTTATGGCTCCCAATTCAATGCAAAACTGCCAGGGGATCCTTGAAGTTTTGTAGGGACAGAAACTTACACCGTTTGGCTGCCTGCTTTTAAAAAAACCAACAAAAAAGAACTTACTTTTGTAAATTTTGCCAAAGCATATAATCACGTGAACAGATTGCCAGGACTTCTCCCAGGGCCTGGGAGGGGACCCCTGGATATGAGGGCCTCTGGACATAAGCTTCCTTAGCTTCACCATCCACTTCCGAGTACTACCATGACAATCAATCCTCGTTATTGTCTGTGTTTTACACAATTAGAAAACTGAGGAACAGTGACATTAAGTAACTTGCTGTGGTCTCACAGTAAGTGGCAGAGCTCGGATTTGAATCCAGGCAGCTTGTCTCCAGAGCCTTTGTTCTTTTTGCCATGACAACATAATGCCTCTTATAGATACTTCCTGTTTTCTGAAAGCCATAGAGGCAACGCTTCTTATTTCTGTTACAGGAGCCACAGTTACACTCTGGATGAAATAAAGTGCTGATGACAATAAATGAAAATATACAATGAGTAGTCAAATATTTATGCATAATTAGTGACTATTAAGTTACTCTATTGACATGTATCTTTATATTTTAAAATCTAAATTTAAAATACACCATCACTGAAAATATATATTGAGAAATTTATATATGATAAACAATTGATGAAGACTTTGAGTGGTTAAAAGTATAAGAATTTACATCTCTGACTCCCAGAAGCTTATAATTTCATAAACCAAGGGTGTGTATAAAGGGGGAGGGTGTGTAAGATAGTCTTAAATTTATAAGGAGCATGAGAAATTATGTGGGAAGCTTCAGCATTCAGAGAGGAGAGAAAGCAGAATCCTAATCTCCACAAAGGAATAGCCACATTGAACAAAAACCAAACAAAACAAAAGAAAAAACAAACTGACAGAGATCGCTAATCTTCTAGCCCAATATTCTGTTAGTAACAGACCCTTCAACTTTAACTGCTTTATAAAGTCTACTTTGCTGTAAAGTGTGGCCACAAGACTAAGTTCTGGCTGATGAGATGGAAACAGACATGTCATGTGACAACTTCCGGAAAACCTCTTAAAAGGCAGCTAACATGTTCCCTTTGTTTCTTTCTCTTCCCCTTTCTCCTTTCTGCTGGTTTGAATGCAGACTGATGGCTGGAATTTGAGCAGCTATGATGATTCGTGAGACAGCACACTAGGGTTGGCAAAGCATCAAGCTAGAAGGAGTCCTAGTGATCATTATATCAGCCCTGAACTGCTTATTTTCAGATTATGTTCATCAGAGAGAGACAGACCACTCTCTTATGTAAGAAATGTTTACGGTTTCTGTCATTTGCAGCTGAACTTAATGGTAACTGATAGAAACTTTTATTACGAATGCTGACCCCAGCCACTGTTCTACTGAAGAGATTTCATTGTAGAAAGCAGATATAACTGTAGCTAACATTATATGACTACGTTTTAAAAATGTATTATTTTTATGCATCCAAATAAAATGAGCACTCACAAACTGTCACTTTGGGAGGAAATATTATTATTCCAACTGGACCGCTACCGGTCAAATTAGTGTTAGAGATTTTCCTTTGGAACTGCATTTAAACGATTTCCATAGTCACCTTATTCTAAATTAGATCCCTTGGTAGACATTGCTTGGGTGATTTTTGCTTCTAAGTATTTGATATCCTTACTTTCTTTTTTGAAAATTCTCTATCTTATGAGTTTGGGTAACTCCCTCTGCCTTCTCCAGTCTTCTATCAGGATTTGTTTTCCCCTGCATCACTTCTTTTCTCACTAGATTACCTATTTATTATAAAGGGATATTAAAGGATACGAATCAACAGCTAGATGAAGAGACACACGGAGTGAAGGAATTCTATCTTCCTGTAGTGTGGGGTCTGGCACGGAGGAATGTGCGAGTGTTCTGGCTCCCCAACAGGGAAGCTCTCCTGAATAAAGCGCTCCTTGCATCGCTTATTAACATTACCCCATATCTTCCTCTAGAAGGGAAGCTCCGTGAAGGGAGGGACTATATCTTATTGTATTGCTCAACCCCAGGGCCTAGTGCATAATTGAGCCTGTCAGATCATAGGTGCTCAGCAATTATTATTCAGTCAATAAATGTTAAGTCAGAACTTGCTTTTCACCATAGATGTTGAAGAGTCTGGGTACTTGCTTCACTGGCCCCTGGGCACCTAGAATATGGGCACATAACCTGCCATCAGCCAAAGGCACCTGGCTCTGCTTCTCGAACAATGGGGCATCTGTTCTGGACTAGTGCAAGCAGCGGCAACGTCCAATTTCTAGGTACAGCAGTGCTTACAGTGGCCTTGGGAAGGACTAGCATTAACCAATATGGGAGAAGGAGTGGTGACACAAGCTTGGCATCCAGGAAGGTTTGTGATAAAGCAGCGTGGGTTGGAGTATGGCTGCCCACACTCCAAGCCTCCTTCTCCACTCTTCCCAGGGATGCCATGAGCTTCCCCGTATCCTTACAGTAAATTATTTTTGGGTAACCTTATCATAGAGGCCCTCCCTGATGATTCTACATAAACAGCATCCTCTAGCATTCCCTGTCCTCAACACCCAAGCCTAGTGAGAAAGGCTTGAGAGTTTGAAATGTGCCTTCCGGAATTTGGAGAACATAATGTGTGACATACATTCAAAAAGTCAAAGGTGAGAGTCAGTTACTGTCATGTAAGTCAGCAGGGCAGAGGGAGAGAGGGCTGAGGTCTGCCTTTGGGACTTAAGTGAACAACCACAGGCAACATTCAGAGGATGTGTTAAGTGCTTCTCATGGACTAGATGTGGGCCACTAACCCAAGAGAGCTGGAGTGGGGTCATGTCAGCTTCTATATATTAGGGCCACCCCATCTGGTGTGTGATGGAACCTGAGGGGAAGGACACAGGGGAAGATGGAAGGGCAAGCCCGAGAAAAACACAATGAACTGCTTGTATGTTGGGAATTATAATTCAGTGTATCCCCTGCTGGGATCTCTTAAGAATCCAAGACAATTCCCAAGAGAGTCAGACACCTGCCAGATTATGAGAAATCATCCTATTAAAGAACTCTACTGTAACTCTGATTGGGTTAGCAAGAATAGAGGAGGGGGGGCTTCCCTGGTGGCGCGGTGGTTGAGAGTCCACCTGCCGATGCGGGGGACACGGGTTCGTGCCCCAGTCCGGGAGGATCCCACGTGCTGTGGAGCGGCTGGGCCCGTGAGCCATGGCCGCTGAGCCTGCGCGTCCGGAGCCTGTGCTCTGTAGCGGGAGAGGCCACAGCGGTGAGAGGCCCGTGTACCGCAAAAAAAAAAAAAAAGAATAGAGGAGGGGGAGTGGAGAAGCCAGCAGGCAAGGAGAGCGCAGCCGTCTTCCTCCCCTCTCTCCCAGCCTTCACTCTGCAAGTCATCAGCCTGCAGCCATTCTCAACAGGGCCCAGGGAAAAGGGCTCAACCTTATATCAGATGAAACTGATCATCATGTGGAAACAGGCAACCTGCTTTCTGAACTGGGACTATGTTAATGTCCTGAAGGGACTGCAGAACTTCTACTAACAATCGCCTTTTACCACTTACTGCCCAGGTTTGTATCTAGGTTTAAAAGAACAGGGAGGAAAAACAAGGCTGCTTTTATGATCATTCCCTGTTAGTCTTGTTTGTTCAAATGGTCAGTTACTTTTAAATATCAGGGGATGGTAAGCAAACAACGCAGCGGGTGATAGTTCTTCCTCCCCTTGGTCATCTTCCCCTCTTTATCTCAGGGATCATTGTTGGCAGTTTGCTCTGATTTCTCCCATCACATGAAAACACAAATGGGAAAAGAATTTGAAAAAGAATAGATACATGTATATGTATAACCGAATCACTTTGCTGTACACGTGAAACTAACACAATGTTGTAAATCAACCATAGTCCAATATAAAATAAAAATTAAAAAAAAACACACAGTAAACAAATATTTTTAAAATTGAATAATTTTAACTGTGTTATTAGTGGCTAACACGGTTGCTCTTTCTGGAATAATTACCACTTCAAAGAGATTCCCTGGAAAACAATATTAATAAAAAGTAATCCATCAATGCTGAAATTTTAACAAAGGAGAGAAGACATTCTATATATGGTACCTTTCCACCATACCTGCTAGAAAATTTAATATATGATCTGAGCATATCAGGCATTTAGTTATTTGTTGAATGAATAAATGATAAATAAATTGCTTGTCTACAAATGGCCTGGTTGGTAGATGCAATGCAAGTGCAAACTTCTGAGATGCGAAGGAAATTGGTGGAGAGTATGAAGCAAATCACTTTTACAGGGTAAGTGGTGTGGAAGGAAGGAGCAGATGTTTGATTCTAGGAGCAAAATCAACAAGTTCATGCTTGGAGAACCAATACTCATCATGAAAAATCAGCCAGCCAACATTGTAAAACAGTTGCTTTGGGGGGATTAATAATTAAACTAACAAAGCACTATCTTTCAGAAAAGAGAAAATCTGTTTCTTCTAAATAAATTAATTCAAGTATTAGAGAAAGATCAATTGCTCAATAATTATTTATTGAAAGCCCATGAAGTGATTAATACCATGGAGAATGACCTGGAATCTAAAAATCCCTCGGTACTGTATTGATTACTTGTAATTTTAATGATTCACAAACATTTTCCATATTTCTCCTAATCAGTTGCATTGTTGGTTGTCTCATAGGTATCATAGCATTAGAGGTGGAAGGGATCTTTAAGAATGTTTCACTAAAACTCAGCCCAAATTTTCCAAAATGTAATTCTTTATATGCTGGACATGTACCCTTACCGTAAGCCACGTGCTTGATAATTTCTTTATTGGAAAATAGGTTACACGTGGTGATGACCTAGTATACATAGCAAATGACTGTTGCAAATATTAGTTACACAGTTCATGTGTCTTCACATGGTATTATATACTTTTTTATTGTCTATATTTCTGCATTTTCACTTTGTCGGTACAGAACTGTTATATTCATTCTATAAGTGCCTTAAAGTTTGGTGGCTTTTTTCTCTTCACTCAGCTCAATGTCATTTCCTCAAGAAAATTTTCCCTGATCATCCAGAGGTAGGGACCCCCGCTACATACCCTATACTTCTAGAAATATACTTACTATAACTGTAATGAGTGAAAATTATAAAATTCGTGTTTACTATCTAGCTCTGCACTGCAGTATAAGCTCATCAAGGGCAGAGAATGTTCCCTCTGGTGTTCCCAGCATCAAGCGTAGCAGGTACACAAAGTAGGTCTACTAGGATGTTGCCTGGCGCATATGAGACGCCCAAGAAATGACTGCATGAATGATTGCAACAAATAATAACTGAGACCATATTTTGTTCTTCCCTTAACTGTGCAAATTATAAAATAGCCATAGTTCGATTTGGGGCCATTTTTCTTGGCCAACCTACTCTTCTAGCTCATCTGAGAGTGCCACTTTCATACTTCAAGCCCCTTAAGAATAAGTTTCCTGGGCTTCTCTGGTGGCGCAGTGGTTGACAGTGCGCCTGCCCATGCAGGAGACACGGGTTCCCCGGTCCGGGAAGATCCCACGTGCCGCGGAGCGGCTGGGCCCGTGAGCCGTGGCCGCTGAGCCTGCGCGTCCGGAGCCTGTGCTCCGCAACGGGAGAGGCCACAACAGTGAGAGGTCCGCATACAGCAAAAAGAAAAAAAAAAAAGAATAAGTTTCCTTTATTCATTCAATAAGTATTTGTTTTCACCTGTGTGTGAAGCTGAACTTATCTTCTGAATTTTACATTCCTTTGTTAACTTGCTACCTGCCATCTAATCAAATAATTCTAAATTGACTTGGAAGTGCCCTTAAAGACTATATTGTACAAAATATTTTATAATAAAGCATTTTCTTTAGTAACACATCTCAGAATTAGTTGTCTGACACTCTTTGAACGCTTTTAATCACCCTAAAGAAACTCACTTCTTTGCAAGGAAGCCCAACGGTTTGCTGTACCTATTAAATTACTGGAAACTTCCTTGTTGCTGTCCTGGACCCTTCCATACTATAAAGTCTCCTCTGGCTGCTGGTGTCGTACTCTAAACAAAACCGTCAACTTTTGTAAGATGGACCTTTCTGTAACAGCAGAAAACTCTTATGCCTTCTCAAATAAATTTAAACATTCATGGCTCCTTCACCAGTTCATCACTGAAGTTCTGATCAGATGTTTTGCCTTACTTATCATTTATATTTTCTTAACTCTTTAAAAATGTGGTGGCCAAAGCAAGTACAGTATTCCCCAGATGGCAAATTTATTGCTTTGAAAAGTGGGAATTTTGCCACGTATGAACTTCATAAGGATCCCAAGATTCAATATTAACTGACCGGCAGTTTGTCCTAAGATAACAGGGCATGATAGACGCACTATTTCCATTAGACTGTGCCCAGCGCCTCAGAAAACACGAAGAGCCCAATAATTGGCAGAGGCAGTTGTATTTTATCATTTCATTTCCCTTCACAAATGTCAATGATAATGAACCAATCAAACGTTGCTTTGGTTTCATCTAATTGTCTGCTTAACCTTCTCCACCTTGACAGGCTGGCAATACAAAACAATACAGTTGTTTATGCTACGGATGCTTAAACAAATGGTCAACAAATGTATTCAAACAATGCCTTCTAGAAAACTACAATCATGATACAAGAGAAATAATATAGATGGCCAAAAAGAGTATTGATATCTTCTACTTCAGTGTGAGTATCAAATATGGTAGAAGTTATCTCAGCATGTCCCTGGACCTGGATTCTTAATCAGATCATCTCCCACGAAACCTAATTCTACCATGAGACAATAAGATATATCTGTATCTAACAAATAATTCCACATTTGACTTTTTAAAATTATCACAGTTTTGGAAAACACAGACGATAACATATCAATGTGTAAAAAATATAAAGAATATGTAGAAAACGGGAATTATGTCCAAGAACACCATATGAATGAGGTTTGCTCTTGGTATCATTCCAGTCTATTGTATGTAAAACCTTCAATGGAAGTTGCATAAATCGTTTTTGAGAAGAAGGTGGTATAAATTTTAAAAAGTATTGTTGAAAAATTCACTTTCTTTTTTCAACTATTCACTCAACAGCATGTTTTGTGTGTAGGAAATATACAATGCTATTGAGTTGTCGATGGTGAAAAATCCCGTGCTGTCATGCTTCC